>NC_134712.1:74655290-75855290 GCF_049634645.1 Pelodiscus sinensis
ACCTTTGAATGGGCTGGTCCAGTACTGTAGAATTATTTCCTAAAAGACCTAAGAATCACCATGAATCTCACCATCTTGTACACCAAGTTCAAGGGTTCCGTCCTCATCCTTGCCTTCTCTAATAAGTATGTATATCTAGAAGATATGCCTGCAGTTAGTTTTTGTTTGTTGGCAAATAAAATGAAAATGTACATGCTTCATTTAAATCATTGCTCTTGGGTGGGTCTGGCAACGAGCAGTTCTGTAGGTAGCCTGCCCCATGGAGCAATGATTACCCCAGCCCTCTCTCACCACAGCAGCTTGGGGCTAGGTAAGAAGAGACTCTCCATAGCTGCTGCAGCTCCAGCAGGCACAGCCAGGGAATGGGTGCATGTCTCCAGCTGGGACAAGTTTAGGTTCGATTTCTCCCTGCACTTCCCAGCCAGAGTGAGGAATGCAGCACTGAACACTTCCCCTTGCTCCCTGTCGAAGATGACCATCCAGCAATATCCTTGTACCAATTGAGCGGGGGAGGGGGGGAAAGCTTCACCTCCCTCCAATCTTCCCTAAAAGGCAGCTAGGTGTGGGAGACTTGGGGCTAAGGCAGTCCCAGATGGGAGGGTCACCATGTCTCCCACCAATCCCTTTCACGTGCCTAATAATTCTATCTTTTTTCTGTATGGTTTTCTGAGACGCAATCCCATTCCAGGAATATCCCATTTTTTCTAGAATAAACACTTTTGTTGCTTTAAGTCAGGGTTTTCCAACTCTGGGTTGTGGCTTGTAAGTGCAAGCTGCTAGTTGGCCATGAGATGCTTTGTATAGTTGTGTCTCTGAAGGTATCAGTGATCACAAGTCTTGTTGGCCACGGATCACTATTCCCAGCCAATGGGAGCAGCAGGAAGCTGTGTCCTGATCTGCACCACTTCCTGCAGTTCCCATTGGCTGGGAATGGTGACCTGTGGCAAACAAGATTTGCAATCACCAATACCTGCAGAGGTACAGGTAAACAAAATAACTTGCAGCTGCTGCTTGCCCTTACCAACTGCCCTTACCAATCTGAAGATTCCTGCTTTAAGTTTACAATAAGAGAAATCAAAATACCAAATTTGGAGGTCCTAGCTCATGAGGAGGATTTTTTGAACTCACACAAATAGTCACACAGACAGACAAACTCTTATATATATATATAGCACATATTTAAAAGACAAAAATAATCTACATACATTTTTCACAAGGGGAGAGAAAGAGAGAGACCAGGAAAGAAGCACATATGACAAAAGCAAGCTAGGTTGCTTAACAAACCACTTGAAGACTTTCAGATACCACAGTGGTGTACATGGTAAGATCTGAATAGAACAGAAGTATAATGGAGGTTAAGGTTGCACTGAGATTTTAACTGCCCAACTAAGGTTACATTGAGATTTCTACTTAAAGTGTGACTAAGATCTGTGTTATAACTTGCAGATTGAATTTGGTCTCCAATTGAATATTAGTCAATTCTGTGCTTGAATTACCAGCTGCCCTTTTTTCAATGATTGCTTAATTATACTTTCCCCTTACATTGGTTAAGAGGTTTTTGTTTGTATCTTTGTTTTCTATAAGCACATTTCCCCTAAACCCCAATATTTATTAAGTTTAAAACAGTGTAGGATAGAAATTACATTTTTTCACACTTCAGTTGCTAATTGCCTTTATGGCAATTTTGGGCATGCAAAGAATAAAAATACCCCAAATCTTCCTCATAAAAATGCAAAGGCAATTAAAAGTCTGTTTTAAAAGTAGATTTGAAACTTTAATGGATACAAATACATTTGTGTTTTCTATTACATCATTTGCAATAAGCACGTACAGTCAAGGACATGACTAGTTAAGAACATCATGGGGATGGGGAAAGAACACTTCATGCATAGACATCTCCAGGACAATGCAGAACCCTACTTTACCATCATTTTTCCCCTCTGTAGATCTCAAAATATTTTACAATGGTAAGCTCATATTATTATCCCCATATTCATTGGTCTAAAGATATTTGAAGCAATGTGTATGAAAGAGACTGTGAAGAAATAGATAAGGTATGGGTCTACCAGTCAAGAGATCAAAGTAAGAGATTAGGATATTTTCCCAACTCTATGACAAATTTTCTTTCTAATCTTTGTTGAAGTCCATGGCAAAAATGCCTCATTGATTTCAATAATATCAGGAGTTCACCTTCTGTTTGTCACTTATCCCATCTAGAAAAATCACAACCCATATACCCTTCTGGATGCATTTTATATTATGCTCATCGACACAACCACATTAATTTTTTGTCCTGACTCTGAGTTCCTGTTTATCACAGATGTGGAGCATCAGTAGCCTGTACTGACTTTGTGCATCTTTAAACAATACAAACTCTTCCACCTGTACCTGTCAGTAATGACTATAGACCATGTATGTGGAAACTGTGTTCACTCCACTACTCTTTATTACCCATCTATGTATATTCCAAAGAAAGTGTTCGTATGTTGATTAAATATTAGTTCATTATATGTAATAGTCCATTAATTTTATTAATTAAACAGTCAATTATGAAATAATGTTTGACTTAAGTATAATGGAAAACAAAGGTCTTCATTGCTGGAATTTTTAAATGAATAATCTTCATACCAGTGCTGTAGCAAAATTATATATGATGCCTTTTGAAAAAGGTCCTATGTTCATTATGGATTAAGTTTCATGCTATTGTTTCATGCTATTGTAAGACTTACTAAACATGTAGTTTGCCTTGTTTTCCTATGTCATATTTGTTTTCTGTGCACAGCAGCTTTATTTTCTGTGCACAATAGCTTTATTTTATTTTAGTTAGAGAAGATATTTTGTTTCTTAAAGCCTATGTATTATTCTGGAATGCACATATTTGAAATAATAGGCAATAAAAGTTTAATTTTTTTCTGTTTTTTCCCCCCCAGCTAATAGACTGTGGCATTGTTTAATCTCTTGACAAAAAAAAACTTCATATATTACAATACTTTTCTCATGATCACAGGATATTATATTTCTTTCACTGTTAGGACATTACAACTCTAATAGGAATTATAGTCATATTTTAAGAAGATTTAATTCAGTATTAAGGCAGCTATTTTTTGCTAATTAAATACCTAGTGATTATTTAAAACATGTGTATTGAGTTTAAACACATCTGAAATAGGTGAATAGCCACCACAAAACATATGTCTTGGTAACTATGTCATGAATGATTAATGTGATTAGTTTATAACCTCATCCACACTAAGGATGTCTTCACTCACTGCACCAGAGGTCTGGAGTTCTGGAGTTGATTTAGCGGGTCTAGTATAGACCCATAAACTGAACGCTGTGGGCAGCTTTGGCTGTCACCTGTACTCATAATCACGAGGAATAAGAGACTGATGGGAGCATTTGCTCTCATCGATGCCAAGCTTGGCTTAAGGAAAGCTGACTTCAGCTACATGTTCTATATGTATGGGCCTGGCCTAAGAGTTTTAGCACCTTGGGGTGATACAAAGAACTCCCTCTCCACAGGAACATCTCCTTGTTTCCAGGCAGAATGTAGCAGCTGTTGCTCTGTATGGTACCTCCTGCCAATAATTGCCCCATCATTGTAATTTTTTCCTCCTCCATGGTTTAGGTCATCCCTTTTGGAGTAACAAAGTCCAACTAAGCTATAGTCCAATGACCTTACAGCAGGTCTTCAATCTGGGCTTTATGGGCCTTACATCCCTTATTTCTGTTTTTTCACCCCACCTTCCTTGGTGATTGGGAGAAGACCCTAGGTTGGTTACACCGGAGGGGGGGGGGGGGGAAACAGTGCATACAAGTCCTTATTTCTATCTCCTCAGATAATAGATATTGTTTTTCTTTAGGAATGGCATTAACTATGGCAAGCAAGGGTTTTACAGCAAAGTAACTATGCTATCTGCTGTGCTGGCTAGAGGGAGTAAAGACATGGAAGACACTTCTGCCCTTAGCAACTTTGGTGCAGGACTTTTCATATGCCCTGATCCAGTTTCCAATTAAGTAAATGGGCATCTTTTTATTGACTTCAGTAGGCATTGGATAGAGGCCATAATGTTTCAGAGGTACCCAGATAGCTTCTTGGTCAATACACCATGTTCAGGAACCACAGCCTGACAGTTAGAGGGAGTGCTTAGGTCAGTAAAGTGTGTGCTGAGAAAAGCTATGCAAACATTTCCATTCTGCTAAGAGGTGCAGTAAACAGTGCTTGGCAGTACTTTTGTGCAGGATGTATGATAAGCAACATTCTGTGCTTTCTCCCTGACACAGCTCCCTCAAGTAATGGCAGGGTTATAATCTTAGGATAAAATCATATGTCTAGTGTACATTAAAAGGAGCCGTCCTAGGTGGAAATGAAAGATGGCTAAATAAAACCTTTTGCCAAGATCAGGAGAACTCTGATGGGTACAAAAGGAAAGTTTCTATTAGTGCTGTGCACCATCATTGAAGGAATAGATTACTTGAATTTGACGAGTAAATAAATGTTGTCATTTCCAGTCCCTTTTCAGGTTATAAGCACAAGAATAACTACCATCTCATGAAGCAGAAAAAGAAGAGAAAATTATGTTATCCAACAAAATAAAGTATCTAGGTTTGATATAGTTTCCTGATCCATGTCCCATCTTTGAACTGATAATTGCCAACAGTGACAGATTTCTTGTAATGAATATTTTTTTCCCAAAGTATTACAGGAGAAAGAAAAGTTATTTCAATACCACTGGAGCATCAGCAACTGATTTTATCTGCTGTCCTAGAATTAGTTTTGGCCTAATTTTGCCATGGTTCAGTATATCAAAATTCCACTAAGGTGTATGATTGATGGTAAAAATGAGTGTTTTTGTATGTGTGTGCACACGCTATTGCCAAAGCTCTGCCTTGTTATTGACAAGGAAGAAACAAAGGCCATAGTTTTTAACACTGATGGGATGTAAGATTGAAGTCCTCTATTTATCAGCAAAGTAGCTACATACTAAACAGGCAGTAGCCACGCAAGATTCCCCACACTGATCTGACTGCATTACTGTTCTGAAAAGACCAAAGCTAGAGTTGAGGTGATGATCCAGGCTTTATAACTTATTGATTCATTTTTTTGGTCTTACTGCAGAGACTGAGAAAAGACATGTCAACTAGCACCAGCTATAATGGCATTCTTTTGTGATGTGGCTTCTTGCCTATTAGAAAGTGGACAGAAAACAAAGGGTTTATCATTTGGACAGATAACCATTTAGTCACTACCAACACAGGCCTGATTCAGTACAACATCCAGAGATGAATCCCATAATCAATGCCTTGAACCGTCCAGTCACACCTTGAAGTCTGCTGCATACCCATTCCATTGATTCCATCACCTTCCAAGCTCAATGCACTTGGGATGAGGATGAGCAAGATTTAGGATTAATGAGCATACAGGAGGCCCCTGCTTTACAATGGCCCCCCGCACTTATGACATTTTCCATAAGTGCAGAAGGAGCCAAAATCCCATGACTTACGTCCTCGGCCCCACATTTACGATGGTGTATGGTGCCCGTTGTAAATGCAGGCTCGAGTTACAATGCCCCCAACTTGTGACGCTATTCCCGGAACTGATCGCGTTGCAAGTCGGGAGCAGCCTGTATAGTGCAGAATTGTTCTTGTCCCTCAGACTAGTGGCATGGGGTGCAATTCATCTGGTGGGGTTGTGATGAAAGGAAAATAATCTGTTATAGCCCTTATATAGTTATAAAATAACCCCCCTGTAGTGTTCAGCTAGGTCTTCTGGATGTCACATGTGGAAGGGGAGTCATACTCCTCCTGACCTGCTCCCTGCTCTATCAACAGCATGCCCTTCCCATTGTGCCTCTTATGATCCAGGCAGATCAAATATAGCCATGCAAGGGGTTGAGGCAACTTTATTTCTCTCTGCGGACTTGCATTCCTCCATTGGACCCAATCACAATCTAGCCCTAAGTATTTTGAGTACAGGCAGTCCCCGGGTTACATACAAGATAGGGGCTATAGGTTTGTTCTTAAGCTGAATTTGTATGTAAGTCGGAACTGGCTCCAGATTCAGCCACTGCTGAAATTGATCAGCGGCTGACTATAGGAAGCCCTATGCAGAGTTGCTCTGCCCCCGGCTTCCTGAAATCAGCCGCTGATCAGTTTCAACAGCGGCTGAATCTGGACTCCTGACACAGAACAGCTGGGGCGCTGCCGGGTAGGTCCCCGCAGGACCAACCCAGCAGCACCCCAGCTGCTCTACCTCAGGCGTCCTGCAACAAAAGCCTGGTCTGCTGGGGGGGGTGCACTAGCTGCGCCCCCTCTCCCCCCAGCAGACCAGGGAGACCTGAGCAAAGCCGTGGAGGCGCAGAGGTCCCGCCGCCTCTGCGGCTTTGCTCCTGTCTCCCTGCTGTGCTGGGGGAGTCCCCCCCAGGACAGCAGGGAGACCCGAGCAAAGCCACACAGGCAGCGGGACCCCACTGCCCATGCGGCTTTGCTCCTTTGCCCCGGAGCAAAGCCTCACAGGTGGCGGGGCCCCCCGCCTCTGCGGCTTTGCTCCTGTCTCCCTGCTGTGCACACCAGGGAGACCCGGAGCAGATTTTCTCGCCCCGGAGGACACGGTGGTGGGACCGCTGCGCTCTGGGAGAACAGCCCCGTTCGTAAGTGCGGATCCTACGTAAGTCGGATCCGCGTAAGTCGGGGACTGCCTGTTTTTAAAATGTCAGACCCTGATTTTTTTTTTTAAGGCCACTGACCCATTAAAAAGGCAATGCAGAGAATTTTGGCTTTGGTCTCTAAAACTGAGAGACCTCTGAGTTCAGATTGGGCCCTTCATTCCCAATATTAAAGGGGATCTGGATTTTTTATTCAATACCATTCATTGTAACCGTATAGTATATGACTTTGGATGGAAAAAATGATAGGTAAAGTTATGTGAGTAGTCAGTTGTGGTGTATATCTTAATTCTGCTGACCGGATACAAGACAAAGCTGCACTTGAAAGTTTGAAAATAGGGTATTATCTCTTCTTCTCTGTTCTGAACAATAACAAGTTCTTCACGCAGCAAGATAAGCACGGAAAAATTGAGAAGCTTGTTATCAGTGAAAAATACTCCAAGAACAATGCATTCACATTCAGGTAGAAATAAAGAGTGATTACATTTTTACTAAAGTCAAAAAAGCCTTTCTCAAATCCTTCACAAAATAAGTAGTCAGATAAATATATGTGCTGGCAAAAACAGTTTTATCACTATGCTTCCTAATATGGTTATGTAGCAGCCATGACCAGCTTCCAAGGAAGAGATGCCTTTGATTTATAACACCAGAGATAAAACACTGCTACTGTGCATGGAGCTTGTTAGTCATATCCTGATGTGCCTGTGATGGCTCAGAGAGATAAGGGAGAGAGAAAGCAAGGAAACATTGCTGAAAAGACACCCGTTCGGTCATATCAGTGATATTAAACAAACACACACACAGCTCCCACCATGCAGAAAACCTGAGTGACTTCTGACATAATATGTAACACAAAATCATGTGGAAAAGCTGTTTACCTTCAAACAAAATGAAGACCATCCTTTCTGAACCAAAACTGCACTGCACAGCAACAGAGGGGAGCACTATGCATACAGCTATGCAAGCAATAAGGCTGAATGCATTTTCACAATGGCTGTGTCTACATTGGCACTCGTTTCCGGAAAAGGGATGCTAATGTAGACTTTGGAATTGCAAATTCTGCGGGGGATTTAAATATCCCCGCGGCATTTGCATTTACATGGCTGCCGCTTTTTTCCGGCTTGGGGATAAGCCGGAGAAAAGCGCCAGTCTAGACGTGATTCTCCAGAAAATAATCCCTTTCAAGTAGGAATAAGAGATCCTCTGGAAAAGGGCTTATTTTCCGGAGAATCACATCTAGACTGGCGCTTTTCTCCGGCTTATCCCCAAGCCGGAAAAAAGCGGCAGCCATGTAAATGCAAATGCCGCGGGGGATATTTAAATCCCCCGCGGAATTTGCAATTCTGAAGTCTACATTAGCATCCCTTTTCCAGAAAGGGGTACCAATGTAGACACAGCCAATAAGAAAAGATGTCAGCTGAAGGCCTTTGCTTCTTCTGTCTTCCCAAAATGAGGTTTGTACTAGAGGCAGCAGGAATTCTGAAAGGACAAAGAGACCAAGAGAGTATTAGTGTTGCCACCTGACAAAAAGAACTTGCACTCCATGCAAAGTCTGTGCAGGGCTAAGCTTTTGTAATGCTTGCCAACATTCCAAAACTTTCATAACCTCCCACTAAGGGTATGTCTACACTAGCTCGTTAGTTCGAGCTAGGTAGGCAAATTTAAATATCCCAGGCTTCATTTGCATGTTCCCGGGCCCCACCATTTTTAAATCCCCCTTAATCCGAACTCCGTGCCCACGGCTACATGCAGCATGGAGTAGGTAGTTCGAATTAGAGATTAGAGATACTCTAATTTGAACTACCTACTCCGTGCCGCATGTAGCCGCGGGCATGGATTTTGGACTAAGGGGAATTTAAAAATGACAACGCCCGGGAACATGCAAATGAAGCCCGGGATATTTAAATCCCGGGCTTCATTTGCAACTCTGGTTGCCCTCATTTGCCTACCTAGCTCGAACTAACGAGCTAGTGTAGACATACCCTAAGGTTCCTTGTATAGAGCTACCAGACATTCAGGGGTCTAGAAATAAGGGCTATCTCTGCATGTCATCTGTGCATTGGTAACCACTTTCCCCATTGTGCATGTGTACACGCTATTGAGAAGATTCTGTTCCCACCTCAACATGTACCTAATTTTAAGTACTGAATAGTCTCATTACCTTCAGTGAGAAAAATGTTGTGCTTAAACTTAAATAAGTGCTTAAGTACCTTACTGAATCAGTTCCTAAGTGCTGAATGTTCCATCAAAATCTGTAGAATTAGGAGCTGTAAGTCTTTAACACTTGACCTACATCTTTTCAGGGAAGGAGTCTTTCAGCATGAATCATATGAAATGTCTGATTTTCTAAAACTTGATCTATATAACACCATTATTTTTAAAAAAAGATTTCCCCCACGCACCCAAATGCTCTAGGCAAAGCATCGTGTGATAGCACATACCGTCTCACAATGATACCTCATGTCACAAGTCGAAGTTAGAAAGGAATGAGGCACAAAAGATTCAGAAACTTCATTCACTTTGAATGCCTTGAATATGCAACATGGGGATGGATAGCTAAACATTTCTGTGGCCTTTCACTGCTTTCCAGGTGGAAGATACCACAAGGACAGCTTTTCTAAATAACCCAGGAGCCTGTCTGCACCCCTCCCCCCATGATACCTCCCCACCCATGCTCTTCTATTCTTAGCACTTTAGTCCCGATATTCCACTAAAGTGGTTCCTCAGAAACAGGACAAAGGTCACAAAGTGTTGCAGCTCTGAAGCCCTTTCTTTTCACACAGCCAGCTCGAAAGTTGTACAGCTCTTACCTTCAACAGACTTCTTTCCCTGCTCTCCTCTAACCCCACCATGTCCCCCTGCTATTCATGGGTCACACAGAATTATAGCTCGGCCACCAGCCATCACAACTCCAGCTTCTAAACATCTGTTTGTCTGCCAGTCACTCCCTATGGATCCCAATCATCTCTTCTAAACCCATCCACCTCCCCAGCTCTCCTTGCTGGTTTTGTTCTCTTGTACACATGGCTGCCTGCCTGTTTCTCCAAAGCACCACTGCACATCAGGCCTCCATTTCATGCGCCTTGTGGTTACTATGGCTGTCATCTGAAAAGTATAGTATTTTCTGCTTCTGGCCACAGCAGGAATCCCAAAGCACAGAGGTAAGGAATAATAATAATAATAAAAGTTGTTGCTCTTTGTGGAACCTCAGAAATAGTGTGTCCTTCGATCTGTTCAAATAGTGGGTGAATATTTAGGTCACGTCTTATTTTAACCATGTCATATTTGCCATCCCCGAACAAAACTTGATGGCTCTAAAGGAAACTACAGTGGTACGTCACTTGGTGACTCATCACCCAGAAAATCAGAACAAAAATAGTAGCTTCCTGTGCAGACATATGTCACCTGTGATATCTAGAGAAACTGAAAATTCAAAATATACAAAGGAGGCTGCTTTTCAAATGTATTACTGCCAATAACCCAAAATAAGAAGTCTGGCCTAATCCTACAAACTGGATATTTATTTGACCTACTGCTATTCTGGAACATTATTCTAGTCCCACTGATGCTGATGGATCCAGTGATTTAGGAACACTTCGGTAGAGTAGCAAGATGTGGTAAAATTCACAATCTCTCTGGCCCCTGTGGTCCTACTATTTGAGCAGTATTCCAATCCAGACACTACACATTACTGTTGCCACAGAGTTCCCTCCTTCCTCTGTCCTCAGATATTTTTGTATTTACCAAGAGCTATTATGTACTAATGACATTTCCTATCATCCACTTCAGACCTACAAGAAATATGCATTTCAAACCAAGAAAGGTTATCAAAATGAAAAAGCAAAAAGCCTTAGAAAACATAACAATAGCCACAATGGTCAAAACAAAGGTCTTGTGTCTGACAGAGGAAGAAACAAACAAACAAACAAACAAACAAACAAAAACATGCGTAGGTGTGATGGGCTTTAGAAGACCCAACAAGAAGGACAGTGGAGTGAGGGAGCATTTCTAGGCCAACACTCTCTCGCTACTCAGCAGCTGCACTACACGTGTGTTGGTTACATATGTTCCAAATGAAGGACTTGATTAAATGAGGACTGACTGTGAGGTATGGGAGAGTAAAGAAGACATTGTAAGCCAGTCTGTGGCTCCAGGAACAGAGGGATCAAAAGAGCAAGGGGCTGGATTGTGGGTAACACCCAGAGGGCCAGGGACCTGCATTTTTGGCCCCATTTCTCCTGGACAAGGAAAAATAATGGGACATAGAGAGCGAACTGTGGAAAGAGCCCTCCATTGGGAGGAAAACAAGGTGCTGTGATCATGCCCCAAACTGAAGAAAACAAGGAAGGTAGGAAATAACCCAGAGGAGGCTGGTTTGGTGTGTCAACAAGAGGGGATGGGAACAAACCTCCTCCTTTCCCAAGATACTCTAGCTCAGACCAAGGTGTGTGTGTGGGGGGAGGGGGGGGGGCGGAAGGGAGAGGGTGTGAAGAAGGAGTTTCTTGTTTCCTAAGCTGCAATGTCCACATTGCTATTGTGTAGCACACTAGCTCAAACTCAGCTAGTGCTAGTGTCTGTCTGTGTTTGGAGAATTGCTCCTAGCAGCATTATAGACATACCCAGAGAGAACCAAGAGGACTGGCCAAACCTTCCACCCTAATATGGGCATAGATTTCATGGCTGCTTTGCCAAAAAAACCTAGTTGTAGACATATAAACATTTTCCAGCCTATATCAGTAGTATGGGAAAGCACCATTAGCTGTCAGTAATAAAAGAGTTTTAACCAAGGGAAGATTGTGGAGATTTCCAGAAGGGGATTTCCAAAAGCAACCGCTTTTCTGGAATAACTTGAAAGCTGTCTACACTGGCTGCTTGTTTTTCCGGAAAAGCAATGACGATCTACTGTAAAATTGTCAGTGTTTTTCCAGAAAAACTATGCTGCTCCCGTTCGGGCAAAAGTCATTTTCTGGAAAAACTATTCCAGAAAAGGGCCAGTGTAGACAGCACAGTAGTCTTTTCCACAAAAAAGCCCCGATCGCGAAAATGACGATCGGGGCTTTTTCCGGAAAAGCGCGTCTACATTGGCCACGGACGCTTTCCCGGGAGAAGTGCTTTTCCGGAAAAGCATCCTGCCAATGTAGATGCGCTTTTTTCGGAAATACTTATAACGGAAAACTGTTCCGTTTTAAGCATTTCCGGAAAAGGGTGCCAGTGTAGACGTAGACGTTGTGTGTAGACACATATTATGGTTAGAGTGAGACATGTCA
This sequence comes from Pelodiscus sinensis, assembly GCF_049634645.1. Lineage (NCBI taxonomy): Eukaryota > Metazoa > Chordata > Testudines > Trionychidae > Pelodiscus > Pelodiscus sinensis. Next base: position 74,667,223 of record NC_134712.1, read on the forward strand.
GTAATTTGTTACTAACACAGCTGGTATTTGCAGAGTTGAGAGACTCTTCGTCAGGCCCTTCTGGAAATCCCCACAATCTTCCCTTGTCTTCATTAACCTAAACAATATTTGTCACCTCCCTGTTTCCCATCATCTCAAGATCATTATTATATTAAATGCCACCCATCCTAGTACAGACCTTTGACACACTGCCCTGCTAGCATTTCACTTTACTGAGAACAGACCATTAATTTCTAATTTCTGTCTCTTCATTAGGATTTTGCCTCTCATCTTGTGCCTCTTCTCTTAAGAGGAGGAGGAAGTACAAAACTATTGTACGAAAATCCTAATCCTCAATTTATGGGACGCTCCCTTTCTGTGTTTCATTTAATGAGATTTCTGAGATACCCCAGATTAGTACATGCAAATCTCTGTGGAATCACTGGATTTAATTTTGAGAGTTAGGATCATTCCCAAGTGAAAGTATACCCCAGAAGGGGTTTGATGATTTACACACAGAAATTCACAAAGGGCAGGTAGGTATCATAGTGGCTTTTAGTGGTTCCACCTGATCAACCTTGGAGGAAGGTCACTCCATCTCACTGCACCACCTACCTATGAATTATCAATTGACAGGGGTTTAGCAAGGTACAGTAGTGATTCATGATCTAGGGCCCCAGCCCACGGGGGCAGGGGCAGGTTACCAGCTGTCTATCATCCAAGCTCCCTCACCTGGGCAGATGGCAACCACCATCAAGCTCTAGCTCTCTGGTTGGGCAGAGCAGCTAGAGTCTTTAGCTCAGCTTCCTGGCTTGGGCAGATTACAAACACAGGCCTCTTGGCCTCAGGTGGGTAGGCTGCCCTTCCAGGCATGAAGTTGTCAGTAGGGGAGGATAGGGAAACTTGGGCCCACACTACTCCACGGGGTCCCAGCCCAGGACTCCGTCGATGGCAAGCGATCCTGCCACTGCGTCAGCAAAGATCCCACTGCAGCAGGCTGACTCAACTCCTGGTACCACAACCAGATTAATGTCTTATTTTCCTGGGTTACTTCCTACCTCAATCAGTTCATAGGACTCTGTCTCCTCAGGATACTCTGTGGTTGGTGGTCTTGGCAGTTCCTTGGGGCATTTGGTAGATGGGAGCAAAGCAGAGGCATCTGCCTCCTTCACTGGCTCTGGTTCAACTGAAATAGCCCCGCCTCTATACTTCCTGCCATACACCTCTGCACGATGATTGGCCTGGAAAGACTCTGCCACCAGGGGTGTGATTCCTGCCAGTCAGCCCTGAAGGAAAGCCATGCCACCTCGTTACAGGTGCCTAACTCCCACTGAATATCAATGGATGTTGGGCAGCATATTCCTTTTAGTGCTTTTTTGAAAACCTCCTTCAAAATCCTTAAACCACATGAGTTCCTCATATTTTCCATACTGATGGTCAGATACAGATACACTTTTCTCCAACAAGAACTTCAGGGAATTCTAATATGAGAGACTACAGATAAAGTTCCTGGTATACACATAACTTCATTCTTGAATTCATGCACGAGATGTGCAGGAGAACAATTAAAATTCCCACTCCCATTAGTTCATCTCCTCACAATTGAGATGCTGCTGGCGTTTGCCATGTTGATATATTCTATATTTATTTAAGCCCCCAGCAAGGCTTTTGCCCAGATTTTGTTCCTTTTTTCCTTATGTTATTCAGTATCTTGCGGACCCACTCAGTTAGTCCATTGCTCAGTGAAAGGTGATGCTGCAGGATGCAAGAAAATACCCCTTCTCGCCTTCTTTTTTCCTCTGCCCTAGAAAAAGATGGAATAATAGAAGGAACTGGCTATATTGTGCCAGTGGCTACATCAGCTGACCAATCTCTGATTCCGTTATTTTAAAAACCTGCTGTCAATTCAAGAACAGAAGCGAGAAACCAACAGGTTAAACCGTACCTATTGCTTCCAGTGAGTGTCCCCTTTAAAGCCCTGTCTATCCTGGACAAAATAATCATGGTTGAGAGTACAGGATAACTAAGGATACCCATTTTTCATTCTTCAGCCATGCTTGAAAATGGTTTGGTTGTTATTGCAGATTTGGCCAAGACATTCTCAGCACCTGTTACAGAAGCATGCCAGCAGAAGGAGAGGTGCTAAAAGCAATTTGGTCCTGTCACAGTTGGAATATTACTGAAAAGAGTGGTATAGTCTGAACACAAGATTGAGAAAGAAGAACTGAATCGTGTTGTTGACAATAACCCCTTCTTAGCCTTTGGTAACTGACTTAACCTCTCTGCTTCATTTCCTAGATCTGTGAAATGCTAATGTTTGTAAAGTGCTTTGGAGCTGCAAAGGGCTGTATAATGCTCTGTATTTTTATTGTCAGATAGTAGCATCCTTTATAAGGCTATCCAAACCTAGAGCAATTGAGTTTCCTCTAAAAATTACTGTGATTTATCTTTTCAGAAAATGTCAAAACCAGTAGCCTTCAATTTCCTATAATTTCTAGTAGATGAATGAATAATACCTAATGTGAAATTGAAGGCTAAAGATTCAAACTAAACAACAAAAGAGAACATTTTAGTGGCATAAAAGAAATTTCAATTGTTTAAAAAAAGAGAAAAAGAAATAAGCAGGGACATAGTTTCCAGGAATCAGATTTATTATGAGGATATCAGTGCTTCCTGGGTAAAAAATGCCAGACAGCTGTCTCTGTTTTGTGAAGAACAGAATTTCAATATGTATTTCTATAGTGTGACTTTAATTGCTGTTTTGCAAATGTCTGTCTTATCATTGGAAACTAAGAGAATGTGAACATGCTTGTAGACTTTCTGTTCTTTTGTTGAAAGATTTATGTTGCCAACCTTCACACGCAGGGTGATATATAGGTTCAAAGCTTTACTAACTAATTCCATTCTTCCTGATGTCCAGAAACTGGAATGCAGGTATAATCGCACATATGACTCACTTATCAGATTCTTCAGCAAGAGAAGTTAAATAAAAAACAGCAGAACTGGATATCAAATGATCATGACCTATAGCCACTCTTGTATCCTTTGAAAGCTGTGAATGTGCTTGGTCTGCTGGAGAGCATAAAAACTGATAAGCGGGCAGACAAAAGAAACAATGAAATAGAAAAAAATATTCTGGGGAGACACTATTCCATATAAAGAAGTCAAGATCATTTGTGATAAATATTATAGGCATTAGAGATTCCAGAATTGTTGTCTGAGGGATTTGAAGCAAAAATAAAACATTCTATTTACCACACAAATACATGAAGTTCTGATGCATTTATAAAACTTCACTGCTTGTGAATTTGCATTCGAGCAGACCAAGGAAACAAATGAAGCTAAGGTATCAGCAGTCTTGAAAATCAGATGTTCAAGTAAAGCAGTAATATCATGTAAAGGTCAGATTTTATGGCAAAAATCAAGGATTAAATCATGGGAGCTGTCATCATTGATGGTATCATATATTTCCTTTTTAATACAAAGCCGTGGTCACGGACTATGTTTCTGTGGTAACAGGCAAGGTTGGTATCAGAATGATGATGTAAATGAATGGATCCTCATATACTTTCTGATTCACAGTCAGTGAACGATACACACAGGAACTTAGCTGTAACTTCTCCAAGAATATCATTAAAAAAGAACAAAGAAGAAAGGGTCTGTGTGCTGACAGAGGACTCTGCACATTTTTGACAAGATAGTAATAATGAGAGCAATGAAACTGCTTTTCCTGTTTCTCTCTCTCTCTCTTCTTTTTATTTCTTGTTCCATTGTCCTTCAAAGATTATGTTGTCAGGCCTGAAATATTTATGAATAAAGTAGAACAAGATTTGATAAACAGAATGAAATATTGATTCTAAACCAAGATTTTATGCAAGTTTTTTATTTTCATTCTCCACAAATGTATGTAGGTGTGTGAGTGGTGGGGTGACTGTACAGTACATACACTTCTACTAAAGAGAGGACAAAATGTCCTTGAAAGTATTACAAAGTTGGAAACAACCTCAGGACTAGTCAAGAGTCTGCTGGTTTTCACTTGTAAAAAGCCAGTCTTTCTCTGCTTGGATGAACTTGTATTTAGTTACAATTCTTCTGTCAAGCTAGCTGTTATGTGCCAAAAAGCAACTCTATATAAATGACATAGTGGGATACCATATTTATCCTCTTTCAATGACTTCTGCCTCAAATGCATACAGCTTACAGGTCCAGAGATGATTTTTCTAACTGCCAGTACTCTAAATTCAATCAGGGACCCGAAAAATAAGTAATATCCTTTCCAGGGCTGTATGGAATATTCATAGTAAAATTCAAAATATGTCACAATTATTGGCTTTTGAACTTTCATTTTAAGTTGACTTCATTGCTCTTATTTTGAAAAATGGCTGTGAAATGTTAAAGTTTTCATTCAGAATTTCAATTGCTTTAGAGTGGCCCAAAGTACGGCTTTATAACCACAAATCCATGAGCATAACCCTCCAAAATGTGAATAAACAATTATTCAGAAGGACATCAGTTTCTGCATTTAAATGATGGGCAAATACATTGAATTTTCATATGTTTTTATGTGAAACTGGTCCATTTCACAAAAATATACTGAAATGCAAAACTGCTAAGTTATATAACAAAACTGCAAACATTTGTATGTAACACATTGAGAAAATGCTGTTAATTTGAGGGGGAGTTTGTTTTACTTTTGTACATGTTTTGTATGCCATAGATCACTTTTCTTTTATAAAGATTATAGAACTAGAAATTCGCTGACAATTTTGTTGATTATTGATTACGCAGATAGGAACCCAGTTCAGTAATCTTGAGCTTTTTGATGGTAACTAAAGTATAAATGTCTTTAGGTGTTCAAGTAAACACATATGCATATGCCACACTAAAGACAGCAGATACATTTCAGGAATTCTTTTTAAAATTGTTTGTACTACAACCTACTATAATGTGTGTCATGTCCCACTCCTATGGTTTATGAAAATTGGTTTATGAAATAATCATTACCTGGGGGAGGAAAGAACAACCCCTGTCCATATCTCCTTTTCACTGATGAAAAGAATGAACTTATAAGCTTTGTCTGTGTAAAACTTTTAGGGTATGTCTACACTACCACCCTAGTTCGAACTAGGGTGGTAATGTAGGCAACCGGAGTTGCAAATGAAGCCCGGGATTTGAATTTCCCGGGCTTCATTTGCATATCGCCGGGCGCCGCCATTTTTAAATGTCCGCTAGTGCGAACTCCGTGCTGTGTGTAGCTTTAAAAATGGCGGTGCCCGGCGAGATGCAAATGAAGCCCGGGAAATTCAAATCCTGGGCTTCATTTGCAACTCCGGTTGCCTACATTACCACCCTAGTTTGAACTAGGGTGGTAGTGTAGACATACCCTTATAGAGTAAGATGAATTTATATGGGGTTTTGGTCTTCTTTGGGGTTGTGTTCGTGGTTGCTGTCAATGGTCTTATAGCTGGGCCATCCCACAGACGAGCTTCTGGTCCTGTAGGACAGGGTGGTAGGGAGTGTAGGTAGATGGGCTCAGTGGTGTGACCAACATAGCAGGTGACAGCCTCAGGAGTACTTCTGTGATCCATCCCATCACAATGGGATGCAGACTTGAAATCTCAGGGTGTTATAACAGTTTAAGGCCTCTGTCCTGCAGCTTCTCATGAGCAAACAGACTGCGCGCGTATCTGGAGACCAATTGACTCCAGTAAAGCTCTATGAGGGCATAGCAATCTATCTACACAAAAGAAGTTGTAGGGTTGGAGCAAATATATTAAATAAGAATAAGACTTGAGATATAATAAATAAGCAAATAAAGAAATATATCTATACCGAGCAATTATGTGTGATGTTTATGTTATACTTTTTCAGACTATAACACCATTTTGGGTTTTGATGCTCAGTAGAGCTGGATGAATAAAGCAAAAATATTCCATGAATATTCCTCTGAAGCTAATTAACTTAAAAACTCAATCTTCTCTGACTCCTGCTGAGTTTGTGCTCAAACAATAAGAATTCAGTAATTGCGGAAATCAAATTTCAAAGTCTCAGATGCCAGCATTCATGGGAACCCAATTTTAAATTTACACATAAAAGCATTAACCCTGGGTTTTTTACCAAACTCATCAGTGGAAAAATGGAAGCAAGACCATATGACTTCTATAGCCAATCATAGCCAAGCAACACAACCCACATTTTAAATAATCATCCTCAAGCCACAAAGTAAACTGTTTGAAAAGTTATTCATGGAATGAATTCAAATAAAACATTCATTGAAGGAGATCACAATCTCTTTGCACATACTGCAGATGTGAAAAAAGACTAAATTTGTCTTATCAATTATTCACTGTAAATTATTCACCCTAATACTGAATTAAGAAGGATTTTTCAATGAATTAACAACAACATGGAATCTGATCCACAGTTTTCACCATTTTGGAGTACTGTGGGGAGAAGAGACTTGTACATGTGTCTTATTGTGAGTGTCTTACAAGAGCCCCTCTGTGCTAATACACATATACCGAGTTACTACCGTTTCCAACAACAGTTTCCAAGAGCCCTGGCTTTTTTTCTCAGGCTATAGATGTTCATGCTTATAGCACTGAAGGTTTCTAATGGTTATGTTTATGTTGGTCAAATGGGTGGCCATCACATACAGACAGCATGGAATGAGAAGTCTGTGATATATTAAGATTCAGGATATATACACATGTCTGGATATTACAGGTTGGATCTCCCTGGTCTGGCACTTGGGACCTGACTAGTCCCAGATGAGGGATTTTGCCAGACCAGGGGAGGTCATTTTTGTAACCCTGCCACCATCCCTCTGTTCTGGCAGCTAGCCTTCTAGCCAGTTCCCCACCTCCTGCTAGCATTGCTGCCCTGCCGACCGGATGGGCAGCCATAACTGACATGGCATGCTGGGGCTCCATGAGAAGCCCCATGTGTTGCACGCCGGGGCTCCCTGGGCAGCCATGCGCAAACCACAGGCTGGGGCTCCCAGCCCCACAGGATAGTCCCATTGCTACGTGCTGGGCAGCCCTTTTGTCAGCTCCAGGAGGGCAGCTCACTGCCTTGCCAGCCCCACGGGGTTCGTTACTGCTGGCCTTCCACTAGGACTCTCTGGTCCTGCAACATCCATGGATCCTGCAACATCCATCCAGATCATGGATGTTGCTGGACAACAGAATGCCGCCTAAGAGAATTTTAATCTGTATATATTGTGAAGTGATGATCAGATTTACCAAATGAAAGGATGAGACATTAAGTTTTTGTGCAGCTGAAAAGTCTAATTTCTTAAAATATTATTTAGCATGAGTAACTGCAGGGGCAATCAAGTTAACAAATATCTTCAGAAGAATATTATTTCTATTTTCATGCCTTGTTCTGTCTGACCCCTCTGCAAGGACATAGTCAAAAACATCTTCTGTGCATCTGTGCACATTTTTAGCTCAAGAATGTTAAGTGTAAAGACATGACAAAACCTATTAGTATTATTATGTCCAATTTGAAACAACATGTTCTGGCCATATAATCTAATGCCAGAATATGTCAACTATGATTAAAATGACCTAAATTTGTTGACTGACAACAAACAAACCATTTCTATAAATGTAGTTAAGGGGGGACAACTCATCATTGTTGTTGTAATGAAAAACCACACATTTCTGTGTCACTCCTATTGAGGCTAATTTCTGTAGCTCCAGAGGGGTAGCCATGTTAGTCTGTAACTGAAAAAAACTTAAAAAACAATAAATGGTCCTGCAGCACCTCAGAGACTAACTAAAAACTGTAGATAGTGTCATGAGCTTTTGTTGGCACAACCCACTTACTTTATTGACCAGTTTCTGCAGCAAAGTCAAGAATAATTATTCTCGCATTATTTGTATCCATGTATTATATTTGTGGAAGGAGATGTAGAATAAATGGAGAAGGAGCTTTTCTTAAATTCTAAGGGCCAGATTTTTAAAGATACTTGGGCGCTTAACTCACAATAGGCATTACATGCCTAAATACCTTTAAAAGTCTGGTTCCGGGGAACAATCTCCCTTTCTTCCTGAAAAATTGACCTTTAAGCATCTTCCTTTTCCCCCAAAGTCTGCCTAAAACCATGATCCTTGTAGCATGCCTTGAAGACAAAGAGTGATGATGAGTTCCAGAGTTAAGGGGCCAACCAAAGAGAACATCTTGCCAGCAGCTCCCTTCCTTTCAGCAGTTCCCAACCAAAAGAACTGCAGGTTAAGTGCCTCTACTGTTCTGTTCTGTCCCAATACTGCTGCCATCATCCTAGTGCCTGGATGCATTCCAGTAGTGTAGTAAGTGATTTGAGTGATATTGGTCACTGAGGGTGTGTCTAGACTACATGGCTCCATCGACGGAGCCATGTAGATGAGTGTACTCCGCAAAGGGAAATGAAATGGCGATTTAAATAATCACCGCTTCATTTACATCAAAATGGCCACTGCGCTGTGTCCAGATAAAGGATCTGACGACAAAGGGATGTGGGGTCAGCTGATCCCCGTCTAGACTACCGTGCTGTGCCGACAATCAGCTGATGGGCACAGCGCGGCGGCCATTTTGATGTAAATGAAGTGGTGATTATTTAAATCGCCACTTCATTTCCCTTTGCCGAGTACACTCATCTACATGGCTCTGTCGAAGGAACCATGTAGTCTAGACAGTAGACACACCCTGAGGGTATGTCTACACTGCACAGGTTTTTTTTCCGAAAAAAACAGTCGTTTGTCTAAAAAAACTCCAGTTACATCCACACTGCAATCGCATTCTTTCAAAAGAAAATTGAAAGAACAGAGGGTTTTTTCTGACATTGGTAAACCTTTTTCTATGAGGAAGAAGCCTTTTTCCAAAAGAGATCTTTTGGAAAAAGGTGTGTGTGGATGGGGAAGAAGGAGTTATTCTGAAAGAAGAGGAAAGAGGAAAAAGCACAGGTGCCCTGGTGGCCACTCTGTCCATAGCAATCTCGACTTAAATGCGAGATAGCATCCATTCAGTGTGGACACTATCTTTCAAAAAAGCAGATTGCTCTTTTGATGCACTTTTGCTGTGTAGACGCTTTCTTTCAGAAGAAGTTTTTTCAGAAGATATCTTCCGGAAAAGCTTCTTCCAAAAGAAGCCTTTAGTGTATATCTAGCTGTAGCCAGACACAACACCCCATCTTGTTTTTCCACGAGCCCCATCTTGTTTTTCCCCCCCCCAGAGAGCAAGAGAAAGGCAGTCAGCCTTTGATGCCCTGGGAACGCAGGTGTGGTGCCTGTCCCTTATTCTACCATAAACAGAAACCAGACAGTAAATGGGCTAGCTGACGACTGGGAGGCCTCCCGTCGCCGTGATGGCTAGTATCAGTAATTGACACGCCTGCACTGTCTCGGGAGAGGAATCTTCGCCCATCACATACCAGAGGTGCCCATTGTCTGCATCTTCCCAGGTGTGAATTATGCTTTGCACCCTTCGTGGGAAACTTGGCATTCAAAGCCATTTTTCCTGATTGGCCACTTAAGACCAGGAAGAAGCCCATGTGACCCAAGGGGTATAAAGAGGGTTGAGTTGCCCACCCAATTTGAGCTCCAATCACCTACACCTGCTGGCAGGTATTGATTGTCTCCCGAGGTCCGTGGGATGCCCAACCTCGCCCTACTTCTTCCCGAGGGATTGAAAGAAAGACGCTGGCCACGCCAAGTCTGGAACGCAGGGGTGAGAATTGTACCTGCAATGTGTTTTTCTTTATGTGTACACTCTAATTCTCTCTCTGTTGTAAGTTAGTTACTTTATTATAGTTTTCTTAAAGTCAAACTGCTTCATTTCTATTGTAAATCACCTTTGGTAAGGTGATTTTGCTATAAACTTTGGGAACAAGTGGGGTGCCCTCATTCACTTATAAAATATATATATCTATATACACTGAACCAAGTTTCTTTATTTCTTTTCTCTTTCTTTCTCCTATAAATAAGCCAGTGCGTGTCAAGCTTCTGACTTGAACCCGTGCTGCTGTACCCGAACCGAACACAAACAAAAGAACTTCAGCCGGTCATAAAGGAACAGATATAGGGAGAGCTTGGGCGTTTGAATTTGTGTCACACCCAGGTGGCAAAATTCAGTTGGGGCGCTTCTCAGTCTCCCCGAGGCTGCCCGCTGCGAAGGAATTATGAAATTCTAGCAGCTGAAATCTGAAGCGTAATAAGCTCTCCCTGTACACTTATTGGGGCGCCTTTCAACCTCTTCCAGGTTGCCCACTGCAAGGGACCCCCGGTCTCAGCAGTTAAAGTCTTAGGCGTATAGTACACACATAGTATAGGAAGAGCTTGGGCGTTTGAATTTGTGTCACACCCAGGTGGCAAAATTCAGTTGGGGCGCTTCTCAGTCTCCCCGAGGCTGCCCGCTGCGAAGGAATTATGAAATTCTAGCAGCTAAAATCTGAAGCGTAATAAGCTCTTCCTGTACACACTGGGGCGTCTGTTAGCCTGTTTGGCTACCCTCTGCGACGGGACCTCGGTCCTAGCAGTAAAGTCACGGACGTTAAACTACTTTTCAGGGTGCCCTCCAGCCTCCTAGGCTGCCCGCTGCAACGAGACTCTGTGTCTCAGCAGTTGAAGACTTGGGTGTAACACACACGCACACACTGCCCTAACCGTCGGCTGACAGAATTGGCGTAGTCGGCAGGATTTGTAATATCGGTTCAAAATACAGCAGCATAAAGCCTGTCACTGATTTTAGCAAGGTAGAAAAGAGTTTCGCCCAGAAAGGTTGGGCTAACCCTAAATGGGATAAAGAAATGTTAGAAGAGGAGTGGGGAAACCCTGAGGAACTGTGGTTGCAGTTCTGTAACTGGAGAACTGCTTGTAAAATGAAAAGGGAAAAGGGGAAAGGAGCATGCATTTGGCTATTTAAAGGTGCCCTGCAAACAGCATGTAAAAGCCATTTAAAATTGGAAATGGAGCTTAAAAGGGTACAGAAGGAGAGGGATGAGCTAGAGCGGCGCTGCCAGAACCTAGACACCCGGGCGCGCTTGCTAAGCAATAATGTGCACCAATTAGAACAACGTCTTGCTCCAATAATAAAAAGGGAGGGAGCAGAAAGGAGAGCGAGATTAGAGAGCAAGCCCCGAAAAATTAATCAAGCCAAAGTAGAGGCTGCTCTCTGGGTAGATCCGGAGGATTGGGATGGAGACATCTGGGACTCCTCCGCTAATGAGTGTCCCACCTCCCCTAAGTTAGGGAATCCCCCTGTCCACATGAGACCCATCATCACATACCAAAAGGACCTAACTGAGAAAGATAAGAGTAAGGTTGATGAAGATAACCCCTCCACTAGCAAAAGGACAGAATCCCAACCCACCCGAATTACTACTCGCAGTTATGAGCCTGCAGAGTTAAGAAAGATCCAGGACGAATTTGCCAAGAGACCTGGGGAAGGGGTGATAGAGTGGCTAGCTAGGATATGGAACACAGGAGCTGGCCATACCCAACTGTCCTCCCGGGAGTGTGGCAGGGTAAATCTGGGTGCAGAAGTATTCCTTAGCCCCAGGAATCAGGAGGGTCCAAAGTCTATCTGGACCTTTGCCTGTAGATGGGCTCGGGGAATTCACCACGCTGACAAAGGTGAACCCACTAGCATCCCATGAATTAATGGGGATGAACTTAAAGAAGCCCTACAAACTGTTGCTATAATAGCTATGCTCCGTCAAGGGGGTCCCCAAAATGGGAGGCAGGAAAAGAGCCCATGGAAACAACAGGTAGTGACAGGAGATTTAAAACCAGTGCTAAAAGGGGCTCCCGGATCCTATAAGGCTATAGCACTAGCCACAAGAAATCATGCTCAAAACCACCGCATGACCTATCAGAACTTATTTGATTTTATGCTGCGGGATCTCCGAGAATTTGGGGAAACTGAGGCACCGCAGGTTAAAGTTAAGGTGCGGAATTTAAAAGGAGATTATAGAAGCAAGCAGGAAGGCTTTAGGCCTAGACGCGAAGTAACACCACAGGAAAGGGAATTTAGGACTAAATTGTGGAAACGGTGCTTGGATCTAGGGTTCACCCGAGATCTATTACATGGGCTGGCAACCGATAAGCTAAAGCTTCTGGCTGCCTCAAAGGGAGTTGAGCAGGAGAAAGCAGCAGTAACTCCTAGTGCTCCCCGCATCAGCTCTGACCCTCCTCATGCACAGCTAAGGCAGCAATTACAGGAGCTGCTGCCGCTTGTTGAAATTAACCAGGGAAACTAACAAGCGGGGGTCCAATCTCTCTCTGTATAAGTAAACTTGAGCAGGCAGAGAGAGAAAATCATAACAACGACCCCCGGATTTTAGTAACAGTTAATGATAAAACTGCTGTCTCTTTCCTGGTAGACACTGAAGCCCAATTATCCATGATTAAAAGAGAAAACTTTCTTGAACCTCCACCTTCTGGCCAAAAGCAGGTTTTGGTTACAGGAGTAAACGGCACTATTGTGTCTTACCCGCTGGTCAAAGTAAAACTGGATATCCCTTTAAACCCCTACCAGCAGCCCAGGAAACATGAGTTAATACTTGGAAATGCCAATATACTGGGCATGAACATCCTAAAGGGCAAGGAAGAAATCATTGGTGGGAAAAGGTGGGCATTCGGAGCTGGCTGCAAACCCAGCACAACAATCCTGGAGGAGGGGAAAGTTCCTCTTTATAGTGTCAGGTTACTAGCCCAAGCTCCTGCTCTCCCACCATCAGCTGTGACTCATGTAAAACAATACAATGTCCCAGCTGAAGCTGTAGTGCCTGTCACTGAGCTAATTAAAGATCTGGAAACAAGGGGAGTCTTAATTCGCACTCACTCCCCTTACAACTCCCCGGTATGGCCAGTAAAAAAACCTAATGGTAAATGAAGGCTCACAATTGATTACAGAAAATTAAACAGTAACACAGGACCCCTAACAGCAGCAGTCCCCAACATAGCAAGCATTGTAAATACCATACAAACTTGGAACAAGCAATGGCTAGCTGTGCTAGATATAAAGGACATGTTTTTCATGGTCCCTTTACAGCCTGCAGACCAAAACAGATTTGCTTTTACATGGAAGGGTGTCCAATACACTTTCACACGTATGCCCCAAGGGTTCAAACATTCCCCCACTATTTGCCATGGGGCACTGTCAAAGGTCCTAGATGGTTTAACCATGCCACCTAGTATCCAAATGCTGCAATATATAAATGATATCCTAATAGGAGGGGACACTACTAAAGAAGTGCAGCAAGCTGTGAACTTAGTAAAGACTGCCTTAAAAAATCTTGGGTTAGCTTTACCCCCAGATAAGTGCCAGGGTCCCTCTCATGAGGTGAAGTTCCTGGGTGCTGTCTGGATGGGAGGGCGGAGGTCTGTGCCTGATGACACTGTACAGGAACTGAGCCAGGCACCTTCACCTGGGGACAAGTCCCAACTAAGGCAAACTCTGGGAGTTTTAGGGTTTTGGCGAAAACATGTGCCTGGTTTTGCTGTAATTGCCCGACCACTGTATAATCTGCTAAAGAAAAGTGCTGTTTGGGAATGGACCCCTGTACATAAGGAAGCGCTGCGGCAGCTAATAAACGAAATACACACATACCAAGCTCTGGGTCCAATCCATCCCGATGCTCCATTCCACGTGTATCTCACCATAGGAGCTACGGGAATGTCTTATGCCCTATGGCAAGAAAGTGAAACTGCACCCCGCCGCCCCATACAATTCGGCTCAAAGTCATGGCAGGGATCGCAAGCCAATTACACTCCCTATAAAAAAGTGCTCCTGGCAGCCTATACTGCTCTAAGGGAAACTGAGGAGCTAACACAAAATCGCGCTATAACCATACACACTCCCCTTCCAATTATTAAGCCCATATTGGAAGGAAAGGAGCTGCCGCCAGGAGTAGCACAGAAAATGACCACCCAAAAATGGGCACTGTACATACACTACAGGGTGGGTGGTGCAGACTCCGCACAGAACCCCACTATAATTAAGGAGTCTCTGTGGAGGGTAGGAATGCCCAATAAATATCACCTGCCCCCACAGCCCTCTCCCATTCAAAACGCCGCTGCATTTAACCCATCTCACCCTGAGGGAGTGTGGTTCACAAACGGTAGTGCTAAATTAATTAAAGGGAGATGAAAAGGAAAGGCTGCAGCCGTTCCAGCAGACAATTCCACCACACCCTTAACCACCGATGTGGACGGATCAGCTCAGCTTGCAGAACTAGCAGCAATCAAGCTGGCTTGTAAAGCAGGTGCTAGTACTATCTATACGGACTCCTATGCTGTATGGGCAGGAGCCACCCAGTGGATAACTAACTGAAAAAATAACCACTGGGAAATAGGAGGGAAATCCGTATGGGGATTAGAGTACTGGAAGTGGATATACCACCATGCCACCCAGCAACCCCTAAGTATTGAACATGTGTCAGCACACCAAAAGAATAACACCCCAACTGCACAATTGAATAACCTAGCTGATGAAGCAGCACAGATCTCTGTTACCCAGGTGGACTGGGAACGCCTATACATCTGGCTGCATGAAAATCTGGGACACACGGGGAGTAAGGAGCTGGTAAGGCAGGCACATATCAGGGGGTGGCCCATCACCCACCAACAGGCTAGGGATTTAGTGCAAACCTGCACTACATGTGCTAAAACCAGGAGGCATATCACGGAAGGACAACGGTTTGCCAAACTAAGGGATGGGAAAACGCTATGGGGAACCTGGCAGATCGATTATGTGGGTCCATTGTCCACCACCAGGCAAGGGTGGAAATACATTCTCACAGAAGTGAAAGTCATCTCAGGTATAGGGTTCGCTTACCCTACTCGTTTAGCAACAGGACTATCCACAATTATGGAACTGAATCGCCTAATTGCACTTGTCCCAACACCTCAGGAAATTCAATCTAACAATGGCTCACATTTTAAAAACAAGCCTGTCCAGAAGTGGGCTCTCCAGAATGGAGTCCAATGGACCTTTCACCTCCCATACCGACCTCAGTCCAATGGCATAATTAAGAGATGAAATGGACTGCTAAAATACCACCTTAAGCCTACAGAGGGAACCTGGGAAGGCAAACTGGATGCCGTGGTTCAACGGCTAAACAATCGGCAAACCCCTACGGGTAGCCCAATTAGCAAAGGATTTTTCCCAACAAGGAAAGCCTCTCTGACTCCAGGGACACCACTAACGGACTCCAAATATGCCCCTGGGGATACTGTTGTGGTCAAACACCCCAGCCTGGGCACACATACCTGTGTACTTCAGTCTTATAAAAACAAGGGCGTTTGGATTATTGCAAACCCCAACAAACTGCCACTAACCATTTCTGAGGCTTGGATTGTATCCAAGACCGGCTGACTTTTTGTTTTGTTGCAGGGAAGGAGTTAACAAGAGAACAATACCTCATTACCCAACTCAAGACGCAGCATAACTCCGAATCGAGCTTTGCTGTTTCTCCTAATCACTGCGATCTCCGCTGTACCAGAGCACCCTCTCAGGAATGCTATCCAAACTATTGCCTCTGCAGCCGATGCTACAAACTGCTGAATATGTACCCTGCTAGGTTCCCCCACAGGACTGGGAGTTAAATTTGTCCCTTTAAACTTAAATGACTGGTGGAACAAGAGCAACGTTTTCAAGTGGGAACCAGCCTGGTTTAATAACAGCAGCTCCAGCAACTACAAACTTTTAAATAACTCTGGGAAGGGAACTTGGGGGTGGCATGGACAATGGCAACCTACACTATGGGGTCAACCTCTGAAGTATATAACAGGAACCTCTAGGGAAGTATACCCCATCTGCTTTAAAAACAAAAATGGTACAGAACCTCACCTCGGGTGGTTAGGGGATCAGCAGTGCACCCACATAGTAAGTTTTAATAAAAAATTAAAGGTCTGGGATGTCTATCCCAGTGCAACCCACCAAAAACCCTTAAGGTGCGGGGAATATAATATCTCCCACAGTGGCACACCACTATCTAGCAATGTCACCATTATTCCCCTAAACTTCAGCCAATACCTGAAGGGAAAAGCCTGGTACAATCAGTCATTATTCATAATTCCTAACACCGGTCAAATATACAACCCCACACTGGTAACCAGTAATACCCTACTCCCAAACCAGTGCGCTAGAACAGAGCTTTTTGCAGCGGACCAGGTCCTACAGGATTTGCTGCTTGCCTTACATTGCACAGCTGCTAATAATAGTTACTGTGCTACCCACCATACCCCAAAGAAAGGACCCACTGAAACAGGGTGGTATAAGGGACCCTACTCCCCCATTCTGAAGGAGGAGCCAGGACTCTTTTTCATTTGCGGGCAAAAAGCCTACAAGTATCTGCCACTGAATTGGATGGGGCGCTGCTCAATGGGGCACGCTGCCCCTAAGGGACTCACTGTACACCCTCACATTATGGCTCCTGGTATTACTAATCTTGGGAGCTTCTTACACCGGTCACCACGAAGGTTTTCCACTAATCCCCTTATAATACGTCCCACAGGCTTCCACCAGTTCGTCCGTGCGCTCCTGCCCTGGCTTGGAGTAGCTGAGCTAAAGAAGGCAATAGTAAATGTATCTGGGCAAATAGAACAGGCACTCAACCACACTGCAAATGCTCTGGGCTTGCTTAACGAGCAAATTCAATCAGTAGCCCGTTTTGCCCTGCAGAACAGAATAGCCTTGGATGCAGTTTTGGCCCAACAGGGGGGAGTATGTGCGGTAATCAACCAATCTTGCTGCTTCTATGTAAATAAATCAGGACAAATTAAACAAGATGTACTCGCTATAAAGGGCGCTGTTAAGGTACTACATGCTGTAACTAAGGATGGAAAAGCCTCATGGCTAGATTGGCTAGCCCAACACCTAGGATTTTCGTTAACTCCATTCCTTCACTCTATTGTAAATACTATATTAACCGTTTTACTTGTTGTAATTGCTTGCTGCATGCTTCTATGTATTGTTAAGCGTTTGGTGTACACTGCTACCTCCTCTGTACAGGTCCGATATATGGCGTTGGGAAGCGATCCTAATCAATCCCTTAATCCAAAATTATCTAATCAAACCCTGCCAATAGGGCGATTTTAGCTTCCTCCAAGAAGGGCAAAAGGTGCTGGCATCACCGCCATCTTGCGTTCTGAGACATAGTGAGGCGTGTCAAGGGGGTGGAATGTAGCCAGACACAACACCCCATCTTGTTTTTCCACGAGCCCCATCTTGTTTTTCCCCCCCCCAGAGAGCAAGAGAAAGGCAGTCAGCCTTTGATGCCCTGGGAACGCAGGTGTGGTGCCTGTCCCTTATTCTACCATAAACAGAAACCAGACAGTAAATGGGCTAGCTGACGACTGGGAGGCCTCCCGTCGCCGTGATGGCTAGTATCAGTAATTGACACGCCTGCACTGTCTCGGGAGAGGAATCTTCGCCCATCACATACCAGAGGTGCCCATTGTCTGCATCTTCCCAGGTGTGAATTATGCTTTGCACCCTTCGTGGGAAACTTGGCATTCAAAGCCATTTTTCCTGATTGGCCACTTAAGACCAGGAAGAAGCCCATGTGACCCAAGGGGTATAAAGAGGGTTGAGTTGCCCACCCAATTTGAGCTCCAATCACCTACACCTGCTGGCAGGTATTGATTGTCTCCCGAGGTCCGTGGGACGCCCAACCTCGCCCTACTTCTTCCCGAGGGATTGAAAGAAAGACGCTGGCCACGCCAAGTCTGGAACGCAGGGGTGAGAATTGTACCTGCAATGTGTTTTTCTTTATGTGTACACTCTAATTCTCTCTCTGTTGTAAGTTAGTTACTTTATTATAGTTTTCTTAAAGTCAAACTGCTTCATTTCTATTGTAAATCACCTTTGGTAAGGTGATTTTGCTATAAACTTTGGGAACAAGTGGGGTGCCCTCATTCACTTATAAAATATATATATCTATATACACTGAACCAAGTTTCTTTATTTCTTTTCTCTTTCTTTCTCCTATAAATAAGCCAGTGCGTGTCAAGCTTCTGACTTGAACCCGTGCTGCTGTACCCGAACCGAACACAAACAAAAGAACTTCAGCCGGTCATAAAGGAACAGATATAGGGAGAGCTTGGGCGTTTGAATTTGTGTCACACCCAGGTGGCAAAATTCAGTTGGGGCGCTTCTCAGTCTCCCCGAGGCTGCCCGCTGCGAAGGAATTATGAAATTCTAGCAGCTAAAATCTGAAGCGTAATAAGCTCTCCCTGTACACTTATTGGGGCGCCTTTCAACCTCTTCCAGGTTGCCCACTGCAAGGGACCCCCGGTCTCAGCAGTTAAAGTCTTAGGCGTATAGTACACACATAGTATAGGAAGAGCTTGGGCGTTTGAATTTGTGTCACACCCAGGTGGCAAAATTCAGTTGGGGCGCTTCTCAGTCTCCCCGAGGCTGCCCGCTGCGAAGGAATTATGAAATTCTAGCAGCTAAAATCTAAAGCGTAATAAGCTCTTCCTGTACACACTGGGGCGTCTGTTAGCCTGTTTGGCTACCCTCTGCGACGGGACCTCGGTCCTAGCAGTAAAGTCACGGACGTTAAACTACTTTTCAGGGTGCCCTCCAGCCTCCTAGGCTGCCCGCTGCAACGAGACTCTGTGTCTCAGCAGTTGAAGACTTGGGTGTAACACACACGCACACACTGCCCTAACCGTCGGCTAACACTAGCCTGAGATGTGGTTTTGTCAAATGGAGAGTCCTAGGGTGAGTTCTATGCTAGGACTCCCCAATTGAGAAACCACATCTCAGTGACGAATATCACTCAAATCACTTAATACACTACTGGAATAGTAGTTCTACTAGGATTACTAGATCACAAAGAGCTGTATAGGTCATAATTGGCACCTGAAATTCTACCCGGAATCCTACAGAAAGTTGTGGCAGATCACCTCTACAATGTGCACTTGGTGAGTTACCCTGGTTATTGTACTGTGCACAGTTTCCAAATTGATTTAGAATGAAGCCTGAAGCAGGGCATGTATCTGTAATCTACAGATTACATCAACAAAGGAATGAATCATGGCAGTGAGATCTGCATCAGAAAGGAAGTTAAAACCTCTTAGTTAGATGCAAATGAATACAGGCAATCCTGTCTCATACTGATACCCTGGATATGTAAGTAACAAATGGCAGGCAAACAATCAGAAAAGCAGATAATAATCCTTCCAAGATCTTTCCCCAAGACTAGTCCACTAACACCAACTCTTGTATCCAGAATGAACCTCAGCTAGATTTTTTTCATCTATGGTCTCGTGCACCAGACACTAAGAAAGGTATTCAAGTGTACCACTGAGTTGAAATAAAGAGAGTCATGCGGCACAGATGTTATTCATGGCCTCATGTACATGTTGAACAAAGGAGAGAACAAGATGAAAACCTTCAGGATGCCATCGGAATGTTCTCTTATTGAAGAAAAGCAACGCCAGTGTGACCCTACACACCCCTGTCTTCACACCCTATGCATTACCACAATGATATCTATACAAAATATGCTTTCAAGTATCAGAGGGGTAGCCGTGTTAGTCTGACTCTGCAAAAGCGGCGAGGAGTCCTGTGGCACCTTATAGACTAACTGAAGTGTAGGAGCATAAGCTTTCGTGGGCAAAGACGCACTTCGTCAGATGCATGTAGTGGAAATTTCCAGAGGCAGGTAGAAATATGCAGGCCAGAATCAGGCTGGAGATGACGAGGTGGATCCAATCAAGGAGGATGAGGCCCACTTCTAAAAGCTGATCTGGAGGTGTGAATTCCAAGAGAGGAGAAGCTGCTTTTGTAGTTAGCAAGCCATTCACACTCTTTGTTTAATCCAGAGTTGATTGTGTCAAACTTGAAGATGAACTGTAGCTCAGCAGTTTCTCTTTGAAGTCTGGTCCTGAATTTTTTTTGCTGCAGGATGGCTACCTTTAGATTTGCAATTGTGTGTCCAGGAAGATTGAAGTGTTCCCCTACAGGTTTTTGTATGTTGCCATTCCTAATATCAGATTTGTGTCCATTGATTCTTTTACGTAGGGACTGTCCAGTTTGGCCGATGTATATAGCAGTGGGGCATTGAAAGAAAGAAACCAACAGAACACCACTGGCCATCACCTACAGTCCCCAGCTAAAACCTCTCTAACGCATCATTAGTGATCTACAACCCATCCTGGACAATGATCCCTCGCTTTCACAGGCCTTGGGAGGTAGGCCAGTCCTTGCCCACAGACAACCCGCCAACCTGAAGCATATTCTCACCAGCAACTACACACCGCACCATAATAACTCGAACTCAGGAACCAATCCTTGCAACAAACCTCGGTGCCAACTCTGCCCACATATATACACCAGCAGCACCATCACAGGACCTAACCAGATCAGCCATACTGTCACTGGTACGTTCTCCTGCACGTCTACCAACGTAATATATACCATCATGTGCCTTATTCTGGCCTGCCTTTGGAAATTTCCACTACATGCATCTGACGAAGTGGGTCTTTGCCCACGAAAGCTTATGCTCCTACACCTCAGTTAGTCTATAAGGTGCCACAGGACTCCTTGCTGCTTTTGCAAAATATGCTTTGTGAGCTGTTGTTTGAAATTAGCAATGCACTGGTCAGTAATGTTGTGGAATATGTATGATGATGCTACCTGAGGAGTTATGGATGTCCTCCAATATTATGTTTTAAAAGCTGCATTTGACCAAAGTAGAAAACAGGTCTGCCTCAGACTTGCATACAAATGGTGCTTCCATTCACTTTGAGGCTATGTCTAGATTGCAGGCTTCTTTCAGAAGAAGCTTTTCTGGAAAAGATTTTCCAAAACGACCATTTTTCCGAAAAAAACTCTACAGTGTTATTTCAAAATACCTTATTTTGAAATAGTTACTCCTCATACTTTCCCGGGCTTCATTTGCAAGTGCGGTATGCCTACATTACCCCGCTAGTTCGAACTAGCGGGGTAGTGTAGACATACCCTAAGTTATTGTTCACCAAGGACAAGAGAAACTGATACCTCATACTTCCAGGGATGGTTCTGACTGAGAGATTGTCAGTCATACTGGACCAAGAATAATTCCTGAGAGAAGCCATCTTAGAAAGAGTGTGTGATGCTATATTAAGTTTTAGACATTTTATATGTGTGTTTTCACTTTTATTTGCTGGTAACCATCTCTACCTTTAGTTCTATTACTTGGCACCATCTAACCTATGTTCTGTTGTTAATAAATATGATTAATTTTAATCTATATTATCCAGTGCTGTGTTTGAATTGAAGCAATTTTCTAACTCCAGTTAATGAGGCAAGCTGCTGGTTATTGTCTCTTTAAAGAACAAACAAGCCTTTTTATTTTTCAGAGGACTGGACACTTCAGGGCAGATACTTTTTGGGAAATTCAGGACTGGAGGTGTGTTGGGGTCACTTGCCTGCTAACAAAGAGTGGTGATGACCAGAGTGTGGCTGTCATGTTACAAGCAGGCTGCTGGAGTCAGACATACTGAACCAGGGATGACTATCACACACTCACTACATGTTTATATGATGACTGGGAGCATCCAGACAAGGGAACTACAGCAGCAGAGCATTTTAAGCAACCCAGGATTAACGGACAGGCAGTGACACAATAGCTCACTGGTGTGACTCGCATCCCAAAAAGTGACATATGGACATTCTTATCTGGGATCTCTCAGCGGGACTGCAGAATCATAGAAATGTAGAGCTGGATGGGAACTTGAGAGCTCTTCCAGCCCACCCTACCTCCCGTGCTGTGTCAGGATTGAGTTTATCTAGATCATCCCTGACACATGTTGGTCTTATCTGTTCTTTAAAAACTTCAGGGATAAGGATTCTGCAACCTTCTTTGGTCACTTTCTAGGAATTAGCTCCCCTACAAGTTAAGTTTTTCCTAATGTCTAACCTATGAGATCAGAATGAAGCTGCTTGAGACACCTCCAGTCATGCCCCATAAAGGTCTGCAAGAACTTTAGCAACACTTTGAGAACAAAGATTTCAAGAACAGACAATCTAGCAGTAGTGAAAAGGATGCTTATTTTTATCCATCACTAGGAGGAAACAACCGACCAGTGCAGTTATCACAGACATTGTTACCATACTTAGCCAGATACCCAGATTTACAAAGGGCAAGGAAATCAGAGGCATCTAGATATTATGAGAGTTGTTTCAACTTTTTCAATAATCTTACCTATAAAAGGAAGATTAGGTATAGGCTCATAGTTAGTAAAATAGTCAACATCAGGTGATGATTTCTGGAGCACAGAACACTATATGATTCATTCAAAGGAGCTGGCAGCTTCCCCTCCTTAAGGGAGGCTTGGAAAATCTCTATTAGCTCTTGTTCCAGTACCTCCCCACTCACTAGCTTTCATCAGGTTAAATGTGGATACATGACACAGGTTGTAGCACAAGTTCTTCCAACAGCCACAATTCCTCAGAGAGAGTGCACTGCTATCTGAAGTCCGAACAGAGGCAATGCAGTGTTTGCTCCCAAAATCCTCTGTTCTGCCCTCATGGATGAAGACAGTTCAGTCTGATTCCAATCATTTTTTCTCCACAACATAACCAACACATTACTCACAATTAGGAGGAACTCAAATCACTCACTCTTTGGAGATATCCAGGATTAATGATACCCAAAAATACATGCAAACTGTGATGTTATTGATGCTCCCACATAGCCTGCACATAAGCATTTAAAGCATTTAAAAGAATGTTTGGTCCACAGTCTATCAGCAATCAAGATTCCTGCCCCTGGAGCTCTATAAAACTGGGTATGACCTGTGAGGACAAACCTGAGGAAGAGGACATGAAGGAACCACTAATCAAGTCAACTCTGAAGACTAAAATATTGTTATAAAAGCCTACCAGCCCATGGATAGAGGGTTGTCTATCAGAGGAACAATTCTTAGAATCTCAAGAGGAAGAGAATACATTATTTTTAAAGGTTAGTGTCATTTAAACAAACACAACTACTCTACAGAGAAATCAACATCACGGCAATATTTACAAAACATAATGTTGTTTGCTAGTGTAATTGTTAAAACTACTATTACCAAGGGCCATATGTTTCTATTTGGTCAGGTGGCTGTGTTGCCATCTAACTTCAGCTGACAGTGCCGATGGAGTGCTGTTCTTGTTCCCCTAGCATCTTCCTTTCTTGTCAGCTTTTTAAATGTGAGAAGTTCACATTTTTGTTCCCATGTTTTGTGTTCTTGTATTACTGCTGACACCATGTCCTCAACATAACATTTGCAAAGTTATTCTATGAAACATTCAAATTCCATTCCCAAAATTCAGTACTATTTAAAGAACAGTGGGTTTGTTGATTTAGGGGACTTTTTACATGACCTGCCCATTTCAATAGCCATTGATTTTAAATTGCTTTTAGAAAATAGAAGGCAGAGGTACAAAAGGGAGGAGCTGAATAGTTGAGAGCAAAGAGATAAGCAAATAATGACATTTGAATGCTACACCTGTCCCACAAATATTCAACCTTTGCATCAGATAATAAACACCCAATATATGTTTATGTTATTCTTGGACGTGCAGCTTTTGGAATGTTATAGGGTTTACTAACACACATAGGTCAATGCAATTGTGACTTTTCCAGTTGAAAGCATTGTGGCAGTGGATACCACCTAGAACAAACAATTAAGATTTTCCATGTACCTGACAAAATTTGAACAATGACTATGAGAATTTTTTTTAAGTGTCTAAGGGTATGTCTAGACTGCATCCCTCTGTCGGCAGAGGGATGCAGATTAGGCAGGTCGACATAGCAGGAGGCATAAGGGATATGTAGAAAAAGGCTTTCTTTCTCGACCGATCCCCCTCTAGACTGTCTCTTTTTGCCGAAAAAGTGCTGAGTCAGCAAAATGCGGCAGCCATTTTTATGCAAATTAGGCTCAGGATATTTAAATCCCTGCCTCATTTGCAATGTCGACCTGCCTAATCTGCATCCCTCTAACAGACAGAGGGATGCAGTCTAGACATACTCTAAGGGTATGTCTACACTACCCTGCTAGTTCGAACTAGCGGGGGTAATGTA
The DNA here is from genome assembly GCF_049634645.1 of Pelodiscus sinensis. Taxonomy (NCBI): domain Eukaryota; kingdom Metazoa; phylum Chordata; order Testudines; family Trionychidae; genus Pelodiscus; species Pelodiscus sinensis. The sequence goes on from NC_134712.1 coordinate 74,691,248, forward strand.
GTCATCCGCAGTTGCAAATGAAGCCAGGGATTTGAATTTCCTGGGCTTCATTTGCATGAAGCCGGCTGGTGCCATTTTTAAATGCCGGCTAGTTCGAACCCCGTGCCGCGCAGCTACACGCGGCACGGAGTAGCTAGGTTGGATTAGGCTTCTCCGACCTAGCTACTCCGTGCCGCGTGTAGCCGCGCGGCACGGGGTTCGAACTAGCCGGCATTTAAAAATGGCGCCGGCCGGCTTCATGCAAATGAAGCCCGGGAAATTCAAATCCCGGGCTTCATTTGCAACTGCGGATGACTACATTACCCCCGCTAGTTCGAACTAGCAGGGTAGTGTAGACATACCCCAAGTGATGTAAGAGCCTCAGTCCTATTTTCAAAAGTACCAAATCACTTTGGTGCCAAAGTTCCATTGAAATTCATTTTTTAAAGCATGGGTTCCCAAACTGGGGGGCATGCCCCCCGGGGTGTGTGTGTGAATAAATTTCAGGGTGGGTGTGAGGCACCCCAGCCCCTCCCCTCCCCCCATCAATCCCTCCCCCATAAGTTTTGCTGCTATTTTTGTTTTTTGGCCCTGGTCAGTTCTTTTTTGGGGGGGAGGGGGCGTGAGGGTTTCTCAAAAATCAAAAAGGTGGCATGATGCTGAAAAGTTTGGGAACCACTGGCCTAAAGTAATTGATTTTCAATAGAATCATAGAATCATAGAATACTAGGACTGGAAGGGACCTTGAGAAGTCATCGAGCCCAGTCTCCTGTCCTCATGGCAGGACCAAATACTGTCTAGACCATGCCTGATAGACATTTATCTAACCTACTCTTAAATATCTCCAGAGATGGAGATTCCACAACCTCCCTGGGCAATTTATTCCAGTGTTTGACTACCCTGACAGTTAGGAGCTTTTTCCTAATGTCCAACCTAAACCTCTCTTGCTGCAGTTTAAACACATTGCTCCTTGTTCTATCCTCAGAGACCAAGATGAAGAAGTTGAATAGGACATAAGGTTTATCTTATCAGGGGTAGTCAATAGGTAGACCATGGGCCAAATTTAGACCCCCAGATGCTTTTGAATGGTGATCTATTCAAAACTCTTTTAATTTACCTATCATTATCATTGTTATTGCAGAGTGAAAAATGTTGCTCTGGAAACTGAGGTTTGACTGTACCTTGACCAATAAATTTGGACTGTGGCAAAAAATAATTGAGTGCCTCAATCTAGATGCACACTTAGTTCACAGAAAGTTGGGCCTTCACTAGCCTACGGTGGACAGGCCTGCCGACAACAGGGGGCAAAGGGGATATTTGTCCCAGGGCCCAGAGATTCAAAAGGGGCCAGAACTCCCAGATGCCATTGCAATTGCAGCAGCAGCGGCTGGAACTGCAGGCCCCTTGGAATTGTCACCAGAGTGTTGGACCACCACTCTGTATGGCTCTGAGGGCTTGGAAGGTTGTGCCATGGTGTGAGTGGTGCTAGGGGCTAACTGTCCTTGGCCATGCCCCTTCCACCTTTGACCCTGTCCCTTCCAGGGGTGCAGAACTGGCCCCCATACACAAACTTTGCTCCAGGGCCCAAGGTGGCTATTGGCCCTGCTGACTATGGATCCTGCTCTAAACATCTAGGCTATGTCTAGACTGCAGAGCTTTTCCGGGATACCGGAGGTTTCTGCTTTTTTAGAACAATCTCTGAAAAAGCGGACGCGTTCTTTCACCATCCCTGTAATCCTCATTGTATGAGGAAGAAGGGATGTGCCGAAAGAGGAGGTTTTTCCGAAATTTGGCCCTGTGTAGACGGGCCAAATTTCAGAAAAGCCTCTTTTGAAAGAAAAGCGGGAAAAGATACACAAATTGCGGTTCACAGTTTGTGTATCTTTTTTCAACTTTTCTTTGTAGTGTAGACCTAGCCCTAGCCTAATGTGCTGTATTCTGCTTTGAAACTAGAGCAAATTATGTGCACTAGGAAACTTTCAGTGCAGCAGAGTCCACAAAGATGCATATCATGCAGCAAGTTAAAGCAGGATAAATTTTGCCAATGTCCCACAAACTAAGTATTCACCTGCACAAGTCCATAGGCTCCTGATTCACTTAGGTGCTTTTCTGAATTTTTTTTCTCTATATAATTTCAAAGCACAGCTGTACCTAAGGACATTGACTTAAGATCTGGAAGTGGTTTCAGAATTCAGTTTGTTGGCAAGCTCGGGGCTGGTCTACACATAAATTGCTTCAGTGCTTTAGTGGAGCATAGTTAATCCACCTCTGCAATAGGTGACAGCTATGTTGACATGAGGAAATTTTTCCATTGGCATAGTGCAGTCTATACTGAGGATTATCCAAACCTTTGAATGACATAATTATACCAATGTAAGAAGTGTAGGACCGTGGATCTGGCTTCACTGAAGTTTATGTGTGGATTCAATGGCATCAAATTTCACAAACTGTTCTTTTAAAATGACAAAAAAAATAATAGTGAGAACATTTGTTCTCTTATGGTTTCCATCTGATCCAAATCTGAATCAGAGCCAGAAAATCAGGCTTCTTTCATTTCAGATCAAATAACAGCTAAAAATTATAGGGACAAGTTCAGATCTAGGGGTTTGATTTCAATTACTACAAATACTCTTCCCCCAAGTTTGATCAGGTCTGGATTTGAAATTCAGTTAAGATCTACCTCCACTTCGATATTTTGAAGCTGTTCCAGATGAGTTCATCTGTTCAGTCAATTGTTTTTGCATTAGCAAATGTTTCCTGTGCCTCCCTCCACATTATATTTTTGTGTATATGGTTAAGACATCAAGGTTAATAGCAGCAAGAAAACCTTTCTCAGGATCTAGTTTCCTGCACAGATGTGTGTTTAAGCTATAGTTTTGTTGTTGTTGTTGTTGTTGTTTTTAAGTTTGTGTTTGTTTTGTGGTAGTGTAGTCAATACAAGTAAGCAACATGTAAGAATTGCAAGGAAAATGTAGCATTAATTAACTGAGACAGATATTTTCTGTACAATATGTTTTCAGGCTTTCCCATAACAAAGTTCACAGAAGCTTTTATCATCAGCCATGGGGTCTGTCATTTTTAAACACTTCTTTAATGTATAGCTATGTAGCATATACAGGCAGTCCCCGGGTTACATACAAGATAGGGACTGTAGGTTTGTTCTTAAGTTGAATTTGTATGTAAGTCGGAACTGGTACATATTGTAGGGGAAACTCTAGCCAAACATTTCTCCAGAGCTCAGTTTTATTCTCCCACACCTTGCTTTCCTCAGTCCTTTATTCTCAAGCTGAGGTGTCTGCTGAGAAAAGCTGCTCCCTGGTCTGCTGGGGGGGAGAGGGGGGCACTAGCTTCGCGTCTCCCTGGTCTGCTGGGGGGAAGCAGCTAGTGTGGGGTTGCCTCACCCCGTTTGTAAGTAGGGATCCGATGTAAGTCGGATCCATGTAACCCGGGGACTGCCTGTATACTTCAAAAATATGTAAAATACAGCCCTTTTCTGTTATTCATGTCCTCTCTTGCTCATTCTTTTCTCTATCACACCCTTCTTCCCTGCCACACACCAAACAATTCATACAAGTGCTAACAACACTTATTTTATCAAGAAATCTTAACAGCCTCCATTTCCATACATTTTTACTATATATTTCTGGTCAGTTAAGATCATGTTAAACTTATTTTATAATGAATGGACCCTGCTGGGCATTAGAGGAAATTATTACAACTGCCTACTCCCGCATATAAACCAATACTAATAGTGAATAGTGGATCCTCTTTGATGCACGATGATGAATGGAGTATACAGTCTGTTTTGTTCCTAAACCAAGATGGTTAGTGGATCAGGAAAGAGATGAGCAATTAACAGAAGTCTTACTAAAGACCCCTGCACAGAGGTACCATATTGAGCAGTTTAAATTAAGTAATTGGTCAGATGTAAAACAGGAGCAAAACAGTAGTCCTGTATGGCTATTTTACCATATGCCAGTCTTCTGTACTCTAAGGCTGTCTCTACACTGGCACGTTCTTGCGCGAAAATGGCCGCTCTTGCACAAAAACATGCCTCCTGTCTACACTGGCCACATGTACTTGCACAAGTAAACTGACGTTGTACTGTAGAAAATCAGGGTTTCTTGCGTGAGAACTCTGACGTTCCTTCTTGTGCAAGAGCTCTTCCAGAAGAGGCCAGTGTACACAGGCAACATGAATTTCTTGCGCAAGAAGCCCCTATAGTTAAAATGGCCATCAGAGCTTTCTTGCAGAAGAGAGCGTCTACACTGCCATGGATGCTCTTGTGCAAAAGCACATCTCTTGCGCAAAAGCACATGCCAGTGTAGACGCTCTCTTGTGGAAGAGTTTTTGCACAAGAACTCTTCCGCAAAAGAGTTCTTGCACAAGAAGCTGCCAGTGTAGATGTAGCCTAACTTTATTTCAGTTAATTCTGGGGATTCCCAACTCTCCAAATAGAAAATTAAAGATGCTTCATTTATAGCTTGCACTGTTAAAAATATTGTGCCAAATCCTAATTTTGGTGTCACATTGCTATAAGGTTCCATGGCAAGACTTATCAAGATGTCACATGCTACATATATAGCATAATATTTACAACATACAACATAATACAAGGTGACATACCATTAGGAAAAGAATACACTGTTAGCATAGCATGGCTTAACAAGTCATTATGTCTATTTGGCAATAGTTTTACATATAAGTTCTCCAGTTCTATTGATTTGCGTTCAATGAACTCGTCTGGAAACGCAGAGCACCAAGCTGAGAGATTATCCAAAGTAACAGCACAGCGGCAGTCTGTTTTAATTTAGGTTGTCTGCAAGCTACTGCTATGAAAATTAACAACTCTTAAGTGTGTTAAATAATCCCTAGCCTTTGTAATAATTGAGCAGGCTGGAAGAAATCATACAACTTGTATTATCTTGTTGTCAAACACCAGCTGATTTTTCCCCCTTGCATATTGATTTGGAGAATTAAGCTGCCTATACTCGAATATGCAATTCTGGAAGGATTTTAATGTGGGCTAACAAACCACTAGGGCTACATTTTCAAAGCATATGCAGCACCAAATGGGCTTTTACATCTGTAACAACAGGCACAAATGATGCTTGCACCTTCTAAGTTGTTTTCAAAAGAGAGTCAAATGGGGCACAAACTGATTGTATTTGTGCCTCTCAAGAGGGCTGCGGTAGGATGGCTTGGTCTGGAACATGCACTCAGACTGGCTTTTCCAAAGACATGAGTTTGGTTGCTAGAAACGTGTAGCAGCAAAAAGAGTGTGGCATAAATTGTATCTGGTAATGCCTCCCTTAAGCTGCCCATCATTGTCTTATGACCCGTTTTACTCCTTGGTGTCACAGAGTGTCGTTCTTCTGGCAGCAGTTTGTGTTTCTTTAGCACATTTGGCCATATGTTACCACCTCACATAGGGGAGAACTGTGGCTTCAGAAACAGAGGTGATAGACATTTGCTCTGGGGCAGGGGCAGTTTGGGTCTCAGGGATAAGAGGGGAAGAGGGGTCTTAGGAGGAGACAAAGGGATCCAATCTTTAACCTTTATTCCACATAAGAAATGTTTATGCAAATAAACTTGCTGACTTTCACAGGACTCATCTCAGGAGTAAAGCTTGCAGGATTGTTTGTGGAGAAATTCATGTATATTGACTGTCCAATAAGATTCTGCAGTGATCAGACTGAATAGATGAAAATTATACTTCATATCTCTTGAAAAATACTTTTAGGTTGATAATAAGATTGTCAGCATTTTCCCTCTTTATAAAGACACAAGGTTTTCTTACACAAATGCCATTCTGATATAATGCAGCCATTTCTCTTCATGTGGTTTTCAGCTTACAGAAAACATTGAAATGGACACTTTTCTATATTAACTGAGATTAAATCTTTTTTGTGGCTATATGCTGTATGGAATAAAAGACAATTTTTAAAAATATTAGATCTGTACAGGCTTTTAACTACCTGCTTTTGAGTTCAAAACTCACAGGTTTGTTGCCAGAAAAAAAATTCTCTTCTCTATTCGCATTCTTTCACCTCCCCCCGATGCTACTTGATTATGTGGCATGAAAAATCAGATGAACATAAAATACTCAAGTATGAATTGTATTCTTCAAAGCAAGCATTAGTAAATCATTTGCTCTTCTCTCCATAGTCAGATAAATGCCAGGGGCATTTATAACTTGTAGTAGGACACACTGAAACAGGTCAGGAAGGGCTTCATGAACTGACCTGAAAATTGGGTGGAAGCTAGCTGCAGCTGACTATACCTGTCATCAACACCAAGTTCTTCCCTGCAGCTGGAAGGAATAAAATGGATGGCAGCGGACTTCAGAGCTGGCTGCCTTGCCCAAGAGAGGGTGGGTCTGAGGCAGAGAGGTGTAGATTCCATAACCTTGAGGAAGGACTCCAGGAAATATGCTAGCAATGAATTTGTATTACTGTTCATTTGTTCATTAATAACGTCAAACAACAGGAAGTGGGTGCATTTAGACTCTGTGTGCGAACTGTGTTTCAGAACAGTGCTGACCTAGTCACAGGGACTATATCATTGCTCTACATCTACTTGGCATATTGTCTATATGCACACTTCTTTCTGTACCATCATTACAGGCATGTTGTTCTCGCCCACGCGAGGCCAAACTCAAAGTAATATAAATAGAGGCCATTTTGCATCAACCTTTCAAACCTATTTGCTACTCCATTTATTATTAGTTCTCTGCCCATAACAAAATATACTATCCAGGTGTATGACTGTGTTCCTGAATGCAGCCACCTCCTTGTGGCCTCCTTTTTGTGGAGCCATTCATTTGACTTCACTTATTGTGATATAAGCGTTGCTACCTTCCAGGAGTAAACAGTTAATGCTTGTAAAACACTTCCAAAAATGTAAAATACCCTATGTGTGCTGTAAATGTTTAATTATAATGATTTATAAGGTTTTAATTCATCTTGATAAAAAAGGGATCTGACCAGACTCTCTTTTTTCCCTTTGATCGAACTACAGACTGGATTTCACTGGCTCTGGCAGTTATTTACTGCACACTTTTTTTTTTTAACTTTTACATCACGTTGGTAAAGTACACCATTTTGTAAGTGTGTGTCCTTGTCCTAAGGGCAATTGTCCCTCTAACTTTGATCTGACAGGAATTTATTTTGTCACCATTGGTTTTGTATTTCATATTTCTCCTCCTTGCATTACATCCAGCATATCGTGTCCTAAGGGAAACTGCCCTCTGAAGTCCGCTCTCTTCAAATGAAGCGTCTGTACACAATGGAGGATGAGGACAGGAGCAGCAGCAGTAATAGCAGTGGTCACAAGACATTTGCAAAAGAGAGAGACATGACTTCAGAATAGGCACGGATATAAAAGGGGCCAAAGCCAAACATGAAGGCACAGGCTTCCAGCAGCAGCATGGCTTCATCTTTGCTGGGCACCTTTCAACCCAGCAACTTTGCCTGCAGCAGACCACAGATTGCTATTCCAGAGACAGCTATGGCTAATTTGACAGGAAGAAGCAGACAGGAGCACTTTCTAAGGTCAGACGAGGGTTAGCATGTTGTCCCCAGAGAATCTGATTCTGATAATGATGAGGTAACAGTGACAGAATCAGTAGAAGAGGATTCACTTGGAAAAAGCATACCTGTTATATACTAGAATGAAGCCATGTGACCTGTTAGCCCAGAGGATGTGTAACATGAATGAAAGAACCAACCACAATGTAGTGGCCAAGAAGGAGCAATGATTGAGCTTCCAGATTATATTATCAATGCCCAAAGTACATTTTGTGTGTATATATTAGATGTGTCCTGAGTGGAAGGGAGAAGTTGCTACAGGAAGTACAAGAAAAGTTTACAGTGGCAGAAACTAGCCTAACAGTGGGGTCACAGGATGTCACCATCCACCCCACAGGCATTCATTTTATCTGCCAGCACCATCAGTTGCAAGGACATCATATTCAAGACACAGGAGCCAACAATGCACAGTGATGTGCTGTAGCTGTCTCCTACTGATCAACTACAATTTCTTGGTATTCTTGAAGAGCATGCTACCCCTTCCCTGTGCCAGGCTGCCACTTAGGGTACGTCTAAACTACATGCCTCCGTCGATGGAGGCATGTAGATTAGACAGATCGGCAGAGGGAAATGAAGCCGCGATTAAAATAATCGCAGCTTCATTTAAATTTAAATGGCTGCCCCGCTCTGCCAATCAGCTGTTTGTCGGCAGATCGGGGCAGTCTGGATGCGCCGCGCCGACAAAGAAGCCTTTCTTGATCGGCACAGGTATGCCTCGTGAAACCAGGTTTACCTGTGCCGATCAAGAAAGGCTTCTTTGTCGGCGCGTCGCATCCAGACTGCCCCGATCTGCCGACAAACAGCTGATCGGCAGAGCGGGACAGCCATTTAAATTTAAATGAAGCCGCGATTATTTTAATCGCGGCTTCATTTCCCTCTGCCAATCTGTCTAATCTACATGCCTCCGTCGACGGTGCAGTTGGCACCATGGAGCCAAAGCTCACCCTGGGCATGCTGTTCCAGTTTTTGGACTTGCTGCTGCAAGCCTGCCATCAATGGGTGGAAGCTGCCTTGCACTATCTGGTGCACGTCACCCCCTGCTTCTCCCCCTAGCCTGCCTGGGGGTCGAGGAGGAGCTGCAGCCGTGCCCGGACACCAGCGTGCCCCGCCGCATCTGGTGTCTGGACACCAACAGCGACTGGTGGGACCGCATCGTCCTGGAACACTGGGGAGACCAACAGTGGACCCAGAACTTCAGGATGAAGAAGAACACCTTCCTGTAGCTCTGCGAGTGGCTTGCCCCTGCTCTGCAGTGACGGGACACTCGCATGAGGCCCGCCATCCCCCTCCAGAAGCGTATAGCCATCGCCCTGTGGAAGTTCTCCACGCTGGATAGCTACCGATCCGTCGGGAATCAGTTCGGCGTGGATAGATCCACCGTCGGAACAGTGCTCATGCAGGTACGGCACCCACCGGCCACTGGGCTGGGGGGGAGAGGGGATGCAAGGAGGGGATGGGCCGCCCCAGGGAAAATGCGGGGGGGAGGAGGAGAAAGTGCCCCGCACCGGAGGGATCAGTCTGTCCCGGCCGTACTATACGCCGCCCGCGGGGGTTGCTTCTGGGAGTGGGGCGCAGGGAAGTGCCAGGGAGCGCATACTCCCAGCCACCTGGAGGCCCCAGTGATTCGCGGTTTGCTGTGTCTCTCTGCAGGTGGTCAAGATCATCAACTGGGTGCTGCTCTGCACGGACAAGGGCTGGCTACGTGCTCGTGCCTGCCAGCACCCAGCTAGCAGACCCTGCACCTGGCACGGCTCGAGCCAGCCACCTGATGCCCCCCAGCCTTCCCCCTCTTCCCGGGTCCAGGCTGGCGGTTCCCGGGAGCTTTCCCAGGACCGCAAGAGGCGGGCACCCGCCTGGGCTAGTGCGGACATCATGGACCTCATTCACGATCTCCGCACTAGGCACAGGAAAGTGGCCGGCTAGGGCAGGAGAGCTGCCAGCCTGGCCACCCAGGAGCAGGTGTGCATGAAAATCAAGGGGGTCCACTGAGACCCCCGACCCTGAGCCCTGAGCTTACAATGGCCGTCCTGGGTCAGACCAAAGGTTCATCTAGCCCAGTAGCCTGTCTGCCGACAGCGGCCAACCCTAGGGACACTGGAGGGGATGGACCGAAGACAGTGACCAAGCCATTTGTCTCGTGCCATCCCTCTCCAGCCTTCCGCAAACCTTGGGCAGGGACACCACTCCTACATGGCTAATACCACTCCATGGACGCAACCTCCATCACTTTATCTCACTTCTCTTTAAACTCTGTTCTAGTTCGAGCCTTCACAGCCTCCTTCAGCAAGCAGTTCCACAGGTTGACTCTGCTTTGTGAAGAACAACTTTCTGTTACTAGTTTGAAGCCTGCTACCCATTCCTTTCCTTTGGTGTCCTCTAGTCCTTCTATTATGGGAACTAACGAATAACTTTCCTTGATGCACCCTCTCCACCCCACTCATGCTTTTATAGACCTCTATCATATCCCCCCTCAGTCTCCTCCTTTCTAAACTGAAAAGTCCCAGTCTCTTTAGCCTCTCTTCATATGGGACATGTTCCAAACCTCTGATCATTGTAGTTGCCCTCCCATCTCCCACCCTCTCTCTTCCCCTCTCCCACCTCCTTTTCCCAGTCTCCCCGAGTTTTGTTCAATAAAGACAGATTCTATTTTTGACCACATGTTTTCTTTATTTTGTACATCAAGAAGAGGGGCTAGGGAAGGGTAAATGGAAGGAGGTGAGGGAGGAATGGGGCACGAGCCCCCGATGGGGAGGACTGGGCTGGCTCTGTGGGCTTTTGTAGTGGAACCTCTCCTGCAGCCCCCCGATTGCCCCCTCTCCCCAGATGGCAGCCTGCGGCAAGTGCAGCCGGGCTGATGGCCGAGTGCTGTGATGTGCCCAGTGTGGGCACTACCGGCACTCCAAGCCAGGACTGCTTTGCAAGCGGGACACCCCTGAGAACTGTCTGTCCGGGGTGGGGGTCGGGACCCTTTAAGCGCAGCCCTCGGCTAGCCTGAGACAGCAGCTCCACGCTGTAAGTCCTCCTCTGTTGCCCTGCCGGCACTGCTTCCGTCCATCCTTAAGCCTGGTTCAGGGGCCACTTAATGTGGACATGCTAGTTCGAATTAGCAAAACGCTAATTCGAACTAGTTTTTTAGTCTAGATCCGTTAGTTCATATTAGCTTAGTTCGAATTAACTAATTCGAACTAAGTTAGTTCGAATTAACGTTGTAGTGTAGACGTACCCTCAGAGAGTTTGTCTGTTTGCATTTGTCTTTTTATCTGTCTCTCTCTCAGATAGAAGAAACGTACCCCTCACCAAGCTGTCCCAGCTGCAGTGGCCATGGAGATATGCTTCTCACCTGGCCCCAAGCAGCTGCTCTGAGAGAGGGCTAGGGCAGTTCTCTCTGCCTTAGGCAGCCCTTCATCCCCAGCCCCACCTTAGAACAATGACTTAAATGAAGAAAAACAAAACTTATTTGAGTTAAGGACCCAAGCAATGGTGGGTAAATCTTCTAGGACTAGATACTTGAGAAGACATACAAAGTCTGTTTTCAAAGTAATTCTATTATTTTCCACCTATGTTGTAGATGTGTTGTAAGATATAAATATATACCTACTCAGATCCTGAAATCCTTACTCAAAGAAATGTTTCTCACTGAGATCAATGAGACTTTGTTTATGTAAAGAGTGATTTAAAATGGAGTAAGCCTACATTGTTGGGGCAAAATGCAGGACAATGTAGCACTTTAAAAACTAACAAGATGGTTTATTAGATGATGAGCTTTCGTGGGCCAGACCCACTTCCTCAGATCAAATAGTGGAAGAAAGTAGTCACAACCATATATACCAAAGGATACAATTTAAAAAAATGAACAAATATGAAAAGGACAAATCACATTGCAGAACAGGAGGGGGATGCGGGGGGGAGGGGAGGGAGGAAGGAAGGTAAGTGTCTGTGAATTGATGATATTAGAGGTAGGGAGAGTGGGATGTTTGTGAGTTAATGGTATTAGAGGTGATAATTGGGGAAACTGTCTCGGTAATGGGTGAGATAGTTCAAATGTTTGTTAAGTCCTTGTTGGCAAGTGTCGAATTTTAACATGAATGACAGTTCAGAGGATTCCCTTTCAAGTGCAGATGTAAAAGGTCTTTGTAGCAGAATGCAGGTGGTTAAGTCATTGAGAGAGTGTCCTTTCTGGTTAAAATGGCAAGAAACTGTTTTCTCTTTGTGATCTTGTCTGATATCTGTTTTGTGGGTATTAATCCTTTGGCGAAGTGTCTGAGATGTTTGTCCAATGTACATAGCAGACGGACACTTTCGGCACATGATAGCATAGATTATATTTCTGGATGCGCAGGAATATGTGTTCTTGATCTTATAACTCACTTGGTTACGTCCAATAATGGTATCAGCAGAATGAATATGTGGACAAAGCTGGCAACGGGGTTTGTTGCAAGGGAAGGTACCAGGGTTGGTATTAGTGTGGTATGTCCTGTGGTGGTTGGTAAGAATCATCTTGAGGTTAGGTGGTTGTCTATAGGAGACTATGGGTCTGTCTCCCAGAGCCTCTTTGAGTATGGTATCCTGTTCCAATATAGGCTGTAGTTTATTGATAATGTGTTGGACAGGTTTAAGTTGGGGGTTGTAGGTGATAACAAGTGGTGTTCTATTGTTGGTTTTCTTGGGTCTGTCTTGAAGTAGATGGTTTCTAGGTATTCGTCTGGCTCTTTCAATTTGCTTTTTTATTTACCTTGTTGGGGGTTTTTATCTTTATTTATAAAGTGTCTATGTAAGGGAAAATGTTATAAAGGCCGTCTAATGGCAGAGGTAGGAACAAAACACACTCACAAAACACACCCTGGACCTGATTCTGAAGTCCCTTACACAAGTTTTATATTAGAGCATCTTCAATGGAGTTAGTGCTGGTTTACACAGGTGTAATTCAGGGCAGAATGAAGCTCAGATTCCTTGTACTTTAGGTTAAAATCTATGCATGGACACATTTTCAAATAAAAGGTTTTTGGGTTTTTGTTTTTTTTTTTGGTTCTTCATGTGTACCAATTAAATTATTTCCCAGCCTCTCCAAATTTTGTGAAATAATCAAAATGTTGAGGTTGCAAGATCACCTGAGTGGTGGCACACTGCACAATTGATTATAATTGCTTTTTGTCTGTAACGTTTAATATTAACATATAGAGTGCTAGCCCTTTAAAATGTCTCCTGCCCTATTTTTTATAGCAAATCATTTACAGTCAGTGGTATTCATTCACAGGACAGGAACTCAGGAAGCATTTTAAAGAGACAGGAGACCTCTTTAAAAGCATCTGAGGTTATTTGATTTTTTTCAAGTCTTTTGAAATTTGCATTAATCATGACATAAATATTCATATTTAAAATAAATTATAAACATCACATTTCCAACAAAAGCCAGTATTGAAAGGGAGGCTTAGCCTTATTCCATTGTATGAACCAATATCCATTCTCCAGGGAAAGACATTAGACTATTTAGCAGATTAGGCAGAAATTTTATGTGCTATAACATGTTCTAATGCTGAAAGAATTGGTGCAGGCCAAAGGAGGGAGGCAAGCTCAATTCAAGCCCATTTTATTTTACTTTACTGCTTCAATAAGGAAACTAAGTTGAAAAAAGGTTATAGCAATCACAGATATTGAATGAATACACCTCAACCTATTAGTAAAGGAATTTGCTGTTGCTAACAATGGTCAAAATGAAAAGTTCTATAGTTTTGTAGCTGTTGAGAATCTATATCAGGACTAGCTTTTGTTTATTTTGACAGGAGTAATATTTCATGGAATTTTAGGTTAGGGCAACATATCTGGGCATGTCTACACTGGGGAGTTATTTCAAAATAACTCCCCTTATTTCGAAATAACAAGACAAGAGTCCACACTGTCAAGCCTGTTATTTCGACATAATGGGCTCATTATTTTGAAATAATCATTCCTGCTTGTGAAGAGGAATAAGCTTATTTCAAAATCATTATTTCAGGAGTTATTATTTCAAAATAACTTATTTCAAAATAACCTAATAGTGGAGACATAGCATGACCTAACAACACAGCCACTGTAGTCTGAGTTCAACCATGGAGCCTTTGCTCTGTCCTTATTGATGTCATCTTATGAAACTTATTCCTTTTGGCTCTAGTGTCCCCATCATTAATGGTGGAATTTAGGGATGCTAAAGTACAGGGAAGATATTTTAGATGAGGTGGTTCAAAGATTGTTATCAAAACATTTTTCACAGAAAAAAACTTTTCAATCAAAATACATATTTTCATATTTTTTAAGTTTTGGTTAATATTTTCCAGTTCTTTGATGGGAAGCTGGAAAGTAAAAACTAAATTTCTGTATTACAAAAAAATGGGATTTTGATTTTCAGAACCTAAGATATGTCACCAAAATTCAACTGTAATCTTTTTAAGGTTGGGTTTTTTTGCTTGACTGTTCTTTGGAGAGGTTTTTTCCCCCCTGTTCATTAAAAAAACCGCTGAATTTCAGTGGGAAAAGCTTTTTAATAGAATTTTAAAAACATTTCTCTTGAAAAAGAATTGGCATTTTAACAGCTCTAATTGTATTATATCGGAAAATAAATTTTGCTCAAGGAAGTTTTGACACCATGTTCTATAAAGCTATAGTTTAACACTTGTCTTTGTTGCCCACCTTGCTGAAGACAATGAAAGAACTTTGTGAACAGAAAATAGAAAAAGCCTGAGAGTGAAGGGAAAGAAAAAAAGCACATGTTGATCCACACCAGTCATTGTGAAATAAAGTGTGTCACTTTATTCTGAATCAATTTAACTCAATTACCTAATGAGGCATAGTGCTGGAAGTCAGTCATTCGAATGATTCAATTGTTTTAAAATATTAGAATCAGCAAGGGGGAAAAATAATATATTTGGATTTTAAAAACTATGAAAAATTGATAGTTCAGGGAAGATAAGAGAAAATATACTAGAAACTCAATTTATATTGGATTAAGTAGACAGAAGGAGAATTCAGGGTTGCCTCAGATCTTATTCTTGTATCTTCCAGTTTACACCTGCGGGACCTATTTCCTTATACAATGAAAGAGTGATTTACTTTGTATTTCCTTACCACAGATTGGCCATTATCCAGCATATGACAGAGACTTAGTTCACCAGAGAGGCTAAGGTGGGACTCATTCAACTGTAATGGTTAATGTCTCATAAAAGTATACGTTAAGAGTCCAGGAATGATGGAGTACAAGCCAGGGCAAAAATATACCTCAGGAGAAAAATCCTCAATTATTCTCTAAAGAAAAGAAACAAAATAAACATTTTTCTGGATGCTCCTCCAGATGCATGCCAAAAACATATTTGAAATGTTAAACTTCTGTTACAATTTGGAAAGCATGAAAATTGCAAAAGCTGCAAGCTGGAAATGCTACAGATAACAGAGAATCACAATTTAGTGGATTTTTTCTCCTACTAATAACTGACAAAGGATGCTTTGATCAAGCAGATTCTGTTGACAGAGATTTTCCACAGCAGACAGAAGCTCTTATCTTCAAGCTATGAAACACAAAAAACGTTCATAAAGATCACTTTGAATGCCATTTTCTCTGCATTATGTAAGTTTAGGGATTACTGAGCACAAAAAGGTGTGTGATGAAAGATACAAGAGTTGGAAGATATTCTAGTGCACAGTAATTTATTGCTTTTATTACCATTAAATTGCACATTCTAGTGGTAAACATTGTACCCTATTCAGGAGATTTGTCAGTGGTTTTAGCAATTTTCACCAGCAAAAATTCTGCCCTACTGAATGGATTCATCTTAAAATAACACAAGCTTTCAGCTGAAATTATAGTAGCCCATTGCTCTTTTAAATCAAGAACTTTATTTCTAATACACATTTGGCTTCAATTTTACTAACTCACCCAAGAGAAAGTGGGAGGGCTATTTCAGAGTGGAAATAGTGACACTTTGGAGACACTGGTTCTCAGTGCCCTGTTTGCATTTCTATAGTAGATGGAAGAAAATAATTTAAAAAGCTTCTGTTTTCATTTCGTAAATTTTAAAAAATATTTTTGCATTCATTAATTTACCTAGTACCATAAAGTTCTTTAAATTGCCTTTTAATACTGGGCTTTCCATTAAAAGTTGCCATTAGGTGAAATACAGGACAAAGCCAGAAAAAAATAGGTAGGTTTCTTGTTTAAAAGGTTTGGTGGGAATGAGAAGCACTAATGCTCCAATGGACTTATGGACTAATGCTCCAATAGTCATCTATTGATTGTGTTGCTGCATAATCTTGAGTCAAAAGATGAAACTGTCTACCAAGTCCATGCCTTACTTCTATGTATTTCTCAATAGGGTTGACAATTGTCTAATCATACATGACCAAATACCCTTGCCCTGTCCCCTACCCCGCTGCTTTCTCGAGGCCCTGCCCTACTTACTCCATCCCTCCATCGTTCACTGTCCGCTATCCTCACTCACCTTCACCAGGCTCAGGCTGAGGGTACTAAAGGCGGGGGAAAACTAAGTAGTCTACCCAAACTGCCTGAATGGCCCTATCCACACTCCATGCTCAGGCCCCCTCCTGGTTCCTACCATGCTCTGCTGTCCGGTCATTGGGAAAGTGGTGCCAGAATTTGGGAGTGGAGAATCCAAGAGTCTATAGCTCTCCTCCTTTTTAAAAGTGGATGGGCCTGTCCTGTCCACTTATCGGTGGGGGCAGCCTCTGCCCCCTTCTCCTCTTTCTCTCAAGACCCCAGCACTGGCCAGGCCAGTGTGGAGCCCAGTTAGGGAGCTTAGGCAGCTGTAGGGAGTCTCAGCAGACCCTCCAACCTGCCCCCACCCAATGTCTCCATTTCTATGGGCTCCCTGACTGTTTAGGGCAAAGGAGGATCCGCAACTCCACACCAGCTTACAGCAGCTTCCCACATGGCTATCCCTGACCTGGCTTTGGCAGGGGGGGCCTTCAAACCACAGTGCAGCCACAGTAAAAGCCACAAGTGGGCAGCTGTGAGGACCTGGAAAGTCACAGATCTTCCTCTCCTGAGTGAGTGGGTGGGAAGCTTGGGGGCAGAGACACAGGCTAGGGTCTTCTCTCAGCCCCCCTGGAGCCCGCAAAGCTGGAGTGTCCTCAAAGGCTTGCCAGAGCTTCCCATCTGGTTCATTTCCAGGCTGCAGTTCCACCACTCCCCTCCTGCTGGTCAGAGCTCGGTCAGAGAAACCTACGTCGGAAGCCGTGGGGAGCCTGTGGCAGGGGTCCCGGGACACTGACAGGAGGCTTGCCTGCCTTTGCCTCTACCTCAGGTGGGGGACCCAGCTCCCCCTCACATTCTTGGGAGGGCTCTGGCACCCTTGCCCTTTGTGGGGCCGGCCTGCAGCCAGAGACTCCCAGTATCTGGAGCTGGTGCTCACACTTCCTACCCACTTGGTGCTCACAGGCTTAATACTATACTGTCTGCCCACCTGCCCTCCATTCTGGGACCCACACTCATCTGTCTGTCTGCTTGTTGCTCTGGGGCTCAGGCTGCTGCCCACCAGGTGCTCTGGGGTAGGGGAGGCAAGTGCTCAGTTAGTACAGGGATGACGGGGGACCATCTGGGCTCCATTAGGGAGATAAGGGGAGATTCCAGGAGGGAGGGACAGGCCATCTAGGATTTGCCTCCCCAAGTCCTTACTTCACATGCCACTCATGTGTGGGAGGGGGCTTTGGGATGAGTCTAGATCAGCTGACTGGGGTGCGGCCAGGCACCACTTACCTCAGGTGGCTCACGGTGGTACAGTGGGGCTAATGCAAGCACTCTGTCTGCTCTGATGATGCACCACTCCCAGAAATGACTAGCTAGGGGGTGGGGTACCCCAAGCTGCCCCTCTCTGCAAGCCAGTGGTCTCCAGCTCCCCTTTTCTGCCCAATGGGAGCTATGAAGTTGGCACTCGGGATCAGGGCAGCATGCTGAGCACCTGCCTCCCCTCCTAGGGGTCACAGGGATGTGCCAGCCTCTTCTGGGAACAGCTCAGGCCAGGGCAGGCACGGATTCTGCATTCACCACACTGCATTGCCAGACGTTGAGCAATTGAAACCGCCCCAGATTGGCTGCAATAGCATCTGGGAGATTCAGCCTGACTCCAGGAGACTCCCAGCAAAACCAGAAGGGGTCACAATTCTATGTGGAGAAATTGGAGAGGGTCCAGAGAAGAGCAACGAGAATGATTAAAGGTCTAGAGAACATGACCAATGAAGGAAGGCTGAAAGAATTGGGTTTGTTTAGTTTAGAAAAGAGAAGACTGAGGGGGGACATGATAGCTGTTTTCAGGTATCTAAAAGGGTGTCATAAGGAGGAGGGAGAAAACTTGTTCATCTTGGCCTCTGAGGACAGAACAAGGAAATGGGCTTAAACTGCATCAAGGGAGGTTTAGGTTGGACATTAGGAAAAAGTTCCTAACTGTCAGGGTAGTTAAACCCTGGAATAAATTGCCCAGGGAGACTGTGGAATCCCCATCTGTGGAGATATTTAAGAGTAGGTTAGATAAATGTCTATCAGGGATGGACTAGACAGTATTTGCTCTTGCCATGGGGGCAGGGGACTGGACTCGATGCCCTCTCGAGGTCCCTTCCAGTCCTAGTATTCTATGATTCTATGATTCTGTGTCTCTGTAAGAAAGAAAGAAAGAAAAACAAACAAACAAACAAACAAACAAAAATCATTTGGCTAAAGATACCACCCAAAGAAGCAGTTGCATTCCTCCCAGAATTCCTCTCAGAGAATCACGGTCAGAGGGAACCCTTCCACACCCAGAGATAATTACAGAAGTGCAGACGCAAGGCATGGCATGATCCTGGATTCTCTCACTTCCTGGGACAGTGCAGAGGAATTACTGACAATGTTTCTTTGATCATTCTTTGTACGCATGGTAATTACATGCTATACAGTCCTATGCTTAAGTCCCTAGAGTGCTATTTAAGGGACCTAGGTTCTGTTCCTGGTTACCTAAGCAAGTTAAGTAAGCCTGGATATTTAAGTGCTCTATGTGTGGCATTCCTAACTGATCTGGGAACTGACATCCAATTTTTCAAAGGAATGCGAACAAGTTGGTACCTACATCCCATTGGCCGCCTATAACACACTAAAATTTGCCACTGAAAATTTGCCTATGAAATGTAGTACCTTAAATGTAGTACCTTAAAAACAGGTATAATTACAATGCAATTCCTAAGAGATCTGAGGTCCTTAGGGAAATGGAGCCTCTCTATTTCAGTTTGCAGCTGTGTATCAATTTTTTTCTCTCCCACAGAAATCATTTAATCTTTTCTTAAAACTAGACAATGAATATGATAGTAATCAGGAAGACAATATCCAGACCCTTTTTTATTTTTCTATCTCACTCTTTTTTGTCTCTTTATCATTTCAGCTTTGCCAATGTTGTCATTCAATGGCCATTCTGAAAATTATTAGCTGCTTCAAAGCTTTATTTGATTTGCAGCTAATGTAATGCCAATAATGTATCTGACAATTGCTCAGAGTATTCATTTCTCTACCAATTCACAGACAATCAGATTCATTCCCACCTTGAGACCCAGTTATCATCAGTCACCCTAGCCTATCACAACAGTCAATCTACATAATGGGGAAAATGTAAAAATCCTGAGGTCAGAAAAGAGCTTTTTCTACTTGAAAGCTACAAGGAATATTCTATTAACATACCTTACAGACTTCAGCTGTTTGTGTTCATAGCACAGGTCAAAGAAATGTTTGTTGTGCTATTCTTTTTGGTTTATTTAAAGCACTTGGAAAACAATTGTTGAGACTCTGGGCATCTTTTTCTGTAGATTTACATTAGATGCACTGGAATTGTATATTTAGATTTAAAACATTTGTGGATTAAAGAAAAAAGATCTGTATTTTCAGAGACTGCAGCCTGTAGAAGTGATTCTTGACCTGAAATGAAATTCTCTTCTCTTTTGAGTCAGATAGTAGGAAGGCCAGATATAGTAGTAGCACGCTAAACATTGAAAAAAAAAAGTCCATTTTGTTTCTCTGGACCTGATTCAAAGTCCACTGAAGTCCACAAAAATACTTCCATCAGCTTCTGTGGGTTTTGGATGAAGGCTTTAATCTGTGGAATATAATTTTCATCTAATCATTTATGGATCAGTCTATAAAGCTAAGCATCATATTTATTGTTAGACAACGTGTGTAGGAAAATCCTGTTCTACAGAAGTGATTATGAGGACAGTGTAGATGCTTGAAAGCCAAAAGTGAAACTCTGAGACAGGGAAGAGAAAGTCTTTAGGGAGAAAAGGTGCTCCCTTGTAATTAAGTCTCAATGATAAATCCTCTGATTCTGCTTCCTGGCTGTCTTAGACCCTGGTCCTTGTTTAATTTTAACCTCTAACAAATGTCTCCATTTTGTGGAATCACATCACATAAAAAAAAAAGTTGAATGGTAGATGTGTCGGGTTGATATAGATTGTCTCTTCAATCTGCCAAAATATTCCTACTCTTTTTCAATAGCTCCGCTATGTCTAGATAGTGGGGTTCTTTTGGGATACCGGAAGTATCCTGAAATAGCAATTCCGTGTCTTTAAACTTACCCATTATTTCAAAATATATTTTAAAATAATAAATGCGGCTATTCTGGCATCCCTATAACTCTTGTTCCATGAGGGTTAAAGGATTTGTTGGAATAGCGCTTTATTTTGAAATTTGGCGCTGTGTAAACAGCGCCAAATTTTGAAATAAGCTATTTCAAAATAACCTTGAAATAATTTTCAAATTATTTAACCTGGAAATTATTCCAAAATAACCTTGAAATAATTGCAAAGCTTATTTCGAGGTAAAGGTGCTGTGCAGACACACCTAGGGTACGTCTACACTACATGCCTCTGTCGGCAGAGGCATGTAGATTTGTTTGTTCAGCAAAGGTAAATGAAGCCGCGATTTAAATGATCGCGGCTTCATTTACATTTACATGGCTGCCGTGCTGAGCCGACAAACAGCTAATCAGCTGTTTGTCGGCTCGCCGCTAGACTGGACGTTCCCCCTGTCGACATCAAAGCCCTTTGTCGGCAGCCCCAGTAAACCTCATTCCACGAGGAATAATGGGGCTGCCGACAAAGGGCTTTGATGTTGACAGGGGGAACGTCCAGACTAGCGGCGAGCCGACAAACAGCTGATCAGCTGTTTGTCGGCTCAGCGCGGCAGCCATGTAAATGTAAATGAAGCCGCGATCATTTAAATCGCGGCTTCATTTACCTTTGCCTACAACCCAAATCTACATGCCTCTGCCGACAGAGGCATGTAATGTAGACACAGCCCTATTGTCCTTCACCTTGAGCAGAAGTGAATCTCACTCTAAGTTTCCCATGTCAGCTCATAGCCCCTTTTTAACTCTTCTCCTTCAATCTTTTAAAATATTTTCATATTGCTAATAAAATACTAAAAGACGCACGCACAATCACCTTGCATTACATTTACTGAAGATATAGAACACTCTCAAAATGCCATTTTTACTGCTCATGTGATGAATTCTTATGCTTTTTTTACTTGTGTCTTTGTTCCCTTCAATGAACATTTTTATAACAAATTCATGTTTGGATATATGTTTGATCTCCTTACATATACCAATATTTTCTACAAGAGATTTAGCATGTAATAATGTGAACATCAGAATTAACTATTCACTATTTCTCAAAGCAAATAAACCACATTCCACCATTTAGAAATAAATACTCTGTCAGTGGCTGTGCTGTGTGATGAAAGCAATATTGTTCAAATGAAGTCCTGTGCCTGAAAGGGCCTGTTATGCCATCATTAAAAAGTGATAATACAATTAAAGTCACAAAGACATTGAACAAGTGTCTTCTAGAGTTGGTATCAAGACAATCCATTGAGCTAATGTCTTTACTGTGAGATCGAAGGGCATGATCCAAAGTCCATGGAAGTCAGTGGAGTATTCCCATTGGTTTCAATGAACTTTAGATTTAGAAGTAATAGAATAAAATATCGAGGACAAAGAGAGTCCTAGTTACCATCTAATTTTAGATATTTCAAGTGTATTTCTAACTAGTTAAGCTTTAAGGGCCAAATGTTGCCCTCACTTATACTATTGAAATTTTGTGTAATATTATTATTATCAAAAGAGTTTGCCCAAATTTATATCTGTACTATATAACTAATAAAACACTGCAGCCCTAAATATCTTATTGCTACAAATACTTTAAGCATGGATTATTCACTTCACTCCTTCACATCTTTATTCCAGCTGAGTTACTAGATAAAATGAGCTGAAATCAAAACTAATGTTAAATTTTAGATGAGGTTTTCTGAAGTAAATTTGGTGGAAGCCCAGTAGGTAACCACTAGACAACCATTGCATAAATTAAAAACACTAAATATCACTCTCAAGAATTGTGAAGAATTTGGTCAGCAAGAAATACCAGCTCAATTTTCAATTGCCATATATCTTATACTTTTACTTGCAATTTTTGAATGTTCTGTTGTACCATACAAAAAAAAAATTGCTAGACTTTTGGGGGATTGTTTTAATTTTTAAATAAATCCTGTTAGTTTTTATCTAATAAGCCTCTAGCATGTGTTAATTATTTTTCAATAGTCTTTAATAAAAACATAAAACTAGACAAAAACCAAAACATATTTTTCTTACTCAATTCCCAATCTTTACTAAGTGGGAGATATTGAATACAAACCCTGCCTGGTTTTCTGTTGGCAAAGCATATGCATTTATGGATGGGTGGATTGAAGATGGATCTGAAAATCAAGCACGAAATCTACCAGTGTCACCATTTGTCACTAGGCAAATTCTGCCACTGTTGTGTGCCCCAGTTTCCCCATATATAATACAGGGATAATGGTACCTATATACTCTGTGCATTGTATTTTCCAATCACTGAGTGCCATGGAATTGCAAAATGCCATTTGTTATATAAAACAACTTCTCATGTTGGCATCACTCTTTTAAGCTGCCGTTGAAGTTGGATGGAGTCGCCTACATTACAAGAACTTGCAATTTCTGGCAAGGTACAGCTGTATACCACTTGAGTAAATAAAATCTGAGGAGAAGGGGTGACATGTTGATTCCCATATAGACAACTGGTGCATGGATGCAAAACAACCAGAATGGAAATTATAGCAGAAATCAGTTGGTGAAATTCTATGACCTGTATTTGCCTGAGGTTAGACTAGATGATTATAGTGGTCTTTTCTGACCTTAGAATCTATAAATCTATTCATAACCTTGGCTTCTAGTTAAGTCAGCGTAATGGTTGCTTTGTGTGTCCAGAGCAGAGGAAAGCAGCTGGAGTGTACTGGTAAATTAGACCCTTAGTTTTGCTATTATTGTCTGTATTAGTATAATGATAATGAGTTAATTAAACAGTCTCACATCTGGCGGTCAGTTTGTACCCCAGATGCCCATTGTCTTCTACAGGAGTTCTGTGTGAGGAGCAATTGTGGTATATAGCCCTTAGTTATAGAATAACTCACATTATTTTATTACTTATAATTTAGTGATGACACAGCAGTCCCTTTACTACTGTGGCACTATCTTCTTAATAATTATAGCTTTGCTTAGCTTTAGGGAAGGAAATATATCTCTATATTAAATATCATAAAAGGAGATGAGTTAACAGAAGGTTCTGAGACAAAAATAACAAGCACAATCTTAATCTTACTCTTTTAATTTAAATGGGGGGAGGGGTAAAGGTTTGGACCCAACTAAAACTAGGAAGGTTTCTGGGAAGCATGTGTACAAATAGATTAAGAGCATTTTAAATGATTAACAAACTAGTGATGTATCCTCCGGTTGTTTTCCTCAAGTCTTCCATCAAAATTGCTGCAGCTCAGTGCTCTAGCTTAATGAATACTAGTTTCCTCAGACATTTTTGTTATCTGAAAACAGAGTTTATGGTTATAGCGATTTTCTGCTTATTTTCCTTTGTATTATTTTCTGATACAATAACCGATACCAAAACCTGGTAACTATGGTGACTATAACCTGTATTTTGACATAGACTTTCATCATTGTGAACTTTAGCACAGAACTGGAATTAAAAGCATTGTTCCATTAATTAGCTAGTTTGATTAGCATTTTGCAGATGTAAAGCACTGTATCTGTGCAAAGTATCTTTATTATTTATTCCATTGCCCGTTACGGCCAATGCTTTGACTAGTGCTTCAATTAAAAACAACAATCAGCAATTACATGACCTATAATTACCTGTAAATATATCATGCGGTTTGCCTATGATTTATATTGTGTTGCTTAATTTACACTACTCATTTAGGAAGAAATGTTTAGAACAAAATGAAACAACAGCTGGAGGATGAAAATGAAAAGTTCATATGGAGGAGAGAATTCAATGAAACTACCCAAGTCCCAAACTATGCCTGATCCTCCATGGGTCCTGGGTCTGATCCTGTATCCACTGAAGCCAATGGCAAGCTCCCTTATTCATGTTGGCTAGATAATGAAATTTTTCTCATAAACTAAGGAAACTAAGTATCTCCTTAGTGTTTGTCATCTTGGCTACAGACCTGGCTATGGCTCACAGAGCGCATTGGTAAATGTTTTTCTTATGGCAATGGGTGTACAATGGGGTGCAATCCTAGCTTCATTGAAATCAAAACTAATTTTGGCATACTGTAGATTAATGAGTGCCAGGATTTTATCCCGCATGCCTGGATTGGACTGTTGGATATAGTGTCTTGCTTTGAGAGTTTGATCATGAGGTGCTATTTGTTTGGGCTTCTCTACATGGGAAGATAGTGTGGTCCTAATGAGGGGGGTGAGAATACATGACCCACGTGGATACCTTTACTGTGCACTAAACATTCCTTTGTATACTTAATACACTTTGAAGCTAAACTAAGTTACTTTTAGTATATAGCAAGAACGTTCACACAAGGAAGTTAGGGCATGGTAAATTCATACTTCAGCATTCTATATACTAGCTCTGTGTAGACAAGCCCTTGCTTCACCTGTTAAACCCAACTGGAGTGCATGGTTTGCATTCATTTTTTGCTGGTCAATCCGCGTGGGACATCCCTTAGTTTTTCTACCCTAACGGTGTTGTCACGCTGTGTTCCGTTGGGTTCCATTTTGTCTCCTCTCCTATTCTGTGCATATATGGGACCTGTAGATGAGTTGGTAAGGAGGCACAAGCTGCAGTGTTTCAGTTTGCTGATGACACCCCAGTCTATTTCTCTGTGTCACAGATCTGACTGGTGCTGCTGAAAGTCTAGACTTATGTTTAGGAGAGATTGGAGCATGGATGAGAGATAAGTGATTGAAACTCATTCAAAAACACACAAATAGGTATCTAAACATACAATTACCTTGACACATGCAATGCAGATTATAAGAATACATTTATTATTGTTGTGATATCCAGGGTCATTTTTTTTCAAATATTGGGCCAGTTTCTCATTACGGTGTTACCTAATGGAAATTTAAAAACAAAAAACAAACAAAAAATCATACAGTTCTACTGTATAAAGCATCAGGAAACACTGAATTAATGGACTAAGTTCATTTTGTACTGCCTCTTTTCAGGATAAAAGACTGAAACAATTTCAACCTGAAGTCAACTTATGCAATGCTATGTGTATTTGAGTACCCTTGTTGGCATGATGAATCCTCAGTCTAAAATCTGAAGAGGGGTTATATAGTCTCATTTGTTTATAATAAAAATATATACTGTGGGAAAAAGTGCAGAATGGCAGAGAGAATTTATTTTTATTTGATGCTTCTCAACAGGTAATAAGTAAAATTTAATAGCATAACCAATTTACAATCTCAAAAGAAGTTTAAATGAATACATTTATTTAAAGAGCACCTTTCAAACTCTGGGGAAACCTTTTACAACATCACAATGTGCACATATAGTATTGTGATGCAGTTATAAATGCATTCATGAGGACTAGACGTTAATTGCTGAGAGCACTAATGTGAAAAGCAATTCTGTCTCACTCTTTCTTGATCTCAGTTTTTCTTCTGTCTCTCTACAAATAGTGAGTTCATCCTGATTATATTGCTGTCAATGGTAAAATAAATCATTTTATTTCATTGCAGGAAAAGGAATAAAAAAGAGATGAATTATGTGAAGAAAAATTAAAGTAAAACAAAAACAATGATTTTTAATAATTAGTGATAACACTGGCAGTTTAAAAACATTTTGTTTTTGCTTCATGCTTTTGTGAATAGGAACTTTTAAACTACAGTTGTTGTAGATTCATTTGTTAAAACCTACCTCTCCAGCCGGACTAAGATATCAGTTAAATGTGTGTTCTCCAAAATAAATCCTGAAATGTAATTTTGTTTTGTTTTTGTTTTTTGTTTTACTAGCTTCAACAACCTACCTGCTGCATCAGGAAGGTCAGATTCTGAAATGCTGGCTGGCAATGCTCTGTGCCCTGCAGGTGAAAATATTGTACAATGAAATGGAAAAACACAGATGGGAGACACACATATTTTTGATAAAAAAAATGTAATGGTGTGAAATCAACCAGTGCATAGGGATCCTGTGTTTCTTGCTGTCTGCTGAGCAGTCTTTAAATAAATTCACATATGAGAAGGAAAAAATAAAGACTGAATATCAGGGGAAAAATAGGCTGAAGATAATTGCTGCCAGAACTATGCCTATTACTTGTTACATCTAGATTTTGGAAATGAGACAAAAAAGTACCCTGTGGATCAATACTGCAGAGGGTACAGGGTGTGCACAAAGTTTAAAGTGATCTGTGCCAGAAATATGCATATTAATTCACTAAAGAGTGGCATGTGAGGTCTTTGCAGAGATCCAATAGTCATTATAATCATTGTGAAATATATGTACAGGTAATATTTAGGAGGTTATGTGTCTATATTGAAAACTATGTTCTTAAAGCAGGTAACCAGGAAGTAACATGTCTTGATCAGGTTCTTTTCAGACAGGGGGGTAACAAGCTTATCACACTGTCTGCTCATTGCGTGCTTCACTAATGTATGCCTATTTGCAGGGCTCACCGAACCGTGGCGATCCCTGCTCACCAGCCGCGCTGTCCGGCGATCTGCGCATGCGCAGATCGTTCTGCGCATGCGCAGATCACCCGAACCCGGCTCTTCTGGGTTACAATCTACTCACCATAGGTGAGTAGATAGTATTATTTGTCGAGCCCTGCCTATTTGCATCCTGAACCAGATGTTGATCAAAAGATTGCAAAATCGACATAAAATAAAATATTGGGGGAAAACAACCATCACAGGGCATTTTGCTTATGAAAAAGGTTAATGTATTGTTCTGGTATATTTGGGAGTACAAGCAGATATGCTGGACATTTCATGAAGGAAGAAAGCTGCTGGGAATGGGTGAAAGGGGAGGGATCATTTGATGACTCCCTGTTCTGTTCATTCCCTTTGAAACACCTGGCATTGGCCACTGTCGGAAGACAGGAAACTGGACCTGGATGGACCTGTGGTCTGCATGGTCGTTCTTATATTAAAAGTTTGAAAGACTTTGAGTGAGCATTGGCCTATGTCACGGGGCAGGCGCTCACCTCCATGGCATCTCCATGGGTCACTCGGGGAATCAGCACTCCTGCCTCTGCTAATCAGTGTCTCAGCCTCTGGGGCAGGTCTTCTGCTAGTTCAGCTCTATGTCTCTTCCTGGCCACAGTGCCCTTTCCTTCTCAGTCTGTCCTAGGTTAGTGCCCTCACGCTGTGGGATCCTCCACTCCCAGGGAACCCCCAATTTCCCTATACCCATGTTGCCTCAGTGACCTACTGCCAGTCATCATCTAGCCCCTTACCTCCAGGGCAAGCTACAATCTGAAATGACCACTCATCATTGGCAAGTGGACCTGCTGCCTTTTTCTATCCTGGCTGTTTCCCTGCAGCCCTAGTACACTCAGGCCTCGGCTCAGGCCCTGTAGCCTGAGAGTGAGGTCAGGCCAGAGCTCCCCAGCTCTACCTGCCTTTTCCTAGCACTGCTCTGTGTCAGGTAACCTCCAACTTCCCTGGCAGCCAGGTCCCTCCTGCTCCCTGGCTAGGGCAAGACTGCTTGTTCTCCTTCCCTCCAGCAGCCCTTATTTATACTGTCCCTGCTGGGGGCTGTCTCTGCATCAGCTATCAGCTGCACTCTCTCAGCCTTCTCCCAAAGCTGGGTTTTAACGCTTAAAGAGCCAGTGATGCCGTCACAGCCTATAAGGCATAAAAGTCTTTAGTTAAGCAAGTCTAGGTTCTAGAATGTGTTTGATGATTTTATTTTATGTGCTTCTAATACTTCTAATTGCTGTTACTGCAATTGCTATGTTTTGCTAAAGAAACCTTTATTTGGTTTCGCTAAAAACATATAATAGGGTGTATCTAAACTACACCGCTCTGCCAACA
Organism: Pelodiscus sinensis; assembly: GCF_049634645.1. Taxonomy (NCBI): domain Eukaryota; kingdom Metazoa; phylum Chordata; order Testudines; family Trionychidae; genus Pelodiscus; species Pelodiscus sinensis. Next base: position 74,719,182 of record NC_134712.1, read on the forward strand.
GAAGGATGTAGATTAGGCACATCGCTATTGCAAATGATGCGGGGATTTAAATATCCTGTGCTTCATTTGAATAGGAATGGCCGCCGCTTTTTGCTGACACGGCACTTTGCCGGCAACAAGCGGCAGTCTAGACGGGGATCGGTCGACAAGGAAAGCTTTTTCCGACTGATCCTGTAAACCTCATTGCACGAGGCATAAGGGATCGGTCAGAAAAGGCTTTCCTTTTACCTATTTTTAAGGTATTTGTAAAAAAAGGCCTATAATAGCAGGAATACCAGGGAATCTTGTAATTCAGAGGTTCTTGAAAGTATCTGAGAATGTTTCATTTGTATTCAGGTAAAAGTACCATGGCAGTAATAGAGGTAAAATATGAATAGGGACAGGAAAATGCATGATGCTTCAAGCAGCATGACAAGAGGAGGGAGAACAACAATGTTTTCTTATTTGTACCCTTCAGTGGGCATATAGGGCACAGTCGTGGCAACAGCCAAGCGGAATGGCTAGGAGATATGTGGCATTGTGTTGACAGAGAGGCAGCAGGAATTCAGCACATGTAATAGCATTACAGGTGCGGGTGCATTTTTGGACGATCTTCAGACAAAATGTGGATTTCAAAAGACCCTGAATATGAGCATTATGAATATTATGGTTCATTATAGTCTTGTCCTGCAAGACGTTTCATAGGGTGGGATCTAGCACTAGAAATGCATTGGTTTGGGGGAGGGGGAGTATCTAACATATATTGAGCTAATTTCAGCTATGTCATAAAGGTACACAGCTCCAGTGGACATTGTCTCCACTTACACTAGGGTTTAATTTGTTCCACAATGTCATAATTCATTTTAACCCTTTCTTTGCTTAGGTAAGGAGTCTTGGAACTGTATCAAAGGGATAGAGCTTACATATAGTGGTCTTAGTCTGCAGCAGGTTTGAAGGCATTCAAGTTTAAGGAGTAACTTCCCTACCAAGGCTACCCATTGAAGAGTATTGGATCCCTCTTCTTTGACTGGTGAAATTGCCTTCAAAAAGTTTTCCTCTGCACCCCAAACTGGGAGATTTTTCACAGGTGCCCAGATGCCACAGAGATAACCACCACATAAGAAACTAGCGAAATATACAGCTTGGCTCTAAATTAGCCAATAAATAGACAGTCTTTTCTTTTACCATGACATTGCAGCAGCGTGTGTTCTCATTTTTTTAAAGCCACCCAGTTTTAGAATTAGCGTAAAAATTCCATATTGGCCCTACTTATTTCCAGTAAGAACACATGGACAATGCCCAATGATCAGTTATCCATTATGAGAGCACTACATTATTTTGGTAATGTGTGTAATTTATCACTTTGGGGATTATATTTTTGAGCTCTCTTAAGTGAAACTGAAGTAGTTCATTTCACGTCTTGTTATCATTGAAGGATTTTGGCAATAGCTTTTATTTCTCATTTTTCCTTCCCCTCTGTGTAAAAGTTAACTCTGTGTGTGTGTGGGAGAGAGAGAGAGAAAGAGAGAGAGAGCGAAATAAAAGGGAACTGTGCTCAGATGACCTCATTTACCATATTGTCCCAGTTTGAAAGGACAGTTTTTGTGTGTTGACCTGTTATGGGTTTGTTCCAGTTTCAGTAGAACCCCAAATCACCTTGCAGTGCCTCCTTGCTTCCACTTGTGTCAGAATGGCCTTGTTATGATCCACTCTGTCCACCAGTGAAAGCGAAGAACAAATGGGGTAATGGCAGAGAGTGGAGAGAAGGATGATGGGAGTCTATGGGTACTAGGATCACTAGAGAGAGGATCATGATGACAATGATTGTTCATCAAGAGGATGGAAAACAATGTGAACAAAAAGATATTGCCAAAAATGGCAGTGTCATATCAATGGTACTGTGTTTTGACAGTATGTGTACCTTTAAGAACCTGGCTCTTCATGCTGAGAGAACTCTTAAGGAACCATTTCCTAGCATATGCAGCCAGAGGTGAAACTAAAAAAAATCAGTCGGATAGCAGAGTGTTCTTTACATAAATTATTTTCTGGGTTTTTTATAATAACTGGGCTCTATTATGCCAACGGCTCAACATAAACATAGTTGGCAACATCCTCAAACTGCAGAGCTTAAAGTCCCAACAGAAAAGACAGACAAGAGATGGGAGTAATAAAATATTGTTAACCCCATATAACAGGTAGGGGACTGAGGCATTAACAACTTTAATGATGATCACATAGTCATACAAAAAGTCTGTGACAGAACCAAGAATCTTCTGATTCCCAGTTCAGAGACAAACATCTCTATTTGCCTATATTAGCATAAAACCAAGTGATGACTTTGTCTATGAAGCAAATGCAGCCTCTCAATTTCTTCTCCTTTTACCTCGCATTTCAAGGCAGACTTTGGCCTAAATTATTCATACAAATTAAGTTCTCAAGGTCTACCTATTTGACTCAGTTGTGTTTTCTTCTCAGAGTTTTCTTCCTATATTGTAAATGGTTGGGGCTGTAAGAATCTGCTTGGAACAATAAATGATGAGTATGGATAGTGGGGGAGGGAACCAACAATTCAGTTTAAAACAAATTTCTGCCCTAAAACACACCATAATTTGAAAGCGAAAAGGACATCTTCATTTTCTAAATGGAGCTTTTAAAATGATAGGCAATAATGGGAGAATAAGTCCATTATTCATTTATAAGGGAATTAGCATAACAAAGCTGCTTAATGTGAGACTTCAGAAAGCTCTGATTAATAAATTAATCCTTACATTTTACAATAGATCTCATTTTTTGGGAATAATTTCTATAAGAAACTATTTCAATACTCTCACTGTTTTTCTCTGGAAAAAATAACTCTTTAAGTGCTAACATAAAGTAGAACAATCTTGAATCGGTATAACTGAGGGAGAATCCATTTTAGGATCTATTTTTAGAGACAACTGTTCAGTCATAACTCCGTCGAAGTAACTTGGATTGCATGAGTGTGAAACCTCTGCAAATGAGAGCAGAATGTGCCCCACAGTTTCTGTTAAGCAAATACACCCATCCATGAGTTGTACTTAGCCACAGAAGCTAAGGAAAATGAAACACTCAGTGTAGTGAATGTAAAGGGAAAAAATTGAATATAGATCTCAACTTTCGTATAGGATAGAGTCACCTGAATACACAACTGATTGTTTTCTTCCCTTGAAATCCTTGTCTTCGAATGTCCTTCTTTAGTTTGCCTGCTAATGTGGACATGCGCCTCTTAAATATTTCAGTTCTTTCTTAGAGCCTGAATTACAATTAAAAACTTTACTTTTCTGAATAAATGCTGTTCCAGATGAAGCACATTCAAAATCATTGCTCTGTTACCTTCTCAACACAAACAAGGCATCTTTATCTATCGCCTTCTTTTAAAAGGCTTTTACTCTCTGTCTTCCACCTTTTTAATGCTTCAGTTAATCAGTCTTTTTTAACTGACTAACCCAGAAAGAGGTTTTATTTGAGTTTATTTTATTAGGAGTATCTACTTAGGGACAATACAAGTAATGCAATTGGATATGCAGGCAGCATCATTCCATTCTTTTTTCTGTATTAACAACTGTCACAGGGGCCATTCTTTTTTACCACAAAGCATTAATAAAACCTGCTCTTTTCTGATTTTTTTTCACACTGGTGCTTTCCATCTGTAGCTGCAAGTTCCTTCACTGTGGTTCTACTCCTAGTGGACAAATCTTCCTGGTTTTTTATGGAGGCTCAGAATAGGTGCTTATTTCAAGAATTTTTTAATCAAAAGTTGGTCGTGGTAAGGTTCTTAACAGTGATGAGTTCTTTACAGAAGAAGTGCCAAATACACTGCCTGATGTCACTTACTTCCCTCCAGGAAGGCTTGGGAAAAAGGTTAATGATGTAGTATCATAAGAAGGAAGGGGAAAACCATAAGTAAAGATGACTTTGGCAGGTTCACCTTGGACAATATGAATGGCATTTTCAATAATATTATCAAAACACGAATACAGTGATTTGAGCAAATACCTGTGGTTCCAGTTTCTGCTGATTGGCAGTCTGAAGTCATGGTTTTATGTTACTCATGTTGGGTAATGCAATTGAGTTCTGGTTTTTTGTTCTACTGCCCACATGCCACTAGCAGAACACCTTCTTTTGTCTTGTGATCAAAGCAACATGGTCAGATCTCTTACGATACTGACCTCTGCTCACCTAACAATTGTCTATTCTTTTACATCTGTTCTAATCACTCCTTTATTGTATAAATTAAAAAAAACACAGTCCACTTGGATTGCATTAAATCACTAATAGAATAGGCCAATAAGAAGGAGTTCAGTATACAGAAAAACAACACACATCTGTTCCCTGCAAATTATCCTTATTTCTGATGCAAGCCAGGAACAGCAGCTTTTAAAAGCAATTGACAGATTACATTTCCTAATAAGTCTCGCATTGCAAAGAGAGGGGAGGGTATACTTAGAAAACTGTTCCTAACTCATGCTTTATTGCAAATTAATGGTGCAAACATGAAAACAGAAACCCCATTATTTATCTGCATCACAATTCTTTCTGCAAAGAGTCTACAGTTTGAGTCTAATTTGTGATTTATATCATTATTACGTTGGTTTAATTTATGATTTTCCATTGCCCAGAGTAGTCTAGAAGAGAGCAGTGAAAGATTGGTAAAATCTGTCTGGCAAGCAAGCCTGCTCTTACAAAAAAAAAAAAAGTTTGCCAAGCTCATAAACATTAGGGCTGCGTCTAGACTGGCATGATTTTGCGGAAATACTTTTAACGGAAAAGTTTTTCCGTTAAAAGTATTTCCGCAAAAACGCGTCTAGATTGGCACGGATGCTTTTGCATAAAAAGTGCTTTTGTGCAAAAGCATCCATGGCCAGTCTAGATGCGATTTTGTGCAAGAAAGCCCCGATCGCTATTTTAGCCATCAGGGCTTTTTTGCGCAAAACAGTTCTTCCCTTTCTACACTGGCCCTCTTGAGCAAGTATTCTTGCGCAAGAGGGCTTTTTCCCAAGCGGGAGCGTGAACGTATTTGCACAAGAAGCACTGATTTTGTACATTACAAAGTCAGTGCTCTTGTGCAAATTCAAGCGGGCAGTGTAGACAGCTGGCAAGTTTTTGCGCAAAAGCACATGCTTTTGCGCAAAATCTTGCCATTCTAGACACACCCAGGGAGAATATCATTTTGTTCTTCTTTATGCTCAAGGAAAGATAGAAAAAGCCTCTAACAGTCCCACTCTGGCTTGCCCTGCATTTCATTTTTCATTTTGTTCCCCTCCGTGCCCTCTCTTTCTGTTTTCTTCCCTTTGGCATCTCTGCCACTCATGGGGAATAAAAAAAACCTTAACAAGTGTCTTCTTAGAGTTGCATCCTAATCCTCCCACTTCAGTCACTGATGCCCCAACCCTTCTTATAGACTACCCCCTACCTCAGTGCACACACTGAAAAAATAATCCAGCTTTAATCATAACATGGCAATCATGTACAGATTACTGCCCTGTGATCTTAGCAGCCTTGCCAGCTCCCGTGCTTAGAAGACTTTGATTTCTCTCTCTCTAGCAGCTTGCTCTATGTACTTTTTCCCATTCTTCCCCACCCTACCAGTAAAACAAACAAAAAGCCATGGGTGTAGAAAGGGTTGGTTCACCACATTTAAGATCTCTGGCCAACCAATAATTGCAGATTTAGTTGAAGAGGAGGCTCTCTTTTATTTGATTTTATGTTTTATTCGTTATTGAAAATACTAGCACTGCAATATTTTCTTCTCTGTATGGGTTTAAAATCTATCTATAACCTTTAATTACTCTCTCTATGGCATTAATCCCTTAGACTCTGCAGACAATTGTACTCATCTGTTAACTATTACCATGAAGTGTTTCATCAAAGACTAGACTGGTCAGGGATCACACTCATAAAACAAAAGGTAGAGCCTAATAGAATGCCATTGATTCTGTGTCCTCTCCAAAGATAGGTTACAAATTAAAAGCAATAAAGTATAAGTTGCTGCACATGACGTTTCATTTCTGGCTAGCCGGGGAGAGTAATACATGAGCCGCAGGCGCGTACATTAATCTTGCTACCCAGATATGAAATCTCACATATAGCAGCACCTTGCTCTTTATTGCATTTCAATTCAGGCTTTCCTATAAAATTCTTAATTAAACTACAGAAACAAAACAGGGTATTTTAATAGTTTCAACATATTTGTTCAGTAAAGCATGTAAATATTCTTCACACTAAATTTAAACTTGCCTGTTTTCCTGCCTGGGGAAAATTCCTGGGAAACTGATTTGGAAGTTCTGCTCTCTCTACATACAAATAAGTCACCTGCATCAGGGGACTTCTGCACATGTAGGAAAAGCCAAATATCAGAGACAAGGGCCATGTCACATCCTTTATTCCTGCATTTGAGTCAGATGACATAAAGCCATTTTTCTACTTCCTGTATTCTGGGGTAGCCACAGTCCTTCCAAGCCATGAGCATCAATTAGTGAAACCTCTGGATAGCTCTAACTTACATGTTGCTTCCTGTGACTCCCTGTGAGACCTGGGAAACAGAGCATAGACAAAGAACAGTGGCTGATTCAACAGGTGACTTTTCTGCTACAACTCAAATGATCCCAAATGAGCTGGCAGCACGTGCATCTGTGCTGGCATCTATCAAGCTTGCCAAGATAGGGCTGGACAATGATCTCAAGGCATTTCCCCAAGCACAATGGGTGGCCAGGCTGACCCCATACCTGACGGGAGTGTTGCAGGGCCGAATGATGGACGAAGCCGAGTGGAGCGGTAAGAGGCGATTTATTCAGTTACAGCATCCAGACCGCTCGTTCCCCTCCGCCTAATGACCAGTGAAGTGATCTCTGAGTTACGGGTACAGCATCTTTTATCCCTACCCTTCTCTTGGTACCTGCCCTATCCCTTTCTTTCCAAATCATCCTTTTGTTTCCTAATATGGTGAGGATTACCCCTTCCCGGACCCAACCTCTTTGCTTTCTAATATGGAGAGGCTTCCTTTCCCCAGGCCCTTCCTATTGATTCCTTATATGGTGCATTTTGAAGCCTTATTTTACTGGCAGCAGATTGGGTAACTGGATGGCCTAATTTACAGTAAGGCCCCAAATTAGGGAACTTTGTGGCTTAATTTACGAGAGGACGCTACTCCTGAGGCAATCCTTGTATTACCCCTTTTTCCTGTTACACAGGGGGCCCCCATGCAGCTGAGGGTCGTCTTGCTTCCAAGCTGGGTTTCTGCAGAGAATTATGAAGGCAGGCTCTTATGCCTGGATCCTGCCTTCAGCTCCCTATAGGCCAGATCCAGCTCTGAGACCCCCTTTATTCCTGCACCCACAGGGAGTAGCCCAAATGGCATATTGCAGCCTAGACCCTGTTGCAGCTCAGGACTATGCCCAAGTCATGGCAGCAATCCCCGACACCGTGGACATCTCAGAGGAGATGTTCTGACAACACTTCTGGGGGGAACAATACCTACCAGGAATCCAATCCCACCTTGTCACCCAAAAGCTGCACGATGCCTGCTGGAGATGGCTGAAGCTGGAGACAAAGACAGGAGTGCAAGTTGCTGAACAGATCGTCCTTGAACAGTTCACCCAGATCCTACCCTCCGGGGAGAAGAAATGGGTTATACAGAACCACCCAGATAGTGTGGCCACCACCATCCAACTGATGGAGAACTATCTGGTGGCCATATCCCCAGGGATGACACCCTCTTCGGGCCCTAGAGTGACCAAGAGCATCTCGACCCTGACAGATGGAACTAACCAGGGGCCTTAGGGCCAGGAAGAACCTCGGCATCCTCTTCCCCTCCCTGGGACCTGAAGGGCTTGTGGGATACTGACATATCCCAACTGACCAACCCCCCCCCCCCAAGCTCCATGTTTGGGAGACCATGTGTCCCCCAGACCCAAAGCTGGGGCCCCTCCTGAACCCCAGGACTGGGGAAGCCAACAAAGACCCGTTCTCCTGAGCACCCAGGGGAAACAACACTAAGGCCACCCCAGATCAGGACAGGTGTTTTGTGGGGGGTGGCTTTGGGCAATGGTCCAGGGACTGCCCGTACATGGAATGTAACTTCAGCAAGCTCTGGACCCCACAAACACGAGCATACCATCAGGACCCCACAAACCTGACTGTCCCACTGCGGGTAAATGGGATGAAAGCAAGCAGGCTAATTGACTCTGGTTTTGCTCAGAGCCTGGTACTGCGCACACTCATGCCTAACCTAGGCCCTCCTCAGGGCATCATTAGACTTCAATGCATTCATGGGGGTGTGAACACCAGTTTTTAGGGTTGGCTGGGTACTATTGCTGCTTCATCCCGGGCTTCTCCTCCATCACAGCCCCTCTTACCGATCCCCTCATGAATGAGAGTCCAAACTAGATCCAAAGGACCAAAGCCTATGAAGATGCTTTCCGAACCCTAAAGGCCCAGCTCTGTCGACAATCTGTCTTGTACAGTCCTGACTCTTCAAAGGAGCTCTTGTTACAAACCGATGCCTCCGACGTGGGCCTAGGAGCCGTTCTCTCCCAGGTTATATGAAGCGACGAACGCCCAATCCTCTACTTTAGTAGGAAGCTATTTCCCAGGGAGAAGTCCCGCTCTATAATTGAAAAGGTGGCACTAGCAGTGAAAAGGGAAGTGGATTCATTCCACTATTAGGCAGACACTTTATCCTCATCACAGACCATGCCCCTCTTTGCTGGTTACATGCAATGAAAGACACAAACCCCAGAATCATGTGGTGGTACCTCTCCCTCCAACCCTTGTCCTTCCAAATCCAACTTTGGACTATGAGGCCCCTTGTAAATGCAGATTTTTTCTCTAGGGAGGGTGTAGTACAGTTGTAGGGGGAGCCGACTTCAATAGGGTCAATGGAGGGGGATGTGTGAGAGAGTGAGAGAAGGGCCTGGCAGTACAGGGGCTAAAGAAAGCCTTTCTTCCCAGCTAGCCCCGCCCTGTTTACTTACAGCCAATGCCAGGCCTGCAGGGAGAATAAAAGAAGGGATCCTGGGTCGTTAGTGGCTGACCAGCAAGGAGACAGGAGCTTGGTTCTGCAGCCAGTAGGACCTGCACCAAAGCCTGTCTGCTTGGACAGCCACAGGAGACAGTATGCCTCCAACCCCGCCTCTCCTTGGGACAAAAGGGAGGGGAAAACCCTCAGGGTATGTCTACACTACCCCGCTAGTTCGAACTAGCGGGGTAATGTAGGCATACCGCACTTGCAAATGAAGCCCGGGATTTGAATTTCCCGGGCTTCATTTGCATAAGCCGGCCGGCGCCATTTTTAAATGCCGGCTTGTTCGAACCCCGTGCCGCGCAGCTACACGCGGCACGGGCTAGATAGTTCGAACTAGCAAGCCATTCCGCACTATCTGTATGCCTCGTGGAATGAGGAACGAGGTGTACAGATAGTGCGGAATGGCTTGCTAGTTCGAACTATCTAGCCCGTGCCGCGTGTAGCTGCGCGGCACGGGGTTCGAACAAGCCGGCATTTAAAAATGGCGCCGGCCGGCTTATGCAAATGAAGTCCGGGAAATTCAAATCCCGGGCTTCATTTGCAAGTGCGGTATGCCTACATTACCACCCTAGTTCGAACTAGGGTGGTAGTGTAGACATACCCTCACTGAGGGGAGAAATCTGAACTCTTGAGGCCACGCCACAAATTTAAGGCCTAGACTAACATAGTGGGCCGGAGTTCCTAGGCCCAGGGCACCCACGGCAATGGTTTGCATCTTTTCCTCACCAGCTAATCCCAGAGTCTAACCGCTAAACCACCTTGCTGCCAGGGAGATCCGGCCACACTAGCATTTAACATAATCACTGCAATTTCTCTCTCAAACTACGGATAGCACATCTTTTCTTTATGAAATTCTAAAAGACTATGTCTAGACTACATCCCTTTTTCATAAAAGGGATGTAAATTAGACGTATCGCAATTCCTAATGAAGCGGGGATTTAAATCTCCTCCACTTCATTAGCATAAAAATGGCTGCCGCTTTTTTTCCACATGGAGCTTTGCTGGAAAAAAGCGCCAGTCTAGACACTGATCTTGCGGAAAATAAAGCCTTTTCCGAAAGACCCCTTATCCCTCTTTTATGAAAAAGGGATGTAGTCTAGACGTAGCCAAAATGAATAGTCAAATCGAGAGAACTGACAGAAACAGAAAATGAGGAACTCAAAATAAAAATCCCTAGCATATTCTAATATAGACCTTCCATACATGCAGGCTGGCTCAGCAAGCACTAACGAAGCAGAGAGACCAAGAGAACCACTCAGTTTAGTTTTATAAGAAATCTTTTTGGACCTAATCAGAGTGGGGCAATAAGATGGCTTTGTTCAGTTCATCTGTGGGCTGTTTGAACTCACTTTTATTAAAGCTTCCCTTTGGGAGATTTGAAAAAAGAATAAAAGCAATTTGGGGACCAGGATGTTTTCCTAGTGACAGCTAGGGTTGCCAGGTGTCTGGTATTGACCTGGACAGTCTGGAATTTTCACCTCCTGTCTGGTAAAAAAATTCAGAAAATACTGGACACCTAAAATGTCCAGTATTTTCTGATTTTTTTCCCTTCCAGGAGGTGAAAATACAGGACACCTGGTATCCCTACACACACCCAACAACTGGGCCCAGCCCCTTGGGCCCTTCCCCCTCTCCCTGCTAACTTGGTTCCTCAGGGGAGCTGTCTTCTGGCTCGGAGCAGGGAAACAAGATGGCCACTTGCAAAAAGCCTCAACGGCCTTTCTTAAAGGGGCCATGCTGTTTTTGTTTTTGTTTTTGCTCAACAACTTTGGTCTCTCCCTTTTCTTTTCCCTCAAAAGAATTTTTCCCCCTTTTTGGGGGGGAGGGGTTCGGTATTTTTGGTTAAACCATCTGGTCTGGCAACCCTACCGATAGCAGGGTTTTCTAGAGTTAAGCAAGTAGTGGGGTTTGATATAACATTTTTAATGAGTTTTGAGGTCTATTTTTTCCTATGAGTTGTACATTTTGTCATGAAATAAACTCTTCAGCATAGAATGGTTGTAGCAGATGAACTGCCTAATGTACCCCACTCTATAGACAGTCACAATCTCATGGCCACAGTGGCATGCTATTTTTCCTGGATGGTGAAAGGCACTGGGTATTCAACAGAAGGTCACAAAACATTCCTGATGTAATACATAATCATTGTATTTTCTATGCATGTCATACATGTGATTTCAAGGGAATTTTAAATTCATGTATACTATTGCAATTGACCCTGCTGAAAGGTGTCAACAACTGTGAAGGTTGAGGGACACCCATTCCATCTGATGTTTGGTATCATGCTGGGCATATCCTGAGCTTGGGAAATGTATACCAAGCACTAGGCTTTTCAGAATTAAAACCTCTGTGGATTCCCCAATAAGCTTACAGCTAGAGTAACTCAGAATTCCTTTACTGGAATGTAAACAAATGTAAATATCCTATGCACAGGGGCTTTAAGAGATTCAAGCAATTCATACATGCCCGTACAACAAACAATATGTCTGAAGTTACAATATGCCTTCTTGTCTAGAATCTTAGCTTGTCTAATAAGGGAGAGAAAGAGTCTAGCTGGTATGGATAGTATAGCAAGGGTTCCCTCCAATTCAACCCTTGGTAAAAAAAAAAAAAGATAAGCCAAGAGTTCCTAATTCAGACCTATGGACAATCTAAAGATAACAGAGTCTCAGTGTTCCCCTCTATGCCATCTTACTGCCTTCAAACTGCTGCCCTCCTGTTTCCCGCATGCTGCTACTGCTGTTGTCCTGCCAACACCAGAATGAATCTTGGCCCAATTCTCAGGTTCAGCCCGTGCTTTCCTCCACTTCCAGTGGCTGCCTGTGTCCTGCTATCAGAGCAGCTCATAATCTTTAATGCATTTCTCCTCAGAGCAGGCCAGGAAGGTAGGGAAGTATTGTTATCCTGTTTACAGATGGAGAACTGAAGCAAAAGAATGAAGACATGACTTTCCCTAGATTACACTGGAAAACTGCACAAGAACAGAGACTTTAACCCAGGTCTGCTGAGTGCTGGATTAGTGTTCTAACCACAAAACATCTCAAAGTTAACTACTCCATTTAGAATGTGGACATTCAGGTGAATGTTCCCACATTTGCCATGGATTTTTAATGATTGTCAGGAGGCAAGACCTCTGTTTTGCATCTTACATTATAGGTACCACATCAGTCTGTATCTTCCATTTTGTACTTATTCAAATGGACGATTTGGATATAAATTTCTTCCTGAAGAATCTGGACATTTCTGAGGGCTGTTGTGGCCATATATTGAACTACTCACTAACCAAAGCTTTGCTGAACATTATCTAATAGGGTCACAGCCCAAGATGATATGGCTGCTGGTATCTGCACTGTGGGTCCTTTACACAATCCTCTTTTGTGTTAGTGCTTCGATTGTCTCCCTTTCAAAAATGGGGGGAAATGTTATACATGTGTAATACTAAGGCATGAGCTCTTCTCCAGCTGTAACTATCACTTTCTAACTGAAGTGCATCGACAGAATCCACTACATAAATGTCTTGAGAAATCCCCTGCCACTGAAATGGCTAAATTTGACATACCGAATCAAAAGCCTCTACAAATTCAATACAAATGAAGAAGGCCATGTTCTTCATTTTCACATGATATTTCCCTGTGATATTTCCAAGGTTACACTCATGACATTAAACTTCCCTTTTCTTTTTTCCATGCCTCCAATACTTTAGCTAAACCTTTTTTCCCCCCCTTTTCAGGATGACATTAGGGATCACTGTACAAATATATCAATGTAAGAGTTGCAATGCATTGCACACTGTTTCTCTGCTGACTCATCTGCCACAGCTAATCATGGGGTTTTGGTCTCTATGCTGCAACGTTTTAAACCTGTTAGCAGTAAAGAAATACTCTCTGCTCAAAAGCTTTTAAATTATAGCACATGGTGGGTGGTTGATAAGATTTTTTTTCCTAAATGGAAACTCTTTTCTTGTTCTTGTTATCTGGTCTGCTGTTCTATTTATCAAGTCACAAGGTTTCTGGTGGCTATTAACATTTTTCTGTGCTGGGGAAATTGTTTCCCATTTACAAAATCTCACATATTTTCAAGTTTATTTCACCTGCACCTGTTAACTATAGACAAGTCAAGATTATTTTTTTCTTGTCACACCTCTACATAGTGAGAAAAACATAGGTCTTGAGATTAAATACATTAGAAAGTGGGATGAGTGAGGAAGAAGTTTGTCATGGTGTTATTGTGGCCAATACTATTAAGGTCATTTCTTTTCACTCATGCTCTTCTTTGGAACTTTTTGGGGAGGAAGATGGCAACCTCCTCCTAGCATTTTCCAGATCTGATATTCAAAGGGACATTCCTGAAGCTACTACCCATCAGTACCGTTTCCTTTGTCTGAAGCCTTTATCAGTGATTGTTCATACTTACAGTTCCTAGACTTAGTTCAGGTTATCTTAAATGAAAGAATATTTCCGTGGCAGCAATACAGAAATAGATAATATGACATCCTGTAAAAGTCTATTAAAACCACAAACATTGAAGAGTCCTGCTGAGTGGAAAATCAGTTTGCAAAGTAAAAATGTTATGTTTGGAGATGTCTCACTGTGTATTAGTTTTGATGCATCACCCACTATTTCTTAATCATCCTTCTCCCCTTTTATGTATTAATAGACAGGGTGCCACACACTCCCCAACCCCAGAACCAGCCAAGATCATAATTTCCTTTTCCTTTAAATTTACCATCATTGCTGGTTCTTTCCACTCTTCCCTTCACTTTAACGTCCAAAAGCAGTTTTTTAAAGTGTCTGTAAATGTATTCTTGGTCATTTATTCAACAGCTTCTCAACATTTGTAGACGGTTGTCAATTAACTCATTCTTTTCTAGGGGTAACTGTAAACAACTCTAAACAATATATAAGGACATTTCAGAAAGCTATAAAGATATATTTATTAAGACACATACCTAAAGAAAAGAATGTCCCTGTTCTGAAGAGTTCACAGCTTTCTGATTTTATACTTGGAAATAACTGTGGCTGAATTTTACTGGCATCTTATACAGCACTTAAATTTTCAGGCCTGAATTGAGGCCCATCTGCAAATCGGGGTCTTTGCATTAAAATAATGAACATTTATACAGGAGGTAAATTTCATATCACACAGGCTACTCAAGGTCTTTCATATACCATCAAGCTGGTTCAGCTGGGAAATCGTCAAGATTATGATATCTTTTTGATTGAATATCAAATTACCATTAGTGATCTCGTGGACCTGGGAGTCCAACCAACATTATAGCATTGCATTCTGCTTAACTTAATTTTCACTGTTACTTTAACTGTTTCATATTTTCTCTAGTCCTCATAACTTCCCTGTCTTATGCATGGCACCAGGGCCGGATTAAGGTATGGGCTAGATGGTCAGCTGCCCAGGGTGCCAACCTATGGGGGCATTACAGCTGTCATCAGGTGCCATGAACCCAGCTCCCAGATCGTGGGCTGCAGCAGCTCCCAGCAGCCAACCTGCAGTGGCCGCCCGGGGTGAGGGCCGCGTTAACTCCCACAGTGCCAGCCAGCAGCACCCTTCCCCCCTCAGCCACGGGGCTCTGCACGACCAGGCTTGGCCCACCCTGGGCGGCCCCAGGCTGCATGTCAGCAGCGGTAGCTGGGCTGAGCCGGGCCGGGTACATGCGTCCTGCCGCTGCCAGCTCCACACGCCCTCCCCCAAGCACCGGCGTGGGGGTGAGGCCACGCGTGCGCCCTCCCCCAACCCAGGGTGCAATTCGACTGTCTGCCCAGGGCACCGGAATGGCTCGTTCTGGCCCTGGATGGCACAGTCATGATTTCTAAACCCAAGTAATAAATGCACTTAAGTGGTGGGTGAAGTGACATTTGTCTTTACATATACGTAGTTTGCAATTTTGTAGAGTTCTGAGATTTGCAAAAAGCACTATGGAAATCTATAACAGTGTTTGCTGTTACTATTTTTCACAGTACTTACCGGGATCCTTACTTTAGACCAGAGTTTCTCCTATGCCACTCATACATCATTTCCTCCACTGATTGCTATCTAGTTTTGGTACTTCTTTTTAGGTGATGCCAGCACATTTAATATTCTCTTCCTTCTGTCAGTTTGTATTTGGTTTTCCTTAATTTCTGTTACCTCCCTCATATGCCCAGTTAAATGCTTGCTTAGTATGTCTCCCACTATATGGTGCACATGTCCCATTTACCTGAGACTTCATTCTTTGATTATCTTTTTCTAACAGGTCCTGTTCTTTCAGCTCTCTTATTCTCACATTTGTTGTTTTGTCTTTCCATTGAAATGTGTTGTATCTTCCTCAGCCATATATGTTGGGAAGCTTCTAATCTCTCTGCATTGGCTTAATCTCTACTTCATCCAGTATCCTAGTCAGTATAATCACATGCTATCATTTAACCTTTAGTTTGATGTGGGAACTTCTATTTCACAAGATATTTTTCATGATCCCAGAAGTGGTGTTTGCTTTTCCTAACCTTATTTGCACATTTTATTGCAGCCAATTTACACTGTCCACAGTGCTTTTTGTTGCCTGCTTCATCATTCAATCCACTGCTAATGCAAAGAGGATTGAAGATCACATACACTCTTGTTTCAGAGGAGTAGCTATGTTAATCTGTAACTGAAGAAACTTAAAAAACAACAAATAGTCTTGCAGCACCTTAAGGTATGTCTAGACTACAGGGTTTTTTCGAAAAAAAAGTGGCCTTTTTTTAAAAAAAACTTCCCGTGTCTAGATTGCTGCCGCATTCTTTCAAAAGTAAATTGAAAGAATGCGGCAGTTTTTTCGATCGTGGAAAACATTGTTTTATGAGGAAGAACGCCTTTTTTCGAAAGTGCTCTTTCGAAAAAAGGTGCTATGTAATGCAAACTGTGCTTTTTCGAAAGAGAGCATCCAGACTGTCTGGGTGCTCTCTTTCAAAAAAGTGGCTTGCTTTTTCAAAAGTACTGGTTGTAGTCAAGATGCTCTTTTTCGAAAGAGGCTTTTTTGAAAGTATCTTTCGAAAAAGCCTCTTTTGAAAGAGGCTTGCAGTCTAGACATAGCCTTAGAGACTAACAAAAATGTAGGTGATATCATGAGCTTTCGTGGGCACCACCCACTTTTTCAGATGATTGGAGTTAAGAGGTTTAGGGAACACTTTTGTTTGCAATTCTGTAGGGTTCTGAGATTTGCAAAAAGCACTATGAAAATCTTAACGATGTTTGCTGTTAGTATTTTTCACAGGACTTACCATGATCCTCACTTTAGACCAAAGTTCCTCTTATGCTGCTCATACATCAGGAAAGCCATTTCCTCCACTGATTGCTAGCTATTTTTTCCCCAGGACTCCTTAACTCCATTCATCTGAAGAAGTGGGTTGTGCCCGTGAAAGCTCGTGATACCATGTACATTTTTTCTTAGTCTCTAAAGTGTTGAGAGACTACTTGTTGTTTTTTTAAGTTTATACACTCTTGTGTAACTCCAGTTGGAATATCGAACCACTCACCGGGCCCATATCTAATTGTACTTTCTCACCTTCAAACCCCAAGTCCTTGGAGGATTAGCTTGAGGGATCAAAGAAGAAACCATCTATTTGGAAAGACATGCTCTTTAACACTGCTAAGCAAAGAGGACAAGAATACACTCTCAGGCTCTCTCTGTAGACTTTACAGCCGCACATTTGTATCACTGAAGCTGCACTGCTATAAGTTCTCCTGTGCACGCTTTCTCACTAGCATTATTAAACTACCTCAAAGAGCAGCAATAGTTAAATCAATGAGAGAGCATCAGTTGCTGACAGATCTGTCTGCACTGGCACTTATGCCAGTGAAACTGTTGTTGGTCAGAAGTATGGAAGTCATACACACAAACAAACAAAAGTTTTACTGACAGAAGTGATAGTGTAGATAACCCCTCAAACAGAGATGTTTCTCTACAGAAAGTCCTTCTCTGACTGGATTCTTATACATTCATTTGTATCCCAAAGTATAATAGAATTTGCAACATTTTGCTGAAATTTGCAAGGTTTGGCTTAAACATTTCCTACATATTGTTGAGCATGGCTGCACTGTAAGGTCAGGTTTCGAGTTTTTCATTCTGCAATTGATGAGAGTCCACTGAGGACTTCAGTAACCTTTCAGTAGAAAATGTTCATGTCCCTGTTATTCTGCAAAACATTTTATGAAATGAACAAAAATCTTTTAATCTACAAATGTTCTGATCAACTCTAAGAAGTCTATTTCGATAAGCTTCAGGCCTATTACCAGACCGTATAATAATATCTAGACTACATTAAATAAAATTAAGACGGGAAAAACTTGGGTGGATATCAGAAGTTCTGACAGTAAGATCAGTTTGGCTCTGGGCTGAGCTCCCAAGGGAAGAGATGGAATCCCCATTGCTTGGGACTTTTGAAATTAAACCTCACAAAATTTTAACAGTAGGAAATAATCTTGCACTGGTAAGGAGATGACTACAAAATCAAATAGACCTATTTTTCCCTTTGTCTCTCTCTTGTTGATTTCCCCATGTTTTGTGGATCTAAAAAGCTGATGATGTTTTGTTTCATTTCAGATATTATATTTTACTAATGTAATCTACATGGTATCAACTCATACCAAGCGACATTAATCCTCACAGTATAAAAGCCTAATTCTTAGTTTTCATTATAAATGGTAGCTTTAAGAAAACCACATTTTCTTTGAAAAACAGTGTAAAACGAGCAAGTATGCTGAGTGTGTCTTCCAGAAATAGCCTGAATTTCAAAATGTGTGAGTATGTAACAGTTTAAAATGCAAATGGCATCCGTTTCATAGAGGCATGTGGTTCATTTTGAGCAAAAATACACCTTTCAGCTTATTAAGTTCCTGCTAACCACTCTCTGCTCACCCCTACTCTTTGTATCTTGCTCTTGAGGAAAGTAGTGCAAGTGAGCAAAAGAATGGACAATGTGTGACCAATGATAAACACGCTTGCTAAACATGCTCAGATACTACAGTGAAGAGAGTGGTATGGGACCTATAGAAAACAGAGAACATGGGAAAACAGAGTTTTTGTGAATAGGAGAAGTATGGTTTTTACTCAGTGTTGGAGAATCATTGACAAGAAGCAGTGGCTAGGGATGGGGTGGGAGAGGGTGGGCATTGAGGAATGTACACTATTCCCCTTCTTGCCTCATCTTCTCCTTCCCTGGTGACAAGTTGCCACGTAGGTGGGTCTGGTCTCCTGCTAAAGGACAAAATTCCACTGGATAGGAGGGACAGAACTTCTGCCTATTTTGAGTAAAGAGGGGGACAAAATTCTGTAGTAAATTGGGTTAAGTTTGCATTTTTAAATAGGTACTATCATCATTAAATTTGATATTCATTGGAGGATTGTTATTCATATCTGATGTTCCTGATATACATGTACATGTAGCATGTAATTATTGCACTGAAATTTAGTCCAGAATGGTTCCTGGAAATTACAAGGAAAATTCATGCTAATCTAATTTATATATGTTTTCCCTCTCACCTATTGTATATCTACATTACAAACTCTTTCGGACAGGAACTGTCTCTTTATTAAGGGTTTGTGCAGCAACTACTATTATGGGGCCATGATCAGTTGAGACCATAGAAACCATGGTAATGCAAATAATACAAATAAAAATCTCAAGCCTCATTAATGAAGGGCCCAAAATACTTATCCTTAATGATTTGTCTCCTTTTTAAGCAGCCTAGAATCACTACTACTAGTTAGTCAAGAACTAAGCTTTTGGCATCAGTTTATAAAAGAGTAGCTTTGATCTTTGTGTAAATAAACAGGCTCTCTTTCTCCCATTGGACTCTTTCTTGAAAATTATTTCTTTCATCAAGTAGTTTGTCATATCTCTGTGAACATCAATGCTGTTTTCTTCAGAACTTCAAACAAATATTTCCTGCATGTTTACAGGAAACATACTAAACATCATAAATGGCAATCTGACTCACACCGGATTCAACGGTGAGAGAAATGTGGGCAACTGAGTAACACAGCTTGTGACATCCTACCAGTAAGGTGAAAAACATTTAACATCTCTCCTGTAGCCATGTTAACAAATATTCATTCATTCACACAATCATGTAAAAATGCCCTCTTTCCTTCAGTTAACATTTTTGACAGATTTTTGTATGCATACATGTCACAATAATATTTTGCAGTTGTTAGATAGTCTCCATCTCAGAGGATCTCAAAGCACCAATTGTATGCTCACTATTGAAATGCAGACACCTTAAGGGCAGGAGGACGGCACAACTGTAGTACAACAAAATGGGAAGAGAAGGCAAGCATCAGGGTAAACCTTAGTCTTATGAAAAGTGCAATGGAATTTTTAATATCCACCCAGAACTGACAACAGGGCCTACACATTGAGCTCATATCTGAAAGAACAAACTGCAGCAAGCTATGTGAAACTCCATGTATTACCCAACTCAGAAGATTCAATGCTTAAACATAGCTTGCTGACATTTGAACCTATAAAACCAAGAAGTTTAAGAACCTGATTCTTCCCTTAACCCTAGTTTTACTCCAGTCCTGATAGAGTTTACTCCAAATTTACAGTAGCGTCAGTGAACACAGACTGAGGTCCTTAGTATTTTGAACATGATTCTGTGGACTGGATGGAATAGCTTAGCTTAGTAGAGCTGGCTGGAAAAGAAAGGAGTGACCTGCCAACAGCACCCACCCTGTAACACATACTCACCACCAATCATACACCCCACACAGAAACACTTAGCCAGGAACCAACCTCTGCAACAAACCCTGTTGCCAACTCTGTCCACATATATACCCTAATGACACCATCACAGGATCTAACCACATCAGCCATACCATCAAGGGCTCATTGACCTGCACATCTACTAACATGATATGTGCCATCATGTGCCAGCAATGCCCCTCTGCCATGTACATTGGACAAATTAAACCCTTTCTATATAAAAGAATAAATGGACACAAATCTAATATAAAGTATGGTAACATATAAACACCAGTAAAAGAAAATTTTAACTTAGTTGGACACACAGTCATAGACTTGAAAGGTATGATCCTCAAGCAAAAATCAGCTGAAGTTCGTATGCAAATTTGACACCATCAGAATGGGTCTGAATAGGGACTGAGAATGGCTCTCTCATTGATCATAAGTAATTTTCCATCTTAAGTATTCTGACCTTCATACTCACATCCACTCTGGGGCTATGTCTACACTACAAGGTTTTTGCGCAAAAACTCCTGTTTTTGCTCAAAAAACAGCGGTGTGTCCACACCTTGAGCACATTTTTCTGCAAAAAAAAAAAAATACAGTAAATCGACAGGACAGAGGGCTTTTGCCAGTAGAGTTATTCCTCTCCCCATGAGGAATAATTCCTTTTCACACAAGAGTTTTTGAGGAAGACCTCTTCCTTTTGGAAGAAAACAAATCCTCACTCTGTGTTTGGTAAGCAACACGTCAGAGGCAGTTTATTTCAAGCAATTGCAGGGAAGACTGCAGTCGGATGGGGGGTGCCCCCTGCCCCCCCTTTCCTAGACAGATCTTCAAATACAAGCAATTAAAAGGCTAGTATAGATACTTTCCTGTTACTTACATCGACAACTAACAGTTATCTCCCTGCCCACACAATTCCCTTCAGATGCTACCTTATCTCAAAGTTCCTGCTGGAGTCTGCATTCCATCCTTACCTTTTAGAGCATAACGAAGACAGCGTCTCTTACAATTCTCGCTCTCACATTGTTAGGCCTCAGGGTTAGCCTGTCTCTTGCTCTATTTCTAACAACCTTAAGGGTGTGTCTAGACTACATGGCTCCTTCGACAGAGCCATGTAGATGAATGTACTCGGCAAAGGGAAATGAAGCGGCAATTTAAATAATCGCCACTTCATTTACATCAAAATGGCTGCCGTGCTGTGCCGATCAGCTGATTGTCAGCACAGCGCGGTAGTCTAGACGGGGATCAGCCAACCCCAGAACCCTTTGTCGTCAGATCCTGTAAGACTCGTTTCATGAGGCATAAAGGATCTGTCAACAAAGGGATCTGGGGTCAGCTGATCTCCGCCTAGACTACCGCGCTGTGCCGACAATCAGCTGATCGGCACAGCGCGGTGGCCATTTTGATTCCCTTTGCCGGGTATATTCATCTACATGGCTCTGTCGAAGGAGCCATGTAGTCTAGACACACCCTAAGATGGCTGCACACAAATCCTCTTTTTCCTTTCCCTGCTTCCACATCCATAAAAAGCTTCTTGCACAAAAACCCTGCAGTGTAGACATCTGTTGAAGTGAGTTGCAACTCACAAAAGCTTATGTCATAACAACATTGTTAGTCTTTAAGGTGTCACCAGGCTTGTTGTTTTTGCTGAAACAGACTAATACAGATACCTCCAAAACTTGTCATTCCCCACATTGCCCATGAAACTTTGTGTTCAAGTTTGTAAGTCTGAGGGTACATCTAGACTGCACTCTAAAATCGAAATAAGATACACAATTTACGCTATGCAAATTGCATATCTTATTTCAATTTTATTTTGAAATAAATAAGGGATTCTTGATTTAGTGTTTTCTCGTGGAATGAAGTTTACAGAGATGCCGAAATAGCACATCCGTTATTTTGAAAATTATTTTGAAATAGCAGGCTCAATCCCTGGACGCTGGGTAGTTATTTCGGGATACCAGAGGTATCCCAAAATAGCCTTGCAGTCTAGACGTACCCTGAGAGAGGCAAATCTCTAGTGTGTGTATTTACAAATGGTCAGTCAGCAGGGGCCGGAGGGACTTTGCATAGGAAATAACAAAAAGAAATGAATAAAAGGAAAGAATAGCCCCAGAGGGTATGAAACTATTGATCGACAAAGAGTTTGGGAAGTTGAGTGAAAATTATATGAGAAATCATGCAGTTGGTAAGGTTTTGTTTGTTTTGGGGGGGGGGCAGAGGGTTGATTGTTTCTGCTGTTTAGAGACAGGCCTCCTGGAAGGAAAGAAGCCAAGTTCTACTAAAGAAATTCAGAAAACAGAGGCTGGGCCTGAGGGAGGTTACATGTTAGAAGAAAGAAAGGGGGCCAGCTGAACCATCACAGGGAGAAAGAGAGGGACCTCCAGCAGTAGCAGTGCCTTACACAAATAAGTCTGACTCTGAAGTTGGTTCAAGCAGGATCTGAGGAACAAATGAAAGGTCAGACAGCATGGGCAACTGGTATGCAAGGTGGGGGAAGGCATTGCCTTCCCAAACCACCAACCTGGCCCTGGCCCCACACAGCCCCCAGAAAGCCTAGTGTAGGTGTACTGAGAGCTGCCTAGTTTAGGTGTAATGTTGCTGCCCCTGAGCGCCTGCCCTCTCCTCCCTCCGTGCTCTGGTCTGGGGAGGCTGGGGTCACGCACCACACACACACACATACCCATGCTCTGAGGCCGGGGAGGCTGAGGCCAAACATTCTACTCCCTCCCCATGCACAGGAGAGGCAGGGTGCACCTCCTAACCCTAACTCGCCCCTCCCCCATGGTGCGGGAGGGACTTGGCAGCTTCGCTTCTGTGGGGGAGGGGCAAGGCCTTGGCAGAAAGAGTGGGGGTGGGGCTAGAAGCTTGCTTCCCCCAGTCCTACCTTTACCCTCTGCCCATGTCTAACAGGTTCTTATTTTTGCAAATTCTTAATCTGTATGCTTTCCACTTCCTAGGGGGCACAGCAACTTTTGGGTTCTTTGCATCTACTGATTTCTTGCTGAGCCAGTCATCCAGATGTGAAACCAGTTTCCATGGCTTGAGTGCCCTTGGGTGCCCTTTTTGGGAATTGAACTGCTTCCCAATTACAACATCTGGGAAAAGCTGCAATGTAATCTTTTCTTTCTTTTTCAGTATTTATATACTAACTTAATAGTCTTCTTCAGAAATCTAGTGTTAGAGTCTTATTTTGATAATGTTATTTGCGTTCACGTTGTATGTTTTCCCATCTGCCAAGGCCCTACTATATAATTCTGCTTTAGTAAAGTGGTTTGACTATTGAACAGCTAAGCTTTATTATCTTTGAATGAAGAAGTCCTCTATTATTCCTGGTTTAAGGTTCAGTTAATGTTCCAAATAAATACACAGCTACCAAATAGGTGCACAATGGGTCTTTAGATAATTTTTAACCCAAAAAGTGGAAAAAAAATCCTCAAGGCTGTTGAACTCTGGTATGCATTGGAATGTACAAAAACGTAAAGAAAGTTTATAGCTTTGTTCCTCATAAAAGCTGCTTTCCAATAGCCATCCACTTGCCATTGTCCAAAATGAAACACTCTCATAGAACAAATTCATAGAAAAGAGAGCATGGGTTTGTCCACACTTACAACACTGTGTAGATGCACCACTGTAGCTCTTAGCGAAGACATTACTTATACCACAGGAAGAGCATCTGGTGGCAATAGTCTACTTCCCTCAGAGGCAGTAGCTACATGGACAGGAGAGAAGCCCTGTCATCAATATAACCAAGAGTTTAGGTTGGTATAATTACATCGCTTGGGATGTGTATTTTCCATGGCTCTGGGTGAGGTAGTTATACCAACATCATTTTGTAATTTAGGCCAGGGCTACACATAATGTATTACAGGGTGTCTCCACTGTCATGGGCCCCTTCCCCCATACTTTATAAAATAGACTTATGAAAACAAATATACATAACTCAAATATGCTTTGGGCAAATTATCTCATGAAACCTATCAATCGTCATATCATAATCCGCTGGATGTATTTATCTTATTTAGGTGTATGTATTCCTCTTGTGTCTAAAATTAGACATATGGAGTATGGAATAGTTTATGGTTTTTAAATGGAAAGCCATCAAGGGTGATTCCATTGCTGGGAGGCCTCAATGTCCCGGCAATCATATGCAAATAGCCTTTTGTCCTTTTTCTTAGCAGTGGTTGGTAGGGACTGGCCAGGTGACTTCCTGTGCAAAAAGGGAGTCTTTAAAAACAATAGGAAAGTAGGAATGTTTTGTCTTTGGCTGGCACATCCAAGGGATGAAACCAAAGACCTCAGGGAGTGGAACAGCCCTGCTTTGGAAGACCTTGCTGTAAAAGAAACAGTTTTAGGGTGACAAGTATCAGAAGGGTAGCCGTCTTAGTCTGAATCTGCAAAAGCGGCGAGGAGTCCTGTGGCACCTTATAGACTAACTGAAGTGTAGGTGCATAAGCTTTCATGGGCAAAGACCCAGTTCGTCAGATGCAATTTTTAGGGTGAGTATGTAGTAAGTTTGTGTACTGATGTTTCAGTGTTAGAGTTAGCTAAAGGTTTTCTGTTATTTTGAGTTTGTAATTTATTTTGCTCTGTCTGTTCTCACTTATTACCACTTAAATCTTACTGCTTGTACTTAATAAAATCACTTTTATTTTCTATCAAGACCAGTGTAAATAATGATTACATAGGGGAGCAATCAGTATGTACATTCCCCCTTTCATTATTAAAGGGAGCTTACCTAAATAATTCTTTTTGGGGTTCTGATTCCATTTGATGAGTGGTATCCTGGGAACCTGGGCCCTAAACTGCACTTTCCATGGACCTAAAGAGATTCTGTGTCTGTATTGCTTTTCAAGGAGGCATTGATCTCAGCTTGGTGTCTTGGATGGAGGAGACCTGCGGAACTTGCCCAGCAGGACCGAGCGATGAGAAGTTCCAGAGAGCAGAAAAGCTACTGTCAGGGGCCATGTCAGCCCTCTGGAAGGCACCCGCAAGGGGTCTTCTGTAACCACACCCCATCACACCTGCTATAAGTTCCCCCAGTATATGCAGGTTCCACACTAGCGTCATTGACACTTGTGGGAATTATTCTGTTTTAGGTCCCCCCATTCCCCATTCTTCCATCGCGCAAAAAAAGAGACCGATTTGCACAAATGGAAGTCAGACATGGGGAAAAACAATTCCCTGCTTTATGTCCTTTTGCTGTAAGTCAACATTTTTTTTTAAACATATCTTGAATGTATAGCAGGGATGCCCTGTAAAGTAGATACTCTGTAAAGTAGTAGTGAAGTTGTCACTACTCACCTGCTGAATTGATTGTGTTTTGGAATGTGGGTTATAGTTGCATTTACCTTCCTCTGGAACATCAGCTCTAGGTTGGAACAGAGATAGATACAGTTATAGTGGGACCATTCATTGTTTCAGTTTAGTAACTCCCTTCCTCCTGAAGCAGTAGGATGCATTGTGTAGGTCAGTTATAATATATCACATTCACTCAAACTACATAGTTTTGACTATGGGGGATTTTTAATTGCTTCTTGGAGTCCAGCTCACTGAAGGAAAGACAAGATTTTCTAGCACCCTTTCCAGAATTTTGTAAGCATGACAATAAACATAAGGATTTGTAAATATGTCCATCTGAAGTCCTGGCTCCTAGAACTGATCTATTAAAATATTAATTTGACATATTGGCTATATTAGCCTGAACACATAGGTATACTTCCTGTTCTTCAAAGAGGTTGTATTTAAAAGCGTTGAAAAAGCACGTATTCACTATTTCCTCCCTTTTGGAGAGCTGTGTATTAATTCTCACTGGAAGTGCATGCAATTGATCGTGCTGAAATATACACAAAGTTATTGTCCCTGTTTGGATCTAGGCTTGTTTAAATTAGAGTTAGTATTTTGCAAATATTATGACTTAATTGTACATTCTTGTTCCCTAAATGAGTAATGTTTGTTTTAATTTGTGTCTCATAGACATGCAACTCCCACTGTTTTTCCTGACTTTGCCCCTTCTCTTCTCTGTGTAAACACTGTCTTCCTTCTTCCCACTTAGTGCTCTGAGGTGTATTTGAATTTGTTGTGCTGATCTTTGAATGTCAAAGTTGTCTTGTAGAAACCACCAATAAAATCTCCCAAAGTCTATTTTGGTTTTTATTATTTGTTTTATTACAGTTAAGTAATAATAGTCCACTTTACTGTAAAAGTGCTTATATTTTTGCAGAGGCCCTTGTAAGGATCTGAGCCTCCAATTAACCTGTCTGCTCAGAGCTAATTTACCCAGTCCAATTAACGTTGATAGGTCCAACGTACCTCTGGTGTAACTTCACTAAATTCAGTATATGTACGCCAGAGATAAATCTTGGTGGATGCATTTATGGTGAATGTAGTGCCTCTGCCTCTGTCATGAGACAAGGTAGCTCTCTTCAGGGATTGCAAAATGTTATCCTTTCTAAGGAATGAAGGGTGAGTGAAAATAAATTTCTTTCCATCCCGCCCCTCCCCCAGTTTGTCCGCCTTTCTCCTCCTCCCCTTTCATTTCTCAACACTGAAAACAAACTGGGTCAAGCTGGTGTGTCAGTGACAGTGTGGGTTATATCCAGCCATGTGGTGCAGTTAGTAGTGTAGGATTACATGATGAGGGGCCTAAAATCCTATTTTATAGACCCTCATAGAGATCTGTTTTCAGTGAGTGGGTGGAATGAAATATGACTCATATGCGTATATGCATATTTCATAGGTGAAGCTACTTTTTGAATTAGAGGGTCTCAACGAGGAATTTGCAATGCTTCTAAACACAGTTCTGTTAAAGGACTATCAAACCAAGCATCTTTTGTTCACTCCTGTTGAGAAAGAGGGACAAACCACCCCCACCCCTAGCCCAGCCATATATTGTAGCATCTTTATAGTATATGTTTACATGCCATTTGGTATCCGTCACATCCTGTTACACTATGTAACATGACTGCCTTGTCACAACATAATGCACTGAAGAGAAATGAAATTAAAAAATGGCATTTTTCTCAGATATGTTTAAAGAAACCACAACACTTGGAATGTGCAGTTTTAATTTATTTATTTTTCTTAAAGGACCTGCTATAAAACAGATGGAAAATCCACTCTCCTCCTGAGTCTGGAGGTCCAAATGTTCCTTAGCATTCCTGCATTGCGCATATGGACACGGTAAGATGTTTATACAAGAAAAAAGATGGTTATATGTATATACATATGTTTTACATATATATATATAGTATCTTTATCTAGACACGCACACATACATTCAATAGCTATACAGTGTTCACTTTAAGTATATAGTTTGACAGCGTCCTGATTCAAATGGATTCAAGTTCCTGCAACTTACTTGGTTTACATTGGAGAAGAGCTATGAGCCAGTAAGCACACTCCTTATCCCACAAGCCTTTTTTGTACCCTCTCAGAAACCATCTTCTGTTTGACTGATACCCAAACACCTTTGTGTCGTCCCCCCCTCCACTAGCTCACTCATTCCCTTACCAGCCTCTTATGCTGTCCTCATCTTTAGCTTGGGCTCTGCTCCAGGAGTTTTAAAGGTCTCACTTATGGCCTTTGTGTTAATCCTGACCAATACTTAACATACAAAAAGAAGAAGTTACCGGTTGGACATCTCTTATCTGCAATCCTTGGACCGGCTCCAGGGAATTTGCTGGACTAGAGAAGGTTCCCTGCCATAGACCCCAGCTGCCGACTCTGCCAGCTCCAGGTGGGGGAGAGGGGAAGTGGGGGGACTACCTCGAGCCCCTGCAGGGCTGCCTTCCGGGTATCTGGCCCCACTGCCACTGCCCTGGCCAGGCTGCCTGCCATGTTCCTGCTACAGGCTCCAGCCCCAAGCTGCAGTGGGCTGCCGGGGATGACTCTGGACATGGTCGGGCTGCTAGGTGATGTTGAGGGCTCTGACTCCAGTCTCAGCCCCACGGCAGCCTGTGGGCTCTGGCCCCGCTTTCATGGGCTGTCCGGGGCTCCGGCCCCATGCTGCCATGTGCTGCTGAGTCTGCCACTAGCCCCAGCCCCCGTACTGCTGCTGTGACCCCAGCTGGGGCTGCCATGGGCTGTCACCAGCCCGATCCTGCACTACCAGGGGCTTCCCCAACCCTGTCCCAGTGCCACAGGCAGTTGTGGGCTGCTGCCAGCTCCAGCTCCACTGCTGCAGGGTGCCGGGGGCTGCTGCCAACCCCAGCCCCTGCCCCGTTCCATTGCTTCCACCTGGCCCCTCCTGGATTGCCCTCTTGCCACTAGGCTTCCAGGGTTCTCTGATCCAGGAGCATCTATGTTTCCAGGCCTGAGAATTCTGGTTCTGGTAGGTGCAACCTGTAGTATAGCCCCTACCAGAGAGAGCACCAAAGGCGCACACTGATCTTGCAGCTCTGTGATGTTGAATGTAAGGTATCCAGATTATCCACCCACTTGTTTTTTGACTTTGTCACCTCTGACTTAATGTCCCAATAATGTCATGTCCTTTGCCATGCTGAATTGCCATTTCTAGAAATATCATCCGCTCAAACATAGCAATTAGGAAAATAACACATCAGTGCCAACAACGGGTGATTCACTAATTCACTGGTGCTTGAAAATGTCAGTTCTAGAAATACTTACTCTTCTTTTCTAAAGCTTGCGGGGGGGAGTGAAGGGGTTGTTGTTCATGTTATTCCAGAAATGAAGGGCTCAAATAGGCAAAAATCCATAGTGTGCACTCTTTATTATCCATATGTCTCATAGAACAAAAATTGCTTTTCCATCTAACTTCCATTGTCTCAGTCCAAAAGAGTCTGAGTTGATCAGTAAACTCAATTTTGTTAATTAGGACTCTAACCTAATTATTCTTCAGGAAATGGTATATAACTGATGGGCTATGCATAGTTTTGTAGAAAGGCTTCAGGAGATAACAGAACTCTTACTCATGCATGCTACATTTGACATGATAATCAGAAATTAGCACCTATAACAGACACTGAATACACTGGACCTGATTCTGCTCTGATGAATAATAGTTTTACACTGGAGTCACTCCTGATTTAAATTGGGGTAAGAGGAAAAACAGCCCCATTATGTAATATCAAAAGTGTAATTGTGAAGTTTTAACTATCTCACTGCAGAAGAATTCACTGTGAACCTTATGCTACACTCAGTGATATATGAATTTAACATTCCGTGAACTAAACTTACATAAATGACATTAATGCACTTCTCCCAGTTTGACAACCAGGCTGCAATACTTCATTGTTCCTTATTCCTCCTTTAGGGTGGAGATGCCAATAGGGGGAGAGAACTTGGTGTGAATAACCTTGTTTAAATACATAATGTTTCTTTGTTTCCTGCATGGAAGCATTGTTGGAATAGCAGATATATATCTCCAGATGAGGTCTTTTTTCATGCACTGTTTCATGAACTGTTTCAACACCACAGCAACACAACCAGTTTCTGGACTGGAAGACTCAGAATGTACTGCTATTGAAAATTAGAAACTATTCATGGCCATCCTTGACCTAAAACAGCATTGCTCACTTTAACAAAGGAAAAATAAAGCAACATTCAAGAATTCACTGTCCTTGACTCTAGTTTCTTAGTTAAAAAACACACACACACACACCAGGATAAAAGCACCTCATATTGTGATGCACAGTTTGCACTTGAGGACCTGAGAATGAAAAAAAGAACTAAATGTGATCTTATTTTTCTTCCGAGAAGCCATTTGATAGCATAGACAGTTGTTTACAAGACCAAAGCTCATTGCTATTGAAATAAATGATCCTGGTAATGCAAGGTAAAACCTGACCATTTATTTTATGTATTTCAATCAGTTTAAATTTAGCTTTGTATTTCTTCCCTTGATACATATTTTTCACACCTCCATATTAGGAAAAAATGTTTAAAAAAAAGATTTTGTTTATGCTCCTCTTTTCCATCTTGAATAGGCAGGTTAAAAATAAAAATATGGTGCAAAAGGATGCCTCCCTCTTTGCAGGGAAGGGGACTACTAAGTCAATACTTGGCTGGAATCATGAGCAGCTTGTTGAGTGAGTTAATCAGTCAGGAACTCTGCTCAGCTTCACCTCACTGATAAATGTCACAACTCACTGCTGTCAATAAGAATTACCACCAAAGGTTTCATAGAAACGAGGACTAACTAGACTAGCTTTTTCCTCTGAATGGTTTGCTTTTTCCAGAATGAGTCCAGGACTAGGTCAGAGTGAGTTGCTCTAATTGAATGGGCAATTATACAAATGCATTCTGAAGGTCAAGCAACCCAGGATATTCACGTGACCCAGATTATGGAACACAGAAATTTTGTTTTCATGGAGTGTGCACGAGAATCTATCTAATTCAGATTTGAAATGTTACCATTAGGAAGCTGATGTTACTAAGTTGCCAGTGAGTTTGTTTTTGTTTCTTGTGCTGGGCTGTGTATCTTAGGAGACATGAGTTTCTCTGTAGAAAAGAAAGCCGGAGAATAAAGCTTGAAGTTACCCAGAAAAGATTGCTCATTCTGTTTCATTCAATAAGCATTGTGCAGCTACTGTGGGATTCTTAACAAGAGAAGGCCTGCAGAGCTCTCTCTGTGCAGTCTGTCATGGATGACCTGCAAACCATCAGCTAGAGGCAACCACTGATCACAGGACTTTTAAGATGCCCATTTGAGACAGATATAACCTGTCACAAACAATTGACTGGAGAACATTTTTAATTTTGAGTGCTCATTTTGTTAACCAATGTATTTGAGGTTACTATTAGAACCGGCTGGAAAATCGAGTTTCTATTCTGTGATAAATTGGTATTTTTGAATCAAAATGAAAAAAATAAAAAATTGAAATTTTCCTTATGAGGAGAATTCAGGGAAAAAACACTATTTGAAATTATTGGAATATTTCACTTCTATCGTCAAATCTCAAGAATATGAGATTTCACAATTTGTTTTCATGTTGCTTCAGAATGCAAAATTTTCAAAATTCTCTCTGTAAGAAAAGTCAAAATAATATTGTTTTGGTATAATCAAAATATTTAATTTTGACAAAATAATTTACTTTTGAATTTTCCTTTTTAAAATGTTATAATATTAATATATAATACAAAATATTAAAAATTAAAAAGAACTCAGTTGAAAGGAATATTTAAATGGCAATTTGGACATAGTACTAACTTATTTTTTCTCTTCTTTCTCTGAAATAAATTTCAATGAAATAAACATTATTTTGCAAAGGATTCTGTGTTGGCTAGAATACCATTTTCTATGAAAAATTACTCTGTTCAAGTTTTCTGACCAGCTTTAGTAAAAATGTTTTGTTTTGATAATGTTGAAACATTAATAAAATGAATTGAAGCAATAAAGTGGAAAGGAAACATTTTTAATTATGAAAATAAAATATTTTGACATTGTCGAATTGTAATGAGAAAAATAAAAAGACTCATTTAGACATTTTCCCATTAACAATTTCATTAAAATTTATGTTATCACAAATGTTTCAGTTATGATGAAACTGCATTTCCTGATAGGGAGAAAAAAAAATCCCTCTTCAATCAAGCATTTTTCAACTAGCTGCAGTTGTTACCATTGCTCAACTTACTTTTACTCCTGGGAACTGAGTATTTTACAGTTACTGAAACAATCTAGCTACCTTCTTGTTATCTCTGAGTCTGCACAAAGAGCAACCAGAAAAAAGTAAGCTAGATAAATATAGATCATCCAGACTTGTATCTTTGCTGTTTTGACATGGAAATTTCAGACCAGATTCACCAAAACACTGTGGCGGCTTTGTGCCTCTTCAGTGATGCAAAGCAGCCAGAAAGTCTAAGTTTAATTAGCTGATTAAGCTATGGTTATTATGGATGTGTTTTGTCATTTGGCCAAAACAACCAGAGCATATCACTGAATTTGGCCCAGTATTTTGTCATCTGTGTGAAAGATAAATTGGACTAGTGGCATATATCCTAGACTAGTGGCATACATCCCAGAATGGATTGGATCAGATGTCCATATGGGAGTGCTGGAACTGCCTAGTAACTTACAGGCAAGTTGTGTGAGTTAATATCATTTATTGCTGGTGAAAAAGAGAAGCTTTCAAGCTACACAGAGCTCTTCTTCAGGTGTGTGAAAGAGATTTTCATACCGACCTTTTCTCACTAATATCCTAGGACTGAAATGGCTACAGCTTCTTATACCAGCTTGTAGTTACAGCAGGTGCTTTGACAATCATCCAAAATCATCCAAAGCCTAAGATCTGGTGATGATGGGGGACTTCAGCTATCCAGATATATGTTGGGAAAATAACACAGTGGGCACAGACTATCCAATAAGATCTTGGACGGCATTGGAGACAACTTTTTATTTCAGAAGTTTGAAAAAGCTACTTGGGGGAAGCTGTTCTAGATTTGATCCTAACAAATAGGGAGGAACTGGTTGAGAATTTGAAAGTGGAAGGCAGCTTGGCTGAAAGTGATCATGAAATCATAGAGTTCACAATTCTAAGGAAGGCTAGAAGGGAGAACAGTAAAATAGAGACAATGGATTTCAGGTAGGCAGATTTTGGTAAGCTCAGAGAGCTGATAGGTAAGGTCCCATGGGAATCAAGACTGAGGGGAAAAACAACTGAGGAGAGTTGTCAGTTTTTCAAAGGGACATTGTTAAGGGCCCAAAAGTAAGCTATTCTGATGTGTCAGAAAGATAGAAAATCTGACAAAAGACCGCATTGGCTTAACCATGAGATCTTGCATGATCTAAAAATAAAAAGGAGTCATATAAAAATGGAAAGTAGGACAAATTACAAAGGATGAATATAGACAAACAGCGAAATTAGAAGGGCAAAGGCACAGAATGAGCTCAAACTAGCTACGGGAATAAAGGGAAACAAGATGACTTTTTATAAATACATTAGAAGCAAGAGGAAGACCAAGGAGAAGGTAAGCCCACTGGTCAGTGAGGAGGGAGAAACAGTAACAGGAAACTTGGAAATGACAGAGATGCTCAATGACTTCTTGGTTCGATCTTCACTGAGAAGTCTGTAGAAATGCCTAACATAATGAATGCTAGAGGGAAGGGGGTAGTTTTAGAAGGTAAAATAAAACCAGAACAAGTTAAAAATCACCTAGAAAAGTTAGATGCCTGCAAGTCACGAGGGCCTGATGAAATGCATCCTAGAATATTCAAGATAGAGGAGGTATCTGAACCGCTAGCTATCATCTTTGGAAAATCATGGGAGACAGGAGAGATTCCAGAGGACTGGAAAAGGGCAAATATAGTGCCCATCTATAAAAAGGGAAATAAGAACAACCCAACAAACTACAGACCAGTTAGTTTAACTTCTGTGCCAGGGAAGATAATGGAGCAAATAATTAAGAAAATCATCTGTAAACACTTGGAAAGTGGCAAGGTGATAGGGAACAGCCAGCATGGATTTGTAAAGAACAAATCATGTCAAACCAATCTGATAGCTTTCTTTAATAGGATAACAAGTCTTGTGGATAAGAGAGAATTGGTGGATGTGGTATACCTAGACTTTAGTAAGGCGTTTGATATGGTCTCACATGATATTCTTATCAATAAACTAGGTAAATTCAGCTTACATGGGGCTACTATAAGGTGGGTGCATAATTGGCTGGATAACCGTACTCAGAGAGTAGTTATTAATGGTTCACAATCCTGCTGCAAAGGCATAACAAGTGGGCATCTGCAGGAGTTCATTTTGGGACCGGCTCTGTTCAATATCTTCATCAATGATTTAGATATTAGTATGGAAAGTACGCTTATTAAGTTTGCAGATGATACCAAGCTGGGAGGTGTTGCGACTAATCTGGAGGATAGGGTCATAATTCAAAATGACCTGGACAAATTGGAGAAATGGTCTGAGGTAAATAGGATGAAGTTTAATAAAGACAAATGTAAAGTGCTCCACTTAGGAAGGAACAATCAGTTTCATACATACAGAATGGGAAGCGACTGTCTGGGAAGGAGTACGTCAGAAAGGGATACAGGGGGTATAGTGGACCACAAGTTGAATATGAGTCAAGAGTGTGATGCTGTTGCAAAAAAAGAAAACATGACTCTGGGATGCATTAACAGGTGTGTTGTGAGCAAGACACGAGAAGTCATTCTTCCGCTTTACTCTGCGCTGGTTAGGCCTCAATTGGAGTATTGTGTCCAGTCCTGGGCACCGCATTTCAAGAAAGATGTGGAGAAATTGGAGAGGGTCCAGAGAAGAGCAACGAGAATGATTAAAGGTCTAGAGAACATGATCTATGAGGGAAGGCTGAAGGAATTAGGTTTGTTCAGTTTAGAAAAGAGAAGATTGAAGAGGGACATGATAGCAGTCTTCAGATATCTAAAAGGGTGTCATAAGGAGGAGGGAGAAAACTTGTTAATGTTGGCCTCTGGGAATAGAACAAGAAGCAATGGGCTTAAACTGTAGCAAGGGAGGTTTAGGTTAGACATTAGGAAAAAGTTCCTGTCAGGGTAATCAAACACTGGAATAAATTGCCCAGGGAGGTTGTGGAATCTCCATCAGTGGAGATATTTAAGAGTAGGTTAGATAAATGTCTATCAGGGATGGTCTAGACAGTATTTGGTCCTGCCATGAGGGCAGGGGACTGGACTGGATGACCTCTCGAGGTCCCTTCCAGTCTTAGTATTCTATGATTCTATCATTCTATGACACTTATACTACCAATGACTATCACCAGAACACAATGTTTATCAGCCATTCATAAAAGCATAACTTGCACAAATCAGGAAAAGTAGCCATGCCATATTTCTTCCTTTATTTTAGGAGAATACTACACAAAGAGATACAGACAATAGAGAGATTAGGAATACTCAGAAGTTTTATTAAAATGTTTTCATTTCCATTCGGTTCAGTTGTATTAAATTATTCTTGTTAGGTGAATTTTGCACGGGTACCCCGGCAGCAAATATGGGTAGGTGGTGAGGAATAGATTTTTACTTCCTGTGTTGATTTAGAGTGGGTGCAGCATATTTAACCGTGGGCCAATACAGCAGAATCTTACCGTGCAGCATGTCAGTGGTAATGGTGACATTACTGGGCTCCACCAAGATAGAAACAGATAATAACAGATATTAAAATTCCCCTTCTTTTTGGTATTTGAAAAACTACAATAGTGGTGCCCAATAAGAATTAATGATTTTTTAAAAAGAATATGGATTCTTAGCTAATCTTTTCCTTGTACTCTGTTTAAAATCACACAAATTCATTTTTCCATTTGTTTCTTTAAAAATTCCAGTTAGGATAGCCAATTAAAAAACAAGGAAATTAAGAACAACCTCTCTCCCCAAATTAACAGATTATCTATCAAATAATATACCACATACATAAAGTCAGTTCCAAATGGTAATGATTGTTATTTTTAGACCTTTCTATATATCACCACTAATAACTGATTAAATCTATGGCTTTCATTATTATTTCTGTTTGCAGATTGTTGACAACCGGTTAGCAAAATCCTTAGATTTTTCTGCAAATACCCAGACACAGGGGAATTTTAATACGTATTCTTTTCTTTTTTCTATCTTGGAGCTGCTCAGTAATGTCATAAAGTCAACTATCAAATGCTGCCTGTGATTGTTAGAGCTTTCTGAATACATCACCATTAATAACTAATTAAATCAATGGCTTTCATCATTAATTCTGTTTGCAGATTGTTAACAAGCTTACAAAATCCTCAGATTTACTTATTTTCCAAAAGAGTTTAAAATCTCTTTGGTGTTGTAGTAAGATAAAGGCCTAAAACATAAGCCAATGCAGCACAGGACTCTGAGGCCTAGGTAACAATGGACAAAACATGGCTAACATAAAGCAGTGCTAAGCAGTGAGCAAGAGGCAGGCCTCTGCTCACAGTACCTGGCATGAACAGGGCTGAGAGTGCAAAATACTAATTGGTGCTAGGTACCGACCACAGAACAATAATTGGTACTGGTCATAAGTTGAAATCTCATGGTACCATCAGCTCACTGAAAAAGACCTTGGTATACACTCTCCACAGATACAGCCCTAGGTTCAGGAAAATATCTAAAATGACAGCATGATGGATACAGATATCTAATCAAACCATGAGGTACAGGGTGATGGGTGGTATCTAAGTAGCGTCAGAGGGTGGCAACCTCACACATCAGTAGTGAGGTGAGATTTGTTTGTACCTGTATAGAAGGTGGTGTTTTGGAGGGGACAATCTTTGGATGATCTAGGAGGCAGTGGAAATTTCCCACTGATTGAGTCATTCCATTGTAGCAAGTACATATGGATAGTGGTTCAGTGGAGTCTAATGACAACTGTTACTGTACTTCGATTAAACAATAAATCACCTTCTATCCTTATCTGGTTTGTGGTCTTTATGGCCCTCTTGGGGTCTCCTGTGGTCATTGGGCCCATATCACTGAGCACACATCACTGAGCACACATGCAAGTAGCCTTCTGGTTATCATCATCGACAGAGCCAGAGGAGACGACACCTCGGCAGTAAATCCTTCTAATTACAGGTGTATAATTCAGGGTCTGCAAATGAATCACACCCATTGTGTTGCAAATCATTCTGTTGGTTAGCTGCATAAATCACACTGCTTTATTTTTATTCCCAAGTTGGTGATTTATATAACTGAACAGATCAACATTAGTTGCAAATCCCAACTCAAAATATGATTTGGACAAAAATTTATAGTTTAAAGTTAAAAATTTACTTTCCATGACTATTCACCGTTAAATTATATTCGGATCAGGCTCATATTTATACATTTGTTTTTAAAAGTATATAATTTTCACCCACTCTCTCAAAAACAAAAGAGGGATGGGAGGAGGGCGTGTCATATAGGACTCTTATCCTCATTGATGAAGGTCTCTTTTTCACTCAGGAAGAGAGCACTGTTGAATGCTTCTTTCTCCAGGTTTGTCATATTTTAGTGTTTGGGTTTACACAGTGGGGCTGCGTTTAGACTGGCAAGCAGCTGCTTTTGCAGAAAAACTTGCCAGCTGTCTATACTGGCCGTTTCAATTTCTGCAAGAACACTGACTTCCTACTGTCTGAAATCAGTGCTTCTTGCAGAAATACTATGCTGCTTCCGTTCAGGCAAAAGTCCTTTTGCGCAAAGCTTTTGCACAAAAGGGCCAGTGTAGAAAGCTCAGATTTGTTTTGCGCAAAAAAGCCCGGATTGCAAAAATGGCGATCGGGGCTTTTTTGCGCAAAAGCGCGTCTAGATTGGCATGGACGCTTTTCCGCAAAAAGTGCTTTTGCAGAAAAGCGTCCATGCCAATCTATACGTTCTTTTCTGCAAATGCTTTTAACGGAAAACTTTTCCATTACTAGCATTTGCAGAATATCATGCCAGTCTAGACGTAGCCTGGTTGTCTGCAAGGTAGAATGTAGGTCTCTCTAGGCACATTTGAATTAGGTGGGCACATTCAGGTAATCTGGGTGAGATCATATATTTTATTATTTCTCTTACCAACAGAAGTTGGTCCAATAAAAGACACTGCCTCACTCATCTTGTCTCTCTAGTAATCTGGTATTGATATAGCTACAACACTTCATAGATTCAGGCAACTCCTGCTTGGTCAGATAGTGTTAGTGTCTGGTTATTAGGAAAATAAACTAAAATGTAAATTCAACAGGTGATAAGTAAAAGATTGCCTCCTTCATCTTCTTGTTGAGATTTTTACAAAGAACTTTATTGGAAAATTATAATGACATAGAGCATTATGTGAAAGCCTGAAGATACAACCATTCTTACATATTTTAAAATAACACTTTATATATCAAAGTGAAGTTTTGCCCTTGTGCAACATCATTCATCCAAAGATCACAAAGTGCCATGGAAACATAACTCATTGCTGAGAGTAAAAGAGAAGTTTTTATTCAAAACATTAGTAAGAGAATGAAGAGGCAGAAACCCCAGTGCTCCTGAGGAGACAGAAGAGTGGCCTTTACAAAGAGTAGACAGAGCCATGCTTAGCCCCTCATTCTGTTTTTGGGGTGGCCTGTGTCCCTAGAGTAGTAAAGGGGAGCAGCAATATTGATGTTCAGATTTTGAAGTGATCCATGTTACTTTATAATTCTGTACACCAAAGTACAGGCAGAATCTGGCCCTAATTAGTTTGCTTCATATATTTCTCTATGTCCTATAATTATTTTACCAATAGAGAAGTTAATGATTTGCATCATAATCACACAGTAGATCGATGGCAGAATCCAGACTAGAGCCCAAAAGTTCTCTGCTTGTATCTTTCCACATGACTTCCTACCTACTTCCCAAACTATTCATACCCACCATGCACTTGGAGATGTAATGGTTAGCATATATCGTTCTCTTGTTCAGCTGCTCCAGATTCCTTTAAATTATTACTATAATCAGTTAGTAGGAATAGGTTTTTCTTCCTTCCCTTTTGAGAGCTACAGCATGGTGATGTGGCAAATTCACATAATTAATGTTCCCAAGGACTCATAAATACTAAATACCAAACAGCATTGTTTTGCACACGTGCAAAGTGAGTAGAGATATTCAAATAAACGATTCACAGTTAGTTACCTTTGACATTGTAAAATGAATCTCCATTTATTTAACATCCTAGACCTGCAGGGATTAAAATCTCAGTGTAAGAAAAATATCCCACAAGCATGCTTCATAAATTTCACTTACTCGTTATGTCTTATTAAATCTTTATGGAATATTATCTTGACACACAGAGGGCAAGGTTAGAGACAAGCCAGAATCAAAATATCCACTCTTCATAGATAGCTGCACTGTGCATAGTAATCATTCCATTAGGTATCTAGTCATATTCATATTCATCTCCAACTGGTCACATTAAAAACCAGGTATATGGTGGTGACTCTAGGGAAGAATTCTTCAAAGGAAACAAAAGAAAATAAACATGGTGAGCTGTGGATTTAATTTTTTCTCTTTTATGGATCTATCCTCCTGCTTAACCCTAAGTGAGACCCTAAATGGAATGTAACTTCACTTGAGCAGCCAAAATAAACATATGACTGGCACACAGATGTTTGAATTGTATTATTTATCTCAGACAGTGGAGACTTTTTTCACCTACAGTGAATTAGTCATAGATGTAGTCCATTAACCCTCTTCACTCTGCCACTTATCTGCCTCCTCTTATGAGTTCCAAGGGTAAATAGATAATGTTGAGAGTTGCACATTGCTTTCGGAAATTTGCCTATAGACAGGATGGCAATAAAGTGTTAGATAAAGAGGTTTCCAGCTAACAGAAACTTTATGCAGATATCAAAGGACAACTCCGATTTAGCTCACATGGTAGAGCTTTCACATGATTTTAGTCACCACCAGAGTAACATGCAGTCTATACATACAGCCTGTGAATGAACAGAGGACTTTGTTAACAGATTAAAACTGCTTTGGTCTCTTCCCACCAACTCACTTACCACCACATGATCGCTTTCTGAAATATTTCACTTGTTGAAATAGTTCACATTTAAGGGTATGTCTAGACTACATGGCTCTGTCGCCAGAGCCATGTAGATTAGTTTACTAGACATACCCAAATGAAGCGGCGATTTAAATAATCACCGCTTCATTTAAATTAAAATGGCTGCTGAGCTGAGCTGATCAGCTGTTTGTCGGCTCAGCGCGCTAGTCGGGACACTCCCCGGTCGACATCGAAGGCATTTGTCAACCGCCCCGTTATGCCTTGTGAGATGAGGGGCAGTCGACAAATGCTTTTGATGTCGACCGTGGAGCTTCCAGACTAGCGCTCTGAGCTGACAAACAGCTGATCAGCTCAGCACGGCAGCCATTTTAATTTAAATGAAGCAGCGATTCTTTAAATCACCACTTCATTTGGGTATGTCTAGTAAACTAAACTACATGGCTCTGGCGAAAGAGCCATGTAATCTAGACATACCCTAAGAGTTATGT
The DNA here is from genome assembly GCF_049634645.1 of Pelodiscus sinensis. NCBI lineage: Eukaryota > Metazoa > Chordata > Testudines > Trionychidae > Pelodiscus > Pelodiscus sinensis. Next base: position 74,758,843 of record NC_134712.1, read on the forward strand.
TGTCTATTAATGATACTCCAGATAGTGTAGTTTCATAGTCATAGGCCAAACTCTGGTCCCCTTGCTCACATGAGAACACTGTTATCAGTGTAACTTCTGGTGTGAGCAGATATGTGTTTATTTTCATCTACAAGAAAGAAGCACATCTATTTTCTGACTGGTAGCACCTATTTCATACTTACATTCTCATGACCACCGGGGCTCTTGTTTTTATGGCCCTCCTGAGCCGAAATTTTCCTTTCTAAATGGCACACCAGCATGGTTTTCCTTAGGTGTCCACCCTTTTGCTCCCTTGACTGATAATTTCAGGGCAGTTTGTACAATGCCTCACCAAGGATTTACTGCTTTGAGCTGTAAAACTGTCACACGGCTGATTTCTTTATCTTGGCGTTTCTGGAATCAGTGGCTGCTTAGGGAGAGTGACTGAAAATAATTCTGATTCAAATTTTCTGGACTCTTTGGATGACTTTAAAGTTAGCCTTCTCCTTTTGAACTTCTTGGTATGCTTTCTGTTTTGTTACTTCATTTTGCCAGAGACAGCGATTAAAGGTTTTATTACTAATCACTGTGTCCACCTCCCTTCCATCAAATTCTCTGATGCTCTCCCCCACACATTTGCTGCCTTAGCTGTTATTTGCAACCACCTTTGTGAGTCTGAACTACCACCAGAATTACTGTCTTATCCAATAACTGGATACAGCATTCCTTCCTACTAGAAATATGTCTTTGGGTACTGGAATTCTCACTGACTTCATTATGGAGTAAATAGGACTATGGATAGTATATTGATCCAAATATATGTAGCCTGAATTTAGCAGTTTTAAAAATAATGGCTAGAATGTGAGTCATACTTCATACTCATGGAAGGCAGTAAGGAGGCGTAAGAACACATGCACAAATGCACACATATACCCCTACACATCCGCGTAGGCTACACAAAACTTGCATCTGGACACAAAGGAATCAGAGACTGACGTTTATCTGCTTCTGCCCTCTATAATATGTGGCTAGAGAGGGTAGGACTGGTGTAACTTTAGCTCCACCACCTAAGGAACCAGCAGAATAGATGGTATCGTCATTTGTTGCTGGTACAGAAAAGCATCACTACCTCTCCCCTAGAACAAGGGTAAGCAGGGAGGGACTTGTACCAGAAATGGTTATGTCTAAGGCCCAATCTTTCCTACAGTGGTGCAACTTGTGCAGCACCTCTTGCTTTGTCTTAAAGGAATCATTAATTCCCAAATATATAGTGGGCACACTTAATATTTGGCCACAAACAAGAATAAGAATAGAGTGAAATTCAGCAAAAAAATCAGATTCCCTCTATATTTAATGTAACAAAGTTGTGTCAATGGGGCTTTCAATGCTGTTTTTGAGAGGGTGCAACAAAAATATATTTGGTGGTAGAAACGAATTATAGAAAAAGCACAATAGACTATTTACTTTTTTTGTGCGTTTCGTACAATTCTTCTCTCCTTCCAAGCATAAAAGTACAGAAGCATAGAAAATTGGGGTATGAAAAGGTCAAAAGGTCATCAAGTTCAGTCCCTTGCTCAAACAGGACCAATACCAACTAAATCATCCCAGCCAGTGCTTTGTCAAACCGGACCTTAAAAGACCCCAAAGATAGGGATTCCACCATTTTTTCAGGTAACTCATTCCAATGCTTCACCAGCCTTATAATGAAATAGTTTTTTCTAATATCCAATCTAGACCTTCCACATTTCAGCCATTGGTCCTTTTTCTGTCATCTGTCACCACTGAGAACTGCCTAACTCCATTATCTTTGGAACCCTTCAGGTAGCTGAAGGCTGTTATCAAATCCCCATCACTCTTCTCTTCTGAAAACTAAATAAGTCCATTTCCCTCTCTTCATAAGTCATGTGCCCCAAACCCTAATCATTTTTGTTGCCTTCTGTTGGACACTCTCTCATGTGTCCACTTCCTTTCAGTCATGGGGGGCCTTAAATAGGATGCGACCACATCAGTGCCAAATAGATGAGAATAATCACTTTCCTGGATCTGCTGGCATTGTTCCCACAACTGCAGCCCAATAAGCTGTAAGCCTTATTGGCAATAAGGGCCCACTGTTGACTCATATCCAACTTCTTGTCCATTGTCATTCCAAGGTCATTTTCTTCAGAACTGCTGCTTAGCCATTTAGCCCCCAGACAATAGCAGTACATGGGATTCTTCTGTTCTAAGTACCCTCTGCACTTGTCCTTCTTGAACCTCATCAGATTTCTTTTGGCCAAATCCTTCAATTTGTCTTGGTCATTCCAGTTCCCCCTACTCTACAGCATATTTACCTCTCCCTTCCTTCCCAGGCTTAGTATCATCTATGAACTTGTTGAGGGTGCAATCCATCCCATCATCCAGATCTTTAACAAAGATGTTGAATAAAACTGGTCCCAGGACTGAGCGGGGCATTCTGTTTGATACCAGCTGTCAAATGGACACTGAGGCTACATCTAGACTACAGGGTTCTTTCGAAAGAAGCTTTTTTCAGACAAGATCTTCTGAAAAAACTTCTTTTGAAAGATAGTATCCACACTGCAAAAGTGCACTGAAAAAATGATCTGCTTTTTTGAAAGAGCATCCAGACTGAATGGATGCTCTCTCACATGTAAGCTGCGGTTGCTATGGACAGAATGGCCACCAGGACACCTGTGCTTTTTCCTCTTTCCTTTTCTTCCAAAAGAACTCCTGCTTCCCCATCCACACATGCCTTTTTCTGAAAGAGCTCTTTCTCAAAAAGGCTTCTTCCCCGTAGAATGAGGATTACCAATGCCGGAACTCCCCCAACCCCCCGTCACCCCTATCCCCCGATCTTTTGATTTTCTTGCAGAAGAACGCAATTTCAGTGTGGACGTTCCTCAAGTTTTGTTGGAAAAACAGCTGTTTTTCTGACAAAACTCTGTAGTGTAGACAAACAATTCAAAATTCAGCTGTTACTAGTGATATTTATGTTGCAATCAAATTTTTGACCAAAGAACTACAAATGTATGTCATCCTCTATGTTTAGCCCTCCTATCCAGTTCCATAACATTACCTGTCTAGCAAACTGCTTGCAAAAATATGAGACGTTTTCAAATGAATTGAATAAAACACCGGTAATAGCAATGAGTGAGACCTAATAACTACTAACTGATTGTGCTGTATGTATATGCCATTTCATGTGGATAAAGTATAAGAAAATCCAGATTAATGGTCTGGTATCTTTCCTGTAAGATACATTTTTATAAAGTTTATAGCTAAATTGATAGCACTAAAAATTGAAATCCTTTAACCAACCGAGTGACCAGTGACATGGCCAGCTTCCTCTGACTTCCCCTCTAATGTCTCTCAGCCCTAACTTTTAGGGACTACATATAGTGGGGAAAGAACAATTTATTATCTGGGCTTTTCAGATCTTGGCTTCTCTGCTGAGTCTAATCACTGTAAAGTTTTTTGTGATGTGTGCAACTGGCCATCTGTCATGGGCGGGGTTGCCCAGTCCCTTCAGAAGCAGGACCATGGCCTTTTAAGGCCCCTCAAAGAGTGTTCCACCCCATGTGTCCCTGTCGCTATGGCTCAGGACCTATGACTACACCTTGCCTCCACTGAGACAGTCTGGCCTAGTGGCCACCATCAATAAAACACCCCTTTCTTAAAGGGTAGTGAAGCCCAGCAGCCAGACTCCATTCCATTCCCTTCCTGTAGTGTAATGGGACCTCGTGGCTACAGTCTGTTTGTTCTCCCTTCCCTCAGGACAGTAATGCCTAATGGCTTGCATCAATTATCACTCATTTCCCGTAGGGCAGTGAGGCCTAGCAGCCAGAGCCAGAAACCACACTCCCTGTTCTCAGGGCAATAAGGCCTAGCAGCCAGAGTTAGCAATCACTCCCTTCCTTTGGGCAGTGAGATCTAGTGGCCAGAATCTGTAATCACAGCTGTAGCACCTCCCTTGGAGGTTAATGGGGCTGGGGTAGAGGGATCTGTCCCTCCCTCCTCCACCAGTCCCAGACCTGGGTCCTGTCAGTGGTGGGTGTGTTCCATCATTAGCTGAGTAGGGAATCCACCCAAAACACACTGAGCTCTAGGGGATACAACTCCCTGCCCTGGGCTACTTCCTACCAGACTCATGTCAGTCAGCTTCTTCTCCGGTTTCCTTCTGGCTGAGGGTTTCTCCATCCGTTCCCAGCTGACTGGCCTCCATGGCTCGGTCTGCCCATAGCTCTTCCTGCAGAGCTGAGGCAGCAGCTCCTTCCTCTGCAGCCGTCATCCCTGACTGAGCTGATCCACTGTCCTTTATACCTGTCCTCTAGCTGTAGCATGCCCAGCAGGTCTGTGGGGGTGGGGGGGTCTGGCAGCCAGGTAGCTCTGGTTAACTCTTCCAGGCCCAGTGTGGGGTTGGTATACCCCATCATACCATCACAAACTGACTTGAGTCTACCAACTTCTAATGTGCCATTGAGCAATCAATGGATAGTAATAATAAAAGAAGCCACTATAAATGTAATGGGAATGAAAAGCCTCCTAATTAAATCCCTTCATCTGAACCCATCCCTGTTGCTGTGGTTCTAGATTAACTGTTAAACTGTAAGGACCAATTTGAACATGGATGAAAGCTAATAAGAATGTCTGATCTCAACTGCCTGATGGCAGAAATCTTTCAAGATCACTTGAATTCATAAGATTTCCGCCATACTAGGCCAAATCACACAAGAACATCTCCAGTGTTTCTCATCAAATTCTCAACTGAATCCTTAGCCTACAACTTTAGTCCAGGTATAATCTTTGGCTTGGCTATATAACAACTTTCAGACACTACCACTGCAGATCAAAACTGAGTCAATGATGCAATAGGAAAACTGCTAGAGAGGCCACTATTGAATCCCCCTCCATTAATTGTTATCCTTGGTGAGAGCGTTGTCATTCCACTACCAACTTTTATATGGTTCTTTATACACTCTTATTTTCACCAGCACATAAAATCTATATTGCCTGCTTATAATTTGTGTTACACATAAATACAAAAACACAGGAATACAAGTAAATAAAAAAGCACAGATGGTATTAGGAAAAATCTTCCAGGAGAACTTGTGCCAAACAGTATTCCTGTATTTTTTATATGCAACCATGTTGCAGGGACTGTGGACCATCACAGAGCACAGATGGAAGCATGAGTTTAAGGGCTATTGAGCACGTGGGCTTTCCCAGTGTGTCACAATTATGGAAATATCTGTGCTAAATAACTTAACGATGAAAATTGGCAATGTTCAATAATCCACCATACCTGTTTGTTCCCTGTGGTGAGATAGACTAGTGATTTGCAAGTTGGAGTGCAGCATAAAGCATGTAGCTGCATTAGTTCAAGATCTTTAAAGATATTTTTCCTATGGGATGCCATGTACAACATCCATATGCTTTTCTGTATTAATTTACATATGGGCTGATTTTAAGAAATATCGTGCGCTACAGCTGTCCTTGACTTCCAGTGGATTTATGAATTCACAGGATCTCTGAAAATCTAGCCATGTGTGCATTATATATTTGATTATGTGTTGACATTAAGAGGAAGAACAAATTCAAGCACTTTACAAACTAATGGATAATTTTAAGAGTACATCATGGAAGCAGAAACCAGAAAAGAGAACAGGAAAGTTCACTTGTTGGAAAAAAAATTTTAAGACTATGGTGATCATAATGGAAATATTTCTAATGGTTTGATATGTAATTACTTTACATGAAATTCATAACATTGGAAGAAAGAGCAAAATCCAAGATCACTGTTCCATAGTGTTCCCTGCACTACCAGTATTGAACTGTCATGGGAGTGCTGGTGCTTTGTGCTTAATCTTAAAATCATAAGTCAAATCTGGCTGTCCTTAGAAACATTATTTGGAATTTTGCTCCAGTAAGGTCAACAGGATTTGTCCTTTCAAGTAGAGATACAAGGACCTATTGTATGATCTAGTGTTAATCTACTGATAGTGCATGATTATCTCCTAAAGGATATTTTTTACTATGCATTGTCCAGTTCCATTTATAATGATTCAGTGAGGCATTCACCCTTCCCCTTAGATGACAATGAGAATTCTACAGTCTAATAGGTTTCATTATAAGAGATGTTTTTAACTTACATTTTTCTTTCTTTCTTTTAATCCCAATTCCTCCTATGGATCCCTTTGACTATCCTAAAATGTCATTCCAAATTCTCAAGTTCATACTCTTCAAATATTTCTAGACAGTTGTTATACCTCTTTTTAGTAACCATTCAAACAATGTGTTCCAATTTAGTTTTTAATCTTTCATTATAAATCAATCCCTCCAGGTGTTGATGGTCTTTATCACTCTCCTTTGAATTCCCTACAGTTTATCCCTAACTTTCTAGGTATAGCTGAAACAAAAGATAGGACTATGCAGCACTTTAAAGACTAACAAGATGGTTTATTAGGTGATGAGCTTTCGTGGGCCAGACCCACTTCCGCAGATCAAATTGTGGAAGAAAATTGGAATGCCTATATAGGGATACAATAAAAAAAGAGAACACATATAAAATAGACAAATCAGATTTTAGAACAGAGGGGATGAGGGGGGAGGTTAATGTCTATGAGATAATGATATTGGAGGTGATAATTGGGGAAGCTATATTTGTAATGGGTTAGATAATTAGCATCTTTGTTAAGGCTCATTTGTAAAGTGTAAAATTTAAGCATGAATGACAGTTCAGAGGCTTCTCTTTGAAGTCTTGTGTTAAAATCTCTTGGAAGCAGGATGTAGGTAGTCAGGTCGTTGAGACAATGCCCAGGATGGCTGAAATGGCAAGAAACTGTTTTTTCTTTGTGAAACTGTCTGATGTCTGTTTTGTGTGCATTGATTCTTCGGCGAAGTATCTGAGAAGTTCGTCCAATATACATAGCAGACGGACACTGTTAGCACATGACGGCATAAATTATATTTCTGGATGAACAGGAATATGTGTTCTTGATCTTATAACTGAAATGATTAGGTGCAATGATGGTGTCAGCAGAGTAAATACGTGGACAAAGCTGGCACCAGGGTTTGTTGCAAAGAAAAGTTCCAGGGTTGGTATTAGTGTGGTATGTCCGGTGGTTGTTGGTAAGAATCATCCTGAGGTTAGGTGGTTGTCTATAGGAGACTATGGGTCTGTCTTCCAGAGCCTCTCGGAGTTTAGTATCCTGTTCCAATATAGGTTGTAGTTTATTGATAATGTGTTGGACGGGTTTAAGTTGGGGGCAATAGGTGATGACAAGTGGTGTTCTATTGTTGGTTTTCTTGGGTCTGTCTTGAAGTAGATGGTTTCTGGGTATTCATCTGGCCCTTTCAATTTGTTCTTTTATTTCTCTGGGTGGGTAATTGAGGTTTATAAATGCTTGATAGAGATCCTGAAGTTTCTGGTCTCTGTCAGTGAAATTAGAGCAGATGCAGTAGTATCGAAGGTCTTGGCTATAGACGATGGATCGTATGGTATGTTCTGGATGGGAGCTGGAGGCATGTAGGTAACTGTATGAGTCAGTGGTTTTTCTGTAGAGAGTGGTATCTAATTTACCATTGGTGATTTGTACTGTGGTGTCCAGAAAATGGATCTCTCGTGTAGAATGGTCCAAGCTGCGATTGATGGTGGGGTATAGGTTGTTAAAGTCTCTGTGGAATGCATCCATTGTTTCTTGGCCATGGGTCCAGATCATAAAGGTGTCATCGCTGTAGCATAAGTAGAGAAGGGTAAAAGGGGACGGGATCTGAGGAAACATTCTAAGTCAGCCATAAAGATGTTAGCGTGATTCAGTGGATATAATATTCGAGTTACAATATGAACAGAGCCATTTAGAAAGAGACTATTACCTCCTTTCTTTATCATAAGACACCTATGGGGGGTGGGACAGGAGGTTCATGTCTGATCATCAGTACCTGGCCTGAGCCAGAAAAGCTAGTAAGTCTACCAGCAGATCAAATTTAGTGATGAATCCTGGTCCCATGCTACTTGAGATACATTGTGCATATGTTAAGAGGAAAAAGGGAGCAACCAAAGCTTACATTGGCTTTTTCAGTGCCATATCTCATTGCCAGATCAGCTATAATGTTCTGTCTAATGCATATCCCTCTTAAAACGCATTTGTGAATCTATTATTATATGTATGGATTAGGCTGTCTCTCCTACAAGTTTCTTAAGGGCTAATGCTTCTAAGTAGGTATATTGGATCAAATAGACCATATGCAAAAGAGCATTTGAGTTGGAAAAAATACTATTTTTCTTTTCTTTTTTCTTTTCTTTTTATTTTCTGAACCTCTTCATCTATCCCTAGTGCACATCCACCTGAAATTATTCAGCAGTCCCCGTTGCTGAGTTTCTCTCTTTGCCAGTGTAACAACTGCCAAGTTATCAAAAGCTGCTGCTATTGTGTCCCCATAGCAACAAGCTCCCTTGCTTAAGTGACAGTATTTCCATATTGTTGACTGGAAAATGTCCCAAATAACTGTAAAAGCACCTGGAGTTCTCTTTCAATGCAAACATCTTAAAAAAAAACCCTCACATATTAAATGGAGGTTATTTATACTCATTATAATGGATGATATGATGACAGCTGAATGTTTGCAATGTTCTACAAAATTCTGCAAATCTGGCTTTTTGGTGGATTTTATGTTTCATTTGAAACAGCTGTGAATTTTAATGTCATCTTTAAAATAAAATACTGGTAAGTAACACAGCTCTTGACAATTAACAGAGTAAATATGCAGTGTGTTATGTGACATATTTGTTATGCTATTGAAGTTAAAGAGAATGTTCAAAACGTGTAGAAGAACAAGTGAAAATAATTCAAATAGCCATCAGTACTCATGTCTAATAGGTCCAGAAAAAAATATTTTCATTTTAAACTATTTGAGAATCTGACCCTTAGTCACAGACATGAACCTTTCTAAGCTTTAACTATTTCTTTTGTTCAATTCTATTATCCAACTTTGTCCAGTTAACATAGTTAGAGATGAGACTACAACTATACCAAGTTGTGCTGTGCTCTTAGTTGGTCTCACAAGTTAAGCAGGGAATAACTGAATGTCATGAGATGCATCAGTGATTCAATTGTTGTAGGCGCATATCTAATGATCTTGACTGTCTATTAGTCAAATAATATAAATTGAAAATATTTTTTCTGGAAATATTAGACATGAGTATTGATGACCATTTGAATAATTTAATAATACACCAGAAATTCCATTGGGCTTTGGGCACCCCCAAACATACCTACACGTACCTGGGTTAAAACTGCAACCGCCATGTTAGCTCCACTCCCTCACCTCCACTGACTACCTGTGGATTCCTTGCATTCCCATCTCTCCTCCATTCTCAATTCTTTTCATCCATCTCTCCTGTCTCAAAGACCATTACTGAATCATTGAAGTTATAGACACAAAAGAATTTATACTTAATATTCCTTAAATTTAAAAACCATAAAGGTATCTTGTATTTCTTTATAACACACTTTGCTTTATTCCTCTTCTTGTTAGAAATGGGGTTCAAAATAGTATATTAGATTGCAGTTTATAAGGAGAAGTCTACACAAAATCGTATATTTCACTGCAGTGCTATTGTGGTAGGAAAAAAAAGAAAAGGACAAATTAACTTAAAGTAAACTCAATTTTCTCCATTCCTCTCTTTACCCTTGACTACACTAGTGGTTCAGAATTATCCAACCCAAACATCCAACATAAATCTGTCAGTCTGTCTGTCTGTCTACATATCTAAACTGTGAAGTGCCCAATTCATGTGCCAGCTAGATGCCAACAGCATAAATATAATCTGGCAACAAATTTGTTTTCGTGACTATGGTCTAGGTAGACAATGGTTTCTCATTACATAAAGGTGTTTTAACAAAAGGTTTAACGGTGCTGATATATTTAATAGTAGTCACTCATTCTCTGACCCATTAAAGTATCTTTACGTAGATTAGTACACTTGTCTTTGAAAAACAAAGGGGGGGAGGTTCTTTTGGGGCATAGGTGGGGAGTCACGATTCCTTGCATCTGTAATTATCTCTTTCCTGTCATGCAGTATGTTCATTTAGAGGATATATTTGTTGGGATAGCTATTTAAGTAATTAAATGTTAAGTTGAGAAAAGTCTGTTCAGCTTCATTTCTTTATTCTCAGGTATGCTTATAAAGTTTCAGTAACTATGAGAAGGTGCTCTTGAGATAAGCCACACCATTTGCTGGAACTGATTATATTCATTATACATCTAGTCTGGCACAGAAACAGCTTGCGAAAGACATTTATAAAGATAACATGTCCAAGTTTAAACTCTCAAGTAAGAGCATTTTCTTCGGATGAAAACTCCTATTGCCTTGCCTGGTACTGACCGTTCTGCTGTGCTAGCTTTAGTCCTGCTCTGATGGGGCAAGTTCTTGCCTGTAGGTGAGTGTGAACTTCCAGAATGATTGTGTTATTCTGTGGCTAGTGGAGGAAGTCAGGAGATTTCAAACTGAGGAGTCCAGAGTGCTGTAAAGACTTAATATCTGGAATTAATCATCCTCTTAGACTTTCTCTCTAGACCTAGTTGATCGTCCCTTTTCATATACTGTATTGTGTTTATATGTTAATAGTTTTTTTAAAATATCTGTATTAAAGGACTGTATATTAGCTTTATGATGGGTGGTAATGCATGCTTGTTCTTATTGCTCCTGTAAACAAAATGAATGTCAGAGCCATTACCAGGGAATGGCAGCAAGACCAGAGAACTTCAACCACCACATAAGTAAGAGTGTTCTTAAGATGTTCTGATCTATGTTGGCTAGTGACAGCCTCCAAGAGGTTATTATGAGAGGGGATCACTAGAAAACAGCAGTGATCCCACCATGCCCCTTGCCCCTGAACATACCTCTGTGTCACAGTGGCCAGTAGGAGGTAGTGTAGAGCTCTCTACACCAGCACTTTGCCAGATGGTGATTCCCCTATGTTGGGTGAATCCTTTGCTTAGTTAGGTCAACTTTGTGACCTCTTTGCAAAATTGATTGTATGACCATACTCAAAGAGTATAGTTCACCATGGGTGCATCTATACTGCAGGCCTTAACTCGAAATAAGCTACGCAAATTGATCTACCTCAATTGCGTAGTTTATTTCAAAATAGCTTATTTTGAAATAGGAAGTGTATACACAGTACTTATTTTGAAATAGAGCACTCTTCCTCCAACTTCCCTTATTCCTCACACAATGAGGGTTACAGGTGTTGGAGTAAGAAGTCCTCCAGCTTGACAGTATTTTGACACTATTCTGAAATAACTGCCTGCTGTGCAGAACTGTTCAGAAATCAACAAGATGTAATTCAAGAAAGAGACGTGCAAAATCCTTTTAGGAAGGAAAAAAAGCAAATGCAAAATGGGGAATAACTGTTCAGACGATAGTACTGGTTCAAAGGAGCTAGGAGTTATAATAGATCATAAGTTGAAAATGAGTTAACTGTGGGATTCAATTGCAAAAAAGATTAATATCATTACAGTTTGCATTAGTAGAAGTGTCCAGTGTAAGACAAGGCGGGTAATTGTCCTGACTGTTCAGAACTAGTCAGGCCCCAGCTGGAGTTTTCTGTCCATTTCTGAAAGAAGTATGTGGGCAAACTGGAGAGAGTCCTGAGGAGAGCCAGAGAAATGATATCTTCTTTCGAAAATAGAACATAGTCTAGATATACCCTGAAGGTGGGAAAAGAAGTAAAAGGTATCTGCACAAGGGATATTTTGTTTGGAAGTTTTTCCTAATTTCTAAACTAATTTCTAAGGATAATTAAGCATGGGAATAGGCTCCCAAGAGAGGTTGTAGAATCCCCATCATTGAATATTTCTAAGGGTGTATTGAAAAAATACTTGTTAGCAATTGTCTAAGTGTACCGTGTCCCACCTCAGCACAGAGCTGCTGTCTCTCCAAATGGTTCTAAACTAAGTGGCCTCTCAGCACTGTCTTTCTATGACGGTTTTTTGGCACTCCCACAGTGGTGCAAAAGGCCTGTACAAAGACTGAGGAAATGACCAACTGTCTTCAACTACTCCTGAAACATTAGTGCCACCACAAGTCCATTGTGTACACAATTATTCACCCAATTGTGTCACTTTTTAAATTGGTATTCTTACTTTCCCTGGCAACCTGAGATCTCTCTGAGCTTTTGGTTTTGTTTTATTGTTCCATTTTGTACTTGTGTGTTATGACAGGATGAAGGTAAAACAAACCAGTGAATAGGGATCTAATACCTGACTCCTAGTTCATACATCAGTAGATGGATGTGCATCCTTCTCCCTTTTTCTAGCCTCTTGTCTCTTCCTTTGAGGGTACCCATAAGACTTAATAATTTTTCAGACAGATAGCCAGAAAAAAAAACATTGCCTTGCACCAGCCCTGTGATGCAAAGCGGCTATAAATCCAGTTTAACCAGGATCTTAAATCAGCATCAGAGCTGATTTTTCTCACCAGAGCGGAGGAATACAGCTTGAGCATACTCATAAATCTATCCATATCTTTCCTTGCGTAAAGATTCTCTTCCAAAAAAGGAAGAGTTACTATTATAATTCTAGATCCATTGCTAAATAAAGAGTTTAGCTTCTAGGGGCACCAATCTTGTCTGTATCTGCAGCTTTGCCCTAAAACCCTGGATTTGATTTCCAGGCACCTGTATGGAAGGTACTTCTGATGGTGTAGAACCAACCCAAGGTACACTTTCCCTTTTCCAGGGTCACGGGTTGGAATTTTGGGGAAGGGCTCAGGCCAAAGGGCTCCCCTTAATCCCAGTGATTTTCAGCTACTGTGAAAAAGAAAAACCATTCAGTCTTTGGCCAGTTGATGAAGGGTGCCTCCCTTTTTCTTCAGCTGCAGCAGTCACAGCCTTAGTGTGGCTAAGAATCTAGCCTATTTCCTTTTCTTTCCTTTCTCTCATTGAATTATTCAATGCTTCTATTTAAACAATCTGGCTTTTGGACCATTTGGAGAGGCAGTTTCAGCATGACACTTTGAGCAGATGCAGCAGAAGTAGAAGCACTTGAGTTAAATATGGTGGAGCCACTACTATCTCCAGAAATGGCCAGAGCTAAAATATCACATTCTGAACCAGATGGTGCTGTCAGACAATGTGGAATGACAGCTTTTAAATGATGCATAAAGGCTGATGTTCCTAAGCAAGCATTTTTTAACTTGAGTTACAGATGGTACAGCAAGGACCAGTTCTGGAGAAAAAGCAAGTATACTTCATGGCAGATTTTAACCTTTAAAGAATTGTAAAGTGTTTGTGGGGCTATCAATAAGGAAACTAACACATCAAGACCATTGTTCCTATTGTCTATTTGTAGGCACCATGCACAGCTGCTTGGGAATTTTTTCAGTAACTTTTTGTTTTTGATATTGACGTGAACATTTTTTGTCAGAAAATGTCAGCTTTGGCAAGTTTCTGATTTAAAAATAAAAGTTCTGAAATTTTCAAAACGTCCCATTTTAACATTTTGGAAGCCCAACATTTTAATTTTTGTTTTAAAAAGCATTTCTATTTCAAAATTTAAATTAATGTACAGGCTTTTTTTTTTTTTAAAAAAAAAGGTCAAATATTAAACTAAACTTTTTGAAATTATCAAAATGAAATATTTTCATCGGCCTCAACTGATTTTGATTTTTGGTTTAAGAAAATTTTTGAGGTTATAATTTATGTCCTATTTTGGATTGGGGACTTTAAAAATAAACTCACAATTTTTTTCCAGACAAATAAATTACCCATCAATCCTGCTTCATATACAAACCTGAGGCCAGAACAACCTAAAAGCAGAATCTGTTTGTATGCTATTTGTTATTGAATGCTCTTCTAGGATATGTCTACACTACGAGTTTTCTTGGCAAAAAATATGCTAATGAGGGTCTCATTTGCATGAGTCATGATCTCATTTGCATATTTTCTGCCAATCCATTTTTCCTCTAGGAGTTTTTACGCAAAAACAAGGAGTGTGAATGTTTTCTTTTTGTGCGAAACCCCTTTTTCCACAAAATTGGTATACCTTGAGGCATAAGGATCTTGCAGAAAAAGGGGGTTTTGCTCAAAAGAAAACTCATAGGCTATGTCTACGCTGGAAGCTTCTTGCGCAAAAACTCTTTTGTGGAAGAGTTCTTGTGCAAACACTCTTCCACAAGAGAGCATCTACACTACCATGTGCTTTTGCGCAAGAGATGTGCTTTTGCACAAGAGCATCCATGGCAGTGTAGACGCTCTCTTGCGCAAGAAAGCTCTGATGGCCATTTTAACCATAGGGGCTTCTTGCACAAAAAATTCATGTTGCCTGTATACACTGCCCTCTTCTGGAAGAGCTCTTGCTCAAGAGGGCTTATTCCTCGTGGGGAGAGGAATAACTCTTCCAGAAGAAGCCCTGTTTTACAATGCTGTACTGTAAATTTACTTCTGGAAGATGCTTGTGCAGTGTAGACAGCCGGCAAGTTTTTGAGGAAGAACGGCTGTTCTTCCGCAAGAAGCTGCCAGTGTAGATGTAGCCTGTAGATGTAGCCCTAGATAGTTTACCTTCATGGCTATTGAGCAATAACCCATTTGATGCAGATAGGAAATTTAATGAATGATCAGATTTATAGCATCAGCAGCATGGCACCTCTATTTTGTCTTAAATTTCAAATCATAGAATCATAGAGTCACACAATCATAGGACTGGAAAGGGCCTCAAAAGGTCATCGAGTCCAGCCCCCCCGCCCTCAAGGCAGGACCAAGCTCCGTCTACACCATCCCTGACAGATGTCTATCTAACCTGTTCTTAAATATCTCCAGAGAGGGAGATTCCACCACCTCCCTTGGCAATTTATTCCAATATTTGACCACCCTAACAGTTAGGAATTTTTTCCTAATGTCCAATCTAAACCTCCCTTGCTGCACTTTAAGCCCATTACTCCTTGTCCTGTCCTCAGAAACCAAGTGGAACAAATTTTCTCCTTCCTCCTTGTGACACCCTTTTAGATATTTGAAAACCGCTATCATGTCCCCCCTTAATCTTCTTTTTTCCAAACTAAACAAGCCCAGTTCATGAAGCCTGGCTTCATAGGTCATGTTCTCTAGACCTTTAATCATTCTTGTCGCTCTTCTCTGTACCCTTTCCAATTTCTCCACATCTTTCTTGAAATGTGGCGCCCAGAACTGGACACAGTACTCCAGCTGAGGCCTAACTAGTGCAGAGTAGAGTGGCAGAATGACTTCACGAGTTTTGCTTACAACACACCTGTTGATACAACCTAGAATCATATTTGCTTTTTTTGCAACAGCATCACACTGTTGACTCATATTCAACTTGTGGTCCACTATGACCCCTAGATTCCTTTCCGCCATGCTCCTTCCTAGACAGTCGCTTCCCATCTTGTATGTATGGAACTGATTGTTCCTTCCTAAGTGGAGCACTTTTCATTTCTCTTTATTAAACTTCATCCTGTTTACCTCTGACCATTTCTCTAAATTGCTAAGGTCATTTTGAATTATGTCCATATCCTCCAAAGAAGTTGCAACCCCACCCAGTTTGGTATCATCTGCAAACTTAATAAGCGTACTCTCTATCCCAATATCTACATCATTGATGAAGATATTGAACAGTACGGGTCCCAAAACAGACCCTTGAGGAACTCCACTTGTTATCCCTTTCCAGCAGGATTTAGCACTGTTAACAACAACTCTCTGACTACGGTTATCCAGCCAATTATGCACCCACCTTATCGTGGCCCTATCTAAGTTATATTTGCCTCATTTATCAATAAGAATATCATGCGAGACCGTATCAAATGCCTTACTAAAGTCTAGGTATATGACATCCACCGCTTCTCCCTTATCCACAAGGCTCGTTATCCTATCAAAGAAAGCTATCAGATTAGTTTGGCATGACTTGTTCTTCACAAACCCATGCTGGCTATTCCCTATCACTTTATTACCTTCCAAGTGTTTGCATATGATTTCCTTAATTACCTGCTCCATTATCTTCCCTGGGACAGACGTTAAACTGACCGGTCTGTAGTTTCCTGGGATGTTCTTATTCTCCTTTTTATAGATGGGCACAATATTTGCCCTTTTCCAGTCTTCTGGAATCTCCCCTGTCCTCCATGATTTTTCAAAGATCATAGCTAAAGGCTCAGATACCTCCTCTATCAGCTCCTTGAGTATCCTGGGATGCATTTCATCAGGACCTGGTGACTTGCTGACATCTAACTTTCCTAAGTGATTTTTAACTTGTTCTTTGTGTATTCTATTTCTAAACTTACCCTCTCTCTGCTTGTATTCACTACGTTAGGCACACCTCCAGACTTCTCGGTGAAGACCGAAAGAAAGAAGTTATTGAGCATCTCCGCCATTTCCAGGTTTCCTGTTACTGCTTCTCCCTCCTCACTGAGCAGTGGGCCTACCCTGTCCTTGGTCTTCCTCTTGCTTTTAATGTATTTATAAAAGGTCTTCTTGTTTCCCTTTATTCCTGTAGCTAGTTTGATCTCATTTTGTGCCTTTGCCTTTCTAATCTTGCCCCTGCATTCCCGTGTTGCTTGCCTATATTCATCCTTTGTTATTTGTCCTAGTTTCCATTTTTTATATGATTCCTTTTTTATTTTGAGATCATGCAAGATCTCCTTGTTAAGCCAAGCTGGTCTTTTGCCATATTTTCTATTTTTCCTACACAGCAGAATTGTTTGCTTTTGGGCCCTTCACAACGTCCCTTTGAAATACTTCCAACTCTCCTCAGTTGTTTTTCCCTTCAGTCTTGCTTCCCATGGGACCTTACCTACAAGTTCTCTGAGCTTATCAAAATCTGCCTTCCTGAAATCCATTACCTCAATTGTGCTGGTCTCCCTTCTACCTTTCCTTAAGATCATGAACTCTATTATTTCATGATCACTGTCCCCCATACTGTCTTCCACTTTCAAGTTCTCAACTAGTTCCTCCCTATTTGTTAAAATCAAATCCAGAACAGCTTCTCCTCTGGTAGCTTTTTCAACCTTCTGAAACAGAAAGTTGTCTCCAATGCAGTCCAGAAACTTATTGGATAGCCTGTGCCCACTGTGTTAGTTTCCCAACATATGTCTGGATAGTTGAAGTCCCCCATCACCACCAAATCTTGGGCTTTGGATAGTTCTGTTAATTGTTTAAAAAAGGCCTCATCCACCTCTTCCACCTAGCCAGGTGGCCTGTAGTAGACTCCTAGCATGACATCACCCTCATTTTTTACCTCTTTTAGCTTAACCCAGAGACTCTCTACACAGCTATCTCCTACGTTCATATCCACTTCAGTCCAAGTGTGTACATTTTTAATATACAAGGCAACCCCTCCTCCCTTTTTTCCCTGTCTGTCCTTCCTGAGCAAGCTGTACCCTTCCATACGAACATTCCAATCATGCGTCCCATCCCACCAGGTTTCTGTATTACCGATGATATCATAGTTGTATTTATTTGTTAGCAATTGCAGTTCTTCCTGCTTATTACCCATACTTCTCGCATTTGTATATAGGCATCTAAGGGTATGTCTACACTACCCCCCTAGTTCGAAATAGGAGGGTAATGTAGGCATACCGCACTTGCAAATGAAGCCCAGGATTTGAATTTCCCAGGCTTCATTTGCATAAGCGGGGAGCCGCCATTTTTAAAACCCCGCTGGTTCAAACCCCGTGCAGCGCGGCTACACGGGGCACGAACTAGGTATTTTGAACTAGGCTTCCTAGTTCGAACTACCGTTACTCCTCATTTCACTAGGAAGCCTAGTTCGAACTACCTAGTTCGTGCCCCGTGTAGCCGCGCTGCACGGGGTTTGAACCAGCGGGGTTTTAAAAATGGCGGCTCCCCACTTATGCAAATGAAGCCCGGGAAATTCAAATCCTGGGCTTCATTTGCAAGTACGGTATGCCTACATTACCCCGCTAGTTCGAACTAGCGGGGTAGTATAGACATACCTAAAGATACTGATTTGATCTTGCCTCCCTGTTGTGCCCTGACCCTCCTTTCTCCTTGCCATTATAGGCCGTATTCCCCCCCCATTTCCAACCCATCTCCCAGTCCCGCACATTCAGCACTTACCTGTGGGCTTTGCTCACCTGTCCCCGTCTAACCTAGTTTAAAGCCCTCCTCACAAGGTTAGCCAGTCTGTGTCCAAACAAGGCCTTCCCGCTCCTGGAAAGGTGAACTCCATCTCTGCCAAGCAGTCCTTCCTGGAAGACACCCCGTGGTCAAGGAAGCCGAAGCCCTCCTGGCGACACCATCTTCGCAGCCAGGCATTCACCTCCAGGATGCACCTCTCTCTGCCCGGGCCCCTACCTTTGACAGGAAGGATCGAAGAGAATACCACCTGCGCCCCAAACTCCCTCACCTTTACTCCCAAAGCCCTGTAGTCACGCTTGATCCGCTCAGTGTCACACCTGGAAGTATCATTTGTGCCCACATGGATGAGTAGCATGGGGTAGTAGTCAGAGGGCCGGATAATCCTCGACAATGCCTCCGTAACATCTCGGATACGGGCCCCTGGCAGACAGCATACCTCTCGAGATGAACTGTCAGGGTGACAGATGGGCGCCTCCATTCCCCTCAGAAGAGAGTCTCCAACCACCACTACCCTACGTTTCTTTCTCGCAGTGGTGGCAGGAGACTGCTCAACCTTAGTGGTGCAAGGCCTGGTCTCCTCCACTGTGGGGGGTGACTCCTTGTCTCCTGCAGAAAGTATAGTGTAACGGTTATTTAACAACACAGTGGGAGGGTTAGGAGCAGGGGTGGAACACTGCCTGCTGCCAGAAGTAACCAGCTGCCAGTGCTCTCCCTGCACCACCTCCTCCTCCATAAGTGGCGGGTCAGCAGTCCCACATCCTACGACAGTGACCTCAGTGGACTCCACAGGAATACTGTCCAGAAATTCCTTATGGCCTTGAATGCTCCTCAGCCTGGCCACCTCCTCCTGTAGCTCTCCCACGTACTGCCTGAGAGAGTCCACCAGCAGGCACCTTTCACAATGGTTGCCTCCCCCAGCCTGGATATCAGTCAGTGGGAAGCAAGCCACAAATACTGCAACACCACACCAGGACCTGGGTAGAGGCATCCATGCTCAGGTTCTCTGTCTGGATACAGGCACAGGTGAAGGAGACAGGAGAAGTACTGGCACAAGCGCTTCGGGTCTTCATCACCATCAGTCACTCCCTCTGCTCAACTCTCCTGTCTGCTTTGCTCCCCTGTTCGCTCTGCTCTGGAAACTCTAACTATTGTTCTAACTATGACCAACTAAAGATGCACCATCTATTTAGTTTATCTAAGAAACTGTTAAGAGGTGATTTGATTACAGTCTACATCTACATAGGGAGATTTCTGATAGTGAAGGGCTTTTTTAATCTTGCAGAGCAAGGTGTAACTAATTCCACCACTGGAAGCAGAAACCAGACACATTCAGACAAGAAATGTGGAACAAATTGTTTAACAGTGAGGATAATTAACATTTGAAATAATGTACCTGAGGATGTGGCAGATTTCTCTGTCACTTAGTCTTTAAATCAAGATTCAATGTCTTTCTAAATGATTTGCTCTAGTTAAGCTAGTTAAGCTAGTAGTTACGAACGTGATGCAGAAATCAATTGATGACATGGTAGGCATGCAGGAGGATAGATAATCATAAAGTCTCTTCTGGCCTTAAAATCTATAATTCATGAAACTCGCAGAACCTCCTATGGTATTTAATATGGGGAGAGCTGCTTAATTCATGTCCAGTAATATGCAATAGAGCAGTGAATGGATTATGAAATCCAGCATCAGAGCTCATACAACTAAACCAATGAAATGCACCAGTGATATTGGCTTCAGATAAGAGCTATAGAAAACTGTAAATCTGTCAAAACAAATGGGGAGGCAGCATGGAATGGAGGGAAAAGCACCTCATTGAGCGTCAGGAAATCAAAAGCTCCAATCCAAGTTCTGGCACCACACTCACGCAGAGTCTTGTGTTGTCATCTCACCACTCTTGAATCTATAAAGCAGAGATAATGACACTTGTGTTCCT
This sequence comes from Pelodiscus sinensis, assembly GCF_049634645.1. NCBI lineage: Eukaryota > Metazoa > Chordata > Testudines > Trionychidae > Pelodiscus > Pelodiscus sinensis. Next base: position 74,778,859 of record NC_134712.1, read on the forward strand.
AATAGAATGTTCATGGGGATTTATTTAACAACATTTGCACAGAACTTTGAACATATCACAACCTATAGATAATAACTAAATATTGTGTTTTCTCATGGTATTTTTAGGAATGAATATTCCAGATCCCAGAGGGAAAGTCGAGTGATGGATTTATTGGCTCTTGTTTATGACAAAGGAATGCAAACATTTGGTGTGATCTTCATTTAACTTATTTTATTCTATCTGCAAGGTACCTTTGAAACTTTCACCACACGGCTGAATTTGATGAATCATAATGATGTTACAGGGACAGCCATGCCTAATGTATCCTCATTTTAACATGTTATGAAATTCTATTTGGAAGTTCAATTATATTGTATGCAGCATAATGTTCTGTTTGTGTATAAGGGATATAGTGCACAGGTCACTGATAATATGTCATCGTCTCTCCCCCTCTTCTCCCGCCTCCCTGTTTTATTGTCCTTTAAGTCTCCGTTGTTGCTGTTGTTTTTCTTTATGCCCTGCAGATTTTTTCCCTGTGCCGCATTTATTTTTATCACAAACAACCTGCCAAATATTTTGCTACCCATTTGGATTGACTTGTAAAGATTGATTGCCAGAGAAAAACGTTTCATATTGAATAACTTGTTAGATCAAATTGACAGTCCTATCTACAGTATGTTATCATTATTGCCATCATTATTATTTCTTGATGAGCATTGTTTCATCTTTCAGCTACCCATGCTCTCCTCCAGTCAAGGGCACCCTGGAAAAAGACTCTAGTTACTTGGATAATTAATTCCACACTGGCCTGTACAAATCATATCACAATTGGCATGCAACTGTAGGCATTGTAAGAAAAAAGGAAGTTGTCAGTGGGGAACTACATTGTGGCTCAAGGGGCCACACAAACCTGAACTAGCCCAGGAAAACTGGAGACATCCTGGATCAGAGAGGCTGAATTTTCCTGAGCTAGCTTGTCATGCTCAGAAGTACAATATGTCACTCCCTTTACAGAGATCAAGGTACAATGGCCAATTCATCTCTTGGGTGGAACAAATGGCTCTCTGCCCATCCCATCCCTTTCAGGTGAATTGCTCCCAGAGAAGGACCATCTTAGTAACATTTCATGAGCCAAGGCTATAAATCTGGCCAATCCTGATGCTGGGTATGCTAGGAAGCTGGCTCCTCTCCACTACGTGATCATTGTAGGAGGGATCACAGTCTAGTTCTGATAATCTGCAGACAGCCTTTTTAGCTTTTTCTCCCTCTCACTAATTGTAGGCTGCTTTGTTGTCTCTTTATTTAGCATGGACAGGACCTAATTAACTCTCCTGTAAGTCCAGGGCTATTAGATTTTGTGAGGTCCCTGTATACAAGTATTTTTTTTTCTAATTTTCTAATTCAAAAGGATCAAAATTAGTGCATCGAGGCTATTAATGTTTTACTAAACTTGCCTTTTAATAAACATAAAACTGTTCTATTGTTACATTTCCTTCTTAAAATACATAAAATATAGCTAAGTCCATTCAGAATAGCCCATTTTTTACCTTAGAACAGCTGTTATATTAGTTTCTTTCAGGGGAGGGGGTTTGGGTGCAGGAGGGGGCTCCTGGCTAGGGAAGAATGATGGGGTGCAGGAGAGGGTTAGGAGTGCAAGTTCTGAGGGGGAGTTTGTTGCAGGAAGGGATTCTGACTTGGGGCAAGAGGTTGGTGTGTAGGAGGTGCAGGCTCAGGCCAGGAGATGCTTACCACAGACGGCTCCCACATGGCGGTACAGCAGGGCTTATCCAGGCTGCAGCGCCAAAAGCCCCTGCTTTAATCTGGCCCTGAGCATAGTCACAATAACTTACTGTCTATCTCATTCTGCCAATTCGAGCCAATGTAAAGGGGAAAGGATCAGCATCAAGAAATTTGACAGAATCTGGCCTACCAGTGAGTGGCCACCTCTGCACATTCCTTGGTGGCCTCAGGGTAGCAATACTAATGGCCATTCAACTCAGTTGCCCCTATTGCATTGCTTGAGGAACTCCATACACCATTGTGTGGCCACAAACATCCCTCCTTGGTTCTGGGTTTATTAAGATAAAAATTAACTCCAGGTCCAAGAAAAAGGCACAGAAAAGAAAAGTTCCTTTTCACACACACAGGCCTTCCTGTGGTGACCTTTCCTGTTTTGGAAGGCCAGTGTCAAGATTCTCAATCCCAACTCCCAGAGCTCATGGCTGGCACCTGCTCACTACTAGCAGTCGCTGATCCCTTAGCATCACCCAATCCCTTCCTCTCAAATGCTGCCATGAGTAACAGGGAAAGCACCTGATCTCTCTCTTCTTCTTAGGCCATGTCTATGCTTATGGGAATATCAATGCTCCTGAAGTCAATCTTCCGGGTTCGATTTAGCAGATCTAGTCAGAACCTGCTAGATTGACTGCTCGGGGTATCACCATTGACCCCGATATTCCTCAGAGTTGCAAGGAGTAAGGGAAGTTGACGGGAGCGTTCTTTCCATCAACCTCCCTCAGTGGGGCCACCCCACAAATTTGGTGCAAGGTACGTCAACTCCAGCTACACATTTCTCATAGCTGAAGTTGTGTATTTTAAGTCATATTTCTTGTGTAGTGTAGACCTGGCCATAGTAAGCCATCTTGGCTGACCACATGGCTCTGGTCTTTCAGGGACAAGGCAACTTGTTACATGGCCCTTATTATGCACAGCAGCGTTTACAGCACATTGAAGAGGCATCTAATGCATTGAAACTTGTTTTTCAAGTCTGCAGAGCTTAGCTATGAATGTAAAATATGTGACATTTTTCAAATCACAATTCATAGGATTTGCATCGTCCTTATTAAAGTGAAAATCCTTCCCGGTATATAACCGAGCAAGTAACAAATGGGAACGATTGAACGAATGTCTATATATAATGCATCTAAGACACATCTTTCTGTCATGCTGAGACTTGATTACAATGTAAGTGCTGTTAGAAGGGCCATATGTTCCATTCACAATATGGCTCAGTTCTCTTCAGGAACAGCAGGAGTGGGTTGTGGCTTGGCAATTTGTCCAATGCACTTCATAAATTGACTTAGATAAAGAGATTATGGTCCTGATTCTTTGCTGTCTTTCACCTTGTGCATTCACTTAGGGTATGTCTACACTACATCACTAATTCGAACTAACTTAGTTCGAATTAGTTAATTCGTACTAAGCTAATTCGAACAAACGCATCCAGACTAAAAAACTAGTTCGAATTAGCGTTTTGCTATTTCGAACTAGCATGTCCACACAGAGTGGACCCTGAACCAGGGTTAAGGGTGGCCGGAAGCAGTGCCGGCAGGGCATCAGATTAGGACTTGGAGTGTGGAGCTTCTGTCTCAGGCTAGCTGAGGGCTGTGCTTAAAGGGACCTGACCCCAACCCTGGACAGACAGTTCTCAGGGATTCCCCGCTTGAAAACCAGTCCTGGCTTGGATTGCCCGGAGTACCCACACTGGGCACATCACAGCACTCGGCCATCAGACCGGCTGCACTTGCTGCAGGCTGCCATTTGAGGAGAGGGGACAATTGGGGGGCTGCAGGAGAGCTTCCACCCCCAGAAGCCCATAGAGCCAGCCCAGTCCTCTCCATCGGGGGCTCGTACCCCATTCCTCCCTCACCTCCTTCCACTTACCCCTCCCTAGCCCCCCTTCCTGATGTACAAAATAAAGGAAAATTGTGTTCAAAAATAGAATCTCTCTTTATTGAACAAAACTGGGGGAGACTGGGAAAAGGAGGTGGGAGAGGGGAAGAGAGAGGGTGGGAGAGGGGAGGGCAACTACCATGATGAGGGGTTTGGAACAGGTCCCATATGAAGAGAGGCTAAAGAGACTGTGACTTTTCAGTTTAGAAAAGAGGAGACTGAGGGGGGATATGATAGAGGTCTATAAAAGCATGAGTGGGGTGGAGAGGGTGCATACCGAAAAGTTCTTCATTAGTTCCTATAATAGAAGGACTAGAGGACACCAAAGGGAAGGAATGGGTAGCAGGCTTCAAACTAGTAACAGAAAGTTGTTCTTCACAAAGCAAAGAGTCAACCTGTGGAACTCCTTGCTGCAGGAGGCTGTGAAGGCTAGAACTAGAACAGAGTTTAAAGTGAAGTGAGATAAAGTGATGGAGTGGTATTAGCCAGGGGGTAGGAGTGGTGTCCCTGCCCAAAGTTTGTGGAAGGCTGGAGAGGGATGGCATGAGACAATGCTTGGTCACTGTCTTCGGTCCATTCCCTCCAGGGTCCCTAGGGTTGGCCGCTGTCGGCAGACAGGCTACTGGGCTAGATGGACCTTTGGTCTGACCCAGTACGGCCATTGTAAGTTCAGGGCTCAGGGTCTGGGGTTTCAGTGGACCACCTTGATTTTCATGCACACCTGCTCCTGGGTGGCCAGGCTGGCAGCTCTCCTGCCCTAGACGGCCGCTTTCCTGTGCCTAGTGCAGAGGTCGTGGACGAGGTCCACGATGTCTGCACTAGCCCAGGCGGGTGCCTGCCTCTTGCGGTCCCGGACAAGCTCCCGGGAGCCGCCAGCCTTGTTCCAGGAAGAGGGGGAGGGCTGGGGGGCATCGGGTGGCTGGTTCATGCTGTGCCAGGTGCAGGGTCTGCTAGCTGGGTGCTGGCAGGCTTGCACCTGGCACGGGCACCGTAGCCAGCCCGTGCCCCTTTAAGGGGTCCGGGGCCGGGAGGGGGGCAATAGAGTTTCCCTGTTGTTGGCCAGAGTGGCCACCATGGCAAGCTGGGGAGGGCTAGCCTCCCACTAGTTCGAATTAAGGGGCTACACACCCCTTAATTCGAACTAGTAAGTTCGAACTAGGCTTAGTCCTCGTGGAATGAGGTTTACCTAGTTCGAACTAAGCGCTCCACTAGTTCGAATTAAGTTCGAACTAGCAGAGCGCTAGTGTAGCGCCTATCAAAGTTAATTCGAACTAACATCCGTTAGTTCGAATTAACTTTGTAGTGTAGACATACCCTTAGAGGAGTTGAGTGTGGGTGTAAAGTGTTACCTTCCTGACATGGTAGCAGTTTGCGCCCACTTTGTACAGGGGCAAATGACTATAGATGCAGCAGAAAATCACTATCCTTAACTCCTGCCCCATAGGACAGGTTCTTGTAAGTCTTTTATATCTTAACTCAGTTCCAACAGGTATCTGAGAAACAAAGAGCGAGGGAGGAGGACATGGAGTAGTTACCTATATTCAAAGCCCTTTTTCAGGTTTGGAATTTGGTGATCTTGAATAAAAGACCGGAAAGAATCACATTTATATTATATTCCCAATGCACTGCTGGTGAGTTGATGTGTGGAAATTTTACACTAGTGAGGCCCACTCTTTATTTCTTCTCATAATTCAAATCCCTCCTCAAGTCCTACTTGTGACAGAATGCCTGCAAGAAAGCAGCCAGTTTGGAATCACAAATTAAGGAGCTCACCTAGGTATGTCTACACTGCAACACTATTTCGAAATAACGAGCATTATTCTGAAATAACTTAGTCTGCATCTACACAGCAGGCAGTTATTTTGAAATAGTGTTAAAATACTGTCAAGCTGGAGGACTTCTTACTCCAACTCCTGTAACCCTAATTGTGCAAGGAATAAGGGAAGTTGGAGGACGAGTGCTCTATTTCAAAATAAGTGCTGTGTAGACGCTCCCTATTTCGAAATAAGCTATTTTGAAATAAGCTACGCAATTGAGGTAGCTCAATTTGCGTATCTTATTTCGAGTTACGCTCTGTGGTGTAGACATATCCCCAGGGATAATTTATGCATAAAAAAATAATAAATAGAACAACCACACAGGAAATATAGCCCATGCAATACATGTGACTTTTCTCAGCCTGATTGCTCTGATTGTATGTGTAAGAACTTGCAGGGCTGGAACTATGGGAGTTCTGGGTTGCTAATACCTCTAAATTGCCTCTGCAGGCACATGCTGGAGCTCCCATGGGAAGGGTCTGTGACCCAGCACCTCAGGAAGTACTACTCAGCAAGATCTGAGTGGCAGTCCCTCACAGACCGCTGATTGGCCAGTACTAGTACATAAATAAAAGCTGGGATAAGGAACTGCCTAAGTTACAATAGAGACTATCTGTCCATCTTTGCGCCAGACCCTACTCATAACAGACCCTATACTCTGGCTTCCAATATTGGTTTGTCCTTGATTTTGTTCTTTGATTGTTATCTGTAACCCGGGCCTGATCCTGGGCTCCTGGTGACCTAACACTGCCTGATTTCTGATGACTGATTCTTGGTTTGCCCTATGTCCTGTCTCAGACCCTAAGTAACCTGAACCTACCTGCCTCCCGATGTCTGAACCTGAGACTGACTTCTGTCCTGGCTCAAACCTCTTGTTAGCTGACTCAGTCCAACCCTTGCTCTGACAGCTATGAATGACTGCCCTGGTTCTCATTGTGACCATATGTTTTATGTTTTCTCATCCTCATTGTCTTTCTCCCCATTAGTCTGGGGAGAAACCATGAATATTTTCATGCAATTTCATAAATCTGTCCCAAACAGTCAGGACTGGAAAGTAGTAACAAAACCACAAACCAGAAAATTTTATTTGATTTGGAGTTTCGTTATGAATTTTTTCACACAGCTGGTCCTGTCAAGGTGGGAAAAACACTGTGGTTTGAAACATGTTTTTTTATTATTAACATGAAAAATAGTAAAGTATGAGGTATACTTATGTCTCAGTTTTTTTTAAAAAGTGAGGGGGGGGGGGCAGTGTCAGTCTTTGCTTGATTTTCACTCCCAAAGAAAATGAACATAAACATGCTCTCCTGACTCACAGAGTATGAATCAGAGTCTCACAAGTTCTTGTAGGTAATTGGCACTATTCTTGCTTTTCCAGAAGTACTCAGAAATCAATACAGACAGGACAAAAGGATGAAATTGATATCGGGCTATTGCATTAAGCTCCATTTTAGATAAATGGGCCAGGTTCACTAAAAGTAGCTAACTTAAGTATAAATTATGTCTAGTACCAGGTGAGGGGAGATTGAGTCTGAGATCTTGTCTACACGACAAAGGCATTATGATTAAACTAGCAAAAGCTACAGGACTCTTTTGCCAGTGTAGCTTAGCCGCGCCCCCTCCCAGAGGGAATAAGGTCTTTCTGCAATGCTATGTCCCTTAAGAGGGACCATTGACACACATCCCTCACCAGCACAGCTATGCTTGCAATATTTCTAAGGGTATGTCTACACTAGAGAAAAGATTGAAGCTGCTGCCGTCCATCTTCCAGGGTTCAAATTTGCGGGTCTAATGAAGACATGCTAATTCAAACAGAAAGGGGAACTCTGGTTGATACAGGTAGTCCCACTTCCATGAGGAGTAAGAAAAGTCAAAGGGACTGTTTTCTCCCTTCAACAGCGCTAAAAGTCGAGTGAAGGTACTTAGACTCCAGCTATGCAACTAATGTAGCTGAAGTTTTGTATCTCGATTTGGCCTTATCCCATGATGTAGATATATCCTAAGGCTATGTCTACACTACAAGGTTTTTGTGCAAAACCCGCCATTTTTGCGCAAAAACCAGTGGAGCGTCCACACCTCAAGCGTGTTTTTGCGTAAGTAAATTGGCAGAACAGAGGGCTTTTGCCGGTAGAGTTATTCCTCTCTCATGAGGAATAATTCCTTTTTGCGCTACAGCTCTTGTGCAAAAAGGCAGGTATGGACACTCTGGACAGGGTTTTGAGCAAGAAACCCCTATCGGCAAAAGCACAGATGTTCTGATGGCCATTCTGTGAAGGGCAATCAGAGATTTCTTGTGCAAGAATGTCCATGCAGTGTGGTCGCTCTCTTGCACAAAAGCACATCGCTTTTGCAATGCGCTTTGAGGTTCTTGCGCAAAAGCTCTTCAGTGTAGACTAAGCCTAAGTGTAGTCCAGACCTGCGAGAGGGCAGGTCAAAATTAGTTAAACAATAAAAGTAGGTGTTGGATCACTGAGGTTCTTCAGGATCCCCTGAATGGATGATGCAGCCATGACATGCCTCACAAACTAAGACATGGCCCTGGGCTTTTGACTTTTATCCTATCAGAGCTTTTCATAGTCCTCTCACAGAAGAACTCACAGTTGTGTTCAGAGCCTTAAAAGACTCTGCAGTATTATTTTTTGGGGAAGGGGTAGATTGAGGACTATAGCACAGGAGAGGAAGACAAGCTGCTGTCTTATACTGCTCTGTCTTTCTTTCTTTCTTTCTTTCTTTCTTTCTTTCTTTCTTAGTATTTAAGACCTTTATCCTGAAAACACCATATGAGTGTGTTAAATTTACCTATCACTAGTTCGACTGAAATTAGTGTTTTCAGGATTGAAGCATAACTGTTTGAAAGAAATGAAGAGAGCATGGCCAGCACATATTAGCTATGTCTACGCATGCTAATTTTGAACTTGGGAATAGGGAAACCCTACCTGAAAGTAGGAATAAAAGATCCTCCGGAAAAGGGCTTTATTCCGGAGGATCATGCCACTCTAGATGCTTTTTTCCGGCTTTTCCCTAATCCGGAAAAAAAGCGGCGGACATGTTTATTTAAACCCCGTGGGGGATATTTAAATCTCCCGCGGATTTCCCTATTCCCAAGTTCAAAATTAGCATGCCCCTTCCAAAGAAGGGGCCAGTGTAGACGTAGCCATTAGGTTTGGGTTTATTTTGTTGCTTTAGTTTCATAACATCTCTTTAAAACAGACCTGAAATAGCAGAGGATTTTCTTCCCCATATAATTTGGGGTTTCTGTCCAAGTTTTCTACAGACATACTGATCCTGGAGCTAATGCACAAATAGATTCAGATGGTTTGCAATCGATTTTCTAATGTTTCACACAAGGAAGGGTAATTAAACAGAGATTTTTTTACTAGCTATTTGCTCAGTTCAAATATTAACCATAGAATTCTAACTCTTGTGTTGTCTATTTGGCTGTGCTGTGTGCCTGTGCACTCTCTAGCCACTCCCTTATGCTCCTAATTGTAGCTGTATGAGACAGAGTTGGAGTAGGCTCTTTGGGCTGGTAATTTCCTTCATTCCCTCCCCCTACAAGTATGCTTCAGTGATTTTCAAAGGTGTTCTGTGGAAGGATCTATTTTAGAGACCCATTTCTTTTTCTTTCTTTTTTTCTTGGTGGGCTTGTGTACAGAAATGACAAACAAGCTTTGGAAAGGAGCCATGTTCACAGAGCATGGAGCCTTTTCTAAAGCTCCATTGTAAGACTAGGTTTCAAACCTATTCTGTTCAAGTGAGTTAGAAATGTACCCAAATGCATTCTTTCCCTATCACTAATACAGTAGGGTAGAAGGTGAGACAGATCAGGTTAACTGGAAAGGTATTAGCAATCCATTTTCACACTAAAGTGAGACTAGTTTGGTCAGTTATTTATTGTGCTCCCATGAAGAAATGACTGTCCAGTAAATGGTGGGTTTTTCTTTTTAATTAAGTGTTTGAAGTGAAACTTCAGAAGTGCTGGAAGTATGGCTGAGAAATGCCAGTCTCCTTTTTAAAAAAAATGATTTTAAAAGATGGATGTCTTAAATGTAACTTACAAATGCAGAGAGGAAAATATTACCAGAATCCAGGACCTGTACATACATGCTTACCTAATCCTTGGTTACTCAACATTGACTCCTAAGGGCTACGTCTACACTGGCAGCTTCTTGCGCAAGAATTCTTTTGCGGAAGAGTTCTTGTGCAAAATCTCTTCCAGAAGAGAGCATCTACACTGGCATATGCTTTTGCGCAAGAGCATCCATGCCAGTGTAGACGCTCTCTTGTGCAAGAAAGCTCTGATGGACATTTTAACCATAGGGCTTTCTTGTGCAAGAAATTCATGTTGCCTGTCTACACTGGCCTCTTGCGCACGAACAGTTGCACAAGAGGGCTTATTCCTGAGCAGGAGCATCATAGTTCTTGCGCAAGAAGCCCTGATTTTATACAGTAGAACATCAGTTTACTTGCACAAGAACACACGGCCAGGCTGTGTCTACACTGGCACCCTTTTCCGTAAAAGGAATGCTAATGAGACACTTCGGAATTGCAAATACCACGGGGGATTTAAATATCCCCCGCGGCATTTGCATGAACATGGCTGCCGCTTTTTTCCGGCTCGGGGTTTTGCCAGAGAAAAGCGCCAGTCTAGACGGGATCTTGCGGAAAATAAGCCCTTTTCCGGAAGATCCCTTATTCCTACTTTCAAGGGATCTTCCGGAAAAGGGCTTATTTTCCGCAAGATCCCGTCTAGACTGGCGCTTTTCTCCGGCAAAACCCCAAGCCGGAAAAAAGCGGCAGCCATGTTCATGCAAATGCCACAGGGGATATTTAAATCCCCCACGGCATTTGCAATTCTGAAGTGTCTCATTAGCATCCCTTTTACGGAAAAGGGTGTCAATGTAGACATAGTCCCTGTGTAGACAGGCAGCAAGTTTTTGTGCAAGAGCAGCTGCTTTGGCGCAAGATCGCGCCAGTGTAGACACAGCCCTAGGGTTTAAGGGCTGCAAGGGGCCATAAAGTTTATCTAGTTTGACCTCTTGCACATCACCGACCACAGAACCTCATTTCCCCACCCCTGTAAGAGGTCCATAACCTGTGACTGAGTTATCTGAAGTCCTCAAAACTTTAATTGAAGACCAAGTTACAGAAAATCCATATAAATGGGTTGTAACTTAATATATTAATGGAGCCAATTTCATATTGATTTCTGCTGTTTCTGAGTCAATTGAATATTTCTAATAAAATATAACTTACATTTTTTTATACAACATTCACATTTTAGGAATTTTAGCATTATTCCCTACATTGTTGTCTTAAGTTTTTGGTTTATTCTAATTTTAAATGACTCAAACACTAGGATGTCCACCATCTTCCTCAGGAGAATATTTCATATTCTGATATCCTAATGGATGCAACTATTAAGAATATAGTGATAACCTGTATGCCCATGACCTTAGACTATCAAACCAATATCTTTAGTTCACACAATAATATTTTCTTTCCAGTATCAAACTCCACTTGAAAGTTCTTCACAAGTCTAGTCCTCCCTAGGTATTCACTCTTGTTTCAAATGAGATTGCAAGCAGTCCCCTGTGTGCTTGTGTCGCCATTTAGGACAGATTCAAATGCCAGCCAGCTGATTAGCAGAACACAGACAGCTAGGGATTTTTTGTTTGTTTCTACTATTGGTGCACATGTGCACATACCTCGGTGCACATACAAATTATTCCACACCCAATGGAAAAAAGTGCACATGGATGGAAAAGATTAGAAAGAATATTACCGTGTATGCTTACTTGTCAACTTTTCTTTTCTGTACCTTTTTCTGCACTGTCCCTTCAATTCTTTAAAGCTCTCTTGAAGACATACCTTTGTTGTGATGCCTATAAGAAACCAACTAGTTTGATGATGACTAAATTGAGGGACAGATGGGGCACTCTGGTACACATTATAAATAGAGTAACAAAGCAAAAAATAGCAAATGTTTATGGGTATGAATTAGCTATATCTTTCTCCCTTCACTTAGACTCTAAGCTTCAGTCCTGCTATTGACAGTACATGGGCCAATAGCAGCATCTGCACACAACCCAGCTGAAGTAAATTGTAGCTATTTGGGGCACATACATATGAGATTGTGTAATGCCTCGTTCAAAGGGCCTCAATCCTGGCTGAGGCTTCTAAGTGCCATCGTAATATAATTATTGAATAGTAATAAATAGTTAATGTGAGCAGTTTGAGCAGGCAACATGTGTTCCAAATATTTTAAAATGCACAGATTAAATAAACAAACAGACTCTGTTCATGGACAATCAACATGCATAGAAAGAAGAAAAAATCATGATTTTTTTGTTCGTTTGTTTTTGCTCTAAACAGTTCATCCAGTTCTACTGATTGTTCTAGGGTTCATTTGATAGGCATCGTATCTGCATAAAAGCTGTGGAATTGGGTCAACAAAGTTGAGGGTGAAAAGTATATTATTCCTCTCAATAGCTATGCCTGATGATAGTTCTGCATTAACCCAGTCACAGGATATTAATGGTGAATGGCCAAAATAGTTGTGCCCTTCTCTCTGTGACTTTAAAATTTCCACAGGAAGAAAAACCGAGCAAAGAGAATTCTATAAAAACTAAAGAGCCCCAGAAAAATTCTTTAGCATTCCTTTAAAAAAGAACCCTGAGCAAATTTTGAAAACCAAGCACTGGAACAAAAAAACCGACAACATATTTATATAAAAAAGCAATTTATTTGAGTAGCAATGTTCTTTATTCCCCCTGCTTTTATTAAAGATGGTAGTGCTTGTTTGAAGAGCTTTTTCCCTCACAATCCGGCTTATTTTTTATTTGTGTGTTTCTGTTTAGGGAATTTATATGTCTAAGATATATCATGCTGTTTCTACAGAAACAATTGTAACACAATTGGTACAGAAGAGGTGGGGAAAACAAAGAACTTTTAATATACTAAATATTCATACTAAATGTGAAGGTCATATTTTCAAATAGATGTATTCCATCTTCTAATTTTATACAATCAAAATCACGTGCCTACCTTTACAAGTGCATAATTTTGAACATGTTTGTTTCTGAACCTCAAATGTCTGTGGATGCAAACTGGATGGGGAGATCATGATAATAAATATGATTAACACGGGAACTAGGGGTCACCAGGGCTGTGTCTAGACTGCAAAGAAAAGTCAGAAAAAGATATGCAAATTGCATTTCCAAAATGTAATAGAAACATTAACAAATGTGTCCTTACAAACTCTGTGCAAGGTAAGTAAATGTTACATTATCCTTAGTTTATAGGCGAGGAAAATGAGACAGAGAGGATTTAAGGGTGAAATTTGTTCCTCCACAAGGTCAATGCACCACTTAAGTCCCATTTAAGCCTTATTTTGCAGATGTAAATATTACCATGAAGCAATGCAGATGTTATTAATTTAAGCAAAGTAGGGACCTTTTGCTGGCTATGCACAAGGCTGAAATTCACACTAAGGACTAAATTGGGCCTTTAGGCTCAGCATTTACTGTTGTATAGTGCATAGCTACAATGCCCCAAAAAGAGCTCTAAGAAGAAACTGTGTCTCTGTAAGACTTACTCATAGACTCATAGACTTTAAGGTCAGAAGGGACCATTATGATCATCTAGTCTGACCCCTGAACAATGCTGGCCACAGAATCTCACCCACTCACTACTCACCTATATCTCAGATATTGAAGTCCTCAAACAATGGTTGAAAGACCCCAAGATGCAGAGAATCCTCCCGCAAGTGACCCGTGCACCATGCTACAGAGGAAGGTGAAAAACCTCCAGGGCCTCTGCCAATCTACCCTGGAGGAAAATTCTTTTCCGACCCCAAATATGGCAATCAGCTGAACCCTGAGCATGTGAGCAAGACTCACCAACCAGACACCCAGAAAAAAGTTCTCTATAGTAACTCCTATCTTCCTACCATTGGCCTATTTACCACTAGTGATGGGGCGCCGATCCCAGCCGTGCCGGAACCGACGGCACCCCGCACTCCTGAGCCCGCAGGGGGCAAAGGGGAGGCTGGCGAGGCTGCGGGAGCACCACCTGCGGCGTCTGGTCGCCCCGGAAACTGCGAGCACGGACGCTCATGGATGGCACCCCGGCTCACGTGCCCCGTCTGTACGGGGATAGCCAGGGACGCAGTCGGCACCCGGAGGAGATTCCCCTCCCCGGGTGATGTCATCACTCCGCGCCTGGACGAGGCGGGCGGAGCTAACGGAGGCGGGCATTTTAAAAGATGCCTGGGGAGAGGAAACATGGGGGGGAGGACACTCCAGCCGGGAGAGAGGGAAACCAGATGCGGAGGGAGTGAGGAGCGGGTTCCGCTGGCCCAGGGGAGACCTTCACCAAGGCGGATCAGACAGCGAGAAGGAGGAAGTGACCCAGGACGGGGACGGCAAGCGGCGTCAGCGCCTCGACCCTACCTGGGCGGTTGGTGAGTTACGGGGGAGTCCCCACCAACCGGGCAGTGACCGAGCGCCGCTGCCTTTAGGGGCCTGGGTCGGGACCTGGAGTGAGGGTGGGCCCAGGTCCCCCTCCTTCCTTACGGGCGTTCCACAGCGTCCCGGGAGACCGAGACTATAGGAGCCCCTGAACAAGCTCTGGACCTTGTTTAGTGACACAGGACAGTGGGGATTTGGGGTAAAAGGACACGGGTGAAGGGAAGGGGCGGGCAGGCATGCCCCGATGATGACAGGGCTGTAAGCCTGAGGGGCGGCCTGACCCATGACACCACTGATAGTGAAAGGTCAATTAATTGTGAAGATCATGTTATCTCATCAAACCATCCCCTTCATAAATCCATCTAGCTTTATCTTGAAGCCAGATAGGTCTTTTGCCCCCACTACTTCCCTTGGAAGGCTATTTCCCCTTGTGGTGGAAAAGCGAGATAAATTTGTCTCACCCTAGTTGGAGGCCACACGCAAGTGAGAAGCAAAATAAAAGATATTCACCTCACTACCCTCAAGCTCCACCCCAACAGTTTAGGGGGACCACGCTAGTAGATTCTGCCAAAAAAGAGGGGTTCAGAGTATGGGAAGGTGGCTGCTGTGGAGTGGGCTGTGGATGTGGGGCTGGGCAGCAGGCAGGCTGCAGGAGCAGGTGAAGAGTGAGGATTTGAGGTCCGAGCAGGATGTAGGGTGCAGGAGAGGGGTCTAGAAGAGAGGGAGGGTGCAGGAGCTGGCTGGGTGTGGGCGACAACCTGGTGCAACTCAGGTGGGATCATGTGGCTTCACATGGCTCTGTGCACTGCAGGGCACTACACCAGTCGTTCCCTTTAGCTCAGTCACATCAGACGGGGGGGCTTCTGTGTAGCATGCAAATCTACTTGCCCCCTGCCAGGCAGAGCCTGCAGGCAGAATCTGGCTTTGGCATGCCTGGAGTGGGCCTGTGAGGCTTGGGACCCTCCTCCTTTCCCCCCCCCCCCACCCACTGGTGCTCCAGCCATGGTGCTCCCCATGAGGCTGGAGCACTAGTGCCAGTTCATGCACCTGCAGGGGAGGGGTGGAGCCCCAAGTCTTGCCAGCTGGATCAGAGGAAGCCACAAACTGGATCCAGCCCATGGGCTGTCAGTCGTGTCTCCCCCCCCCCGCTATAGCACAACAATATCTGTACTACCTAAATGCTGGGTCTGGGGGTTATCCAAGTGATTGGTTAGTCGTATTTGCTACATAGTCCTCATTTGGACAGACAGTCTGATCCCCCTGCTCCCAATTTAACTGGAACTAGTATTTTTCCCCGTTTCAATAAACTCCCAGCATATCCAATCACCTGCAGTGCTGTCTGGTGGCTGTCAGCATCCTTAAAATAATGCTGTTCTGCTGCAAATACAGCAATGTCTCCTCTAATCACTGCCAGACAGCTGGTACTCCCAACACAACCGCCAACACTAAACTGATCAGCCATTTGGATACAGAAAGAGAATGGCATGCTGGGCCCTTTAATTTCCATGGCTAGTACTTCCACATTAAAAGGGGGATGTTCCACAATCTAGTCCATGTTAAACAAGCCTGAGGTGACCTTAGGTTTTAGACCTCATTTGAGCCAAGGCTGGGGTTGTGTGTTTTATTGCATTTCTGTTTTGATCACTCATGTTTTTTATTTTCTTCGCTACATTCTAAAGAAAAAAAAGTAGATTTTATCTCTTATATCAGATTCCAAGATTTTTCTGGTTCATTATGATATCACTGGAACTGTTTTATGTATTTATTGCATGTTTATTTAACTGTTTATTTTACACTACATTTTACAGGCTCCTTTAGAGTCAAGCTTTTGTAGTTTAGTGTTTTAAATGAGCTGCTTAATCTTATCAATTAAAAGCCGTTAAGCCAATCAATTTCAAAATTCATTTTAAAAATAACAACTCCCACGCAGGCTGAAAACTTCTGTGGCACTATAATCCCAAAGCTAATTTGTACGGCTGAAACTAAATAAAGGGCTCAGAGTTAACTTCAGATATACTTTGTGCATTTAGAATTCAAATTATCCTCAATGAATTAAATGTACTGAGTACCTAAAATTTTCACAACAGTGAAAGCTACTTAGCAAACATAATGCACTGAGAAGACTACGCACAAAGCTTTATAGGCATCAATTATCTATAGACCTGAAAAAAAACACATGGACTTTTAAAGAAATGTATACTGCCCTAAAGTCCCTTGTAGTTTATATCATAGTGGTCGTTCTACAGGGACTGGAGTGGAATAGCCCTTCAAGGGAAGTGGAGTCAGCCCCCACCTGTGACTGCTGTAATTAGCTCCATCAGATATAATGTGTCTGAGACCAGGAATTGGCTGATGGGATCTGGTTTATCTATTTTGATTTTGGTTAATTTTGGTTTTGACAAATAAGCCCATCCTTCAGAGATGGCACAGGTGAGGACTTACCCCATAAATTTGCCTTATCCCCTCTCTCTAAATGCCACATGGTAGCTGCCACCACTCTCTGGCTGCCCAGCTCTGAAGACAGGGTGAAGAATGTGGTGGCTGCTGGCCAGGTGCCCTATTCTGAAGGCAGTGGACCACCACCAGCAGCACAGTCAGAAGCCTGGTGGAGAGACACAGAGTCTGGCAGAATTCCCTGGCCTATAGCCCTGCTTGTTGGGGCATGTCACCCAGATAGGGTTACCACCTTTTCAACATGCAAAAATGGGACATGTACAGAATCCCCACTCCCTTCCATGTCCCCAGACCCTCCTGCCCCTCTTCCCCCTGAAGTCCTGTCCCTGGGTCAAGCTGGAGAGCCAGGCAGTGGCAAAACTGTCTAGGGAGCCCAAGTCACTGGGGAGACCCCAACCATCCACCTCCCAAGACTAGGTGCCAGGATGCCCAAGAGTAGCCACTGGCCCCGCAGCGGGGGCCACACCATCCAGAGCAGGTGCAGTGTCCAGGAATCCTCACAGTAGCCTGAGCTCTTTGGCTGGCTCTTGTTATGGCCCAGCTGCAGCTTCTGGCTTGGTCTAGGAGCAGGGCCTTGGGAGGAAGAGGAGGATCAGTGGGCAAGGCCTCATGGTAAGGAGGCCTAAAGGCCACCTCAGCTCCCTCCATTGTGAAAAAAACTGTTAAAACCTCTGAGCCCCAGGCAGAGGCAGAACAGGGTGTCATTCCACTTGTGACCAGGACTCGAAATGTACAGTCCAATTAGGGATGCATGGTCACCCAACACCCAGGGAAGTGAAGGATCCGGGGCTCCCAGCAGAGGCCCAGACTGATCCAGTCCAGACCAGGCTCCCCAAGGGATCTACCAGCTCCTTGGCTGGATTCACTCACCCAGGCAGTTGTTAGTGATTGTGAGCAGTCAAAGAACACCAGGGAGCTGAGGAGCAGCTGCAGCCTGGGACCCAGGGCACCAGCAGCAGCAGGAGTGGGAGACTGGAGAGCACTCCAGCCACATGCACCATGGCATCAGCCACTTCAGTGTCCAGATCTGTCTTCCGGCATCTGACCTGGCCAGGATTGAACCCTCACGGGAGAGACGAGGAGGCAGAACTGCCATTAACCTGAGGAGAAGAAAGAGGTGGGACTTTATGGTGAGGGGGAAATAGGTCCCCCAATTTTCTGTCTAGTCCTCCTCAGCCCCCTGCCACCAGCAAGAGACTGGTACTGCCCCTGCCATCCTTTGAGAAAGGGATCACAATTCCGCTGCAGCTGGGCGCTTTATCTGACGTACTGACGTACTGAAGGTTACCGTCACCTTTTTAGTTCAGATGAAACCAAACACTCATTTTTCTGGATGCAAACCATTGTGAATGTAAAACCGTGAGAGCGAAAATTGAAGGTCAGTTTAGAAAATCCAGTTTCAATGTGAACAGAATAGTAGATGACATACAACGCTATCCTAGCTAGTGGGAATGATCCAATAGGCCTGGGGAAATAGTAAAATGGCTTTCTCATGACACAAGACCATCTGAAGCAATTTTGTGTGTGTTATATGTATTTCGTCAGACCCAGGATTTATTTTCTCTCTCAGCAAGATCAAGATTTGGAGTCAGTAAAAAGCCAAAATTCCGATTTTTCTTAATCCTACCTGTAGGGCACAAAAACAACATTTACAAAGTAAAGATCCAACCAACCTCTTGAGATATAGTTACTGCTGTCTTATGTTTGTGGACAATTGTTATGGTTAATCCACCTTTAAAATCTTTGAGCAACTCAGAGGCTCTCTTTGCTATCAATTAGGAAGCTGTTTTGCTTTTTGCTCTTTCCCCAAGGCACCCAGCAAAACTGAGTAGTATAAATTCCTGGAAGATAGGTCCATCAATGGCTAGTAGCCAGGTTTGTCAGGGATGGTGTCCTAACCCTCGGCTTGTCAGATGCTGGGAATGGGGGATGGCCTGTAAAAATTAAAGATCCTTTCTTAACATTTATTATGCTGTTATTCTTATTCATCATTAATAATTCATTAAATTGGCCAGAAAACTTAAATACAGTAAAAAAGTTTAAATGCTAACTGAAGCTTCTTTAAGAAAATGAATAAATTTCCAAACTTTAACAATGCTAAAGTGACCAAAACCTCTCAGTGAAACGATCTAATGGGGAAAAATTAAATTGTCAGGAAAGTTCTTCAACTGTTAACATTAGTATTTCAAATGTCTTTGTTAAGAAAAAAATGAAAGTATGTTAAAATGTAGGTAGATAAAAGCACAGAATTTTCCACGCTTCATTTGCATAATTGCATCCGGCCACTATTTCGAAATACCCTATTTCGAGATAAAATACGCCA
Source organism: Pelodiscus sinensis (assembly GCF_049634645.1). NCBI lineage: Eukaryota > Metazoa > Chordata > Testudines > Trionychidae > Pelodiscus > Pelodiscus sinensis. The sequence continues at coordinate 74,797,578 of NC_134712.1, forward strand.
TGTAGATGCAGTTATTTTGAAAGAAACCCCTTCTTTCGAAATAACCATTCAACCTCATTTTTTAAGGAGTAAGGGTTATTTCAAAAGAAGGGGTTTCTTTCAAAAGAACTGCATCTACACGGCGTTTTTTATCTCAAAATAAGGTATTTCGAAATAGCAGCCAGATGCGATTATGCAAATGAAGCACGGAAAATTCATATCCGCTCTTCATTTGCAATTTTGCTCGTCTGAATCTGCATTCCTCTCTCGAAAGAGGAATGCAGTGTAGACATACCAGGAATGTCTGGGGTCTCTGTTCAATTCCCCCACTGCCTTGCTGAATGATTTTTCAGTAAGACATTTCACTGTTCATTGCCTTATTTTTTTGATTTGTAATATGTGGATAGTAAGAACATAAGAACTTAAAAGTGGCCATACTGGGTTAGGCCAAAGGTCTATCTACCACAGTTTTGTGTCTTCCAACAGTGACCAATACCAGGTACCCCAGAAGGAATGAACAGAACAGTCAATCCACCCTCTTTTGACCATTCCCAGCTTCTGACAGAGGCTAGGGACACTATCCCTGGCCATCCTGGCTAATAGTCGTTGAGGGACCTATCCTCCATGAATTTATCTAGCTCTTTTTTTAACCCTGTTAAAGTCCTGGTCTTCATGATATACTCTAGCAAGGAGTTCCACAGGTTGTCTATGTGCTATGTGAAGAAATACTTTCTTTTGTTTGTTTTAAACCTGATAACTATTAATTTCATCTAGTGACCCCGAGTTCTTGTGTTATGGGAACAAGTACATGATTTTTCTCTACACCAGTCATGATTTTATAGACCTCTACCATAACCCCCTTAATCTTTTCTTTTTTAAACTGAAAAGTGCCAGTCTTCTTAATCTCTCCTCATATGGCAACCATTCCACATCCTTAAGATTTTTTTTTTTTTGCCCTTACATTACATGCTTACATACATCCAAAGTTGAGTGTGGCTTGTAAATCCATTCATTTGTTATTCACAGATAGTACCTGGAATACTAATGTAAAGTAGTGGTAGTAATAGTTTTAGCGTAATGGAAATATTTATAGGATTGAACTCTGCCTCTCTTTTGGAATATAGTGATTTTCGTTGATGTTTATTCTTATATCCTCTTCCTTCTGCATTTGAAATCCTTTCCCCTCTTCACAAATGCTGGAATGATGATCTAGAAACTAGGGCTGGGCTTTTTAGAATAACTCATTTTTCAATTAACTCTGTTCCTATCAAAGTCAAAGTCTTATAAGTGACTAAAATGTCCGAATTTTTGAAAATTCCATCCCAAACTCTATGTTTATTCACAGAAGAAGAAATTACACTAAGTTAGTGCACCATTTAAGATCAGCTCTGAAGGCTAAATTGAGACTGATAGTTCTTTGGATTTGTGCTGGGCCTTCTGTATAGAGGTAACTCACTTAATCCAGGAAGATGGAAGAAATATTATTTTTTTTACAGGAATCCTCACTGATGTTCCTCAACTCTGATCTGGAGTGACCATCACTAGTCGTGAAAAATTGATTCACTCTTCTCGCTCCTTTAGCCCAGGAACTGTACTGAGACAGTCATAAAGAATGCCATTTAGTGCCAGCTATTGTGAAAAAATGTGCGTGAGAGCTAGGGGGGAGAACAACCCAAACCCCATATTTGCATCTAACAAATTGTTTATGGTTGTATAGTAGCAGGGATTTCTTATTGATCCCTACAGAAAAATCACATGATGCCCTGCAACATGATGTTTGATCACCTATAATTTGTTATGTCTGCATATTTACAGATGTGAATTTATCTAACCCACTTACATCAGTTACTTCCAGCTGCATTGAATAGAGAATATTTCAGCTAAAATGTTTGTCAGAAAATGCAAATTTGTGAGGAAGGCTTTTTACAAAGACCAAGAAAGGCTCAAAACTAGAGAAAGCAACAGCAAGCTATAGCTAATAGTTTGTGGTTAGGGCCCTCACCTGGAATACAGGTTCCAGTCTGTGGCAGTTCTTTGTGTGTGTGTCTCTGACTTTTCTGCAAGGCCTCACTGTCATCCACATGGAAAACTAGAACAGAAAAGATTCACTAACGGCGGGTGGCCTAGTTTAGAGCAGTCCTACAGTGGTTCTAAGCATTGACAGGGTCATGGCAGGCCCTCAGACTCCGGGAGCTATAATGGATCCTTACTGCCCATCCCATCCCTCTCCTTCTCCTGCATTGATCAGAGCTGCATTGATCAAGCCCATTGTGTGTGGAGCGGAGGGGCAGTGTTTTGAATATGCCTTTCTGATGGGACATTTCATCAGGAGTTCAATGAGTTCAATGGGGATGGTTTGATGAAATAACATGATGTTGGTAACTAATTGACCATTCATTATCAGTGGGAAATAGGTCAATGGAGGGATAATAGGAATTACTAGAGAACTTTCTGGGTGCCTGGCTGGTGAGTCTTGCCCACATGCTCAGGGTTTAGCTGATCGCCATATTTGGGGTCGGGAAGGAATTTTCCTCCAGGGTAGATTGGCAGAGGCCCTGGAGGTTTTTCGCCTTTCTCTGTAGCATGGGGTACAGATCACAGCTGGAGGATTCTCTGCATCTTGTGGTCTTAAAAGTATTTGAAGGCTTCAATATCTGAGATATAGGTGAGAGGATTATTCTAGGAGGGGTGGGTGAGATTCTGTTGCCTGTACTGTTCAGGGGGTCAGACTAGATGATCATAATGGTCCCTTCTGACCTTAAAGTCTATGAGTCTATGAGTTTTCAGCAAAAAGAGTCTTGTTTAATATGTTTTAATTTTTAACCCTAAAGCATTTAACTGATCCCTGTCCAATGAAATTGCTTTAAGTGTCAGTGTGGAGATGACATCGGTAGCTGTCTTTAAAGCTGGTCTTGAAAGTCTCAAAATGGGAGTAAAATCAGTACCTCCTCCAGTCTCCAGTGCACATTGATTTTCAGGACACTTTTATTAATCATAAATACAAATGTTTTATATTGATTACAAGGTTTCTCTGTGCCTGGCTCAGCCCGAGCAGCATTATCTGTCTCAGAGCTGTGTACCAGAAATGGCCCACGAGTGCTTTGGGAAAGCAAGTCTCACAGAAACTACTGGCTATATGATTGAGTTCTACCACTTAAAAGCTGAAACCCCAGATTTCATAAGAGGAGGAGGGTTATTACTTCAGTACATCAAAACATCAAAAGGAAAGAAAAAGAAAAAAGGAAATGCCAAGTCATAAAGGTAAAGGTTGGAAAAATTATAGTTTCTAGATGCATTTCCATTTACTTGTCCCCGCTCATACTTTTGCAGCATGGAGTGTAGGTCATTTTCTGGAATTATCTGGGTATGTCTCAATTAATTCCCTGTCACTGTGGGAATCTCAAGCACCACAGTCTATCCTGTCCTTTGCTTGTGGCACATACTAGTTTAGTCTCCTATGGGCTGTAATGCTTTGGTCTAATTTTGTTTGTTGGGTTTAGTGTGTGGCAGTGGCATAGTCAGAAGGGGACACTTGAGTGGGCCCCAGCTTCAGATGGGTGAATAATGATGGGAGGCAGGAGTAGGAGAGAGAAGAGACTGGAGGGCCTCCCACCAACTAGCTTTGGAGACGGTGGGATGGAAGGGAGTCCCTGGAGTGGTGTTCGGGTGTTTGCCCCACTGTGCCAGCCTAGTGCCACTGCTGCGGAGCATGGGGTTGGTCCGTGGTGGCTTGTCCCACTCTACCTGCCCAGTGTTGCTGCTGAGGAGCACAGAATTGGGGGTTTACAAGTCCCATGCACCAATGCCACCCTCTAGCAAGCATGCTGTACAAGGGGAGCAAGACACGTCCCCGACTTGACTCCATGGTTGGAACACCGGAAGGGAAGAGTGGGGAAGGCCCCATGCCCTGACCTCAGACTTTAGCAAGGGTGCCAGGTAGACAGAGCGGAGCAAGGGCAAAGCTGAGATGGGGGTGGGTGGGCCTGGATAATAAGTGGATGGGGCACAGCCCACTCAGGCTTACCTGTGACTACACTATGGATGTGGGTGCATGCTGGTGATATGCAGGAGGTGAGAAAAGATTACCAGAGGGTGCCTTCGGGCCTTAGACTCAGACTCTTGAAGCTTTGTATTTATGTTTGTCTGGACAGTCAGATGAATTGATAGGCAGTAGCCCCAAAAGAGGTTTAGAATAAGTACTACCTCTCTCTATCACAATATCTGTATTTCAGTACAAATGTCTGAATTCAGTTGGAAAAGGTGCAAAATGAGGTAGGAAAACCTGATTTCCTGCTTACCCAGAAGCATACTTAGAAGGAGCATCCCAAAGGAATGAATCCAGGTTGCAGATACAAAATGCCATGATGACATCATCTGCCCATTCATACATGTTCCTTGTCTCCTCTTTTGCAGAGCATAAGTAGAGATTCTATTACGAACACAGGAAGGGGGTCACGCTTAAAGACGGTCATTCTTCTCCTTCCCCAGGGCTCACAGATTTTAACTCACAGGCGCCCTACGCACATATGCAAAAGTCCCACTGAGGTTAATAGAATTTTTGTACACACAAAAGAGCAAATATGGAAGAAAGCCCCTGCACAAGGACATGAAAGAAATGTTTTTTGCCATAAGGGACTAAAATTCTTCCTGGATTTTATGCTGGCTGTGCAAAGGAAAGTAGAAGATTCTGACCGTCTGCCCACTGCTGCACACATCTCAGTAGAGCAAGCAAAATCTGAAACACATTCACTTTTTACATAGTAATGGTATGTACTGTAAATAAAACAGGACAATAAATGAAAATGCTGTGTGACAGAGCCTGAGCTGTTGTGAAATACCCACAGTTCCAGGACTGGATCATATCATGGTCCCTTCAGGCCTTAAAACCCCAAACTCTTTAACTGTATGACTGCAGTGTAGTGATGCTGATTTACACAAGCTGTGGATCTATCCCGTCATTTTATCCCACAGACTGGATGTTTTAATAATGAATGAATGTATAGTTAGGTCTTATTGCCCTTGCACTGTAGCAGAATCAAAATGACTGAAATACTTAGTTGTCAATGGGTTTGTTTAGTTTGGAAAAGAGAAGACTGAGAGAAGACACGGTAGCAGTATTCAAGTATCTAAAAGGGTGTTATAAGGAGGAGGGAGAAAAATTATTCTCCTTAGCCTCTGAGGATAAAACAAGAAGCAATGGGCTTAAACTGCAGCAAGGGACATGTAGGTTGGACATTAGGAAAAAGTTCCTAACTGTCAGGGTGGTTGAACTCTGGAATAAATTGCCCAGGGAGGTTGTGGAATGTCCATAACTAGAGACATTTAAGAGCAGGTTAGCCTCTGTCAGGGATGATTTAGACAGTGCTTGGTCCAGCCTTGAGGGAAGGGGACTGGACTCGATGACCTCTAGAGCTCCCTTCCAGTTCTAGAATTCTGTGATTCTATGAACAACCTGAAGAACAAATTGTAATCCCATCACTTGACATTTCTGATGGTGAGAAATACAGAGTAAAGTAAAAATCTTTCCTATTTCTTCTTTCTCAACAAACAAATCACTCCCATTCTTTTCTGTGACTCTTTTAGCATCATCCAGCAGGGTATTTAATTGGGAAATAGCGGAATGATTTTACCAGGAGCTGGGAAATCTAAATAGTTTAGTTTTGCATTGAGTTGTTAATGTAAATTCAACCAGTGAACAGTGCTTTCAGAAATGCTCACATAAGAAAACCCTCTCCCTTTACTCCTTGCTCAAAGCAAAAGGTAAAAAGCAAAAGCCTGGGGAATCCTCTGTGAGAACTAACTAAAAGAAAAATGGAAACGAGTCCATTGATTCGGAATCAAAGAAGCTTGGATGTATTTGACTCACAAACAACATTCATTGTATCTTTGGATCACATTCCATCCCAAGAAATATACAATCTATACTAATAACTATTTTAGACAAAGTATAGACACCTGGAAAATCCTACTGCTATCAACTCATATTTGTCAAGTAACTACACAGGTTGCACTTCCCAAAACCAGAATTCTCTAGTCCAGCAACATCTGTGGCCTGGCAGGTCCCCGGATGTTCCTGGATCAAAGAGCCCTGATAGCCTCCAATCCAGGAGAGGCCAGGCTGAAGCAGTGGGAGAGGGCACAGGGGCTGGAGCCAACATCAGCCCCTACCAGTCCCCAACTGCCTACGGCACTGGGACCAGGTCAGGGCAGCCCCTAGTAGCACAGGATCGAGCCAGCGATAGCCCATGGCAGCACTAGCTGAGGCCAGAGCCTTGGGCAGCCCACAGAAGTGAGGCCAGAGCCTCTAGGCTGCCATGGAGCAGGAGCCCAAGCCCTTGGCAGCCCAGAGCAACATGTGGCCAGCGCACCGGACAGCCCAAAGAAGCAAGGCCAGAGCCCGCAGGTGACCATTGGGCTAGGACCGGAGCCCAGGACTTCGGCAGCCCCTGGCAACCCTATAGGGCCAGAGCCAGGCCCAGCAGCCCAGGCCAGTGTGGGGCAGGGCCTCTGACAGACAGCCTATGGCAGTGCGGGCTACTAGGGCACAGCAGGCAATCTGGCCAGGTCAGAGGCAGTAGGGCCAGCAATCCATCAGGAAGCCCAGCAGGAGCTGGAGGTAATCCTCCCACTTCTCCTCTCCCCCACCTGGAGCTGGCAGAGTCAGCAACTGGAGGCTGTGGCAGGGAACCTTCTCTAGTCCAGCAAATTCCCTGGTTCAGGGCCAGTCATGTCCCGAGTGTGTCGGGTAAGAGATGTCCAACCTGTATTATATATTAAATATTGATCAGACAATATTGTCTTTAGATTTGTGTTTTTTAAATCCTAACATTTGCTAAGTGGGTCCCACATTTTTCATTTATTTATATGCTGGGATGGTTTCAGTTTGCTTATAGATTTCAGCTTTTGCAGACTTCTATGGCTTAGAGATGGGTGAACTCAGTTTTCCCTATTTCTGAATACATTCACACATTATAGACTTAAACTTGAACATTATTGGGTTTGTGATGGGGTTAGGAGAGAGTGAAGAAGGAAGCAGAGAGTAAACAGAGAAAACCTGAAGCTCTTTGGGTTATGGTCTGGCATGTGGCTATATGCTTGTTTAACTCCTAGCACAATGGAGCCCTGTTCCATGACTGAGGCCTCCGTCTAGATGCTACCGCAATACAAATAAATCAACATAATCATCTTCCTCATGAGCAGAGGCAGTAAAATTTTCAAAACCACCTAAGTGACTTAAAAGGCTAAATCTCAGTCTCTTGATTGTTTAGGAGCATCAACCCCATTTGCTTGTGATGATCTTAAGTTCCTGAGTGACTTAGATACTTTTGATATTTTTATCTAAACAAAAAAAAAGATCAGAGAGTGAGCAGAGTGAAAAACAAATGCTGAGACCTGTGAATAACTGTGAGAGAGAGATAAGAAACAGAGGAGGGCAGAGAAAATACCAATTAAAAATAGTTAATAAATATATAGCCTGCCTTCACATAGCACAAAATTCCCATTAGCTAGAAATACTTTTGATTTAGTTGAATCATGACCCTGAAGGAGAAATTGACTTAAATTACAAGAAAAAATGTTTGTGGGCTAAGACTGATGTTGTGACCCCATACAAAGCAGTTTGTGAAGTCTGCCAAACTTCAATCCACAGAAGGTTCTCCAGTCCCTACAGTATGTCTCAGGGAAAAAACTCATACAATCCAGAATGCCTGTTTACAAGACTTCCCACTTCCCCTTGCTGTGTTGCCTCAGGATTTGTATTCCCTGATGATAACATATGATACACAACACATCTACTGCTGGGACCAACAGAGCAAGTTCAGGAATGTTACAGGGTGAAGTGGGAAAGTCATAGAAGCTGTCTGAAACAGTCGCAGAGAGTCATAGAAGACTTATTAAAATTTTCACTTTGAAATGTAATGCAATGATTTGGAAATGACAAAGTAGGAAATGGATGACTCAGGAGCCTGATGTTAAGCTATTCAACCTCTCACTTTTGGATCACCAGCAGGAAACATCTTTTCCATCCAATGTCTTGTTTTAGGACTGTGTGAAACAACACAATTTCATTTTGCAGAGAGCAAAGTGAACAGATTTCATTTTGAGTATGTGTATGAGTGTCCACAATTTGGACTTCCTTTGTGAACCCACCCTGAAAAAATACAGCTCAGTCAAAACCACTAAGATTCATTTCTTCCTTGTCAAAACTATTGTTAGCCAACATATACATTGTGGCTACGTCTAGACTGGCATGATTTTCCAGAAATGCTTTTAATGGGAAAGTTTTTCCGTTAGAAGCATTTGCGGAAAAGCGTCCATGCCAATCTAGATGCGGTTTTGTGCAAGAAAGCTTCGATCGCCATTTTCGCGATCGGGGCTTTTTTGTGCAAAACAATACCGCGTTGTCTACACTGGCCCTCTTGCACAAAATCATTTGCACAAGAGGGCTTTTGCCCGAACGGGAGCAGCATAGTATTTCCGCAAGAACACTGACAATCTTACATAAGATCGTCAGTGTTCTTGCGGAAATTCAAGCGGCCGTGTAGACAGCTGGCAAGTTTTTCCGCAAAAGCAGGTGCTTTTGCAGAAAAACTTGCCAGTCTAGACGCAGACTGTATGTATTAGATGCTATATGACTATATATGTTACATTGTTATAGACATTATATAATATATGAATGTTAGCACAAATCTATGCTAAATAGTGTTAATTTCACTCTTTAGGAAATAGATATTCCACAATACCTTATTTGGCTATCATAATATCCTACAAGGCTAAATGCAGCACTTGGCACTAGCAAATATAAATCCTGTCAAAATCAAGACATATGTGAGTTTTACCCTGGTACAAGGTAGGGTCTTCATGGCCCAACTGTTTTGGAATGCTATGCTCAAAAACAAGAGATAAGGAATATATCCTGTTACCAGAAAAACAAGGTAAAAATAATTGATCAGTGAATCACAATCTTGGGTGAGTGTTTTAAACTTATAAACAGGCAGGGGAGTGTTTGGTGGGAGCACAACTTCTGAGTAAGGTGAATAGAACAGCACTGTGACAAACTGTTTCCCCAAGAGATTGGTTCATATTAACACTTTCTTTACTATACTATACCAATATTGATTTTTAATCAATAACTTGCCAAGTTACTTGGTCTCTTAAATACTCTTCATAATGAACCACAAGTCCTAAATGTCTACCTCAATTTGATACCATTCCACACTGGGAATTATTAGTTAAATTGGGGAAGATGGAGGTTAATATGAAAATTGGAAGGTAGGTAACGAACCGGGGAAAGGGGAGACTACAGTGAGTGATGCTGAAAAGTGAACTTCTAGCTGGAGGTAGGTTACTAGTAAAGTTCCTCAGGGATTGGTCTTGGGCCCAATTTATTTAACATTCTCATTAATGAACTTGGCAAAAAAAATGAAAGTGTAATAATTAAATATGCAGATGATTTAAAGCTGGAATATTTTGGCAGTCGTAGAAGATGTGTATTCCTTTAAAAACTAAAGTTCTCAGTAGAAACGGGAAGAAGTTTAATAGTACTAAATGTAAGTTCGTGCACTTTGGGACTTTTCTTCTATCAAATACCAATTTGAAGCAACAGAGGGGGAGAAAGACTTAGGTTATGATGGTCAATCACAGGATGACTATTAACAGTCAATGTAATGAAGCGATGAATAAGGCAAATGCAATCCTACGCTGCATCAGGTGAGATATTTCTAATAGAGACAGAAAGTTGTTATTACCATTATAGAAGGCACTGATAAGACCTCATCTCAAATATTACAGGGACACAACCAGATCCTTGGTTACATTTGGATTTGAAAGTGACTCTGGTGGCCAGAAGTGCCTTTTTCATCTGTGATCAGTATTAAAGCTGCATTGAGTTTCCTCAGATATGGGCCTTGCCACAGTTATCTATTACATTAACCTATAGGATGGACCATTATAATCTGTTCTGCTTAAATTGACCATTGACAAAGAAGTCTTGCCTTGTGCAGAATGTGATCACAGACACCACTGTCTGTGATCACATTCTGCACTAGGCAAGTCTTCTGTCTACAGAAGACTGTCCACAGGCACGAACTAGGCTGTTGCCTAGGACCGTTGAGGGGTTTGGAGGTGGGGGCGCCGATAGTGCGCCGATCGCGCATTTCGCCTAGGGCGCCAGTTGCTGGCAGCTCGTCTAGGGCCGCTCCTGATCACAGATCACAGATGAAAAAGGCACTTCTGGCCACCAGAGTCATTTTCAACTCCAAGAGAAAACAAGGAACTAGTCAACTTGATCAGCAGAATAAGCCACCAGGAATTTGTTATACCAGTGATCCAAAACAGGATCCTGTTTACACGTTTGATTCATGTGACTGATCTTTAAAGCCCTTAGTGAACTGGATCCCGTGTATCCAAGAAGCCAAATCTCCCTCCCCTCCTCCCCATTCAGTAATATGATAGCTAGGTTCTTGCTAACTGTTGGGATGTGTCTACATTGGCAAGATTTTGCACAAAAGCAGCCACTTTTGCGCAAAATCTTGCCACCTGTCTACACTGGCCGTGAGTACTTGCGCAAGAATGCTGACGTTCTAATATAGGAAATCAGTGCTTCTTGCACAAATACTCTGATACTCCCTTTCAGGATAAGCCCTCTTGCGCAACTAGTCTTGCGCAAGAGGCCAGTGTAGACAGGCAACATTAATTTCTTGGGCAAGAAAGCCCGATGGCTAAAATGGCCATTGGAGCTTTCTTGCGCAAGAGAGCGTCTACACTGGCACGGATGCTTTTGCACAAAAGCACATCTCTTGCGCAAAGGCACATGCCAGTGTAGATGCTCTCTTATGCAAATACTTTAATGCAAAAACTCTTGCGTTAAAAGTATTTGTTCAAAATCATGCCAGTGTAGACGTAGCCTTGTAGTTGAAACATCTGGGGACTGAGACCAGATCTTTTTCAGTGGCGGGCCTTCAACTCTTTCCAATTTTCTCTGGTAGAGCCTGAATGCATTAACCCTGAAGGATGGACTAGTTTATCTATTTACCTAGGCTTTGGCTGAAGGAAGGTGTATTTATGATAACCAGAGCCTTTTTTAGCTGCCAGTTGCTTCCTTATTCCATATTACATCGAGACCACAAAGACAATTGTGATAAGAGTATTTTAAAAATTAGCAAATAAATAAAATAAAACAACAAACTCCTCACAACTCTTCTGTTTGGGGGTATATACAACTTCCCATGATTGAGACATCTAAACCCATAACTTACTGGATAAGTGTCCCATTCACAAACAAACAAACAAACAACATATTACCATTATCTCAGGCCACAACTGCAATCTATTTTGGCTTCCTCAGCAAACAGGACAAGGTCAGCCTATTACTCCTCCAGTTTGATACTCCTTGAGGTAATGATACAGGTTAGATCATTGGCTGGCAGTTACCCTGGTCATGTGTGCTCTGGAAAGGAGTGGGCTTCATTTCTTGAAACTCTCAGCAAAATCACAAGATATATTTTAAAGTAATGAAAATAAAACAGAGAGGCTGAATGTGAGAGGCTGTCTTCTGGTAAAATTACATTACAAATAAAATAGTTTTCTGGGTTTTGTCAGTTGTGTTTAGTTCCAGCTGAGTCCTGATTCACAGGTACAAAGGTTAATCCCAGCTGTGTGAATAAATTAAACAAGATGGGCAGATGCCAATCCACTCTTCCGAATCAAAAGGAAGTTTCACTATTAACCCCTTGGGTGCCATAATCCTTCTGGGTCTATGACCTTGTCCACTATCTCTATAACTAGGGCTTTAATTTACACTGTGATTTCACTTCTTCCTCCTTTTTTACACAGCCAAAAACACTCCCACACACCCCGGTTGCTGTTGTTAATTTTCATTATGGTAGAGCCAGAGAACCTGATAAATGATCCATTATACTGGGCACTGTATAGACATGTAACAAACAAAACAGTCCCTGCCCCCCAGGAGTCACAGTCTTGTGTGACAAACAGCATACAAGCACTGAAAAAAACTGATGAACAATATGGAGGTGAGTTGTGAAGGTGAAGGAACAATGTAAAAAGCCAGAATCTCCCGTAAAAGCAGACGTCACAGTTAACAACATGCCTAAGTTAGTATTTATGTTTCTCCTGCATATGCTTTCACTTGCCTAGATGCCGAACTTCGCGCTTGATCTTTTCATTGTTGTGTTTGTAAGTCATGCCTTGCCTTGTTACATGGTTGCAAGATGCTGTGCCTACCTAACATACTAAGTAAATACTAATACATATGCAATAAACATTTCAAATATTAATTAAATCCATATATTGATTCAACACAATATTCATTAACTAATAAGAAAGATTGTTACTGAATCATAATATTTTGTGTTTGTATGTCATGTTCAGATTTTGTACCTGCATCTCAGGTAGTGGACGTGTGCATCTGCTAAGGTATTTCAAATCAGGACTTAATTAATAAAGCCATTGTGTATTAAACATCATCATCAAATTTTACGTAGAGTGACTGGGGCATGGAATAGCTAAATGGGTTCTCTAGGTTTACACAAAGAGGTGAAAATAGAATAGAATGAAATTAACGAGTGTTTAGGCTCCTAAATATTTTTAATCTCTGTCCCTTAACCATAATGCCTCCAAAGAGAAACAAGTCTAAGCTGGAAAGTCGGTGGATCTTGGGCTCCAAAGCCATTTAGTTTTTTGGAGAATTTTAATTTATACACAAACAAAAGGGGATTTCTAAGAGGTCCTCTGGTTGATGTGATGGGGTGAAATACATCATGATCTGGAAATAGGTTAATAGTTATGACATAGGTGCAGTAGAAGTGCCTAATTAATTGCTTTGCAACCATAGGGGTGACATTGTGTGATAATTGAATGAACACCTAAGGCCTATAAAAGTTCAGTCTCAACGAAGAATCCACAGGGAATAACAAGGAAGGCTAGTCCTGTAAAGGGTGGACGTGCCAGAGTCTCTTAGACTCTAGAAGCCCCAGGAAGACTTCAGCGGAGCCAGGAGTGCTTGATACCAGAGTTGGGGAGCAGAAGTGGAACCCCAAGAAAGGGACTGAGCACCAGATCCAGAAGAGTCGTTGATTCTTTGTAACTTTCCACCCTACCTGGGAGGAATTTGGACTATCTGCTTCTCAGCTGGAGGACTGACTGGTGCACCGAGACAGCCTGCAGGGAGTGCTGAAAATGAAAATCCCTGTACCATCGTACACTGACAAGGGGGCCCATTGCCAAAGAGTACGGTACATGAGTCAGATCTATACAGATGTTCTGGTGGGAAATCGTAACTGACAGTTTCCGTTTCTAGAGATTTTAAACTTTTTCATCAAAACTTTTCAAACTGAAAATTGAAATGCAAGTAAGGTCTATGGTCACGTGTTATAATTCACATTAGCATCATGAGAGTCTATATTACTGATTTATTCTTGATTATAACACCATGATAAGCCAACTCATTCATATTATCTACTTATCTATGTCAGTCTATCTTATTTATGCCTATTTGCCAGAAACTGGGAATAGGCTACAGGAATGGATCACTTAATGATTGCCTGTTCTATTAATTCCCTCTAGGACACCTGGCATTGGCCACTGTTGGAAGATATGATACTGGGCTAGATGGATCTTCAGTCGGACCAGTAAAATCATTTTTATGTTCTTATGGTCTCCAGAGGAAAGTGATAGCTAATCAAACTTGAAAATGCTTTCTGAGAAGAAAATGAGCATATTGTGTTGGATAATTGGAAGAGTAGATGTCTGCCTAATTTTAATGCAGTTATTCCCTAAGAAATTAGATTATTCAAAAATGTTGTAAATACTGATCCCTCCTTGTTAGTTTATTTTATGTATTTTCAGATCGTTTTTTTGAGAGCTTCTGTTTTTGTTTCCAGAAATGAAACTAAATACTTATTATGGGCATTTAGGTATACTTTTTGATCTGAACCTTAGAGATTCTTAAAGAACTTAATCCAAAAACTTTTTTCAGGATTGAAAATGCAAGCGGGGAGAGGAGGAAGCAAAGTACTGATAGTAAATTACTCTTTCTTGTTTAGCAAAAGAGTTATCGCTATCTTCAGCTACATTCAAATATCACTGATCAAACAGAACCTTCCTACATTTTCTGTCATGCTTGCTAATTGTGAATAACGGCACACGATTTGGAATTTATGACCAGCAACACTTTGGGCAATGTTTTTGCTTTATAAGAACTGGGGAGAAGGGAGCTAAATGGGAGAGTAGAGAATATGGCCATCACAAATTCTAGTCACAGGTTTCATAACATGCCAACTTTTTTCCCCATGACTACTACATTGGCTGGTTTTTTTTTCTAAAGAATTATAGATATTCTTTGCTAGTTCTTCTAGACACCCAAGGCACTTCTTTGTCTGCCATTCCCAGGGAAGAGCTCTTTTGCACTGTATTCATCTCCAAGTGGGGACTGCCAATTATAGCTCCACCTGGGCTCAGGAATAAAAGATGTCAAGCTGTAGCCTTTGTCCTTTTTTGACTGCTTTATACCGCTATTACATTGATTGCTGTTTGTCTCCCTGTAAATGGAGCCCTACCATTTCAATCCACCTCCTTCCTTCCCTCCAACCAAAATCCTTACTCACTGCTTTTTTTCCCAACTATTCATTATCAAAAGATGCAGAATTTCAATGAGACTGGTTAACTCAGCTCTCAACCAGATCTTTATTAGATTTCAAACCACAGTTACAGGCAACCAAAGGTAATTCAGCAATGAGATCGTTGCTGGCAGCTTCTTTATCAGGGAGTAGTTACACCTTTGTTGTAATTTACACTCCTGTCTTTACAAATACATTCAATATCATTTTCTGTGCAGCTGAGAGACCTATTCTGCTGAATTAGAACTGAATCCCTGCCCCTTTGTGGCCTGTTCCCAACTGCCCTGAAAGCAGAGAAGGAAAGCCGCAGCCAACAATGTCAATAGAACCCTATAAAGATTAATGGGGTACCTGAAAAGCAACAAGGACTTTGAGTGATTTCAAGGATTCCAAAGGCTCAAGAAATCGATTTCACTGAAAATATCCTTGCTAATTTAGTACCTGATGGTATTTGACATCCCTCTGCTCTAGTGTGCACAGCAAACATGCGGATGAGGAGGAGAGAGATTGTGTATTTTTCACATACACACAATGCAAATGAAAATGAAGACTATCTAAATCAGACAGGACAACCACTTCTAATATGCCAACATTCCAAAAAATATTAAAGTTTCCTCTATCATTATCTTATTGATAAAATTAAATCAGCGCTAATGGAAATAAAATTATTGAGCATGTCTGTCTAAGCATGGAATATTGCTTTACATGAGTTTATTGTATATTGCATCAGATCTGCCCCTAAACTTCCTTAATGCTGAAGAACTCTCTGAAAAAGGCTGATATAAAACAACTTTTGACGCCAAGACGTGATTGTGTCATTGCTTCATTTTACATTAACAAAGCTACCAACTCATGCTTGAGGCTCAAAATAGGATAAAAGCAATCCATAAAATAAAATCTCTCTTATGATGATGTCTGTGATATTAAAATTCTGTTTATAGTGAAGATTTTTACATGTCCTAATTACATATTGGAAATAACTATTGTCACTTCTGCCACACTGAAAGACCCTTAATGATGACATTATTGTTTGAATAGAATTTTAAGCAGATCTAATGTAAAAAGAGAAGCAATTAAGAGAATTTTAAGTGTAATTGATCCAAGCACATAGGTTTAATATTCCTTTCCCCAATATTTATGGAAATTTTGCAATGTGAACAAAATCTGTAGTTATCAACTTTTAAAAACAAAACAGCAAAATGAATTATTGTAGTATATTACAATAGCACCCAGAGATTTTGTCTGGGTCACAGATCCACTATCCTAACCATTGTTGAGACAGAAAGTAAATGACAGTCTGTACACCAAAGAGCTTACAGTCTAAAACTCAAGATATAACAGCAGTTGAAGCAAACAATTAGGTGAAGGAGGAAAGTAGGATGGGGTAACCTAATGAGATGCTTTATTAGAGAGTAAATTTGTGCAGAATACTTCATCAGTGGTAGCAACCATGCTTTTCATGGCACAAAGAAAGAAATATACCATATTTATCTTTTCTTCCCTCTTCCTTAATAAAAAAAATGTGATGTGCAAGCCCCTTGTATTTCAGTGCAATTTGTTACAGAAGAACAGTCTAGATAGACCATCTTCACAAGCCAAATACATAGGGAAGGACTGGAATCTCACTTCATCCACAAATTCAATTCAATTCAGATGCTAATGGACTCAATCGAGATATGGGCTGGCTGAATACTACCTACTTCATAACCACTGAAGGTGCTAACAGCTCCGTAAGTGTTATCCTTCCTGTCTTAGCATCTATCTATTTACATTGATTTGTTTAGGTTTAAGTACCTAATCTCCAGATACTTAATGATGCCCTGTTTTATAGCCCCCTTCCTTTTTCCTTTTTTTCTCCCTGCCCTCCCCTCCCCCCCCCACCCCGCTTCTCCTCTCATATTTATTTCAAGTTTTCATATCCCCTACTCATAACTCGGGTCATCTGAAGAAGTGGGCTGTGCCCACAAAGCTCATGATACCATCTACATGTTTTGTTAGTCTATAAAGTGCTACCAGACTTTTTTTTTTTTTTGTAACAGGCTAACTCAGCTGTCCCCTGAAGCTCCTAGATAGTATGGATATTTGTGTATACATATTGTATAGGAGCATATTTATGTACACTTACATGCACAATACACATCTATATACACACACATATGGCTAAACCAACATGCTTTCTTATGATTTAAATTACATAAGAAAATTACACAGTGAAAAGCAGATTGTCAATTTATGAACATCAAAGTATTGAGCTCAGGTGAAGTCCTAACTAAATGTTCCCTGTTTTAATGTTAGCTATGTATAGCACAAGTTAACATGATGGGGCTTAAATGTTTCAGTCTCATCCCTTGTGTAAGTAATGCAGTTAAACAGCATATGCATGTGTGTAGATAGTACAGATAGAACCTGACAAACCCCCAGTCTCTCTCTCTTCCTTGGTAGCGATGTTGCTCCCTTGCACTGAATTTCCTGGCTTCACATCAGAGCATTTGCACCCTATTTAGGTAAAACATGCCTAATGAGCAAGCCCCACACATTTCTTTTAAACTTGCCAGGTTCACAGGCCTTGGCTGTGCTGATGAAAGCCAATGAAAAAAAATTGTTAAAGGAAAAAGAAAACAGAAAAACAGGGCAGCCAGAATTAACAGCTGCTGTGCTGCTGAGAAGGATACCAGCAGCTGTACTTAAAATAAAATTTAAAACTAAAGCACACTGAAAAATGTCTCAAATAAATATAACAGAAGCAAGGGGAAATCAAGTGGCTCCCACACCTGCATCTGTGCTGTTAAAATAATCTCAATATTAAAATGTTGTTATTGTCAGAGAAGAGGCAGTTTAGGCAAAATCATCTGGTTCGCGAGTCTTCTGAGAAATATCTCCTCAGTATGCAGAGGAAACATGACTAAAGCGGGGGTGTGGGAATGAGGATTTCTGGTCTCCATTGTTGGCTGTGACAAACTTCAAGTGTGACCTTGTGTGAGTCACTTAACAGCACTGTGCTACAGTTTCCCCATCAGAAAAAAAAAATCAGAGGGGAGCTCCATAGAGCCCTCTGAAGTCTGTAGGAGTCTTTCTGTTTAGTAGATCAGGCTTAATAATACCTAACAACCTGGCAGAACTGTAGGCATTAATTTTTGTGAAGCGCTCTGCAATTGTCTAGATTGCTAGACATGGAGAAAGCATCATTCTAAATGCATGTTTTCGCCACTGTCATTGCTGCCAAGTCATTACATTGGTTGAAGAGCAGGTTGCATATTATTCTGCCTCTTGAATCATCAACAAAATGACCACACATTTTAATTTCGCTCTTTGGAGAGATACACTTTCCTCTGCAGAATAGTCCTAAAAGTTTTAGCTTGCACTGTTTCTCTCATTATTATTGCATCAGAGCAGGAGTTGGGATTGGCCAAGCCATGAAAAATGCCAACGATTCATCTCCTTGGTTGCCTGCCATCTGGTTTTATTTTAGCAGATCTACTAGAGGCAGGAGACATCTACGTGGAGACCCCTAGCCTCCATAATTTCCTGCAGCACAGCTCCTGCAGACACCAAGGCTATGTCTACACTGGCCACAATTTCCGGAAAAGAGATGCAAATCAGGTAAGTCAGGATAGGGAAATCCGTGGGGGATTTAAATATCCCCCGTGGATTTAAATAAACATGTCCGCCGCTTTTTTTCTGGCTTGGGGAAAAGCCGGAAAAAAAGCATCTAGACTGGCGCGATTATTTAAATCCCCGCTTCTTTGACTATGCGGAGTAAACTATTTTACATGGCTCTGTCGACGGAGCCATGTAGTCTAGACATACCCCAAGATATCAGGTTGCTTGGGCTCCAATAACAATTGCTGGCCCAAGAGAGATCCCTTTAGGGTTGGTCACATAGGAGAAGTATGTCAGTACATAAGAGTCACTATGGAGATTCAGTCTCTGGGGTTGTGCCTCTTTGCCCTGGAACAGACTGTAGAGAATGGCTGATTCTCAGCTCTGACCCATCACTCCCAAACTCATCATCTCTACATCCCCAAAGTACCTATACAGATGTTTCCCTGAGGTGTAGGAAATGAAAAAAAAAACAATCTTGGGAACCGATATTCACCCTTCTGTATCTCCTCTGCTTCCTTCCAATTCTCCTCTTTATTGGGCCTCTTGATTATTGGTGCATAAAGCACAAAGAAGCCAGCTTTATGTTCCAGACACTACAATGAACCTGGTTGTTAAAAAGAGTATGTCCCAACTGAGATAATTAGTAAAGGATGTCATTGCCACAATCCCTGTTATGACTCTGATCATACTTCAAATGCAAATAAGCCAGCCAGCTGATAGGACATTTGATCTACTCTGACTGTTACACGCTGCCAGAAGACATGTGTCTGTTATTTTAAAGCCAATCAGAATTAGATTTCTGAAATGGTTAATGAACTATTGTTACACCCATTAAGCTCAGTGAAAGTTTGGGCCAAAAATTGAATGTGCCCACAGAGAGTATCACAATTATGGCCACCCCCCATACCTCTGTCCCTGTTCTGGTCTCAGAGAGCACTCCCTCAGGCATCAGCCTCAGGAAGGCAGATTCCATAAATTTTTCACTGCTAGGCAGGACTCAGGGCTATTGCGTTCTGTGTATTGACCTTCCTTACCTTGCAGGCCCAAGTGAGTTCAGGCACCAGCAGTTCTTCCCTTAGGAGTCTGTGATCAGTGACGTATATAATACCCAGTCAGCCTTCTTAAATCTAACGTATTGTTTATTTTACCAGTAGGAATGAAGCATATCGGGGAAAAAAGATTTTAAAACAAGATATACTCATCCCTCTGACTTAGTCCTCTCATGCCCTAATCTAGTCAGGCCTAACCTCTTCAGGCATCCTCAGGGGCACTGTGTCTTATTCTGCTTCCTACAAATTACTCCTGGTTTTCTCCTTAGAGAGGGTCCCTTTCAGTGCTCCCAAAGTCCTTTTCTTCTTCTGTGTTCCTAGGTTTTTTACCTTTCTGGTGTCCAGACCAGTTCTGTAGGCTCAGCAGGAGATCAGAGTCTTCAGAGTGATGGCTCATAATAATTCTGTGAAGTATTTACTCAGGGTGGCCAGCCTTGAGCCAGTCTATCCATCCTGACTACTTCCCCAGACAGAGGTCTGTTGAGTCCGACAAGTGGAGTCATACAACAATCACAATAACCAGGCTGGCACTCAGTATTCATACAACACACAGTGGTAATAAATTATTACTGAAGAGTACCAAATCCATTACAGAGGGTAACAATCACAAGTTTTTTTAAAGCATTTGTCATTGATTTACTTGACCCTTCATCAAGTCTGTGGAAAATAAAAAGTGTCAGAAAAAAAAAACATTCTCAGCATCAACATTACTTATTTCTAAATTGAACAGAAGTGGCACATTGATCTCATTGCTGTGGCGCTCTTTGCTGTAACTGCATTTCTGACTTTACTCGTGGCTTTCTCAGCTTACAGCGCTTCTCAGGGCAGAGGCCAGCTAGCTAACAGAAAGTATGATTAGAAAGCAAGCACAATGGAGATGGACCCCTAGGGAAATGAGATAATAGACGCCACAACTGGACAAGAGGGACATATGTTAGAGTAGGAGGGAAAACTGCCCTTTCAGCAGCCTCTTTCTTGGCCTTGTGCAAACCTATTCCTATAAGGTTTTGTTTTTCATAAGAATAATTGCTTTTCTCTTCATCCATCTCTCTCTCTCACACCTGAATTGTGGATCCAATTGTGGGAACTACTATTTTGGGTAGCAATTTCAACTGGTGAGAAGTTTGTACTTTTTACACAGATCTGAAGCCAAGATTCTCAAATATGAATGACTAATGTTAGAACAGTAATAGAAATGTAGCCGTGTTAGTCTGGTGTAGCTGAAACAAAATACAGGACTATATAGCACTTTAAAGACTAGCAAGATGATTTATTAGATGAATGTTGGAACTGGCTCTGGTGTCCAACTAGCGCCTGGAGCACCACGGAGCAGTAGCCCTTCTGGTTTATGAACCGGGCTGCTCGGTGCTCTGGCGCCTGGATGGGGATGTGGGTCCCGCCTACGGCTCCCCCAGAGTTCAGGAACCCGAGGCTGGCGAAACCGGCAATGGTGGTGTTCACGTCACGGAGGCGGATCACCCTCTGGAGCAGCACTTCATTGATGGCATGGACGACCTGCAGAGGGGCACGTGGAAACACAGGGGATGCATGGAATGAGACACAGTGCATACATGGGCCCCTGGGGTGTGCTCACCCTTCCTTTGATGGCCCCTTCCCCTCCGCAGGCCAGGGCCCTCGGTCCCCCGAGATTTCCTGCCCTCCCACCAGTGGGGCTGTGTGCAGGAAGGACAGCATGACCCCCTGGGTGCAGGGCTTCCCCCTGCCCCTACAGCCTTCCCCTGCCCGGTCTGGTCCCTTCCCTCCCCCAGGACAAGCCCGTGGTCCACAGAGGGCCTTACCTGCCAGACGACTGCACCATCGGTGGACCTGCCCACCCCGAACTGGTTCCCCATGGAGCAGTAGCTGTCTGGGGTGGCCAGTTTGCATACGGCAATTGCGACCCTCTTCTCCACGGGGATGGCGGGGCACAGGCGGGTGTCCTGCCTTCGGAGCGCAGGGGTGAGCCAGATGCAGAGCTCATGGAATGTCCCCCTGCGCATCCAGATGTTCTGCACCCATTGTTGGTCGCCCCATTGTCCCAGCACCAGGCGCTCCCACCAGTCCCCACTGGTGTCATAGCTCCAGAGGCGCCTGTCAGTGATGGGGTGCGGGTGCCTGAGCCCAGCTGCAGCCGTGGCGAGCTCCTGTACATGCTGCCCAGTCTTCAGCTCCTGCTGGAGCAATGTGGCTCTCTGGTGGAGGAGCTCCACAGCCTCTATAATGGCCATGAGGGGACGTTTGTGGCTGGGGTCCTCTTCTGGCTCCATGTCTGTGAAGGTGGCTACGAGGGTGCCTGGGGCACTTGCCAGGAACAGAGGTGACAGGCGCTGTTGTGGCTCTTGGTCTCTCAAAAAGGGTGCCTGAACATGCAGCCACAGGGAAACGGCCATCCAGGAGTCCCTTTAAGTACATTTCCCAGTGGGGGTCCGGCGCATGCCCACAGACACTGCTGGTGACCTCTTGACATGGCCGAATTTCTTCCAGAGACACGTCCTTGTGCAAGAGCTTCCTGGCAGTGTGGACACTTTCTTGCGCAAGAGCTCAGCGTTCTCATGATGCAGTTCTGGCCAGTGTGGACATTTGCTTGCGCAAGAATCTGCCAAGTGTAGACATAGCCCCAGTGTTCACAACATCCGTTGGCAAGGAGTTCCATTGGTTGACTGTGCGCTGTGTGAAGAAAAACTTCCTTTTGTTGCTGCCTGCACAGCTTTGACTATATTGGTGTACTGGTACAGTTAAAGTGCTACAATCCCTTTAATGTGGATACGGCTATAGTAGTTATAAAGTTGAGCATGAAGGAATAAACACTTTTATACTAAAATTACTGCATCCATGATAGGGATATTGTGATACATACACTATACTTGGATCGTACTGTTATAAATATTTAATTTAAAAACCCTACAACCCCGATCAAACAGTTAGACAATGTTTATGCTACACAGCTTTTAGTGACAAGGCTGTGTCTGTCATTAAAAGTTGGTGTGTGTGAATGCTGTTTGTGAGCACTTTTGCTGACAAAATACTTCCAGCCCCAATTAGTGGCTTTTGTTTTGTCATCAGGAGCCCATTCACACTTGCACTTGCTATGGCAAAACTTTTGTCATTTGGGCTGTGTCCAGACTCAGGGGGTTTTTCGGGAAAAGTAGCCTTTTCCCGAAAAAACTTCCCCTGCGTCCAGACTCAAGCCGCGTTCTTTCGAAATAATTTCGAAAGAACGCGGCTTTTCTTTCGATGGCGGTAAACCTCGTTTCACGAGGAAGAACGCCTTCTTTAGAAAGTTCCTCTTTTGAAAGAAGGCATTCTTCAATGTAAATAGAGCTTCCTCGAAAGAGAGCATCCAGACTCGCTGGGTGCTCTCTTTCGAAAAAGCGGATTGCTCTTTTGAAAGATCCGCCTGCAGTCTAGACGCAATCTTTCGAAAGAGGCTCTTTCGAAAGATGCTTTCGAAAGAGCCTCTTTCGAAAGAAGCCTGCAGTCTAGACATAGCCTTGGTGGGGGGAGAGAGGAGGGAATGAGAAAATTTTGACCATCAGTTGCAAGTGTAGATAAAGTCTGATATTGGTATAAAACCTGTGCAGATCAGGTCTTAGACACCTACAGCCAGTATCTTAGTTGAAATGCATCTATATATTTCCACTGATGTCAATAGTTATGGCAGTTTACAACTAAGTACATGGTGCTAATTAAAGATCTTGATTTTAAAAAGTAATGAGCCCCCAGCAGTTCTTTTTGATATCTGCAGAATCCTTGATCTATAGAGAATCGTATGCTATTCGAAAGCCCTCCAAGTTTTGCAAAAGGCACTTGTCACCATGTGCAAAGTTGCTTTTAGCACACTTCCCTACTCAGCAAGACTCATATGATTTGTGTGAAATATCTAATGTAGTCTGTGTGCCTGGATTAGTGCCACCTCTAGCAGCCATCTGATCACAATGATAGGTCAATCAAAGAGAAGCATTTGCTAGCCAGATACATGGTGACACTTGACAAAGACCAGCATCATCAGCACTCATTGGGTTTGGAGCATTAACAAAGGGTTGCAAGGCAGCACAAAGTCTCCCCATAGGAACTGGTATGTAAATACAGGCCTGCTGATGGGGAGGGCAAAGGGAACAATTTAGAATTGCCACCGGAGCACCGCACCATGCATTCCATGCCTCTCCGAGGGCTGGCGGAGGGGCACCATGCCATCCACCCAGTGGTGGGTGCAGGGTGCCCCAGCAAAACCCCTATCACCGAGGCCCCACTCCTTCTAGAACTGTGGATTCGGACCCCTCCCCACCTTACTTAGGGGCCCGGTGATCCTTTCAGCTCCCCCTATGTAGATGATAGAAACAGGTTTGTGTCCTCCTGAATTTGGATGGGGTGGATAACAAATTTTGTGTTGCTGTATGTCACTTATACAGCCATGATAGTGAATGGAAATCCACAACAACATCCAGTGACCAAGAGGACCATTCTTGGAGTTTGGATATTGATGGCACCAAAGTCTCACCTGTTCTCTGCCAGGGGCACACAATAGTTAGTTACCAGACTTGGACTAAAATACTATCGTCTAACCCAGATCTTCGGTCACAGTAACTGTGACACTGGTACAGGATGGCAGACTAGATGACTAATGATCTTTTCTTGACATAATTTCTATAAAACTGTGAAAGAAATCTGCTCTTAGAGATTATTAAGAAGATATGAGCTGAATTTGACCGCGGAGCTCAGCACAGAATTTATGGACACCTTGACCACATTTTCATTGCTCTTCAGACCAAAGCAGATAATATTCAGAAAACTGTCATCATGCTCCATCTTCTTCCCTTTTTGGCAATTGTCTGACACTCCAGGGGATTGTGCAAACCCCCCACCACCTGAAGTTTACAGAACAGTTCCATGAGGTTTACATTCCTTTATTTGGGTTATTCCTGAATGGAAAAGAATTAATTTCAGTGGGAGCTTTGCCTGAATGAAGATTGTGTTACAACTAAGTAAGAATTTCAGGGTTTGGTTGCATTCCAGAGTGATATTTGTAATTAAGGCTCTGACACAGATTTCTTTCCATACTGAAGGATTCAGTAGCCATGAGCCGATCCATATTTAGGAAAAGTTAAGCTTATTCCTAACACAGCAAACATGGATCTGACACACAGAATGCCAGCAAGAGTCTGACTTTTATTTTCTGGTCCAGTCACATGACCTGACTCGGGGTTCCAAAGGTTACATATATTACAGAGGTGAGTAGCCAATGATTTACTAGCCCATAATCTGTCAAACTCAGACACTGAAAAATAGTTAGAGCCATTCGTTAGTGTTCCATATATAGTGAGGAATTAACGCTGCTGCCCTCTTGACTTTAAACGTTAAGCACCACACACAAATCTGTATCTCCAAATATGTCCCTTTCATGAATTGAAAGCTTTCAAAGTGGGTCATTTGACTTGCTAGAGGAGTCATTATTCTGAATATTTGCTAATTAGTTCACTGTCACTGACATTAATACTCATGGCTATATGTCTAGCACAGGCCAATAATGTGCACATAAAATGGAAGGAATGCAGATAAAAAACTAGGGTAACTTTAAAAAAATTAAAAACAAGCTCCAAATATGGAAAAATAAGAGACCTGAAATTATAAAACCACACATTAAATATCAAATGTAAATCTTCTTTGCTGAAGGATTAAATGCTCACTATGGACGATAAGGGAATATATTTCTAATGGTGAATTTATATCAGTCCACAGGGAACCCTATCAAGGTCCAGCTGACTAATGACTATCATTTTCAGTTGATTTCATTAGTATTTAAGTTATAGTGTGAAGTACATTCCCTTTGGTGCACTGAAAGTCAGTGATTTACATACATTCATGGTGAAGGTTGTGCTTTGGCTAATATAAAAGTGATTTGCTAGCGAAGACCAGATTTTTCTTATGCCTACCTAGGTCCACCTATTCAAAAATAAATATTAACTTTTAACATAATATGTTCTAGCACAATATAGTATCACATTAAAATAAAATAAAAGCAGTGTTGTCTGCCCCCAAGTTATTTTATCTGTATAATGCAGTCCTCTTTGCTAGGCATGTTGCAGAGTAGTTTGCAATTTTGTATTTACTGCAGAATTCATATGTGCAATATATCATTTTTACTATTGTGTCCTTAATGCACAACATCACCAAACACTATCCAGTGAGTTTACTGCATGTAGACAAGCCAACAGGGCACTGTGCAATTTATCAACTAGTTTTTCTACATTCATTCAATGTAGTTTCATTCTATAAAAGCCCAAGTAGAACATGCATTACACTAAAAGTAAATTGTTGCTAGTGTATTTCCTTCTATTATCTCTTCCCTGAAACTCCACCGAATTAAAACTCCACATTCTCACTTCCAAATTTCCCCCTTTTTCATGTCCACTCACATCTGATAACACTGCTCTATAGCCAAAATGCTTCTGAAATAAATGTAGTCAAACTTTACTAATTCTGGGTCACTGAGAATGAAAATGATGCTTAAAATTGTTGATTGGCTCTAGTTTTCAAGATATGCTATTGGGTCAGTATATACGACCTGTGACTTGCAAATGGCGGAGGATAAGTGAGTTATAAAGGGAAGGGATCTCAATTTAAACCAGAAATGACTAAAATACATCTTTGATTGGATCTATGAATAAATCTATGGCTGGGTTTGGACAGTACTTGCTTTTTAGGCAAAACAATGAATGATGCAATCTGAAGCTGGTATTGCATCATATATGATATGAATTGCATCATGTTATTCCTAGAAGTCATGGATGATGCAATCATAACGAAGCTTACATCACTCTGCTGAACAAATTGCCCTATATCAGCTCTAGAAATCATACAGTGTCGTGCTCTCTTATTTGTCAGTGTTTGATTTTGCAAAGGGACACATTTCTGTTTAGCCAAAGTGAGCAGAGATGCCTCATACTTGTGTGAACAGTGCAGATAACTTCTGCTATGTTTGTGGTGAAGTGACTTTTGCCTCACAAAAGCGAAGTATAACCACTATTGTTAAGAAAGCCTTTATTTTGGCTGAAAAATTGGAGATCAAGACAAGAGGTGGGCCCCACACATATGCTGCAACACTTGTGCAACAAATCTTTGCCAGTGGTTGAACAGGAAAAGGAAAACTATGCCTTTTGCAGTGCCAATGATTTGGAGAGAGCCAACAGATTATACCAGCAATTGTTACTTCTGCATGGTGCCTCCAGTTGGGAAAGGTGTGTCAAAGAAGAAAAAGTGGACTGTGCATTATCCAAACATTCCATCAGCTATACGCCCAGTACCCCACGGAGAAGGACTGCCGGTTCCTGATGCACCAGAATCATTCTCACTTGAGTGAGACGAGAAAGAGGAAGAGGATGAAACTTCTGGTCCTGAACCATCAATGTCACAGGACCCACATTTTCTCCCATCCTCCTCCTCTGAACCACACCTCATAACACAAGGTGAACTGAATGACCTTGTCAGGGATTTGGAACTACCCAAGAGTAAGGCAGAGCTGTTGGGCTCCAGACTACAGCAGTGGACTCTCCTGGCAGGTGATGTTAGGGTTTCCATGTTCCGTGACCGTCAAAAGGGTCTTGTCCCATTCTTCTTCATGGAAGGTGATCTTGTAGCCTGCAACAACATCGATGGTGTGATGGCAGCCCTCAACATCATTCATGATCCAGATGAGTGGAAACTGTTCATTGATTCATCGAAGACGAGTTTTAAAGCTGTTTTGCTGCATAATGGCAATGTTTTGCCATCAATTCGAGTTTGGTCATGCAGTCCATATGAAGAAAACCTATGACAACATGAAACAACTTTTGAGGTGCATAAACTATGACCAACATCAGTGGCAGCTTTGTGGCGATTTGAAGGTTGTTGCTCTCTTGCTTGGTCTGCAGACTGGATACACAAAGTACTGCTGTTTTCTCTGCAAATGGGATAGTCGTGCAAGAGATTCCCACTACATCAAGATAGATTGGCCACTCTGACAGTCATTGGAGCCTGTGAGGAAAAGTGTTCATCATCTACCACTTGTTGAATCAAGGAAGATTTTGTTACCACCCTTACACATCAAGCTGGGTCTGATGAAGAACTTTGTGAAGGCCATGGATAAAACACAAGCAGCTTTCAAGTACCTCCGTGGAAAATTTCCAAGGTTAAGTGAAGCTAAGATAAAGGAAGTTGTTGGTCCTCAGATTCGTGAACTTCTTCGAGATGATGCATTTGACCATGCACTGCGTGGCAAGGAAAAGACGGCATGGAAAGCCTTCCAGTTAGTGGCAATAAATTTTCTCGGAAACAACAAGGCAGACAACTACAAGTTGTTGGTGGAAAACCTCCTCAAGGCATACCAAAGCCTTGGTTGCAACATGTCACTAAAGATACATTTTTTGCACTCTCATCTATATTTTTTTCCACCGAACTGCGGAGCAGTGAGCAACGAGCATGATGAGCAATTTCACAGGACATTGCAACAATGGAGAAATGCTATCAGGGCAAATGAAGCCCATCAATGCTTGCAGACTAATGCTGGACAGTGACAAGAGATGCTCCATTTAATGAAGACAAGAGACAAGCCAAGAAGCGCCGAGTAGACACTGAATAGGACTAAACTATGTACATAATAGTTTTTTGCCTTTTGTTTCATAATACATTTTATTTATATAACCCTTATGCTGATTTTTAAAGTGTTACATAAACAGGACAGGTGAAATATTATCATGTAAAGCAACCATAAACACATGAAAAGACCTAGGTTTACAATTTATGATTAAAACTCTGCTATCTACACAATATACATAGACGTAAAATGTAAAAACTTAAATATCTTGGAAACAGTAGCCAATCAGTTGTTTTAATTGTCATATTTAAATTCAGCACATCAAAATACATAATAAATAGCACATTTTATCTCTGAAGCAGACGACTTCTAAAAAATTGTAGACCAGTGTAATATGCTAATTCTCTAGCCCTTTGTAGGCTTATCCATACCAGTGTTCTGTTTCTCTCCTGTTGTTCCACTCCTCCATTCCAACAGAACTATGAGGAACTGTGGGGGTTTTTCACAAAATGCCTTCCATTCTAGTATATAATAAAACCTTAAACATTTCAAAGTTCCCTATAAATCAAAAGTAAAAAAATAAAATAAAATAAAATAAAATAAAATAAAATAAAATAAAATAAAAAATCCTTTGGATTACTCCAAATATTCACTTCAAAACAGTTGATACATTTTGTTCTGACTTTGATTTGTTTTTCTTTCATATAATATGGTATAAAATGTAAGGCCTTGTCTACACTGGTGTATTTTATTGCTAAAACCAGCCTTTTGGTGACAAAACAGTGAGAGTGTTTACACTACAATGTGACTTTTGTTGGGGAAAACACCCTGTTTTGGCAACAAAACACTTCCAACCCATAATAGACTTTGTCTTTTCCCTCCCTTTATTGTCGACAAAGAGCCAGTGTGGATTTTTTGTTGTTTGTTTTGTTGAGAGAACTGGCTTCCACCCCATCCCACACTGCCTGCCCTGATGACTGTGCTCAGTGTTTTGTGATCTCTGCCACCCTGCGGGCATTCACCCCCTCCCCTCTCAAAGCACTGGGAAGTGTCTGACATCTGAGGGCACCGCTCCATTTGGGGAATAAAGAGGAAATCATTGGCATGCTCCTTCCTGTTCTGCCCTGCTAGGAACACAGCAGCAGGCAGACCGCTGCTGCAGTGGGAGAGCTGGAGAGGTTGGTGTAGTGCTTTGACATTACTTAGCACAGAGATCTCACAGAGCTGCAAGGCAATCCCAAGAAGCACAGAGATCAACTCTGCCTTCCCACAACAACACTGCACTGTTTGGCTGTGTTTTGATAGAGGGATGTAAATTAGACACTTCGAAATTGCAAATGAAGTGGGGATTTAAACATCCCATGCTTCATGTGCATAATCATGTCATGGCGCTCTTTTGAAAAAGTGCCATTTCTAAAGTAAAACCATGGTCTAGACGCAGTTCTGTCTAAAATAGCAGGCTTTTTTGAAAGATCCTGTACTCCTCAAAAAATGAGGTTTTCAGGATCTTTTGAAAAAGCCTGCCATTTTCAAAAGAACTGCATCTAGACCGCGGTTTTACTTTCGAAATGGCCCTTTTTTGAAAAAGCGCCATGACGCGATTATGCAACTGAAGTGCAGGATATTTAAATCCCCATTTCATTTGCAATTTCCAAGTGTCTAATTTACATCCCTGTCAAAAGAGGGATGTAGTCTAGACACAGCCTTTAATGCTTACCAACAGGCTTTGTCTACACTGCTGGTTTTGCCAGCAATTAGTATGCAAATGAGGCATGGATTAGCATATCATCATGCCTCATTTGCTTAATTTATGCACACTATTTTTGCACACAGGTTTTGTGCAGAAAAAAAAGTAGTGTGGATGTTTTGTGCAAAACCCCCATTTTCCACAAGAGGCATAAGGCTCTTGCAGAAAACGGGGGTTTTGTGCAAAAAAACCCATTTACACTTCTTTTTTCTGCAAAAACCCTTTGAGCAAAAATGGTGTGCATAAATTATGCAATTATCCACACCTCATTTGCATACGCACTGCCTGCAAAACTGGCAGTGTAGATGAAGCCACATTGTTTTTCTCTATCTGTGGACAGAGAGCTAGCAACCTGGCCATAAAATGCTAACAATAGGAGGCAGAAAAACTGGTTTGACCTGTTTTTACTTTTGGCAACTTTAGTATGTCCACAGCATTTTGTCACTAAACCTGCCCAGTGTAGAGAGAGCCATGGTTTGAAATTAAAAATAATTTTGAAATGGAATATTGAACTGTTCTTTTCTGGTCAAACTGGAATATTTCAACCTCACGTGTTTTTAATTTTTCTTTCAAAATGGATTTTCAGGGAAGGTAATGTATTTGCTCAATACATTTCCCTTTCAACAAGTCTTCATTTTCCAATGTAAAAATGTTCCATTAGAAAATGTCTAATCTCCAGTTCCACTCTCAACCTTCAGTCCTTTGCACAAAACCCCTGGCATCCATGAATGCAACCCATATACAAGCACCCTTATTTTGTGTAGACTTTGCTTTTTTCTTCTTCCTCATTGTCCAGTGTCATCTGTCCTTGCATTATATAATGTCATTTTTTTATTATGGCATGGACCTGTACTAAATCTCCTTGTTCTGTACATATTCTACAAAATAATAATACGAATGAATAATTATTGTAATACACATGCACTGATTGGATGGTACAATGTGATTTACAAGGAATTCTTATTATTTTCAAATGAGTACTAACCTAAGAGTTGTGATATATGCAGCTTGTATCTGTTATTATTTATTTTACATATGTTGCTCTTCTATATGTACCTTTCTTTAGAGTTGGGTGAACTTTTTTGACTAAGAAAACATTTTTCCAGACCAGCAAAACAAAAGCCTCCATGTGTGTCATTATAAACATTAGCTTCACTAAACTCCACACTTATGACTCATTCTATTGCTATAAAATGAAAATCATGAATAGTTGTGAATCAAATCCACAGGGTAAAGAGATCTCCCTTAAAAAAGTCCAAAATACTTAAATATTACCCCAGAATTCAAATGAGATAAGTCTGGAAATCTTTCAAGTCTCTGGATCTCTGTTTTCCAGGAGCCTGACTCATCTCTCGCACAGGGGTAAATAAGGAGTAACTCCACTGAAATCAGTGGTGCTACCCCAAGGTAAAATCACTGTAAGGCTATGTCTAGACTACACCTCTCTGTCAACAGAGAGAGGTAGATTAGGCACATCAAAATTGCTAATTAAGTAGGGATTTAAATATCCTGTGCTTCATTAGCATAAACATGGCCACCACTTTTTTTCCGAAACAGAGCTTTTTTGAAAAAAAAAAAGGCAGTCTAGATGCGGATCTGTCGAAAATAAACCCTTTTTGACAGATCCTGTAAACCTAATTTTTTGAGGAATACAGGATCTGCCAAAAAAGGGTTTATTTTCACCAGATCCACATCTAGACTGCCATTTTTTTCAAAAAAAACCTCCGGTTCGAAAAACGTGGTGGCCATGTTTATGCTAATGAAGCACGGGATATTTAAATTCCTGCTTCATTAGTAATTTTGATGTGCCTAATCTACATCTCTCTGTCGACAGAGAGGTGTAGTCTAGACACAGCCGTCGTGACAGAGGGTCCAAAATCAGTAGTCAGAAGAGACTCACATAACAATAGGAGACTGAACGGATGTACTGATAGTTGATATTTTTTACTGCCACAGCCAAATAGAGCTAGATGAGAAACAATTTTCTCCAGAAAAAGTTTTCAAGGTTTAAAAAAGAAGTTCCTATCTCAGCTTGGGATTAAATATCAGGTTCTAAAATGTTCATGCATGGAAAGTCAAAAATGAAAATTGGTTAATCAAAATGTTTGCTTTATTTTTTGTAAATTGCAGCTAGCTTACATTTCAAAACAAAAAAATGCTATTTCATATGGGAAACTGGAGTTTTCATTTAGAAAATATCATCATAAGACATTTTAACAATCTCAAAACTTTTTTCCCAAAAAAGTTTTAAAGAAATTCACTGGAGTCAACCTTTTCCCATGAGAAGTTTTAACAGAGCAGCATATTTTGATAAATGTTTTGTTGCTAAATTCCTAACGAGCTCTACTTACAAATGAGCTAAGGTGCAAACAAATCACACCAGAATGTTTTACGTTCCCTCTGCATGGGATGCCAGTAACTCAGCCCAATATTTGGGAAGGGGGACAAAAGTGGCAAGTGCCGTAAGGTCCTGTGATTTAAAAGGGACTGGGCTCCTGGCTGCCACTACTGCATCAGAAGCCACACCCAGATCCCCAAGTCTTTTATATTACTGCTGGAGCACTGCACAGCATGCTCCAAGCATTGCTGAGGTCTGGACAGGACATTCTGTCATCCAGGCAGTGCTGTGGGCTGGCTGCCTCTGGCCCCAACCCTTTCACCTGAAATCCCACCCCTTCCAGGAGTGCAGAGTCGGGGTCCCTACTCACCTTGTCCAGGGGCCTGGCAAGGCTGTCAGCTCCCCTGCAGTCACTACATAAGAAGCAAGACTGTGGAGGATCAGGCCCTCTGTGCATAATGATGTTGGTCCTATCCTACGTTTGCAGTTATACAGAAAACTACAAGGGGACCAAATTTAAAAAAAAAGTCTAATCTAAAAGGAGTCTTTTAATAACATACTAAAAATTAGCCTCATTAGCTGTTTTATATCTACAAAGTTCTGTAGAAAGGAGGGATTCAAACATTAGATTCCTGATTCCATTTAGATTGGGTCACCAATTTCTATCATGAATTCAGGGCATGATATGAAAGATCCATAAAAAGCATCCCTTATGTATTATTTACTAGATTTATCCAGAGCTGCTTGGGTCCTAACTCACATAAGTTTTAGATTTTTTTGTTGTTGTTGTTTTCATTTAAATCATTGTTCTGGGTGGCGCTGCACCACGGGAAGAGTACACCTGCAGTCTTCTCTCACTGCAGCAGGTTGGGTCAAGGTGAGATGTACCTGTTCATGGCTTCTGCAGCTCCAGTGGGCACAGCCAGGGGAGAGATGCATGTTCCCTGGCTGGGTGATAGATGGACAAACAAGCAAACTCTCTGAAATGTATAGTAGATAGCTGTCCCTTTCTCTACCCTTTCTCTACCTACTGGCCTAATGGTATAACAGTGGTCCCAGTTCCCATCTCTCATCCCTTGCTGCCCCTTGTGGTCATTCTGCAATATAACACTCTCCTGCCAGACTCCTCCCTTTCCATTTCATGAGAAACAATAATATTCCAGGCACATCCCATTATCCTGTCACAGCCAAACTCTGACCTTGCTTTAAGTTATGATAAGCAGAAGCTGCATACTAAATTTAGTGGTCCTAGCTCATATTGCTTAGGAGGTGTTCTTGAACAAACAGACTCATAGATGGACAGACAAACAGATGCCCATTTCTAAAATATATAGTAAGATATGTAGCATTCAGAGGCCCCAATCAAAATCAGGATCCCATCGTGCTGAGTGACGTTTATAGAGATAGTAGATAATCCTTTTCCAAAGATCTTACACTCAGAGAAGAGACAAAAAATGGGTGGGAGAAATGAAACAATATTATTCCTATTTTACGGAGCAGAATAAAGACCTAGAGTCCCATCCCATTGCCTCAACCACAAAGTCACCTTTCCTTGGTTTATCCACCAGCATCTCAAATCTTGTGTTTTCTTTGACCTGTGAAACTTCTTTAAGTTAAACTATTCAAGTAATGGAGCATGGATCAGAACCATGTAGGACAAAGGGTTTACTTGATTTTTTAGTAAAAGTGCATCAAGTTGAAACAAGCCTTTTTCCAGCTCAATAGCTGCATCTTGCTATTCCATGTAACACCCCGCCGCTTGGATGCTCTTGATAGAAAATTGCCACTTCAGCAAGAAGCCTTGAAGGTGAAGAAGTGGTTCATTACAAGAACCTGGTCCATTAGAACATTCATCCTTCAACTAGTGATCTAAATCTAAAGTTGGTAACTGTCCTCTTTGTGCTACTACAGTCAAAGATTCCAGTTAACCCTTCAAACATTTTATAATCTCAAAAGGGAATTTATCTTAGCTTAGCAACTGGGTGGAACATAAGATGAAAAAAGGATTTTTCAAAAAAATTGAAAGAGAAATGTTACTGCAAACTTCCAGTTTGGCATAACTACAATTAGCCTGGACACATTTCATTGAAATCATGCAGGAAATCCTAAGGATCATGAAGAAACTATTGTTTTACCGCACTGATGTTGCCTTCTAAGAATATTTTGCAAAAGTCCAGTTTACTTCAATATTCAAATCCTATTATAATTTTTGTAGAAGTTCTTTATTTCTAGCTTCCAAAGTGGATTTGTTCCACTCTTCATCATGCTGTAGATCAGCTGTTTTCAAAGTGGGGGTTGTGACCCATTAGTGGGTTGTGGAATGGCAGGCACTGGGTCGCTTTGCTATAGGTCGGGTTGCTAAAGACAGGCTTCCTGCCTATCCTGACACCATGGACCACAACGCATCCCAGAAGTGGTCAGCAGCAAGTCCAGATCCTAAATGGGGGGCCACAGGGCTCCATACACTGCCCTCTTCCTGAGCACCATTCCTGGCCAATGGGGGCTGGGGAGAATGGTGTCTGTGTGTGACAGCAGCACTCGGAGCCACTTGCAGACCTCTGCCTAGGACTCAGACAAGCTACTGGCTGCTTCCAGGGCACAATGTTGTCTGAGGTCCCAGGACAGATGGGAAGCCGGCCTTACAATCGCCGCTGCTCTGCTGAATGTGAGTCGCTGGAGGTAAACCCATGCCCAATCTGGTCCCCCAATTTCCTGTCCCAGTCCTGAGCCCTCCTCCTTCATCCAACCCCTTCATTCCCAGCCCCACCCCACACTTTAATCAAAAGATATAATTATGTTGAGTCACAGGCATCAACCATTTTCTTACACTGGATCATGAAAAAATTTGAAAAGCACGGCCATAGCAGCCACACAAGGCAGTAGTTGTGCCTCTGTTTCTGTCTGCTAGCTAGCAAATATGTTTTAGTAAATGGTATTCCATCCAAATGCTCTATTTCCCTTTGAATCATTTGCAATACTTTGAAGCGGACTACAGTTTGTTCTCCACCACAACAAGTAGGTTAAAAAAATAAACTGCAATATTCTAAGGAAAGACAGAAGTACTAGGAAATAAAAAGAACCCATCTGTCATATTCACTAAAACATTTTTAAAGTACTTATCTCAAACAAAATGCATTATTAATTAAGCACAGAGAAATCTATTACTTTTAGGCTACTGCGTGCTTTGGCAGCTCTTCAAAATTAGTTTGAAACAAACTGAATTCAAAAGCAGTGGGTGAAAAGAAAAGCAGGCTATGGTGATACTAGCATTTATATCCTTTCTCCTGATTCTGCATGAATCTCAACTTTTCCAGCTGAAGTTCAGAGAACCAGGAAAGAGAAAGAACAAGACATACACTGTTCTTGAGAGGAAAGGGAGCAAAGCGGACATCTAGAAAGACTTTATGAAAAAGTATATATTTGCCTTCAATATCCCTTAGATTTCCATACTAGCTATCTCTCTTCCAATTTTCACCTAGAATCAAGCCTCACTGGGATTCACAAAACCCTGTTCTGCTGCCTTTGGACTCTCTAGGGACCTAAACTCAACACCTGCATTTTTGCAGTAGAAGTTCTCTAGCAACCTATGTTTCTTCATCTCAACATGCCCATTGCAGTCCAACACCAGGCATCCAGAACTTGAAGCCCCTTTGCAACTCACAAGCTGAGGAAAGATATAGATGTTCTTCCATTTAACTCACATGCAGGGCCTGATCCAGAACACATGCTCAGATTGTGTTTACCACAGCAGGCCAATTTATACAAAATAGCCTTGGGAGGGAATGATAACAACCCACCTCATAACTTTTAGCCATGCAGTTAATGTGCTCAGATGTGAGACCAGGTTCAAGTCCCCGCTCCACTTCAGGGGGAGAAAAAATTTGAACAGGGCTTTGTTACACAGGCAGTGCCTTAACTTCTGGGCTGTGGAATACGCTGCTGGGGGCACTCCCGATCTCTCCTGTTGAAGCTGTTCCATTGTGAATAAACAATTACAAAATTAAATTGGAAGGGGAGGACTGGATCCTAGGTCTCCTAACTCTCAGGGAGTGCTCCGACCCCAAGATATACAGTCATTCTCGTACGTGCACATGCTCGCTCACTCGCTCTGGTTCTGACTCTGACTAGTCCACTCTTTGTTTTTAAATTATTAATTCACAGTGATCCAGCTTGAGCTGGAGAAATTGAGAAAGCTCCAGATATCAGAATATCTCACAACACTGACTTGAGAGGTGGTAGATCTCAGTTTAAATTCCATCTCCCTCTCCAGAAGAGGCAATAATGGTTAGAGTCAGAGAGGGGACTTGAATTAAGGGGGGCAGTCCCCCATGTTGCAGGTAAGCACCCTATCCACTTGGCTGAAAGTTTCAAGGAAGGGCCTAGTTATCTAAAACCTAGTGGGATTTACTGCTGAGAATCCCAGGCAAAAGAAAGCCATCTAGCTCCAAAAAGAGGGGTGTGGCTTATCACATGCCCTTTACCTTAGCATCCCCAATTGGCCAGTTTAAGTAAGGATTCATGTAGGGTGTTCACTTTCATAAATCCCCTTGTGAAGCTCTAATCTCTTCCCATTCATTGTGTAAACAGTCTAAGCACCAACCTCAGGCTTTGCGAACTCCAGTGATTTTCTACAAGGGCAGGCAACTTAAGCATGTTGATGCCTAAGTTCCATTATGAATCTAACCATTTCTGCTGCTGTTACATTCAATCATTCCACCATCTCTCTGTATGAAATATCAGATTCAGGATGACACCAGTGGAAAATGTTTTTGCCATTTTTTTCCCTATCAGACCATTATTGACAATGACGTTATATATGCATAACCCGTAGGGCAAAGGCCAAACTAGCATACAAGTTTTGACTTTTAAAAGTCAAAACAAAGTCAGAAATCCTCCAATGCTCCTGCTTTTTCTATGAAGAATCATAGGAAGTATTTGCATATATTATGTGCATACATAGTGCATACATAGTGTGCTGTCCTGACCAGTTGAGAAATGCCATCCATTGTTTTAAAGTTCCTAGTCCAGCATTCTGCAGAACTCAGATTATTAAAACCTTGATGATTATTGGAACCAGTGTTACTTATGTTGTTGCCCAGCCATATAAGCAACAGGAATGTCCCCAAGGGTATGTCTACACTAGCTCGGTAGTTCAACAAGGAGTAAAGGTAGTTCGAATTAGAGGTCCTAATTCGAACTACCTACTCCATGCCGCGTGTAGCTGCGGGCACGGAGTATAGACTAAGGGGGATTTAAAAATGGCGACACCCGGGAAGATGCAAATGAAGCCCAGGATATTTAAATCCTGGGCTTCATTTGCAACTCCATTTGCCCTCATTTGCCTACCTTGCTCGAACTACCGAGCTAGTGTAGACATACCCCAACATGTTAACGTTCCCTAGCAGGTGACATCACTAAGATATAAACTGATTCCGAATTTTTAATGCACTTTGAACCCCCTATCTGTGATTATTACTATAAGCACTGTAGCCTAAGACACAGATTTCTGGCAGAAGCCTGGCAACTCATGGCAAGTATTACTTGTAAAGATCCACTAAGGTGCAACTGCTTGCCAGACAGATTATGGCACAGGTGCATAGGCTACATCATTAAATAAGAAGACATCATTGTGGGTGGGGAGCATGGTGGGACTTTCTCAGGGAACTTAGTGCTGGAAGCCTCTAATATGAGAGATTTTCTTGGATCCTCACACCACGGTAGACTCATTTATTCCTCTTGATCCATCTCTTCCTCCTCAATACAGAAGAGGCAGAATAGTCCGCCTACAATCACAGTAGGCTAGTTTTAGCAGAAAAATATTTTATTGTCAATTCAAATTGCTTGTTCAATGAGCAGGGCCGCCTCCCAGAGACATCCAATTTTTTTTACCCTTTAATGAGAATATTTTCTGGGGTATCTCCCGGGATATTGTTCAAGACAATGACATCCTAGGACTTTTGGCTATTGTGACAATACAATACAGTATATAAAATTTATGCAATACTTTCTCTTGCCAGACACCAATAAGCAAGTGATTATATTGTAATTATAAAGCAATCATTCACTGGCATCTACTGAAGAAGTTTTTCCTTTTTATGCTAATTCCAAGTGCAATTTGTGAACAAGAAATAAGGGGGCAATTACTCTGTTATTAACATAGTAATTACCAAACATGTACAGGATTATTTGTATCTTCTGAAATTAAGTTACCAGCACCTGCAAAGTACAATATAATAGCAACTATGCTTTCAGTCACCATGTGATGTACAATAAAATGAAGTGACAGTAGATGTTTCAGATTTAGGGTCTGATTCACAACTCTGTTACTCTGGCATAAAGCTGCCGTAATAGAGCAGTGAATCAGGACTTAAACCTAGAACAATATCCACCCACTAAAATCAATGGAATCACACCTGCATAAAACTAATGTTACAGAGTGGTGACTCCAGCCCAAAATCTTTGTGTTAGATAATTGATATCATATAACATATTGCCAGACCCATCCCTCTGAAATTATGAGCTTATCCTCTTTATGCAAACTATAAAAAAAACTGATTCTTTCCTTTTCAAACCGGCAATGACCTGCTATTCGTTTTTATCCAAAAGTCCTTGGGAGAAATGGAACTTTTACAACGCACTGGGCTTTGCTTTTAGGTTTTTCACCTCTCTCCTGTTTTATTATTCCAATGATGCTTCCAAATGACAGATTACTTTTGAAAGGGAAAAAAAACAAATGGTACCATAAAAACTTAATAAAAAACATTATTGGCCATGCATAAGCCATTTGGCATTGCACTATGCAAATGACACAGTTTGTTTTTGTGATGTGTTGCAGGTTGAGAAGAGCCCCGTGTGGCTCAAAAGCATGTCTCTCTCACCAACAGAAATTGCTCCAATAAAACATATTATCTCACCTATCATGAAGTTTGACCAGAACGAATATTACTAAGGCTTTGATCCATCAAACCCCCCAAACATGCTTAACCCTGAGCACATAATTAGTTCCACTGACTTTGGTGGCAAATAGGAAATGTTGACTTCAAATGGTCTAGATATTCAAACTTATGTGTCTAAATTCATTCATAGGTAATTATTTTGGAAATTGTCTCTGTTCAGGGCAGCACTTAAACACATGCTTCATGTCAAAGATGTGCTTAAGTCCCATCCAAGTCAATGAGGCTTAAGTGCATATTTAAAGTTAATCATGTACTTATGGGCTGTCCTGCATAGAGGTGGATTTTTCAGAAGTGCTGAAAACCCATATATCCCTCTGAAATAAATGGGAGCTGTAGGTACTCAGAAGCTGTGAAACCAGGCCAGATTTATGTAGATGCATATCTATGGATTCATAGCCAAATTTGAAAATGTTGACCTAGTTCTACAGAAACTTAATCTTCATTGTCTTTAGAAGAAGGAAGGAAACCTATCACAAGTGCTGAGGTATAATATGCTCAATACAAGTGAACAACATACCATGATACTGAAGAAAGAAAGAAAGAAAGAAAGAAAGAAAGAAAGAAAGAAAGAAAGAAAGAAAGAAAGAAAGAAAGAAAGAAAGAAAGAAAGAAAGAAAGAAAAATTCCCTTGTAGCTGATTTGAGAGCTAGAAATCCAGCAAAAAAAATTCCATTATTTAACCCTACCTCTCATGTCAGCTATTATGTTTTATTTAAAATATGCTCATCTCTCTTTTTTTTCCTTTCCTGCTTGCTGAGGTTTTCTAATAGTGGCAGAATGCAGCCACCTTGAATTTATGGAAATTCATTTAATGTTCTGTCAGTCATCAAGAGTTACAGCAATATAGTCCAGAGAAGCCAAAATAGACACAAGTTTATTGATTACACAATAGGCTGGTGAAGGGAAGGTCTCAATGACCCTTTCAATATAGGTGGGGTGGCAAATGTGATCCATTTAACAAAACCTAGTGGCAACTGGTTCTAGGTAACTCCTCACTGCCAACTCACTATAATTCAGACTGACATCTATAATAACAGATTTCTATAGCAGTTTGTGCAGCTCGCATGCTGCTATCACCTTCCCATATGTCCAAAATGAGATATTTCAGGGTGATTAATTGCTAGTTGGCAAATGTCAATATCCCCTGAAGCATATGTTGCTGAAAATCTACAGTAATTCCAGTGATGCCCATTAATTTTGTCTTAGTCTTGTTTACAAAATTGCACAAAAAGTGGTGTTCATGTTTTATAATGTATCCAGAGGGTTTCAGTGGAGCAATAAAATACCTTCTGGCTACTGATAGTTTCCATTGAAATTGTGAATTAGGCATGAAGAGAGAACTCTGGCCTGAATCACCAGGTTATTTGAACATGGCAGTAGTTGTCTTGACAACCAGATTTACCAGTGCACTCCTGCTGGTTTGGTGATACAACACTCAGCTGGTTAGGCTCAGAGACAATAGAATTACTCTCTTGCTTATGAATTGGGACCTAAAACTGTGGGCCAGATTCACCAGTACATTCTGACTTTTTTTTTGCTCTCCAGTAATGTAATGCAGAACTCACCTGACATAATTGGCTGGCTTTGTGGTTGGTTTCTGTTGCCAAAGCATCTGGAGTGTGATGGTGCATCTAACCTTGTATTTATACTTTAAGTGATAGCAATAGACAACAATAGCTCTAGTCCAAGTAAGCGGTTGCAGTTCCCTTAATAATTCTCTCTCTTTCGTTGTTGTTGTTGTCGTTGCGTAAATTGAGTGGATTTCCTCTGTGAACATCTAAGAAAACAACTCATTTTGATACTGGAGGACATCTTTAGTTCACTATCAATAGACGAATCAAAGACTGGATGAGTGTAAATAATCCAGTCAGGTCAAAGACTGAATTATTGTAATGTATAAGAATTGGGTAATACTCCTTTAAATAGTTCCATGGTACCGGATAAATAGTTTAAGTTTTATACACCAGCCAAAACTTCAGTATGTCAATCTAGTGAGGTTTTGTATATTTTTGGTATTTAGTAAATATGGTTCTTTGGATCCTACCATGCCCACATGGTTTTGTCATATTACTGCTGCATAGAAGGCAAAAAACACAATAGCCCCTCTCTTCATACTTAGAAATTTTCCCTCCAACTAGGCCACGGCTGTCTCAGGAAGCTTACACAGCTGCTGCTTCTTCTCTGTTTTGTGGATAAACAGAGGCATTCCTCATGAGTGGCAGGTATAAGAAGCAGAGGAAAGCAATGCCTTCCTAAACCGCCAGCCCAGCCCAGCCCAGCCCAGCCCTATCCACTCCCTTCCCCTCTTCAGTGTGTTTCCCACAGTCTCCCAGGGCTCTCTGGGCTTCAACTCTACAGCAGCTGGAGTCATGCCCCCAGCCCTCCTGGGACTGGGGAGGGCAGACACAAGGCCACCCATGCTTCTTGGTCAGGAATGCCACCAAGGGTGCCATTTCGGGAGGGAGTGGGCAGCAGCCGTGCACTCCAGGACATGGCTTCCTTTTCATTCTGTTCTCTGGACATTCAGGGAGTGAGGGAAAAGTGCTAACAGTCCATGCATGCCTCTCACACCTGGCTGGTGAAGGGAGCTCACCAAGCAGGTGTGAAAGGCATGCACAGAATGCAAGCATTTTCCCCTCACTTCCTTAGAAAATCAAGCCACATCCTGGAGCGCACAGCTGCTGCCTCCTCCTCTCCACCTGAAATGGTGCCCTTGAGTGCCATGCGTCCCCCTCCCCCCCCAGGCTAAGGGAGCCACACACATCTGGAGTTGGGGGCCTGCCCTTCCTATGCTCTGCCAAAGACTGGACCTGAGCACCACCCTCCCTCTCTCTCCCCCATACTCCCACCAGGGCTGAGAAACACTGGAGCCACTAGCCACCCACTTTTCCCCGTAGAACTCCTGTGATGGGGCAAAAGAAGGCTGGAGCCACTCAGGTCCCCCCCATACTGCTGGGCTAGGAAAAGAAGGCTGAGGCTGTGTGTCGCCCTCTGGGGGAGAGATGGCCTACCCCTACAGTGGAGAGTGTTTGGTTCCCATGGGGTCCTATGCTGCAGGGGTGGGAACTTGGGCATAAGGGGCTGGGCTAGGAGTTTGCATCCCCCAGCCATAGGCCCACTCACCACCTTTGGCCTTCATTTTCTAAGGCCATCTGTTACTCTAGCATCTTTCAGGTGCGTTAAATTAACACAAAAAGTATTTCCGGGGTGGGCGGGAAGCCAAATGCTCTGTCATTCAGACATCATAATTGGGGTCCCGTTGAAACCTGAGGCCTTGTCTTAAATTCCTAGTTCATCTTATATTTTGGGGGGGACGGACAATTTGTAAAGCACAACGAGTGCCTCTGGACCAAGTTTTTGCTGAATTAGTTCTCGTTCCAGATTTTTAAAAAAATTTCTTACCAAAAATAACTTGAATTGGTTGCCACTTTTTAAACATAAAAGTGATGAAAAACAGTTTGTCAATGACTCAGGAAGGGAGGGTGTTTTTTCCCATGACTTTTTCGCTAAGAAAAGTCTTGCTTTTTTAACAATGACCTTTTTCAAGCTCTGAAACTGCAAGCTCTTAGTCTGACATAAGCTTTGCCTTTTTGATATTTTAAAAGATTTTTTTTCAAAAGCCAACTCCTTTAACTTAAAAAAACCCACCTGCTGGGCATCTTCACTAATGACTTCTCATCTCCTTTTTACGCAAACATCAACATTTCACATGATGAAAAGATACCCACACAGTGTGCCAGGAATTTCAGACCTGAATAAGAGGTCTGTGCACCTCAACAAGGAATCCAGTGGCAACTTAAAGACTAATAATTTTATTATGCCATAAGCTTTCATGAGTTGCAACTCACTTCATCAGATGCATGAAGTGAAAGAAAAAGAAACAGATAAGGGAACGTCTTTTATTAATATCACATTAACATATACCAAGATATGTTATTTATTTTACTAATTTGTGTAACTTCTCCATGACAGCGAGGCACATCCAAACAGAGATGAAAACACTTAAAATATATGAGTGAGAACAAGACTGCAAAGCCAAACATGAAAAGCAACATAAAATAATTTAGATGGGCCTTATGGGGTTTTTTTTCCTCCAAAGATCACTGTTAGGTGGAATAAAGGAATAAATTCCCTAAGAGGAAGCCCACAGCACAGAGAGCCCTGCCTGAAGTCATAAACTACTGAGATTTAGGACATGCATGCTCTAGGCTTGTTGCCAAAAGTTTCCCACCTTTACTAACAGCAGTTAAATAGCAAAGATAATGTAAACGAGGCATTGATGGTCTCTATCATTTTTGCTATGGTGTCCTGCCCAACAGTATTGAGGAAGGGTGCTTACATCAAAGATCTCCCATTGTTCCCAATATTTCAGCTCTCCTGGTGATAGGCACATTGGAAAATTTGTGGCAAATATTTAAAAAAAATGACTTATGCACATGTTGCCAAAGGAACCAATAGAAAGAGCAGTTGGATGGTAGCCATGCTGCATGTTCCTACAGTTAGTCACCTAACATCCACAGTAATGCTGGCAGCGACTTAAGACCCTCTAGTGAAAGGTACTGAAAGAGGGCAAGTAATCAGATCCATATAATTATTTAAATACAAGGTCATGTTTACTAGTATGTTCTGGTGCTTTACTTTGCCTGAGCTATGCAAAGCAGTGAATCTGACCCACTGTTTTTTAATGATGGAGCATCAGTTTCTGTAGTCACACTGTACGTAATGCAGAAGCTAACTTTGCATGATAAGCCAGATTTTCAATTGCCCCTTCACTTGCCCCCAAATCAACCCATATCCTTGAGATTTTACCTGCCAATTCTCATCTCAAGGACACAATCATTTTTTTCTGTGCAGTCTGGAAATAACCAGGAAAGGAGTTTTGTGTTTGTTTTTAAGTGTTGTGATGGTGGCAGTTTGATTTTGTGGCAGGATGGAACTGTTCACTGGCGTTATTATGAAGATATATAATATACAGAGATTTTTGTTGGCCCCATACATCCCTATGCTAAGGTAGGCAAGGAGAGGGTTAAGTAGGTTGTATTAAATCAAAAGTAGAAAGCAGAGCAGAAAAAAGCTTTGGGGCTAGCGGGCTGAAGGGGAATAGGAAAAGGAATCTTTTTCACTCTCCCAAGCTGCAAAGGAAACTCTGTGCTGTGACCCTGGGGCAGTGGGGGAGATATGGCATTAGCTGTTCATTTCCAGAATTCTTAATACAGATTTTATAAAAGTGACACATTTTTGTTAAGATAGTTGTTTTGTAGGGTGGGGGGTCAGCTGGCCTCACTGAAACACATTTTCAGTCTAATACGTTTCCTGCAAATGTTGTTGATTGAGAAGTTGATGACACGATTGAGACTATAAAGACTTGAGATGCATCCCAGTTATTTTTAATGGAGAAAGCAGTACAGTCTTGATAGAGTTTTACATCACAAAGCAGAATTCTCAGGAATAGAGAGTGTAATGCTGTTACTGCATTAGTTCACTGTACCAGCTTCTCATACTTCTGTGGCTCTGAGCTCTGCTGGCAATATTCAGATCACAGCTTTGATAAGAAACACTGGACACCTAAAAATACCACAAAGACGACTGTAAGATGTCTGCTGGAGCAGGACATGGGGACGCAGCTGTCCTCCTAAGGTGATAGGGGAGGAGAAGGACGCATGAGAAATTAGTTCAAGCTGAAAACAGGCCACCGGTTAAAAAGCCGACATTGACATACAGCCACCATAGGGGCTCTCAGAGCTGCTCCAGGCTCCTCTCTTGCAGCGGTTCACTGAAGGTAATCCCTGACAAAAGAAAAGAAAATAGCACTAAAGCTTCCACCTCCTGCCTTGCTAGGAATTGCTCAGATCAAAGGAAAACCAATAAGGAGCTTTCAACAGCCTCTGTTCACCAAACCTTGTGAAAAGTTCTAGAGGCTCAGATTAAACTGGAGCTAGTATCTCCTACCCATGCCAAAAATAAAATGTACTGACAGATTTCAGAAGCTCTTGGCTTCTCACCAAGTGAGGCATAAAGATTCCCTTGCTTCCAGCCTGGATGTTCTTTTATTTAACATCTTAATTCTAACAAATCTTACCTTTTATTGATCCCCCATGTTTGT
Organism: Pelodiscus sinensis; assembly: GCF_049634645.1. Lineage (NCBI taxonomy): Eukaryota > Metazoa > Chordata > Testudines > Trionychidae > Pelodiscus > Pelodiscus sinensis. The sequence continues at coordinate 74,842,555 of NC_134712.1, forward strand.
TTTTCTTTGTAACAGTTCAATTAAGGTACTGTGTTTGGCTGTAGTCTTTGAAAAGCAATGTTCACCACTACTATCCAAATGTAATGCAGCCTTTAATTACAGGAAGCTACAGTAGTCATCAGCAGCACTTGGGAATTCCTAAATTTTTGCTCCTTGTCATAGATATGATAAATGGAGCATCTCTAGTTTACAACCTCCTGTTCAAAGCCCTTCTGTGGACAGCAGAGCTGCCGTAAAATACATTAAACCTTCTGTGACAATAATTGCAAAGTTCTGCTGCTGTAGACTGAAGTAGCAGTTAATGTAGGCTGGTAATGTTAGAGATAAAGAAAAGGGAAGTTTTGGAAAGAACGCAGTGACGCAAGGAAGAGAAATACATTTTCATTGTTCTTGTGCTCTGAGCAAGAACTATGTTTCATCATGGTTCCGTAGCATTCCATCAGCTATGATCACTTTGTGTCTGTGGTGAAGACTCATTGACAAATAAAATAAAACACAATCCTAGTCACATAGAATCAGAAGAATACTGATCACAGAGGCTACGTCTAGACTGCGAGCCTCTTTCGAAAGAGGCTTTTTCGAAAGATACTTTCGAAAAAGCCTCTTTCGAAAAAGAGCGTCTAGACTGCAAGCAGTACTTTCGAAAAAGCAAGCCGCTTTTTCGAAAGAGAGCACCCAGGCATTCTGGACACTCTCTTTCAAAAAAGCCCTGTTTGCATTCAAGAACGCCTTTCTTCGAAAGAGTACTTTCCACCGTCGAAAGAAAAGCCGCGTTCTTTCAATTTAATTTCGAAAGAACGCGGCTATAGTCTAGACGCAGGAGAAGTTTTTTCGAAAAAAGGCTACTTTTTTCGAAAAAACCCTCGAGTCTGGACGCAGCCTTAGGGTCAGTTACTAGATGATCCCCTTCTGCTAGGGCAGGACTGAAAGTTAAGTACACTGTAATGCTATTTACTCTTGCTCAAAGCAACCATGACTCCCATTCCACAGTGTTTTATCCATCATGGCTGGAGCAGTGGTATGTGGCTAGTGACTAGACTAGGGGTGGGGAACCTAAGGCCCAGAGTCCGGATCTGGCCCTGATTTTTCTATGGGTGAGTGGCCCTTGATCCAAAAAGGTTTCCTACCCATGGACTAGACTATCAGTTTTGTCACCACAAACTTAGAAGCCCCTGATGGCTGGGTTACAGAATGGGGACTGTACAGAGGCCAAGGAGGCCTCTTGCATGCCCTGACATCTGTGGAGGTCTCTGCTCACATTTTTGTAGGCATCATGATACTTTGTGGGCAGACCCCCTACTCTTAAAAACAGCAACATCATAAATCATAGGTACTCTCTTCTTTGGAAATGAAACAGCAAGCAAAAGGTCTGGTAGCACTTTATAGACTAACAAAACATGTTCATTGGTCCCAAAGGGTTGATAGGTTGACCTAATGGCTGTCCTCAAGCCAGGTAATTGTGTCAGTGCATGCTCTCCTTCTGTACAGTTTTACATAGGGAGGGGAGCATACAGGCCAAAGAAAATAAATAGCCTAGTTTTTCACTTATGCATCTATACAGAAAGGTTGGTGAATGCTCCTAGGAAAGTTTAGAACCGACTAATCATTCAGATCTCGTCCACTCATATGTTTTCACTTGATATGAATTACAGGCTCAAGGGATCTACCCTCTCGATCATTGGTGCATTGACCAGAGTCATTGCCAAATGATAGGTCTTTGATAGCATGTGCAAAATATTTGGTGGTCTGAGTCCAGGTGCCCATGTCACCGAATCCAGCAGCATCTGTTAATGTAGTAGCATCTGAGAGATAATGGAAAGATGCAATGAAAGAGCCAGGAAAGATTAATATGGGAAAAAAATTTAAAAATTAAAAAAAACAGTAAAGACCAAAACCACACATTTTTAGCATACTATCCTTCAGTCAAGAAATTAACTATTACTCTGCAGCACAATCTAGCATTAATATTTCTGGAATAGAATTTAATGCTAGAATTAAAGTTCTTCTGGGCTCCCCTGTTAAGATGTAGCTTAACTGAACCCTATTATATCCTGATTCAGCAATGCACTTATACACCTGCTTAAATACAACCCTATTTGACAGAGTACTTAAGCATTCTGTTACCGTTAATCATTTTCTTAAATCCTGTTGATTTCAGAGGGAAGTAAATATGCGCTTAAACTAAACATGTGCTTAATAGCTTCATTAAATATGCACATACTGAAGTCCATCCTTAAGTCCTGCTAAATTGGTTTCTAAAAGAGGACTTCCTTTTCTGGTCAACTCCCGCCACCCCCACCGCCTGCAAATGAAAAAAGAGAGTATGCATACTCTGCATTCAAAGATATCCCTATAATATGTATGCTGCAAACCCATCATCATCCTTGGATTAAAAAGAAAAGAAGATTGTAAAACTGTGTGTGTCACCCAAAATATAAAAAAAGCCTCCAGCAATGTGTAAATTATGTAATTATATTTCCTAGAGGATGATGGGAATGCAGATCAAAGTTCATGCTTCGCATCCATATAGAAATGAAGCCCCGGCTCTAGATCATCTCTCTCTACCTGAGAGCTCTGCATTGGAAGTTAGATTCCCAGTGTGAGAATCAGCTTTCCAGCTCTCGCTGGGCATGCTCTTGCCTACACAATCTAATTTACAAATATAATAACAGCAAAATAAGGTACCTTTAAACAGCACATAAATCCATGCTTGTACACCAAGGCTCCTTGGGTTGTGTATTTACGTAGTGTAATATTAACTATGTATACTGCCGCTTAATTATTTATTCTTCCACAGAAAAACAAAACAATTCCTTCTCAAATCAAATCTTTTTAATGGTACAGTGTCTTTAGACATCCTTCTCATCTAGTAAGTCTCTCAAACATGGTACAGCTTGTATAGTCCATGATTAATCCAAGACATGTCATAAAATACAAGAAAATATAATCTAATTATCAAAATGAATATACACATTCCACTTATTTGCTCACACACATTGGAAATTCATATTGATGGGGACCTGCATTTCCTGTCACATGCACACTCCTGTTTTGTGACTGGAGATCAGTATTTTAAGCAAACATTTAAGTCCTAATCTTGTGATGAGTTCCATGAGGTCTGATTTATTGACTGAAGTTTACCTCAGAATTAAAGAACGTGTTGTAGGACTGGAGCCTGAGGCTATAAATAAGTGATATGAAAATAGTTAGAGAAAATCTTTCAATTTCTACCTTCTTTGTTGCTATCCTCAGCAGAATTAAAGGCTATGTCTATACTCACAGCTTTTTGTGCAAGAAATATGCAAATGAGGCTAAGCATGGAATATCACCGAGCCTCATTTGAATACCTAATGAGCCGCCATTTTGGCAGAAGAGGCTCTTGCTCCAGAAAGAGCGGTCTACACTGCCCCTTCTTGCAGAAGAAAAACCCTCTTGCGCAATGACGTTATTCCTGAAAATTTTCACCTCAAATGCTAAAGGTCCTAGAAACTTCTTTATCGTTATTTACTGAAAAATGAGGTTTTCATGCATGACTTTTGTGACTGGAGCTTTAAGGTATCCCTTCTCTGTCACGAGATTTGCAACTAAATTACACATAAGGTGCAACTCTGCTTTCATGAAATGATCTTGAAATCCTCTAATCCTGGACTGCTACAGTCTGTGTATCCAGTTTCCCACAGCACTCAGCATCAAAGACCAGTAAACACAGGAAAGCAGAAGACCAAGACATCAGTCAGCCATCAGCTGGTCAAACTTTTTTTTTAATTTCAGAATTTGAAATTTAAAATTAAAAAGGGGGAAATAAGAATTTTGGCAAAAAAGGTCAAACTCCTCAAAATAATTTGGGCATCTAACTTCTAGTATGTATGTTCCTAACTTGAAATTAGGTTAGATCAAATCTCAGGGAAAACTTCCAATCTGTAAAACAATGAAATGGACTGCCAAGAAAAATAATGGAAGCTTCTTCAATGGAAGCTTCTCAAAAGGAGGTCATCTGTCTTTGATGGCTTAGTCATAACAAACAAACCTGCATCTTGGCAGGGGGTTAGACTAGATCTTTGAGGTTCCTTCGAACCACATAATTCTATGAAATCTATGGAGATGGGCACCTGAGTACTTTGAGCACCAGAGCCAAAGTCTCTGTTTTTAAACCCACTGTGCTAGAGACACCGCTCAGTAGACAAGATTTATTTATCATGAAAAAGAAAATGTTCTTGTCTAAGTGGTCACTGCCATATTGAATATCTGGCTTTTGATGCATGAAAACAATTAGCACTGTGTCAGGTTTTGTGCCATATACTGAGGCATCAGCTGAATCAGGGTACATCTACACTACAGCGCTAGTTCGAACTAACTTAGTTCGAATTAGTTAATTCGAACTAAGCTAATTCGAACTAACGTGTCTAGAACTAAAAACTAGTTCGAATTAGCGTTTTGCTAATTAGAACTAGCATGTCCACATTAAGTGGCCCCTGAACCAGGCTTAAGGATGGCCGGAAGCAGTGCCGGCAGGGCATAAGAGGAGGACTTAGAGCGTGGAGATGCTGTCTCAGGCTAGCCGAGGGCTGCGCTTAAAGGGTCCCGACCCTCACCCCAGACACACAGTTCTAAGGGGTGCCCCGCTTGCAAAGAAGTTCTGGCTTGGAGTGCCCGGAGTACCCACACTGGGCACATCACACCACTCGGCCATCAGCCCGGCTGCACTTGCCGCAGGCTGCCATCTGGGGAGAGGGGGCAATCGGGGAGCTGCAGGAGAGCTTCCACACCCAGAAGCCCGCAGAGCCAGCCCAGTCCTCCCCATCGGGGGCTCGTACCCCATTCCTCCCTCACCTCCTTCCACTTACCCTTCCCTAGCCCCCCTTCTTCTTGATGTACAAAATAAAGATAACGTTTCTTCCAACATTGACTCTGTCTTTATTGAACAAAACTGGGGGAGAATGGGAAAAGGAGGTGGGAGAGGGGAAGAGAAAGGCTGGGAGAAGGGAGGGCAACTAACATGATCAGGGGTTGGGAACAGGTCCCAGATGAAGAAAGGCTACAGAGACTGGGACTGTTCAGCTTAGAAAAGAGGAGACGGAGGGGGGACAGGATAGAGGTCTCTAAAAGCAGGGGTTGGGTGGAGACGGTGCATTCAGAAAAGTTCTTCATGAGTTCCCATAAAGAAGGACTAGAGGACACCAAAGGAAAGGAATGGGTAGCAGGCTTCAAACCAGTAAGAGAAAGTTGTTCTTCCCAAAGCAAATAGTTAAACTGCGGAACTCCTTGCTGCAGGAGGCTGTGAAGGCTACAACTAGAACAGAGTTGAAAGGGAAGTGAGATCAAGTCATGGAGGTTGGGTCCATGGAGTGGTCTTAGCCAGGGGATAGGAGTGGTGTCCCTGCCCAAAGTTTGTGGAAGGCTGGAGAGGGATGGCACGAGACAAATGGCTTGGTCACTGTCTTCGGTCCATCCCCTCCAGGGTCCCTAGGGTTGGCCGCTGTCAGCAGACAGGCTACTGGGCTAGATGGACCTTTGGTCTGACCCAGGACGGCCATTGTAAGCTCAGGGCTCAGGGTCGGGGGTCTCAGTGGACCCTCTTGATTTTCATGCACACCTGCTCCTGGGTGGCCAGGCTGGCAGCTCTCCTGCCCTAGACGGCCACTTTCCTGTGCCTAGTGCGGAGATCGTGGACGAGGTCCACGATCTCCGCACTAGCCCAGGAAGGTGCCCGCCTCTTGTGGTCCAGGGCAAGCTCCCGGGAGCCGCCAGCCTGGTCCCGGGAAGAGGGGGTGGGCTGGGGGACATCGGGTGGGTGGCTCTGTGCCGTGCCAGGTGCAGGGTCTGCTGGCTGGGTGCTGGCAGGCTTGCACCTGGCACGGGCACCGTAGCCAGCCCGTGCCCCTTTAAGGGGTCCGGGGCCGGGAGGGGGGCATAGAGTTTCCCTGGTGTTGGCCAGAGTGGCCACCAGGGAAACCTGGGGAGGGCTAGCCTCCCACTAGTTCGAATTAAGGGGTTACACACCCCTTAATTCGAACTAGCTAGTTCGAACTAGGCTTAATCCTCGTAAAATGAGGTTTTCCTAGTTCGAACTAAGCGCTCCGCTAGTTCGATTCAAATTCGAACTAGCGGAGCGCTAGTGTAGCGCCTATTAAAGTTAGTTCGAACTAACGTCCGTTAGTTCGAACTAACTTTGTAGTGTAGACATACCCTCACTGTGTTTATTAAAAGCATGATGGTATTTCATAACTGTAATGTGACTTCAATGCACAAAAGGTTCTTGGGGCTAGGATCTTGCCTTACCTTCTCAACCACAGCACATCACAGAGACAGAATAAACCATGGAGGCAAAGGCACCATTTCACGAGCGGGGGGGCAGCAGCCATGTGTACTGGGCCACTGCTTGCTTTTCTTCCTAAGGAAGAGGAAAGTATACAGATTTCATGAATTATTCCTCTGACCCTCTCTCCTCACCAGCCAGGAGTAAGAAGCATGCACATAAGCTGTGTACTTTCCCCTCACACCCTGATAGGGGAACAGAAAGAAAGAAAAGCAAGCAGTGTCTTGGTTCGCATGGCTGCTGCCCCTGCTACCATCCCAAAATGGCGTGCTTGGATGGAGGGATGGGTTGGCAAGGAAAATAATACTTCACCATGTCATAGATGAGCAATTTGTTCAATTCTCCTAGAGCTATCAGGGAGGAGAATCAGTTGCTATATTGGCAATACCAAATTCTCCTTGCACTTTGAGGCATAGATCTTGTCCTGTGCTGTTCCACCAATATTCTTCTGTGTTCAGACCCTTGTGGGTGGGGATAAGATTTCCCCCGAAGTCTGCAGGTCACCATGTAATTTCTAAACTTGTACTGTTGTATGCTATTCTGTCAGCTTTGCCCAGGCAAATCCCCTTTTCATTTAGCTAGAACTTTTGCTCAAGTCAAGAGTATAGAATTCAGCTGTCAGTAATCTTAAATAATAAAATTGAAGTGTTAAAGTCAACAGCTGACCTTAATAAAAAGCAAAATGGTTTGATATGCCATGGTGATTCTAGTACACTTCAAGTCTATGTGAAGTACTGTATAGTCTCTCCAATATATATTAGTTTTTCAAAAGGAATCTTTGCTCTGAGAGGTACTTACTTGTATTTCTGCTTACTGCCTAAGCATATTATTTATGAAAGCACACTTTTCTTAAAATGAACTTGAGATAACAGATGTCCTTACAGAAGCAAAAATGTTTCCCACACACATAAGCAAGAATTGATCTTAAGGCTATATTTCAGGTGGAAAATATATACTTGTATCTGTTTGAGTTGGAAACTCTGCCAAGTCATTTGAAGATCTAAAAATTCAAGGATGGTTTGAATTTTTAAATTAAATGTCACCTTTTGCACTACTGGTTATTTCTTCAGTTAGTTTGAAAACGTGACATCTCATTATATAAGATTTCTCAATAATCCGTAGATTTTCAGTGGCTTCGTTTTGGAAAGAAAAAATAAATATAGCCCTGGTCTACACTAGCGAGTTATTTCAAAATAACTCCTCTTATTTCAAAACAACAAGCGAAGCATTCACACTACCAAGCCCGTTATTTTAAAATAATGGGCTGGTTATTTCAAAATAATAACACCTGCTTTCCATGAGGAATAATGCTTATTTCAAAATAACAATAGTGTAGACACTCCACTGCTGCTATTTCAAAATAACTACTCCCCAGAGGCATTCAGAGTAATTACTCCCCAGTGCTTCCTAGGGCACTAAGTCAAGATAGCGCATCCACATTAGTGGAGCATGCTTTGGGCTAATTTTGAGGCTTTCATGTGGTGGGGACATGCTATTTCAAAAGTGTTATTTCAGGAGTTATTATTTTGAAATAAGTTATTTTTAAACAATTTCCTAGTTTAGACGTGCTCACAGTTACATGCTTCTTTCTAGCGAAGGACCAAATAATAGTGAAAACTCTTGACACCGTTTTAGGCTAGCCTATTGTAATAACTTAATTTACTGAGCACATTAAGGCATCAAAAGGGTCTCAGAAGAGTTTAGAAGTGTCCACCTGTATATTAAAAGCTTCAAGCACCCAGATTATATTGTTATGATGGTATCATTATTTTAAAAGGATTTAGTATGGCATAGGGAAAGCTGCGGGGGTTGGCTTTTTTCTTTGTTTGGTTACTGTAAACTCATCTTTCTAAAATACAATCCTTCAGAAAAAGAAGAGGTGAGCAATTATTGCATGTGCTAAGTAAATAGATAGCTATTAAAGGGAGCAAATATTTAGCTAAAAAGGGGATGCATTTTTTAAAATATTGCATATGTTTACAGATGCTGTAGACATTTACTTAGCATTGTTTACTTAATGTATCCAAATTTAAAATAACCCACATTTGATTTATTTTCTTTGATGAATCCAGATAAGCAGCTTTGAATTTTTCTAATTTGTTTACACTTGCTATCTTGCTGAACTGACATATTATTTTCCTGCAGCACTCATAGCAAACTTCACACTTCCAAGGTATTAAGGAGTCTAAGGCCTTGATTATATTACCACGATATGTTACACTACATCAGTAATAACCAAAGTCAATGTAACTTAGGTTGACTTACTGCAGTGTTTACATCATGTTGTGTGAATGGGGTACACTCTCCCATCTATTTTCCTTACTTTTCTTGGGGATCCGGAGTACCGGACTTGACCAAAGATCACTCTGATCAATTTAATGGGAGTCACTAGACATGCTAAAATGACGTTGATCTACCAGTATGTGTAGAAGAGGCCTCATAATGCTAGTCTATATTTGCTTTGTTGTCATAGTATCATCAGTTCAGTTATACCTAGAAAGGTTCTTATTTTCTGCTCCATCCATGGATTCCTTTCAAAGCATGAGAAAACGTTTAAAATAGGAAAACCTGCATTTTACCATCCAGTTTGGTGGATCCGAGGTCATGTCAGTAGATGGCTAAATTCCCATGCATAATACTAAAACATTATTCATGTTGCCCTCCCAGGATAAGGCAAGAAGCAATGGGCTTAAATTTCTTTGGCTATGTCTAGACTATAGAGAAATAGACACCGTAGCAGTTGATCTTCTGGCATTTGATTTAGTGAGTCTAGTTAAGACCCGCTAAATCAAATAATGAGGGCGCCCCCCCCCCACCACCACCATTGATGCCGGAATTCCTACTCCTTGTGAGGCATAAAGGAAGTCAACAGGAACATTTCTCCTATTGATCTCACACTGTGAGGATGATGCTGAAGTTCGATTTGAGGTATGGCAACTTTTTATATATAGCTGGAATTGCATACCATAAGGTGACCTTCAGCTATAGTGTAGACGTGGACTTCCTAACTAGCAGGGTTGTTAAGCACTGGAATAAACTGCCTAGGGGGGTTGTGGACTCTCCATCATTGGAGATTTTTTAAGATCAGGTTAGACAAACACTTGTCAGGATGGTCTAAATGATACCTAATTCTGCCATGAGTGCAGGAGACTGGACTAGATGGCCTCTTGAGGTCCCTTACAGCCCTATGATTGTAGCATTCTATGAAATTCTGCAGAGGTGTGTAGCTTGAGAAGCAAACATTGATTTGCAGTGAAGGATTGTCCCACTGTATCATACTCTGTTAGAGTTTTAGCTTATTGTTGTTTATTATTATTTGTATTGTCATAGCACCTAGTGGCCCCAGTCAGGATCAGGATCCATCATAGTAGCTGAAAGAAAACAAAGCTCTTAGTTGACTTGCAACAAGTGAGTGTAACAAATCAGAGAAGTCAGGGGAATAGGATTAAGGAAGATAAGAATAGGTTATTACATGGGTTATCTATGTGTGTATCACAAGCATGCCATAATAGGATCATGGAATTGGTATAAGATTGAAGGGAATAATGGTATGACAGAGGAAAATACTAATTGACACATCAAAAAGAATTGGAAGGGTTAAAACCACACACAAGATGATGGTTCACAGATTATACTCAATACTCAAGCAGTAGCAGTCTTAATGTGACTGAGGTAAATAAATGAATATTTTCTAAATGACAGAATAGTCAATGAAAACGTTATAGCTAAATGGAGTAACAAACAATTGCATAAGAGGGAAAAATGCATGTTGCCTCTGGAAGTGAGGCATAACACACATGGCCCTCATCATATCTGGCTCAAAATAGACTTTATGGAGCTATCGCTCATTTTATAGCAACAAACACATTCATCTATTGCCTCAAAAAGGAACTCAATTAATTATCTTCATTCAGTCCAAGCAGGGACAAAAAACTGGAATTATGCTGCCCTCACTAACATTGAGCATTATCTTGCTCCCTACAATCACTTACAAAGTAAAGGACTATGCATTATGAGAAAGGGTAGTGGTATTGGCTCTGAAAACAAATTAGTTTATTAATTCCATCTCTACTTGATCTGAAAATATGTTAAATAACAAAATGATTTTTTTTTAATCTATAAAGTCTCAAGTAAGAGGCTAGGTTATATCATCCCTCCTTATTTCAGATTATCTTCAGTAATTTGTTGTTTCAAAGGTCTATCAGTCTCTCCCTCATAAGACAAGCCACAAGGTCATTTGAGTGTCTTAGATGTTATCAGATACCAATAGAGATTTGCCTATCAGTTAATGGATGATTAAAGTGTCTACTTGTAAAGTATTGTTTTTTTAAAATACAAATGTGAGTGAGGTATTCAAATGCCATAGATTTTCAGTTGAAAATGGGTACTTATTTACCCTGTGTTTCCTTAGGAAACACCACTATATTTACTCTTGGTAAACAAGCAGAACTCCTGGGACAAAGACCAGATGACAGATGATTTGTTTTATGTAATCAACAGAATCAGTAAATCGCATACATTCTTATTTCTCTTCTAAGAACTCACCAGCAGTTCCTTAAATAGATCAGTTGAACTACTACTTAATCTTAATACATCTCAGTATTTCCTAATGACTTCATTGATTTTTTTTTTAAATGGGGCTACATAGTAACAAAAGGTATTCCAACTTTCTCAATTTTAGTTTTAAATGTTATCAAATACTCCCTATGTGTTATCAATTCTTTTAATGCTTTTATCTAATAATCCTTGTAATAGATTATCATAGCTGAGATGTAGGAATTCCATCTGATTAGGAAACATTCTCCTAACACTCAGTACATGAGAATAAGGTAAACTAATTATAACTTCAGAATGAAAACAAACAGGATACAAGTAATTTTTTATCTAATTTTTTTCTTTAAAGCAGTCAACATTTTACTTTAAAATGTAACAATCTGCACAACCAAAAAAACCCCCAAAACTGTATGACCCTCAATATTTATTTCAAACTGAAGAGTGGAATGGAGAAGAGCGGTCCAGTGACTAGGTTTTAGACTATCCTAGGCTTTTGCAAGTCTGGGTTAGAGTCCCTGCTCAATCAACCATTATTTATGTATCTTTGGGCAAGTTAATTTAGATATACTGTGCCTCACTTCCTTCCTCTAAAAGTAGAAATAATAGCACTTTCCAGCCTTATGGGGTGTTTTGAGATTTTATGTCAATGGGAACCACATTGGTACTGAAGACAGCACTTAATAACATTTAATTCAGTTAAAAATATCAAAGCTGTCAACTTCAGATTTCCATATAAAAATCTCAGATACAAAAGGAACTGAGCTAATTATAGATCTTTACTACAATTCCATATGATACATACACAGCAATCTGTGCTGGAAAAATCTTACTCATGAATCAGATCCAAAGCTCACTGAAGTCAATGTGAGTCTATCCTTTGACTTCAATGGGCATTGATCTGGCCTGTACTACCATATAAAGCTGCCATTTAAAAACTCACCACAATACTTCTTTTCTGAAGAGAAGACTTCTTCAGAAGTAAAATATATTTGTATTAATTGAATCTGAAATTCAAGAGCTTTGCCATTATACTGCTCTTAAAAAAAAAAAGATGAACTCCATTCCATTCTGTTGTATACAGACTCTTTACATAAAAAGTTTTCCGACATTGGTAATCCTCATTGTATGAGGAAGAAGCCTTTTTCTGAAAGAGCTCTTTCAGAAAAAGGCATGTGTGGACGGGGAAAAGGGAGTTCTTTTGAAAGAAGAGGAAAGAGGAAAATGCACAGGCACCTTGGTGGTCACACCATCCATAGCAATCACAGCCGAAATGCGAGATAGCATCCATTCAGCATGGACACTGACTTTCCAAAAAGCAGATCACTATTTCAATGTGCTTTTGCAGTGTGGACGCTTTCTTTCGGAAGAAGTTTTTCCAGAAGATCTCTTCTGGAAATGTTTCTTCTGAAAGAAGCCTGCAGTTTAGACATAGCCTAGGAAGAAATTGATTCCACCTCTGGTAGCTTCAGAGCTTCCCGCTCTTTGGAGCCCAGCCTTCCCTGTTAGCACATTCAGTAAAGAATTGAATGGCTCTATGAAAGAAGCTAAATTCCCTGTCATTTTCCCCAGGTCAAATAAAGACATTGCCAACAGAGTTGCTCTGCCCTCAGGATGTCCTGGGAATCACTGTTCACATAAAAACACACCCAAGCTTTTAAATAAAAATCATAAGTGCATGGGGTCTTCTCCCCAGCAGCCTGTGACCACTGAGCTGGGTTGAAAGCTTAGGAGAGATTTCTATGGAATTATTTGCAGCCATGTACTGAGCTCAACTCCAACAGCCTCTTTCCTGCCATAACAATGTCCCCATCACATCAGTTGTGAAGGCAATTCTTCACTTAGTAACATATTTTAAGCAACCTCTTCTCCAGAAACCCTGTTCCAAGGATTCCATCCCTCAGCTGCTTACTGTCATGTTAGCCTCAATTGAAGATACATAGTCTAAAAAAAATGGGTGAAGCCAATTTTTTACTAGCACCGCAAAGCAGGGCAGACCCTCAGTTGCTGTAAATTGGCACCTCAGTGTTGGAAACAGTGGAGGTGAGCCTGATCTCCTTGCCAAGAGCAGGTGCCCATCCCTCCCAAGCTCTGCTAGGGCTAGTAACAAGGAGCTCCTGGCTGACGGCCTCCCTGCAGCACGTGGGAGATCAAACCAAGCTCCATGATCCTTACCCAGCTGCAGGAAGTTCCACAGCTATTGCCTTCACATTTCAACTCTGAAGGCAGTGCAGAAGTGAACATGGACATCCTGGGACCCCGTTAGAACAACTTTGCATCTCTCAATGACCTACTTTTGGGTCAGTATCCCAACAGTTACAGCGCTGTGAAATCTCAGATGTAAACATCTGAAATCATTACATTGACTATTTTTAAAACCCCATGACCTTTAAATTGACCAAAATGGCCCTGCTCATAGGCTTACATATGTTCAAGCACAGAGGTGGACAAATCTGGAAATGGCAGAGAATTATTTAGACTTGTCAAAATAACACTGTGAAGAACTAACACGATCACAGTAGAATTTCAATGCTGACAAAGATAAAATAATGCACATTGCAGGGAATAATCTGAACAGTTCATAAACCTTACTGAGTTCTGAATTAACTGAAACATCACAGGAAAAAGACCTGGGCATTATTAACAGCTGACTGAATGTCCTCTGATCAATGTGCAACAGCAGTCAGAAAATGGATATGAGAATAGATTGGAAATATTATATAATATTTATGCAAACCATTGATTGGCCTAACCTAAAATAACAGTTTCAGTTCACATCATCCTTTCATAAAAACATTATACAGCATATAAAGAGATGTTCCTGCTATAGGAAATGAGAATATTATCAGTACAAAAACATTCCATATGGAGAGCGATTAAAAGGAATGGGGCTTGTTAGTATAGACAAATCTGTATATAAGGTAATATGATAAATATAGAAAAATAACAAATGGTAAGGAGACGTTATCAGGAAACATAGTGTACTTTTTATAATACTGTCTTATGCAAAACAAGGGAATATTAAAATAAATTGACAGGCAAAAACATTTAAAACTAACAACACACAACTAGCCCGTAGAACACCTTTCCACAAGATATCAAGGTCAAGAAATTAGCAGAATTCAAAAGAGTATCAAGCATTTATAGGGATAACAGGAACTTCTAGAGTTATAATAAGTAACGATGAAAACCCCCCACGTTTTCAAGAGATACAATGGAATATAAATCCTTGCTTTTGTCAGCCTCCAACAGATGGGGGTTAGAAAGAAACTTTCCCTAGGACAAATGGTATATTTCATACAATAAACTTTATCATTTAGTTAATGTAGAATCTCATGTCTTTTATATTCAAAAATCCATTAGAGAAATTGAGCTCCTTTTATCCACAGATTTAGTTATAACTTATTATTCAAAACATTCTATATGACATCTTTTTCCTCTCCACTTGTATTATTATATATTTTATGATTAAATCTCATTTAGCTATGCCCCCTCTGAACCAATTTTATATAGGTCTCTACAAAATGATCTGAAGGCAGAGGAATAATTCTATTAAAGAAACTTTCACATTCTATATTATTGGTAATATAGTCCCATGCCCTGAAGAACCTTGATTAACACATCCAGAAGACTCAAACAATATTTTAGCTAAAATATGTTTTGAAATTTAATCTTCCAAAACCTGAAAAAGTTCAAAATGAAAAAAAAAGCACTGAATTGTGCAGTAGGTATAATAGAATTTTCCCCATTGCCACATTTTCAGCTGGAAATGACATTATTACCAACTAACACCTCCTAGAAAAGCTTTGGGGCTGAATGTAATTTCATCTTCTTTTTAGCCTTTTTTATCCAACACCATTTCCTCTGGCTTGTTCAACTCAATTGGTACAGTTAAATTGTGAAACAAGCCTGAGAGTCTGTGATGATTTAACCTTTACCACCAGGTAAGAAAGTAGCCAACTACATAATCACTAAGGCCAGCCACTAGGACAAGACATAATCAAATGCACTGCTTAGTGACTGACACATTTCCCCTATAAGAGAAGTTTGGTCAAGCTGTACCTGAGGTCCGCAGGAGATGAAGTCACATTTTGGATGCCATTTTGTTATCAGTCATAACCACAGACATATACAATGTCATGTCCATCAGCAGGAATGAATCTGTAGCACCAAATGTATAAGCCTTTAAGGACATGAGTATAAGCCTGTAGTAGATAAAGGTGAAGTTCCTCAGCTGTAGGAAAGTAGAGGTCTACATAGTCCTTAGAAGTCATGAAAACATGCAATAGGCCCAGCATGTTGCATTTATGTTTCTCAAGCATTATTTGTTCATTCATAATCATTTTTTCATTTGGGGAAGAGGGTAAAAATTACACTGATGTTTATTTAAGAGTTGAGTATTATTATTAATTATTATTATTATATGTGTTAACCGGCTATATACAACACTTCTGGTCTGAAAATATGCTGTTTACTCTAAATATGCTGAATTAATGTAGCTAAATATGAACTGATATAATCCTTTGAAAACAGGCATGTGGCTGTAAGGTGGTAGGGCTGGCACATAACAGGGAGCTATCAAAAAGAGGTTTTTTACCCTCTCAGTAGGTTGCTCAT
Organism: Pelodiscus sinensis; assembly: GCF_049634645.1. Taxonomy (NCBI): domain Eukaryota; kingdom Metazoa; phylum Chordata; order Testudines; family Trionychidae; genus Pelodiscus; species Pelodiscus sinensis. Next base: position 74,858,039 of record NC_134712.1, read on the forward strand.
GAAAACCCTTTGTTGTCTGACACATAGCCCAAGGCTGGGGGTTTGAGCCATTTCTAAACCAACACCTTGTCATTCTAAGAGATGAACTAAAGTGTAGGCAGTGAAGAGGCAATGTATGTCAACCAGATATTTTTGTAAATATCACAGCTACCTTGCAGGATTATTGAAAAGACTGTCAATTGTGGATCTTTGACCACATATCAAGATCTTTGATTTTTAGACTGAACCCTGATATCTCTTATCTAAATAACTACTTCATATACTTTCCTTCAATTAGTTGCTTATTGTTAATTTAAAAAATTCATAGGGAAGGAATCACAAGCTGCATATACGAATAATGTCCAGAGGATAAATCACTGGCATTAATGTGACAGATTTTTAAATGAAACAATATCTGTGCATATTAGGAAACCAACAAAACAAAAATATAACTTAGCCAAAACCAGTATTTGAAAAGGAATGTAGTTCTGCTAATGAGTGGACGTGGTCCAAGGGAATTAATTATCTTGGCTAGATGTTTTGATGTGATCACAAAATGTTACAAGATAGCTTTAATGCCTAGATTCCAAAGGTGCCAAGTGACTATGAGAAGAGATGATCTCCTCTCACAGACACATATTTTGTGAGCACACTCACACTGTCATGCTGTTCAGACAAGCTTCAGAGAAAAGAGCTGGCTTATACCATGTTGGATGTCTAAGTAAATATTTCAGCCCCTGGTAAGAAAATGTAGGGCCTACCTAACAATATTCTCCTCAGTGGGCATCTAGGCAAGTTTATTTTTTACCATACATGTTATAATTTTCTCTCCAATATTGTAAATACCTCTCAAAATGCATCTCAGAATTGTTAGGACATTTAGGCTATGACTACCTGCACTGTAAAAACAAAATAAGATATGCAATTTGCATAGCTTATTTCGTGTTTATTTGCGTAGCTTATTTGCGTAGCTTATTTCGAGTTTATTTTGAAATTAAGTGCTATTTCGAGACATCCCTTAACCCTCATGGAACGAGGGTTACCTGGATGTTGAAATAGTGCGTCCACTATATTTCAGAATAGCAGATGCGTTCAAAAGATGCAGGGTAGCTATTTTGGGATACCCGAGGTGTCCTTTGATGTGTAGACGTACCCTTACTGATTAATGTATCAGGAAGTGAAAATGAACTCTGGTGTACATGAACATGAAGCAGATTCTGCTGTGGATACCAGTTCCAACCCATAGAAGATGCTGTGTTAAAGCCATCAGCCTTTAGGGAATGTCAACTAATCTAGAATGCTGAAGCATGTCCCCTTGTCAGCATACGCTAATGAAGCATGTCAGATTAGTCCTATGTGAACTGTGGATATTTTTGTTTTGCTGAATGAACCAAAATTATTTTAAAAAAACAAACATTTTGAATCACCCCAAAATGAACATTTTCATATATTTCCATGGACCAAAGACTCTACAAAATTTAGTTTCAGGACAAATGAAAAACATACTTTTGATTTTTCAATTTTTTTCTAAATAACACAAAAGTACATTTCAAAATGGAAAGTCCTTCAAATTGAAACATTTAATTTCAAATGTGCTCAACTGTTTCAAAATGTTTTGGTGGGTAGGAGGCAAGCCAATACACTTGCTGAGTCAAAGGTGGAGGGAGGGGTATGTCCTGGTTCCATGCTCCCAGAAAGGGCGAAGCCTCAGGAGGAATGAGCAGGCCAGGGCAGTTGGCCCTCAGTGTTGCCTGAACCACGATGCTCCCCGCTCAGTGCCATCAGGAGCACATCTCCTCAGCTCCAACGGCAATTTAAAGTGCCCAGAGCTCTAGCTACTGCTGCTGCCACAGCAGAAGCCAGGAGCAGGGTCCCTTAAAATCACTGGGCCCCAGATCAACTGCCTCTTTTGCTCCCGTCAGTGGGCTTGGTGTATAGTAGGGAAGAAGCAGAATTTTTTTTGGCCAACAATTCACCAAGTTAGACACAAATTCACTAAATGTTTCAATTGACCTAAATCTGAATGTTTCATTTTAAAAAACCAAACCCACCAATTTCAGTTGAAAACAATTCACCTGGCTCTATATCAACCCTGTCCTTTTTGCACTAAAACAGCTTCCCATACAGTATCAAATCACATTTAAAGTCTCAATCTTTGTCATCAAGACATTCCTCCTGGGTTCGGGAAATCTAAAAGATTGCCTTCGGCTTTGAGACGATGACTGTGGCCGACAACTCCACTCCCTAGGCGCAATGCAACTCTCTACATTAAGAGTAAAGCTCAAAAACAGAGCGCTCTGCGGTGAGCTGATCCAAGACTGAGAAACAAACCTCTATAGAATTTGAGGACCATCACAAGGCGCTACCCCTTCCATTGCAAGTTCAAAGTTCACTTTTTTAACCTTGCCTCCTCTAATATAAATGCACAGCAAGCAAACAAACAAAGCCAAAACCCTTCCATTCACAAAATCCAATCAAACCAAACACAGATGTTAGATGTATTATGTAATCCACTGCTGGAAAAAGAAGGCACTTGAATACTATGATGATGAAAGTAGTCTAAGAAACTATATAGTAAGAAGAAAATGTATCTCCCTTACATACCACAACCAACCAGAAGGGCCGGCAAAGGTCTTTTTGGCACAGAGAACATTGAACATAAGGTATTAGGCATGCTTACACCGTGTGATTTCAGTAGTGCATTTTCCCTTGGGGGAAAACACACACACACACACACACACACACACACACACACACACACTTTTGGGCCAGCTAAAATGAACATACGATTTTATGGGTGAGCTCCAAGCTACAACATTCAGATCAAAATCCAGACTTCTTGAAACTGTGGGTAATTTGGAATGAGGATTTTGGGGCCATCTCTAGCTTAATGCAGGCAGAGTTCTAGGTGGGAAAATTCTTTAGTGTGAAGTCTATAGGAAAGATTTATTTTCAGGAATCTTCAAATACATAGGTCACTTCCTCCCCACATATAGTTTGAGTATCTAATTGCTTGTTCTGTCCTCCAAAAACAGAATAGTGATTTCATTTTCTGACTTCACTGCAGCTGTATCTGACAGTAGATAAATTGTTTTATGGTATGGTCATTAAGAGGCTGATAGATAAGGGATCCCCCAAACCCATCTATCTCTAGTCTCCAACTCCATTTGTTTCTTCTTGAGAGTTACTCCTCATAGTCTGTTTTGACAAATATACCCTGTCCCAGAAAAGTTTAGAACTAGGTCAGCAGCATGCAAAAAGTTGCTGTTCTACCTTTTGCTTGAATTTCATGCACAGATGGGATAGTGAACATATGAGTAGAACAGAGCCCCCAACAGTGAGTATTCTAAGAGCTAAGCATATACAATCACTAAAAAGTGTCACTATTTTTAGATATTACATATTCCTATTACATAATTTCAAAAGGATTAGCTTTATCAGCTGTTCTTTAATGGAAGCAACACTTACACAATTAAGTCCATATTCTCCTAAAAGCTGGCAATCTAGACAACTTAAAAAAACAACAACCCCGAAATGCTTACTTTCCTTTTATGTTTGACAGTGTTATTTGAGTAAAACTGCATTGTACATTAAATGGCACTAATTAGTGGATGCAGCTGGAAGATGGACTGAAACCATTGTCATTGCATGGGCTTACATTCAAATTTCAGCTCATGTGCAAAGTAAACCATATGCCTGTAAGAGTCACAATGGGCTCCCTCAAGGATATGGGTCTATTAAACCAATAAAGATTGATAAAGTAAGTGTAAACTATCAAAATCCTATAGATACACAAAATCCCATTACAAGTTACAATGCAGTTAGTTCTTTGCCTCCCTGAGCCCAAATGTACAAGATCACTTTTACTCATATAACATGTTTACTACAGTAGTGCCCAAGGGCTATTTTAGAATGGGGCCCCACTGTGGCGAGTGCTGTACAAACACAGAATAACACATGGTCTCTTCCCCAAACATCTTGCAATCTATACAGACAAGACAGACTCGGGATATGAGAAGATCTAGAACATACAGAAAAAATGAACAATGTTTTGGTGGCAAATGCCATGTTGGTTTCACAGTTATATTTCTGAGGAGGGGGAGGGAGGCTCTTAAGAGAGGATAAGCTAATTGGAAAGAAAGGGGAAGGCAGAAGAGATGTTCAAAGGAAGATGTGAGCAAGTGTAGAATGAAAGTGAGGCAGGGAACAGGACAGAGAAAGTCCTGTTAAAACTATAGAAAGTTCTGCAAGTGTTCAAAGGACCAGAAGTCCCTATTTCTGCTCCTACTAACTAGAGTGCCTTCTCTGTCTCTGCCCACGTGGTGGGAGAGTGGAAGTACAACCTGGGTCCTAGCACTCAGGGATGGGAAGTTTCTTCCACTACGCAGTTCTGGGTCCGGGGTGCTATGGGGAAGAGTGGCCCTTGCTGGGCCCCGTCTTATCCCCTCCCCTCCAAAATAGTCCCTGCTGTGTCTCCTTCTGTCTATACCATCTGGAATCAGCTAACTTCTCTGAAGCGATAAAGACTGCTTTCTCAGTGCCTCACAAGTTCAAGCTCTTGGACTGTGTCTACACTACAAGGTTTTTGGGCAAAAACCAGAGGAGCATCCACACCTCAAGTGCATTTTTGCTCACACAAAAAATGCAGTATATTGACAGGACAGAGGGCTTTTGCCGGTGGAGTTATTCCTCTCCCCATGAGGAATAACTCTTTTGCGCTACAGCTCTTGTGCAAAAAGGAATGTGTGGACGCTCCAGGGGTTCTTGCACAAAAAGAGCCTATCTGAAAAAGCACAGGTGCTCTGATGGCCATTCTGTTAATGGCAATCAGAGCTTTCTTGCTCAAGAGCATCCATGAAGTGCTTTTGCGATGCGCTTTTGAGGTGCGGATGTGCTTTTGTGCAAGAAGTTTTTTCAGAAGATCTCTTCCACAAAAAGCTTCTTGCTCAAAAACCCTGCAGTGCAGACAAAGCCTTGGTGTGCTGAGTGCCAACATCTGGATTTGGGAACAACTCTGGTCTTTACACCATGCATATATGATACCTGGGGGGCAAGCAGGAGCGGCCCGAGGCTCGAGCGGCCCGAGTGATGTCATCATCGGGCGCTTGGGTCAGCGGCGCCCGAGGCAGCTGCCTAACTTGCTTAGGTTCATGGGCCGCCCCTGGGGGAAAGGACTCCAGAAAGGGGAGGAAGAGCAGTTAATTTCTCCATAAAACTATTCATGCCACATTAAATGAATGATCTGTGTGGGTATGTCTACACTACAAAGTTAATTCGAACTAACGGATGTTAGTTCGAATTAACTTTGATAGGCGCTACACAAGCGCTCCGCTAGTTCGAACTTAATTCAAACTAGCGGAGTGCTTAGTTTGAACTAGGAAAACCTCATTCCACGAGGACTAAGCCTAGTTCAAACTTACTAGTTCGAATTAAGGGGTCTGTAGCCCCTTAATTCGAACTAGTGGGAGGCTAGCCCTCCCCAGCTTTTCCTGGTGGCCACTATGGCCAACACCAGGGAAACTCTATTGCCCCCCTCCCGGCTCCGGACCCCTTAAAGGGGCACGGGCTGGCTACGGTGCCCGTACCAGGTGTAAGCCTGCCAGCACCCAGCCAGCAGACCCTGCACCTGGCACGGCTCGAGCCACCCACCTGATGCCCCCCAGCCCTCCCCCTCTTCCTGGGACCAGGCTGGCGGCTCCCGGGAGCTTGCCCGGGACCGCAAGAGGCGGGCACCCGACTGGTCTAGTGCGGACATCGTGGACCTCGTCCATGACCTCCGCACTAGACACAGGAAAGCGGCCATCTAGGGCAGGAGAGCTGCCAGCCTGGCCACCCAGGAGCAGGTGTGCATGAAAAGTCCCAGTCTCTTTAGCCTCTTTTCATATGGGACCTCTTCCAAACCTCTGATCATTAGTTGACCTCCCCTCTCCCAGCCTCTCTCTTCCCCTCTCCCACCTCCTTTTCCCAGTTTCCCCCAGTTTTGTTAAATAAAGAGAGATTCTATTTTTGACCACATGTTTTCTTTATTTTGTACATCAGGAAGGGGGGCTAGTGGAAGGAGGTGAGGGAGGAATGGAGTACGAGCCCCTGATGGGGAGGACTGGGCTGGCTCTGCGGGCTTCTGGGAGTGGAAGCTCTCCTGCAGCCCCCCAATTGCTCCCTCTCCCCAGATGGCAGCCTGCGGCAAGTGCAGCCGGTCTGATGGCCGAGTGCTGTGATGTCCCCAGTGTGGGCACTGAGGGCACTCCAAGCCAGGACTGCTTTGCAAGCGGGGAACCCCTGAGAACTGTCTGTCCGGGGTGGGGGTCGGGACCCTTTAAGCACAGCCCTCAGCTAGCCTGAGGCAGCAGCTCCACACTCTAAGTCCTCATCTGATGCCCTGCCAGCACTGCTTCCGGCCATCCTTAACCCCGGTTCAGGGTCCACTTAATGTGGACATGCTAGTTCGAATTAGCAAAACGCTAATTCAAACTAGTTTTTAGTTCTAGATGCGTTAGTTCGAATTAGCTTAGTTCCAAATAACTAATTCGAACTAAGTTAGTTCGAATTAGCGCTGTAGTGTAGACGTACCCTCTTTTCTCTTCCCCAGTGTAATGAGCCATAAAGATACATTTCTCACTGTACACTTTCACCGATGCATTCCACTTCTGACATTTGCAATAAGAATTTACTACAGGTTGGAACTCTCTAGTCTGGCATCCTTGGGACCTGACCGGTCCTGAAGGAGGGAGTTTGCCAGACCGAGGAGGTCGGTCCCTCTGCCAGGCCCCCCTGCCCCGGGCCACAAGGAACCCAGATCCTGGGACTCCACTGACCTAAAGCTGTCTGACTTTGCTGCTGCCGTAGGCCACCAGGCCTCCTCTGCTCTGGAGTCACCAAAGCTCCACTGCCCCGGGGTCACCAGGGCTCTGCTGCCCCGGGGCCATATCTCATCTGAAGCTGCCACGGCTCATCTGCTCTGGGGCTACTGGAGCTCCATGGCCAGCCGTGGGCCAGTGGGACTCTTCTTCCCTGGGCTTCTGGCACTCTGCAGCCCCAAGGCTGCCCTAGGGTGCCAGGACTCTGCTGCCCTGAACCAGGGCTCTCTGGTCTGGCAACATCCATGGTCCCACGAGTTGGGAAAACCCACTTCTATGGGTGGCCTACCTTTTTGTTTAGCATCTACTTAATCTAAAACTCCAGACATTTTTGAAGAGAGAAGAATAATTTTCATCTGAGACACGAAACTGCCCTTTCATTTGGGATCTTCCACAGACACAAGCTTCCTCAAGACAGACCTAAGATCCTTTAAGAGTTGGAAACACTCATTTAATCTGAGCTCAGCACAAAAACTGGTCAGTCCACCTATGATTCATCTTTACCATTACCTGCTTACTACGGTGTTGCCTTCTTGTTCACTGCAGATTTATCAAAATATTTTAAAAAGTGAGAAAACCATTGACCAGTTTATCAAAATATTGCCAAATCACTACTACACATGCTACTGTAAATCACAGAATATATGATAGTTATTAAAAAATAAAGCCTTATTTTTGGTGGGAACATGGAAACAATAATGCAGCTATTGTCTGTAACAAAAATAATGTAAGGTATAGGAAATGGCACAAAAACCAGCCATTTCTTTAGACTGCCTTCCAAAATGCTACCCTGCAGTAACTAAATGAAATGATCAGTTTCTTGCCTTCTGTAATATGAATGTACTTGTGCAGACAGCAAAATCCCAATTTTAGGGAAAGTTAATGTTCAATCTATCATTCATAGAGCAGAACTCTGTGCATTGAAACCATCTTTTGCCATTAAGAAAACAATAGCGAATTGGCTGATTAGCATAAAAATATGCAACTGTGTTGTCTCTTAAGAGACATTATTATAGTCTCCAAATATAGTTGTTTCAGGTGTTATATTTCTGAGTTCTCCTGAATTATTTTGTATCAATCTTGGCACCTCTATCATGGATGCCATGAATACCAGTAGGTAGAAAGACCCTGAGAAAACATAAAATGTACTTTTAAGCAAATATATCAATCTGAAAAAGAAGCAACTGAATTAGTCTTGGCAACAGCATTCAATAAATTCAGATTGAGAATCTTACAGAACTCAGTCCAGTGAGACTCAGTTATGCCTTAATACAAATCACATGAAACAAATAATAAATTAGTCTTCCATCCTTCTTCTATAAAAAAAAAGAAAATACTCTCCCACTTCTAGCATAGCAATGATAAGGATAACTACTTGTATCAGTGATTAGAAAAATATCACAATTCTTTAAAAAAATAGTGGCACCATAGTCACTGAAATCCACATGTTATAGACAATTGAAAAAAAGGGGACCCTGTCCTACTGGTATGTGTAACCTGAATCACTTGACTAGGTCTTGCTAAATCTGGCAGGGTTACAGGATTGAGCTCCAGCCTATCACTCTTAACATTGGGGTCACAAGTGACAAAAAGATACATTGTACCATATCTGCCATAAGGCATAGTTCAACTGTTGAAAGTTGTATTGTGGGTAACTTATCATCCACTAAAAATGTATGTAAGATAATAAAACTATGATTACCCTGTTTAGATTTACTAGTATGACATTACATGCAATGTCAGTTCTCTCTTTTCTAAATGTATATTCTAAGAACCTCCTCTTTCTGTTACCCATCATTTTAGAAGCCATTTAATGATCAGAATCATGATTTGATGGAATTCCCGTCTCATTATAAGTTAGCTAATAAGTATCCAACATTGTAGGAAGTGCTGCACTATCTGTATTGCTCTTTAGAAGGCTGCTACTTATCCAGAGGACAAAAGCCAGGCTGGCAGAGGAGCAGTCATTTGGCTTAACTTTACATACTTAGCCTATCAAAGAATTTCAAATCAGAGCTTCACCATTAGTGAGCTCGATCACAGAGTAGATGCTTTCCCAACTTTTAGATATAGCCCAGGCTGGCAGCTGATCATGGGAGTAAGCAGAGCTGACAGCCTCTGCAGGACCCCAGGCAAGATGTGGTCGCCACCTCCACACTCCTGGAATGGGCAGTGTCAAAGGCAGTCAGATGTCCATGGCACCTGAAATTTGGCATGGCCCACTCAGCCCTTAGCACTGTCCAGAGCACCTGGCACAAGGGCCCTGGGATCCAGCCACTGCTGCTGCTATTTCGACAGCAGCAGCAGCCAGAATTCTGGGCATCTTTGAATCACCAGACCCCTTTGCCCTCCCTAAAAGTCAGCAGGCCTGTCAAGAGTAAATACATCTATTATGTTCTGTGGAGTGGAGCTTTGTATATTGTAAATTATACACAGCACCACTTTGGCCATAGATAGCCAGACAGAGAAGAAGGTCAGTTAAGATTTGTAATGGACATATTCATGGGACTTATTCAATTATTTTGCATTCAAAACACAGCTAAGATCATCTTCCTTACTTATCTTAAAGCATCAAAAGATCCCTGCAAATCCATGGATATCCGCTTTATATGCGGGAGTAACTGCAACCATGGACGTGAATGTGGCTGTCCACCACTCATTTTTGAAGATACAGTTGTGGATGCAGATTTTGTATCTAGAATCTCGCAAGTTTGCAGATATCTGCTTTATATCTGTGGGTATCTGCATGTGAATGAGGATATCCATGGATCACTTTTACAGATGCAGATACTAATTTTGTATTTGTGCAGGGCTCTAAGCATCAGCCTTTCTTTGAATCCGCCACTAGTTTTACCTTTGCTACCACATCAAATTCAAACCTAGTGCATTTATCTTCAAGGTTCTTCATAATTCTACCTTTCCATATTTAGCTACTCCTGTCTCTTATATCATTCTGCTCCTCAACTGATGATAGCTTTGACTACTGTTTATCCATGTGATGGGGTGCTCTTTCTAGCTCCCACTGAGGGGCCTGGAAAGACCCCAAGTCCACCGCTCCCTGCACTGCCTATCCTTTCAGAGCCAGGCTCACCCGCCTGAGTCCATAAAACCAGTATCCACCCATATAATTTAGGGTGGCCCCTTAAGGCAAGGTCCACAGGCCTGAGTCCATGAGCAAAGTCACCCAAATGCAGTCTAAGGAGGGTCCTTTAAGGCTAGGCCCACTGGCCAGAGTCAATAAGCAAAGTCTTAACAACTGCAATTTTAGGATGGCCCCTTAAGGCTAGGCCCATCGGCCTGAGTCCACAAACACAGCCTCAATGAGACCCTTTAAGGCAAGGCCTGCACTGGTAGAACAGGGTTATAGTAGGGGTGCACCCCAGTCTGGGCCCACCCTACTCCACCAGGTCCCAGCCCAGGGCCCTGGGAGTGACAGGACAGCGTGCCACTCCCTCAGCAGAGAAGTCCTGCCAAAATGCGCTGATGTTCCTGGGGCAGGAGAGGTGGCTCCTGCTCCTACCCTGGGCCACTTCCTACCTGGGCCGCTGGAGCTACTCCCCACATACTTGTCAGTCTTGCTGTCCTCCCTGCGACATCTCCTCAGCGGGCGGCCTCTGCGATGTCCCAACTTGCCTCAGCATCTCCACTGGCTTCTTCTGGGGTCTCGGGTTATTGCTGGTCAGGAGCTCCCTGCATATGTCTTTCTCCTCCAGCCGCCAGACAAGACTGAGTTCAGGCTTTTATAGTTGAGCTGCAGCCTGGGCATACTCGGTAGGGCTCCAGGGGAAGGGCCTCTGCATCCAGGTAACCCTGGCTGGGCCCTGTGTATTCAGTGCAGGGCTGCCTCACCCCGTCACAGTCCACTTCTCAAATACTAACTTTATATCTTTTTCCACACTGTTCACTGTGAATGGAACAGCTCTGCAACACTATTCTCCTTACGTCCTTCTGATCTCACCTCAAGACCCCCTTCTTCCATGATGCCTACAAGAAAAAACAGGTTGAGTAGATGGATGTACATATGAAAATTTTGCATATTTGATGGTATTCCTTTCTCCATTTCTCACAAGCCTTCTTAGGGTATGTCCACACTAGCCCCCTAGTTCGAACTAGGGAGGCTAATGTAGGCATTCGAAGTTGCAAATCAAGCCCGGGATTTAAATATCCCGCGCTTGATTTGCATCTTCCCGTCCGGTCGCCATTTTTTGAAATTTACAAGTCCAGACTAACTGCCAGCGTCTACATGCAGCAGGGACCCGGTAGTTTGAAATAAAGCCCTATTCCAAAAGGAATAACAGGTAGTTCAAAATAGGGCTTTAATTCGAACTGCCAGGTTCCTGCCACATGTAGACGCGGGCAGTTAGTCCAGACTTGTAAATTTCAAAAATGGCGACTGGCCGGGAAGATGCAAATCAAGTGCGGGATATTTAAATCCCGGGCTTGATTTGCAACTTCGAATGCCTACGTTAGCCTCCCTAGTTCGAACTAGGGGGCTAGTGTAGATATACCCTTAGGCTGTGTCTACATTGGCACCCCTTTCCAGAAAAGGGATGCTAATGTAGACTTCGGAATAGCAAAATCCGCGGGGGATTTAAATATCCCCCGCGGCATTTGCATTTACATGGCTGCCGCTTTTTTCCGGCTTGGGGATAAGCCGGAGAAAAGCGCCAGTCTAGACGTGATTCTCCAGAAAATAAGCCCTTTTCCAGAGGATCTCTTATTCCTATTCTAGACTGGCGCTTTTCTCCGGCTTATCCCCAAGCCGGAAAAAAGCGGCAGCCATGTAAATGCAAATGCCGCGGGGGATATTTAAATCCCCCGCGGATTTTGCTATTCCGAAGTCTACATTAGCATCCCTTTTCCAGAAAGGTGTGCCAATGTAGACATAGCCTTTAGCGTTTAAACCCCCTTATGGAAGTCTTCCTATGTGTGTGAATAGCAATCAAGGCCTGCTTAGGGCTTCTGGACACTGTCACATTACAAATCAGGAGTGATACATTGTCAGCAGAGGCCACATCAGTCTGATCCTTGGGGAGTTATGTCTTCCTTTGAAGATGGACTACCCACAGATAAGCTTTGTCAAAACATGGAACTGGCATGGCAGCATGGGATCTGAGTCCTATGGAGCCAGCTGACTTATGTTCAATTAATTGGTTCAGAATCCAGGAGCTGATAAATCTGTTCCCAGACATTAATCCAAAACTGATAAGAAATAATTCTTTTTTCTAAGGATTGGGCCTCTGAGCTGGCTTACTCTCTCCTTTCAGATCCCCAAATCTCAGAACACAATCCAGCTAGGCAGGGCACAGTTAAGTTTGATGGTCTCCCTATGGATACGATGCTTTCTTTCTCAGACATTCTTGCTTGGCAGTTCAACACAATCTTTTTGCTTCCCTGCACTCAATCATCCTTTGTCAGGATCTAATCCCATTAGCAGAGCAGAGCTATATCATCTTTATAGCATGCAGGACGAAAGTATAGCCAAAGAGTTCTTATGGAGGGAATTGGAACAACCAGATGGCAGCAGCAAACCATCCATTGCCATAGTTTGCAGTAGAAATATGGGATAATTTCTGCGCATAGTGTGAACCCCATGGTTCCTAAGTAATATTAAATTTCATCATTAATAATTTTAGAAAAGGGCCACAGATTTCATCTCTGAATGCATTTGTAATCTTTGGTGATCAACGATCCCTCATTGAGCTATGGAAGTTTGCTTTACCTCTGCATGTTGTTCCTTTACTTTGACCTTCACCATCAAGAGACCAGTGCACACAAAAGGAGAACCAATGATGCTGAAGGTAATGATGGACCCTTCCCTTTGAACAGATGAAGGAAATTCTCTTGAAGTTTTTTATATTTGTGATCTTCCACTCAGCCAGCAGTCTGAGGAGGTTGGGTGTTTTGTATTTCAACTGCTTCTGTAGATTTAGAACTTTGCCAGAGCAGTGATTTCTGTTTGGCTCCAAGTTAAAACTCCCCACTGCACAGAGATCATGCAGATCTTCTTCAATAACGTCTTTACTCACTCAGAGCGAAGAGAGCCTTAAAATTTTGGTCAGCAAGGATTAAGGACTTTTAGACAATGGAATCTTTTGTCATTTTTACAGGTTCTGACAAGACCTAAAGGCTTCAAAGGCCATTATTTTCCACAGGTTAAAATACTCTCTTCCTCTCAAGCAGGAAGGTATTGCCAGACCAAAAGGATGGCACTTTCACCACCCTCAGTAGATGTCTTCTGATATTAGTCATTCCCACTTATTTCAGAAAGAAACTTCAGCAAACCCCTAAATAACAGATATATTTACTTTCTTAGGGTATGTCTACACTACAGTTAATTCGAACTAAGCTAATTCGAATTAGTGCATCTAGACTTAAAAACTAGTTTGAATTAGCATTTTGCTAATTCGAACTAGCATGTCCACACTGAGTGAACCCTGAACCGAGGTTTAGGATGGCTGGAAGCCGTGCCGGCAGGGCATCAGCTTAGGACTTAGAGCATGGAGCTGCTGTCTCAGGCTAGCCAAGGGCTGTGCTTAAAGGGACCCGACCCTCACCCCGGACAGACAGTTCTCAGGGGTTCCCCGCTTGCAAAGCAGTCCTGGCTTGGAGTGCCCTGAGTGCCCACACTCGGCACATCACAGCACTCGGCCATCAGACCGGCTGCACTTGCCGCAGGCTGCCATCCGGAGGGGGGGTCAATCAAGGGGCTTCAGAAGAGCTTCCACCACGAGGAGCCCGCAGAGCCACCCCAGTCCTCCCCATCGGGGTCTCATACCCCATTCCTCCCTCACCTCTTCCACTTACCCCTCCCTAGCCCCCCTTCCTGATGTACAAAATAAAGGACACGTGTGTTCAGAAATAGAAATTCTCTTTATTGAACAAAACTCGGGGAGACTGGTAAAAGGAGGTGGGAGAGGGGAGGGCAACTAAAATGATCAGGGGTTTGGAACAGGTCCCATATGAAAAGAGGCTAAAGAGACTGGGACTTTTCAGCTTAGAAAAGAGGAGACTGAGGGGGGATATGATAGAGGTCTATAAAAGCATGAGTGGTGTGGAGAGGGTGCATAAAGAAAAGTTCTTCATTAGTTCCCATACTAGAAGGATTAAAGGACACCAAATGAAATGAATGGGTAGCAGGCTTCAAACTAGTAACAGAAAGTTGTTCTTCACAAAGCAAAGAGTCAACCTGTGGAACTCCTTGCTGCAGGAGGCTGTGAAGGCTAGAACTAGAACAGAGTTTAAAGAGAAGTGAGATAAAGCCATGGAGGTTGGGTCCATGGAGTGGTATTAGCCAGGGGGTAGAGATGGTGTCCCTGGCCTCTGTTTGTGGAAGGCTGGAGATGGATGGCACGAGACAAATGTCTTGGTCATTGTCTTCGGTCCATCCCCTCCAGGGTACCTAGTGTAGGCTGCTGTCGACAGACAGGCTACTGGGCTAGATGGACCTTTGGTCTGACCCAGTACAGCCATTCTAAGCTCAGGGCTCAGGGTCAGGGGTCTCAGTGGACCACCTTGATTTTCATGCAAACCTGCTCCTGGGTGGCCAGGCTGGCAGCTAACCTGCCCTAGATGGCCACTTTCCTGTGCCTAGTGCGGAGGTCGTGGATGAGTTCCACGATGTTTGCACTAAACCAGGCGGGCGCCCGCCTCTTGAGGACCCGGGCAGGCTCCTGGGAGCCGCCATCCTGGTCCCGGGAAGAGGCAGAGGGCAGGGTAGCAGCGGGTGGCTGGCTTGAGCCATGCCAGGTGCAGGGTCTGCTGGCTGGGTGCTGGCAGGCTTGCACCTGGCACGGCCACCGTAGCCAGCCCGTGCCCCTTTAAGGGCTCCGGGGCCAGGAGGGGGGCAGAAGAGTTTCCCTGGTGGTGCCCAGAGTGGCCACCAGGGAAAGCTGGGGAGGGCTAGCCTCCCACTAGTTCGAATTAAGTGGCTACACAGCCCTTAATTCGAACTGCTTAATTCAAACTAGGCGTTAGTCTTCGTAGAATGAGGTTTACCTAGTTCGAATTAAGTTTGAACTAGCGGTTTGTATGTGTAGCTCCTATCAAAGTTAATTCGAACTAACGGCTGTTAGTTCAAATTAACTTTGTAGTGTAGACATACCCTCACTGATTGTTTACCTCAACTCAGTGAAATCTGTGGAAGATGTACAGTTGAGGAAAAATATTTACAAGAAGTCTCCTTTACCTCCTTCCTGCTTCCCCTCATAGTCTTGTCTCATATGTATGCAGTGAAAAGGAAGCCTCTAGGTTAGAAGAAAAGAGAATAAGGGAAGAGTTTATATGATATGAGTTAATAGACAGTTCTTTTGCCTCCACATTCCTGGATCAAACATTGAACTCCTTATTTAGTTTTTAATAAGGCAAAACTGCCAATATCTTCTATGAGCATTTTATCTGAGAACAGATTTCTGAGGACAGTTTGAATAAGGATTTTTCTGTCCTAGTAGGCAGACTTCTAATAGCTTAATTTAAGAAGGGAAAGAGGAAAAAACTATGGCAAATGCCAATTAGTGGTAAATAATTTCCTTTTGTCTCCCATCTGAATTGTCTGTTCCATGCATGATTCAAAAATTAATATGCATTTGGTGACTGTCATTAGTACCATAAATATAGAGAAGAGAATGGATTATGGTGTAGAATCCAGGCTAGACTTGGCTAATTTAGTTCACTAAAGACCATGTTGTTGTTTTTTAAACAAGGGAGCTATTCAGCACATATTGTTTCCTTAAAATGTTATTTACATCTAGATGAGGTATTCATAAATTGTTACATGAAAAGCTTGCACCTGCAGAACTGCAAATCTTTTCTCTAAGACAACTCAAAAATAAATTTAAGATTGAAACAGCCTTTGCCCTTATTAATCTTCTCACACAAATTGTTTAAAGCATTCTGTGTTCACCCCCAAAGTAGTGCAGTGTAAATGTAGAGAATAAAGGCCATTTAAAATGACACAGGTACACATTCCCAGAGACCCCCTGATGGCTCCTGACATATACATTTTGTAACATACAAATCAGGGCACATTGCTGTAGCCTGTTTTGTTTGTGCAATTAGTCATGTTACTTAGCACTACAAAAGTGCATTTTATACCAAACTCTAGGGAATAAGATATGCAGAATTCATGAGATACAAAACACATAAAATTCATCTCTTCGGCAGAAGTGCTGCAACGTTATAGAGCAAAAACTATTACTTTTTTTCATTGTGTTTGTAATAAGGAACTCAAGCAACCATACCCTTCAGGGCTGGGCTCCTCATCACTTCACTTGAACTCAGCCTCAGCACTCAGCTATGGCATGTGAAGTTAATTACTCTGGGCATTGGGGCTCTGAACAGAAGAATGACCCTATTTGCAGCTCCATGTACTGTGTACCACGCTACAGTGAGTTCTTTCACTACCTACACACGGCACACTCACTGACTCTGAATGGAGTAATAATTCTAGCACACTGAGGGAAAGCTCAGCTGTCATCTCATTTTCTCAGGGACACTTGTCTTCGCAAGTAACCATTGAATGGGGGCTGTCACCAGTCCACGGTCAAGTTATTGTCACCTTTCTAGTTCAAATGGCATCAAAATCCAAAGGTTATGACTTTCAGGAGGAGTTAGCCAATACTGCAGGTCTTTTGCTGGCATGTGATCCTGGGGCTTTTCAACACCAGTTTTTGTGGCAGGAATGTAAAATGTGAAAAGCATACAATTGTGCACAACTCTCCATTCATAGAATCAAGGGTTAATCAGTGAATTTCAGGAGATCTGATTTATCTACAGTGCACAACATGATTGCCTATCTAGGACTTTATTTGCTATTTCCATAAGAACAACATAGACAGAGATAGACAACGTTTAAAAAAATGAGATAAAATCATAACCCAAATGGTCACATATGCCGTAGCTCTGCCCACCATCCTCTTCAACACTGATGTGCTGAAAAGTTTCAAAGTTGTCCCACTGCACAGCTAAACATAAATAACTTACATGTTGCTAATGTTCTAATACTCAGTAGGAGAATTTCCAGTCAATGAAAGAGTTAAATTAGGTGGCTTAATCAAGAAAGTTGTCAGGCAATGTGATGGTCTGTGGTAGTTTCTAATTTGGAAAGCCAGGAATGAATGAATGAATGAATGAATGAATGAAGTGTCTGAGACGTTTGTCCAATGTACATAGCAGACGGACACTTTCGGCACATGATAGCATAGATTATATTTCTGGATGCGCAGGAATATGTGTTCTTGATCTTATAACTCACTTGGTTAGACCCAATAATGGTGTCAGCAGAGTAAAATTCGACACTCTCCGCAGGGGGCTGAACAAAGACCCCAACTACCTTACCCATTACAAAGATAGCTTCCCAATTATCACCTCTAATACCATTAACTCACAGACATCTCCCCTTCCCCACCTCTAATATCATTAACTCACAGGCATTTACCTTCCTTCCTCCCCCCCCCCCCCACATCCCCCTTCTGTTCTGAAATGTGATTTGTCCTTTTCATATGTGTTCATTTTTTTAAACTGTATCCTTTGGTATATATGGCTGTGACTATTTTCTTCCACTATTTGATCTGAGGAAGTGGGTCTGGCCCACGAAAGCTCATCATCTAATAAACCATCTTGTTAGTCTTTAAAGTGCTACAAAGTCCTGTATTTTGTTTCTGTTTCTGTAGGTGATACTTGGGTGACAATTGATGGGCTGAGGAAGCAATTGACACAGTAATTCAAAAGGTATGTATTTGTGAGGGGGAGGTACTAACAGTAAGCTCAGAGGTGAGCCTAGGAAAGGAGAGAAAGCTGTGTGTGGGTTTCCTCCTTCCGCACACCTTTGGTATACTCTGCTGAAGAAAAAAAACCTGAAGAAAAAAACCCACATGTGCAAGGCTCTGGGGTGAGGCCAAAAATGAGTGGTTCAGGGTGCAGGAATGGGCTGTGGGTTGAGGCAGAAGGATATATGTGGGAGTGGTTGAGAGACTCCGTTGGGGGTGAGCTCTGTGGTGGGATGGGGGATGATGCATCTGGGGTGCAGGAAGTGGGCCAGGTTGGGGTTAAAGAGTTTGGAGTGCAGGAACAGGCTCGGGGCAGAAGGTTGGGGAGGAGGTCTGGGCAGGAATAAGGATACACGAAGGGGCTCACAGTTGGGGTTCAGGGTCTAGGAGGGAGTAGGGTGCTGGAGCAGGTTTATACCTGGAACTCTGGGGTTGGATGCAAGTTCTGGGAGGAAGTTAGCAACACTACGTGCAGGAGGGGACTCAGGGCTAGGGCTGGAGATGGCGATGCAGGGTATTTACCTAAGTCAGCTCCTGTTTGTGGGGGGAGCATGTGGCTTTGCATAGCCCCTATTGCCTCATGCACGCCTGCAGGCAGCAGCCTCCAATCCCCAGCCAATGGGAGCAGAGCATCCAGGCAAGGGAAGAGCAGGAACAAAGCTTCTTGGCGCTCGTGGCTATGCAGTTCCAGCTGGGGGGAGGGTCAAGAATGGCAGTGCACAGAGCCACCTCTGCCTGCCCCTCTCCTCTCCTCTCCTCTTCCCCCCGCCAGGAAGGACTGGCTTAGAACACAAGGCCTTTCATGGCTGCAGCTCCTAAGTCTCTTTCTGAATCCAGCCTTGTACATGTGGTCAAAGGGAAACAACCTGTGTGTATTTGTGGTTAGGAGACCACAAGAACGGGCTAGACAGTGGCACTCACAGGGTAGAAGGGCTGCTTTGCAACAACATTATATTCACTTTTAACAAAAGGATAAACCACCCCCACTGTTTTGCTTTTATGAAGAGTAACTCCTCCCCAGGGCTCTACTGTTATGAACAGCAGTCTTGGGCTGCTCAACGGAAGCTTCTAGTGAGAGGATATTGTTGGTCATCAGCTCTTTAGGCCAGTGTTTCTCAACCAGTGGTACAAGTACCCTTATGGGTACTCAAGAGAAGTCTGGGGGGTACGTCAACACAACTGAAATTTGGAGAAAACTGAATTTTTGTTTTAAGTTTTACAGCTCTTTATAATTTTTTTATTTTTTACACCCAAACATTTCATCACCTGCCTGGCTACAAATGGTTTAAACAAATGTGTTGCAATAGTGGAAAAAATGTTGTGTATCTGAAAACTGTAAGTACTGGGGGTACTTATAATTTTTTAAAAGGGGTACTTTATAAAAAAAATTGAGAAACATCACTTTAGTACACCTTTACATTTGACTACATTTCATACCAAAACTGTTTGTGTCCTTTGACGCCCTTGCCCTCCTCTTCACTTTCTTCTTCTCTGACTGTATTCTAAAATTTTAGCCTAACCAAGCAGCATGTGATTGACTTGCATCTTTTACTGTCATTGCAGCTGTTGTCCTCAGGTACAAACCTAAAGGTTACACTGCATGGGAAACAAAGAAGGGCTAGGAATTCTGAGCTATAGGTATAACTAAGTGTGGGGTGGGAGAACTCATCTTCAACTCAGGAACATTTAGGCCATTCTTAAGTACACCTGACATACATTGGTAATAACACCAGGATAGTAGAAGCAGTAGGCCAAATTCTATGCTGCCAAACATCAACCTGTGAGTCTAATTGTATTTGATCAAGTCTCACAGAATTAGGCTCTTTCTCCCAAGTGTGAAATAAACTGGGTGGGAGATGAAGCAGGGATGAATTATGAGGACCCAAAATGAAATCATCCCCTAAAGGTGTGGAAGCCTTTTGCAGCAGATCCTTCTTCTGTTCACATTAACCAATTCACCAGTGGAATGTTAGGACATACTTGGAACACTCAGCAGCATGCCAGGTGTATCCTAGCTGAACAGAAGTGGTCTGCTGTGCAGCAATCAAATGGAAAATGTCTTCTTTTTTTAACTTGACAATTTTCCCCACTTACTTCATTTAGGTTTTCTCTTGGCCCATAAAGCTGGCAAGCTTTTCAAAATATAAAAAACGAAATGTTCACATCAGCCAGGTTTTTGCACACTCTCTCAGCTCTGAAAGACAGCTGACAGCTCCCTGAAAAACACCATTGCAAAGAGAGCCCTACATTCTTTTTTTGCAAGCTCTGAGCCATTTCCATTTTTTTTTCTCCCAAGCACATAATCTTAAGCTTTAAAACAGACAGCCATGAAGGT
This sequence comes from Pelodiscus sinensis, assembly GCF_049634645.1. Lineage (NCBI taxonomy): Eukaryota > Metazoa > Chordata > Testudines > Trionychidae > Pelodiscus > Pelodiscus sinensis. Next base: position 74,877,976 of record NC_134712.1, read on the forward strand.
GACACTTCAAGAAAGCTACAGTTGGTGAGATCTGGAATGGTTTTGCTTGAACTGACAGTTTAATGCACAGAACTTTCAACTGACCCAGACTAAAAGGGAAATGCCAAGTTTTCCTGAAGTGATCAGCTAAGGCACTACAATGCTTACAAGTGGGAGCATTTGCCCCATGTGAGAAATATGTTCTCATAACATACTACTAAGTATACCTTCAAAAACTATACGCTGAGAGTATTGGTATCTGGCTTCTTGCCTCCCGTCAATATGAAACTCTTCTCTAGTATCACTTATGAATATATGAACGGTGATACTGGATCAGACCAAAGGTCCACCTAGCCCAGTATTCTACTTTCTGACAGTGGCTCATACCAGGTGCCCCAGAGGGAATGAACAGAACAAGTAACCATAGAATCATAGAACACTAGAACTGGAAGGGACCTCAAGAGGTCATCGAGTCCAGTCCCCTGCCCTCACAGCAAATCCCAGTACACATCTAGACCATCCCTGATAGCCTGCTCTTAAATATCTCCAGAGATGGAGATTCCATAATCTACCTAGGCAACTTATTCCTGACAGTTAAGAAGTTTTTCCTAATGTCCAACCTAAACCTCCCTTGCTGCAGTTTAAGCCCATTGCTTCTTATCCTATCATCAGAGGCCAAGGAGAACAATTTTTCTCCCTCCTCCTTGTAACATCCTTTTAGATACCTGAAAACTGCTATCATGTCCCCTCTCAGTCTTCTCCTTTCCAAACTAAACAAGCCCAATTCTTTCAGTCCTTCTTCACAGGTCACGTTCTCTAGACCTTTAATCATTCTTATTGCTCTTCTCTGGCCCTTCTCCAATTTCTCCACATCTTTCTTGAAATGTGGTGCCCAGAACACAAAAGCAAGGAAAATGATTGAAAATCTAGAAAACATGAGCTATGAGGGAAGGCTGAAGGAAATGGGCTTGTTTAGTTTGGAAAAGAGACTGAGTGTGGACATGATAGTTGTTTTCAGGTATCTAAAAGGGAATCACAGGGAGGGGGGGGAATTGCTGTCCTTGGCCTCTGATGATAGGACAAGAAGCAATAGGCTTATACTGCAGCAAAGGAGGTTTAGGTTAGACATTAGGGAAAACTTCCTAACTGTCAGGGTGGTTAAACAAACTTTCTAAGGAGGTTGTGGAATCTTCATCACTGGAGATATTTAAAATCACGTTAGACAGATATCTATCAGGAATTACATAAACCATGCTTGGTCTTGCCATGAGGGCAGGGGACTGGATTTAATGATCTCTTGAGGTCCCTTCCAGTTCTAGTATTCTATGATTCTATGAATTTATCTAGTTCTTTTTTGAACTCTATTAAGTCCTGGTCTTCTCAACATCCTCTGGCAAGGAGTTCCACAGATTAGGGCTATGTCTACACAGCAGAGTTTTTGGGCAAAAACTCATGGAGCATCCACTCTACAAGAGCATTTTTGCACAAGAAAAAGTACAGTAGATCATCAGAAGACAGGGCTTTTTGCGCAAGAGTTATTCCTCTTTCTATAACGAATAAGCCTTTTTGCGCAAGAGCTCTTGCATAAAAAGGTGTGTGTGGATGGACATCAGGGGTTTCTTCTGCAAGAAACCCCTATCGGAAAAAAGATCAGGTGCTTTGATGGCCATTCTGTGAATGACAATCAGTGTTTTCTTGTGCGAGAGTGTCCATGGCAGTGTGGATGCTCTCTTGCACAAAAGCACATCTCTTGCGCAAAAGCACATGGCAGTATGGACGTGCTCTTGCGCAAGAACATTTTGCAAAAGATCTCTTCCACAAAAAGTTCTTGCACAAGAAGCCTGCAGAGTAGACGTAGCCTGAGTGTGCGTAACGGGAAGAAATACTTCCTTTTGTTTGTTTTAAATCTGCTACCTATTAATTTCATTTGGTCACCCCTGATTCTTGTGTTCTGGGAGTAAGTAAATAACTTCCTTATTTATTTTCTCCACACTGGTCATGATTTTATAGACCTTTATATATCCTCACTTAGTTTTTTCTTTTCTAAGCTGAAAAGTCACAGTCTTATCAATTTCTCCTCATATGGCAGCCATTTCAAACTCCTAATCATTTCTGTTGCCCTTTTCTGAACTTTTTTCAATGCCAAGATATCTTTTTTTGAGATAAGGTGATCACATCTGCATGCAGTACTCAAGATGTGGGTGTACCATGGATTTATATAGTGGCAATAATATATTCTCTGTCTCATTCTCTATCATTTTTAAATTATTCCTAACATTCTGTTTGCTTTTTTGACTGTTGCCACACATTGAATGATGTTTTCAGAGAACTATCCACAATGACTTCAAGATCTCTCTCGAGTGGTAATAGCTAATTTAGTCACCTTCATTTTATACACATAATTGGGATTTATGTTTTACAATATGTATTACTTAGCATTTAACAATGTTGAAATTCATCTGCCATTTTGTTGCTTAGTCACCTAGTTTTGTAAGATCCTTTTGACACTCTTCACAGTCTGCTTTGGACTTAACTATCTTGAGCAATCTAGTATCTCACTTCTTTATGAATGAATGTTTAAGTCCAGTCAAATGGTTAATTGTAAAAAATAATCATGGCAAATTTAGCCTTTTTTTCTGCTTGCCAAATGTTTATTGAACCACTCTGCTGATTTCTGCAAATACATTTGTTTTTAGAAGTATTCTTGAAACACTATAAACAACGATATTTCAGCTTATGTGTTCACTTTTTTCTATTATTTCTTTATGAAATATAACTGGTCATTTGGCACTGCTCTCTGATTGGATCATTAAAACTTTTAAAACTAAAACTTTAAAGACTGGAGAATAATGAATGGTGAACATTATAAAATTATAAAACAGAGCATTTGCAGTATGCAGTTTTGGATGAGTATAAAAGTTTGTGATTAAATTCATGGAACTCTTGAGATCGGTGAACATTTCCATAGCTATCTAGCAGTTATCTAAATAATTATGAATAACATAATCTCACAAATATTAAATTAACTAAACCACATCCATGTACAGTATACCAACTGAGTAATTCTGCCTCGGCATATTTTGATGAAAAGAGAGCCTCATTTTATTATTTTTCTGAACTGCCATTGTTTACTTTTGAGAACTCAAGATTTTCTTGTTTATATGATTAGATTTAGTAAGTGTTATTTCTCTCAGCTACAATGATATCACTCATTAATTTCAGTTTATGTTTGCCATTTCAAATTTATAATATTTATATATAAAATTGATTTGGAAGATACAAAATGTGGCCCAGAAAATCACTCTTAAAAGGGCCTTCTACAGACAAGCAATGATTACTTCTAATCATCTTCTGTGCAGTTCAGCAACATCTCATCTGCTATAACAATGAGACATGTGCAGTGTATGTAAGGAATCCACAATACACAGCCAAAGGGCTCCCAATACAGCTTCTCTAAGGGTACGTTTACACAGCAACATTATTTTGAAATAACCAGTGCTATTTCAAAATCTACACAGCAGGCAGTTATTTCAAAATAAATGTTGAAGTACTGTCAAGCTAGAGGGCTTCTTCCTCTGGGTACGTTTAGACTGCAGGCTTCTTTCAGAAGAAGCTTTTCTGGAAGAGATCCACACTGCCAAAGTGCATCAAAAACGCTACCTGCTTTTTTGAAAGATAGCATCCACACTGAATGGATGCTATCTTGCATTTAAGCTGTGATTATTATGGATGGAGTAGCCAGGGTGCCTGTGCTTTTTCCTAGAGGCCTCTTCTTTCAAAAGAGCTCCCTCTTCCGCCTCCACACATGCCTTTTTCTGAAAGAGTTCTTTCGGAAAAACCATTCTTCCTCATAGAATGAGGTTTGCCAATGTCAGAAAAAAACTGTGCGTTCTTTCAATTTTCTTTTAAAATAACACAATAGCAGTGTGGAGGTAAGTGAAGTTTTTTCGAAAAAACATTCATTTTTCCGAGGAAAAAAACCCCCTTGCAATCTAGATGCACTCTCTGACTCCTGTAACCCTCATTGTATGAGGAGTAAGGGAAATCAGAGGAAGAGTAAATAAGTGTTGGGTAGATGCTCCCAATTTCAAAATAAGCTATTTTAAAATAAGCTATGCAATTGATGTAGCTCAATTTGCATAGCTTATTTCGAGTTAAGCCCTCTGTGTAGATGCTCTCTAAGGCACTTGAAAAATAGATATTACTGATAAAGCAGCAGATCAATGTGAGTCAAATTCAGATCTCACATATATGAATACTTGAAAGAATGAACTGTGCACTGGACTGAACAATTTTATTTCTCCTAGTCCAATATTTTAATAGCCTCACAAGTAGCATTAAACAGTAACAAAATGGTAAGTCTTTACTGAAATATACAAAATCCGCCCTTTGATGCATATACAACTCCCATGAACCTTAGTGTTTATTCTGGCAAGAATGCATTGATTTCCATGGGTCTGTATTGATTTCTACGAGCTGTGGATCTGGTCTAATATATGTAGAAGTGTCTTAAATTAAGCTGCATGTGTCACATGTTCTTTTAATAATGTGGAACCGGATGCGTGCTGTTGCTTTTTTACTGTCTCTACAATAAGAAAGGTAGGCACAGAATTAACCACTTTTTGCTATTCTTTTCTCTTTTTTCCCCCCGTGAGCTCAAAAATGTAGGCCAGTATACATCCCTTCTATTTTATTTACAAGCTGTGCTTCATCTTCTGTTGGTACAACACTAGGATGTGCTTTCAAAAAGGACAGCCAAACTGGGACTGAAAGGCAGTATCTAGCTGTCAATAGCCTGGTCTGCCTTCACAGGAAAGCACAGGCTACTCAGGGAAAAAAAGTGTTGACAGGTGATTGGAGAAAACAGCTTGTTCTAGCAAGGTTTCAAACCCTGAGGATTTGTTTGTACCTGCCAATTTAGCACTGGCCAGAGAGCAGAAATAATGATCAGGTAGACAAAGTACCAAGAATAAACCCCTACTGTTCCTTCTGGCAACTCTTTTGTTACTTAAAACAGGTCCACCACGAGGAAAGGAGAAATGCTTAAGCCTGCTCCTCTATGGAGGTAAGAGATAAGTTATTCCGAACCAGAAAGCATCCCAGGAGCCATTTCAGAAGGTGAAAGCCAGCCTTTCCAGCAACATCTCCGGTGAGAGCAGTGCCCAAAGCCTAATTTTGAAACAAGGTTTCATTTGTTTGTGATAGATCAAGCTAGTTCTTAAAACTGCAAGCACTTAGCCTGTGTATTTTTGTTAGCAATTCCATGTACCCATATCACAATGGTGCAGTACTATATTCTACTGTTTCCATGGTTCATAAACTATGTGGGACAACTTGTCAAAAAGTGATGGATTTTAATTGTTTTGAAAATTTGGACTCCATTCCTGCAAACTCTTTGGCATGTGCATATCTTTATTTACATGAATAGCAAAACAACACTGGATCCACAAAGGGACTCAGCTGAGTATCGCAACACCTACATTTTATGTGTCTTAAACATCACTGGTATCCAAATAGCTCAAGTTAGCTGCCCATGCTTCTTATCCAGAGGAGGGGAAAGAGAGATGGGCCTGAAAACTGAATTCAGAAAAGTCAGTATATTAGACAGGGATCCATCTAAGCAAGCTAATGAAACATTCTGATGAGAAGGTTTGTCCCTAAACCCCACCTCTCTCACTAAATTTATTGCAACATAGACAGACCTCAAATGTCCGTGAGAATTGAACCTGGGATCTCTGGAGCTTAGTATATTAACCTCTTCTGAAGGAGCTAGAAGCCAGCTGCCTATTAGCTGAAGCTGTAGAGAAGACTCATAATTCGCTCTGTAAGTGGTCTCAGTGCCATTCAATGGGACAGTGAACCACACCCAGAAGGTGTGTGTGTTACATTAGCACCTAAGTTCAGGTTTCAGGGAACCAACTGCTTGTGATCCTTCTGCTCGAGTCAGGTGGTTTTGACACCTAAGGCCTTTCTTGTACGAATGTTTTAATTGCTTCCATAACTCCTAACAGAATAGCTGATGATCAGGGGAGAAGAAGAAGAAGAAGGCCCTCATGATAATGATGGAGACCTTTATCGTGCACTCATCCTGGATGTGGAAGACCCAAGTTCAATTTCCCCTCTCTGCCGGATGAAGAGACAAGATTTGAATAGAGGTCTCCCATCTCCAACCATTGAACTATAGAGCGATTCTCTCTCTGACCCAATTAATATTTAATTACAGAGGAATGTTTTAACAAGAGAGATTTAGAAATCCCTCCATTCACAGCATGATAATCCATATTCCACCGAATATGATGTAGAAGACCTGGGACCTTCCGTAAATGGAGTGAGTTCACTATGCAAGGTCATGAGAGTCACCCCTTTGGCCATTTTGAGTGGAGTAAGGGGCAAGCCTACAAGATTGGACTCTGCAGCTGAGCAGGGTGGAGCAACACCTATCTTCACTTGGGTTGAGATTATGCAAGACCATAAGTATAAGAGTGGCATCCTGAGGCCACAAAGCAACTTTGCAGAGGTAGAAACTTGGGCACACAGAGAAATGTAACAGTAAACATGTAGGTGCCAATTGAATGTAAGCTGGTTAGGCCAAGCAGGGGTTTTCTGGCTCAAAGCACCTAGGTCTGGGCTTTGAACCCCCAAGTACCTTTATGGATCTGGCCCGTTGAGTAAAAAATATAGTAAAATGTGCCAAATTCTAAAAAAACAGACCATGAAAAATGAGTAGTGAGGAAGAGACACATCGTGTTCCAGCAAGGTAGCCATTACAGCCAAACCAGACACAGCAAACAGAATTGTGAGAGGGACAAGTCTGAATATGGGAATATGAACCTCCATCAGTTCTATGGAGCTAACTAAAACTCCTATGGGCACAGTTATAGCACATTCAGTTTTCAGTAGAGGAGGGAGTAGAGCATTTATTGTTCTTTCCATGTAATTGAGCTCTCAGCCCCCTACTTTCCAACTATGCCAAATGCACAGCAGTTTTGGAGGCCTTTCTTGTAGCTTCTGCTCTATGTTTATGTACATTCAGCTTGTCTGCTCCAAGTAGTGATAAACTCCTGTAGGACAAGAGGTTGGACAGTAGGAGATCAGGAAACTACATTTGCTGGCTTCTACTTCTCTTAATTCGTTTATCTTTTGACAAACGTAATGCAACATCTTGTCAAAATGACACATGTAGTCATGTTATAATGTGATGTGATCTGGCACTGAATACCAAGCATTGAAGAAACTATATTTTTCCTAATCAAGCTGTGGCTCTCAATTCTGGTAGTAACCATTCAGTCCCAGCTTGAAGGCAGAAGTGCTCTACTCATGGCCAGCAAATTTCATTTTCCTCTCCTACTTGTTATATCAACCCACAGTTTCGCACTATACCTATCAGGGCTGTTCCCACTCTGGCACTCCTAGTGCAGAAGGTGGGGGCTTACAAGAGACTTTAAAATACCTTGCCTCTATAAGCTCTGCTTACAAAAATGCCCCAGAGTCAGAAATTCACTGGCTCTGGGAGATAGGCTGCTACCATCACGTGAATTAAAACCCTGAAAACCAGGAAGAAACACTTGAACTTCTTCCTGGTAGGGAGGGGAGGTGCCCCAAGTTCTTGCCATGAGAGAGCCTGAAAAAAGGGGGGAAAACACAGGAAACAAACTGCAATATCTAACAGCTGACCCTTCAGTCTAGGCTGGCACACCCACAGACATCCTGTTACCTTCCAGGACAGAAGAATCAAATCATCACTTTAAAAAGGGTAATTTTATTAACAAAACAAAAAGATATCTTTGATAAAGCTTACTTTGTTGCTAGATATTACAGAGCAACTGAGAAAAGAACATTAAAATACAAAGAAACATAGTCTCTTTAGGCTGCTGTTTAGGTACAGTGAATAGGGAAGAGAAGGAACATGGATCTCACACAGAGAAGCTTAACCAAACAACAAAACAAAGAAAATAACACAGTCATGACAAAATATACATGTTTCCCCTAGTTACTCATGATCCCTTCACAGTCCAGTTCATTTCCATGCCCAGTATTCCTTGGAGGCATGGTAGTTCTGCCTAGATTTAAATCCATTCTATTTCTCCCAACTCCTGGCTTTAAAAACTCACTAAGGGTACGTCTAGACTACATGCCTCTGTCGCCAGAGGCATGTAGATTAGGCTACCAGACATAGTAAAATGAAGCGGCGATTTAAATAATCATTTAAATTTACATGGCTGCCGCGCTGAGCCGACAAACAGCTGATTAGCTGTTTGTTGGCTCAGCGCGATAGTCTGGACGTGCAGGTGGCGACATCAAAGGTATTTGTCGACCACCCAGGTAAACCTCATCCCAGGAGGCATACCTTGGTGGTCGACAAATACCTTTGATGTCACCACCCATGCGTCCAGACTATCGCGCTGAGCCGACAAACAGCTGATCAGCTGTTTGTCGGCTCAGCGCAGCAGCCATGTAAATTTAAATGAAGCGGTGATTATTTAAATCGCCGCTTCACTTTACTATGTCTGGTAGCCTAATCTACATGCCTCTGACAACAGAGGCATGTAGTCTAGATGTACCCTAAGAGAAATGGCAGTAGGTATATATTTACAATTTAAATTTCAGCACTGTATCCCATTGGATTTTCTGGCTTCCTGCCAACACCCTTAGGTACCTGAATTAAACCCTGTAATCACAGAGTGCTGGCCACACTCCTCCTATCCATCACAATCTCTTATAACCATGTGCAAACCACAGTTACCACCCTTTTCTCGTAAACTACTTTACATATCTAATCAAAACTTTTTTCCTCAACGTGAGTTAGAAGGCCAGATCCTCATTTATCCTAAAACGATAGTATTAATCATATTATTAACCAGTATCATTGTTTATTATTTGTATTACCATAGGACCAAGAAGCCCTAATCATGGACCAGGAAGTATGTACAAACACATAATAAATGCAGTCCTTGCCCCTTCTGCCACAAAGAGTTTAAGATATTGGCCTTATAAGCTATCTATCTACTTGGGATTGAGTTAGGGACAGAAAGACTGGCTTCAGTTTTGTAAGAGAAGTTGTTGGACCCAACTTGGGAGGAGTAATAAGAGAGTTTAGTTCACTTGCCAGCCTCACTTCAAGAGCTGAGGCAGAGGAAGAGTTAGTAGGGGGTTGTCTAAGGAGATGTGTCCTAGAAACAGTTTACCCAAAGCATTTTTCCTTGTCAGCACTTTTGGCTAGAGAGGTGTTCCCCCAGAGCTTGCATTTCTCTATCGAGCAGGGACTTGGTTTTGATGAGTTTGGAAAGTCTATTTTATTGTTGTTCAACTTGTCACTTTTGTTTGCCATAAAAAAAACACTCCCGCACAGAATGGTCATAGCCTTGAGACTGCCTAATTTATCCAAGACCACAATGACACATCAGTTTAAATAAAAAAGGAAATGTGCGTAACCCTCAAGATCTGTGCATTACTCCCCCAAGCAAAGGCATGTTCTACAACCTCATTTCTCCCCCATAGCTCCTTGTGACATCTGTCATTGCCTCCTCTTGTTCTTGTCACAGAATGTAAGAACAGGGCAAGCACTCCACCCAGATTCATTTTGTGAACGATGATGGGCATCTATGGTGCTATATAAATAATTCAACTTGTTTGCTCATGAGTAATTAAACTACCAGAAATGGGGTCAGGAATGAATTATAACAGGATGACCAAATTGAGTCTGTCTTAGGAAAATGTAAGAGGTCCAGGAATGAAAGCACAAGAAGAACCTTGTAACAGGCATGGTTTAATTGGTATGTAGGAGTCAATTATTCACTAGAGCTACATCATAAACTTCAGCAGAGTTACTCCAGTGATGAATTAGCTTTGCAGAGATGAACCTTATATCAAAAGATCAAACTCCCAGTCAGCCCCCCCCCCCTCCACTCTACATCTGAGTGAGCAAACTTTTTGACATGAGGACCATATTTTGGTATGGAAATTGTATGGCGGGCCATGAATGCTCACAAAATTGGGGCTTGTTGTATGGGAGGAGGTGAGAGCTCCAGTTTGAGGTGTGAGCTCTGGGATGGAGCCAGAAATGAGGAGTTGAGGGTGTGGAAGGGGGCTCCAGGCTAGGGCAAGGAGTTAGGATTTAGGAGGGGGTGAGAGCACTGGCTGAGGTACAGTCTGGGGATGAAGGGTTTAAGGAACAGGAGAATGCTCTGGGCTGGGAAGAAAGGGTTCAGGGGGCAGAATTCGGATCAGGGCTGGGGCAGGTGGTTGGATGGGGTGCAGAGAGGCTTCAGGAGTGCAGGCTCTGAGTGGCACTTACCTCAAGCAGCTCCCAGGAGCAACAGCATGTCCTTCCTCTGTTTCCTATGTGGAGATGCAACTAGGTGGCTCTGTTGCAGTGCCCCACCTGTAGGTGCCACCCCTGCAGTTCCCATTGGTCACAGTTCCTGCCAATGAGAGCTACAGAACCAGCACTTGGGGCAGGAACAGAGTGCAGAGCCTCCTGGCTGCCCATAAGTGTACAAGCCCAAGAAGGGACATGACGCTGCTTTCAGAAGCTGAGCAGAGTGGGGCAAACTCCCCACCCTGTCCCCGGCTGAAGCTTGAGGGCCAGATTAAAATGTCTGGCATGCCAGACACAGTCCATGGGTTATAGGCCCATGGGTTGTAGTTTGCCCACCTCTGATCTCTACAGTCAAATGCTCAAATACTAACTCCACCCTCATCTCAGGACCTTTGGTACAGGGTATGAAATAAAATGAGAAATTTAGAGTCAGAGTGCATATAATTAGACTGAAATGGATGTGAGGGAAATTGTTCAATTTTATAAGATAGGAAGCCTGTGCAAGACATAACAAATGGATTAAAGACTTTTTTTTCTTTAGTGAGAGTAGCTCATTGATAAGTAATAGAGTGTTAGGTAACTAGGAAGGGTTAGTTACATCAGTAATTAAAATCTCAGCCAACAGTGAGAAAAATACTTCAGATTTATTTAAGAGAAGCAATGGATACATTTTTATAAGAAGATTTGGACAAACCTCCTGACAATGCTTAGATAACTACAGAAAAAAATGTGGACTAAATCAGTGTTTTCTAGCAAAGGCAGAATATCCACTGGATGAGAATTAAGAGTCAGGCAACAAGGCAGGCAAATTATTGTCAAGCCAATTTAAGCAAACAGACAAATCAAGACCTGTTTTAACTATTTGACCACCCACTGCTTCCAGCATTGGAAACACCCTCACAGTACCACTACAAATCATTAAAGGGCCAAATCCTCAGAACTTACTATGTTCCCTTTCTGCTGCTGCCTTCAGCTGGCAATAAAGTGTCTTTCAGCATCTCCCCTCAGCTTTGATACAAGAGGGGGGTTGGGACAAGAAGGGGAAAGGGCAGGGAGATGATATGGTGCAGCTTTGGCTGGTGGAACCTTGCCTTAACTGGTGAAGTTCTTCCTGGCACAGTTGAGAGGAGCTCTTAGATTATGCTGACCTGAGATACTGCTTTGTCCTCAGGTCATCATGAAGATGTGAAATGACATGACATTTGCTCAGAGCTCATAAGTTTAAATCTAAAACATTTGTTTAGGAATATATTTGAGTCTGCGTCAGCAAAGCATTTGCACCAAATAACTTACTTGATTAAATTAGCCTCATTTTTTTCTCTATGAATATCTGTAAGTCATGATTCTATAAAGTATATTTATTCATTATTTGAAATAGCATAAAATACATTTTGAAATGTTATATTGTAAATACATAGATTGTCAACATGTGACTTATGTTGCCTAGTTGTTACTGTTCAAATCAAACACACGGTATTATTTCTGTTCCCTAATTGAATGAGCATTCTGTACAAGCACTTGTGTAGGAGTACTCTCATGGAGGAACATGAAATTTCTCTTCCTCTAATACTTGTACATGTGACTTTGTGATTAATTTTCCATGAACATTTGTGCCAGCGAGTTCAATTTCATGGATGTTCCCCTCTAGTGAACACGAATATTATACAAGCATGCAAATTCATGCAAAACTACAAACCAATGGGATAATCACTAAAAATGATGGCATATTCGGAGATTGTGTCTGAAACAATAAATCCCAAATGGGGCAACAGGCTGGGTGGGAGAAGGAAATGATGAAGGTTAAATGAAATGATCTATTTAATAGATAATTTAAAATATGGTAACTCATCAGGTATTGATGAACTGCAAAAATAAGTATTATAATTAGGCTTGGAAGGACAAGTTTTTGTATTGGTAAGTGTCAGTAAATATTAATTTCACTGTATACACATAAACTGACAGTATTTCCATTGGTAATAATCAAAATTTACAGATAGCAAAGCAAGCAGAGTTCTCACTTGAGAACTTATTAGAGTTTGATTTCAGAATATTTACTTTCTACAGTCGAGATGCAATGTTGGCAATTTGTGTTTTGGGAGTTATAATGTTTTACATTTTTGAATCTCAATTTCTACTGTCAAGAAATGATTTTCTGACCTCCCACGTTTTGGCTTCCCATCGCCACCATAATTTCCTGCAACTGTAAAAATTTAAATTGAAAAAATAATTATACAAGATTATACAAAACTTGAATTTTGTCAAACCTAATTATAGAATTTTTTAAAAACCTTAAAAAACAACAAATAGTCTAGTAGCACTTTAAAAACTAACAAAACATGTAGATGGTATCATGAACTTTCATGGACAAAACCCACTTCTTCAGATGACACGAGTTATACTTCAGTGGCTCCCTTATCCTGCCTTCCTAACATGGGAAACAGCTCCATCCCTGGACAGCCTATATTGGCTGTGCTGCCGCTCCCAGGGTGGGCGGGGCTAGAACTAGTTATATTCTGATCATCTGACGAAGTGGGTTTTGCCCACGAAAACTCATGATACCATCTACATATTTTGTTAGTCTTTAAAGTGCTACTAGACTATTTGTTGTTTTATAAGTTTGTCCTGTTACAGACTAACTCAGCTACCCCTCTGAAGCTTATAAAATAAGACATTTCCAAAGATCCATGTTTAGTGAGGGATTACTTACTCCTGTTAGTAATTCAACTGAATTATTTCTGTGAGCAACTGCTCATCCAAGTTTAGATTCTGTTCTCTACATTCATATTTTCTGAGGTACAAGTAATTGCTCACCAATATTAGTAAGGTGCTTACTATTTAGCCCTGAATCTGTAAATTTATTATTTCTATCTTCTGGAAAACTGGAATTAGATTTCAAAACCAAAATATGTACTCTAATGTCACATTATATTCCATAATTATCAGCAACAATCAATATACTTTGATTGTTAATCTATTTAAAATATTTACACAAATAATTATGAATAAACAGAATAAAAGTTGTTAAAATTAATTAAGGCTACATCTGGAAGACAAGCAAGAAACAGTTAAAAGAGACTAATGCACATGCTTCTGGGCAGTAAAAATCATGTTTGCCATATTGTTTAATGAAAGAAAGGTGTTTGATGGGAGAATGGAGGATTACTTGTCCCGTACCTTGAAAAAATCTGGATGTGGCAATTATGAGAGAGAGAACTGAACAAACAGTGCATGTGGGATAGTCAAAACCAGAGGGTCACAGCAGACCAAACCCAGCAGATTTGCTTGTAAATAAAAATTATATTATCCTACCTCCTCCTAAAGTTCTCAATTCATGTAGCCTCCACCAAAGCTCCCATATTTCCTGCATTACCTGTGCTGCCTTCAGTGTGGCCTTGAAGCTTGTTTTCCTATTTGTTATATTCTGAGGCCACATTGGTCCCTCAGTTCCTTTCTCTCTGGGGGTATGTCTACACTACCCTCCTATTTCGAAATAGGAGGGTAATCATAGAATCATAGAATCATAGAATAATAGGACTGGAAGGGACCTCGAGAGGTCATCGAGTCCAGCCCCCCGCCCTCAAAGCAGGACCAAGCTCCGTCTACACCATCCCTGACAGATGTCTATCTAACCTGTTCTTAAATATCTCCAGAGAGGGAGATTCCACCACCTCCCTTGGCAATTTATTCCAATATTTGACCACCCTGACAGTTAGGAATTTTTTCCTAATGTCCAATCTAAACCTCCCCTGCTGCACTTTAAGCCCATTACTCCTTGTCCTGTCCTCAGAAACCAAGAGGAACAAATTTTCTCCTTCCTCCTTGTGACACCCTTTTAGATATTTGAAAACCGCTATCATGTCCCCCCTTAATCTTCTTTTTTCCAAACTAAACAAGCCCAGTTCATGAAGCCTGGCTTCATAGGTCATGTTCTCTAGACCTTTAATCATTCTTGTCGCTCTTCTCTGTACCCTTTCCAATTTCTCCACATCTTTCTTGAAATGTGGCGCCCAGAACTGGACACAGTACTCCAGCTGAGGCCTAACTAGTGCAGAATAGAGCGGCAGAATGACTTCACGAGTTTTGCTTACAACACACCTGTTGATACAACCTAGAATCATATTTGCTTTTTTTGCAACAGCATCACACTGTTGACTCATATTCAACTTGTGGTCCACTATGAACCCTAGATCCCTTTCCGCCATGCTCCTTCCTAGACAGTCGCTTCCCATCTTGTATGTATGGAACTGATTGTTCCTTCCTAAGTGGAGCACTTTGCATTTCTCTTTATTAAACCTCATCCTGTTTACCTCTGACCATTTCTCTAACTTGCTAAGGTCATTTTGAATTATGTCCCTATCCTCCAAAGAAGTCGCAACCCCACCCAGTTTGGTATCATCTGCAAACTTAATAAGAGTACTCTCTATCCCAATATCTACATCATTGATGAAGATATTGAATAGTATGGGTCCCAAAACAGACCCTTGAGGAACTCCACTTGTTATCCCTTTCCAGCAGGATTTAGAACCGTTAACAACAACTCTCTGACTACGGTTATCCAGCCAATTATGCACCCACCTTATCATGGCCCTAGCTAAAAGCAAATTTCAAAAGGTGAGCTTTTTGTCCCAGTTCAGAATTAATTTTTTTCAAAATCTCTCTCTCTTTTTTTTTTTAAGGACTGAAAAGTCACTTTCTGAACAGTTTAATTGCTACTTTTATATGACATTTAATATTAGGATGAATCCTGTACTCATCATTCAGTATTCATGCATTGAAAACCTCCACTGAAGACCATGTACATTTGGCATCCTTGAATGGATATGTGGCTTCTTTTGATGTCGGTGATGGCACACAGCCATTGACAATGCCCCCCTTCCCAGCAGCACACTCACCTCACACCACTGTTACTGCATATGCTCCTATGGCCACTCTCAGGTCCAAGAAGCCCCCATGACTACCCTGTGGAAGATGCCAAGAGGGCAGCCATCACATGTGCACTTCCTTCCCTGCTGCTGTCTCACCATAGCCTCACGGTGGTGGGAGATGGGGCTGACCCTAGCCCAGTGTGGGACAGGAGTGATGACTGTGGGTAGAGAGGGGGATGGAATGTCATGACAGTCACCCCAAGTCCCAGGCTGCTGCTCAGGTCCAGACTCCATGATAACTTCCTTGGAATCGGAGTTGCCTACCAGCTCGGGGAAGGGATGCCATGGGCTGTCCCTCGGAGGTGCAGGGCTCAGGCCAAATAAGCCTGTGTAGGGCCCCTCTTAACATGTTTATATGGGTGCCATCTGGTTACAGTGAACTTCAAGGACAGCTGCTGGCTGCTGGACAAATATTGATAGTGCCCATTGTAGCCATACAGGAACCCCCCTGTAACATCCATTTTTGCTTGCCTGGAGCATACAGGGCACACAGAGCAGAAGGCCTAGGCTGTGTGACCGTGAATGGCTGTAAACAGAGATATGCCAATTGCTGTCCAAGAGGCGGCCAAGGAGTGTCCTGGACTTAACCCATATTGATACGAACACACAGCCGTCCGCGGGGGGAGGAATCTCTCACCCAGTAAAAAAATGTCTAGTACTCACAATTTAGTTATCTCTCTTGCAAGTGTAAATTAATTTGAAACTTGCTTGTAAGAACTGGCGCCACAAAATGGACCAGTACAATTTGGCATCTTAAGATAAGAAAGAGGATACGGGCCCCCAGGGGTATATAGATGAGTTCAGCAGCACATTTTCTCTAAGTGTCAATCTACTATCTTTCTGCTGGTTGGGTTAGGTGTTTGATCTCCCGAGGTTCCAGAGGGGACGCCCACCTCGTATTCGTCTTTCCTAGGAATTGAGAGACCAGCCCTGGCCTGACACGCTGGAGTTGAGAGGCACAGAAAGGGGTAAAAATTTTACCTGGATGTGGTCCTTTGTTTAAGTATATATATACATAGTGTTAGAGCTCTTTAAAGATTAAGCTGTCACTTGGTACCATTATTTCTACTTTCTATCTTTACCTTTTTCCTGTAATCATTTTTAAGACCTATATATATATATTTGCTAGCATTTAAGAAATAGAGCAATAGCCATTGTAACCATATGATTTATAAGCTTCTTTAATAAACCTGTAACTGTTTAAGCTTTAACCTGACTCCTTCAGTTGCTGTAATAGAACCAAGCACAATTTAAAAGAACTTCAGCCGGTCATAAAGGGACAGGCATAGGGAGAGCTTGGGCGTTTGGATCTGTGTCACTCCCAGGTGACAGATCCGTTGGGGCACTTTTCAGCCTTCCCCAGGCTGCCCGCTGCGAAGGAACTCCTGTGTTCTAGCAGCTAAAATCTAAGGTGTAATAAGCTCTTCCTATATAACGGGGCGTCTGTTGGCCTGCTGGCCACCCTCTGCGATGGGACCCCCTGGTCCTAGCAGTAAAGACACGGACGTTAAACCTTTTCTCGGAAACATACACATACACACTGCCCTGTCGGCTGACACCCAGCTGTATAATTATAATGTTGTTATGTTATGTTGTAGTTCTTTTTTTATATAATTATACAAGAGTCTCAAGAATTGGGTGGCTCTTGGAGGGCTTACCTGTACCCTGCAACTGAGGGACCACGGCACCCTCCAGTATGGTGGAAGGGCTGTAAGATGTGTTTTTTTTCTGAGGGATGGATGGGGGAGAAGAGGTACAAAAGCAGATGGATGGAGGACCTCAGTCCTGTGGGTAGTAGAGAAAACAGAGTTGTGGGACCCCAGGTCCTGGTACTGCAGGGATGGGGACCCCAAGGCTGGAAGCTGAAAAAGGCAAGGAGGACCCTGAGGCGGGTGTGGGGGGGGAGGCGTAAGCACTGGCCCTGGCCTGGGGGTAGCATTGGAGGATCCCATCCAGTGCTGGGAAGAAAGGGCAATGGAAGGGGAAGGAGTGGGGCACTATGGGGACACCAGTGCTGGAGGACAGGTAAGAGGCAATGGAGACTAGTGGCTGGCACTCACTTGTGATAGCGGTGAGGAGGGGCCCTTTATACTGTTGGAGGGTCCTGCTAAAAAAAAGGAAGAGTCCATCCATCCAAGGCAGAAGGGCAGGGGCAGGGGCAGGGGCAGCCTGGTTCAGCCTGCCCTGCCACTAGTGATTGGGGAGCACTAGGACCCTGCAGCAGCAGTTGATGCTGGGAGACACCACAGTGAAATGCAGTGGGATGGGGCCAGGTCAGTTGTTGTTGATGTCTGCAGCAATGACCAGCAAGGAAGCACAGCACAGAGCTGCAGGAGGCAGCCACCTGCTGCCCAGTCTGCAAATACAGAGGCTTAGGGAAGGCACAAGGGGGGCAGCAGGCAGACACAGGAGAGAGACCGGCCTTGAACATTGGTGGAACCAAGGGACTGGGCCCTGAATATTGCTGGAGCATGGCCATCACAGGCCCATATAACTCGCTGCCCTTCACAGAAGTTTGAGGAAGACTGAGAGCTATAGTCTTTGTTTTGAAATTTGTCCTCTGATGTTTCAATAATACACTGAATGAAACTTTCCATCAAGCCTTTCTACCCTAGTGGTAGGTTATGCTTTTCGGTTGGGATGGGATTTTGCCATCTTGTTCCAATTTAACCACTAAAGCTTCTATACTACTGAAAAGACCAGAAGGCAAAATTACTCTCATTTTTGTGCTATCCCTGGCTCTGTTTTTCTGTTATTTTCATCTTTTCAAGTCTCATAGCCCCAACAGATCTCAATGCGAATGCCAATTTTTTAGTTCTATTTTTGTATTTACCTCAAGATGTTTTAATGTACACTTTTCCCATTTTTAATGTGTAGTACATTTTGAAGAAGGGAGCTGATTACATTAAATGTAAAATGTGTATACATTAAAAATCTATGCCACACATAGGGAAATAGAGACACCCCAGGGAATTACAGGACAGTCTGTTTAACTTCTGTACCAGGAAAGAAAAGGGAGCAAATAATTAAGGAATCAATGTGCAAACATCTGGAAGATAATAAGGTGATGAGTAATAGTAAGCATGGATTTATCAAGGATAAATCTTGTCATACCAGCCTGACAGGTTCCTTTGAAAAGGTAACAAGCCTTGTGGATGTGGCCAAATAGGGTTGCCAGGTGTCCGGTATTTTCGCCTCCTGTACACTAAAAAAATTCAGAAAATACCCGACACCTAAAATGTCTGGTACAGTAGACTTCCGATAATCTGGAACCTATGGGATTTAGGTGGTGCCGGATTATCAGATATGCCGGACTATCAGGAAGTACTATAAGCAGGTTTTATATATATATACTGTATACATTATATACACTGTATATAAAGTGTTCTTAACTCTTTTTATTGTACATACTGTATACAGTATACTGTAATGTTTTAGTTTTTTTAAGCCTTTTTTACCCTTTTTGCTCAGTTCAGCTGCTGCCGCTGTTACCTTGTGACTCTTTTTTTTTGCCAAAACTCACTCACTAGGCTCTTGCCATTTTGATGCCGGACTATCAGGAGTACTGGACTATTGGATGCTGGACTATTGGAGTTTTACTGTATTTTCTGATTTTTCCCCGGCCAGGAGGCAAAAATCACGGTTGCTTACTGGGTTCCACAGGGGAGCTGTCCAGCCCAGCGCAGGGAGGTAAGATGGCAGGTGGCCACAGGCAGCCTGTTAAGGCCAAAAAGCCTCAAAAGAGGTTTCGTTTTGGGGGGGGGGGGGTTCTTAACAATTCTCTGGGTTCTTTTTGTTGTTGTTGTTTTTCTCAACAACTTTGCTCTCCCCATTTTTTCTCAACAGAATTTTTTCCCCAGTGTTTTTTTGTTTTTTTTGGGGGGTGGGGGGTGTCAGTATTTTTGGTTAAACCATCTGGCAACCCTATGGGCAACTGATAGGTTTGGTATATCCAAACTTTACTAATTCTCACATTACCTTAATTAACAAACTAGGAAAATAAAACCTGTATGGAGCTAGAAGGAGGGTATATAATGGCTTGGATAACTGTTCTCAAAGAGTAGTTATGAATGGATCAGTCATGCTGGAAGGGCATAATCAGTGGGTTTCCTCAGGGATCAGTCTGGGGTCCAGTTCCATTCAATATCTTTATTAATTATTTAAATATGGGATAGAGAGCATACTTATAAAGACTGCAGATTATGCCATTCAGGTAGGGGTTCCAAGTGCTTTGGAGGATAGAATTATAATTTAAAATTATCTGAACAAATTGAGGTAAATAGGTTGAAATTCAATAAGGACAAGTGCAAAGTATTCCACTTAGGAAGAAACAATCAGTTGCACACACAAAAAATGAAAAATGACTGTCTAGGAAGGAGTATTGAAGAAAGGGATGTATGGTTCATAGTGGATGACAAGCTAAATATGAGTCAACAGTGTGACATTGTTGCAAAAAAGCAAACATTATTCTGGGATATATTAGCAGGAGTTTTTTCAGTGAGAAACAAAAAGTATTTTTTCTTTTCTCTTCTGTGCTCATTGTGCCTCAGTTGGAATACTGTATCCAATTCTGGGTGCCACATTTCAGGAAAGATGTGGACAATTTAGAAAAAGTCCAGAGGAGAGCAACAAAAATTATTAAAAGTCTAGCAAACGTGGCTTGTAAGGGAAGACTGAAAGAATTGGGTTTGTTTAGTCTGGAAAAGAGACGACTGAGGCTATGTCTAGACTATAGGCTTCTTGCACAAAAAGCTTTTTTTGGAAGAGGTCTTCTGAAAAAACTTCTTGTGCCAGAGAGCATCCATACCAGGGCTGGCCTTACCATGAGGCGAACTGAGGCGGTCGCCTCAGGTACCAGACTGGGGGGGGGGGGGGGGGAGGGGAGAATTGAGACCTTTCAAAGTTTTGGCCCAAGCGAGCGGATATGAGGGTTCCATTTGAGCTCCCTGCCTCAGGTGTCAAAATATTGTGGGCCAGCCCTGATCCACACTGCAAAAGCACATTGAAAAAGCAATGTGCTTTTTCGAAAGATAGCGTCCAGACTGCCTGGACACTATCTCGTATGTAAGCGGGGATTGCTATGGACAGAATGGACACTAAGGCACCTTGCTTTTTCCTCTTCCCTCTTCTTCTGAAAAAAATCCCTCTTCCCTGTCCACGCATGCCTTTTTGCAAAAGAGCTCTTTCGCAAATATGCTTTTTCCTAATAGAATGAGGAATACCAATTGCGCAAAAAGCCCTCTGTTCTTTCGATTTACTGTTGAAAGAACGTGCTTACAGTGTAGATGTAACTCAAGTTTTATGGGAAAAATGGCCATTTTCCCCACAACATTCTGTAGTCTAGACATAGGCTTAGAGGGGACATAACAGTTTTCAAGTACTTAAAGGACTTTTACAATGAGAAGGGAGAAAAGTTGTTCTTCTGGGGATAGGACAAGAAGCAGTGAGCTTAAATTGCAAAAGGGGAGATTTAGACTGGACAATAGAAAAAAAAAACTTCTTAGCTATCATGGTAGTCAAGCACCAGAATAAATTGCCTAGGGAGGTTGTAGAAACTCTATCACTGGTTAGATATACACCTGTCAGGGAGGTTCTAAATGGTGATTGGTCCTGTCATGAATGCACAGGACTGGACTTGATGATCTCTTGGGGTCCCCACCTGTCCTATGATTCTATGTACTTACAAGGCATATAGGATCTAACATTATTGTTTGTATTGGGTCAACAGAAACTAAACAAAATGCATGTGTTTATGTGCTTATGTTCACTGTGTTTATAGTCTTCATGTCTCAGCTTTAGTCAAAGTGAGTACAAACAGTAAATAAAGGGGGGATTGCATATCTGTGTGTGAGCATGTGTGTACGTGTATAATGTAAACCTTTATTTGAAGTGCAGTTGTTGCAATCACAAAAAGTATTCTATAAATATGCTATCTTGGTTTTTCATATTTATTCTCTCCTAGCAACTTCCTTATCAAATCCTGCTAATTTTTTCAAGTCAAAACAGAATACTTCCAACAGCCAGCCAGCACTGCAGGATCACTGGAAGCCAGGCAGTACTCCTTACGCATCACTGCCAATAATGAAGATTTTAGAATCAAAACTTAGCTGCTAATTTAACTGATGATGCACAAGGCAGGGTACAAAACTGCAGCACTGCTTTGTAATGCTGACTGTGGTAAACATTTCTTCTACTTCCATTAAACAGAAATCAGCTGTACACATGTGAGGCAAATACAGAAGTTGTTATTTTTGCGCTTTTCTGATTATAACATCACTTCAGTAGCTTAGTGCTAAGAATGCACTTGATTCTTCATGCCTCTTGTGTGTGACCCTAGCCTTGTAGTCAATGGGATTTCCACGTGGAGAATCTTTTGGATGAGCAAGAATAACTCACTGGTCATTTTAAAGTGTTTGCTATAAGGTAAATTATGTGCTTGCCTAACTCAGCCAAGCAGCAAAGACTAGATCTTTGTAGCCTTCCAGGTTTGGGGTCTAATCAGGCCCAAGTTCCTGCCCTTTAGATACCTTCTTCCCTAGTCCTTTAGAAGAGAAGCAAGAAGACAGGGATGGAGAATTCATAGAGACTTGGCTTTGACCTCCTTCACTGATCAGGCATCCAGAGGAAAGTAAGCTGCATACTTTCAAGACCTACGATAATTTACTTCCCCCAGGAGAAAGAGGAGAATTCTATGAATCTATGAGCTAACTATGAGTCACAATTCCTTCCCAGGGCTGCTTCTGTGCTGGGAGAGTTACATGCCAGACTTTTCTTGGCACTGAATCTTAAGACTCAATCTAGTCCTTAATCTTTAGGTTTTTTTAAAGGCAACCTATAAGTATGGATGTAAAGAAAATTTGGTTAAAAGTCTATGTGTTACTTGGCCTTCTGTCAGAATTTTCACATACATAATAGAGCAATAAGAGTGAATCCATAATCAAGGCTATTAGCTAGTTTTCCTTTTTAACCCCTTCTAATTTCTTCATAACAATTTGTTTCATCTTCAAATGTGCCAGTTGGTCATGTGAGATGAGATAATCTGTGTTCTATAGCTGTAAATAAGAATGTATGTTGTGCATAGAGAAGGTCTGATTTTCATAGTGAGAGGATGGCTAATGATACAAAAACAGAGCTAAGGTTGTCATTAGAACTTCAATACTGAATTTCCTTGCATTCTAATATTTTATTTTAGGATTTTATTTGTTTTCCCATTGTATTTAAGCTGTGTGTAAGGGAGCTATATGTACAACTCTTTCCTGATCAAAGCTTTGTCAGACAATTATCTTTATAGGATGCATAAAAACTAACTGGCCTCCCTGCAGACTTGTCAGCTAAAGCAGAAAGGTTGAAACAAAGCTCAAACGCTTGTCTCTTTCATTATCAGAAGTCGGTCCAATGATATTACAGCATCCACCTTGTCTCTCTTAACATTTCAGGACACCAGGGCTATAGCTACACTGCAAATAAAAATGTTACCTCTTGTCCATCAAGTGCTCAGGGCTCACTTATGAATGCTCTTCCTTGCTAATCCAATTAAGATGAATTAGCAATGGAAACTAATATAATAAATATCAAAGTTTTGTTAAATGAATTATCTTTGGCCCTACAGCTGCATTGTAATCCATTTTTTCTCTTGCTCTGAAGGCACTATACATAACTTCCTCTAGTGTTGAGTAGTAGAGAACATTTGTGTCCTGCTTTGATCAGCTTTTCTCCTTTTTACCTGCCTGAACTTTACCTAGGATATTAGATTCACTTCCACGAGAGCAGCGGTCACCAAATTAGTGGGATGCATAGGAACATTTATGAGACAGCAGGGCTGGGGCCACCACAGGGAGTGTGCAGGGAGCACCATGTTTTCAGCTCTGCTCTATCCCCAGACCAGCTCTTTCCCCAGCCACAGCTCCACTCAGCCCCCTGCTCTGCCCCCAACCACGGTCAGTTCTCATTCCCTCTCCTATCCCAGACCAATTGTGCTTCTGGCTCCAATTCCTCTCCCATCCCCCATTCTGTGCCCAGATCTGCCATCAGCCCATGCCTTGTTTCTGGGAAAGCCTTGGCTGGTGCAGTAATGGACAAGAGGGGCACACAGATATATTCCCTTACTCATGGCAGGAGGACTCCAGGGAGGCATAATTGAAAAAGTTGAACACAACTGCACTAGAGGGTATATTTACATTGCACACAGAGACCAGGTTTATGGCACCTGGGTTTGTGGACATGGTGTTTCCAAGCCCAAACTTGAGCATCTGCACTCCCTTGTAAACCTGGGTCTACAATTGCTGGACCCAGCTCTCACAGCCCCCTATCTTATCCATGCTGCACTAACTGGACTTTCTCACTTCAGTCTGTTGTTTGAGCTGTGTCCACACTGCAAATCGACAGAGCTGGAGCCTGAGTCATGGTGAGACTCTGCCTCAGACCCCACAGGCTCTCATAGCAGAGTTCTAGGACCAGGATTCTGAGTGCTTGCTGCCTTGAATCAGATTGATTTGTGTGTGAACAGATGTGCTCAAACCTAGGGTTCCCAGGTGTTCAGTTTTGAACCAGACTGTCCAGTATTTGAGCTTTCTGTTTGGGAAACAAATTGAGAAAATATAAATGTTCAGTATTTTCTAAATAAGATGTAATGTAGATTGTGATGTAATATCAAGTGTGTCCGGTATTTTTGTTGAAACCATCTGGCAACTCTACTCAAACCTGAATCAGAACCCAGGCTTAACATGCAGTGTAGACAAACCCTTAGGCTGCATCTAGACTGGCAAGTTTTTCCACAAAAGCGGCTGCTTTTGCACAAAAACTTGCCAGCTGTCTACACTGGCCGCTTGATTTTGCGCAAAAGCACTGACGTTCTACTCAAAATCAGTGCTTCTTGTGGAAATGCTTTGACATTCCCGTTCGGGCAAAAGCTCTTTTCCTGAAATGTTTTTGCGCAAGAGGGCCAGTGTAGACAGCTAAAAACTGTTTTGCGCAAAAAAGCCCTGGTGGCGAAAATAGCGATCGGGGCTTTCTTGCGCAAAACCGCGTCTAGATTGGCATGGACACTTTTCCGCAAAAAGTGCTTTTGCGGAAAAGCGTCCGTGCTAATCTAGACGCTCTTTTCCGCAAATGCTTTTAATGGAAAAACTTTTCTGTTAAAAGCATTTGCGGAAAATCATGCCAGTCTAGACGTAGCCATAGATTCCAGAGTTTACAAGGAGTTCCGGGTAGGTATTCAAATGTGAAGTCAGCTGAACTTCACAGAGACCCTTGTTCATCAAAGACCTCAACTTTAGCATGCAAATAGGCCCCTGGACTCATACAAAAGTACTCGTATTCCTAAAGATATTGCTAAATCTGAGCCACACTTGGGAAAATTATACAAATTTGTTCTAACCTCAAACTCTGAACTTCAGCATTGATCTTCTAAGAAACAAGCATCCATGCACTAACACACAAATATCTTACCTCCAATTCTCAAAACATGTTTTTAAATATTAAATTCCTATGCTGTTCTCATTTTCCATACTTCTTCAAACCAAGCCTTCCTCTAAGTTTCTATGAGCTGAGACTGAGAGCATATCTACACTAGAACATTATTTCAAAATAATAATTCCCAAAATAACTATTTCGAAATAGCATGTCCACACTACAGGGAAGCCTTGAAATTAGTCCAAGGCAGGCTCCCTTAATGTGGATGCACTATCTCAAATTAGAGCCCCAGAAAGCATTGGGGAGTAATTATTTTGAATGACTCTGGGGAGTAGCTATTTTGGAATAGCAGCAGTGAAGCCTCAATACTACTGCTATTTCAAGATAATTATTTCGAAATAAACATTACTCCTCGAGGAAAGCAGGAGTTATTATTTTGAAATAACCAGCCCCTTATTTTGAAATAATGGGCTTGATAGTGTGGACACTCCACATGTTATTTCAAAATAAGGGGAGTTATTTCAAAATAACTGCCTAGTATAGACCAGGGCTGATAGTCCCATGTTTACATTGGATTTAAACTGTTGTAAAGGAGAATTAAGTGCATAATGTAAAGAATTTGTGTATTTTGCCTTAAATGGTCATTCCCAAATCCTAGCTGATTCCCTATAGAAATTTCTCTACCCACAAAATAAACACTGCCTGTTTTCTTTGCTTCTATTTTTTCACAGGAAGAACTCTTAAACATGTTTTTCCCTTATCACTCTGTGTCTTTGTCTGCATCTGCCTTTCAGTCTCTGACTAATGTATAGCACAGTCCACAAACAGCTTTGTGTTCTTGCTGTAAATAAGGAAGGCAGAAACAGACTAGTATCTACTCATAGACCACCCAAATTCACTGCTGTTCCAATTTCACTTCACCTTTCATGTCTGAAATGTACAATGACAAGAGAAATTGGCTATCATTAGCTCCTCTAAAGTATATTAAAATCAAAACGAAACAAAAAACAAAAAACCCCACACCCATAAATTTGCACCATGTTCTTGTGTGATATACTAATCTGGTTCACATCTTATTACAAAACTTGAGTGATGTCTGTAATATGGGATTTGCTGGATTTGTTTTCCCCGGGAACAATTCACCCAGACTTAATGTACAGGCAGTCCCCGGGTTACATACAAGATAGGGACTGTCGGTTTGTTCTTAAGTTGAATTTGTATGTAAGTCGGAACTGGTACATATTGTAGGGGAAACTCTAGCCAAACATTTCTCCAGAGTTCAGTTTTATTCTCCCACACCTCACTTCCCTCAGTCCTTTATTCTCAAGCTGAGGTGTCTGTTGAGAAAAGCCACTCCGCGTCTCCCTGGTCTGCTGGGGGGGGGGGGGGGGAGTGACGCTAGCTTCGCGTCTCCCTGGTCTGCTGGGGGGAAGCAGATAGTGCGGGGTTGCCTCAACCCGTTTGTAAGTAGGGATCCGATGTAAGTCGGATCCATGTAACCCGGGGACTGCCTGTAAACACAGCAGAAGAGCTATAATCAGAGGGCAAGGAAAACTGGGGTGTAGCATTAGATACTCGAGCTAGGCATAGCTGAAAATTCAACCTGGAGGTGCTGCTGACTCATTTCGTGTCTAATGCTGAACAAGGCTTGGAGCAATTCCCAAAATTTTTAAATGAAGAATAAAGTACCAATTAAAGAATTTCAGCCAAGTATTGTTACATGTTAAAAACAAGTTATTTTCATCTTCTTATTTCGCGAGTAGTCAAGTTGCTAGACTCACCCAAGAGAGAAAAAAGACTCTATTTTTGGTTTCACTGAGGTCAATTGTTAGAAACGGACAAATCAGTTCAGATTAAACAAGAAGCAGCACAAATCTTTGACCTGTATCTTGAGCCAAGCACACACAAAATGAGTTGAGATTCAAAAAAATTTAGTTAGCTGTATGGTACTTGTGCTTCTCAGCAATTCATTGCTTCCAGTACAGCCAGAAGTGGAAATACTAAAACGATGCAGGAAAGTTTTTCTCATGGTACTTACCACAGCTCAAACCAGAATGTGAGAGGTTAAATTGAGTTTGGGGTAGCACAGAATCAGCACTTCTGTGGGATTCGGAGCCTTTTGTGGTTCTTCCATTTCACCTTCTGACCCTGCCAGAATGTACTGGAAGTTAATCATTAAGACCTGTGCTTTTAATATCCAGTGAGATTCTGTCTAGCCAGTCATGTGGTTGCAGTAGGGTTCCAGGCCCTGAGCACAAAGACTGTTCATCAGGAGTGCCAGTTTAGCATATTGTTGTTATATGGAAGCTAGGAGCCTGCTAGTGACCTGGCACACTGGATTGCAATACTGGCATCAGAGTTCCTTCAAGCTGAGTGGTTGGGTGGTCACCCAAAAGAGATTCAGGATCCACCCAGCTGATTAACAGAGTGCCCGCAGTGTCCAAAGCCAATACCATGTGTGTTCTATTGGTGGTACACAGTCACATAAGAACATAACGGCCATACTGGGTCAGACCAACAGTCCATCTAGCCCAGCATCCTGTCTTCTGACAGTGGCCAATGCTAGATGCCCCAGAGGGAGTGAACAGATCAGATAGTCATCAAGCGTTCCCTCTTCTGTCATCTATTTCTGGCCCTCAACAAACACCATTCCTACCCATGCTGGCTAATAAATATTGATACACCTATTCTCCATGACTTTATCTAGTTCTTTTTGGAACCTGTTAAAGACCCATGCCTTGGGGTGCATAAAATTTATTCCACACATGGATGGAAAAAATTAGAGGGAACATTGATTGGCATCCTCATAAACTTACAGCCCAAAGAATAAGGAAGCTTTACGCCTTCTTTGTGCCCTTCTGAAGAGATTGAAGCAGCCACTAGCTAATTTAGATAGCCCTGAGGCACTCCTACAAGCAGCAGTGTCACTCAGATGCTCTGTGGTGCTGTGTGTGACACCAGCAACACAGGGGGGGAAAGGGAGGAGGTATTGCCTTATATATTAAAAATGTACACACTTGGACTGACATGGAGATGGACATAGGAGATGGCTGTGTTGAGAGTCTCTGGGTTAGGCTAAAAGGGGTAAAAACAAGGGTGATGTCATGATAGGGGTCTACTACAGGCCACCTACCCCGGCGGAAGAGGTTGATGATGCTTTTTTTAAACAACTAACAAAATCATCCAAAGCGCAGGATTTAGTGGTGATGGGGGAATTCAATTATCCAGATATGTGTTGGGAAACTAACACAGTGGGGCACAGACTATCCAATAAGTTCTTGGACTCCATTGCAGACAACTTTTTATTTCAGAAGGTTGAAAAAGCTACTGGGGGAAGCTGTTCTAGACTTGATTTTAACAAATAGGGAGGAACTGGTTGAGAATTTGAAAGTGGAAGGCAGCTTGGCTGAAAGTGATCATGAAATCATAGAGTTCATGATTCTCGGTATGATAGAAGGGACAACGGCAAATTAAGACAATGGATTTCAAAAAGGTAGATTTTAGTAAGCTCAGAGAGCTGGTAGGTAAGGTACCATGGAAAGTAAGACTGAGGGGAAAAACAACTGAAGAGAGTTGGAAGTTTTTCAAAGGGACATTGTTAAGGGCCCCAAAAGCAAGCTATTCCGCTGTGTAGGAAAAATAGAAAATATGGCAAAAGACCACTTTGGATCAACTAAGAGATCTTGCATGATCTAAGAATAAAAAAGGAGTCATATAAAAAATGGAAACTAGGACAAATTACAAAGGATGAATATAGGCAAACAATACAGGAATGCAGGGGCAAGATTAGAAAAGCAAAGGCACAAA
The DNA here is from genome assembly GCF_049634645.1 of Pelodiscus sinensis. Classification (NCBI taxonomy): domain Eukaryota; kingdom Metazoa; phylum Chordata; order Testudines; family Trionychidae; genus Pelodiscus; species Pelodiscus sinensis. The sequence goes on from NC_134712.1 coordinate 74,906,416, forward strand.
ACGAGCTCAAACTAGCTACAGGCATAAAGGGTAACAAGAAGACATTCTATAAATATATTAGAAGCAAGAGGAAGACCAAGGGCAGGGTAGGTCCATTGCTCAGTGAGAAGGGAGAAACAGTATCAGAAAACTTGGAAATGGTAGAGATGCTTAATGACTTCTTTGTTTCAGTCTTCACAGAGGAGTCAGATGAAGGAATACCTGACATAGGGAAGGGGGTAGTTTTAGAAGATAAAATAATAAAAGAACAAGTTAAAAATCACCTAGAAAAGTTAGAAGCCTGCAAGCCACCAGGGCCTGATGAAATGCATCCTAGAATACTCAAGGAGTTGATAGAGGAAGCATCTGAGCCTTTAGCTATCATCTTTGGAAAATCAGGAAGACAGGAGAGAGTCCAGAAGATTGAAAAGGGGCAAATATAGTGCCCGTCTATAAAAAGGGAAATAAGAACAACCCAGGAAACTATAGACCAGTCAGTTTAACTTCAGTGCCAGGAGAGATAATGGAGCAAGTAATTAAGGAAATGAAAAAGGGCAAATATGGTGCCTATCTATAAAAAGGGAAATAAAAACAACCCAGGAAACTACAGACCAGTCAGTTTAATTTCTGTGCTAGGAAAGATAATGGAGCAAGTAATTAAGGAAATCATCTCCAAACACTTGGTAGATAACAAGGTGATAGGGAACAGCCAGCATGGATTTGTAAAGAACAAATCATGTCAAAGCAATCTGATAACTTTCTTGATAACATAACAAGTCTTTTGGATAAGGGAGAAGCGGTGGCATGGTATACCTGGACTTTAGCAAGGCATTTGATACAGTCTCGCATGATATTCTTATCAATAAACTAGGTAAATACAACTTAGATGAGGCTACTATAAGGTGGGTGTATAACTGGCTGAAAAACCGTTCCCAGAGAGTAGTTATTAACAGTTCACAATCCTGCTGGAAAGGAGTAACAAATGGGGCTTCGCAGGTGTCTGTTTTGGGACCAGATCTGTTCAATATCTTCATCAACTATTTAGATATTTAGAGAGTACACTTATTAAGTTTGCAGATGATACCAAGTTTGGAGGGGTTGCAACTGCTTTGGAGGATAGGGTCATAATTCAAAGTGATCTGGACAAATTAGAGAAATGGTCTCAGGTAAACAGGATGAAGTTTAATAAAGACAAATGCAAAGTGTTCCACTTAGGAAGGAAAATTAGTTTCACACATACAGAATGGGAAGCGACTGTCTAGGAAGGAGTACAGCAGAAAGGGATCTAGGGATTATAGTGGACCATAAACTAAATATGAGTCAACAATGTGATGCTGTTGCAAAAAAAGCCAACATGATTCTAGGATGCATTAACAGGTGTTTTGTGAACAAGGCACGAGAAGTCATTCCTTCGCTCTACTCTGTGCTGCTTAGGCCTCAGTTGGAGTATTGTGTCCAGTTCTGGGCACCACATTTCAAGAAAGATGTGGCGAAATTGGAAAAGGTTCAGAGAAGAGCAATAAGAATGATTAAAGGTCTAGAGAACATGACCTATGAAGGAAGACTGAAAGAACTGTGTTTGTTTAGTTTGGAAAAGAGAAGACTGAGAGGGGACATGATAGCGGTTTTCTGGTATCTAAAAGGGTGTCACAAGGAGGAGGGAGAAAAGTTGTTCTTCCTGGCCTCTGAGGATAGAACAAGAAGCAATGGGCTTAAACTGCAGCAAGGAAGATTTAAGTTGGACATCTGGAAAACGTTCCTAACTGTCAGGGTTGTTAAACACTGGAATAAATTGCCTAGAGTGGTTGTGGAATCCCCATCTCTGGAGATATTTAAGAATAGGTTAGATAAATGTCTATCAGGGATGGTCTAGACAGTACTGGATCCTGCCATGAGGGCAGGGGACTGGACTCGATGACCTCTTGAGGTCCCTTCCAGTCCTAGTATTCTATGATTCTATGAGATTCCCAGCTCACTATCTATGCCATAGCTTGTCAGGAAATCCTCAGAATGGTGCTCTTCACTAGCTCCTGGGCTGGAGGACTCCTCCCCCAACCACATCCATGGTTTGTAGAGCCTATTAAATGCTACTCCCACCCTTGTACCTGTGCAAAAGGGATGGAGTGGATGGCGGGGCATGCCATATGCTCTATGAAAATAGGCTTATGATAGGAATGTCATAACTGAAATATTCTTTATCAAGATGGCTCATATAACATATCATTAGAAAGGCTGTGATTTACTGATTATGATTATGCCACATGAACACGTGTATTATTTTTGTAGATGAAGTTAGGACTATTGACCTGTAATAGGGCTGCATCCCTTCTTGACAGTTCAGGTACAACAATAAAATAAGTCACCATTCTGATAGCCCATCAGCAAGAGCCAATCAACTGTAAAAAAGCTTAACCTTCCCATTACTATATCCATTAGCCTGTGAAGAATGGCTAACGTGACCATGTCACCTAACACTGGAACCCATCTTGAATTCTGTAATTTTCCATGAGAAGCTAGGAGGGGGCAAACTAGGAAACAAAGGACTCTCACCTTATGCAAATCTTATTTAAGACAGAGAAATGAGGTCTTCCTTGTGGTCAGTTCTTCCTGGCTACCGCTCCCAAGTTGATTTCTGGAAACAACTAAGACTGAATTGGGGGAAAGAACTTGACCAAGGCTGGAAGGGCATCTGGCCTGTGATTATTAGAACTGTATTTAGAATGAGATCTTACATATAACTAGTTTATTTCATGTATTAAACTTAATTTGTGTGTTTATTTTGTTCAGTTACCTACTTTGTTCTGTTTGCTACTTCTTATGACTATTTACATTCTATCTTTTTATCCTTCATTAAATCACTTTTGTTTAGTAATAAACCCAGTAGAAGTAATTACTACCTGGGGGAACAAGGAGACTGTGCGTTTTTTTATTTACATTGAGAAAAAGTGCAAATTTCATGAGTTTGCTTAGATTTATCTAGGGTTCAGCTCACAGCTGGGCTGTATACTTGAGTTCTATGAAATGGTCTCAAACTCTATTGCTTTCATCTTGTGCCTGCAGTAAAGCAGGCTGGAGAGATGAGCTCATCAAAACAGGGTTACAGGTAGGGATGTGAATGAGTAACCGATTAACCCAGGGTTGGGAAAATACCAACCTGTGAGCCAGATCTGATCTACCAGGGTTAGCCCCTGGTGAGCCCCCCACACTGCCATATTTACCTGCACCTCCACAGTTATGGGAGATCACAGCTTCCATAGGTGTGTTCCTAGCCAATGGAAGCTGTAATCACCTGTACTTGCGAAGGTGCAGGGAATATGGCAGCAGCAGCCCACCAGGGGCTAACCCTGGTGAACCACTGTCATTTTATTGCCCACCCTACGGGGATCAGGATCCAGCTGGGAGCAAAGCTGGATGCCCCGTGTGCATGCGGGGAATGGGAGCAGGAGCTGACCCCCCTCCCCCATGCTTGGGGCTGTCAGCAGTGGCAGCTGGCAGTCCTAAGCTTAGAGGGGCCAGCAGCAGCAACCCCAACCCTGGGCAGGGCTGGCAGTGGCAGCCTGCATCCCCAAGCCTGGGGGTGGGTGGGAGCAGACGGCGTCCCTCACACACACTTGGGGCTGCCAGCTCCTGCTGCCGACCTCCCCATGCGTGATCCTACGTAGCAGTTAACCAATTATACCTCAGGTTTAACCGGTTAACTGATTAACCGGGGTTTTACATCCCTATTTGCAGGGTGGCCAGGATGTCTTGGGAAGCAGGTTCCGTGGTGTCTCAGCACATCAGTCAAAAGTCTCCAAGGCGGTCCCAACCTGTCACTTAATAAGAGGAGGATTTAATCTTTTAGATGCTTATCTGAACCAAAGCACTTAAGCAAATGTGTAACTTTCCATATGTGCCTAGTCCTGATGAAATCAAAATATTGACCCATATGATGTATAAGATGCTCCTGTAAACTGACACAGCTCAACTGATTTCAATAGAGAACTTAAACAATTTGTGAGGTTCATTCAGCATATCCCTACAAACCCTGCTGAACTGGTAGGCAGATATCTATGGACACATGCACATTTAAATGCATACTTGGTAAGGGATGGAAGAACAATTCACTGAGACAAAATTTAAAACTGCATTCTAGGATAGATATGCATATTAGTTATTTGGAAATGGGCTTATTTATCTAGTACTGGTACATAAAATCAGCAACTGTAATTATTGGCAATGTGCATGTGGCATAAGTAAACCCTTATACATACAGAATAGTTATTACTCAAAGTGTAAAACAATTTATTCAATTTAGCATTGAATTAGAATCTGGAATGTGTGTACCAAAATCTAGTAAATCACTAAAACCAGACAAAGCAGAACAGTATGCTATGTGGGGTCGCCTATTTGCAAACAGCAGGGATGTTTCTGTGCTGCTGCTGCTACTAATGATGTTGCTGCATGTTGCTTGAAGCTTTTTTTTCTTTTCCTCCAAAAGCTTCAGGATTAATTTGCTATCAAAACGGATGACAAGCATTCACACACCAAATAATGATATTTTTAATTCATAATTTATCAAGTTATATGATGTCATAAATTAAATAAATTATATTAATTCTGAGCAAACACATCCTTTCGGTGAATAGCAATCAGTTCCCACATGATTCCTTTAGCAGAAAGGGAGGGATTATTTTTTATTTTTTGCCCCTTAGAAAAAAAATTACAGAGCTGTTTTCCTGGTGTTTGCAAAAAGCTACTGGGGCAGATTGTTAACAGTAAGAAAGTCTCCAGGGAGAAATGTCTAGATTTGTAAAAACTAATACAATCACTGTATGAATAAAACTGAGCAGAACAGATGAAAATGATACTTGATTAAAAGCTTGCAGCTAAATCATGAAGTCAGTTTTCACTCAATCTGCCTCATTAAGCCATGACTTTATTTGTAGTCAAATGAGTTTTGCCACAACACTAAGAAAATATAAGAGCAAGATCATACCCTTCCTACTTCCTGGTGAAAAGTGTGAGATTGAGCTGGATTGATGGGGAGAAACATCCCATGAGGGGCTGCTTATAGAATCACCTCCTAATTCTTCCATCAGAGGATGAGGAAGAAGGGTAGAGGGAGCAATCTGTCTGCTTTGAAGAAGAACGAATGGCTCCAACCCACAGACATACTCCAAATGAAGTGTCTTTTGAAATGACTTAGCACCTCTTGCATAGGAAAGAATCACAGTATAGCTCTGGCAATTTTGGATGTTTTAATAATTCAGAGTTGGAGTCTTGAGCCCCCAAATTCTCCAGGCTGAGCACTCTTAGGTGTCAGGCTTAGAGGTTCAGACCCCAAAAGCTTATGGAAACTCTCTTAGAGTTTGGACATGGCACCCTCTAATTCAAAAGTACATTTTACAGACCTCAATAGGAGGAGCTTTTGTCATACATCTTTGTAACATTCAGCAAATTACCAGACTCATCTCCACTTACCTCAGACATGTTAAAGCAAGGATTACTTTGCTGTAGAGAAAAAATGGCTATTCAAGCAGATCCCATTCAATCCAATCCATATTTTGTCTTCCATATTGGCCAGTGACATTGTACACACTGGCTGTTTTGGTCATTTACAATGCTGAAAAGAGCAATGGGAGAGATGCTAGGCAAAGATATCAGGTATAGTAATGAGACAAGAAACTGGAGAGCTCTTTTTGAAATCATTGTCCAGAAGTGTTCAAATCCTTTTCCTTTTTGGTCCATTTATACTCAGAAAATAACACTACACATGACAAAGGAATCCATACAACCTGCCTGTAAAAGAAGAACCAAAAAGTTGTAATTGGTACCCAGCTACTTCTGCTCCCAATAGAAAGGCCTGTGGGAGTGAAGACAAAGCCACTAAATTGCAGAGCACATTAGTGCAACCTGTGAAATACATCTCAGCATTCATCTTATTTGTGATTATGATTCACATCTCCTCCTGCCAATACAGTATTGATGAATTTGCAGAATTTCCTACATTCACCAAACTCCATACAAGTTATGTTCGTATGGAAATCTTAACTGCTAGAACATTTAACTTTCTATTTTTAAAAATCTTGGGTTAATTTAATTGCGAAAGAAAAAACAAAGTATATAGAAAATTTGGAAGATCAAAGGGAAAAGATTCTTCTTGAGATACCATATTGCCCGTATATAATTGTAACCCAGAGGTTCTGAGGCCACTGAGGAAAGCGAAGGCTGCTACTGCCTTAGCTACTAAGTGGTTAGCTTTGTAACTCATATGCTAGCAGCATATGACTTTAACTCCTAAGGTCCTGGGTTCAATCCTTTTTGCCAAAGATCCGGTACTGTGGGCATTGCATAACTTACCATCTTCCACATATTCTCTTGAAAAATGAAAACAATTATTTAAGAGGAAATAATATGTTTTGGTGGGTCATTAAAGTTGAGTTACTTCTAGTCATGGGCATGATATCCTAACCTCTACTGATGCGTTCAGGTAATTTAGATAACTCATATGAACAAACCATAAATGACACAGAAAAAAAGGCCTAGACTATAAAATAGTCCACTTGCTGTCCCATTGATAATGATCTGCCATTTTTATACCATATGAACATTAGCTCTTTATTACATTTCTCATACAAAATTTCACACCAAGGAAAGATCTGAAGAATTTTCTCTGGGTTTCCTGTGGATCTGCATTCTATTGGTCCTGTAGAGCGGCAATCTATCATCCCACATGCCCTACACCTACTGCCTCCCACTCAAGAGAAGAGAATGCTGTGCACCTTCTTGAAGAAACCAGATATTCCAGATTTTTATGTGAGGAAGAAACAAGATGGGTATATACTTGGCAAGCGTGTTTGTGTGTGTTTGGCTTCACTACTCTCTGTATCTTCTAATAAACATCTTCTTTTTTTCTGGAAAATCACACAAAAATAAATGCTGTTGAGATTAAAAAATAATTAAGAATAACTCACTATGCTTGCCGTGATCAAATCTTTTTGAAGTACGTCTGTGTGAGTGTAAACTACAAAATGCTCTCAGATCTTTATGAGATCAAAAAGGCCATACCTTTGAAAGTTCAGACTTGGTTAACTGCAGAACTTCTTATTTAGGTGTTTTATGGCTGCTAAAATTGTGGATGTTTAATAAAGATATTTTGGTTGAAGGCCATCTGAAAGTTGTTGGGGAATTATATAAAATATTTTTTGGGTAGTGTCCCGGGAGGGGAAGGGTACAAACATTACATTGTAACAGCTATAAATGGGTTAATGGGCAAAAGAGTCATGCCACCCAGTTGTCAAGTGGCTGACCAACAAAAGGTGAGATTTAAAAAATGACTCTTAAAAGAGAAGCATGCAAAAGAGAGGAGACTCCAGTGGAGAGGGGGCACTGCTCCCAAAGAACAGGAAGGAGCACTTCATGGAAAAGGAAGTTAGGGCAAGATCTCCCAGGGTACATCTAGACTACGGTGTTTTTTCGGGATACCTCTGGTATTCCAAAAAAACTCCATCATGTCCAGGGAACGTGTCTGCTCTTCCGCTTTTTTTTGTGGAAGAGCAGATGCACTCTTTCAGAAGCCCTGTTTTCCTCATTCCATAAGAAAGAAGGGATCTTCCAAAAGAGGGGCCAAATTTTGGAAAAGCTTCTTCCAAAAAAAAAGCCAAAAAAGGTACGCAGATTGTGGAGCGCATTTTGCATACCTTTTTCCGAAAAAAAGTTGTAGCCTAGACATAGCCACAAAGAGTTTGAGGGGGGATTACATTCTTCCATGGAGTCTGAGGGGATTCTGCATTCACCTGAAGGTAGGAATTGGCCCAGGGTAACAGCAGTGAGCCTAAGGAAACAGGCCCTACCTGCTTAATATATGGCCCCTGGGCTAGAATCCAGAGGTGCAAGAGGACCTGAATTCCTCTAATGACTCCCATGGAAGTGAAAAATCCTGGCATAACAGAAGATAAAAATTATCAAGGCTAAGGTGGAGCTGAAGGCCTGAGGCAGAGTTATTAGATTTCTGCTTTACTGGACTTTTTATTACTCCAAAAGGGGAAGGATTATGAATAATCTGGCTAAAAGGTGAGGTGGTGAAAAGGAGCAAGCCACCCTAGGTGGTGTTGGCAGAGGGCTCTGTGGTATATTGAGGACTATGTTGGAATTGCAAGGTACCCTTGTCAAAGTGACGTGGTGGTTATCCTACTCTCCTTGTGAGCCTTTGGAGTTGAGCACAGCTCTGGAGGTGAGCATGTGTAAAGTGCCACCAGACATATTTGAATCTAGGACCTCTACAGCTTAGTATATGAGCCTCTACAGCTTGAACTACAAAGCCACCTGGCTCCCAGCTTAGGCTGTGGAGTTCCCTTGTTCTTATCTCTTGCTGTACATGGTCAAAGTGCCACTACATGGGACAGTGAACCACACTAGGTGTGGGGGTTACACATGCAGTCATTGTCCAACTGCAGAAAGCCTTTCTAGAACCATGTGAGTTATGTTGTGCCCCATTGCCTTAGGAAGCAGTCTGCCTGTTGTGTGTGTGGGATGTATGTGCTTATGATTCTACATTCAAAGGGTATGTCTACACTACGGAACAAAGTCAAATTAAGCTACACAACTTCAGCTACGTTAATTGCGGTATAAATTGCAGGAAGTTGAATGACGAACTCTCTTCCTTTGACTTCCCTTACTTCTTGTGGAAGCAGGGTTATCAGCATTGACTGGAGTGCCCTCTCAGTTTGAATTAGCGTGCCTTTGCTAGACCTCTAATTCAAACCATGGAAGATCGACAGCAGCAGCTTCACTTTTCCTCTGTAGTGTCAACATACCCTACGAAATAAAGTAGAGTTACCTTCCAACCATCCAGCTAGAGTATTTGCTTTTTCTCTAACTTCTGTAGGTAGACCATTAAGGCTAGGTCTACACTAACAGGTTATTTTGAAATAATAACTCCTGAAATAACTATTTTGAAATAGGCTTATTCCTCTTCAGCAAACAGGAGTTATTATTTCGAAATAACAGGCCTGGTAGTGTGGCCGCTCACCTTGTTATTTCAAAATAACTCCCCAATGTAGACATGCCCAAACATTACAGGCGCTAGAGCTGACGAGGCTGTTATACCATGCTTTGCCATAGGGGGTGCACCAGCCAATGAAAGGCCCCTTTGTAGGAAGTCAAAGCAGATGGGCAGTGCCAGCCTCTTGCAAAGGAGGCTGTTGAGCAGCCTGTTCTCTCCAGTATCAATGTTTTTAAAGCCAGAATCTGGGAAGCCAGTAACTCTCAGAACACCGAGCATTCAGAGTAAAATCTTGGCCCCACTGAAGTCAATGGGAATTCTGGCATTGAGTTCACTGGGAGCAAGGTTTTCCCCTCTGTATTGACATTTATCCTCACTCTACCTAATCACCCATCCTGTTCTCTTGAAGCTCTATTCATTTTAGAGGGAGAGAGGGTCCCCTACCAGGAGTGCAAGAATGAGGCCTCACCTAGCTGACAGAGCTTGTCAGCCAGCTGACACTAACTCACCTAGATTCATTCATTTCCTTCACTCCTGTTTTTCTTCCCTAAAATTCACATTTGGAAAACTGTGAGCCGCTCCCTACACAGATAAAACATGGAGTGGAAACTTCCTTGTTTTTTAAAAAAAATATGCTTTTTTTAATTTACAACTGCGTGCTATTTTTTGTCAGAATTTCAATCAGCATTGAATTCTTTAAGGTTCCAGGAAACTAATTGCCCAGCACGAACATGAGCAGCCTGTCATCCTTTGTTTTCATTGCTCTCTCTACTGATTATCAAAGAAGGAGGGAGCTCCTGAATGAAAGAGAATAGGATGGTGATAGATTGAGATGGAGCATATTGGGATATTATAGCCATCTTGGGGAGAAACAGACCCTCTTGGGATACTGAGTATGGTAGGGGATGTCTATACTAGCTCATTAATTCGAGCTACTTAGGCAAATCAGGCAACCAGAGTTGCAAACGAAGGCTGGGATTTAAATATCCTGGGCTTTATTTGCATGTTCCCGTCCGGCCGCCATTTTTAAATCCCCCTTAGTTCGAACGAACTGCCGGGGGCTACACGTGGCATTTTAAAGTTAATCCGAACTAGACCTTAGTTCGGATTAACTTTAAACTGCCGTGTGTAGCCGCAGGCAGTTCGTTCAAACTAAGGGGGATTTTTAAATGGCGGCCGGATGGGAACATGCAAATAAAGCCCGGGATATTTAAATCCCGGTCTTCATTTGCAACTCCAGTTGCTTGATTTGCCTACCTAGCTCTAATTAATGAGCTAGTGTAGACATACCCGTAGGCAGGTGCAATCAGCTGGGGTATGCGGGATGAGGGAGAGAAAGAAAGTAGTCTAGTGGTAGGGGCACTAGGCTAATATTTTCAGACCTGGGTGGTGTAATGCCCCAGACTTCTGGTATGGCCTGGAGTAAGCCATTGAGCCTCTTTGTGCCTCAGTTCCCCATTTATGAAATGTATGTTAGGAGGATAAATCTATCAAAGATTGAGAGCTGCCTAGATACTAGAGTGGTAGGGGCCATATAAATGTCTTTGGCAGAGACATACCCCATAAGAGGGAATAATGGAAAAGACAAGGGAAGCAGTTGGGGGCAGATGTAGGAAATATTGAGAAGATAGTCAACATATGCAGATACTGTGTCTGACCTTCTGTACACACTCTACATCTATTCTGGGCAGGGTTGTGTTCACACACTGTGTAATTCTTGGGATCACTTTGGTACAGTGGAAAGGAGGAGTAAGAGTCTTGGGTTTCATGTACCTTCCTCCTATTGATGTGAAAATAGGAGAGATTACTATGAAGAGGCTAAGAAATTTGACCCAATGGGATATCTACACTTGATTGCTAAAAAGGGTTTATTCTCTACTTATTTTCTGTGAAAACGGTGGCCTACAAGATATACGAGCTCTGTTACAGCTCTTGGAGCAAGGGAATATGGGTTTTTAAATTCTATTTAGGTCCAAATGTGAGTAAAACCCAGTATTCCTATTCTAATTTATGCATGCAAAGTATGCAGTTTCCGAGTGTATGTATTCACAGTCAGACTCTGATAGGAAGCAGAGCCATATTTCTCTGGATGACATTGATTGGAAATTCTTTTGAACATTTACCCATCTCATATTTATGGTAATATCATTAGATACATTTAGGACTTGAAACAGGGACATGCAAAAAATAAGATTACATCTGCAATAAATTTTTAATCGCTGTCACTGCACTTCCAGAACACAGACAATTCCTCTGTCTTCAGAGCCCAGCTTTGTAAAAACAATGGCCCAAATTCTCCCTTACTAGAATCCCTGTGTGCTTCTCTGCGTAGAATTTCACCCCTTTACAAATAAGAACACATCTTCCTTAAACTGGATTATTTATGACTCTCCTGTATGACCCTCTGCTCTGTGTCTAGGGCTGTGTCCAGACTCAAGGGTTTTTTCGAAAAAAGTAGCTTTTTTCGAAAAAACTTTACCTGCATCTAGACTACAGCCGCGTTCTTTCGAAATTAAATCGAAAGAACGCGGCTTTTCTTTCGACGGCGGTAAACCTAATTCCACGAGGAAGAACGCCTTTTTTCGAAAGTGCTCTTTCGAAAAAAGGCATTCTTGAATGCAAACAGGGCTTTTTTGAAAGAGAGTATCCAGACTGCCTGGGTGCTTTCTTTCGAAAAAGCGGCTTGCTTTTTTGAAAGTACTGCTTGCAGTCTAGATGTTCTTTTTCGAAAGAGGCTTTTTCGAAAGTATCTTTCGAAAAAGCCTCTTTCGAAAGAGGCTTGCAGTCTAGACGTAGCCTAGGAGTGCTACATGTGCTGCTCCAAGCATTTGGATGCTGCAGTCTCCCCCTCCCACCATCCAACTCCACCAGCTAGTTTAGAGGGGTAGGTGGAGAGTCATCTTTGTTCCTTTCTCTTTGGGGTGGCTTGATCCACTGGAGAATGTCAGGGGGATCAACCTCTATTTTTCCCCACAAAATGCACTGTGACTGTGCCTTGTTACCAGGCAAGAATTGCAAAGGGAAGGATCTTCTTGCGCCATTCCTCACCCTGGCACAGAGCCAACCCAGCCTAACCCATGATTAGAAACTGTCCATGAGTTAGCTATAAACTTGCAGAGAATAACCTAGAACAGTGGTTCTCAAACATTTTGGCCCATGGCCCACCCTGATCAATGCAAACCTTTCTGTGGACCGCCCGCCAACCACCCACGATAACAAAATGGATGCAGGAGGGGTGGGGTTCTGGGCCCAAGGAAGGGTGCAGGAATGGGCTCAGGGTGGGGAGTCTGGCTGGGAGTTGGGTCAAGGTGTGGCCTGAGCATTGGGGGGGTCTGGTCAGGAGGGAGGATGTAGGAGCAGGGCGGGGATGTGGTGTCTCAGCGGAAGGAGGGATGTGTGAGGAGTGTGGGGTCTGGGCATGAGAGAGATGTGGGGTGCTTACCTGGCTCTGCACCCCGGGACCCCACCTTCTGCCGCCAATGGGAGCAACGGGGAAAGCCTCCAGGTGAGCAGTTTCCTACATGGCTATTTCCCCAGCTGCAGGGGGAGGGAGGGAGAAGTAGAGCGCAGAGTCACTTCTTTCCCCCACGGGACAGATCTGGTCCGCAAGGCTCAGGGCTTCCTTTCCCCCCCTCCCCCCACACTCGTGTTCTAATCTTGTGGAGGGGGTTGAGGCTGAAGTGCCTGTGTGAGCTCCCTACTGCAAGGGGTGATCCAGTGGACCACCTACAAGACGGTCATGGACCACTAGTGGTCCACAGACCACACGTTGAGAATCACTGTGCTACACCAAGATAACAAGGAATCACCACTTGTACATTGAAAGTATTCATATTTTAGGTAATTATAAACACATTTTTCATAAAAATCCAGCCCACATATAAAACTGAGTCCAGAGCCTATATTGATCTCTGGTATTGACCACTGATATTGATCTCTTTACTAAGTCTGCAGGAAACACTCCTATGACTCTAGTGTGACTGTTTTCCCATTAAAATCAGACTGGACTCCAATGGACTGAAATGGATTTATAAATGAAATGTCATCTTTGATATTTATTCACTACTCTTAGGTCTCCTCATTTTCCATGTTTTAAATCAGAGCTCTAGCATTACTTTGGCTTTGGTTTGTGTGCTGCAATAGAATGATATTTATTAATAGTGTGCCCTTTTCGTTTAAGTCTATAACTTAAAGCAACGGTGAACATCCAGATACGTAAAACCCATGTCCAGGAGTTCACAAAGGCCCTGTTAAGGACTGAGTTTTTATTGAATCTGTCTGTAAATTATAGTACCACAAATTGTGTTACTGATATAGAGAATTATCTAGTAAAGCTTCTATTATGGATCATAGGTGGGACTGAGCCAATTCATTGTGGTCACTCCATGCTAGGACTTATCTGGTGAGCATGTATAAAATTTCACTTTAAAAACAATCTAGCCTTTCTGGCAGTGGTTCTCAAAGTGTGGTCCATGACCATCTTGTAGGTGGACTGTGGGGAGCCCACAATGGCACGCCAGCCCTGTCCTCCGCCACAAGGTTAGAGCACCAGTGTGGGCTCCCTACTGCTTGCAGGGGGAGGAAGAGGCTCCACACACTGCTGCTCCCCTCTCCCCCACAGTTGGGGGAACAGCAGTGTAGGAAACTGCTCATCTGGAGGCTGAATCCTGGCCAATGGGAGCAGTGGGGGTCAGTGTCTGGGGGCTCAAAGCCATGTAAGCACCCCACATCTCCCTCATGTCTTGACCCTGCACTCCTCACACATCCCTCCTTCCCTTCAAGACCCCACATCCCCACCCTGCTCCTACATCCTCCCTCCCGACCAGACCCCCCAACCCTCAGCCACTCCTTCAGACATCCTCCCAGCCAGACACTCCACCGGGGGCCCATTCTTGCACCCTTCCTCGGGCCCAGAACCTCCCCCCCCCCACTCCTGCACCCACTTTGGCATCATGGGCGGTTGGTGGGTGGTCCACGGAAAAGTTTGCATTGAGCAGGATGGGCCATGGGCCAAAAAGTTTGAGAACAATTGCTTGATGGTTATTGTTGTTACTATGAGCTGCTGGGAAAAACACAAAGCTCTGTGTAGAGCCAAATGCTGCTCAGACTCCATCATAGCCACAAAAGTTCTAAATCCAGTTGGACCACTGCATGTCCTCCACATAGGGGTACCCGCTGTGCAAGGACACTCCTTCAGGAGGATTCAGGGCTGCAGCAAAAGTAGTGCAGGGTACTAGCCACTGGCTTCATTACTACACAGATCCCCAGACCTCTGCCTCCTCTGCAGGATCTCCAATGCTATCACAGCCTTTGCTAAACCTCTGAGGGCACGTCTACTCACTAAGGCTATGTCTAGACTGCAAGCCTCTTTTGAAAGAGCCTCTTTCGAAAGAGAGCGTCTAGACTGCACGTTGAACTTTCGAAAAAGCGGCTTGCTTTTTCGAAAGAAAGCATCCAGTGAGTCTGGATGCTCTCTTTCGAAGAAGCCCTATTTACATTGAAGAACGCCTTCTTTCGAAAGAGGAACTTTCGAAAGAAGGCGTTCTTCCTTGTGAAATGAGGTTTACCGCCATCGAAAGAAAAGCTGCGTTCTTTTGATTTAATTTCGAAAGAACGTGGCTTGAGTCTGGATGCAGGTGAGGTTTTTTCGAAAAAAGGCTACTTTTTTCGAAAAAACCCCTGAGTCTGGACACAGCCTAGATGAAAGGTGTAGCTTTCAGATATGAGCCTTCAATCTGGATTAGCTCTGGTAAAATTAGCTTGCTAAATATAGACGTGTAGCCATGCAGATGCAAGCAGTGGGAGGGGCTAGCTACCCTGAGCATTATCTTATCTGAGACCCCTTGTACACAGGTGGGGCAAACATCCCCTCTGCCCCTTATGCTATCGTGGCTACACTTCTATTTTTAGCACCCTACCTTGATCCATTTCCAGTGCAGCCATCCCCATAGAGCCTCTGTGTATAACCCTGTTGCACAGGCATTGTATGAGGAGTCTGGGCACAGATCATTTACTGTTTAAAAATGAGTTTCACTTCAGTCAGTTTTGTTTTTTGAAGCTGAATGACAATAGTGTTCATGTTAACTTCTTCACTGCTGATATTTTAGCACAAACAGCTAGTTTCTTTGGCTACAACACCATTCTCTGCCATTTCAATCTGACTGACGATAACCTGTCATAACAAAAGTTAATACCCGAGTCATAAATTAAGGGAACAGTCTAGTAAACAATATTTAGAAATAGGAGTGAAAAGTCATCAGGGTTTTTTAACATTGGTTTCATTTGTTTTAAATGAGGGCTTCAGTCCTGTAAAGTAATCTGTGCACAGTGTGTCCATTTACTTCAGTGAGAGTTGTACATGCAGACTGCTCAATCAGTTGACTTAGGTTTGAGGTATGGGGCTAGAAAATCAGTGTCGACAGTCAGGCTGGAACCTAGGCACTGAGTCCCTCCTACCTTGCGGAGTCTTGGAGCCCAAGGTTCACCCTGAACCTGAATGTCTACACAGCAACTTTATAGCCCAAGAGCCCAAGTCTTGCAAGTCCAAGTCAGTTGAGCCAGGCTAACTGAGGCCATACAATGGGTATTTTATTTCAGTGTAGATATATACCTTGAAGTCAATGGCAAAGCTCACAGTGACTTCAATGGGGCCCAGATTTTACCCTTAGTTTTTTCAGTCTAGAATATTGTATGACAGACAGCACTCCTGTGTTCACCAGTTTTCTAAAACTATAATAAATGTTATGCAAAGTAGGTCTTGTGCAAAAATTCATTTGAAAACTCATAATTCACTGATCATTATCGTCATAAAATATATGTGATAAGATAGTAGGTAAAGTTGTAAAGTAACTGTAAGAGGTTACTAAGGCATATTCCATATCTGAGAAAGCAAATCAAACCTGTTCCTTAGAAACAAAAGAAAACCTCAGTCAGGTGTAAATGAAATCAAATGCACTATCATCTGAATAAGTGGCCAGTTTTTGGCAAGAAAAAGAGTGTGAGTGAGAAATTTACATCTTGGCAAACAAACTTGCTGTCACTTGAATCATCACTGGGCATGATTCTCAAAGAGAAACAAATATAACAATGAGGAACAGAGGACATAAATTATTTCTATACACTCACCTCAACATTTGAAAGATAAAGGTAGCATCAGTGAACTGGAGGGGTGGACCTAGCTCAATGAATCTAACCAGACTGCTGTGAATACTTTGTGAGAGAAATCCATTTGCTTTAAGTTCATTTAGCTTATTAATTTAGGTATTAGTTTGCATTGTACCTTTTATTATTTCTTTGTAACCAGTTCCCATTTTTATGCTTCATTACATGTAATCATTTAAAATCTATCTTTCTATAGTTAATATATTTGTTTTGTTGTATGCCTAAGCCTGTGCATTTTGATGAAAGTGATTGGGAACCTCCATTTGAGATAATAGGATTTATGCATATCATTAACTGTTAATGAAATGATGAACTTTCTATGAGCATGTATTGTCCAGATGGACAGAGATAGGCAGTACAAGACACACATTTCTGGGGACAAGTCTGGGGCTGGGAGTTTACTGGTGTCACTCTACAATATAATTCAGAAGTGACTTGCTAGAACAATATACTCAGCTAAGTGTGCTTGTTTGCATGCTACAAGCCTTGTAGCTGTGTTTGAATGAATCAGGAGAGACTGTTTTCACAGTGAAGCAGTGTAAAAGACACTCCAGACAGAAAAGGTGAGGGAACACAGCTATCCATCAGTACCGGGAAATGTCACATGCTGTTTTAAGCTTGTGTAGTTCCAAAACTTCAATTTCAAAAATGAAATCTGGCTAGAATATGGCTTCCTAGAGTGGGGTAACTTGAATCAGTGTCAGTTATTGGCTGGAGTAGGAGGCTGCGGGGTCACGTTGCTAAGGAGATCCCCTAAATCACTGGATGAGCTTGGACAACTTAACCTCTATGCATCTCAATTTAGCAATCACTAATTACATTAAAGTAGTACTGACTTATCCCTGAAGAGTGTGGCGAGACTTAATTAATTTACTGTTTGTGTTCCACATTAAAATCTGATGCAAAGCCCATTGAAGTCCATGGAAAGATGTTCAATGGGCTTTAGATCAGGACGTAAAGGCAATGGACAAGTGCAGAGTATTACTGTATAAAGAGCAAGGACACCACACATACTGGATATGATCAGTAATTTTTTCCCCTGTTTAGTATTTTTTCTTATGTCCTGATACATCAAATAATTGTGAGTCTGATGTGCTGATTGGGATGACAGAATAAATAATATGCAATGTAATTATATATTTATACTATTAATGTGTCATCATGATTTAATAGATTCTCATTAGCTGTACCAGCCTACCAAGTAATCATTTTAAAGTCTATATGCATGTATTTATAAAACAGATTGCAATCAATTGGGTAAAACACTAACTCTCTTATTACATGCTCAAGGTGATTCTTCCCCTCCCCTTCCTTAAGGACAACAATAAAAAGCACACAATGAAAATTCAGCTACACACATACAAACAAGCAGTAACCATAAGAGTCTTATGCACTACTAAAAGTAAGGAAATTGAGAATAAAATATAAAATTATGTGCTCCCCTCTATTCTTAATTCACTCCATTCTGCTGAAGATTTTATTTGCTTTTTTGTTTATTTGTTTTTAGGAACTGGGTTTCTCTCCAGATTTTTGGTCTTCTTTGCTGACTTAAATCAGACCTTTGATGGTATTCTGATACAGCTTTTTTGTGGCTTAATATTTAAACCAAATACCACAGATCAATATATTTCCAGACAGGTTCACTTGAGATATGTTTCAATCAGGATAAGGATAGATTTTTCTCCTTTATTGTTAAACCCTACCACTTCTTCAGTGGTAGATCCAACAGCTAGCATTCTGAAGGTCCTTTGTGCCAAAGAAAATGATACACCTAATAATACCAATGGCAAAAACTGCAGCTCAGAAAAATAGCTTAAAACATATTTCTTTAACAGTATGAGGTTCATCAGAAAGTCTTTCTATCAACACTATTGTCTCAGTCTCCTTTCCTTGCTTGTGTTTATTCTCTTTCTCTCCCCCTCCCCTTATATTTATATAAGGGGCCCACAACAATGTAAACACAGCATTGTCTTGCTCTCTGCACACTACTGTCTTGGACTTCTGAGAGTACCCCAGGTAGAGAGGCTCAAAGTCTGGACCCAGAGTGAAACAGACCCCAAATGAATCTCTGGCCAGCAACAGCCTAATTGCAACTAAGTGCACGCCCAAGAACCTGATCTTACCAACTTTACCCTAGCATAATTCCTAGTGAAGACATGCACTTCAGCAAATTTCACAGGATCAGTCACAGTTCATCTATATAAATATGGCAGCCACAAAACAACACATAACTTTATAGCTGAGGGAGGGGGAGAGAAGACACTCTCTCCCCCAAAAAATTGTGAAAAAACTTCAGCCCAAATTTTGTGCCATTTTCTGCTGAATTTTTTGAAAAAGCTTTACCAGATCAAATCTCTTTATCTTATGGCAGAATAGTTATTTGCACAATATCCATAGCAAAGACTGCAGCCTTCATTATCCCTATTGGTATTGTCTCATGCTGTTTCCTATACAATTTAATTGCATTCATATACACATTTTATGTTGGAGTCACAACAATAAAGTTGCAAATCATTTAATCTGAGTTAATCGAAATTTTGTAAAGATTCCATGAATCTTCAACCACTTCCCAGGGTAAAACAAATATTTCTGAATTAAAAGGAAACATGTCTACTGGGGTAAACAGAAATTCAGCCTAATATTTGTCTCTAGGCAGATGTGATCAGACAGCATAAATCACAGAGTTAACCTTTTGACTTGATAGTTTTAATTAATACATTTTTAATTCATACATGGCAAAATATATTTTGAAAGATCTCATGCTCTAGATAGATAAGCATCCTACTGAGGCCAGGATGAGAACTGTGAAGAGGTATGCTCTCTGAGGACTCTCTGAGGTATCTACACTGCAACGCTATTTCGGGATACCGGAGTATCCCGAGTCTTCACAGCAAGTCTGTTATTTCGGGTTCACTATTCCAATGACCCTGTAAACCTCATTCTACAAGGAGTAAGAGACGTTTCATAATAGTGCTTTATTTTGAAATTTAGCACTGTGTAGACAGAGCCAAATGATGAAATAAGCTATTTTGAAATAGCAACGAAATAAGATATGCAATTTGCATAGCTCAAATGCATATAATCTTTCGAGTTACGATGCAGTGTAGATGCACCCTGACTGACAGAGCTGACCAACAGAAATCCCTAGATGCAGCTATATTTGCAGAGTTGTGCCCTTACAGGCATAGCCTATTTTGATTGTGGGGGATGGTTTTACTTGAAGTGTAGCTTCATCCACACCAGAATTTATATTGGTGTTTATACGCTTAAAGTGCCTCTGGCGGAGACATAAGCCAAGCCTCAGGAATTCCTGAGTTTTAATCCTGACTCCATTACCAGCTGATTGGACGTGGGCAAATTTCTTAGTGTGTAAAGCACTTAAGTACCTTTTAACTTTAAGCATATGAGTAGTCTCACTGAGGTCGCCAATGGTAGTGGCACATGTTCATTAAGTAACTTAATGAATCAAACCCTTAATCAAAGTCTCTACATTTCTTTGCCTGTAAAATGGGGAAAATAAAATTTAATGATTTCACAGGATTGCTGAGGACTTCCAAAATCTTCTGGGATAATAGAAGGCTTTCACATTTTCAGCTCAAGAGAATTTTTCTGTCTAGATTTATTGGAGCTCATCTGATGTCAGCTCATCTGAAGAAGTAGGTTTTTCCCACAATAACCTCTCTGGATTTCTTGGTCTGTCCTTCTCTATTTAAAAAGAGGGTGGGGTAGGCAGAGAAAAGATTTTACTCCCATGTGATGTTTTTGTTAGTCCAGTTCAATCGAAGATCCACAGCATATGGAGATTTCCCTGGAGACCTTTGTTATTCGTTTAAATCTCATCACAATTTGATACTGTTATTGCTGTGGAGCTTTACACAGATGTGTGACACTGTTTTATCTTCCTTTGATTCTTCCAACAACTATACTAAAATGGGTGGAGGCTAGATTAAAAGAACTGTTAAGTTTCTAACATAAAACACTAAAAGCAAGAGGCAGATCTCAGTTAGGAGTGAAATGTACCATATGCACTCCAATATCTATGCATCACATGGATCCAACTTTATGCCTATCTTAATGTTGTTCTCAGCTGTACCTATCTGTACAACTGAGAGAGAGTAAATTTCACCCTAAACTGTAAATTCATGCAATCTGATTATTTTGTCAGTCTGTAATATTCTTTTAGTGCAGTTTTTGTCTGATATTATATAGCTAAATCAGGAAATAAGTAATTAATGACTCCATAGACACCCTATACTGTGATCATTTTTAGTTGAGGAATGTGGACCAACTTTAATGAATAGGGCTGAATTTTTAAACTACTTGCTTTATATAAGACTTATTAAAAGATAAAAGTGATGTATGGAGAATCACTGCCTTTGAGCGTGTGCTATATTCCTCATTTGCATAATAAGACTCAGTTCATAAGCTTAATAATAATCATAAATGTATATTAAGGAAGACATTTATAGACACAGGAAAATGTACTCCATGTAAGGAAAAAATCTTGGGTATTAAAGTTGACAGATTCAGTATAGATGATGGTATTTATGTTAATATTATTATAAATCCCGATTGTTATGCATGGATTTATATTCATATTGTCATTATGAATCATATTCTGTCAGCTCCCATGAAAAAATAAAAGAATACCTGGTGGCAATTTGTAATGGCAAAATGCTATTGTTCTGTTTACACTGATGTCAAATTCAAATTAAAATTAGTTTTAAAATTTGTGACTCAGACATTGTTACCCAGCTGAGTAGTAATTAGCATTCCAGTTAAATTCTGCTTATTAACTGATGTGGAACTAACCAGCTTCAATAACTGTATCAACATATATTGAGCATGTCTGATGTCAAAGTGAATTAGAAGAAAACTTTCTTAAGTTGTTATGACTAGACAACATATGGGCAGGAACAAATTCTCTGGCTATGAACAGGATGATTTTGCAGTGTTGTAACCCCAGTGATTTCAGTGGAATGAGGCTAGGTCTGGACTGCAGAGTTTTTCCGGGATACCGAAGGTATCCCGGAAAAACTCTGCCATGTCCAGGGAACGTGTCCGCTTTTCAGAACAGTTTCCGAAAAAGCGGGCACGTTCTTTTGGCAACCCTGTGTTCCTCTCAGTGAGAGGAATAAGCGATGTTCTGAAAGAGGAGGATTTTCCAAAATGGGCCAACTTTTGGGCCATGTAGATGGGCCAACTTTTGGAAAAGCCTCTTCCGAAAAAAACGTGGAAAAAGATACACAAATTGTGATTTGCAATTTGTGTATCTTTTTCCAACCGCACCCCCCCTCCACCCCATCCCCCACAGTCTAGATGCAGCCTGAGATCAGTATAAATCAGAAGTAAGGGCCTGGTTCAAAGCTCAGTGAAGTCCCTAGGGGCCTTTAGATTCAAAACTCATGGCAGTCATTGGATATTCTCACTCATAATCCAATAGTTCTTCACTCTCTCATCGCAACTAGAATCAGAATACAGTATTAACCAGTGATCTGTGGATCAGGCTGTAAGTCAGATACAAAACATGTGCTTTATGTGTGCCTTCATTATGATCCCTTAGCCCTTCAGAGCGTATTTCAGTCAAAGTCCTTGCTGAGGTGGTTAAAACCAGTTATTGGCGTTCTTATTTCAGTTGTTGTCACTAGCATCATTTCAAAGTAATGTGTTGTGCTGTACATAGAATTTATAGTGTTGATTCATAAATATTGTCTAAAGTGCTTCACCACAGTTTCACTTTCCCTTGTACCCTACTAGGGCTTGCCAATGTGGGGAAAGATCTGCATTAAAAGAGGTGATCCTGAGAGCAAAGAATGGTGACTAACAATTCCTGTGGGGGCTGAAGTAAGGCCACAGTCCCCACTCTTCTTCATCCGCATACAGGGGAGGATGCTAGGAGTTGGAGACAGCTGAGAGCTGGGGAGTAGGCTGAGGAGAGCTTATGTCAAGCTTCAAGTAAGCAGGCCTGTAACTCCTACAGAGGAACCCATTAAATGCATGGTATAGGAGAGTATCAGTGATGGCTGGGTAGCATCACTCTCCTGTTTTAAAGTTTAATAAAAGTTGCAGCCTGCTGTTTTAAAATCCATTGATGTGTCTGTCCTCATTTTCGTACTGTGTCTGCATCAAACACAGAACCCTGTACTGACGTCTTGGCTGATTTACAAAAGAGAAGCTGTTCAAACTATTTGGGACCTGTGTTTTCTCACTTACAATTCTGTAAAAAATCAAGGCTAATACCCCTGAAGTCAGTGAAGGGTATTAAACTGGTTTTAAAAGAGAAGCTGATCTTTTTAAATGGTATTTATTTGGGTGTTTAGCATTCTGCTCCTGGTTTGGGTTCTTAAAACATTGTGTAATTCATTTTGGCTAAAGCATTTCAGCTTTGCTTTATCACTGTATTTTTTGTAGTAGGAATTTCCAGTTTGATATTTGCTATAACAGACAGTCATATTAAAATTACTTAGCAACACTTGCTACCTCCTCAGCTTTGGTTATAGCTTCAGTGGTTTAGCCCATAATCTCTATGTAAGAAGATGACAAAGAATATTTGTGATGAGTATGTTCATGATTCTTTGGGTGCAAGTGGATTTACTTCTACAAAGAAGTTTTGTTTGAGTTCTCATTGTGATTTCCTTTGGACAAATGACAACTAAGAAAATGAAACTTCAAAGCCACATATATACCTGTTTCTGAAGTGTCTTGGTCAACATATATATGGTTTTTGTATAAATCAGTGGTGTGCTGTATTGTTTTGTTGTTTGTTACTCCAACACTGATAGGAAAACCCCTTATCTTGTTCCCTCCATATCTTGCATGGCAGGATTAAAGACAAACTTTGAGATGTAGAGATAGTATCATATTAAATAGAAATGGACAGAGGGGAACACACACCCAGAAATATAGCTCTATTCTAGATACATGTTATTTATCATCCAAGATACCATGGAGTCTGTCTTTAACACTCTGAAAACTTGAATACCTTGTCATACCCAGTCTCATTGAATGAGCTGTGTGTTTGCAAAATGAATATGAGAATCAAACAAGACTTATGACATTTTTTCCAGGAAGCTCCTGTTGGTAGTGATCTATGATCTTTCAATTCTCTCTCTTATAGCAGGCCTATAGAAAACTAGAGAAAGAACTACAATGCCACTGGAGGAAACATAACTGTGTGATTTTTATTTAAACCAGCTAGTGTAGTCAATAAGAATAACAGGAATCTCTTGTACTGTCTTATTTCTTTGACTTCTTACCTGATGGATTTTCTGAGACACAACAAAATGTTGTTATTTTCAAGATCCTATTCTAGGCTTCCAGTAGGAAAATAATTATAGAAGAAAATGGGGTGTGAGACTGTATCCCAATCTCTCAACTGTCACCAAGGCACCAGTTTTAACAAAGCCAGCAATTGTTATATTTCACAAATATGTAGATGATAAAAATCAACAAACTGAAAAAAGCAAAAATCTGATTAATCTGGCACTTCAACAAGCTTCTATGGGACCATATTAATTCCACATTTCACATATATGGAGCAACAAGCTAGACCATCTCACCTCTATACGTCTCTCTTCTCACCCATCCACATTGCCTAACTTTTAATATCAAATGAGGCTTTTCTTAAAAATAAGACATCTGCTTGAGAAATTGACTCAGTAAGAAATCTCAACAATGTTATGGGGTTGGGAGGATTGCAAATTGCAGGGAACATATCTCAATTCATTATTTCCGGAAATAGTGCCTTAGCTTCCCAGGATGCTGGTTTCAATCCCACAGTGAAGCTTACATGCTTTCCATATGACAGAACTCTAGACACTCGAGAAGATTTCTCACTAACCTCTTGGTTGAGTTCTTTTATGCTACGTATTTTTAGTCTTTACTCCAGATTCAAAGAAGCAGTATCTCCCAAGATCATTTTAAGATCTGCTAGAGGGCAACTTCTATATGATTAAATTCTTCACCGTTTATCCCCTCCTCCTTATTTCAAGTTGAATATTACTCATATAATAACAGAAATCAGTGTTCAATGTAATACGGGGTTGTTTAGTCCTTTTGAAGACCTACTGGAAGATTAAAATCTACAGTGGTTTCTCCTCTATACATTGCCTACCTGCTTAAAAAGTCACAGGACTTCTGTAAGGGAAAAATAAATTAGAAAATGTGTCTTCACTTAATAAGCCTATATTTTCCTAACTTTAATATTGTCCTATTATTTCTTATTATAGCCCATGATCATCCTTGTGTAAATTACATGGCCATGGGATAAGAGGAAAGGTCCTTTCTTGGATTGGGAACTGGTTAAAAGACAGGAAACAAAGGGTAGGATTAAATGGTAAATTTTCAGATTGGACAGGGGTAACTAGTGGTGTCCCCCAAGGGTCAGTCCTGGGACCAATCCTTTTCAACTTATTCATAAATGATCTGGAGACAGGGGTAAGCAGTGAGGTAGTAAAGTTTGCAGATGATACAAAACTGTTTAGGATAGTCAAGACAGAAGCCGACTGTGAGGGACTCCAAGATGATCTCACCAAACTCAGAGATTGGGCAGCAAAATGGCAAATGAAATTTAATGTGGATAAGTGTAAAGTAATGCACATTGGGAAAAATAACCCCAACTATACGTACAGTATGATGGGGGCTAATTTGGCTACGACAAATCAGGAAAGGGATCTTGGAGTTATCGTGGACAGTTCTCTGAAAACTTCCATGCAGTGTGCAGCTGGTGGTCAAAAAGGCAAATAGGATGCTAGGAATTATTAGGAAAGGGATAGAAAATAAGACACAGAATATCTTACTGCCCCTGTATAAAACTATGGTACGCCCACATCTGGAATACTGTGTACAAATGTGGTCTCCTCACCTCAAAAAAGATATTTTCGGCTTGGAAAGGGTTCAGAAAAGGGCAACTAAAATGATTAGGGGTTTGGAATGGGTCCCATATGAGGAGAGGTTAAAGCGACTGGGACTTTTCAGTTTAAAAAAGAGGAGACTGAGGGGGGATATGATAGAGGTCTATAAAATCATGAGTGGTGTGGAGAGGGCCGATAAAGAAAAGTTATTTATTAGTTCCCTAAATAGAAGAACTAGAGGTCACCAAATGAAATTAATGGGTAGCAGGTTTAAAATGAATAAAAGAAAGTTCTTCTTCACACAGCGTGTAGTCAACCTGTGGAACTCCTTGCCAGAGGAGGCTGTGAAGGCTAGGACTATAATAGAGTTTAAAGAGAAGCTAGATAATTTCATGGAGGTTAGGTCCATAAAAGGCTATTAGCCAGGGGATAAAATGGTGTCCTTGGCCTCTGTTTGTCAGAGGCTGGAGAGGGATGGCAGGAGACAAATCGCTTGATCATTGTCTTCAGTCCACCCTCTCTGGGGCACCTGGTGCTGGCCACTGTCGGTAGACAGGATACTGGGCTAGAAGGACCTTTGGTCTGACCCAGTACGGCTGTTCTTATGTTCTTATGTTATCCTTAACAATTCCTAGCCCCGCTTGATCATTATACTTTTCACATATTTGTGGATTACAGGTTGGACCTCCCTGGTCTGGCACCCTGGGTACCTGAGATTTTGCTGGACCAGGGTAGGTCATTTCTGCCCCCCTGCCACCACCTCCTTGCCTGGCTCCGCTCCTGGCCTGGCCTCATGTTGGGGTCCCAATGTGCAACTGGCCCTGCTGCCCACCATGGCAGTCCACGGTCCTGTCACTGGAGCTCTCAGCTTCACTGAGGCAAACCACTGTCCTGCTGCTGGTTCTCCTGGCCCCACCAGCCCGCGGTCCCATTGCCAGGACTTCTGCGACAACCCTCTCCCCTGTGGCAGATTGCTGTTCAGCCACCAAGGTTCCTAACCCTGCCGACCCTACTGGGACAGCACCAGTTCTCTGCCAGGGCTCCTGGCTCAGCCAGCCCTGCTGTGGCAGCCCCGTAGTCCTGCTGCTGCGGCTCCTGGACCCACTGCAGTAGACTGCTGCCCCTCAAGAGCCCACTGGCATTCCAGCCACACTGTAAACAGCTCAGCCAGACTCCATAGCAAGGCTCCCAACCACTGGCCTCCCTGCAGCCAGTCCCCACGGGGCTCCCACCTCTAGCCCTCCACTGGGTCTCTCTGGTCCAGCAACATCCATTATCTTGCTGGACCACAGATGTTGCTGGGCCAGGGAATCCCAACCGAGAGAGGTTCAACATGTATTAGTACATTCCCTTTTTTTTCCATTTGGTCACGTCTTTCCTCATCCTACAAATCAATCCCAGTTGCACTCTCACAGCGTATTAAGTTAAAACTCACAATTTCTAGTTCATGAAGAAATATCAACAGTTGAAATCTAGATTTTTTTTCCAATTTGGTACAAAACTATTTTTTCAAAAATTTTCCGCTAGCTGTAACTTTACAAAATAAACATTCACTTTGGAACCATCAAAACAGGGAAGATACTTTGCTTGAAAAGACTATGGACCTAGGAGTGGCTGAACAAAATTTATATGATTTTTGTCAGTTTGACTACTGCTAGTCAGTGGATAGCTGTGACAATGACAAGAATGATGTAAATTTTGCTCAACCATTGCCAGGGCTTCTAGGTTCTGCCATTCTGGGACACACCTGACACAAAATAGTTTGACGGCTTTCAGAGTTTCAGGCCAGCTGACTCCCTGGGCTGTCCAGTTCTTTGGATAGCTCCCTCAGCAGGTTTCAGGAGATGAGTAGCATAGGAAGCAGTTGGCCTCAATGTCTGGAAGCCATGGCTTAGGATAGTTCACATGGCAGGACTACCCTAGAGCCAAACCCTGGAAGTTTGTCCCAGACCTTCCAGGATGATAGCTAAGCTCCATTTAGAGCTGGGGCTCCCACGGTTTCTTGGCTTCATATCAAGGAATCTAGAAGACCTTAGGGCCCCAGTCCAAGAGAAATCTACATGACAGAGATCCCAGAAGCCATAATAAGTTCCCAGGCTATGTGGCAGGAAATCAGGTGGATTTCTGACTGACACCTGCCTGTATCTTGACAAGAGTTCATCAAACCCAACATATTTCCAAGTTTTGGATCTGCTAATTAACGTTTCCTAATGAAAACCCATTTCCTCAGAAAATTCCTGATTAGATCTTATCATCAAAGATATACAGACAGTAATATTTTTGCTACTCTTAGGAATTATACCTTTGATTATACAGCAAAATCACACTGTTTGGGTTTTTTTGGTCGCCATATTTTATTACCTACTTCTGTCTAGTTTACTGCCTATTATCATCCCTTTATCTCTTTTAGGATTTCTGCTTATCACAGATTTCCTTCTTGTTGAGTGTCTGATCTTTGGATACCTTTATTTTTTTATTTATTTTTTTTTTTGCTTGTTTGTATACTTTGGATTTTTTTTTCTGGTTGCACTTTGGTCAGGATTCTCCCATCCCAAGGGATACATACAGTCCAGAACTCTGGGGAGTAGAAAATTAATGACATTTCCACTGAATTCTTCTGCTTGTGAGACATTTGCTTTCTCTCCCACTATTCTGCAGAAAAATAGATGTTTGGCCTCATGCTATACAATTTCAGAGTCAGCACCACTGATTCTGAAGCCTCCTGTACCTCTAAGCACTTTATAGTTACACTTATACAACTTACCAGGAATAGTGTAGTGGAAGGGCACCCTGACTTAACTTTTAAACTACTGGGGCTGTGTCTACACTGGCGCAATGTTGACCAAAAGTGGCCGCTCTTGCGCAAAAACTTGCTGCCTGTCTACACTGGCCGCGTGTTCTTGCACAAGTACACTGACATTCTAATGTATGAAATCAGGGCTTCTTGCACCAGAACTCTGATGCTCCTGCTCAGGAATAAGCCCTTTTGTGCAACTGTTCTTGTGCAAGAGGCCAATGTAGACAGGCAACATGAATTTCTTGCGCAAGAAGCCCCTATGGTTAAAATGGCCAGCAGAACTGTCTTGCGCAAGAGAGCGTCTACTCTGGCATGGATGCTCTTGCGCAAAAGCACATGCCCGTGTAGACGCTCTCTTCTGGAAGGGCTCATCTACATTGGCCCCTTTTCCAGAAGGGGCATGGTAATTTTTGAAATCGCAATAGGGAAATGCGCGGGGGATTTAAATATCCCCCGCGGCATTTAAATAAAAATGTCCGCCGCTTTTTTCCGGCTTTTAGAAAAGCCGGAAAAGAGCATCTACACTGGCCCCGATCCTCCGGAAAAAGCGCCCTTTGAAGTAGGAATAAGATCGTCCGGAAAAGGGCGCTTTTTCCGGAGGATCGGGGCCAGTGTAGATGCTCTTTTCCGGCTTTTCTAAAAGCCGGAAAAAAGCGGCGGACATTTTTATTTAAATGCCGCGGGGGATATTTAAATCCCCCGCGCATTTCCCTATTGCGATTTCAAAAATTACCATGCCCTTTCCGGAAAAGGGGCCAATGTAGACGTAGCCCTGGTGTTTGCCTCTGCTTCTGCTTTGACTCATTTTTCCTTCCTTCCTCACTTTGTTCTGTGTGGAGTCCTGAGCCAGGCAATGGGTTGGTTTCTGCCATGCAGGGGACTGACCCCATTCTACCCGTTCTGAGAGAGATTTGGCAAATGACAAGACATGTTCCTTGCGGTGCCTGGGGAAACATGCCCTTCTGCCTGCCTTTCACACACATTGCTTGTGTTATACTTTTGGAACCCCATGTATTGTTTCTCAGCTTTCTCCTCACTTTTCAGCCCATTTGTGTGTTCTTTCTGTGTTGTTGGCTCCCTTTGTAAGTCACTGATGAAGCTATGGGGTAAGATTTCAGGAGTGGAACCCTGGCTGCACAGAAGGCAATGGCAAAACTTCAATAGCATCAGGACGCATGTCACCCTGGAATTCTTCCAAAAAGCTACAGTTAGAACTGCTTGTGCAGATGTTCTACCTCAGAGGTAGTTACATTTCAATAGCAGGTGAGGTGAGCCTTGTTTATACAAGGATCACATATACAGGATCACATATATGTTTATACAGGATCACATTTTCAAATCTGGCCACTGTCAATGACATCTCACATTTGCACCTTTGTGCATGACTAATACCCGCCTGCATACAGAAATGTGGGTTTTAAGAAGGCTGGTTTGAACTTCTTTATATAAAGCAAATTGATACTTCTAAAGGATGCTATATAAATAAAACTAACAAAACCCATTAGAAACAGTTCTAGAAGAAAAGGTGATAGGCTCACTGATACATCCCCAGAAGTGATAAACTTGCAACCTATTTGTTACTAAAGGAGTGAGAGACACAAACAAAAAGAAATCACCCCCTGAAAAGAAACAGAACAAGAGTTTGAAATAAGAACATTCCCTCTCTCTGGAGCAGTGTCTAGATTACATAGTTCTTCTGGAAAAAAAAGACACGCAAATTGCGGTTCTCAATTTGTGTAGCTTTTTCCACTTTTTTCAGAAGAGGCTTGTCTGATAGTTGGCCCATCTACACTGGGCCAAATGTGGGGAAAAACTCCTTTTTCAGAATATCCCTTCTTCCCCGTAAAATGAGGGATGTCGAAAAAACGTGTCTGCTCTTCCGAAAAAAATTGTGGAAGAGCAGACGCATTCCTTGGACACAGCAGAGTTTTTCCAGAATCCCAGAAAAACTCTGCAGTCTAGATGTACCCTGGGAGTTAATTTATATATCTGAGGGTGAAATGGAAAGGGTTCTCTGCATTGTCGACACACAGCTTGTAATGAGTGGAGAATTTAAGGATCATGCCTAGCATTACTCTGAATCGCCCAGTCATCTACAGTAAATAATTATTTGGTTTGCATTGCTTGTAATTTAACATTCAATATATGTCAATGCCACTATGCATGAGAGCTTTACAGGAAAGCAAAGTGAAGAGCAAGCACTGTATACTACGTATTTCCTGAGTAAAGAAAGTAAAGAACCCAAGTAACCTTAGACTATCAGATTTCTTGCACTCTTTGCATTTCCCATTAGTCATTTTTTTACCAGCTGATGCACTGTGCAGATAGTTACATTTATCATTCTAATACATGAAACCATTTCAGACAGTGCTTTTGTACAGGGCCAAAAGTCCACAGCCCGTCTTTTTTGCCAATGTGCTACAATACCACAGTGCACTGCTGACAGTTACTTTTTGCAAAAAGTAACAAACTCTGAGCAACATGAGTAAGCAGTTTCACTTCTTGCTCAAAAGATTGCCAACTTGGCTGTTAACTTATCTTATGGGCTAAGTGATTAGCTGAAATGTACAATTATTTCTGTGTCTGCTGCAGAGGCAGTCTAAATTCCCAAACCCTCTGAAAATCTTTTGCTTCTGATTCTCAGGGTTGCCTGAGTATATTAAGGAGGATGTTTCAGTCCCTCGATTTTGCTGCCAATGTTTTGTGTGTGTCTGCTGCTGCTTTATTTTCTAACCTCACTTCCCTTTTAAGTAATGTTCTCTCTTACCCGGGGGATGAAATGATTAGGCACTTCTCAGTACAAAGAAGCCACCAATCAAACTCTGTTGCATAATTTAAACATGTGGCAGAGGAGAAATTACCAGTATAATTCCATTGTGTCCTTTACCCGGCATATTCAGTCAGATTTCCTGAAGGCACCACAGGCATATGCAAAAATGTTGCTTTTTCTTACTCCCTCATTACACACTGGGCTATCTTCCAGAATACTGGCAGGTCAATCTAAGAGCTCTTTATAATTTAGTCCTTAGACTCATGTGGTGTCACTGTTCTCCTTTACCAGGAGAGAAGACTGTTTGTTTCCATTTCACTCTTTTCTCTTTGGAAGATGCTTGTATTCTGCATTCTGAGAATTATTTTTGTTTCTTTTCCTTCTAAATCTCTTCAGGTTTGGAAAGTCCTCTGATTATCTAGCATAAAATGGCCCCTGGGTTAGTGCTAATGTCCGATCTAGTACAGAACACTTAAAGCTGTTGCAATGATAGCTAAAATGACATTGCTTGTATTGATAAAAATGGGTCCCTTTAATTGATAATTGGTCTGAATGGCAACGGGACTTGTTTACAAATATATTTGGCTATTTTATTTCTAATAGTAGCCTTGCATTTTTGTATTCCTCTTCACCAAAACAGATCCCAAAGCATATTACAAATTGGTTGTGCACACCACATGTTGGGGATGAGTTGCATGGACAATGTCCTTTCAGAGGTGAAAGGGTTAAATCCCTTTTTTCTAAGGATGGTCCTCAAGTGTTTGTGTTCATTGCAAAGAATGGGGAACTCCCAATGGATTCACAGCACAAGCATGAAGAGCTGGTACCATGACTCATTGCTTCTAGTGGTGTAGAACAGGTTAGATCTGCACTGCAACTACCCCTTATGGCATACTCTTCAGTGATGCCTTTGTCTAAGAGTAAAGAAGGACAGCTATGTGGGGGTTGGAACATAGACACCGTTTGTCAGAGAACAAGAACTTTGCATGATAGCTAGAGAAATGACGGGAGGACTAGGCCATATTACTATGGTCCATGGCATGAGCAGTGAGTATAATAGGCGAAGGAAAGCAAATGGCCAGGCATGGACTCACCTCCACTCCATCCCCAGAATGACTACTGCTTCAGCAGGGCTCCTGCAGGCAGTCATGATAAAGCAGTAGGCATTCTGGGGGTGGAGTGTTGCTGCCCTGAGGCCTCAGCCATACTGAGACCTCACATGCTGGGACCACACACAGCCCACCCTCCCCATGCTCTGGGGCCGGAGAGGCTTGGGCAATGTGCTACCTGACCTCCCCATGGTGCTCTTCAGCAATGGAGACTCCCGTGGGGGGGTGAAGGTGCCCCTGTGGTGAGGGACGCTTGGCTTCCATTGGGGGCAGGGCCTTGGGCAGAAGGTGTGGGGATGGGGGTTTGCCTCTACCAGCCTTACTTTCTTCATCCATCACCCATATTGTTGTTCCTTCACTGTCCCATATGACTGACATCACACCAACCTCCTTCGAACAAGATGCAAGGGAGCACTCATCAGGAGGCCTTTTGCCAATCTGTTTAGTTAAAGGCAGTAGAAGTGACAGAAAAAAGGGCCCAACTTTCTATAAAATGATTGCTTAAAAAGTATTTGGCTTATTATCTGTTATCACACAGAGAAGTGTCACCCACAGCATTCAAGTAAGTGTGCTTCTCACTCACCAGTTTTATTATAAACTATATGTGGCTGCAGGGAGGAGGGGAAGCAAGCTCTCCTCAAAGATTTTCGTTGGAAGTCATTTTTGGATGAAATATTTAAAGATTATTTAAAATGGTCTTACTCAATGGCAGTAGATTTGGTAGCAGCAATGGGTTTCAGAGCTTGGTCATGGTACAAACTTTGAGCAGTCAAGCGGTAACATTTTCCAAGGTGACTTAGGAGTCCCTAAGTCTCTTGATATGAATGACACAAAGGTTTCTAAATGTCTAGATCACATTAGGGAAATGCCAATTAGATTTTTAAGTCACTAAAACATTTGCCTAAAGCCTGACAATGTTATGAAAAGAGTACATTCATCCCTGGAGAGTAAGGAATTTTCATTTCCTTCCAAGGGTATGTCTAGACTACATAGCTCTGTCGACGGAGCCATGTAAACTAGTTTACCCAGCATAGGCAAAGAAGCGGGGATTTAAATAATCCCTCGCTTCATTAAAATAAACATGGCCATCACACTGTGCCAACAATCAACTGATCCGGTACAGCGCGGCAGTCTAGACGTGGATCTGTCGGCTGGGGAAGCCTTTGCTGACCAATACATTATGCCTCATGAAACGAGGTTTACAGGACCTGTCGGCAAAGGCTTCCCTAGATGACAGATCTGCGTGTAGACTGACGCGCTGTGCTGGATCAGCTGATCGTTGGCACAGCACGGTGGTCACGTTTATTTTAATGAAGCGGGGGATTATTTAAATCTCTGCTTCTTTGCCTGTGCCTGGTAAACTAGTTTACATGGCTCCGTCGACGGAGCCATGTAGTCTAGACATACCCCCATGTGACCTCCTTTGGCCAACAGGAAAACCAGCAAAGATTCAGCAGAAGCCAAGTCTAGTTTTCCATTTTGTAGAGAATGTCACTTGATTTGGTCAGGGGGATGAGCAAAGTCCTAGGATTACTCTAAGGGTTAAAAGGAAACTGAACTAACAATGGAAGTGATCCATGCACTACATGCAGGAGAATTTGGGGCTAGGGTGATCATGGATTATTGTACACACAACTGATTATAAGGAACATAAAGGTCATGTTTTCCGTCTCAAAAAGGATGAGTAAACACTTCACTAGACATAGCCAGTCAGTGAGAAGTTCACAAGGAACTGAGTGCAGATTGCTGCTTCCTTACCAAAAATGCACAGGCGTATTTCCTAGTTTCTATCTTAAAGGCTACTATCAGTTCCCATTGCAAATTATCCAGTTCAGAAGTTGACAGATGAAGGGCTGAGCCTGGAGTTTATATAAACGTGACGTGGGAGTTAACAAGAGGATGTGGGTTCATTCCTCACACTGACTGATATCCTTACTAGGAATGCAGTTACAAGAGCCAGAATATTTACAGAAAGTGTGGAGAGCTTGTTACAACATTAGGTGTGGATGCTGCATTATGGTAGTAAGGACAAGACAGCCATTTTCTTAACTGTGAGAAAAGAGTTTGAGGAACAACATGTTCAATGGTCATGCATCACTAGCAAGGAAACCAATGTAATTGACCCTTCACATGTTACAACCTATATTCACTTTCACAAGTAATCTCATTGCTATCCTGTTGGAAATTACCTATCTAGTGTACACAATGCAAATACTTACAGAAATTGCACTAGTGAGTTTAGCCTTTCTCTTCTATCTTTGTTTTGATTTCCTTCAGACCTAAGATTCATCATTCACTGAATCCAAGGATCTCAGTGACTGTATTAGAGGCTATGACCACATTACTTATTGCTAAATAGGAAGAAGAGTGTAGTTAATGGGAGGGAGAATCTGTATAGGACCTAGTATGGAAAAGACTGAGAACCACTGCTCTAGCAGAATTGTGGTTTACAATGTTTGCTTTTTCCCAAAAGCAACTCACTCAGATTGGAGTAGGAAATACCTGGAGAAAGAGGTTTTGCTTTGAGCAAAGAGGTGTTTTGATAGCATGTGTTAACTATAAGTAAAGGAATAAATACTATGGTAATGTAGATTAGAATGGTTTAAGAACCACAAATGCCTTGTCTATCTGTTTAAATTGCACATGGCTAGAAAAATGCTAAATGTCTAGAAGACAGAGAAAAAGAAATAATCAAGATTTGTGTGTATGTGTATGTGTGGACCTGGGACACATTTTACTACGGAGAAAGTACCTCATTCTCGAAGAATCATTCAACTGATAAACACGCAGGGCTCCTTTTCACAGCTAAGAAGCTCTGAGGTCAGCTTCTGTGATATGCTTCCTCTCCACCCTGACACTACCGTGGCCAACAAGTACTTGCGGCCTGTGCTGCTTCCCACAACTCCCATTGGCCAGGAACAGCAAATCATGACCTATGGGAGCTGGGTCTACGGGTATGACTGCCTGCAAGGTAAACAACCTGTCTGGAAATCTGCCATTGGCTTAGACTGACAATCCACGTGAGGCCAGTGGGTCACAGGCTGCCCCTCACTGTACTAAAGCATCGTGTAGCTGGATTGCACCCTCCATGATAGAATCTTGTCACTATGGCTATAACAATATACTTAACAAAAAGAAGTGATTGATGTGGCCAACATATGAGCACTTTGCAGGCTTGTTGCAGAAACAGAGGCAATTTCCTTTTACCCTTTTTTAGCATTCTGGAAAGTTATAATATTCCCAGGGACTGAGGGATGGGCGAGATAGTATTACTTGCTCAGTCAGAACAGAAAGCTTTCAAAGTTAGTCTTGAGGGACATTATTACATTTCAGGTCAATAATACCTAGTAACCTTTGCCATGTCTCCTGAGGATGTACATAGGTTTCCCGATACTCCACTCTTCTGTCGATGAAAGCCTTTGGAAAGTCTGTCTTCAGGTTAGGAACTTTGTGAAAGAGTCCCCTTGAGAATGCACTGTAAAGGACTAAGATAATACAGAACTACAACAGCATTGCCTTCCATGCCTCTCACTGTGATTTGGCTTTAATTTAAAAGCACAGGTACTAACAGAATTCTCCACTATAGCAAAAAGCTGATATGATATTAGTGCCATACTCTCTGGACCACCTTTTTTTTTTTTTTTTTTTTTTTTAAGGGAAGTATGTTGGAATTAGCTGCTGAGGTACCATTCATTTAAAATGCCTTGAAAAGTAGGTTTAGTGAACAGACAATAGGAGCAGCTACTTTCTTCTCCACTAAAGTTAGAAAATCACCGTCTGCTTCCTATGCACTTTGTTTTGTGACTTCTCAGCTAATCGCACAGAGAGTTCAAGGAAATGTACATAGCCCTATGGTTTTCCCTCTAGAGAGGGTTTTACAGATGCAGGACCCACATATGCGATTAATGTAGAGCCAGAGTCAGTTCCCTCTAATGGTTAAATTCAGATGGAATGAGCAGGAATAGTGTCATTGCAGCTCTTCCTTGCTAAGGTCCTGATTTCCCCTCCTGAACCAAAACACCGTAACTGGTGGGTTCCCACATGAGGATGACCTGAGATAGAGGTCACACACTGCAATTCCATCTCTGGAATGTGTCAGGGTAAATGCAGTCCCTGTGCAGCCAGATGACAAAGACACTCTGGTCTGAGAATCCTACAGTAGACTGGAGGAGGAGAGGCTACTTCTCAATGCCTTTGGCTTAGAGAAGCTTTAATTTTTCCCTCTTAGCTGCCACTTCATTTTCAGTGACAAATAGCCTGTCCCTTCCCCCCCAATCTAGGAACATACCAAATACAGAAGCTCCATTTTGTAAATGATTTTTAAATTGGACTTTATCCTGACTGAAACCAAAATCTGAACATTTTGAATTTCTCTGTAATGGAAAACTGAGGGAAAAAAATCATTCCAAATTGATTGACACATTTTGCTTCATTTTGACTTTTAGTTTGTATTATATTGTAAGTCAAAATATTCAAAAAAATGTGTTTCAAAATGAATATGCAAATGGTTTTGTTCTGAAAATACTGAAACAAGATGTTTCAACAGTGCTGGAAATGTTATTTTTTGGTTTTCTCCAATAATGAAATTCCAGTGAAATCAGCCCAAATTTTGCCAAGCATTTCCCTGGAACCATATATGGATAGAAAATTGTTCCAGCTATTTTTTGTCCAGGCAGCTCCATCTCTATTCATCCCTGTCAATTGTTACAGCTTCCTACAGTTCCAAGTGACAAGTCCCATGCCATCTTCAGCCTTCGTAGTTTCCCCTCAATTTCTATCCCCAGCATCGCTCTGCAGCTGCCAAATCAGTGCTGCAATTCCCAGTGATGACCCAACCCACAAACCAGTTTAATTCTGGAAAGTCTCCCTTCCCTTACAACCAGCAAAAAAATAGTTCAACCCCTCCTTCCTTCAGTATCCATATTGGTAGTGCAAAATACCTTGAATTCCACTGCTTATGGACCTGAGATTAGCATGGCAAACTCCCAAAAGTCCTTGAAATGATCTTTGTTTCTTCTCCGTATTGACAATGTAAATGTTCCCCCATGATAGAACTGCTAAAGGACAACTGTAAAACTCTGATCCAGATCTGGGTTCAAGCTCTTGAAGTTCAATAATGTTAAACTGTGCAGACCACAGATTAAATTCAGGATAAACATGAATTTGAAACATTATTTCTAAGGGCCGACCCCCAGCTGATGTGAATCACAATATCTCAACAGAAATAAATTATTCTATGCCAACTTCCTCCAGCCAGGGGTCTGGTTCAGACTTATAGGAGGGAAAGGCTAAAAGTGAAAGAAGATCGCAATGCAAGAAACATCTCCACTGTCTTGGCTGTGAAGACTATTTTGCTTCAGTAGAAAACAGGGAAGATTCTCTCTATTTTGGCAAGAAAAACTAATTCTACAATTTGTTTGACTTCTTTCCCATGGAAAAAGGCACCAATGCATTGAGCCAAGGATTTTGCTACTATTAATCTCTTGAAAAGGACCAGGTTGTCCATGCTACTGCCACTTTTATTGTGTTTTTTTTCCAGAGCCCTTGCCTAAAGGTTGACACTCAAACCTGGCAGAGGCCCCAGATCTGGCTTTTCTTTGTTTCTTTGCTGTTTGCCATCTCTGGGTGTTTATTTTTATAAGCAAAATGCTTCCATGCTTTTTCACTAGAATGTAAAAGAATCATTGGCCACTGCACACTATTCATCACAATGAGGAACCCGACTACAAAAAAGAGTGCTTGTACACAATAGAAGTACAAAACCATGCATGGAAAATTTCCAGCTTCCAAAGAGTTACCAAGAAAGGCAGTTCAGAATCTATATACGTACATACGTGGGTATATTTTCTAACCTGGGAGTCTGAAATTAGGCACTGAAATGCATATTTAGGCAACTGAAATGCATATTTGGGCCTGCCTGCGTGTAAAAAAGCAGGACCTGCTGGCTGTTTGGGATTTCTGAAGATCAGGGCATTTATTTAGGAGCCAAGTGCCAGGTTCCACAGAATGTAATGAAATGCGTGTTCCAAATCCTGGCCACAGAATGTAGACCAACATCACCAACGTCATTGTAAGTATGGCTTAACTGGGCTATGACTATTTTGCATCACTGGAGCAGTGCAAAGTGATGGGAGCATGTTGGCCATAGATGTCTAACACCATGACAGTGTCCTTTTTAACTGTCAGATTTTCTAAGTGAAAAGACCATTTCTTTTAATGTGTGCTAGATAATGGACACGGATAGTTAAAGACCAGTTTTCTCTGTACCCTTGGCCTTTCTCCTGTTGAACTCAACTCCAAGACAAGTAGCTTCTGTTTAAATAAACTTTTGATTGCAAAACTTTGCCTCAAATGCTGAACTGCTAGGAGAGAGCTGATTCACCTTCAAGTGCTTGTTATGAATAGGAAGTACAATATCCGCTTTCACTGTCAGCAGCCAAAGAGCACACAGGGAAAAAACACTCTGTGCATATTCCAACATCAAAAAGCATGCCTGAGTGAGTGAGGCTATCACAAAGATCAGTCAAGTATTTTGTGCTGAAATCTGAGATGAATGGGGTTTGTCATCCTGATGCTTTAATAAATTGTACTTTTTTATCCTGATGGTAGATGGAGCTCAGAAAAGATGGTTACATTTTCAGAAGTAGTATCTAATTTTGCCCTTGCATAACCATTTGCCTGTCAATGGGTATTTGCATGTTCCAATTACTTAACTGTGTGCCTATCTACTTAAGTGGCATATATAAACTTTAGTTGGCCCAACACATTGATTGTGCATGCAAAATTGGCATGTTTAAGTTTGAGGTTGGTTGAAACTTTAGCTCAATGTATTGTGTATTAGAGGAACAGCATACCAGAACTAGCTGAGTCCACTATTAACTGCTTGTTCAAAAGGAAATTTAGACAGCAGTTAGCTGGGGGAATATTTGTTGGGGATTGCTCACAAACAGGGAGAAATGGTCAGTGTTTTCTCTCAGCACAGTGCTAGGCAAAGACCTTCCCACCAGACGCTCAACTGACCATGACTTCATGTGAGTCTGCACTGGTGTTGCTAGCATACAAGTGCTATGAAAATGTCTGTAGAATTAGGGCAGAAATGGTGAGGGAGAAGGCATGTGAGTGGCAAGACTACTGTTGACAGTATACTGCTTCTATTCTTTCCTTCTACACATAACATAGACAAGGAAATTAGCCAAGATTTTTTTACCACCACAGTGAAAACATAGCTCAAGCACTGTAATGTAACCGTATCTTACTGCTACTGCAGTTTTCAGTCCTAACGCTGCAGTTTTCCTTTTGCTAAAATCTGCCGCGTCTCCTAAATCATATTTACATTCTGATTCTCTGCTGTGCCCAGTATTTGCTGTATGCAGCTGAAAAGGAGGGGGGTGCAAAGGAGTTGTTTGCAGCTCTTGGAGACTGAGTCTATGGCAGCCTGATGCAATTTAGAGCAGGCCTCCTGCTCTGTCACTTGTTACAAACCCGAGGGGCCCTGGATCACTGGAGTATGACTGCACTCAGGTCATGATGCTCTTCCCTCAGACATACCTCCAGGAGAGAATCCCAAGATAGCTGGGGAAGCCAGGTGTCCAACCGCACGGGATGAGACTCTCCCAAGATGAGGAGAGAGGGTTTTCATGGAAATGGGCAACTGGCACTGAGACAAAACATGGCAACCAAATTACTAACAGTAAATTAGCGCACCTTGTTGGGTTTTTCTTGTAAATGAGCAAATAGTAGAGTTCTGTACCGGCCATCCCCAATACCCTAATAAAAGTACGAGTGGCATGCAGCAGCTCATGGGTGAGTCTGAAATGCCTCTGATCTTGTGATAGGCATCATGGAGCCCTTTATTTTATTCAGTGTTAATCATACTTCCCTGAGTTCTGCTCAGGCAGCTACTGTCTCATGTTCAGTAGAGTTATCTCTTCCCGTTCTAGACGTAGAGCCCCTAGGAACAAAATAAATCATTGGCGACAACTGGTAAATGGTTTGAGCTTTGAATTGTTATAAATCCCATGGAACCCCACTAGGACATGCAAGGTATGTCCACACAGCACAGTGATTTCAGAATAGCAGCCATTATTCCGAAATAACTATGCAAGCGTCTACACAGCATGGATACGTCTAGACTGCAAGCCTCTTTCGAAAGAGGCTTTTTTGAAAGATACTTTTGAAAAAGCCTCTTTCGAAAAAGAGCATCTAGACTGCAAGCAGTACTTTCGAAAAAGCAAGCCGCTTTTTCGAAAGAAAGCACCCAGGCAGTCTGGATGCTCTCTTTCGAAAAAGCCCTGTTTGCATTCAAGAACGCCTTTTTTCGAAAGAGCACTTTCGAAAAAAGGCGTTCTTCCTCGTGAAATGAGGTTTTCCGCCGTCGAAAGAAAAGCCTCGTTCTTTCAATTTAATTTCGAAAGAACGCGGCTGTATTCTAGACG
The DNA here is from genome assembly GCF_049634645.1 of Pelodiscus sinensis. Taxonomy (NCBI): domain Eukaryota; kingdom Metazoa; phylum Chordata; order Testudines; family Trionychidae; genus Pelodiscus; species Pelodiscus sinensis. The sequence goes on from NC_134712.1 coordinate 74,946,505, forward strand.
CAGGTGAAGTTTTTTCGAAAAAAGGCTACTTTTTTCCAAAAAAAACCTTGAGTCTGGACACAGCCCATGTGCAGTGTAGATGTAGCCCCAGTAATACTCAGGCAGGAATGGGTGAACAAGGGCCATTGGGCTGCATTCAGCCTCCATCAGCCATTTTAATTCAGTCCTTGAGCTCCTGCTAAACAGTGACATCTGGGGCTTGCCCTGTTCCATTCATGCTGTTGTTCTACATGGCACCCAAAACAGCATGTCCCCTTTCCAGCTCCTATATGTACAGGCAACCAGAGGGCTCCGTGCACTGCCCCTGCCCCAAACATCAACCCCGCAGTTCCCATTGGATGGGAACCATGAACAATAGAAACTGTGGGGATGGCACTGGTGGCTGGGGCAGCAGACAGCTGCTTGTCTGCACCTCCATGTAGGAGCCAGCTGGGTGGCTGACCTTGTTGCTGCTTCTGGGAGCTGTTTGAGGAGGAAAGCGCCACCAGGATCCTGCTCCCATGACCCCCCCCCCCACATACACACACACTCAACCCCTCATATGAGCCCTGAGCCCCCTCCTGCCCTCTAAACTGCTTGTTCCCAGCCCAGAGCCCCTTCCTTCACCCTAAACCCTTCATCTCTACCCCCAGAGTTGGCGCCCCCAGCCAGAGCCTTCACACCCCCAGCACTCCAACCTCCTGCACTAGCCTGCAGACCCCCCCCCCCCCACACACACACACCCTGAACTCCTCATTTTTTGGCCCCACCCCAGAGCCCACACCCCAGCTGGCGCTTTCACCCCATCTCGCACCCTGTAATGGACAGGAGGAGTGCTGATCAGCACCCCGTGATTAAAGGGTTAAGCTCAGGTAGCTAGCAAGGTGTTGGCCAGGGACCCTGGAGAATCGATCAGATAGAGGGTTGAAATTTGAATTGGATATAGGTTCCTTGCCTGCTTTTTTTGTGTGAGAGAAAAAGACCAGGAGTTGAGAGACAGGAGTTGAGATTTAAACCCAGGCAGGACTACCATACCTCCATGGAATTCAGGGCATGGGAGTGGACTGAACAAAGAGAAAATTAGAAGTAAGGAAAAGGAAAAGTTAATCCAGTCACGTACAGGGTATTTTTCTTTATTTTGTAGTTTGGTTTTAACTGCTCTGTGTGATTTTATGTCTCCCCTCCCCCTTTGCCATCTAAGTATTGGTCTTAGAGATTTTTCTCTGTTTTAATTTGTTTTCCTCAGTTGCTCTGTAACATCTAGCAACCAAGTATGCTTTATCAAATTTATCTTTTGTAATGAAAATCACTGTTTTTAAGGTGGTGATTTTATTCTTGTGTCCTGGATAGTCTGTCTGTGTGTGTCTGCATGCCTCAGACTGAAGGGTCAGCTACCAGTCTGGAGCTTGTTTTTCTCTTTTCTCTTTTCAACCTCTTTTGGGGCAAAAGAGTTTAGGGTACCGCTGGGCGTGGTTTCAAATTTCATCCCCAGTTTTCAGGAAAAAGCACTTGATGGAGGCAGTGATTCCCCCAAATCTGTGTATTGTGATGGGGGGGGGGGGGGTTGGTAACCAGTGCCTGTAGAGGGAAAGGTTTTTTCCTTTTCTTTTCAGCTCTTTGCGGGCCCTCATCTTCTGCATTCTGAGTGCCAGATTGGGGAACAACCCTGGCACACCCCAACCCCAATTTTGTTAGCATTCATGCTCTGCCATATCATTTCCATACCTGGATGTGGCCTTTGTGCCAAAAAGTTTGCTCACCCCTGCCCTAGGGAATAAAAATATTGTGGTAGTTTCCATAGGTCCCAGTTGGGACCTCATTGCACAAAGGTAAACACAATCCTTGCCCCAAGAAAGCTTACACTTAAAAAAAACAAGTAACATAAAAGGGAGCAGGAGAGGATGCCCCATAACAGCTATAAATGATTATATTCAAATATACTGGAGGGTTATTTAAAGTTTTCTGTTATGAGACAGATTGTGATATCTTTACTTAATTGTGACTACAATGAACAGTCCTGCTGCACCTTAGAGACTAACAAATATATAGATATGCATCGCATCATGAGCTTTTGTGGGCAAAACCCACTTCTTCCAATTATCTTTTTAAAGTTACAGACTAACACAGCTACCCCTCTGAGACTTTTTAACTTTGAATAATCCCTAACATTTGAAAGAGCCCCACTGGAATGCAAATAGGGTTATTAACACTTTAACCACATATAAATAAATATCAGTTATTCTTACTACCCTGAAGCCTAGCATATTTTTCCAGGTTCCTTTTGGAAATAAAAGCATTTCCAAACTTTGCAACATCATGTTCTAAGAATACATCTGCCCCTGCTATTTTGAGGATTCAACATATAACTATTACTAGTAGCATATTATTATATACAGAACTTTTTTTAAAAATGCAGGTCTTCTTTTGAAGGTAAAAATGACATCATTCAGCTTGCTTGAGATCTCTGCTTGAAGGCTGAAGTCGCGAGGAGCAGTGGCATTATAGGTTAGGTATGAGGTGCCTTTTATTCTGCTCTAACTTGTGCCAGAGAACTAGCTCTCCATACTGCCAGCCCAAATATTAACTCTGTCACCTTGACAGACTTCCTCCCAGTTCTGCAGGCTCTTCAGACATAACTGATGAATTGGCCCTATATTGCATCAGTAGGTGCATTGTTGCTGAGAAACAGATAAAACGCTTCCTGGTCCAGATGCACAGAAAAAACCCTGCAGACATCATAAACCATGAAAGTAACACTGTTGTCAGAAAAGCCCCAAGATGGAATGAAATACATATAATGAATAATTGGCTAGAATTATTTGCGATTATTTATTTATTACACAGGAAGTATTATGTCTATTTAAAAATGTATAGACAAATTATGCTTTGTCTGAATCCTGTGTAGACCTGAAGCCATATTTAGGGTATGTCTCTACACTACAGTTTTTCAGAAAAATAGCTGTTTTTCCTTAAAAACTTCACATACGTGCACACTGAAACCATGTTTTTTCAAAAAAAAAAAAAACAAAAGAACAGAAGGGTTTTTTCAAAACTGGTAAACATCTTTCTACGAGGAAGAAGTCTTTTCCCAAATGAGCTCTTTCAGAAAAAGGCATGTGTGGATGGAGAAGAGGAAGTTCTTTTGGAAGAAGAGGAAAAAGGAAAAAGCACAGGTGCCTTGGTGGCCACTCCATCCATAGTAATCACAGCTTAAATGCTTAAATCAAAGCTTAAATGCAGCTTTTTGAAAGATAGCATCCATTCAGTGTGGACGCTATCTTTCAAAAAAAGAAGACTGCTTTTTAGATGCATTTTGGCAGTATGGACGCTCTCTTTCAGAAGAAGATCTCTTCCAGAAAAGTTTCTTCTGAAAGGGTATGTCTAGACTACATGGCTCTGTCACTAGAGCCATCTAGATTAGTTTACTAGATTTAAATAATCGCTGCTTCATTTAAATTAAAATGGCTGCCACGCTGAGCTGATCAGCTGTTTGTCGGCTCAGCGCGCTAGTCTGGGCACTCCGTGGTCGACATCAAAGGTATTTGTCGACTGCCCCGTTATGCCTCGTGGGATGAGGTTTACCGGAGAAGTCGACAAATGCCTTTGATGTCGACCGCAGAGCGTCCAGACTAGCGCGCTGAGCTGACAAACAGCTGATCAGCTCAGGGCGGCAGCCATTTTAATTTAAATGAAGCGGTGATTATTTAAATTGCCGCTTCATTTGGGTATGTCTAGTAAACTAATCTACATGGCTCTAGCGACAGAGCCATGTAGTCTAGACATACCCAAAGAAGCCTGCAGTCTAGATGTAGCCTTAGAGTTTGTATTATTAGGAACCCAAGCTGCAGTCAGCTAGGGACTTACAGAACATCCACCCATAGACTCAAACTGGCATCATAGATTCAACTCTCCTTCACTCACATTTGAGCATTCCAGATCAAAGGCTACATTTCACAACTTGGATTTCATAGAATCATAGAATACTAGGACTAGAAGAGACCTCTAGAGGTCACTGAGTTCAATCCCCTGCCTTCATGGCAGGACCCAGTCTAGACCATTCCTGATAAACTGTCTAGACCATTCCTGATAAACGTTTATCTAACCTACTCTTAAATATCACCAGAGATGGAGATTCCACAACCTCCCTAGGCAATTTATTCCAGTGTTTAACCACCCTGACAGTTAGGAACTTTTTCCTAATGTCCATCCTAAACCTCCCTTGCTGCAGTTTAAGCCCAATTTTTCTCCCTCCTACTTGTGACACCCTTTTAAATACCTGAAAACCTCTATCATGTCCCCTCTCAATCTTCTCTTTTCTGAACTAAACAAGCCCAATTCTTTCAGTCTTTTTTCATAGGTCATGTTCTCTAGACCTTTAATCATTCTTACTGCTCTTCTCTGGACCTTTTCCTATTTCTCCTCGTCTTTCTTGAAATGTGGTGCCCAGAACTGGACACAATACTCCAACTTAGGCCTAATCAGCACAGAGTAGAGCGGAAGAATGACTTCTCGTGTCTTGTTCACAACACACCTGTTAATGCATCCTAGAATCATGTTGGCTTTTTTTGCAACAGCGTCACACTGTTGACTCATATTTAGCTTGTGGTCCACTATGATCCCTAGATCCCTTTCTGCAGTACTCGTTCCTAGATAGTCGCTTCCCATTCTGTATGTATGAAACTGATTGTTCCTTCCTAAGTGGAGTACTTAGCATTTGTCCTTATTAAACTTCATCCTGTTTACCTGAGACCATTTCTCCAATTTGTCCAGATCATTCTGAATGATAACCCTATCCTCCAAAGCAGTTGCAACCCCTCCAAGCTTGTTATCATCTGCAAACTTAATAAGCGTACTCTCTATGCCAATATCTAAATAGTTGATGAAGATATTGAACAGACCTGGTCCCAAAACAGACCCCTGTGAAGCCCGACTTGTTATACCTTTCCAGCAGGATTGTGAACCGTCAATAACTACTCTCTGAGAATGGTTATCTAGCCAGTTATGCACCCCATCTAGCCTCATTTGATTAGTTTATTGTTAAGAATATCATGCAAGACTGTATCAAATTCCTTACCAAAGTCTAGGTATACCACATCCACCACTTCTCCCTTATCTGAAAACTCGTTATCCTATCAAAGAAAGCTATCAGATTGGTTTGACATGATTTGTTCTTTACAAATCCATGCTGGCTGTTCCCTATCACCTTGTTATCTTCCAGATTTTGCAATGATTTCCTTAATTACTTGCTCCATTATCTTTCCTGGCACAGAAGTTAAACTGACTGGTCTATAGTTTCCTGGGTTGTTCTTATTTCCCTTTTTATAGATGGGCACTATATTTGCCCTTTTCCAATCTTCTGGAATCTCTCCCATCTTCCGTGATTTTCCAAAGATGATAGCTAAAGGTTCAGATACCTCCTCTATAAGCTCCTTAAGTATACTAGGGGGCATTTCATCAGGCCCGGGTGGCTTGCAGATATCTAACATTTCTAAGTGATTTTTAACTTGTTCTTTTTTTATTTAATCTTCTAAACCTATCCCTTTCCCACTAGCATTCACTGTGTTAGGCATTCCTTCATCAGACTTCTCGATGAAGACCGAAACAAAGAAGTCATTAAGCCATTTCCAAGTTTCCTGTTACTGTTTCTCCCTTCTCACTGAGCAATGGGCCTACTCTGTCCTTGATCTTCCTCTTGCTTCTAATATATTTATAGAATGTCTTCTTGTTTCCCTTTATGTATGTAGCTAGTTTGAGCTCGTTTTGTGCCTTTGCCTTTCTAATTATGCCCCTGCATTCCTGTATTGTTTGCCTATATTCATCCTTTGTAATTTGTCCTAGTTTCCATTTTTTATGTGACTCCTTTTTTATTTTTAGACCATGCAAGATCTCCTGGTTAAGCCAAGGCAGTCTTTTTCCATATTTTCTATCTTTCCTACACAGCGGAATAGCTTGCTTTTGGGCCCTTAACAATGTCCCTTTGAAAAACTGCCAACTCTATTCAGTTGTTTTTCCCCTCAGTCTTGCTTCCTGTGGTACCTTACCTACCAGCTTTCTGAGCTTACCAAAATCTGCCTTTTTGAAATCCATTGTCTCTTCAGGTGGCCACAATCAAACTCATTGGGTCAGAACTTCAGCTGGTGTACATCATAATGGAGCTGTGCTGATTTTCAAGATTTGAAGATGTTTTAAATTCTGTTCTGAATCTGGATCCCTCTGAACAGAGGTGAAAGTTAGGGGGTGCACACCAATGCACAACTCTGGAAAGAATTGGCAAGGCTGCAGCAAAACCCAGCAGGAAGCTATTTAAAGAGCTGGCAGGGACCCACATTGTGATAAGACAATTCCTGTAAGAAATTTAAGTTCCTTTCACCCCTGCCTCTGAAGACAACATAGATCCATTGAGTTACTCCAATGTTTGGGTCATGGTGCAAGTCACTCTATAAGTATGGCAAGTTTCAGACACAACACATCACATTTTCACATCCCAATATTGCACCTGGTTGTTTCACCATTCAAAATATATTTGGGGCTATAGAAATGCTTTATACGACATCCCTCTCAAACTTAAAACTGTTGTATGAACACGAGGAAGAGAATGGGGAGTCAACCCTATTTGAGGCTGACAGTTTATTAGCTATTCATACCCCATTAGCAGATTCACAATATTCCTCTAACTACTTCAACAACCCAGTGTCATTGACAAAGCTTCACTGGGAGTCACAATAGCTCCTTGAATACAAACTCATCAATAAAGATAGACGAATTGCCAGGCATTTTTTATATTAACTCCACTGGAAGCAAGGTTGGAGCCTTCATTTTCTGCATGTTTGTGAAGCTCCTCTTTACAATTACAGAGCTATCTAAATACTGTGACCCTACGCTGATATAATTATTAATACTGTTTTTAAATTTTGGCTTCAATACATACAATCAATGTGTGACAATCAATACATACAAACTTGGAAGGATAATTTTTGGATAGTCATGAATTTCAGTACATTGTACAGGACGTGACTTATCAAATGGAAGGATATTTAGTCTCTCTGAAAATCCCAAATCTATCTATCTATCTATCTAGAGAGAGACAGACAGACAGACAGATAGACAACCAGACAGACAGAGGGCATCTATGTGCTTGCGTTAGGAAAAAAGTTATCATTACACTTTAATTATGTTTCTCTTACATGTATTCCTACCTAGCATTCTAAGGTTGATAAGCAATCTCTTAAATATCTATTCTTCCACAGTTCAGATTTATGTAAACTGTCTATCCCTTCTACTTCTGCTTTGGCATGTATGTACCAGTTTTAGAAAAGATCACTCTAAAAAGAGCATTTCCTGACAAAATTATCAGAAATTAGTCTGGTGAGAAATGGCTTATGAAAAGATAATGTGCATGGAGAAGTGGTCCCTTTGTGATGAATTCAGCTGCTGAAACAACTTGATTTAATGCAGACTTTTATCAAAGCAATCCAAAGCCTTGTTCTTAAACATCTATTATTCTATTTCACCACAGATGTGTGCATAATGGTTCTATTTTCTTTTCTTGAGAAAGGTTATTCTATTCACAGCAAGATATATTGCTGAAAACTCCTAATTAGGAGACAGGTCTCTTTTTATAACACCCACAGCCACCTTTTTCCACACTGAGTGGGAGTTGTCCCACCTTGAAATGTGTAAATGACAATATAAATAGATCTTAAGTTTAAACTAAGGTGCTACTGTTCTAAAAAGTTTTTTTCTCCAGGTCCGCATATGTCATGTGTCGGTTTTGTTGTGTACAAAGATTTCCTCCAGTATGGGGTGACTTAATATTTTCAAACTATCCTGTAAGCATCAGAAGTATTGTTAACAGTTCTTAGTCAGAGCAAGCATTGTATGGCCTACGCCTGTATTCAAAACTGACATTGTTTTTTGTAGTGTGGGCGGCAGACAACCTTTTCAGATTGTTTTAACTCTAAGGCTTCAAATACATAAATAATAAATAAACTTAAGAACATAAGAACAGCCATACTGGGTCAGATCAAAAGTCCACCAAGTATCCTATCTTCTTGCAGTAACCAATGCCAGGTGCACCAGACAGAATGTACAAAACAGAAAATCATCAAGTGATCCATCTCCTGTCACCCATTCCCAGCGTCTGGAAAAGAGAGACTAGAGACACCATCTCATTCCCAGAGTGGCTAATTGCCATTGATGGACCTATCCTCCACAAAGTTATTTCATTCTTTTTGGAACCCCATTATAGCCTTGGCCTTCACAACAAAGAATTCCATGGGGTTGACTGTGTGTTATGTTAAGAAATACTTCCTTTTGTTTGTTTCAAACCTGCAGCCTATTAATTTCATCTGGTGACCCCTAGCTCTTGTACTATGAGAGGGAGTAAATAACACTTCCTTATTTATTTTCTCCACACCGGTCATGGTTTTATAGAACTAAAATGAAGTGTGTCCCACTACCTGTATCTATCATCTGTGGCTCTTCTACGAAGTCTGTTATCTTGGCATCTGAGCTCAAAGCACACCAAACAAGTCAAAAAGCCATGCATACATAGAGGAAAAGTACCATAGCAGAACATGTTTTAATGGGCTTCTTGACTTTGACCAGCAAAGAACATGTTAAAACTACAGCTGACTTTCTACACTAGGACTTAAACATGAGTGAGTTAACACTCTTTTTCCTCATGTAAAATTAGGTATCTCTTCCTGTGATCATAGGGAGTTTGTTTGCTTATCAAAGCACATGGAGGAAATTATGGCTGGTACTGACACTTCATACATAGCTAGTTGTTGTTACCTCAAGCAAAATATGATACAGAAGCCACCTGATATGTAGGTCTTAGAAATTCAGGAGGGAAAATCTCCCACCCACTTGTATACTCTACAATAATAGGAAGCTAGCTTTTTTTGCAGAGTTGTTGGTTGTGGTGGTTTTTTTTTTTTTTTTTTTTTGTAGGCAAGGTCATCAAGTCTGCTTTTTCTTTATTCAGATGCTGGAAAATTATTGCATTGTGAGCTGATACTTTGGTAGTTAGCCTCCAAAGGTGCCAAGCCAAAATCCTACAATAGCTGTTGGTTTCAGAAGATTATATTTGGAAGATTAAATTTAGTGATTTTAAATTTGGCCAGAGAGCACCGCTTCTGTTGTTCAGGCAATATCATTTAGAAACAACTGGAACAGATCCCAGAAACTTGAAAATTGCCCAGCTTAGTACTGTTTGGGCTTTTATCCTACTTCAGATAATGCCAGGCAGATCTGCCATTATACTCATTCTGCAGCCTTGAGAACTGAGAGAAGAAAACTTTGCAAGACTTACATATTTGGGATACAGAGTCGATAAGTCAGTTTTTCCTATCCTTCTATTGGAAGTTATCACTAAAAAGAACATGCCACCTTTAATATGTTTGATAATTATTGCAGTCTCAAATAAGATTGCATTCAAGTATACAGTATTTGCTGGGCTCAGAAAAAGAAGAAATAATTACTGTGCAATGCCTGAGAAATTCCAGTGATAGTGGTTTCTTGTTGGCTTTTTGCTTCTAGTGGTGATAATGTCACACATTTATTAAAGTTCCACAACAGCTTTATTTATCAAACTAATCTTTCCTTCAATGTAATGCCTTGGTAAGCACCTTTTTTGCCACCTTCCCTCTTTGGCACATCCCACTGTGAGACACTAGTGTAGATTACATTAGTCACTTTGTATTGTGATGATGAAACATCATGGAAGGTGATTTATGCAAAGTGACCTGACATATTGCAACACAATGCATCAGGCTGAAAAGCGCAATTTAGGTGGGGATGGAGAACAGTAATGAAAAATTACCAGCATGTGAAAAAGCATATGGTGCTTCTTCTGAGTAATTTAAGAACTTTGTTGAAATTACTGATGCACTGTGACATGCACATGCTGGTTATTGTCAGATTAAAGCACACATGTGATGTAACAGGAAGAGAATTAACCCTGTCAAGAACATACTCAGCTCTGAGAACTTCTAAAATAGTTACTAACTAAAAGTCTCAGATGGGTAGCCATGTTAATCTGTAACTTTAAAAAAACAAGTCCTGTAGTACTTTAGGAATTCAGGGTACATCTACACAGTGGGATTTTTCCAGGATACCAGAGGTATCCCAGAAAAACTCCACTGAGTCTAAGGAACGCCTTTGCTCTTGCGCTTTTTTTTGTGAAAAAGCAAACTTTCGGGGAGCCTTGTATTCCTCGTTCTATGAGGGATAAGGGCTCCACCGAAAGAGGAGGCTTTTCTGCCATTTGGTCCCATCTACACAGGGCCAAATAGCAGAAAAGCCTCTTCTGGAAAAGCGATTGGAAAAAGCTACGCAAATTATGAAACAAAATTCAGAAAAAAATCTAAATGTAGACCAAGCCTAACAGATATATAGATATAGATATATAGTATCATGAGCTTTCATGGGCAAGGAAGTGGATTTTGTCCACGAAAGCTCATGATGCTATATATAGTATCTATGGTGCTATAGGACCACTCGTTTTTTTAGTCCGCAACTAAAGCATGTAGTTCATTTTTCTCACCAAGAGACAGATGTTTGCAGGCTCTCCACAAATAACTACCACTGTCGTTAACAGGAGTTTGGCATGTGAAACATTTTAGGACAGGTGTGACAGTTCTCAGGATCGAGAGTCACCTTGTTATCTCCTGACTGAAAAAGTTTTCCTTTGCTTAGCTGAGTATCAGCTCTCTGAAAGCAACAGCCTGTTAGCCCTGAAGGGCTATACTCCAGGCCATGCCAGCCCACACTTTGCCTGGTAGATTAACAATAGTTCATCCAATCCCCGAGACCCTTTGAAACATTTTTCTGTGATATCCAGTCCCTGACACTGGCTACTCACAGAATTATCAAGTCCTCCGCTTCTAAAAAAACAGTACACACTTATGCGTAAGCTTCAACTCATGATCAGCACTTTGCTTAATAGTGCCACAGTTAGCTATAGTTACACTGAAAACAGAAATAAATCTAGATTAAAGTGTGAGTAAGGATTCTGAAAACACACTGTGACAACCTGACACCCCAATATTTACCACTGGCATGTAATCAGGGTATGTTTTGTACAACATATGCCTTGTCAGGTGTCATACTAAAAGTCTTGATTAGCTAAACACTAATAGGTTGTTGGATTGTATGTGTTATCAGAGTGAAGTTCTGAAGTTTGGCTATATATATGTGCTACTGAAACATGTTGTGAGGTTCAAAATCCCAACAAGCAGCCTTTCAGGTACAGCAGTAAGAAGGCCAAACAATGGGAATGCCTTACTGAGGAATTGCACACAAGCAGGATTACCCCAGGAACTGTGTGCAATAGAATCCTCTTAGAGACAGCACTGCACAGGGGAAACTGCTTGACCCAGGAGACAGCAAAAGAGTTTTCCAGCAAGTGGGAAATAGCTATAAAAGGGGGATAATGACATCAAGGCGGGGACTTCATTCCCTCTGCAACAACACACCAGGAAAAACAGGAGGAACAAAGACTGAACTGTGGGAGGTGATGGTCCCAGGCTGGAAGGATTTTTACCCTGTGTAAGAAAACCTGAGAACGTCAAGGCAACTTGTGCCTTAAGAATCTGCCAACCTATTTATTACTCAGGGTGTGAATCTGTTAATGTATACCAGATCTATCTAGTGTGGTGAGCTCAGTTTGTGGTTTTGGTTTATTTGCCAAAGTAATCTGCTTTGTTTGCTCTCTCTTATAACCACTTACAATTTACCTTTGTGGTTAATATAATTATTTCTGGTTTATAACCTAGCCCAGTTTGAGCAATTCATATCTGGGGGGTGGGAGAAGTTATGCATACCTTTCTCCACATTGAGGCTACGTCTAGACTATGTAACCCTTCTGCCAGGTAGGGCCGGCAGCAACCAAGCCGGGTTCAATATCTAGGGGTCCATCTCACACAGAACAGGCTCAAGCCCCCACCCAGTAGCCTGGGAAATTCACATACCCCTGGGCGCCTCTGAGAGGCAATGCTTCCCCACTCACAAGAATATTAAACTGACAAATCAGGTTTAGTTTAATAATGTGTTCACTTTTTTCACTGTATTCCTTTGGTATATATAGTCATGCCAATTCTCCTCCAGAATATGATCAGAGGAAGTGGGTCTGGCCCACGAAAGCTCATCACCTATTAAACCATCTTGTTAGTCTCTAAAGTGCTACATAGTTTTTCCTTTAGTTTTAGCAAGATCAGACTAACACAGCTACCTCTCTATTACTATTTTGCCTCTCAGGCTCACTAGTCTAACAATGTAAGGGTTCAATTCACTTACCCAAACTTTCTCCGTAAGCCATTTCAAACGCCCCACTTAAAGCTCTTTCCAGTCAGTACAGACCCTGACACATCATCCTGATGACTCCGCTCCTCGAGCCTGAGGCTATGCCACCTTTGTGCTGTGGTCTGCTTGCTGCCGTTCCTACCGCCCGCCAGTCACTCCCGCCAGCCACTCCGCTGGCTGCCTGCCACTGCTTCTACTGGCCTCCTGCTGGTCGTGCCCACCAACCGCTGCACTGGTTGCAATGGGTCTGGCTCCAGGCCAGACCAGTGACTTCAACTCTTTAGCCACCACCTAGGCTAGCAAACGATTCCAGCTCCCACCGGACTAGCAAAAAGACTCCTGCTGGAGTCTGCTTCAGGTCTATCCTTAAAACAAGGGGAAAGAGGCAGGTTGAACCAGTCTTACAGCTCACACCTGGTAGACATGCACAGGCTGGCTAAAGCCCTTTCCCCCCATGTCAGTATACTTAACTCTGGAAGGGGGAGGCTTTTTCATCTAAGACCTCTTACAATGATGGTGTCTCTCCTGCAAGCACTGGCGTCATATTTTACAGTTCCCACATTTAAAAGTAGCATGATTTGTGACCCCCACAACAGCCCAAATTAGTTACAATACATCATATTCCATTCCAACAGCTGATCCTCCATCAGCCCTGGCTGAATTGGATTTACATAACCGCACCTCAGATTCCTTCCCCATCCTGGCATGAGCTATATTTACATATCAACAGTTAACAGTTAATTATCTTGCAGAGCTAAACAATTTGAGTGAGCAAACTCATCCCCCAGGGCAGCTCTCTCCTTTTAGCTGGCTGATAGCAAGCAGTAGTTTAGCCCCTGCTTACAACTATATCCCTCTGTGGGCAGAGGGATGTAAATAAAGCACTTTGAAAGTGCAAATGAAGCCAGGATTTAAATATCCCATGCTTCATTTGCATAATTCCGTAATAGCGCTCTTTCGAAAAAGTGCTATTTCAAAATTGAAACCGCAGTCTAGACGCGGTTCTTTCGAAAACGGGACGCTTTTTTTGAAAGATCCTGTAAACCTCAAAAAATGAGGTTTCAGTTTCAAAATAGCACTTTTTCAAAAGAGCGCCATTATGGGATTATGCAAATGAATCGGGGGATATTTAAATCCCAGCTTCATTTGCACGTTCGAAGTGCTTCATTTACATCCCTCTGCTGACAGAGGGATGTAGTCTAGATATAGCCTGAGGGAAAGGGTGAATTTTTATGAGCTAGCACTGTGCAAATCTTTCTACACGAAGCAAGACAGTATTATGTCAGGTTTGTCCATGAAAAACAGGCATTTACATTGGTGCTGGGTGAGTCCTCTCACTCAGAGTTCATTTCAGTCTGTGTCTGCAACTGGATGTGGCCCTAACTGTGTGTGTGCTGCAAGAGGCTGGACAGCTTCATGCAGGAAAGCCAGGAGAGGGAACCCAGTCTGGTAGTGCAGAAGAGTCTCAGTGAAACCTCAGGATATTAGGGCATGTCTACACTGGGGAGTTATTTTGAAATAACTCCCTTTATTTTGAAATAACCAGGCGAGCACTACCAAGGCTGTTATTTCAAACTAATAACTCTTGATTATGAAGAGGAATAAGCTTACTTCGAAATTGTTATTTCGGGAGTTATTAGTTTGAAATAAAGAACCTGATAGCGTGGAAGGAGCCTTAGATGGAATCCCGGACTGGAGGACCAACCTGTCATACATGCAATACAAAAATTATAACATGCTTTCTAAGGACTAAACTTAACTAAGGGTATGTCTATACTACAAAGTTAATTCGAACTGACAGCCGTTAGTTCGAATTAACTTTAATAGGGGCTACACATGCAAACCGCTAGTTCAAATTTAATTCGAACTAGCGGAGCGCTTAATTTGAACTAGATAAACCTCATTCTACGAGGACTAACGCCTAGTTCGAATTAAGAAGTTTGGATTAAGGGCTGTGTAGCCACGTAATTCAAACTAGTTGGAGGCTAGCTCTTCCCCGGTTGCCCTGGTGGCCTCTCTGGGCCAAACCAGGGAAACTTTTCTGCCTCCCTCCCGGCCCTGGAGCCCTTAAAGGGGCACGGTCTGGCTATAGTGCCCGTGCCAGTTGCAAGCCTGCCAGCACCAAGCCGACAGACCCAGCACCTGGCACGGCAAGAGCCAGCCACCCGCTGCCACCCAGCCCTCCACCTCTTCCCAGGACCAGGCTGGTGGCTCCCAGGAGCCTGCCCAGGGCTGCAAGAGGCGGGTGCCCGCCTAGTCTAGTGCGGAGATTGTGGACCTCATCGAGGTGTGGAGGGAGGCCTCCAACGTCCACGACCTCCACACTAGGCACAGGAATGCAGCCATCTAGGCCAGGATAGCTGCCAGCCTGGCCACCAAAGGCCACATGCAAACCCAGGACCAGGTTTGCATGAAAATCAGGTTGGTCCAGTGAGACCCCCGACCCTGAGCCCTGAACTTAGAACATAAGTGTCAGTCCCCGTAATACACGAGGTTCGAAGGGATGCCGGAAAGGATGAGACCACAACTGGGGGTTTCAAAAAGCACAAACTGATTTTATTTTGATGGCGCCAGACAATCATCAGAACAAAAATTAAACAGATTGCCAGACAACACAAAACAATTCCCTGAGGCTTTTCTAAATCACAATAATTCCCAATAACTGCCCAGGGGTTAGGAACAGTTGAATTAACACTGGTATTATCCATAGGGCTGACTATTACACAACTTTATACAAGGAAACAGTAAAAAATCTAAACCACAACTATTTATAAACTAACTTAGTAACTTTTTAGCCACTGTCACTTGGCAAGCAATAAGGACAACTAAAAAATCAATTAGGATAGGGATGATGGTGGGGGAGGGGGGTTATACCAGTTCTGGAGACAGCAGGAACACAAGTACCGGTCACACGCTCATAAACTGTCTCCACTCGGGTCGACCAACTCGGAGTACGCTCAGTAAGACTCAAGAGCAGGGGGTGCAAGGCGTCTGGGTGATCAGGCCAGGCGTTCACTCAATGCGAATCCCCAGTGAGAGAGGGGCTGCCTGCCTGTTTTATTGCCTGTGAACTTATCACCCCATAGGTTGGTTTTTGCTGCAGTGGGTGGAGTAGCAGGCCTGAGCACCAGTCAGCCCATTAGCTGATCTGTTACTGCAATGGGTGGAGCGAGCAGGGGAAGATTATTAATTTACATGCCCTTATATGGAAAACACTCCACCTCACAGACAGAGCCCCCTATACCAGCCTCAGAGGTATTACGGGCTATGGCTCCCTGCGACGGGCAGCCATTTCTGATGTTCTGCCTTGGACAATAAGAACATAAGAATGGCTGTATTGGGTTAGACCAAAGGTCCATCTAGCCCAGTAGCCTGTCTGCTGACAGCGTCCAACACCGGGTACCCCAGAGGGGATGGACCGAAGACAATCACCAAGCGATTTGTCTCATGCCATCCATCTCCAGCCTTCCACAAACAGAGGCCAGGGACACCATTCCTACCCCCTGGCTAATAGCACTCCATGGACCCAACCTCCATGAATTTATCTAACTTCTCTTTAAACTCTATTATAGTTCTAGCCTTCACAGCCTCCTGTGGCAAGGAGTTCCACAGGTTGACTATGTGCTGCGTGAAGAAGAACTTTCGCTAATTAGTTTTAAACCTGCTGTCCATTCATTTCATTTGGTGTCCTGTAGTCCTTCTATTATGGGAACTAATGAAGAACTTTTCTTTATTCACCCTCTTCACACCACTCATGTTTTTATAGACCTCTATCATATCCCCCCTCAGTCTCCTCTTTTCTAACCTGAAAAGTCCCAGTCTCTTTAGCCTCTCTTCATATGGGACCTGTTCCAACCCCCTAATCATTGTAGTTTCCCTTTTCTGAACCCTTTCCAAGGCCAAAATATATTTTTTGAGGTGAGGAGACCACATCTATACACAGTACTGAACATATGGCGTACCATAGTTTTATATTTCTCCTCCTCCTTCTTCCCCTGTCTTCCCCCATCCAGCTCCCTCGTCCCAGGTTTCCTCCTCCCCTCTTCCACCCTCTCTCTTCCCCTCTCCCACCTCCTTTTTCCAGAGGTTAAGTCCCCCCCCCCCCCAGTTTTGTTAAATAAAGAGAGTTTATATTTTTTACATCAGGAAGGGGGGTTTGGGAGGGGTAAGTGGAAGGAGGTGAGGGAGGAATGGGGCACGAGCCCCCAATGGGGTGGACTGGGGTGGCTCTCCTGCAGGGCCTCCTGGATCCTGACAGCCCCCCGATTGACCCTCCCGGATGGCAGCCTGCGGCAAGTGCAGCCGGGCTGATGGCTGAGTGCTGTGATGTGCTGAGTGCGGGCACTCAGGGCACTCCAAGTCAGGACTGCTTTGCTGTCCCTCATCAAGGTAGACAAGCAAGTGGGGAACCCTGAGAACTGTCTGTCCGGGGTGGGGGTCGGGTCCCTTTAAGCACAGCCCTTGGCTAGCCTGAGGCAGCAGCCCCACACTCTTAAGTCCTAACCTGATGCCCTGCCAGCACTGGTTCCGGCCAGCCTTAACTTCGGTTCAGGGTCCACTCAATGTGGACATGCTATTTCTAAAAAATGCACATGCATCTGACGAAGTGGGTCTTTGCCCACGAAAGCTTATGCTCCTACACTTCAGTTAGTCTATAAGGTGCCACAGGACTCCTCATCGCTTTTGCAGATTCAGACTAACACGGCTACCCCTCTGATACTTGATGCTATTTCTAATTAGCAAAACGCTAATTCGAATTAGTTTTTAGGTCTAGATGCACTAATTTGAATTAGCTTAGTTCAAATTAACTAATTCGAATTAAGTTAGTTCAAATTAGTACTGTAGTGTAGACATACCCTAACAGGTTAATCTTCTGTTTAAAAAAGCTTATATCACCAAACCCTTTATAGCATTTTCAATCAGATAGGTTGGGATCCTGCTTTCATCAATAACTCCATAAATAGTAGGTGCAGGATAAGGGGAGTTTCTTATTTTTGCAGCCCACATATACCCCAAGACTTCATTATTCTGGCTCACACACTGAGAGAGGATAACAACCTCCGGCTTGTTTTCCTGTGTGCTGTTCCCCTGTTTACTTCACATCTCTATGATAACATTTGACTTCACATATAAATGAGCACCCATTGTGTTAACTGACACTGCTTAATTTACATCCTGACAGACAGATGAATAAACATCCCCTGTCTGACAGAACATCTCTTGTCTGTTCTTTCACCTCTCCTGGTGACTAACACCTTGATACTACAAGAGCATATTTTTCATTATATATAAATAATGCCTTACGTAGCACAATGCGTCCATTTCACAATGATGTTAACAACCAATGAGACACAGGATTTCATTTTAGACATCCTATGACATTACTTGGCAAAACTGTATGTACTTGCCAGAATCATTATATACATGTACCTCTCTATACGGCTGTCAGTAAGATCTCAAGTGGGCCTTCTTCAGCTTATGTTTATTAGCTGTCACAGAACTATCTATCAATTTTGTCAAGGAATCTGCTGGATTTTAGTGCTAATGAAATGTGCATTCAGAGCATAGGACTGGGAGTCAGGTACACCTGAAGTCTAATCCCAGGTCTGACACTGACTGGACACCGCTGTGTAAGCAATTTATGTTTCCATCCAGCCTCAGTTTCCCCATCTTTGCAAAAGTGATGGCAATATTGACTTATATCACAGCTACGTAATGCAAATCAATTAGTAGGATTTTTTAAAATGTTTGGAAGTTTTAAAGTTCTCAGTAGTCTTTGACTATCTTAATTACAGAACTAGATACAGCTGTACACAGGTGCTACGTAGACATTCCCCACTTTGCACTGCCAATGCACTTCAGTACTTTTTGCCCTGCATCAGCTGTGTCATTATGTGTAACCTAGAGATATGCTGCCAAGAAAATACCTATTTCCTGCAGGAGTGATGTCACATCAGTAGACAATCAATGTTGCTGTAATGTCATTCCCAGAAGATCTGCTTTAAATTGTGATGCCTGCAGTAGTGACTTGAAAACTTGGCAGAAACGAGTGGTACAAATATCAGACTTTCATTGGTGACAGCTATACAAAATAGGTGTCTTTCCTATAGGCTGTAAAACATATACAGTCAAAGGAAACCAATTTGGGGTACAGGACAGTTGGTAGGTAGGAGACATCTAGCTATCTGTATTAAAAATAGAAGTAAAATATTCTTGATTGGTGCTGCGTGCTGTGAGTGGGCTGCTAGAACAAAACAAAATCTGTAATTGTAAACAGGATATTGGAGTATGGAACTGTATTTTTAAATACATATAATACATAGGAAAAAATGCATACAAAAGACCTTCCCACATATACATGGAAATTTTGATTTACTGTTATTGCCTTCTTTTAGAATGGTTGAAAAGCAACAAAATATTTTCCTGAACATATTAGTCAAATTTCAAACAACTGTTTACCTGCTCTGCCTGTCATGGTTCGGTTTTCTTAAGGTTGAATTTTAAAAAGATAATTTAAACTTGTAAGGCCCCAGTAATGTAAAATGAATATTTTACAAAATATGCATCAAAACTGCTTGGAATGTAATATGTTTGAAGTGCTGGAAACTGTTTGAACTATGGCTCCAAATAGCAACTAAAGTTGCTATCTCAAGGAAGTCAACTCCAGGTAGCATCAATGAAAACCAGAATCTCCTTTAATGCAAGGAAGTTCATTTTTTAAAAATTATCTTTATTTTAAACAATGAGCCATAACTTGTTTAAAATGTAGCACCTACCGTCAGAAAAAATTGAATGTCTAATATCTAATATCTTGCAGTGTGTTTGGGCTAGAAACCAATGGAAGGAGAAATCCCCAATTTTCTGAAGAGGAGACAGCTGTTGCTTCCAGGCATGCAAGATTCCAAGGTAGTTTTTGAATGGAAAAAAAGAAAAAAAAAGTCATCAACTGAATTTTAGTTTCTTTCTTCCTTCTGCCCTGAAGAGACTCACATACTCCCCTGTGCAATCAATAGCACTACTCACCATGCATACATTTATCAAGAACCACTGTTAAATAGACACAAGGATAAAAAATGGTCCTACTAAGAAATCTGAAAATTCTCTAAAAATATTTTCTTTCAAATGTGTGGTGTAGCTAGAATATAGATGGAATAGGATGGTAAAGTAGTTCTATCAGTGCTCATTTGGGATGTTCATTCATTTGTGGTAAGTAATGTGGCTATTCTAATCTCATGCTGATAAATGTTTATATCACCACACCTCTATTACCTGTAGCTCTTGAATATCTACTATATATCTGAGGGTATGTCTACACTAGCCCCCTAGTTCGATCTAGGGAGGCTAATGAAGGCGACCGAAATTGCAAATTGCTTCATTAGCATGTTCCTGGCTGGTCGCCATTTTAGAAATTGACTAGCCCGAAGTAACTGCCCACATCTACACACGGCAGTGAAACGGGATGCCGAATTAAAGGCCTAAATCGAATTAGCTGTTATTCCTCCTGGAATGAGATTTAACAGCTAATTCGAGTTAGGGCTTTAATTTGGAATTCTGTTTCACGGCCACGTGTAGACGTGGGCAGTTACTTCGGGCTAGTCAATTTCTAAAATGGCGACCAGCCAGGAACATGCTAATGAATATTTAAATCCCGCACTTCATTTGCAATTTCGGTCACCCTCATTAGCCTCCCCAGATCGAACTAGGGGGCTAGTGTAGACATACCCTGAGAGAGTTTGACTGTTAGTGAATGAGTCTGTCCATTTGTTGAAGAACTCCTCCAAAACAGTAAGAGATAGGACCACCAAATTTGATATGCAGCTTCCCCTTTTACTTAAAGCTAGGTCAGGGTTTGGACCGGCCTGCAATTGAATTGTTTCTCATAACACAGAAAAAGGGAGGGTTCTCCTCGCAGGGATATTTATACTTTATAATGACCACACGAGGGCAGCAGGGAGACAGAGATGGGGACCAGGAAACTCCATTGGGGCAGCAGGAGGCAGAGGTGAAGAAAGGGACAGCTATTCACTATAGAGAGCTTTTCTGTTTCTGTGTCTGTTTGTCTGCCACACAGCCAGGGGACATGCCCCTCTCCCCTGCCTCTCACCTGTCCTTGAGCTGCTGCGGTGAGAGTAGGCTGGGGTTATCCTTTCTCCTCGGGGAAGCCTGCACACTGAACCCCTCATCTCCAGCCCCACCTGAGACTCCCACCCTGGGGTGCCCTTTAGGAAGGACAGGGGAGTGAGGCTGAGGCTCCACACCTGATTTCTATGGGCACATTGCTGACTCAAGCAATGCCAGATAAATCTTGTAATATAATATAAAGAGAGTTTTGAATCAGTAAAGTACATACTAACTTTGGCACCACAGGGAAGATCAAGAAGCTAATGTAAATGGTTGTCCACATTACTTTGTGAGGAAAAATATATGAAATATGTATGACTCATAACCATTGCCATCTGTTAGAAGTAACTAAACCATATTCGCCTCATTAAGATAGAAATTGTCCTCAATGACCTACTGACCTATATGCCAACTGCTCAGATCAAGGAGTGAGAGTAGATGCTATTAGTACCACTTCATCCTCAGCCTGACAAAGGCAGTTTACACAAGTTTTTCTGCCCTGAAACTATTATTCTGGGCCATGGGATTAGGACTCAGTCAACTGCCCCTCCATTCCATGCTTGGTTTAAGGCCATAAACTGAATAGAACAGCAACTGTCAAACCTCAGCAGCCCAAGTACCCCCATTTTTATTTAAAATTTTTGCAGCCCCCCCAGCCCTACTCCCTGCTTGCCTCAGGCCCTGCTCCACTCCTCCACTTCCCCCAAGACCCCACTCCTGCCTCACATCTTCCCTCTCTGCTCCACCCCAACCCTCTTCTTTCTGATCCTCCCCCAAGTACATTCTATCTCTACTCCTTCCCTTCCCTTCCTTCCAGCACCTTCAGCAAGTTTCAGAACAGCTGCTCCTTGGAGCGCAGGAGGCACAGGGAGGGAGAGGATGGCCTTAAGGATGGAGGGTAGGGAGGAATTGATCACAAGGGTCAGTGGACCGCCTGGAGTATCCTCACAGACACCAGTTTGAGAAATGCTGGTACAGAATAAATACCATTTGGGAGCGTACCCTGCATTCAGGTACAGGGTTTTTCAAATATAAAGCTTAACTCTGTGGGTGTCTTCTACATACTAGCACACAGGCAGCATTGGGGAAGACTGCATGGGGGCAGAAGAACTTGGCTGGTACTCGTAAAGATCAGAGGCAAGGCCAGAGATTAACTGTTTCACCGACCTGTCTGCTGTCACCCCCAGCCACAGAACATTTGCAGGTGTTCCTCAAGGCTACTGTGGAAGCTATGGAACAACTCTACAACAAGTCCACAGGCTGGGAGAACAATTCTGCTTTCGGCACTGCTCTGTAGGTTAGCATAGCATTGAGACCAGTATTCAGGATACCACTGCAGCCCAAGATTTGAGCGTAAGGGATTCAAATATTTTAAGTAGCTGCAACTCATCTTCTAGATTTTCATCCATGAGACTTGCACGTGCTCTATGTGTGCAAAATTTGTGTTTGCATGTGCATGTTAGATGGACAACTTCCTAAATGGGACACAATAAATACATGAGCTATTTTGATAATATGGCCCTATAGTTCGTCACCAGTGCAGTTCTAGGCTTCCATGTGACACTCTTTTGGAAAAAGATTGCCCAATCATTTATTACAAATTCTGACATTTTGCTAAAGATCTAACTCCTGAGACAATTTGATAGGCATTTCTGTGACACAAAAAATGCTCTCTTAAAAACACAGGAGGTGTTATCAGTAGAACATATGCAAACTTTTCAGCCTGTGGCAATGTAAACGCTGAAGAAAGAAGAGGATGAATCTTCTGCATTCCCTTTAAAGTTATGAGGAAATTAAGGCAAAAAAAATATGTATTTACAAAGCACCACTAGTGTGCTTGGTGCAGTTCAAACAAACAAAAACAATGTTCGTAGTGCTCCTTACCAATGTGCAGTCTAATTCAGACGCAGATGAAACCATTCAGAAACATAGGAAGATATTCTTGGCACGAAAAGCTGCTCTTGTACCAGAATTGGCCTGTAGTCCTTTGTTGAACAATTACTTCTCTCCTGTATGCCATTGAAGCACTGTAGAGAGGCCTGCATCTCCTGTAAACTACACAGGCTGTTTGGGGTGAAGTGGTTTGGAAAGATCAGTGCTGAAATGTGAAGAAGAAATGGGTTTTTTTTTCAGGAGGCATTTAAATGTAACATAACACTTTTCACCATGGACGGTGAGTAGGGTTGCCAGATGGTTGAAACAAAAATACTGAACACCCCCCACCCCCCCCCCAAAAAAAACACCAAGAAAAGATTCTGTTGAAGGAAAAAAAAGGGGGGGGTAATAAAACAGCATTAAAACAGCATGTTCCCCTTAAGAGTGAGTGCAGGGATAGGAACAGGGGAATGGTTGAGCACTAAGACCCAGGGGAAGAATTGTTTCCCCTTGGTCAGCAGCCATTTTGTGCTGGCAGTCTTGCAGAACCAGGTAAGCATGGGGGCTGAGGGTGTTGGGGGTTGGGGGTGGGGTGGCGGGGCTCAGGGGGGAAGGCCGGACACTGAGTGTTTGTAGGGTTGCCAGGTGCCCAGCATTTTTTCGCCTCCTGGCTGGGGAAAAAAATCAGAAAATACCGGACATTTTAGGTGTCCGGTAATCTCTGCATTTTTTTTACTGGACAGGAGGCAAAAATACCGGATGGTCCAGGTGAATACTGGACACCTGGCGACCCTAATGGTGAGGGGAAGAGGTAAATAATTTAAAAAGGGTGGTGAGCCATGGTTAGGGAAAGACAAGTATCTTTGGGTATATCTATAATGCACACTTATTTCAAAATAAGCTATTCTGGAAGAAATACTCCAAAATAGCTTATTTCGAAATAGCACGTCTATACTAAAGAGAAGCCTCAAATTTAGTCCAAGGCAGGCTTCCCTAATGTGAATGTGCTACCTCGATTTAGAGCCCCAGAAGGCACTGGGAGTAATTACATTGAACGGCCCTGGGAAGGAGCTATTTCAAAATAGCTCCACACTATTGCTATTCTGAAATAATTGTTTCGGATTAGGCGTTATTTCTCGTGGAATGAGGTTTACAGAAGTTGAAATAAGCCATCCATGATTTCAAAATTATTTTGAAATAACAGAATTGCTATGTAGATGCTCACTTTGTTATTTCAAAATAACACTAGTTATCTTGAAATAATGGTGCAGTAGACACACCCTTGGTAACTATGTCTTGGATAGGTTGAAGGTACAGGAAAAAGGGGATGAGAGTAGCCCCAAGGTGTCTGTTATTTTACTCAAGAGAAGGGATGATGCAGATATGGGCCAGGGTTTTAGTGAGGAGGATGGAGAAGAAATGAGTGATATTTTTATTGCTCTTTATTATTTTGTTAATTTTTATAGTCCTTGTTTGACAATGTGTCCATTTTCCCCTCCAGTGTAGCTGTTCAGGTTCATTGTTCCAGTGCTAATTCTTTCCTCTGTGGAAGCATAGCATTTAACTGGCTGACTGAAGTCACAGATACAAAGCTCCCTTTTCCAATTGGAGCCTAAGCTAAGCATTTCTGAATACATGATGTTCATGGGAGTTTGGGTCTAAACTGGTTTTCCAGGCCTTTAGGCACAAACATTTGTTCCTCTTAGAACGTCCTTCTAGTTGAATGATTTTAATATCCTGTTACTGGAGTTTGGAGCTGACTTTTATGTATCAGTGCTTTTTTTGTGTGTCGAATACTATTGCTGTAGACAGTGTGATGTGTAGTCCAGTGCAACTTATCAAATATAGGTTGGCTAACAGTCAATTTCCAACGCACAGTGTTTGTCTCATGAGCTGTGACTAAGGCCTATATAGTTTTGATTTCTAGATATTCTGACTGACCCTGTACAGCTGCTGTTTACAGAGCTCTCATATTCAGACACAGGTTGTTAATTCAAACCTTCTCACCCTGTAAAGATGATCTTACATAGGATTAGTCAGAGGAAATCAAACAAGGCACACATTTGGAAAACACTCCTTTATCTGTATACTGCAAAATGTTATCATTTAAACATAATGATGTAGAACATGTACATAGTACACATAGACACATATATATATATATGAACGTATATCTTTATATATCTCTTATATGAACATATATCTCTCATATGAACACACATATATATAAAAAGATATATGTTCATATAAGAGGTGTTTATAATATACACATAATCCATGTTTGGCATTACTAATTAAGCAGCATACAGATAACAAAGATTTAAGCAATAATCTATCGCTTTAGAACGACTATTTTTCACTGAAAATGCATTTAAATTTTGAATTGTATGTGAGAAATTAATCTAGCATATCATTTTTTTTTAAAAAAAAAGATCCTTTAAATCCTACTGAATCTTTCTATGCAAATCATTTTTTATAAAAGGGTACAATAAGTACCCTGAACTAACAATTATAGATGACATCATTCTCTTTCATTATCTGGGATAATAAGCAATTTTCATTCCCTGGAAACAAGCAGATTTTACACGAAGGCTTCAATAAACAGAAAAATGCATAACAGACATTAAGCTTGTATTATGTTTCTCTTAATTTCAGGGTCTTTTTTCTGGATGATAAAGTAATAATGTAGACTGTAGAATATTTTGAATAGGAAATGAGACATCTTGTAGGTAAGATCTTTAATTGGATTTTGAAAATTTCTTTTAAAAAATGAGATTGTCTTTAGTGTGCTGTCTGTTCAGATGTTCTAGCTTTCAGAAACGTGGATGTGTACTACTAATTCATTTTACATTACAAAAGCATTGCCAACTAAAACTAGACATTCAGAGCAACTCCACTGGTTATGAAATTAAGTACAAAGCTTTTTAAACTACAAAAATTAACAAAACAATGCAAAATCAAGACAACCTTAAAGTTAGAAACTTAGGAAACACTTGACAAACATCAGGTAGTAAACAATTTATTGGAGAATGGCGTACAATAACATTCATGGTATAATCTGCTGAAAAGAGAATAACACTAGGCTTCAGTAATATAGTTGGATTCAAACTGAGAAAGTTAAGAACATTCTAGAAACAAGGTACCAGTTGATGTTCCATCCCTGCTGTTGCTAGAAGTAATTTTTAAAAAGACAAAATGGGTTTAAGCAAACATAGTGCATCATTTTCCTTATTTGCTGTCTCATGTTTGGCTGCACTAGTCCTGTACTTAGTGGATCAGGCCCACAAAGATATATGTACATCTTCCACATACAGGACTCATTTAGACTGCATTCCTCTCTTGTAAGAAGAATGCAAATGAAGCAGATCAAAAAGCAGATTAAAAATTCAAATGAAGCGCGGATTTACAAATCTTGTGCTTCATTTGCATTATCGCGTCCGAGCGCTTTTTCAAAAAAGAGAGTGCAGATTCACACACTTTGTCAGAGGGGGCACTTGCAAGAGGTGAATGCTGCCCCTTTACAGAAGAATATAGAAGGATCAGCATAAAGGAACATCTGGTATCAAGTAAGATGGATTTTCGGAGTCGATTTCTCAGTATGTGGTTACTTATATTCGAGGTATAGTGACCCTAAAATCTCCCCCCAGAAGTGGCTTTATTACAGTTCTCAAACAGTAAAGGAAGCTCATGATAAAACCAAAAATGGAAGAACCCCAGTTTATTCAAAATTAAATCCTCACTGTAATGTAGTGGGAGACCAAAATGGCGCATTATAAACCCTCCTCTTTTCGGAGGTATAAAGCTAGGATGAGTATTCATTCAAGTGAGACTGGTGTATAATGTGTAAAATGTTCAGTTCCTCCAGAGAGATGTTAAATGCTTAAATAGACTTTTTTTTTCACTTTGTAAAATTAGTGGATAATTCAGGGTTTGTGGCATAACTCTAGCACAGGGAGATTAGGCTGTGTATAGACAATGGAATGAAATTCAAAACAGGAAATCGGCTTATTTGCTGCCATGGTATTTACTAGCAGTTTGTACAGCACATACTGCTAGTAAATACCATGTACTTAGCACATGTAAGTACACAGTGGATATTATGATCCCAGCATTCTGACAGATTCTTTGCAAAGTGCACGTTTGCAATTTCAAACCATTCAGCAGCTCATGAGGTTCAGCTGTTGCAGATGGCAGGATCTGTTCCTCCCACTGTAGTCAGGAGGCTGTCCTCTCCCTAGCTAACATCTAAACAGGGCAGAGCTGAAATGGCATGATCAAAAGAAGTGCTAATCACTTTATCCATGTTGTTTGGAGACGATTTTCACATTTTTGAAGGGGCATTCAACAAGATATACTAATAAAATGCACTCACCTAAACAGTGTTCATTTTATTATCTTCAGAGTGAAAGAAAATGAAGACAGGCAGCTGGGATTATGCAATGTACACAGCCTCATCACTAGTCCAAAAACTTAGAAATCAGGATGAGGATTTGAAACATTTTATAAAACACAGTCACTGCCGTAATCACATGGCAAGCGGAATTTCACAGCTTTTGTAACTTTTTACAGCCTGCCTTGGTTTATACAAAGTGTTATCTCCCATGCGCAAAACTGCAACCCAAGGGAAACTGCTGTCTGCTGCTGCATAAACTGACCTAATTCTTTAAAATGTTCCAAATGGTTGGAGGTTAAAACTAAGGACTTTGCAGATGCTAATATGTTCTGTGGCTTCAACAACCCCAGCTCCAACAACCCCATGTAACTCCCAAAATCTCAGCAGCTGCTGCCTATTACCCAGGCCCACTGACCGGCAGAGCCAAAGGGGCTGTTGCCCAGGGATTCAGAAGGACACAGGGCTCCCAACCACTGCTGCTGCAGAGCAGCAGGCCTTTTAAATCATGACTGGAGTGCCACACCGAGCACTCCGGGCTGCTCTGGGAGCTGGCTGAGAGTCGGGGGTGCAGTGCTGCATGCTCCAGGCAGTGCTGAGAGCTAGCTGACCCCAGCCACACCCCTTCTGCCTTAGGCCCCACCCCTTCCAGGAGCACAGAGCTATGCCACCCCCTACCCAGATTCCCTGCAAGGATATCAGCTCCCCTGCTATTACCACAGGGGATTCGTGACATATCCCGGGGGGAGGGGCAGGGTTATGAGGCACCTTGCTAGCACCTATCCTTAGCTAACACCTCCAGCATCTGGTAACATGACCACTGCCTTCTAGACCTCCCTAGTCCTCACTTTCTTTACAGGTTAATGATTAGCACCCTCCAGCCCTCAAGACCTTCATGCATCTTTATGGAGTACCCAACAGCCACGGTCCACTGGACCCTTCCAAAGAGTCATGGACAATCAGGAGGGGAGAGAAGAGGAATTCACACACCACACAGGAATGATATCAAGTACGCCAGTGATTTAGAGCAGTGTTTCTCAACCTTTTTTTTATAAAGTATCCCTTTTAAAAAAAAAAATTGTAAGTACCCCCAGTACCTACAGTTTTTAGACACACAATTTTTTTTCTACTATTGCAACACATTTGTTTAAACAACTTAATTGTAGACGGGCAAGCAATGACATTTTTGGATATAAAAAATAAAAGTAAAGCACTGTAAAACTTAAAAACAAAAATTCAGTTTTCTCCAAATTTCAGTTGTGTTGACGTACCCCCCAGACTTTTCTCAAGTATCCCTAAGGATACTCGTACCACTGGTTGAAAAACACTGGTCTAGAGTACAAGCCCCTAGCTGTCCCATTGCTGCAGATTGAAGAAACTGTCACCCACAATGAAGGCTTCAAAAATCCAGAGTATAATTAATCTTCGGATGGGACAGTCATCATTGGAGCCCAAAGCTCCAGAAGAAGTGGTAAGAAAGGCCATTTGCAGGTGCCTGCCACAAACAACTCTCTTACTTGATTTAGTCTCGAGACAGAAGAATGAAGTAGAGCTGGGAAAACAATGGATTTTTTTGGTTTGCTGGCAATTTTGAAAAATTATTTCTAGTCGAGTCAAAAATGAAGTTTTAAAAAAAATATTTCAACAAATCAGAAAATCTGATACATTAATTTTGGAGCAAATTAAATGACAACTGAAACATTTCATTTTCACTTTTCACCATACTCATTTTTTATTTTTATTAAATAATTAAAGGAATTATTAGGAAAAATTGCTTTGAACAAAAAAAAACAAAAACAAAAAAACCCACAAGCTGTTTCATTTTAAAATGTGAAAACAAAACATTTTGTATTGGAGGGGGAGTTTTTTCCCCCCACTTGTAACAATTTGGCAGAAACAGTGTGAATTTGCAAAACATTTGTGTTGCCGAATCAACCAAAAAAAATTCAAAAATAATGTTTTGACCAATAAGTTTCACCCAGGCATATAAGGAAGTCCATTTCCAGTACCAGCATTGCAGTTCTACCTTGTCCATGCATTACCATGGGAACAGTACTTGAGTTCACATCTATTGCTACTGCCTTTTGGCTCACATAGGTGACTGGTGTCTGTGAGGAGAGGGGGTTGCAGAGAGGGGCACACAAAGAATAGGGAAGAAGCATCAATTTAAATTTTGGCAGAAGAACAGAGGGGCAGTGCCCCTCCCAAGGGCTACCATGCATCATCTGATGCTTCCACTGCCCCAGGCTAGATCTCAAGGGAGGGGAGGGAAAGCGGGACAGGAGTACAACATTTAGCTCCAAAAGGCATTTTTCATTCCTTAAATTAGCTCTGTCCATGAAGGAGAGGTAGGGGAAAGTGACAACACATCCTTTGTTCACCAAAATGTCTCCCATTCCTTGTTGACTGGCTTCAGGTGGTATCCCTGCTACCTCAGACCAGAGAAAGACATCCCCTAACTCCTGAGGTGGGCCCCATTTCCCAGAATGGCTGCTGCTGTACTAATTCGTATAATATAATTTTCAAATGAAGCTTTAAAGAATGAGGGACAAAATCCCCAGCAGCTACACTACTATCCTGCTATCTTAACCCTCAGTGCCTCAGAAGCTATAGAAATGCGTGAGGAGAGCAGCACTGAGCAATTGAAAAAGGCCTCCTGTCTCCTTCCTGACATACTGCCATAGCTGAAATCAGGGGAAACACTGGAGCTGAAAGAGAAGGTGACGGTGGCCAGCACTTCTAGCTTCTTTCGGGTTTGTCTATACTATAGGACAAAGTTGATACACATCTTCAGCAGACTGAAGTCAAAGTAGCTTAACTCAGCTTTTGGCACTGTCTACACTGCAGGAAGTTGAAGGAAAAACACTCTTCCTTCAACTTCCCTTACTCCTTGTGAAAGCAGGGTTACTGGAGTGCCCCTCTCACTTCAAATTAGCTGTCTTAATTAGACCGCTAATTTGAACCCTGGAATATTGACAGCGGCAGCTTCAATCTTCCTCTGGCTAGTCTAGACTGCTGGCTTCCTTTGGAAGAAGCTTTTCTGAAAGAGCTCTTCTGGAAAAACTTCTTTCAAAAGAGAGCATCCACACAATGAAACCACATCAAAACAGCGATCTGCTTTATTGAAAGATAGTGTCCACATTGATGGGATGCTATCTCACATTTCAGTTGTGATTACTATGGATGGAGAAGCCACCAGGGCACCTGTGCTTTTCCTGTAGGCCTCTTCTTTCAAAAAAACAAAAAAAAAACAAAACAAAACCCACCACCTTTCCTCATCCACAGACCCCTCTTTCCAAAAGAGCTCTTTCAGAAAAAGGCTTCTTCCTCTTAGAAAGAGGTTTACTGCTGTTGGAAAAAATGCTGCATTCTTTCGACTTCTGTCAAAAAGAATGCAATTGCAGTGTGGACATAAGTGTAGCTTTTCTGGAAAAAATGGACGTTTTTCCAGAAATACTCTGCCGAGTGGACATACCCTCTGTAGTGTAGACATACTTTTCCATTGGTTTGTAATAGCCTGAGTCTTGTGGTCTTCAGGGCATTTGGCACACAGCGTCTGCCACTGACGAGGAAGGAGAGGTGTTACCTGTGCAAAAAGAAAGACATTTTATGGGAGTTCTGTTGACTGCTGTAGCATTTACTGCTAATTATCTTTTTCTTTTCTTTTTTTTCATACAACACAGCAAATTAAATGCTTCAGGGGGTAGCCGAGTTAGTCTATACAGGATAAACTTAAAAAATAACAAATAGCCTGGTAGCACTTTAAAGACTAACAAAACATGTCGACGGTATCATGAGCTTTTGGGGGCACAGATCATAGAGCTATTTGTATTGGAAGCTCTTCGAGGCAGGGAATGTCTGCTACTCTGTTTATATAGTGCCTAGGCAACACTTTAATAATAACTATGATATTTGCACTCAGTTACTGTTACTATCCTCCTGTGACTTTAGTTTGCTGTTTCTATGCAATAAGACAATATTTTCCCAGTACAGATCCATCCATTGTCTAAGTAGCTTCTGTAGCTATGATATTTTCGGCTTTGGCCTTGTCTGTCTCAGGTCTAAAACATTCAGCTTTGAAAAGTAATCATGTTCTCTCTGTTTAGCAGGGCCAGATACAGGTGTCTGTTTTGTTGTTTAATTAGGGGGGCTGCGAGGTGAGCAACTAAGAAGTGAAGCTGTAAAATGGAGGGTGGTGTCCCCCCTCAATTCCAGGTAGATTTCCTTGTGCTTAGTCTACTAGACCAGCACATTTCCTGCTTCATGTGCACAAACAAAAATATAACAAAACAAAGCTGAACTGAAGACTTTGATAGCTGTGCTCAGGGGGAGGAATGGGGAGACAGCTTCCTTCAGTGACATAAAACATCATAAACAAAGTTTGAAAGCTCCTGCAGTAAAATGTTGCTGATATATAGTGATATATAATGTTACCCATAAAATTAGTCATGTGTTATTGCGCAAAGTGGTGTTCCTTATGAGCAGCCAATTTAGCAAGCTTGATCAAGAACATTAAATATGAAAATAAGGAAAAAACATTTAACATTGTTGAAAAGTAATTAAAAATATATTTCACCATATGCTCCTCTGCCATTATTTCACTTCAACAAAACAAATGCCTGGAGCATTTATTATCCCCCATCATTTTTTAAAGAGGCGTAATGTTCCCACTTGGCATAGAAGACATGCAGATAAAATGAATCAGCCCTGAAATGAATTTGTGTGAAACACATTTGTCTGAATTCAAATAGCTTTCTGTAGTCAATAGATGCAGAAGTATTTCACATTGCTGAAAATAACCATTTTTGTAGATGGTACTCTAAATATATTTTTTGTCATAGGATTGCATGGCCTTATTACGTTTCTACTGCAGCCAATGTTAATAACTTTGTACTTTTAATATATTCCCCATGCAGCTTTGGTTTTTTTTAAAGATAAATAAAATAAAACATCAAAAAGCTTTCAGGGCATAACTAAACTCATAAAACTAAATTCATCATTGGTGCAGTCTCACTGATCTCTGTGCAGTTACACAATGGATGAATGTGACTGTTGGGCTTTTAAAACAGGTTACATGTGTTGTTTTTCTTTAATTCATAGAGGGGAGATAAGAAAAAATCATTCTTTCATAAATAATAGGCCAAAGAGAAAAAGCACATAATATAACGCTTTTTTTTGTTTTGTTTTGTTTTGTTTTGTTTTTTACAATAAATAAAGGAGGAAGCAATGTAAGTATTTGGAAGAACAATAGCTTAATATAAAAGTAACCTAGTGGAAATATCCCCAGTGTAGCCAAGTATCAATAACCCCCATAATTAATGGAAATCATATATAAACACAGCTGGAGAACACCATGCATGCTGTGCAGAGGATGACACTGTAGTTTATGCATTGTTGTCATGTAAGTGTGATATAGTTTCCTTTTGTCAGTTTAATGTTTAACACTAATTCCTCTGGGACATGTGTAATTTGACCCAGCAAACACTTACAACGAGCTCTGATTTTAAAGCCAGGCACTAACATCAAGTTGTGATATAGGTGACCTGTGACTGAAAGCAAACTGAGAACATTCTTATTGGGCCACTGCAAGTTAGGAATAGGCTGGAAATGATGTGACAGCCTCCTCTCCAGTACCCCAGAGTGTTTCCTTCCTGCCAATACATAGCACATCAAGGATGTTACCAGCATAAAAGAAATGGAAGTCAGAGAAGGAAAAGAAACATCAAATCATTTCTGCCTGTGGCTGTTACCATTGCTAGAAGGAGAAATGCAGAAATCACTGTTGGGTGGCAATCACAGTAAAGGATTCAGAGTCAAGGATTCAGGGATCCAAGGCTGGGTGTTAATGTGTATTCTGAGCAATTTATACTTCTATCAGCTTTTTTTTCTGCATGCTAGAACTGGAAGGTTCAGGGGGCAGCTGTGTTAGTCTGTACAGGATAAAGTTAAAAAACAACAAATGGTCTGGTAGCACTTTATAGACTAAAACATATAGATGATACCATCTATATGTTTTGTTAGTTTTAGAACTGGAAGGATCTCGAGAGCTGATCCATCAATTCCAGTCCCCTCCTCTCACAGCAGGACCAAGCACTGCCTAGATTATCCCTGACAGATGACTATCCAACCCGCTCTTAAATATTTCCAAAACAAAAGGAAAAACTATGTAGCACTTTAAAGACTTACAAGATGGTTAAATAGGTGATGAGCTTTTGTGGGCCAGACCCACTTCCTCAGATCATATCCTATCAGATATGATCCCACTTCCTCAGATATCCTATTATTTGTCCTATAAGATCATATCTGAGGAAATGGGTCTGGCCCATGAAAGCTCATCACCTATTTAACTATCTTGTCAGTCGTTAAAGTGCTACATAGTTTTTCCTTTAGATCAGACTAACTACGGCTAATAGTAATCTCTATTACTATTAAATATCTCCAGTGAAGGAGATTCCACAACCTCCTTAGGCAATTTACTCCAGTGTTTAACCACCCTGGCAGTTAGGAAGTTTTGCCTAATGTCCAACCCAAACCTCCCTTGCTACAGTTTAAGCCCATTGCTTCTTGTCGTATCATCAGAGGCCAAGAAGAACAATTTTTCTCCCTCCTACTTGTAACACCTTTTTAAGTACTTTTAGATAATTTAGCTTTCCTTAACTGTATTTTAGTACAAGTTATAACTTGAGAGTTGCCTTTATCTGGATTCCCATCCACATACAAAACTGTAGCTTGAATTAAGTAATGCTATGAATGTGAGCTAGCTGGCCTGTTGGAGGGAATTGGAATTGAAGTATGGGTATTTAAAATAGTAATGCATTGGGGGATATAGCTACCAGCTGCAGCACAAACTCAACTGCTAATCCAATCACTCCATAGGTTGAGGGTTCTCCCACCCCCACAGTACAGCTGCTCTCCTTCAAGCCCGAGTAGGCTAACTCCAGCAAATTGTTACAGTAAACTGTCTCTGCGCAAACATGTGGGAGCTGGCTGAATGGGTTCAAATAGTCATCTTTTGGAGTGCAGGCAGGCTCATAACTCACTCTTCTGTACAATTCAAGGGCTGGAGGGTCCAGCTCTTCTCTAGGTTCATGTTTCTATCTGTGTCATGCACATGCAATCCACTGGTCAGGGCATGGAATACATTTCTCTCTGTGCCCAATCTTAGTACTGCCAACTCTAAACATTCAAAAGTCATGAGTCAGGCCTGACAATCATGAGCGTAACTTACACACATTGAGATTTTTTGAAAAATAATTCATTGGGGGTGGGAGGTGGCACTATTTTACCTGCTGTATTCTGGCCCCTTTATGGAATGTTCAGGCCACATTTTCACACATTTCTTGGCAACCATGAGGGCAAGAAATGTATTTTTCAACAATAGCTGAGATTTTCATACAGTGTCTTGATTCCAGGAGCTGTAGCTTTTGGCAAAAATCCATATATCATGAGATTGATGATAAAATCATGAGAGCTGACAACACTATAATCTACAGAGGATTTGTGTTTGTTACAGCTCTTCGCTATAGAGCCTGACTCTTTACCTCAAGCTTTAGCAATTGAAGTGTTGAGTTCTAAAACTCTTTAATTCAGTTCCGGATGTGTCAGCCACCATATAAAGTAGGAGCTCTGTATTTGGTGACTCTAAAAGACTCTTGTCCTCTGTCAATCAGGCACAGAGGGGGATGTGTAATGCAAAATGTCTAGTACATCTCACTCAAAAAAAAAGTTTGAACACAAGGATTCTTTGCTCCTTTGAGAAACAGTACCCAAAGTGTCAGAATTTTGCATAAGTCTCAAAACTTTTCTTCACCTCTGTTTACCCATCTATGAAATGGATAAAATCCCGACAGGATTTTATGAAGCTAAATTAATTAATGTTTGCATATTGCTTTGAAGTCCACAGATAATGGAGCTGCATTACTACAAACTAGTGTACGATAAATGTATTACAGCTGAAGAGCCACAAATTTTACCAGTTCAGCTATACAAGGCACTCATGTCTTCTATGATCATGTCACAAAGACTGCCTGACCCAAAATGACTCTGTCTGCTGAAATGTTCTGTGTAGCACTAAGGAAGTGTGGATGGGTGGGTAGTTATCCCACTCCCTTTGAGTAGGCCTTATTTTTATTTTTCATTAATTCTGACACTCTTTGTCAAGTCCACTCTAAAGATCAGCTGCACTAGTTCATCACATAGATACCACACAGGGTAAGATGTATTGCAGACACAAGCTGAAATAAGGGTGTTCTGCTTCTTTGGTCTGCTTTAAAGCAGCACTGTACAATTACTTATACTCTTTCCACTGCTGCCATGCACATTATAGATACAAAGGCAAAATATGGTTTAATTACTCAGAATGGGTGCAATTCAGCAGAACAATGTACCAAGGTCCCACTTACACTCCATTTGGAGACCTTAAGTGGTGCACTGGACTTTTGCTAGCCTTCTGCAAAGGCTGAATTTCACCCAGTAAGAAGATAAAGAATGAATGAGCAGCACTACCTGATGATCCCAAAAGAGCAAACACATAGGTAAATTAGAAATAGGATTAACCATAGTTTCAAAAGTAATAAATCCAGTTGCCTTTTTTGATTCATCAATAAATAGGAAAGAAATAGTGTCTGATAATAAAACAATTTAAGTTATTCTTTGGAAGTAATCCACTTAAAATAATTGGATTTTTCATAGTATCAACTAAAAGTTATAATGGAATTTTTTTTGTTTTTATTATTTCTTGCAATAGATTAAATCTCATTTTTTCTAAGCATTTTTGGCCAGATCATCCCATTATCCACTTTGGAATGAAAATCCAGCAGATCTGAATGGTCAAGAGGATGACTATCATGTCACTATTCCAAAACATTAGAGGCTAGAACCCACTGGTTTTAACACTCCGTTCTCCTCAATGGAAGGATCTCCTGAAAACCTTGCCAGTATAGTGCGCACACACAAGGTTTCCTGTGCTCAGTGAAAGAGTAGTCCATGTTGACAGGGGCTTTGATTGCTACTTTTAAACATGTTTTGAATAATAGCTTTCATTAACAGGACTTTGCATAGCGATTTAATGGAAAATTCTTCCATTCTTCAGCAATAGTCAAGGCTCAGGATAACCAATACTAAGCAAAATTTCTCCCAATGTACAAAGTCAGAAACCACTAACAATTTAACACATTTCAGGAGTAAATTTAACAAAAGCCTTTGAGAATAAGAAAGAATCTACTATAAGTAATGCACTGTGGCTATAATACACTCTTTCTATTCCAGTGAGTCCATAGATGGTATTAACAAATATAATTTATGGGGTGAAAGATTGAGAAAGCCCTAAAAAATTACTTTTTTAGTCTTTATAAATCTTCTGTCTGCAAACAAAGCAGATTCTACAGTCTTTGAACCTTGAAAACAACAAGCTAAGAGGTAGTATAATACTCAAGAGTTCAACATGCAAGAGAAACATGTCCCTTTTGATTTTGAAAAGGAGGTCATCAATCAGACCAAGAGTGGTGGAGTCCTTATTTCCATCAAAGATCTGTTTCATCTCCTGCACAGTCAGAGCCAATACTTGGATTAGAGAGATTATCTGATTGAGAGCAGAAGTTGCAGTAATCACTCTGCTCAAATAACTTTCTGGAATGGTTGCAAGTTTTTCATAAATCTGCACGGAGAGCCTATAATGTGCTTCATTGCAAAGAAGTGTGAGTTACAGTAGCAGAGGGTTTAAGCTAAATTACTGACTTACTGGTGCTAGTTAACTTATTCTGTTACAAATTACTAGAGAGAGCCTAATGCAGGTTTTTTGGAGTGCTGCAATATTCCAACAGACAATAATTTCTGATGGAGGCTTCAATTAGTCTCTCAGAAGTCTAGGCTGTTCCACTTTTCTGCACTACACATCTGTAAGCCTGAGATATGAATTTATAGTGGATGAGTTACAGAACACTTTAGAGTCATTACCTTCAAATTTCAATCACAGTGACCAAAATTTATAATTTCTTCCCTGTGTAGCTATAATACTAATTTGGAGGTCATATGTGCTCAGCAAGATAAAAGATTCAAGGGGTCACATTTTGAGTTGGTTGAGGCCCATTTGCATGCACAGTTGTGCACATACAGTTGAATGCACAGTAACCATACTTAGATGTTGTCCCACAACCCATCTCAATCATGTTACTATAATTGGATACCCCACTGTGGTAATCTTATGTGCAAATGTAGTTGGATAAATTGGATCTCTTCGGACTGAAAATCTGGTCCTAATCTTCTTGCCAGAAGCTATTCACCCAAATGTACAACACTCAAATATTTTCAACATTCTCTGGTGAAATATTTTTGTTTGGAGCAAATTCTAATAGAGTTAATTGTCCATGTTTGTAAATTATTGAAAAATCTGTAATCATGTATTTATATTACAGTATTTGAATATTAAGGCTCATGCAGAAAATTTTTGTCAATGAAAACTATATCTAAAAAAGCACTGCACCATTTATTTAGATCAATAATACACACTGAAACAATAATTCACCTAAAACCAACTTCTGAGGTACAATTTCATCAACAAGTTTCTCAGTGATTTTCAGTCTTGAGTTAAAGAGCTGGACTTGATCTTGAAAGTAACCTGAATTCTACCAAAACTGAAAACTGAAGAACATAATTAAAGAATAGCTTCTGCTCTCACCCAAAAGGCTAGTTGAAGGGGGAGGGCAGGGAGAGGGGAATAATGGTTGTTAGAATAAATGGAAAGAAAGGATGTAGACACATTGAAGAAAGTCCAGCATAGGGCAACAAAAATGATTAGGAGGCAGGAGCACATGATTTGAGAAGAGTCTGAGGGAACTTGACTTATTCAGTCTGCAGAAGAGAAGAGTGAGAGGGGATCTGATAGCAGCCTTCAACTACCTGAAGAGTGGTTCCAAAAAGGATGGAGAGAGGTTGTTCTCAGTGGTGACAGATGACAGTGTGATGGATAGGAGGAGTGCTGGCTCCTAGGGAGGTGGTAGAATCTCCATCCCTAGACATTTTTAAGTCCTGGCTTCGCAAAGCCCTGGCTGGGATGATTTAGTTGGGATTGGTCCTGCTTTGGGCAGAGGGGTTAGACTTAGTGACCCCCCGAGATCTCTTCCAACCCTATGATTCTAAAACAACAGATATGGAAATAAAGTAAGTCAAATATCTTGTAGGAGAGTTGAAAGTGAGTAATACAGCACTTCAGGGCTAATTTCTGGGGCACGGCCATGACCTGAATGCTTCAGCAATTCTAAATAAATTATCCATTGGGCACTGGGCTATAAGGTATGCTATAGGGTGCACTTTTTTAAGCTTCCTCCACTGCCACAAAGGCTA
Organism: Pelodiscus sinensis; assembly: GCF_049634645.1. Classification (NCBI taxonomy): domain Eukaryota; kingdom Metazoa; phylum Chordata; order Testudines; family Trionychidae; genus Pelodiscus; species Pelodiscus sinensis. The sequence goes on from NC_134712.1 coordinate 74,984,516, forward strand.
GAAACTTACTTTTTCTTTAAGAATGAAGGCTGAAATTATCACTAAGGCTGTGAGTCTGTCATAGAGGTCACGGATTCCATGACTTTCTGGGAGCTCCATGTCTTCTGCAGCAGCTTCAACGTCTGGCCTGGGGGCCACCTGAACAGCTCAAGCAGCCTCTGGCCTACACTGGCCACTGGTGGGGCAGTCTCAGTCCATGACAAACACACCCCAGCAGCAGCGGGAGTTTGGGTATGGGAGGGGGCTCACAGAGAGGTGACTAGTGAGGGGGAAGCCAGGAGGCCACCAGTCACATACCTTCCGCAGCTTGCAGAAGGACTGAGACAACCCCCTTCTGCCTCAGGCCCTTCCTTTCTCCTCTTCTTCCCTCTCTTGCCTCACTCCTCCCTTCCCTTGCTTCACCCCACCCTGCCTCATTTCCCAACCAAGCAGCCTGGGATAACAGCAGGGCTGGGGGGCCAGCACCAGCAGCAGAGTTCCATCTCCCCCCCTCTTCCCCCCACCCACACTCACTGGAAGCAGCAGGGGAAGTGGACCAAGGCAGCACCAGCTTGCTTTGCTTCCCTGGCTGCATCACTTCGCTCCCACCACCTTTCCCCATAGCACGATGAACCAGGAGAGCAAAGCAGCTGGGTTCACCTCGCTCCACTTCTTATTGCTGCTGGTGAGTGTGGGGGGACAGGATATCTGCTGCAGGCACCTAAGCCTCCCACCTCTAATCGCTTGCTGGCTATTGGCCAGCGGCTCCCATCCACAAGGTTTGGATGCACGTGGCCCCTCATGCCCTCATTGTGTCATTCCTGGGCTCGTGGCTGGGCAAAAGGACACTAGACTCTCGATGGTGTTTACCTCGGAGGTTCCCTAGCCAGCCCCTTGGTGGAGGTGTGGCCAGGTAAGGTAACTCTATAAGGGTATGTCTACACTACAAAGTTAGTTCGAACTAACAGACGTTAGTTTGAACTAACTTTCATAGGCGCTACACTAGCGCTCCGTTAGTTCGAATTTAAATCGAACTATCGGAGCACTTAGTTCGAACTAGGTAATCCTCATTCCACGAGGATTATGCCTAGTTCGAACTTACTAGTTCGAATTAAGGGCTGTGTAGACCCTTAATTCGAACTAGTGGGAGGCTAGCCCTTCCCAGGTTCCCCCTGGTGGCCTCTCTGGGCACAACCAGGAAAACTCTTCTCCTCTCCCCCAGCCCCGGGCCCTTAAAGGGGTAGACTCTGGCCAGACGGCACTGGAGACAGACAGCCCTGCCAGCAGTGTCTACCCCTGACCGAGTGGCCCCACCATGAGCCAGGCAGCCAGTGGCAGCGAGCCGTCCCCTGCCCAGTCCCCGAGCACCCAGGGGCCAGCCAGGGGCCGTAGACGGCGCGCGGCCCCCTGGACTAGTGCGGAGGTCATGGACCTCATTGAGATTTGGGGGCAGGCCCCCAATCTCCAAGATCTCCTCACTAGGAGGAGGAACGTGTCCGTCTACGGCCGCATAGCAGCCGCCATGGCCCGCAAGGGACACAGGCGCACCCAAGAGCAGGTGCGAATTAAGCTGAAGCAGCTGCGGCAGGGGTACGCCAGGGCCACCAGGGGCGGCGCCGCTGCAGAGGATGACACCTGCCCCTACTTCCCCGCCCTCCACCAACTCTTGGGGGGAGGGGCGGTCCGTGCCAGCCCGGGGGACAGCGAGCCGGGACCGGAGGGCCCTGACCTGGGCGCACCGGAGGGGCCACCGCCAGCTGTTCCAGCAGAGTCGTCCAGGGAGACCGTACCGGGTAAGTAGTTTGAATTAAGTAGTTCGGGGGGGGAGGTGGGAGGGAGACCAGAGACCGCGCGCGTGGGCCATGCCTTCCACGGATCACGCAGACACCTGTGCATGTGCGAGCACGTGCCATGCCACCCTTGGGCAGGTGGCTCCAGCTGCGTGACACCCAGGGGCCATTGCCCAATAGGCACATGCTTGTGCAAAGAGACGTGACATGCTCCCGACCCCGGGGCAGGACCCAGCAGGATGCTTTCCCTTCACATGTCCCTTCTACACGGAGGCAGGGGACATCTCTCCCTCCCCCCCACTGCCCCGGCCACACTATACATGGCACAGGGACATGGGTGCGGTCTTGGGGCAGCTCCCAGTCCCGGGGAGAGCCAGACATCCTGACCATGGCCTCTGTACAAGCACAGCGGCTGTGACGGTGCAGGACATGGTCACCCTCATGTTGCGGGGTGGGAGGGGGGCTGGGCATCATCCTCTGCGTCCCCAGGGAGAACTGACCACTTATCTTCTTTCTCTACAGCTGCACCAGCTGCTCGTGCAGGGCGCACCACCCCGCCCGGGACATGCTCCCGCACCCGCGGCCTGCTCCGGACCACCAGCACGGAGCAGGAGTACCGGGACCAGCACCTGGGGGCCCTGCGAGCCATACACCGCACACTGCAGGCCTGGATGCGGGAAGACCTGCAGTTCCGCCACGAGCTGCTGGCTGAGGTCTGAGGGCTGAGCACCAACCTACAGCTCCTGCTGCAGAGCATGGTGCCCCGTGCTGGTCCTGCGCCTGCTGCCCCCCCAACTGCTGTCCCTCCTCCCACTCCTGCCCCCCCTCCCACCTCTTCCTCCTCAACCCCCACAACCTCTTCCTCAATGTCCACACCCCCCACCTCAACCTCCGCACCCTCCACCCCATCCCCCCGGGGACGCCGAGGCCCCCTCCCTCGCCGTGCTGGGAGGTGGTTGGCCCGGCGAGACCCCCCACTCCTGATCCTTGACAAGGAGCATGCATGTCCGGCTGGGATGAGGAGGGGCCAGGGCCCTAGTGCCAATCTGCAAGCACATGGCCATTGACGTGTGCCTCAGCCCCATCTGCCAGATCTCAGATTACTTCACCTGCCACAGACCCAGGGGGGACCCCTGACACCTGCCCGACCCTCGCAGGCTCCTGCCCGGGCAGGGTCCCACTGAGCAGGCCCATGACACTAACAGCTGTCAGTAAGTGGCTGGGAAGAGGAGGGGACTCATGCATCCAGGATGGCTCCTTTAGGGGCCCTAGCGCCACCCCAGAGACTGTGCTATGCCAGGGACCCAGGCATCCAGGATGGCTGGTGCCAAGTCTGTTTCCACTGCCCCCACATCTCAGCCCAGATGTGCGTTAGCCACAAGGTCTGTCCCCCAGTGTACCAGGGATGGGAGAGGGAGGAGGCTGCAAACAGTTGAGGACAGAGGCAGGCTGTGAGATGCAGAGTGATGTGATGATGTCACTATGTCGTCCCGCAGGAAAAAAAAATTAAAGAGAGAGAGAGTGTTAGTACAAGTTACAGGCTGTGAATTTTTGTTTACTATCCATGCTCTCTATATATCCATGACTGAAACATGGCCTTAATCATCACATATACACTTGTCTCCAGTAGCTGTGGCTTTAAGAAAAACAATAATTATCAAGAGACTCATGACAAAATCATGGAAGCTGGCAACCCTAATAGTCTGTGTGCTAGCATGTCACTTGCTGTAAAATGGCACAACTTCTTTTCTACTCAGTCTGGCTCAAAATCTATTCTTTCCCAGCCCACTCACTCCAGATTTGAATACAAAAAGCACATTCTTTGTTGTTCCCAAAAGCAGTTCTCCTTGGAATCATGGTTGAAGTTGTGTCAAAATGCTAACTGCATTTTCTTTTCACCAATACACTATCTTTCAACTTCTCCTACTTACCATTATCGCATTAGAGGCATTTCAAAGACTTCTTTGGAACTAAGAGAAAAAATTAGCATCTTTTCAAAGGGCAGTGCCCCTCTGCAGGGCCTAGGTAAACTTCCCTTCTTAGGAAGAGTCTTTTTAGATGTAAATTGACTACTCAGATCAGACCAGCTACCCTCTGTGACTGAGCACACCTTCTGTTTTTAAGGCATATTTTCTACAATATCATATTGATTAGAAAATATAGGAGAAACTTAATTTGTTGCATATACATAGCCAATGAGACAACACCTTTCCTCGTCTGATATTCCAGGTGAAATGTGTCAGTGATTTCAGTCAGTCCAATTCCTAAGGTGTCCACAGAAATCACCACCACAAACCGCAGCAACTGGAAACTTGGATGGCAGCTTTAGCAGACAGGCCAAGGCCTGATTGAATGGAACAAAGTCTGAATTACCCTGCACATGCTGCCTCTTTCTGGCTACGGAGAAGACATCCATCTCTGGAGCTGTCAGTTTGGCACCTTTGTAGAGCATCAAGATACACATTTAGAAAAATCAGTGCTTTCATCTCTATGCAGTGCCATTTAAAGTATAATCAGACATTAACCAATCATGCACAACCTTTCTGCTGGCCTAAGACAGACTATGGTACTGAAAATGAGAACATAAGGAACATATTTTTAAAAGCACTTAAATTATAATGTTTTATTCCTAACTAATATTATTTAAAATGTTTAAAACATTTTAAAGAAGAGTCCATTCCTGTGGTAATGTCTTGCTCTGCAATTAAAGTGAAGGTTTTAAGAGGCTTTGAAATGTTATGAGGAACTTTCCTCCTTTACTTGCATCTAATCTTGGTTTCAGTGCCACTCCATGGCACCTGGACAAACCTCAGTCCATACAATTTCCAGTAACAACTTGCCCATATTTTGTGTGTGTGCTAAGAGCATCACTATCATTTCTTCGAAAACTGATAGCATATCAAAATGCTTTATTGTGATGTTTTAGCTCCATTTCCTAAGTAGATGCAAAGATTTGGGGGATATGGGTTATTTATTTATTTTATTTTGTTTTTCTGGTCCCTGAGGGACTGTGCAAATGATTCTGCAGAAAATATGCCACTAAAAATTAACAAAGGAGTAGTCCTAGTTATTACTAAACACAGAAACTCTTGCTAACAGTGCAGGGAACTTCAAAAGGTTCACAATTTTAGTTCAAATTTAGTTCATCCTTTGCTACACTTTTAGCTTCTGGATCTCTTGGCACTTGAAATCTTACGAGTTCTAGTTCATGTGAAATTTTTGAAGTTGTGCCTGAAATGCTAAGGGCTTGTGTATACATGGAGTTATTCACCCTGCACAGAAAAAGGCTAAAGAAGAGAAGGAGAAGAATGAGCACAAGCAATGTAAGCAACTTCTTTTGGCTCCACAAAGCTACATGAACGTGGCAATTCATGGGCTGGTCCTATCACTCCTTCTGGCAGTGAGATCAATATGAAGATAAATTACCTCTAGATCCTCTGTTCCACACCTTAAGGCCCTGCTCCCGTTTGGCACCTCAAACAAATCTTAAATTAAGTCCTTATAATGAAAATAGCCTATACTGTGATATGGTAGTAATTTCAATTCAAGCCAAAAGCATCCCATGCAGAAATGTGGAAAACTCTTCCTAAATTTCAGAGACTACACAAGACAGGAAAACAGATGTGGAACTATATCTTTTAGTTAAAGAAGGTCAACAATAGAAAAGTTAATTAGACCCCATAAATAGGTGCATCTTGCCCTGTTCACTAGATTCACATTCTGACATTCAAGAGTGAGCAAATTCCAAATTGGAGTAAAAAAATAAAACCAGAATAGGAACCCAGAGCTTGATTGATTCCTGCATTTCTCCAGACTTCGTCAGACTATAATTGAAAATGTCTGAGTTAGACTACTGAAAAACTAGAGTAAAGTAGTGGTGAATCAGGCCTCTAATTTTTTTCAGTCAGATTTGCTCTGAATTCTATCCTGTTTTATAACAACTAGGGACATATCTGTAAAAAGAAATATATCATAATTAATTTAGCAACAATTAATAGCAAGTTTCAAAGAGAGAGAAAGCTTCCAGATTCTCAAGTCTGACACTTCCAGTCAAATGAATGAATCACAGGAGCAGAGGTCTCCATCAATTGGCACATTTTTACAAACAAACCTAAGCTGGTTAGCATTCGTCTTCACTGAGATAAAGTTGTTTTTCACTGGATAAAATGAAGTGAATTTCAATTTCTAGTCTGTGCCATTGAGTCATGCACAGTAGTCAGTTTCCCAGTGACCAGAGTTGGTCATTCAACTCTACCAGCTAGAAAAAGACTTTTCACTCCTAATGGAAATTATTTTGCAGTTAGATCCCAATTTTCCAATAGTAGAGAATGTCTTGTACATGCAACAAAGGAAGTGCACTTACTAGTGTGTGTCCTTATTTCTTTATCAGCCCCTGCTGTTTGAAAATATAGTGTGTGCTCAGGATTTCCAGTTAACACTAGGGATGTGAATGGTCAAGCAGATAAACAGTAAGCCTGACCAGTAATAGGTGAGGCTTGCTGTTCACTGGTAGCTGGGGCAGTTCTCCTGACTGCTAAGGGTAAGGGGCTGCTCCAACCCTTCAGGGCCCACTGTAGGCAGAAGCAGCCCCTGTCCAGAGTGGGCCCAGCCCAGCTCTGCTCTCCCCACCACATAATGTTTAACCAGTTAACCATTTAAATGGAATTTCACAGCCTTAGTTAATATGCTTTTGTAGTATGGCCATATGAAAGATGATCTCCTAAATATGCATTAAGAATGTTAGCAGGGCTTGCTAAATAACACTGCTCTAATCAGTTGATAAGTAAACTTTGGTCAGGATACTCCCCCACAAGAATGTACTGAATGGTCTTGTGTACACTGTGAGTATAAATGAAAAAAGGCCTTCTTTGGACAAAGGCAGCTGGAGATAAAATCTTCCTCTATCTCTCCCCTGAGTGCTCTGCATAATTGCTGATATATTAGATGGCTTTGATTGCACTGCATTGAAATGTCCTGTCCATTGTTGTAATAGGGCTTTGCTGCAGATCAAAGATATGGTGGACTCTGGCAATCCCCCAATAGGCCTGGAAACAAAAGAAGAACCTACCAGTTCAAACATATGTCTGCTGTGGGATGAGGGCTGTGTGGCAGCAGGAGACAGATTTCTCTCTATTAAAGGAGAAGACAAATAACTTTCTGACACCCTTTCTGTTGATGGAAATGACACATCAGTGCATTACACATCTTTTTTCTCTCATACACAACACTCACAATCACAGCTAATTATAGTTGATTTACAGTTAATGTTCTCTGTGGCCTCCCTATAAGAAAGGCTGAATAATCTGCTTCAACCTTTCTTTTCCCACAGAACGCTTTTTTGTCAGTATCCATATATTTTGTCAAGGCAGGTATTTTCTCAGTGCTGAAAGACTTTGCCTGTAAAAGAAAAGAATTCTACCCTGTAATAGAAATCTCTTCCCTGAACAAGGAGTAAATCTATTACCTCTAACTTTTTCTGATCTTTGCTATTTTTCTCGCTTTGAGGACCAGAAGAAATATAGGCAGAGCTTGTGGCTGATTGGCTGTGAAAAAAACATTAAGTGCTACCCTAATGAGGAAGATGGGCTGAACTAGTCTGTACCCAGTATTGTGGAGAATGTGAAGAAGGAACAAAAGTCTCTCTTGCTGGTTTCCAGACACAATGATTTTAAATTGAATTTTATGTTCATTTTAAAAAACCCTAGAGAAATATATTGCATGTCATTTATCACAATTCTTGCAAAGTCCTAGAGGCACTAGGAGCAATAAATAGGGAATTCTGTGCTATAGATCAGGATTATTTTGGAGCAATTTGGATTATATTTGACCATATGGTTATAAATGAGGCAGGACACGTTTCCAAAGACTGCCCATCCAACACTCAGTATTTCTTTCTGAGCATTGTCTGCCCTCAACTTGTCAACGCAAAGGCAGTGCGGCAGTTCATATTCCTGCTGAATGCTATTAATGGTATTCCTGTTTAATTACAGTTAGTAACTCTGCAAGCATATTTCCTAGCAAGTGGTATTTCACAAACTGCTGAGTTTGAGTGGCGAGAGACCATCTGCACAATGGATTGATTGGCCTTTAAATGAACAGGATAGTTTTTAAAAACAAAATAGGAATACGGAACTGGAAGAAGAATGGAAATTGGAAGGAGAAGACAGGTAGTTTATATTATAACAGATAACATCTTCAATCTCCTTAGAGGTGTTGTATTCTCTTTGTATGCATTCTGCTTTTGGAGTGTTTGATGGGACAGTGCAATATATGTGGAAAAAGGAATAAAGCCCGAATGTTACCTGTCTTGGCCCTCCTTCTTATGCTTGATTCACAAGGAAGAGTATGAACATGAAGGCTGCATCTAGACTGGCAAGTTTTTCCGCAAAAGCAATTGCTTTTGCGGAAAAACTTGCCAGCTGTCTACACTGGCCGCTTGAATTTCCGCAAGAACACTGACGATCTCATGTAAGATTGTCAGTGTTCTTGCGGAAATACTATGCTGCTCCCGTTCGGGCAAAAGCCCTCTTGCGCAAATGCTTTTGCTCAAGAGGGCCAGTGTAGACAACGTGGTATTGTTTTGCACAAAAAAGCCCTGATGGCGAAAATGGCGATTGGGACTTTCTTGTGCAAAACTGCATCTAGATTGGCACGGATGCTTTTCTGCAAAAAGTGCTTTTGCGAAAAAGCGTCCGTGCCAATCTAGACACTCTTTTCCGCAAATGCTTTTAACGGAAAACTTTTCTGTTAAAAGCATTTGCAGAAAATCATGCCAGTCTAGACGTAGCCGAAAAGTATATGACAATGGAGAAATGGGGACAAGAGATTAAAGAAAAAATATTTTAAAAACAGCAATAACATGTAGCCATCAGAATGTTTCATAGCTAGTGTTCAGACCCCTGAGATCCTTTACTCCCAACCCAAACTGGGTCCTTTTATACCCTTAAAAATCCTGTATGTATGTGTCAATGAATGAGCTAGATTCTGCCCTCAGACACAAACTTAAAATAACAGTATTCAAAAATTAAATAGTAAGGATGCGTTTGGATTCTATTTTGAACCATCGTTCCTCAGTTCCCCTTGATATTCAAATGGATCCAGATATGGGGTTCAAGTTTTGCTCGTTTCTAGTTAAAACTTCACTGCAGAGGATGAGAGGGAGATTCCCACACTTGAGGCATTCTATTTGGCTGACATATCTGAGAAACTGTCCCAAACTGAGGTGTCTGTAAAGGAGGTTTTGGAACAAATAGATAAATTAAATGGTGATAAGTCACCAAGACCAGATGGTATTTATCCAAAGGTTTTGAAGGAACTCAAATGTGAAATTGCAGGACTATTGACTGTGGTAAGTAATCTCCACTTAAATGAGCCCGGGTACCACATGACCAAAGGATGGCTAATGTTAAAACTGATTTTTTAAAAAAGGTTTCAAAGGCAATACTGGCAGTTATAGGCTAGTATGCCTAACTTCAAGATCAGGTAAACTGATTGGAACAATAGTAAAGAACAGAATTATCATACACATAAATAAATACAATATGTTGGGGGAAGAATGAACGTGGTTTTTGTAAAGGGAAATCATGAATCACCAATCTATTGGAATTGTTTGAGGGGCCAACAAGCATATGGACATATGTGTGCTTGGACTTTCAGGAAGTCTGGAACCAAGTCCCTCACCAAAGGTTCATAAGCAAAATAAGCTGTCATGGGTTAAAAGGAAAGGTCCTCTCCTAGATCAGTAAGGGTGTGTCTAGACTACATGCCTCCTTCGACGGAGGCATGTAGATTAGCCAGATCGGAAGAGGGAAATGAAGGCTTACCTGTGCCGATGAAGAAAGGCTTCTTTGTCGGCGCGTCGCGTCCAGACTGCCCCGATCTGCCGACAAACAGCTGATCGGCAGATTGGGGCAGCCATTTAAATTTAAATGAAGCCGCGATTATTTTAATCGCGGCTTCATTTCCCTCTTCCGATCTGGCTAATCTACATGCCTCCGTCGAAGGAGGCATGTAGTCTAGACACACCCTAACTGGTTTAAGGACTGGAAACAAAAGGGAGGAATAAATTATCAGTTTTCAGAATGGATAGAGGTAAATAGTCATGTTTCTTAGGGCATATCTACACTAAGGAATTATTTTGAAACAACTCCCCTTATTTCAAAATAACAAGATAAGCATCCACACAGAAAACCTGTTGTTTTGAAATAATTTTGAAATATGACCATTCTTATCCTTACAACACTCAGTGGTCAAATGTCAATGGTCAAATAGGGGACTAAATTTAAGTCAGGTGTAAACTAGCTAGAAAATAGGTGTAGAATAACAAAATAGTGCAACTTGCTTTTATTTGGGTGTGCAAACTGAGTGTCAGTTACACTAATTTAGCTGCTGGGGTAAGTGGAGCATCTCCCATTGATTCGACTGGGTGTTATACCTGTTTACATCCAGGTTGTATTTTTCCCCAACTGTGATGGAGAAAGATGTGGCTTAGGGGAAAAATATAGGGGACCTGCTTTATTTTATTTTATAGTTAGTGTTCTTTCTGCTTGTACTTACTTGGGTCCTGTTTCCATTTAAGTCAACTGCAGAGTTGCCATTGACCTTCGTAAGAGTGGGATTGATCTTTGAAGTGCAAGGAAAAACAATAGTCATTTTCCTCATCTACTGATGCAACTAATTAATATTACACTATTATGCACTTACACCCATTGTCTGAGCAAATTATACAAGGCATGAACCTTGGAAGAGAAGAATGGCCTCCTAGTTAAGCTACTGCACTGGAACTTGATAGATCTGAGGCTGTTCTAGCTTTGTCATAGACTTTCTGTTTGAGTTGTGGCAAGTCATTTTAGGCTTTAATGACATATTGTAACCATAGCCCAAATAAAGGCTTGGGAATAGCTGCACTGGGCCAGAAGCAGGACAGGAACTCTGAGGGTCCTCCTTGCTTCTTGGAGGAAGTAACCCACACCAAGCTACTTCCTCTGTTCACTGCCTCAGACTTCTCATGCACTCCACCTCCACATCAGGTGCGTGGCTCACTAGAAGCATTTGCTCTCCACCCTACCTTCATGGGATTTAGTGATGCAGGTACCCTGTTTAGAGGAATAAAGGCAATTCTTATACCTCCCCCTCCCAGTCCCTTGCCTGGGGTACACTGTTGGGCACATGAATGAGTCCCAAATTCCTTTGTCTCTCAGTCATCCCCTGTAAAATAGGGACAATAACATCTGTCGGGTGTTGTAAGGGTGTGTTTGAGGTTCTTAGATACAATGGTGATGAGCCCCACAAAAACAACTTATACTTAATTGGTTGTGCATGTTATTGTTTTATTACAGCATTAAATTTGGCTCTGGAATTTCTACAGCATTTGCCTTTACTGCCCTTGGCTGAGTCTTTGCTTAGATGTTTGATCATTAGCAGCTGTCATTACTTTAAGAGTTTTAACTCTTTCGTACTCGTTGTTTCACTCATTTGTCCAAAGGAAACATTTCCTAGTTCAGTGGAAAATGTGATATAGCTTTGTTAGAGTCACCAAGAGTAGGATGGTGATCAGAATGATATAAATGTCTCTGGACATTCAAATGTCGGCCTGAACATGTGTGTGCTATCCAAACAACTTGTTGATGCTGCTGGGCTTTCTGCAGATGACTCAGATGTATGTATTTTAAAGGTACTTTTTGATCACTGGTTTTGTATTTTTGGTCATAGGCGCTCAGTGACACATTCCCTTTCATCCCTTATTATTTTTCCCTATGAAAATGTGCCTGGAGCATTTGATGCACTGATAGAATTCTCTCTCTCTCTCTTTTTCTGAGATTCTGAGAAAAATAGACATCTCGATAAACTGGGTTATGTGAGGACAACTTGGATGCCAATGTCTAAAGAAAGAAATAGGGTTCCTGTATGAGAAAGTGAACTGATTTATTGTCCAAGCCAAGCAGTGCCACCTGAAAAGCACAAAAATAACAAGGAGTCCTGTGGCATCTTAAAGACTAACTACTTTTATTTGGGCAAAAGCTTTTGTGGGTTAATGACCACTTCATCCAGTGCAGTAGGTCCCACAAAAAGTATATGCCCAAATAAATCTATCTTTAACGTGCCACAGGACTCCTTGTTTTTGCAGATACACACTAACACAGCTTGAAAGCAGAGAGGATCCATCCCAATATTTCTCTATATCTGTCTCTCTTTCCTTTCTCTCTTTTCTACATGCTCTTTGTATTTTCTCCCAACGTTTTGTCTTTCTTTCTAAATGTCTTCTGCATTTTTTCTCCACAATGCCACCCAAGGCTCACTGCTTTGCACCTTTGAAAAGGGGAATGTTGTATTGGTAACACCATAACCAAGCACATCCTTGGCACATATCTCCAGCATACCACATCGCTCCAAGGTGAAAGAGCAGATTTGTGCTAGTAAAGAGGTGTCAATGATTGGACTTTCCTTTCCTTTTCACCACTGCTTTTCAGTCTGTCACTGTAAGTATAGTCTGTGCAAATTATTAGTGCAGTTTGCTCTACTAGCAGGGAACAAGTGGTAAGAGCTAACCACCCACTGTGATATGTCCCAGCTTAAAAGGTATTTCAATAAACTCTACAGCATACTATTCAGTGGAATCCCAATTATGGACAAACTGAAAAGTCTCCACAATCTGGCAGACTCTAGAAGCATTGAGGAGGCAACATTCTGAGGCCTATGGGAAGACAGAGGTGATGTCTATCACCAGTTGGTCTTGTGCCTAATTTAGAGCATCCAAAGGAGTGAAAATCGAACCTGATCATCTGGAAAGACATTTAAATAACTTAAAGAGAAAGGAACACCGACTATCTAGAATGAAATGAGGTGTAATTAGGTAATATTCAAAGTCAGCGTCTAAAGTCTCTTGGTATTGTAATGGGCTCCCCCAGTTAGCAAGGTTTTGGGTGGACATGATTTGAGAAAGAGCCGCCCAATAAAATGAGGACTGAAACAAGGTTGCAGGGTAGTGCTGCCAGCCACACTAGAGGAAGCAGGCACTGCTGAGTGGGAGGTTTGGCTGCACTGCTGAATTTTTAGAAAATATGGGGTCACCTCAATGCTTTAGTTACCTTTGATGCTACTTTTGATGTCTTGAGGCTAGTAAGCAAGCGCTGGGTCAGCAGAGTCAGCATGGGAATCACAAAGGAACCATGTTAATATTTAGAATATAGAGTTCGAGCCAGGGCTCAGGGCAGTCACGCTAATTTAGAGAAATCTGGAACCAATATGAATTCAGAGGCCAGGATCCCATGGCAGTGAGCACAGTGCTCAACAGTGGCAAACATTTCTTTCCCAAAACCTAGATTTTGGAGTAAAATGCATGAGTTTGGCTTTATCTCTCTTCCCCAGAATAATGATTCACAAGACTGGCTGAGAACAGTTTTTCCCGAGTCCAATATATTTCAAATCTGATTTTCTTTTTGGATAAAATGGATTTTAAATCCCCTGGTGTCTTCTTAATATCAGAGTGTATATTGCCTCCACTGGAATCAGATAATTGTGTATTCATGTTTATCCCCCAGAGTTTTCTAATCTTGTTTGGACATACTGAGTTTGCTAATAAGAAACTGCATTTTTATTGCTGGCCCTGCCCCTGGATTTTTTGAAAGCCTTAAGATGTCTAGGGAGAGAAGAACTGGTCTCTGCTCCAGCGCCAACCCAGGAACCTCTTGGAGGCAATATCTATTCTGAAGACAAAGCACCATGGGTGGGGTCTTTCTGCAGGGGTGCTGGAGCAATTGGTATAATGGGAATACTGGGAGCCATTGAGCCAAATTGTAAACCCTGCATACAATGGAAAGCACTTCAAGCCAGGGAGTTCTGCAACACCCTCAGCAGCACCCCTTGTTCCAGCATCTATATCTTTCTGTGTTAACTTTGGAGCTCACTAACTGATACAATATTCCTATCTAACATCATTGATTGAGATATGTAACATCCATTGGCTGTAAAGGGATTGTATGAGTTTTATTCAGTGCTTCTTATTAGGGTTACCGGGTCTGTCTTTAGCATGAAGTTATATTTTAAACTTATGTTTGGCATAAAATTATGTTGGGCTGAGAAGAGGTCTTCAAACCTGCTGTGATGGATCGGAGAAGTGCTGGCCAGCACCGGGTGACTAAAGGGTTAAACTTAGGTAACTAAGGCTGTTGGCAGGGAGCCAGAAGAACCAATGTGATACAGTGCTGAAATGTGAATTGCATATATGCCTGCTCTTTGTGTGAAAAAATATCTTAAGGGTTGGAGAGAGCAGATGCAGTAATCAGAATTACCATGCCTATAAAAAATATCGGACATGGGAGTGAACTGGGCTTTGAAGAATGGATCAGCATGGATCATGAGAAGAGGGAAAATGTATATTTAGTTGTGATCAGGTTATTTTTCTTTATTTTGCTGTTTGGTAAACTTTCTCTGTGTAAAATCCATGTGTTCTTCCCCCCAACCTCCTCTCACTATTTAAGCCGTGCCCAAAGATATCATTTTTTCTCTGTTTTAATCTGCTCTTTTCTTAGTTGCTCTGTAACACCTAGCAACCAAGTATGCATTGTCAAGTATATCTTTTTGTTTTGTTAATAAAATCACCTTTTCTAAGGTGATGATTTGATTCTTGTGTCCTGGAAGGAAACGGAAGGGGTGTGTGTGTGTGTGTGTGTGTGTGTGTGTGTGTGTGTGTGTGTGTGTGTGTGTGTGTGTGTGTGTGTGTGTGTGTGTGTGTGTGTGTGTGTGTGTGTGTGTGTGTGTGTGTGCGCGCCTAAGACTGAGAGGTCAGCTACCAGAGACTGCTGTTTGGTTTCTCTTTTTTCCAAGAGCTTGGAGATACCCCTCTGGAAGAAGTCCAAGTGCTTCCTTCCTGGGTTCAAGAAGAAAGGGGTCTCTTCTCTTTCACTTGGTGGTGGTAGCTACCTCCCAGAGTCAGTAAACCTGTCACCCTGGGGAGTTTTTGTAAGCAGAGCCTACAAAGGCAAGGTATTTAAGGTCTCTTGTGAGCCCACCTTCTGCATTTGGGGTGTGTCTAGACTACATGGCTCCATTGACAGAGCCATGTAGATGAATTTATTAGACATAGCAAAATGAAGCGGCGATTATTTAAATTGCCGCTTCACTTACATCAAAATGGCCGCCACGCTGTGCCGATCAGCTGACTGTCAGCAAAGTGCGGTAGTCTAGATGGGGATCAGCTGACCCCAGAACTCTTTGTCATCAGATCCTGTAAGCCTCATTTCACGAGGCATAAAAGATCTGATGACAAAGGGTTCTGGGGTTGGCTAATCCCCATCTAGACTACCGTGCTGTGCCGACAATCAGCTGATCGGCACAGCGCGGCGGCCATTTTGATGTAAATGAAGCGGCGATTATTTAAATCGCTGCTTCATTTTACTATGTCTCGTAAACTCATTTACATGGCTCCGTCGACGGAGACATATAGTCTAGGCACACCCTTGGAGTGCCTGAGTGGGAAACAGCTCTGACACCTGCCCTATGCCAACAGCTGAGGACACTCAAAGTGTAGGGTTGCCAACCATCAAGTTTTTCAGAATCAGCATCAATCTCCATGTGATTATTGAAAACAATCTGGGAGATGTTAATAGCCTATTTTAAGAAAATGGCATTACATCATGTAGGGGGAAAAATCTCCTGGAATAGCTTTCCTGAGAGTTGGCAACCCTGCCAAAGTGTTGACTCTATACTACCACCTTCTTTTCCTCAAGAATAAGAGGTGTGTCAGAATTAAGAGGGAGTCTGAACTGGGCATGCTGTACTCTAGTGATGCCTGTCCAGTAGAGCTGTCCCCCCCAAGTGGCCATTACAAACTGGGGTAGTAGTTCAAAGTAGGCCTGGCCCTAGATCCTGGACTCTTGGATGCTGTTTCTGCCATTGGATGCTTCAGATGAAGCATCATAAATCTGAAGGCAGCCTGACTACAAAATGATAATCATTGATATCATTGATAGTAGAAGCATTGATAATAGAACAAGTTTTTTCTCATTCAATAACTGCAAGAAGTATCATGTTTTACGGTGACAATAAGAAATATTAGTCAAACACATGGAATTCAAGATATGCCACTGTCAACGGTCATGTAAATCATTCTGCCAAAAAGGCGGAGAGAGTTGTAGTACAGAGGTGTTAAACATCAGCTCCAGGCCCAGTTTCCAGTTAAAATTAATTGACTAGATTTACCAGCATGCTCCTGCTGCTTTGCACTGCTCTTACAATGCAAAAAAGCCATAAATGTGGTTTAACTGGCCGGTTACACCAGGTTTATGGTTGCCTAGTCTTGCTGGAGCAACAAATAGCAGCCAGCCAAGGTATACCAGTAAATCTAGCTCAATGTCTCTCCCGTTTTCTTCTAAGAGTCAAGATTGTTTTGAATTAAAATAACCCCCCATATTTTAATGTATAATTGAACATTACTTTTTTTAAATTCTGGAAACTATAGAAAAGAAGAGGTTTAGGTGATATGTTTAACTCACAGTGCTATTAATTATAATGTATAAAGCCTGTAAAGATAAGTCTAAGCATAACAATAAAACATGCAAACAAGTCCCAAAATACTGCTAGAAAGTCATTAAATATAATGTCAGTACTATTCTGAAGTTTCCAAGAAGGACTCTAGGGTTTTAGCCATATCATTCATGTTATCACAACATGTCCTAATAATGAACAGGATATATTACATGCTGAGTAAATGACAGAAGGCCATAGCCTCAAACCTTTTCTACACTCTATGTATATATGTGGAAGCAACACAATTATTGGATATGAGACTTTCATATTCCAAAATGTGAGGGCAATATCAACCAAAGGGACGAGTTAGTATCAAGGGAAATACTGAAAAAACTTTCTAAAAAACCAAGATGTGTGACTACCTGCAGCTCAAGGACTATAATAACTTACTTAGCAAGTGATATAGATTTTAAAAACAATTTACTCTGCTATTCAATAAGTATCACCTACTTTCTATGGAAAACCCTGCATCACATAATCCCCATGTCACTATTGAAACAGCATACAAAACACATACATCAAAATTTCAGATAATGTTCAGAGGCAAAAATATGCAATCTGGACAATGATATTTTTTCCTAGGTTTTAATGCTTATTCAAGGACCAATCTCCATCGCTTATGCCCCGGGCTGGGACCCAACATATCTTTGGAAATTTTAGATGTTTAATAAATAAAGGAATTATGTAATATTCTTCAAGTTCATTTTGAATAAAAGCTACTTTAAGTAAAGATATGTGATGTGAAACATCTTTTGTTGTTGTTGTTGTTTTCAGTATTAGTAATTTACTTCCTACACAACAAAATGAGAAAAAATGCCAGTCATATTATTAGAAAGAACAACAAAAACTGTGTACATTTCAGGCATTGAAAATAACTATGGTTCAACCAACTGTGGAGATGATAGAATAATGAAAAAATGTGTTCACTAATAATTTTTTCATCAAATGAAAATGAAAATAATTGTCAAATGTACTATTCACAACCAGCATTCAGCTGCCTCGAGGCACATGTCAGCCCCTCCACCTCAACAAGCAGGACCTGGTTCTCCCCTTGTAATGAGGTGGAGTGGCTTCCCACTGACCCAGAGGTGGATGAGCCCCTCTTAGAGCCCTGGTAGGCAGGGCCCAGCACCCACACATCGTCTGACCTGAAGTCAGGAGGCAGAACCAGAGCTATAAAAGGCCAGCCCAGGAGGCTAGTCAGGGCTAGACACAAGAGGAGCCCGATGCCTGCCCTGTGCTCCTGAGCTAGGAGGCGGTGGTAGACTTACAAGAGGCTGAGGGCTGTGCACAACCAGAAGGCCCTCAGATAGACTATGAGCTGGAGGAACTGCCCACCTTGCCACAAGTGTCAGCCCCCAGAGACCAGAGGACCTGCAATGGAGCCAGGTGTGTCCAGAAGAGGGAGTGTGGAAGTAGCCCTGGGACAACTGACCTTAGTCTGGCTGAGCCAGAGCCTGTAAGTCAGTGTGGTGCAGTCAGGATCCCCACTGACCCAGTGGCAAGTAAGCTGCCACTGTTAGGGCCCTGGGCTGGGATGCTGTGGAGCAGGTGGGCCTGCATCCCCCCCAGCTACCCAACCCATGGGTAGCAGTCACTCCCTCCCTGCAGAGGTGCAGTGAGGCAGAGTGGCTGCCCATTGACCCAGAGGGGGAGAAGCCCCTCTTAAAGCTCTGGAGGGCTACATCCCTCTTTAATACTTGTGCAAATATGAATAACTCAGTAGACTTCAAGGGACTTACACCAGTGTAAGGAAAGTGAGACCACACCTATAGGCCGTGTCCAGACTCAGGGGTTTTTTCGGGAAAAGTAGCCTTTTCCCGAAAAAACTTCCCCTGTGTCCAGACTCAAGCCGCGTTCTTTCAAAATTATTTCGAAAGAACGCGGCTTTTCTTTCGATGGCGGTAAACCTCATTTCACGAGGAAGAATGCCTTCTTTTGAAAGTTCCTCTTTCGAAAGAAGGCGTTCTTCAATGTAAAGAGGCCGTCTTCGAAAGAGAGCATCCAGACTCGCTGGGTGCTCTCTTTCAAAAAAGCGGATTTCTCTTTCGAAAGATCCGCCTGCAGTCTAGACGCGATCTTTCGAAAGAGGCTCTTTCCAAAGATGCTTTCGAAAGAGCCTCTTTCGAAAGAAGCCTGCAGTCTAGACATAGCCATAGATTCGGAAGCATATTCACACACTGATGCAAATAGAGAGTATTACACAGTAAGGGCCTCTTTCTATAAACACTACAATGGAAACAAAGGATGTTCTCTCTCTCTCTCTGTATATAAAAAACTTTTCCAGCTGGGTGACAGTGACATCATCATGTTGTTCTGCCCTCCAGCCTAAGCAAAGTCCCCAGGAGGAAAATCGGTGGCCCTGGGCTCCCCGCTGGCCCCCCAGTTCTCCTGCAGAAGGACCAGAGGGTGGCAGCAGCATCCCCTCACTGCGCTCCACGGCTCCAACACTCTGAGACCCAGTGGGAAACCACTGCCTCTGCCTGGCCTGTGCTCAGGCTGCTGCCTCCATGGTGCTCTAGCCATGAGCCCTACTATCTCCCACAAGATTTCAGCACTAGTGCCGTCTTCCTGGGGGGGTGGGAGGGAGAGGAAAAATCCCTGAGACTCCGTGCGGATCTGGGGGAAGCCAAGGGGCCAGAGGGATGGAGAGAGGCCAGCGTGGTGAGAGGCCGAATTTGGCTACATCACGGGGGGTGGCTGGGGCTGACTGTGGCCCTGGCAGCTGGGGAGGACCAAGAGGCCCAGGACTGGTGAGGAGAGGGGATGAGAGGCTGGAGCTGACACAGTCCTGGCCCTCCCCTCCCTGGCAACTGGGGAGGAGCACCATTGGGCAGGGCCTGGTGTGGCCACGGCCCCTCCTTTCCCCGGCGGCCAGGGGGGAAAATGAGAGGTCAGGGCTGGTTGCAGCCCTGGGGGGAGGCCAAGAGGCCAGAATTAGCACAGCCCCAGCCCTCCCCTCCCCTTCCTGGTGGTCAGGGAGGGGGTCTCAGAGGCTGGGGAGAGAGCTGGCCCTGTTTACACTCCAGAGACAGGGGGGTTGGCGAGCAGAGCAAGCAAGGGGCACCGCCCCCTAGTATGCTTGCATTTGTCTAAGTGCCACAAAAAGTGAGTCCTGCTAGAGTCACTACTAAGTCTGCTTAATCAAGTTTCATTACTGGCAGAGATGTTTTCTCCCACATCCAGCATGCTAGAAAATTTCACTCCTCCCTCTGAGACAAGAATTTGACCTAGTGAGTCATGTACACACCACCTCCTGGCTGGACTACTGTAACTCACTGGATTGGGGGCTGAAGATGAAAGGATTGCAGAGGCTCCAGCTTGTACAGAAGGTCTTGCTCACATCCTGAGCAGCACAGACTTTCAGGAATAGATCATCCTTTGGGATACAATCTCGCCACTAGTTTCCAGCCCCCTTCTTCATGGGGTGGCTACAGATGCAGAACGTGCTTCCGGAAGAGATTTGACTGCTCACCAATAGGCCATTCTGCAAGACCACCTCCTCTTACATAAAGTTTCCACATCATGACCAGAATGATGTAGGAAGAGGAAAGGAAAATAGATGTATATCCCTAGCTCTCAAAACTAAAGAGGAGAGAAAAGCATGACTCCTTGAAGTCTGCCAGGCAGTTTGCCATGCAAATCTAACTTACCTAGGAAGTGATGGGACCTAGAAAAACAAACAAACAAACAAACAAACAAAAAGACGCAGGCCTACATGGACAAAGAGCTAAATAGTTCCTTTGTGTTCTTTATCTGTGTGCCTTATTCCAGTGGGAACTGAGAATAGAACTTTTCTGAAGAGACTTGTGGTGAGTCATAGACCTCTGGAATTCTAATGACTGTACATTTGGAAATTGTATCCCTTTGTTCATCCAGTGCTGTGGCATGTCAAAGCAGGGATGAATATGTGCCATATTGCATAGTTTGTACAACTCAAAATAAAACAGCAGATGAGACTGATGTGGTCCCTGTGGTAACCTAAGCGTCTATGAAAAGATTCATATGTGTGGTCCCAGTGCCATGAGAAGGCTCTGGGTAACTAAGTTCTATTCTCAGTTCCCACTGGAATAAGGCACACAGATAAAGAACACAAAGGAACTATTTAGCTCTTTGTCCATGTAGGCCTGCGTCTTTTTGTTTGTTTGTTTGTTTGTTTGTTTTTCTAGGTCCCATCACTTCCTAGGTAAGTTAGGATGAGGTTTAATAAAGAGAAATGCAAAGTGCTCCACTTAGGAAGGAACAATCAGTTCCATACATACAAGATGGGAAGCGACTGTCTAGGAAGGAGCATGGCGGAAAGGGATCTAGGGGTCATAGTGGACCACAAGTTGAATATGAGTCAACAGTGTGATGCTGTTGCAAAAAAAGCAAATATGATTCTAGGTTGTATCAACAGGTGTGTTGTAAGCAAAACTCGTGAAGTCATTCTGCCGCTCTATTCTGCACTAGTTAGGCCTCAGCTGGAGTACTGTGTCCAGTTCTGGGCGCCACATTTCAAGAAAGATGTGGAGAAATTGGAAAGGGTACAGAGAAGAGCGACAAGAATGATTAAAGGTCTAGAGAACATGACCTATGAAGCCAGGCTTCATGAACTGGGCTTGTTTAGTTTGGAAAAAAGAAGATTAAGGGGGGACATGATAGCGGTTTTCAAATATCTAAAAGGGTGTCACAAGGAGGAAGGCGAAAATTTGTTCCTCTTGGTTTCTGAGGACAGGACAAGGAGTAATGGGCTTAAAGTGCAGCAGGGGAGGTTTAGATTGGACATTAGGAAAAAATTCCTAACTGTCAGGGTGGTCAAATATTGGAATAAATTGCCAAGGGAGGTGGTGGAATCTCCCTCTCTGGAAATATTTAAGAACAGGTTAGATAGACATCTGTCAGGGATGGTGTAGACGGAGCTTGATCCTGCCTTGAGGGCGGGGGGCTGGACTCGATGACCTCTCGAGGTCCCTTCCAGTCCTATTATTCTATTATTCTATTATTCTAACACATTATACCCGCCATAGTTAACTTGAGAAAACTACATGGAGAAAATATTGAGAAAACACAGAACCTATATTCAATAAGGCTGCATCAGAGTCTAGTAAGAATACAGGCAACACAAAATTCTGAGTTAAAAGGTTGAGTTGCCTACAGATGAAGCAATTACAGGTTAGATCTCCCTGGTCCACCACATTCAGGATCTGACTGGTCCTGGACAAGGAAGTTGCCCGACCAGGGAAGGTGGAGATGGGGACCAGGGAAGGCTCCATGACCCACCAACTCCTACGGCCCTGCCAGGAGTTTGCTGCCCCTAAGCCCCGGGAGCTCCAGCAGCCCTGCCAGTGCTTGCAGCCTCAGGAGCTTCTGCTGTCTTGCAGGCACTCATGGTCCTGGGGGGTCCAGCAGCCCCAGCCAGCTTCCCTGCCCAGTTGGCTGCAGGCTCTGGTGCCCCACAGGCTCCACTGCCCCACTGCCCCCACCATCCGGCTCCACTCCTAGCCTCTGGCAATATTTGCCATTGAGGGTCTGTAGTCCTAACCATGCCAGACTACAGATGTTGCCAGATCACAGATGTTCAACCTGTATTTTCGATTGTTAAACAACATACACCTACGAAAGGAGGTTTACTGTTTAACCTCCAGACTTACAGGCAAGCAAGATGGCAGAGCCCCAGCACTGCTGGCCGCTGTGTTGGCGGTGTAGCTATCTGCAGTATAGCTCTCCCCTGTAAGCTCACTGCCTCCATTGGTCACTCTCAGTATCTCTCTACTCTGTGCCTGCTTGGTGTGGCACTCTCTCCCCTTGTAGTAGTATCTAGACTAGTTTCCAGAGACTGACAAGCCTGCTTCAGCCTTGTTTAAAATATATGTGCCTTTCAGCTCATGCAGTAGAGGCTCACACATTAAGCTCACAAGCACCCAGGTTTGATCCTGGTTAATAACCACTGGAATCATTATTAAAATAATGTTTAATTATTCTGTGCTCATCCACAGACTGGTTGGGGGAAGCAGCTCAAAGAATAGGCCGAAATTAAACTGGCCTCTGGACTGAAGGACTGAGTAACACAGATGTTCAACCTTCTTGGGCTATCAACTTCTCCTGGGTGCTCAAGGACTAGCAAGGCCAAGAGCACTATTTCTGACTGCACCTGACATGAAGAGTGTATTATGTGGACGTTGTCACAATAATGTACACCAATCTCCAGGCAGTTACAACCTGAGACTATTCAATAATTTTGCTGCATGTAGCACACTGCTCATTGTTATTTTGTCTAGTCTAGCTTTCAGTGAAAGAAATGGGGTCTCCATGAACTTCCAGTAAGATCTTAGGAGGAATTCAAGGTATTACCCTATTTAGTCCTAAAGGATTCAGGACATCATGACCAAAGGTATCTGCTCTCTCCTTGGACCACGGTGTTGCAGATGTAACAAACTGGAGCTCCCACAATATCAAAGGGAGGCTGCTGCTGGCAGGGTGTGTGATGTGAAAAGGCCTCTGCTCTGAAACTTGCTCCCCGTCCATGGTCAGATAGAACTGGGATTTGTCAACCTTCCTGGCACATTGCCCATCCTTATTCCCAAAGCTTCTGCGGATGGGGTGGGTTTTTGATTGGAGTGATGGAGACTGGGTTTAGTTGACTAATTTCATGCTTCCTGGAATGAATGACTGGTGACCCCATATTGGGGGGGCACCAGCTAAAGGGGAGGACATGTGATCTCCCCACATGACTCCTTCCTGCCCCTCACACAGCCTGGCACCCATGCTCTCCCTGCACCCTCCACCCCCCCATGTAACCTGTGTGGGGAATCAGTCCTCCTGCTGGTCTGGCACTCCCCATTCCTCAACATATTCAGTTGCCCTCTCTGGCAGCAGCCAGAGCTGGATAATGATTGTGATGGCGCTGGTCCCAGATGCTGACTCGTATAGCATAGACACTGCCTGGGACAGAGCCTGGGTGGGTAGGGGGCAGCAGCCCACTCCCTGCACAGGCTCAGCTTCCAGGGACAGAAGCCAACTCGGAGCATGCTGCGGGAAGGGGTGCATTCTGATTCACTCATTTGCTATCCCCAGAAGCTGAGCCTGGGCTGGGGTCATCCGCTGCTGCCACAGCCAGATGCTCTCTCAGTCAGCACAGACCCTGCACTGCATCTGGCAGCATCCCAGGCAACATGGCTAGAAGAGGTTCTGACCCTGCCCTTCTTTTCTGACTCTGGCCCTGCCCCTTCTGCTCCCCACTCTGGCTAGCTACTGGGGGGTGGAGGCACTTGCCTCTGCATTCCCCTCCCAACAAGTTATATAAATAAAATGTTGGAAACTGAAGCAGCAAAAATATGCTTGCCTGGACAAAACAATGATCCTACACAAAGGGAAGGGAGGAGGAAACTCAAGTGCCTACCCAACATATTTGAATGCAGAGATGCCTTTCTGCTGAGATAAGCACAATTTAGAAATTAAGCCTTCCACTGTATTGCCAGTGCTGTATATTTCCTTTGTATCTAAATCCTTATTAGCAGCATCAGTATTTGTCCATAAGCAATATATATAAAATGTATTTATATAAATGTATCTTTAAAAATAAGTTAAAAGCCCAGACAGACTGTTCTTCCTGGCTGAATGATGATCATGTGGGATTTACAATTTAATTGCAAGGACAAACAGACATGCAGCCGACAAGTGACAGAGACAAGAGTCCTTCTGCCAGCAGGGGAGAACTGCTATAACGAGGAAAACTCTCAGCTTGATCTAATTTAGAGCCAAGAAGAGCTTCAGGAGTGTGGGAGAATTAATCTTTTTATTTATCTAGAGAGAAGGAAGAGAATTAAGGGCATTAGGAATTACATTAAAATGGGCAGATTTGTATTTCCTCTTAAGAAATGTTGGAACAGAGTTCCTAACAGCTAAAGTTCACAAGGGCAAGTGCAAGATTTTTAAATAACTGTACAGCCATTCTGTTTATTCTTTTTTTTTTTTTTTTTTTTTTTTTTTTTGGTGGATGGGAAAATGAGACGGGTCTTGCAATAATGTGATCATTGTTACAGGCCCATAGATGAAATACAAATCAATGGGAAATGAAGAGCATTTCTCATACACAAAGAAAATAAATGAGTTTCCCCAATTTAGGGACAAGTTAAGCAAAGAACCTAAGTACATAATCAAGTATTTGTAGTATTGGTTCTTTTGACTTGTAGAACAGGAAAAATTAGATGTTTACTGTATCATCATGATCATGGATTTATTTCATCTATATATTTAAATTTCTTAGAGAAAATACTGAAAAGTCACTTAAAAATTCTTGTCTCTACCTGCATCTTCAACTAGTTCAGCCTGTTATTGATAATATTATAATTATTATTATTATTATTAATTATTAATTTACAGGAATAGCTGAGCAAACCCTGTCACATAGTCCTTTTTTCTAAATGTGTTTACTTTTCATGGACAAGTGCTTTTATCTATTCATGTCAATTCTGTCTTTTTCCATGCGCTTCATTCCCTTTTCATCTTGGCATCTTGACAATGTACTAGCGAAATTACTTACTGCATGCCAATTAAAACCATTTTGATAATTTGAGTCATTTGTAATTTCTTGTACACAACACAGAAATAAATTACCCAAAAAAAGAACAAAAAAATGAGCATGAATAGGGTATAGGTCAGTTAAGAATAAAGCCCTTGTTGTCTGCACTGGATGTCTATTTGTCATTTCAAATGAAAGTAGCTCATGTCCTGCCAACTTTGTATGGTTGTATTTTCTAATGTATTTGAAAAGCTTTCTAATAAAGTCTATTCTAGTATAATGTTAACAGTCTAATATACCATATTTTAGATTAAGTTTATTCTACAATTTACATAAATTAGCTGCTAAGAAAGTGTTGCAGCACTGGACAGTTCTGACAAACATAAGTCATGCTTGGCAATAATTAGATTTCATTGAGTAAAATGCAATCATTAATGGAAAATGACAAATAAATTTTCTACTAGCACACTGTCAACACATGAGTAAATCCAGCTCTAATCTGCAAAGCCGCAGTTCAAAAAAAGCATTTCAGTAGGTGCCTAATTTTAAGAGTGTGCTTAAGTCCCATTGATGTCAATGAGACCACTCCTGTG
This sequence comes from Pelodiscus sinensis, assembly GCF_049634645.1. Classification (NCBI taxonomy): domain Eukaryota; kingdom Metazoa; phylum Chordata; order Testudines; family Trionychidae; genus Pelodiscus; species Pelodiscus sinensis. Next base: position 75,009,907 of record NC_134712.1, read on the forward strand.
ATAAGGGCTAAGCCAAGTGCCTTGGTCCCTAAAAGCCAAAGCTTGTAAGATATTGCTTTGTTCATACGGTCTTTGATGGGACTGAACTTCTTATGTCCTTGTTTCTGTTATATAAAACTATTATTATTTTATTTATTATGCTTAGAGGCCAGAACGGACCAAAAAGAATTAAAACTCTATACAGCAGAACTATATAGTCAATGTGAAGGGTGATATTGTATGGATGGAAACATCTGTATAATTTGAAATAAGAAGGAATTCACTTCTAACCAATCTTCTAACACATCCTTGTATGTACCCTTTACTTGTTAATCTGATTTTTATTTAGTTCTAAAAATGGTCTTGCATACTAATTCAGATTAATCAGGTCTGACTGCATATAATTAAAAATTAGTAAGACAAAGGCAGATCCTAAATCAATCGTCAAATAACATCTTCCTTCAACTACAAAAGATTAGACTTTATGCACCAGTTGTTACAAAGGGGAAAACAGTTATTAGAGATGAGCATGAGAACATTTTATCACTAAAAAATGAAGCACATTTGCCTAACGAAATTAAATGATCCAGACTATAAAACGCATTTACAGAGCTTAAGAATTATGACACTGTATAGCAGAATCCATTGGCAGTAGCCATTGGCAGCCAGCATTAGACTCTAGTTCTCACTAAATTCCAAGAAAAAGAAGCTCTGCAAAACAGTGAACTTATGCAACATTTGAATATTTACACCAGGAGTCATATAATTTATGTGGGAGGGTACTGGATCTGGACCAGCAATGGAAAACAATGTGCATATGTTTTATTCAAAAATTATCATAAAATGTATGTACATTGAGAGAGAGTTATTCAGAGTGTTATTTTAAATTGGATGATTAATGAGGTAAAAGAAATGTGAAAAATACCGTGAAATATTTGAGAAATATTATTCTACCAACTACAGCAGGAAACAGTTCAGAAATCAAAACTTCTGGCAAGAATGCTGCAAAAGAGGCTACTAAATGAGTGAGACAAATATGTGGCTGCATGATTTCCGACTCAGACCACATCCTTCTTTTTTGTGTGCACCAGCAAACTCTGCATCAAGTAGGCATGTAGGCGAGTAGTCAAGCAGGCGACTACCCGATAAGCCTAGACTTATCGGGAAATCGAGATAACTACCCAACTACCTGCTTCCCCCCTTGCTGCCTCTGCATCAGAGGCAGAAAGGAGGGAAGCAGGAGCCAGCTCCCCCAGCACTCCATACTGCTACCTCTATCAGAGGCATCAACGCAGGAGGTGGGGCAGGGGAGGCTGCCGCGAAGCAGCATCTGCCTGTGGCAGGCCCAAGCTCACTGCAGGCAGAGGCTGCTCCGGCAGCAACCGCGGTCCACAGGAGGTCCTAGCCAGGAGCTGTGAACTCCCCCCGACCCCGCCCATGGACAGGGACTACTGCCATGAAGCAGCCTCTGCCTGCAACAGCCCGGGCTGGTCACAGGCAGAGACTACTCCAGCAGCAGCCCCTCTCCGCAGCAGCCTGGGCTGGCCGCTAACAGGAGCTGCTGCCAGAGAAGACTCTGCCAGAGGCCAGCCCGGGCTGCCACAGACAGGGGCTGCTGGACCTGGTGCAAACTGGGACTAAACAAGCCCAGCTTAGTCCTGGCTCATGCAGTGTCCAGGACCTACCCCCACTGTGCATCTGCAGTTTAAATGTAGTAGGAGCCAGGCTGTCTGCATGACCAGCTCTTACTACATTTAAATTGCAGAACCGAAGCAGCCTTCCCTTATTGACTAATTGTGTAGTTGATAAAAATGTTATGGACTACACGATTAGTGGATTACCTGCCTCTTAACATCCTTATCATCAAGCAAATGCTGTGTCCTTTTTGTGCTGCTTAGGGGTCTTAAAACTGCCCGAATGAGGCATCTGAGGATTCTGCAGCTACAGCCCTGCAGCAGGATAGAGATCCCACAAGTTCCACAAGACCAGCTGTCATAATTGCAGGAGTGGGTAAAATGTACTTTGCAAAGGTGGGATTAGGTGGGAAGAAAACAACACACTGTGGTGATTTGCAGGAAAACATCAGTAGAATTTCAGCAATGTACAGTGAGTTTTTCTTTTTTTAAATAAAGGTTTTAATGAAATTTAAGTGGGGAATAGAAAGAGATTTGATGTCTATTTTCACAAGAAGGAAAGAAATTTTACAAGGTTTAAGAAAGATTTGTTTTGTTTTCTCAGTGTCTGAATTGCATATCTATCTATCTATCTATCTATCTATCTATCTATCTATCTATCTATCTATCTATCTATCTATCTATCTATCACAACTTTTTAAGTAGCATGAGGAATCCACCATCTCTTTTGTCGAATTTGTGGTTGGAGCAGGAAAACAAATGGAAGAAACTGCTAGAAATGAGTGGGAGTGATTATTGCAGGGCAAGATGGAAGCATAACTTACAAAAATAGTCCTGAACAGAACTTTTATCTGCCACCGCCTTCATAATCGGCAGTGTAGAGCTGTTAGGGACAGTGGAACCTCAAAAGTGGATGGGTTGGCTGGAATGAGGACACAGCCAGGGGAGCCAGGAATGGGCTCCTTCATTGTGACTCTTTAGCTGTCTCTGTTAGTTGGGCTCCTATGAAACCCTGGATAGAAATGAAAGCTTCTCTCCACCCCTCAGAAAACCAGCTATCATGCTTTTTTTGATGGCATGCTGAGAAGCTCATTTATTAAGGGGAGGAATGGGCAAAGTTTTCACCACCTTGTGCTCAGCATTAATGACCCACATGCAGAATAACCAAGACCATACTTAATCCCTGGCTTCTCTGCTCCCAGAATGGGCGGCGCTTCTGGCAGATGGGGCAGGTCTGGCAGGCCAGCACACTGCCTGGCACTCCAGCTTCGATTTAAAGGACCTGGATATCTGGATGTTGACACTGCCACAATAGTAGCAGCAGCCAGGAATCCCAAGCCTTTTTGAACTGCTGGGCCTGGGGCAGTTGCCCCCTTTGTCCTCTCCCTCTCCCCATCAACAGGGTCTGGCCCCAGAATGCACGCAGGAAAGAGGGATGTCTATTGAATCACCCTACTCTATGACCAGAGAATGTACGCTTGTTTTTCTTACAAGTTTCCTCCATGTTTGTTTTAGTAATAGACTTACTGATGCCAAATCTCAAAAGTTGTGATGAAATGAATGCAGTCTATCCTATTCTATTATTTGTGTGAAATCCTGGCTGCATTGGAGATATTGACAAAACATCCATTGACTTTAATGAAGCCAAGATTTCACTCTTTATTTTTAACCAAAATTGTATTATACTTAAGAACTATAAAACTGTGAGTAGGTAGGCTGCATAGATGCATTACAATATACACCATGGAGAACAAGTTGGATTACATCTGTGCACAATGATCTTTATACTAAGACACACAGCTACCACTGTAAAGATATGAAATATAGAAGTTAGATTCCCCTCAGAGTCTGTCAGATATCCTGTGGAAATGCTTCACAATACGAGCATGCGTTCTATTTTTGGAAATAATTAAATTGTGGTGTAACGAGTTATTAGACTATGCGGTGATGTAAACCCCAAAAGCAAAATAGTTGACATTCCAATATTATGCTCTGGGTGATGGGTCAAAAATCATGTCTTTCAGCTCTGTTGAAAATAAAAATTAGATTCAATGGAAACTAAAAATGTACACATTTGTTATGCATAGGCTAACATATTTAGCTAGATTAGGAAATAAATGCTATTTACATGTAGCTGTTTAAAAACATAAATCCTTCTTGCTGCACTGATTTGCAAAAATCACTCAGTACTTACACATACCTCATGCTTATCCTCTAAATCAACATTGATAAAAACAAAATTCTGAATATAAGAGGGCATACAGTGTGAAATGCTCTTTGTCGTTTTCATTAATACAGTGCAGTGAAGTAAAAAAAATAAGAATGAATAAATTGCTGTTCTGACAATAATCACACAGAAGATACATGTATCACAGCTTATATATCTCCTTTTAAATAAATGCATTATGCAGCTTCTAAAAGCTGCAGCTGCTTCTCAAGGTGGTGTAAAAACTGAGCAACCTGAAGCATATTTATACAGATTAAGAGGTTTCTAATACTCCAAAGAGCACTTACTCTGCATGAATTTGCTTCATGTTGCCATGCATCTCTAAAACCTGAAAAAGGAGCCCAAGTAATTCTGAAAGTCAATAGTATTTTGGTAAGTCAATCAAAGGGAAAAATGGGGGGGAAAATGTTAATTGGCCCTGGCAAGCCAGTCATGCAATTGGCAATGCAGAGGTTTTCCAGTATTCTCCAGCTATGTCCTTTGTGCTGCTAAACCTCCCAAATTGTAGTCACAAAGCAAGTAATTATGCTAATATGGACTCAAAAATGAAATAATATGATGGAAATTATGTTTCCTTGAGAAAGTGTTCAATCATTACAACTAATATTTATTAAAGCGCTGTCCCAGAAACTGAAGTGTTACCCAGCTGTCTTACTCTAAGGCAGGAGTAGGAGACCATTTTTGCGTCAGGAGCTATTGACCCAGAGAAAAATCAATCGTTGGTCACACATAAGTGAGAAGAAATAACAACCCCTCACTGACCTCCTCACAGATTCAACCAATGGGAGCAACGTGGGTGGTACTTACACAGAGGGTTTCCGTGCAGTGAGCCGAGGTGCACAGAGCCACTTCCTCCCCCTGCCAGGCAGAGCCTGTGAGCTGAATCTTGCCTCAGCTTGCCTGGATTGGGTCCATGAGGTGTGGGGTAAGCCCCGTGCCCCAAAAGGAGCCGGTGCTGGCATTTCAGACATCCCAGGCGAGCCCTGAGCCTTGTGGGCCATATCAAGGCAAGCTGCACGCCAGATCCAGCCTTCAGGTTCCCCATCCCTGATTTAAGTAGGGTTACCAGATGATTGAACCAAAAATACCAAACACCCCTTCCCCTCCCAAAAAAAAAAACCACCAGGAAAAAATTCTGTTGGGGGAAAAAAGGGGGGGGAGGAGACCAAAGTTGTTGAACAAAAAAAAATTAAAATAAGACAGCATTAAAACAGCATATCCCCTTTAAGAGTGAATGCAGGGATAGGAACAGGAGCAGTTGAGCACTAAGGCACAGGGGAAGTGCTTCCCCTTGGTCGCCAGCCAATTTGTGCCCACAGCCTTGCAGAACCAGGTAAGCATGGGGTCAGGGGGCTGAGGGTGTTGTGAGCCAGGGGGAGTTCAGGGGTGGGTGGGGGGCTGGGCACTGAGTGTCTGTGGGGTTGCCAGGTGCCCGGCATTTTCGCCTCCTGGCTGGGGAAAAATCAGAAAATACCGGACATTTTAGGTATCCGGTATTCTATTAATTTTTTACTGGACAGGAGGCAAAAATACCGGACTGTCCAGGTGAATACCGGACACCTGGCAATCCTAGGTGTGGCATTTTCAAGCTTTATGTGTTTACCTCTTTTTTCATATGAATCATCATCTTTAAGAGAGAACAGACATATAGTATTCAGAAAAAAGGACCTATATGTAACCATCCACTGACACATCACTGAGCTGAACCAATAATGTCATCTGAATGAGGATTACATGTCCTGGTAAAAGATTTCTACTTTTTTAAAAAAATCATCCAGTTCTTATACCAATTACACTTGACTCTGTGCTGAGCAACAAATAGGGTGTTCCATCAATTGACTTTGCACATGATCTGGTGAGACATATTGACTAATGCTAGAGAATAGATTCAGCAGTGTCTGTTACAGCAGATGAATTTTATGGTGTCTGTTGTGATGTTTGGGAAGGTAAGCATCATGTTGCAGTAGTATAGGAGATAAAAAGAAAAAGAGAAGGTAGGATACATAATTAACAGTAGATCAAGCTCATGAAGTCCATTATCTGGTGATATTAATCTTTAAGAGGAGAGAAGGAAGTGAAAAAGAGTGGTAAAGTATTTCACCAGACACGTAAGGCAGGATGCGATCCATTCTGCTATCAAACAAATATTCGAAAGACTAGCGAACTTCAGCAAAGTCCTTCCTACAAAACCCCATGTAAATTGCAAAAGTGAACAAAATACAAGGAAAAGCACAAGCCTTTTTTTCATATATGCAAACAAGGTATAGTTAATGCATGTGATTGTCTCAAAACAAATTTACTAGATTAAAAAATAGTCACACTTCTTAATTACACTGTTAAAAATAATAATATAATGAATTTAAATGTATTATGAATATTTTGGATACTTTCCTACATTTTCAAATCTATTCATTTCAATTACAACTCAGAATGCAAAGCATGCAATGCTTATATTATTTTTACTATAAATTATAATATATTATGTTATATTATTTTTACTATACATTTTTGTGCTGTCTAAAAAAAATAAAAGAAAGTATTTTTCCATTCACCTCATAAAAGTACATTCAGCCCTACCTCTTGTTCAGACAGCCACTAAGGCAAGCAACGTTTATTTGCATTTACAGGAAATAATGCTGCCTACTTATTTACAATGTCACCTGAAAGTCAAAACTGGCATTTGTATTGCACTATTGTATCTGTTTTGCAAAATATTTACATGCCAGATATGTTAAAAATTCATATGCCCCTTCATGCTTCAAGATGTAGGCTCCAAAGTTTTACACTGTTTTACTTTTGAATGCAATGGTGTAAAAGTAATGATATTTCTACATTTAAAAGTTGCACTTTCACTTTAAAGAGATTGCACTACAGCACTTGTCTGAGGTGAATAATCTCGTGATTATTTGCCATGATTTATTTTAATCACTTGGCAACCCAAGTGCAAACTATGGATGCCTGAGAACTTATGGAAAAAGTGACAAATATTCAGTACAAACTACTTTTCCATACATTGAATTCCAGAGTTGTACCAATCTCTTAGTACGTAGTGCCCTAGGCTTTGGGAGCATCTGAAATGAAAAAAAGCACATCTGTCAGATAGTTTAGCACAGGAAGCAAACTAAATGGTGAAGAAGATTGTGAGGTTAATAACGAAGAAAATGTTGAAGATTCAGGAAGGGAAGCAAACTGACAAAAATAATGAGTTGTTAACTTTGGATTATTGAACCGGTTCACTTTTAACAGGCCATGTAATTGTAACAGAGTTGTTGACTTGAGTCCCACGACTTGAACTCGAGTCCGACTTAAGTCGCCTAGGTGGCTCGACTTGAGACTTGACTCGGGTTCATTGTTTGTGATTTGAGACTAGATTTGAGACTTGCTAATTTTGTTAAATTGACTTGGTGAAAAAATTGTCCGAAAATGCCAATATTGATGGCTTGTACAAAAGTGACTTGACATTTTTTAAATTAAGACTTGAGACCCAACTTGGGACTTGACTCGAAATTGGCTTTAGGGACTCGAGACTCGACTTGAGACCCAACTTGGGACTTGACTCGAAATTGGCTTTAGGGACTCGAGACTCGACTTGAGACTTGAACTATAGTGACTTGAGACTCGACTTGGACTTGACAATGACGACTTGAAGACAACACTGAATTGTAATTAGTGAAAATACTATCATGATGTTGTTTGTGTCTGCCCCAGACATAGGCACTTGCACCACTACCAAGCCTTGCAGAACCTACTACAATGAAGCTGTGACCTAACTGGAGCTTCTGGGTGCTATTGTCTTTCATACAAACATGAAGAGCAATGGTCCTCTGACTTCCACTATTCTTGTTTACAATTTTTTAACTTTTTTTTGGCAGTCTTATAGTAGTGTTTTAAGCTGGCTTCAAACATATCAGTAATGTAGCGTTGCCAAGATGTCTTTGAACTATAAATCTACAAAAATAGAGATGACTAAATGTATAACAGTCAAGGTGCAACTCAAGTACTAGACTCGAGATAACGTTTTTCTCTCAGATGCATTTGTGTGGAGCTCTTTCTTTCTCTCTGCATACATCCAGATATGATACTGGCTCTTTGTATGCACAAGACAGCATGTTTTCTACATTGTTTTGTCAGCATAGCAAATCATGGGCAATAAAATCAGTGCAATGTGCAAAACGTGGCACATAATACATTGCTCATTCTTGGTAGCATGCATCACATTTGTCACTTTATTGAAGCCATAAATCTGGAGGGCTTGTTGTCAGTTCTATTTTTAAATAGTAGAGAGGCACTCAGATGCTATGATAATGGAAGCCACAAAAGTACATTGCTGGGGGAGAGTAGACAGACAGAAGTACAGAGTCTTCACCAATTGTATTATACATCATCTATCTGACTCTTGGTTCAAATTGCCATGGTGAGATGAAGCTTTTCCTGACACTATCAAATGCTTTCACACAGTCATTGCTTGATGGCTTTGATACAACTCTGGGGCACCAGAGAAAAGCCTATCGTTAGCATGAAGTGGCTTCAGCTGGATGTTCAGTTCCCTGTAAAACCCTTGGCTTCAAAAAGGACAACCACAGCAAGTCAGCAAGTCAATTGCCAATATACTGCATTTAGCTTGCACACTGCAATATGGTTTCTTCCATATTTTGCTGCATTTTCAAAAATTTCTTCCAAAGGCAGTTGTACCATCTGGTAAGCAATTTGCCTTGAACAGGTAGTATTTGTATTTGTGGGAATAGGCTAAAGTGATTTTTGACACTCAATAGATTGCCTGCTGTGAATGTAGATGCCCACTTACTGCTATTCTTCTGTCCACTGTCTTACCTACTACAGTATTACAGCTAGTCTGCTGCCTTCTGATCATAGGTTTCTGCTATATTACCACAAGGCTATTTTGCCAGAGGATATTATCATGTGGTTATTTCCACTTTCCTTCTATTGCTGCCCCTTCTACACTCCCAACATATTCTATTACCATTTTTCATGATTACAGTACTAGCTGCTCCTCTGACTACTGCTTTCACCTGAATACACTTAGGGATGTTAAATATCAGTTCATTGAATAGTTGATTAACCTCATGAATTCTTATCAGTTACTTGACTATTTTATAGTCCCCGGGGGTGGGGCTGGCAGACAGTGTGATCTGGCTCCCCTTCCAAAGAGCCCCCTGCCACTCCGCACTGCTGCTTCTGTATCAGAGGCAGCAGCGTGAGGTGCCAGGTGAGAGTTGGTCTCTGAGGGAAGCCAGTTTAAACCCCACGCTGCTGCCTCTGTATCAGTGGCAGCAACGCAAGGTGGCAGCAGCCCCTGTCCAGGGGGGCATGTCTGAGCTCCCAGACCTAGCACAAATTGGAACTGAGTCAGGCTGCCTGCCCATCTGGCTCCTAATACACTTTAAATGCAAAGCTGCAGCAGGGGTAGGTCCTGGACCCAATGCAAGCTGGGCCTGAGCTGGGCTTCTAGAGAGCCTGCTAAAAAATGTACTACAGGAGGAGAGAATGTGTGTAGTCTATAGCATTAACCTATAAACTTTTGCTTATCAGTTAATCGGTTAATTGACTACACAGTTACATCCCTGGAATACACCTCACATCCAATGGGGCAGAATCATGTTGACCAGGCCCTGGGCTACAGTGCCTTGTGCATGAGCATTGCTTATTCCTAACAAGTCTGTCTGTGTGCAGGTACCAGTGGTTTGTTCTTTTCTGGAGCTTGTGATCAACTGGGACTCCAGTGAACACAACCTTCTAAAAGCAACAAGAATAAATCAGAACCCAAGATAAAAGATTTTTAAAGCAATAAAACACTGTGTGTCTTATCTAGTGTCTACTATTCCTGTCATGGGAATATTAGCAGATTTAACTTCCCCAGCACACCAACCTCTGAATTCTGGCTTCACCTTCACTCTCTGTGTCTCTGACAGCCCCAAATCTTTGTTCTCTCAGTTCACAAATTGGACCGGCTGCCCAAGACCAGTCTGGTGAGCTCAGCAGATATTGGTGGTAAAACATAAGAACACAGGATATGTCTAGACAGCATCCCTCTGTTGGCAGAGGGATGCAGATTAGGCAGGTCCACATTGCAAATGAAGCGGGGATTTAAATATCCCACACTTAATTTGCATAAAAATGGCCACCGTTTTTGCTGACTCAGGACTTTGTCAGCAAAAAGCAGCAGTCTAGAGGGGGATCTGTTGAGAAAGAAAGCCTTTTTCGACAGATCCCTTATGCCTCCTGCAAGTAGGTTTACAGGATCTGTCGAAAAAATCTTTCTTTCTCAACAGATCCCCCTCTAGACTGCTGCTTTTTGCTGACAAAGTGCTGAGTCGGCAAAACCGGTGGCCATTTTTATGCAAATTACGTGAGGGATATTTAAATCCCCGCTTCATTTGCAATGTCGACCTGCCTAATCTGCATCCCTCTGCCGACAGAGGGATGCAGTCTAGACATACCCATAAACATAAGAACAAAACAGCCATACACGGTCAGACCAAAGGTCTATCTAGCCCAGTATCCTGTCTGCTGACAGTGGTCAATACCAGGTGCCCCAGAGGAAATTAACAGAACAGATAATCCTCAAGTGATCCATCTGCTGTCATCCTGTCCCAGCTTCTGGCAAATAGCCATTGATGGATCTAACCTCCATGAATATATCTAATTCTTGTTTGAACACTTTTATAGCTGTGTCCTTCACAACATCCTCTAGCAAAGAGTTCCACAGGTTGACAGTGTGTTCTGTGAAGAAATACTTCCTTTTGTTTGTTTTAAACCTGCTGCCTATTAATTACATTTGGTGACCCCCTAGTTCTTGTGTTCTGAGGAGATGTAAATAGCACTTTATCTACTTTCTCTATACCAGTCATGATTTTATAGACCTCATTCATGTCTCCCACCCCTTGGTTGTTTTTTTCAAAGCTGAAAAGTCCTAGGCTTAATCTCTCCTCGTACAGAAACTGTTCCATACCCCTAATCATTTATGTTGCCCTTTTCTGAACCTTTTCTAATTCCAATATATATTTGAAGTAGAACTTCAAAGCAAATTGCTCTTGCATCATGTATCAAGTATTTGAGGAGAAGAGTATATCAGAGTCCACCACTCCCCTTCTTGGGTTTATTTCCTGAAAATCCTACTATTGAACTACCTTAGTTTATGCACATAGTAAATAACAAATGAAATCTGTCAAGACTAAGCATAGGCGACTGCGGGAGAGGAACAGCCTAGGCGTGCGAGGGAACCAGCCCTGTGACCACTCTACTACATGACTCTTCCCCACACCACTCCTAGACTGGAGGAAGGTTGTCCCTAAGAGGGTGCAGAGCCTGGACAACTCCCCGTCCATCCAATACCTGCCTCTTCCTGCCTTCTCACTGCCCCCACTCCACTCCTTCCCTCAAGCCTTCACCCCTGCTCCACTCCACTCCACATTTTCCCCCTCCCTTGAGTGGTCCAGGGAACATGTAGAGGGCCTGGTGCCCAGAGCAGGGGTCAGGCCTGTCCCCACATTCACCAGCAGTGGCAAGAAATGGAGCAACCCAGCCACAGCCTGCTCTGCATTCCCCGACTTTGAGCCACATCACTCGGAGGAGAGATCTTGCAGGAAGGGGTGGAACTGTCCCCACACTCGCTGGCGGCAGGAAGTGGAGTGATGTGGCTGGGATCCAGTGGAGTGAAGTGGGCTGAGGCTGGGTCACTCCATTTCCCATCACTGCCAGTGAGTGCGGTGGGGGGGCCTGACCTCTGCTTTACCCCACCAAATCCCAGCCACATCACTCCACTTCCTGCCGCCCAGTGACTGTAGTTTCACCCCTTCCCCAAACCCACTCTCCTGAGCAATGTGCCTCAAAGCCTGTGGGCATGAGGCCCCCCATTTTTCCCCTGGGCCTGCTCTGGATCCTGAGGAGCCTCCCAAAGCATGGACCCCAGGGCGGTTGCCCTAAACCATCCAGTGGATGGGACAGCCAGGACAGTGTCATTATTTCCATGCCCCTGGCAGTGGGAAAAGACTTTGCATGCTCCCCTCTGCTGCCCCCAGGCCAATCAGGGTCTGGGGACGGGGAGCATGTGAAGTCACTTGTTCCCTGCCCCCGCCCTGCAAGGGAGCACTGAACTCAGAGTCAACCGCCAGCTGAGCAGCAGCTGGCAATTGACTTTAAGTGCTGAGCTTCTTGCAGAGCGGGAGGAGACTTCACGTGCTCCTCCTTCCCCCAAACCCTGATTGGCCTGGGGTGGGGGGAGCGCACGAAGTCTCCTCCCGCCCTTGCAGGACAGGGGCTGAGCGGGAGGAGATTTCATGCGCTTCTCCCTCCACCCACAGGCTCTAATTGGCCTGGGGTAGCGGGGGAGCAGCAGGGCATCTGCAGGCTAGATCAGCTCACTTGGCGGGCCAGATCCAGCCCGTGGAGGCCCTTTTGCCCACCCCGGTATAGGGAGAACATTGTAATGTGAAGATGCAGAGTGTAAAATGTAGGTACAGGATTTGTCCACATTTTATGAATAAGTGAAGGGGACATTGTCAAAAGCACAAAACAGCATCCAGCTCCCATGGCCGTTGATCCTTTCCCTCCAAGGGAACGTCTACACTGCACGCTTATTTTGAAATAAGCTATTCCGGAATTGTTATTCTGAAATAGCTTATTTCAAAACAGCACGTCTACACTACAGGGAAGCCTCAAAATTAGTCCGAGACAAGCTTCTCTAATGTAGCTGTGCTATCTCGATTTAGAGCCCCAGGAAGCACTGGGGAGTAATAACTTAGAATGGCCCCGGTCAGGGGCTGTTTCGAAATAGCAGTGGAGCATCTACACACGTCTTATTTTGAAATATCTATTTCACAATAGGCGTTACTCTTCTAAGAATGAGGTTTACAAATTTCAGAATAAGCCATCCACTATTTCAAAATTATTTCAGAATAACGCATTGTTATATCAAAATAATCCTAGTTACCTTGAAATAAAGGTGCAGGATAGTCACACCCTTAGGCTACGTCTAGACTGGCATGCACTTTTGCGCAAAAAAAGTTCCGATCGCCATTTTCATGATCGGGGGTTTTTTTGCGCAAAACAAATCTGAGCTGTCTACACTGGCCCTTTTGTGCAAAAGTTTTGTGCAAAAGGACTTTTGCCTGAACGGGAGCAGCACAGTATTTCCACAAGAACGCTGACAATCTTACATGAGATCGTCAGTGCTTTTGCGGAAATTCAAGCGACCAGTGTAGACAGCTGGCAAGCTTTTCTGGAAAAATGGCTGATTTTCCAGAAAAACTGGCCAGTCTAGACACAGCCTTAATGTTTAAAGCTATCTAGAATGGTTTCAGCTATACAACCTGTGCTGAGACTGACTGAAGTAATAGTACTATATCCCTGTGCACCACTTTAAAAATTTCCCATTGAGGCTGCATTTCCAGTCCGAGCAAGGTGTGATTCTCCCTTCTCATGAATATACTTGTGCTTGCCCAATGAGAGCAAGCATGAGTGTAAATTATTGTGTAGCCATGGTAGCAAGGGCAGCAGCTGCAAAGTTTGGACATGCTGAGTACAAACCCACCTGAATCATGTGGTTACGTACTTAGTATGGCTAAGCCATGTCACTGCCACTGCCTGTGCTGCAACTATTTGCGAATACAAGTGTGCGTACAAGTGTGGGAACCCCACTCCAGCTCGGAATATAGATACAGCCTGAAAAGTCACACATTTGAGTGATGGCTACAGGTTGCTTATTAAAAGGGGAAGAGAGTTGGTTTGATCAAATGGGCCACTGGCATCAGGATTTCAGTGACATATATTTATGGTAGGAAAGAAAAACGTGACTTGCTGGGCCTCTCTCAAAATTTTATTCCATGTTTAACCAGGTTGTAACACTGACAACCCGAATGAATGGCTCACCTATACTCACAGTTGTGTTGATTAGTAATCTCACAGTAGTCTTTTTGTTCCCGAAATAGACAAGCTAGTAAACACTTTTGGCATAAATACTCATGCATCCAGTTCTGAAGTCTGACTGCTATAAACATTCATACCCAGTAAAACTTGATGGCACAATTATTCATAGAAAACAAACACAAAAGAGTGTGTGATGATGGTTTGAAGAATTCATTTTAAGATCTAAGTACTTGCAAAACATTCTTTGCAATATTCACCCAGCTATATGTAGAATAAACTTCTTAAAATTCTTTAACCATATGTGCTTGCCCAAATATATATCAAGCCCACGTGTGAGACTGCAGAAAGACCCAAGACAATGATGCCAGTCATATTCTTGGCACCCGTTGTCTTGATGCAGCTGCCAAATATGGTGTAAATTTCCTTTGAACATGTTGCAAGTCTTGCTTATCTTTCCTTACCCACAGATATACAAGAATAGGAGGCAGAAGCCAGTGACAGATTGGTGACCAGACAGGACCAACAGGTGGCCATTAAACAACCAGCAGCATTGAGAGTGTCAGAGACCACACGCAGGAACCAAAAAGCCCAAGTTCTGGCTTTCTCAGTAATCTCTTCCATGGAGAAAAAAAAGAAAAGAACCTGACAGAAAGGTCCTTCAGTCAGTGTACCCCCAGATGATGGAGAAGAAAGATGATGTAATAGAATCAGAGTATGTCTACACTGAATTCCTCTTTCGAGAGAGGAATGCAAATGCAGTTGAGTGAAATTGCAAATGAAGCGTGGATTTGAATTTCCCGTGCTTCATTTGCATAATCGCATTCGGGCACTATTTCGAAAAAAGAAACGCTGTCTAGACGTGGTTATTTTGAAAGAAAAACCTTTCAAAATTCCCCTTAAACCTCACTTTATAAGGAGCAATGGTAATTTCAGAAGAAGGGTTTTCTTAGAAATAACTGCGTCTAGACAGCGTTTCTTTTTTCGAAATAGAGTATTTCAAAATAGCGTCCGAACGCAATTATGCAAATGAAGCACGGGACATTCAAATCCGTGCTTTATTTGCAATTTCGCTCAGCTGCATTTGCATTCCTCTCTCGAAGGGGTGCAAATGTAGACACACCCTAAGAAAGAAAGTAAGTAGAGGGAATATCAGTCACACATTTGGTGACCGGTTGAAAACAATTAGCAGCTCATTAGGACAACAGCTCTCAATAGTCCCTTTGCAACAAAAGGCCTCCAACCAGTAGCACCTTATTCTTGTTCCTTGCAAAATGTAAACAGGTTCAGAGGGGCTGAGGTTGCTGGGGCAGCCAGTCCCCACACCACCTGGACTGTACCATGTCCCCCCTTCCCTCCAGCCCTTTGAGCTGATCAGAGGAGCAGCAGCAGCAGCTGGGAGCCCCAGCCCTTTTAGAATCCCCACCCCGCTGTCCCCATTGGCAGGCCTGGGCAGGTTCAAACAAATGACACACACTTTCTGCCCTGTACCCATAACGTTCTCTCCTCACCCTCTCATACCAGCTATCTCTGGGATCTTCGAAGGGGCTTATGGGAGATCAGCACCTAGCTCCCACAAAATGTCAATAAGCCCTTGGACTCCTTTGAAAGTTCCACCATAAAACATTATAACTCTATAGGTTCCCAGATGAACACTATACTATTTGCCAAGTAAGTTGTGGTGTTGCTCATTTTAATTTTGTCCTAATATTTAAAGTTGTGTGATGGGATTTGGGAGTGTTGGATTTTCTAGTATGTTCTAGTATGTTCAGTTCTTGCCAGCTGTTAATTCCTTTTATAAAATGCCTCTTTTGATTTCTCGA
The DNA here is from genome assembly GCF_049634645.1 of Pelodiscus sinensis. NCBI lineage: Eukaryota > Metazoa > Chordata > Testudines > Trionychidae > Pelodiscus > Pelodiscus sinensis. Next base: position 75,025,452 of record NC_134712.1, read on the forward strand.
GAAAAAAGTAATAGCCAGATTTGAAGGTATATCCAGAAGCCAGAATATGTGGGCTGATGGTAAGATGGTAGGGTCCATGGCTGGTTGGCAAAATAAACATACCAATAGGTACTACAGGTGAATGCAGAATACAAAAGTCTGAATCTAATTTCACTGCATTTTGAGCCAGGTGACCATGTTGAAACATGTAAACCAATTTAATCCAGCTATAGTTTTATTATACTAAGAGGAAGTGATTTGGTCCTAGACAGCAGGCAAAAAATTCATTCTGCCTTTTCCTCAGCCCCCTATTTGTAAATTAGAGGCACAAGACAGACCATCTTTGGTTGCTCTCTGAGCTCTTGAATCTCTCACCTGCAACCTGCCATTCTTCATAGCAGTGGTGCCAGGTTACCAGATCAGAAATACATTGAGCCCTCTAATTATTTAGTGAATCTTATCTATTGCTTTCACCGAGAGAATGGAGTCTGCAGGGAGCTGCAATCAGCTCTGAGATGCAATGAAGGTCATTGTCATCAAGATTATGTATTTATTTATCTAGATTTATAAGAAGGGAGAAAAGAAGCACCTATCCTAAGCTCTAGACACCCTGGCAGCTATTTAAACCACAACCAAGCTCATAGATAAAACTCTTATCAACCTTCACCACATATAGAATCAATTAATTAGACCCTACTGCAAAAGAAAATGAGATAATTCTACACATATTACCCCATTAATCTCTCAGAGATCAAATTTCAGCCCCAGTCTACACCTGCTGAAGTGATGAGCTGACTTGAGTTTTCCAGAGCATTCTGGAAAAGTTAAGTAGGCAGCCAGATAGTTGTGAAATGGCAAACGCAGATTACACACAATAGGACTGAACTTCAGTATAAACACATTGAATCACATTGGCTAGAACTTGGTCACATGGCCGTGTAAAAAAAACAGTTACACCAAATGTGTCTTTGTAGTGTGTATGGAACTGTATCCAGCTGAAAAGATAGACTTATCCTCATCAAAGTTAATAAAATGTAGTACTGATGAAAGACATCACAGTGATGGCATTGGAAGCTAAATTCCTCTTTTTAGCCACATAACAAATACAGCACAGGAAGTAGTGTAGTTAAGATCAAACTGTAGTCCCCTTATTTACTAATAATGTATATTGATTTGAACCTTGGAAAAAAAATCTTCATCCATAAACACATTGAAAAGAATCTGTAACAGTGGTAGGTGCAAATGCAGCCATAATTGAGGATTTGGTTCTCTAAGAAAAGAAAACCATGTAAAATGGAATCTCTAGGGGGGATTGTTGAGGGTCATATGACTGTGTGGAGATGTCAAGTGATTGGTCAAGTCTATATAAGACAGTGCTTGTGGATTAGTGGAGAGGTTAGGGCCTAGAAATACGATCTGAGTTTGAAGTCTACATTGCAATAAACAGGAAGATTGGTGGAAAGACATCAGGAAAAGCTGGGGGTACTAGGGAATGGATGGAGACAAAAGAGGGCTATTGACTAATGGAAATAACCTAGACAGGACAGTGTAGAGGGGTATGTAAACAGAGTTTATTTTCACACTTACTTAGGGCTTTAGACTTGGACTTTCAAGGAAGGTGGGAGGATGGTCCATCCCCTTCCATGGCTTAGTGCTAGAAGGGCAAATGGTCCACTGAGCCCAGGAGGTGACTGGATGCAAAGCTGTAGCCCAATAACGATGAAGAAACTGTGTGATCCTGTAAGAATGTGTAACCCACACACCTAGGCTACGTCTACACTGGCCCCTTTTCCGGAAGGGGCATGTAAATTTCATGAGTCGTAGTAGGGAAATGCGCGGGGGATTTAAATATCCCCCGCGGCATTTAAATAAAAATGTCCGCCGCTTTTTTCCGGCTTTTAAAAAAGCCGGAAAAGAGCGTCTACACTGGCCCCGATCCTCCGGAAAAAGCGCCCTTTTCCGGAGGCTCTTATTCTTCAAAGTAGGAATAAGAGCCTCCGGAAAAGGGCGCTTTTTCCGGAGGATCGGGGCCAGTGTAGACGCTCTTTTCCGGCTTTTTTAAAAGCCGGAAAAAAGCGGCGGACATTTTTATTTAAATGCCGCGGGGGATATTTAAATCCCCCGCGCATTTCCCTACTACGACTCATGAAATTTACATGCCCCTTCCGGAAAAGGGGCCAGTGTAGACGTAGCCCTAGTGTGGTTACTGAGTACTGCAAATGGCACCTAGACCACTGCAACAGTTAAGATCAAGAGACCTCTACAGCATGGGCTGAGAGGTAGCTGGTTTTTAGCTCAGAGGGTAGAGGCTCCTAGTGTCAGCTCCCGAGATCCCAGGTTTAAATCCTCCTTGGCTCCTGAGCTTAGTTCTGATCTAGGGCCTACAAGAAGTGGGAAGATCCCTGTGGGAAACTGACAGAATCCTTGGGGTGGGGAGACATGGGGAGAACCTACTAGAAGAAGTAGTGTGTGAGGAAAAAACGTTGCAGAGCCTAGGAGTAGTGATCTAGAAGCAGAAAACTTCAGTGTAGGCCATGAAGGCAGAAAAAGTATTTAGCTGAACCTTTTGTTAGTCTGGAAGGGGGATTGGACTTTTAAGTGACCTGTCCAGAATGATTAGACAGAGCCAACAGAGACAGGCCACCACAGGCCAAGGAAGTGGCCACCAGATAGGAGAAATAGAGACAGAAATGAGGAACACTGAAATGCCACAGGGTGATGCCAAAAGGTACTTCAGCCAAAAATAACTGCCCACACCTGGGAAGCAGGCCAAGTTTCCTTAGTGATCCAGATAGCCACTGATGAACACAGGAAGTGGAATAGAATAGGGAAAGCTGAGGCATGGAGTCAGGGGTACCAAAGTGGTCATTTCATGGGCTATAAGAATTGAAGTAGATAAAACTTTACCAGCCTTATCCATCATAAATGATATGATCAAGTTTAAAATAAGACAAAACCAGACAGTATGCAATCAAAATGCTGTATGTGAATTTACAATGCTAATTGTGCTACTAAAGGCATAGTCCATCTTTGACAACCCTGTGTGTAGTCTTTAAGGTGATGTAACATGTTCCATCTCATATGGCCAACCCACAGAACAGATTATTGCAAAAAAGGGGTACATGACCATGACTAGTTGCTGGACAGCCCCACCTCAACCCTTTGTCCCTTCTTCTTATGCAGAATGCACAAGAGACAAGGAAAACCAGGTATTATTAGTCTAAATTCTCTGCCGATGCTTACTGTACAGCTGCCTCCCTGAGGAGCCATTGTGTTAATTGGACCGTCTTCGAAGGAATTGATTCTGAAAATGTTTTTCAGTCTTTTCCTTACTAGGATTTTAGGGCATATAGTCTTCTGCTAAATCTCCCAGAATTAAACCCCTATTCAAATCCTAAACCTATCATAATCCCATGATGAATCTTCAGGATTCTAACACTCGTCCTATGTAGAAGCTGTCTGCTTAGCCCAGGCTTGCCAGACTGGCTCTTAGTCTTTATGTACTGATGTGTGGGCTTGACTGTTCATAATTCTGTCATGTTCTGATCAGCTGGATGTCCATCCCAGGCTGTCATGTCCATTTAGAGATTGGCTATGCCTCCTTCAGCTCTATCCACCATTGTTCTCCTCATGGTTGGATTCTTCGGCTTGGCAGATACATGTCTATCCAAAATTCACTTCAAATGAGAACACTTTGAAGTTAATTTGTCAGCCTGGGATTTCCAGATAATTTCTGTCCTCAGTCCAAATGCCCTGAAGATTCCCTTTTTGTAGGCAGGGGTGGCTTTTCTGATGCTTTTTTTTTTTTTAATTTCTGTCCTCAGTCCAAATGCCCTGAAGATTCCCTTTTTGTAGGCATGGGTGGCTTTTCTGATGCTTTTTTTTTGTTGGTTTTTTTTTTGGCAGCTCAGTCTGTTTTGTTTCTTTCTGGAGTTCCTTTCAAACAGCTCCTTAGGATTTTCCTTTTATGCTGTCTTTTAAATGTTGATGAGCATTGTTTACAATTTGGCACTTTAAGAGTCATTTTAGTAGTCTCTTTACCATGCAAGAATCATTTATAATACACAATGCAGGGGAGAGAAAATGAAAGGCACTGCGCACTCTCTACCCCCAATTCAATTAAGGGAAACTGAAAGCTCTTCATGCGCCTCAGGATCAGGCCTCTAAAGCCTGACTCTCCTGTGTCCTTGCACCTTATAGGGTAGGTCTATGCTGCAGTCAGAGGTGTGAATCCAGGATATGCAGGCATACTCAAGCTAGCTTTAATCTATCTGTGAACACATGGCAGCATGGACTTTGTTATGGGCTGTACAAGCCCTCCCAGGTACTCAGTCAGACTGCTTGCCTACTCTAATCATACTGCTACAGCATTCTTGCTAGGTTAAAGCTAGCACACCCCATTTACCTCTGATGACAGTATGGACATTCCCCCTTTTTTTTTTTTTTTCAACACTCAACTGGAGAATTACACTTAGTAATATCTTATGCCCAGTTTTCACAGATGTAAATGGTTTTTCAAGGAGAAAGGTGAAGAACCGACCCATACAACAGCAAAATTGGAATTATTTCATCTTAGCCATTTGTTCACAGCAAGGTGTAAGACAAAAGCTTTAAGTGTTTCCATTTACCCTAAATTTAGTGTATCAATTACATCATTTTCATTTTAAACTACAGGGCTATGAGTCACAGCTGACATAAACCTGAATGGCTTTATTGATTTCAGTGGAGCCTATGCCACTTTGTACCAGCTGAGGTTCCAGCTTTAGTGGTCCAACTTAAATGCAAAATAAACTAATAAAGACATAAACCCTTAATGGTCTCTTAGTCTATGTCTAGACTGCATCCCTCTGCCGACAGAGGGATGCAAATCAAACACTTCGGAAGCGCAAATGAGCCCGGGATTTAAATATCCCAGGCTTCATTTGCATACTCGCATTCTGACGCTGTGCCGATCAGGCTCAGTGTCGAAAGTGAAAGTAAAGTGTAGCTGCGGTTCTCACTTGTTTCTGCCGACAGCCGGGGCTTTTTCGGCAGATCCTGTACTCCTCATTTTTTGAGGAGTACAGGATCTGCCAAAAAAGCCCCGGCTGTCGGCAGAAATGCAGCCACACTTTACTTTCACTTTTCGACACTGATCCGCACAGCGTCGGAACGTAAGTATGCAAATGAAGCCCGGGATATTTAAATCCCGGCTCATTTGTGCTTCCGAAGTGCTTGATTTATATCCCTCTATTAGCACACAGCCTTAGACTGAACAAACCCCCAAATTTCCACTAACTGAATTATTTCCCAAATCTTCTCTGAACTATGAAAAACATGTACATATAATATAGCAAACATGGAGCATAATTCAATGGTTTATAGTATCTTTCATAGATTTGGATAATAAAGCATTTTATCCATATGAAATGTTTCTGTACTTGAAAATTCAGACCCATAATTATCCTCTAGTGCAGTTTCACCGGAGATAGCAGTGCTGGAATTATAAAGTAGATGGAACACAAGCACGTTTAACAACATGTGCCTCACTTATGCTTGCAGCTTCCATCTTTGCTGCCATCATGGATTGGCATAAGAGGGAAATTTTGGTGCAGTGAGTTTTTACCCCCTCAGCCTCGGTACTATGCTTGAGTTGTGGAATATTTAGTAAAACTCCTGAGTTTTAATGCATTTGCTGGTGAATTTAGAAGATGAGAGGTTTTGAAATGTGACAAATTGGGACCAGGTGCCACTTAATAGACTAAACATCAAGAAAACAATTCTGAATGTGTTCAAACCCAGGTATTGATGCATCAGAAGCAGGACTATTGATTTTTGTTTTCCTTTATTTGTTCAAGCCATCTGGTTTTCTTATCCAGGCTTTCTTAAAAGAATTTAATTTTGTAGGGACTTCCATACAACAAAATCTCTATAAATTAAAATAGAAATAAACTAACTGTATTCTAGGTCTAGAAATACACTAACTGTATTGCTAGGTCTGATAATGTGGGCCTAGACCTAGCAAACCCATGCTAATAGTGCTTAGCATGAATTTTACTCTAACAAACAAGAGATTTCTTAATTTAAGTATTATTTTGAATGCAGTTCTTCACTGGAACAAGTTAAGGGCCAGCCTCTTGCCTTAGGAGGATAGTTTAATTTCCAGGTCTACTGAACTATTACACCGCTATAAATCTACTCCACAGAATACCTCCAAAATATAGTTCTCCTCTTTCTCCATCTTATTTTCTCAGCTTTGGGCTGAACACTAAAAGGCAAAAGGTTGACTCCGTAAAACAAGGAACTGAGGCAAGAATTACGGGGATTTTTTGTGGGAGGAATCACTGATAAAATTGTTAGTACTTCTGTAACTCTGCTTCTGGTACCAGTAGGTGACTAGCTATCCTAGACTGTTTGTTTGAATGGCCAGGATTAAAATATACATACTTTTATTAGTATTAAATGCTTTGGGATTTTTTTTCAATTACTCTGGCATCTTTAGTTATGAATGCTGACAAATTGATAGGCTGTGTTGAACTTGCAAATACAAGCAGTCCCCGGGTTACGTGGATCTGATTTACATCGGATCCCTACTTAAGAATGGGGTGAGGGAACCCCGAACTAGCTGTGCCCCCTCCCCCCAGAAGACCAGGGAGACGCGGAGCAAAGCCATGGAGGACGTGAGCGGCGGGACCGCGGCGCGTCTGGGCGGTCCCGCCGCCCATGTCCTCCATGGCAAGAAAAGCTGCTCCACGTCTCCCTGGTCTTCTGGGGGGGCTTCCCCAGCAGACCAAGGAGACGCGGAGCAAAGCCGCGGAGGACGCAGGCGGCGGGACCGCCGAGACGCACCGCGGTCCCACCGCCCCCGTCCTCCGCGGCGAGAAAAGCTGACTTGGCGCTGTGGGGACCAACCTGGCAACACCCCAGCTGCTCTACCCCAGATGTCCCCAAGTCAGCTGCTGCTGAAACTGATCAGCGGCTGATTCCAGGAAGCCCGGGGCAAAGCAGCTCTGCCTCAGGCTTCCCGTAGTCAGCCGCTAGTCAGTTTCAGCAGCGGCTGAATCAGGGACACCTGGGGTACAATATGTACCATTTCCGAATTACATACAAATTCAACTTAAGAAAAAACCTACAGTCTCTATCTTGTACGTAACCCGGGGACTGCCTGTAGCTATATTTTGCACTTATTGTGAAGTATAGCTTTTTCATTCAAAGATTTCCTGGTGTTTTACAAAGGATCTCACATATATTTTACAGAGGGGTAAGCTAAGGCAAATAGTCATGGAGTGATTTGCCTAAGATTACATGAGGAATAGACCCGGAACTGACAGTTCTCCCAACAGTCCAGACAACTATTCTCCTATTTGGATGGCTATTTGGATGACGCATTGAAAGGAAAAGTTCTGCAGTGATGGGAAGGTTGGCTCAAGCACTCTTGTTTAGAGTATTATTGGGTTTTAAGGCATCCCACAATCTGCCTCTGAAAAACAAACTTTGCTTTACCACTTAGTTTCATAACATCTATAGGATGCAGATGGATAGATTTATGTTCACACAGAAGAGCAATGGGCATGTACTCCCCTCTAAGGATATGTCTAGACTACATGCCTCCGGCGACAGAGGCATGTAGATTAGGCTACCCAGTGCTGAGCCGGTCTGCTGATTGTCAGCTTAGCGCACTAGTCTGGATGCTCCACAGTTGACATCAAAGGTATTTGTCGACCGCCCCGGTAAACCTCATCCCACGAGGCATAACGGGGCAGTCGACAAATGCCTTTGATGTCGACTGCGGAGCATGCAGACTAGCGCACTGAGCCGACAAACAACTGATCGGCTCAGCGCGGCAGCCATTTTAATTTAAATGAAGCGGCGATTATTTAAATCGCCGTTTCATTTTCCTATGTCGGGTAGCCTAATCTACATGCCTCTGTCACCAGAGGCACGTAGTCTAGACATACCCTAAGTGCCTCTATGGACCTGTCATTAATGAGTTGTAAAGATGATTACAGCATGTTTATCTTCAACGTTGCTTTTTCAAACTTCTAATTTAAAAGGGGCAAAGAAGGCAAACAGAAACTTGACTCAAAATAGTTGGGCAGAAAGCAGTACAGAGACTAAAAATTAACAGTGTTTTAAATGGAGAACCTTGGATGCAGAAAGCCCTTGACAGTTATTCAAGAGCCCAAAGAATATTGTTCAGTCTATGATCTCTAACTCCATTTGTAATGTATTGTCCTAAGCCTCAGTCTGAAAAATCATTCTCAGAACAAATACTGGAGTAGCTTTTCTTGTCACTGATAGTACTGTATATTTAGTCCAAGAAATTGGGTCAGTGTATTTATTTTCTTTCCATTTTATTAACTCACCAGGATATTGGCGAAGTGCCAAATATTCTGGGTCCCATTCCTGATTTCATAGAAATTAAACAAAAACACCCCACGCCAATGGAATAAATGGACTGTGGATGGCTCAGCTGACACAGCCATAGGCAGATGACTGGTGCTACAGCATATTATCCACAGAGCTAGCCAGACTGTAGATTTGTGTTGTTTTATATATCATACTGGCAACCAAGTCAATCGGTTGTTACAATCAGCGCTAACGCTGCCGGGTAAAAACAAAAACAAAACAAAACGAAGCTGGAACAGCAGAAGCACTGGCTAGTGCTGTGAATACACACAGAACAGTGGTGTAGGTATAGACTGCCAGTGCCTAGATCAACTAATCAATCCCTGATACTATTTTCATTTTATTTTGAGAGTACCGGATTCTGGCCAGTAAAATTAGTCATTTGCAGAGGGCAATGCTCCATGAAATAGATTAGCTCATGAAAGGGAGACTCTGCTGAACAGTACTGTGTGTGCGAGAGAAATAAATAACAAGACTGATGGCTCTTGAAACACTGTAGTTTTTTGAAGATTTTGGTATCTTCCTTCTTCCATGGTTCTCTTAACATATGATTATCTAACCATACAGTCTTGCTATAGAGGGAGGGGAAGAACATACATCTACTAATGGCTTAAAGAGATTGAGCATAAATGGGTTTGAAAAATTAATTAATTTGCTACAATGTGTTATAGCTGAATTAAATGCACCTTGGCATCCATAATACTGCATGGCAATGTGTGAGAATTATAGCTTTTTTTATCTTTCTTCTCTCTCAGATGTGTCTGGATTTTCCAGAGAAATATAGCTGAGATGTCAGATTGAACAGGATTTAACAATAAATTAGCAAAGGGCAAAGCTCAAAAAATGTGGAAGTTCAGTTGGTGTAACTGAATGTAGATGCTGTGGGCTGCACATACTGTTACTACCCATAATGCTCTTACGGGTGCCTGAAGTGCAAGAGGGGCCTCTAATACTGCCAACAGTGCTGATCAACCCAGATTGGGAGCATCTGGATGTAAGAGGGATGGTCATAGTTAGGGCCCTCTTCTCCACTTCTGCACATCCATAAGCACCAGAATTCAAGCTGTAACTTTCTATGCAGGCATAATGCTTCCAGCAACAGCCAGTAGAGTGTTTGAAGGGGAAAGTGCATGTCACATTCCTGGTGCAACCCAGGCCTGTGAAGGGTAGCGTCATCACCCACAACCCTAAGCTCCCAACCTGGGCCACTCACAAACAGCCTTCAGGTCCCACCCTGGGTGTCCGTGTATAGCTGTTGCAGCCCTGGTCCAGCAGCTCTCACCCGTGCAATCTGTCAGCAACACATCAGTCACATATGCTGGCTCCCATCACCCTGGGGTACGACTTGCAGTGTGACTCCCCAACACATCCCAGGCCTGACTTTTCACAGAATGTGTTTTGCACTGACTAGTCCTTTCCTGGACTGTTCAGATATTTAAGGTTGCTTGCCCCTGTAAAAGGTCAATATTCAACAGTTTGCTGCTTTAACTGAAGTTACCCTGCCGTTCAGTTTACACACAACACTGGAGATATTTAGATTACAAATAAACCAAGCTTATTTAATTACAAAAGGTTTTTAATGAGTGCAAGCATAAGATACTAAAGTCAAAAATGGTTATAAGGCAAAGAGAAATAACTTTCTAGTAGCTAAAAGTTAATGAGCTAGGTCTCAGTTCAAGGTAAAATCCTTACCACATGACCCCAACAATGTGGCTGACTAAATGCCCACTTGGTTCCTTTGCCTTAAGTGAAGGAGAAAGAGAGCATGGGGTTTTCTGCCCCTCTTTTGCAGTCCAGTTAATCTTTGAAGTGGATTCTTTTGATCATTATTCCTCAAAGAATTTTTTATTGCAACAGTAATGAAAGTGACATGGAGTCTGGTGGTGAAGGAGGCTTCATGTTCATTCTTCTCACTTGTGTTTGCTGAAATGTAGATTTGCTTCATCTCCTGCCATTTCTTCTCCCTCTTGTCATGAGGGCTCTATTTAAAAATTGTGTAATCTGAGGGTAGCACACATTTCTTCATTCACGTGAGCCTGGGCAGGGCTTTGTGGTTTTGAACATACACTAAGCACATTACATGAGGATTTTCATAAATTCACATGCAATATTGCTACATGCATTTCAGCATGGTATCAGTGTCCTGGGAGTTAGTTTTCACAAATAACGTAGGCATATTTTATACAAATATTATTACCCTATTGTGTAGGCTATAAATACAGGGATGCTTTCAGCCATCGTGTACCACATAATTATGGCACAACCTTAGCTTTAACCAAGGCTTAATTAACTAAGCCTTCATGCACTCCTAAGGGGGATGCAAATAACTGTTTTACGTTTTGTCACAAAGGCCCAGAACTTCAGAGGTATTTAAGTGCTCAAATACTATAGATTTCAATGGGAGGTAGGTGCCTAAATTCCTCTGAGGATGTGGACTGCACTAACTTGTCTAAGGTTTTACAGAAAGTCAGTTGCATAGCTGGGAATAAAACCTAGAATTCTTTACTGTTGGTCCTAGGCATTAACCACTAGATTACACTTCCTCCCAAAACAGGAAAGAGTTGTATCCTTGCAGTTAATAACTCCTAAACATATAGTCTTGTTAGATTCTTACAAACTTAGAGAAAAATAAATCCTATTGAAACATGCATAGCACATGGAAATGAGACTGTGGGGAAACCAGAGATAACTGAGAGAATGAAGTCCATTGCTTTTTCTCACCTGGAGAAAAAGGTGAATTTAGCAATATTCTTATATATAGGCTTTTACATACCACAGTGCTGCCTCCCCACTCCTCCCCATTCTATTCAAAGGTGTAATACATATCACAATCACTAATGGATGAAGTCTCTCAAGAGAGAGGGAAGTATTGTTAGCCCTATTTTACAGGCATAGATCTGAGGCAGAGAGAGAGATCTCAGGCCATAGACCAATAATTATATTGAATAGTACCTTACTCCAGAATTAGTTCTGTTTTGATGGGATTATTCCTGGAGTGAAGTACTATTCAGTGTGAATAACGGTATCTGAATTGGCTCCAAAGTGACTAGCCTAAGATCACAATCTCTGGCAAGGCTTGGAGTAAAACCTAGACATTGAGATCTCTCATCAGGAAAGAATTACAATCAGGAACTCAATGACAGTAATCAGACAGTAGTGATTATAGAGAGGGCAGAACACATAGAAAAGTAAAAGAAAATTGGACAGGATTTGGAACAAGTAAGAGATAAAGAGGTGTTATTGAATAAAACCTGAAGCTAGAATTCCTGACCTATTTATGCCAATTTGATTAAGAAGGGGAGAATAACTCATGAAGTAGGACAAAGACAGCTAATAACTGATTATGGAAGGGTAAGTGTTGACATCCATGTGCCTCGTATGTGGGGCATGCAGAGTGGAATGCTGCTCTATTTTTAAAATCAGGCATTGTCTGTGAGCCATATCAAGAAGGTTTCTGCCACGCTGACTAAAGGTATGTTGACGCTGTAGTTAAAAACCCATGGCTAGCCTGTGCCTGCTGACATGGGCTCACAAGGCTCGGACTAAGCAGCTGTTTAATGGTGGTGTAAACATTCGTGCTTTGGTGAGGTGGGGGAGTCACAGAGCTCAGACTCCAGCCCTAGCCTGACCATCTACATTGCCATTAAACAGCCCCGCAAGTCTGAGTCTGCTAGCTCAGGCCAACTGTACGTGCCTAATTGTAGCACGGACACAACCTAACTCAGGAATAGGCAATATTTTTTATGGTGGGAGGGGGGCTCCAAAATTTTGGTTAGTCATCAAGGGCCGTACTTGTTTATGGAAGTGTGTGTGGTCTATGACAGGGGTTGGGTGCAGAAGAGAGTTTGGGTTAGGGGACTGGGATGCAGGAGATATCGTAGGGTCTGAGAGGGAGTCTGTGTGAAGGAGAAGATTGTGATCTGGGACAGAGGGTTGGGATGCATGGTCCAGGAGGGGGTATGGGTACAGGAGAGGATTCTGGCCTGGGGAAGAGGTACAGGAGGCCATGCAGGGTCTGGGAGGGAGTGGTGACCTGGAGGTTTGGGTGGTGACCTAGCGCAGAGAGTTGTGGGGAGGAAAGGGCAGGAATGCCAGAGTCAGGCTCTGACCAGGAGGCTCTTATCCAGGCTGCTCCCAGAGAGCAGCCTTTCAAAACCCTGAGACAGGCTTCCTGCCTGCCACAGTCCCAGGCTGCTCAAAATGGCTGGCTGTACCTTGTGGCTCTCAGCTCCAGGCAGAGGGGAAGGCTTCTTGTGCTGCCCTTGCCTCCCCCCCCCTCGGGGGGCAAATATCTCAGCTGCGTAAATCCTGCTCTACCTCCCTATGCCTTAACGTGGTGTGTGGTTGCTCTGTGCCTAGTACTCCCAGCAGGAAGGCTCACAGGCTGGATCCGGTGTCTTGGTGGGCCAAGTCCGACCCCCCAGGACACATCTTGCCTGCCCCTGTCCTAAGTGTTAATGGACAGACCTGGAGGAAAGCTGTGCTGCCCTGCCATGGCCCCATCTCACCCTCAGCAGCCAGGCTGTTAAGCTGGGCTGCCTTCCCCAGGGGCCAGGGGGATCCAGGCTGCCACGCTGTGGTTCCAGTTTTCCATGGGGGCCGGGGGTAACCAGGCTGCTGCATCATGGTTCCAGCCTTCCCCAGCAGCAGCCCTTGCCTTACGCAGTCCGTCATGTAGGCAGTTTTGGGAAGGTTCTGCCTTCATTACCAATGGCCCATGGGGTTGAAATCAATGACATGGCAGTGGATCACAGCTAACACTCACAGGCTGATTGGATACACAGCAGCTGACTTCTGAATTAATAGAAGTGTGAGATTTTTCTGAATTACCAGACCCAATAGCCTTTATGAGCAGTGTCCCTTCAAATGTAGGAAAGAGGTAGAAGGAAAGGTTGTATTTACTGACTAGTTTACCAGGATTTTTTTATTTGTTTTTTTTTTATGATCATTACAGAATTCTCACAGCATTTGTACAGAAATCTGGGAATCATGGATCATGCAGCTGTATCTAGTAGAAATTAAGCTACTAAAAGAAGCTATGAGTCAATCTTAATATGTAAATTATTGTATACTGAACATCTCTCTGTTTGGCACAGTTAATTGTGGAGAAATCAACACAATACTGTATACTGCAGTCTGAATGTAAATATTTGGCTGTAATGTCTAATAGGTCATTTTAATTTCAAACAGAGCTTATATATAATAATCATATTTCCTTTTATTTTTCACAAAATAAAAAAGAAGCTACTACTGTTCAAAGTGTTCAAATGAAAAAGCTTTTTACATTCTGTCAGGTACAGCTATAATTAGGAACTTCTAGCAGTAGTTACCTAAGGTGACTGTATTTCAGTGGTGATGGAAGTGTTTTGTAGATTAGCCTCTAATTTCTATAGAATACAATTGTCAAGGCTGTTCCCCACTCTGCGACTTTAAGTGCAGAAGGTGGGGGCCCGCAAGAGACCTTAAAAATACCTTGTCTCTAGACGCTTCTATTTTAAAAATTCTCCAAGGTCAGTTTCCCTGACCTTGGGAATTATCTACTACCATCCAAGTGAAAAATAAAAACCTCTTTCTTCTTAAATCCAGAAAGATTCACTTGGGACGGTCTCCAAGAGGGGTATCCCAAGCTCTTTTATCATAAGGGAGCTGAGGGGGAAGAGCTCAGTGGTTTGAGCATTGGCCTGCTAAGTCCAGAATTGTGAAGTTGATCCTTGAGGGGGCCATTTGGGGACAAAATCTGTCAGGGATGGTCCTTGCTCCTGCCATGAGGGCAGGGGACTGCACTCAATGACTTCTCAGGGTCCCTTCCAGCTCTATGAGACAGGTACATCTCCATTTATTTATCTCTGATAGCTGACCTCTCAGTCTTAGGCATGCATACTCAGACCCCCTTTTACCTTTCAGAACACAAGAATCAGATCATAGTTTTAAAAAGGGCAATTTGATTAACAAAACAAAAATATATACTTGATAACACATACTTGGTTTCTAGGTGTTATAGAGCAACTTAGAAAAAACAGATTAAACCACAAAGAATTGCTTCCCTGGGATTAAGCTTTAGTTACAGTGGGGGGGGGAGGGGGAGGAGAGGGGAGAGAGCACATGGACTCATCACTCGGGAATTTAACCAAACTATAGAACAAAGAAAATAACCTGATTGTGTCTAATTAAACATTCCTTATCACTTACATATCTGTAGCTTCAAAAGCCAGTCCATTTCTAGGCATGGGTATTCTTTTTCTTGGCATTAATATTCCTGCCTGGTTCAATTCATCTTTCCCCCCCAGTTCCTGATTTGAACTCCCACAAAAGAGCTGCAGCAGACAGATTCCCTTTCAATTCAAATCTCAACACTTTCTTCCCATTGGTTCTCCTGGCTCCCTGCCAAAACTCACTGGATACCCTGGGTTTTACCCTTTAGTTACTGAATGCTGGGATGTTTAGAAAAGGGCAGCACCCCTCCCATCCATCACAACAGCCATACAAAATATTCATAGTTGACCTGACAACACCCCAAATTTCTTCCATTTTGAGGCTGTGTAGTTTTCACACCAGCATATTTCTTGCATAATGTTTCACATTCATGAAAACTTCAGTAATAGGCACAATTCACCTGTGCCTCTGCAGAAATTTCCATGCAGCTTTTATAGTGCATTTTTTGAGTTGCTGGCTGGATTGGCAGGAGTTGATCACATGATTTAATTAATATAGGCTCTTACTTTGCAAACAAGCTTGTGTTTAACTTTAAACATGTGACAAGCCCTATTGATTTCAATGGTACTACCCTTATGCATAAAGGGAAGCATGTGCATAGATAATTGTTCTACTCAGGCATTGATTCTAGAACTCTGATGAACCAAGCATGTCTAAGCTTTCGCAACGTAGTTTCTTTAGCATTGTTTTCTTAACTAGTTTCCAGAGAGGCAGCTCTGAGGCATATGAGAACTGCTACTTTACCTATTGTCTGAGTAAGAATGAGAGCTAATGTCACAGTAGTGTGATAGGGTATGTCTACACTACCCCGCTAGTTCGAACTAGGAGGGTAATGTATGCATACCGCACTTGCTAATGAAGCCCGGGATTTGAATTTCCCGGGCTTTATTAGCATAAGCGGGGAGCCGCCATTTTTAAATCCCCGCTGCTTCGAACCCCGTGCAGCGCGGCTACACGGGGCTCGAACTAGGTAGTTCGGACTAGGTGCCTATTCCGAACTACCGTTACTCCTCGTGAAACCCTTCCAAATGCAAAACTCCAGTCATCTGAAGAAGTGGGCTGTGACCACGAAAGCTCATGATACTCCCTACATGTTTTGTTAGTCTACAAAGTGCTTCCAGACCATCTGTTGTTTTTTAAGTTTATCCTGTACAGATTAACTCAGCTATCCCGAAGCTTCCTTCCAAATGTGTTTGGCTCATTTCTTGTACCAATCCCATTGCTATGACATTATCTATGACAAAATTCCCATTGACTTCAAAAGGACCCGAATTTCACTCTCTGTGCAACTTATCAGAACAACTTATCTGGTAAGTATCCGCTGGGTTGTTAAATAACACAGTAAAGGGTCATATAGTTCAAGCTGCCAGTTCTTCTTTGGTAATCTTAGTTTGAACTAACCTGTGCAATACTCAGAGCTGCTGACGGAGAAAGGCGAAAAAGCACAACTGCCTCAGGACTCAGTGATTTAAAAGTGCCAGGGCTCCATACTGCCACCCCCACTACAATGGCGGCAGCAAGAGACCTATGCCCTTTAAATTGCTGCAGCATAGTCTGCGTGGTGCTGAGAGCCTCTAGACCTGCCCCTTCCATCCAAAGCTCCTTTTAAGGGGGGCTAGGAGCCAAGCCTCCACCCCACATTGCCCAGGGCCGAACGAAGTCTGTCACCAGCCCTGGCAACACTATATTTCAAGCATTTTTATTGGCTATGTCAAAGGAGTATTTACATCTAATGCAGAGAGCGATATTAATGGAACATTAAGGTTCTGACTTAAATCCCCAGAAGTCAGGACATCTAGAATTATGGCCTCAGAATAACTTGTTCTTTGTACAGTTAGGTACTTTAACAGAATATACAGCTCTTATTACTTGGTATCATTGGACAATGGATCTTATTAGTGGGCTATGATTGATTCTACAAATGTAGGCTAACTATTGGGGGGAGCATACAAACTATCACATAATAATTCTTCCACTGTCATCTATCTATGGAGGTTCTTGATAGAAATGTGAGAAAAGTCTCAAAGGGACACTTTCAACCTGAAAAGGCAAAATTTATGGCAAATGCCATGCAGTATTCTTCAACACTTAGTGCAGATAATGGATCTATAAAATTTCCTCTTTTTAAAAAAAATCCATTATTTGGATCGTCACCCCTGTTTTGGGCCAAAACAAGTTAACAATATCATTTGAAGTGAAGTGGTCTTTGCAGGTGTTATTCATTACATTTTACGTGTTAGATCAAAGTCTGTGCCTTTTCTTTTTGATTGTTTCAGTGTGAGATGTTTCTCCCTCAGAGGCAGAATGAGTAAGTATTGCTGGCATACAGGAAGAAAGCACTTTAGCAAGGCAGTAAAGTTGCAATTCACATGGCTAAAAGCATTGTCCACTCTTTCTGAATCATAAAGCACAACAATCCCAATTGCATGGCATGTAGCTTCTTTATGAACAGGGTTTTTAATCTTCTATGAAAGGTCCATAACTTGTTTTACTTATCAGATCCCTTATCGTTAATTATAGTGGCTTGGAGGAGACACAGTGTCTGCTTTTACTTTTTACATTAATTTCACAATTGCTTCAGGAAAGTTAAAAATGTCACAGTTTCCCCTATGATGACCTCACAGCTTTACATGTGACAAGGCACAATAACTCAGTACAGTAAATTAAACTACAACAAAGCTCCTCAAATTGCTCAAAACAGAAATATTGAAATGTTAGCATGTTTGTCCACTAATCATTCCTATGTAGCAGCAACACAAACATAAGATGGTACTTGAACTTCTTCTCATTCTAAGTTCTAGAACATAGACTTTCTGGTTTTTTAAAAAAGAGTATGGGGCAACCTCTAAACACCTAATTGTAATGGAGACAGGGGACTTCAGCTGTTTCCTACAGAATTGTGAGTGGGATGGGGGAAAGCGAAGTGACTTTGTAAGAAAAATGTTAGGATAAGCCTCAATATGGGAGCTTCCCGGTTCTCTCAAGATGTCCAGTGGAGGCACTCGGTCTTTTAAACTAGATGGAAAAGGTCTTAAAAAAAGTAGTTATCCCTTTCATGCCAATAATTGCTAGTCCAGGTTAAACCTCTCTATTCCAGCACCCCTGGGACCTGATCAGTGCTGAACCAGAGAATGTAACAAACCATGGGAGGTCAGTATTGTCTAACAGCGTTACTAACACTTCCACTGCGTAGTGGGTTCTTAGAAGACATTTAGGGGCAAATTAGAGCTAAATAATAATACAGAACACAAAGCTAGGACTGGTGGTTGTAAACAAACTCTATGGGACCACTGAAAATTTGGCTACACCCATGATAAGTGGACATCCAGCTAACTAAAATCATGATGGACCAGGGATGTTGCCAGACCAGAGAGTGCCAAACTAGAGAGGTTCAACCTGTACATGAATGGCCAGCAATTCATTTTCTGCTAGTGAAGCACAGTAATCATGGCATAGAGGAATTAACCTAAATACAGTTTCCCAAATTCAATTATATGGTTTGCTAGATCATTCTGATAAAAGGTGCTAAAAATAAGCAGACCATAGGCCAAATCCTCAAGTCTTTGTTTACTTTTCTTTCAGGGCTTACTCAGATGTACCCTGCAATGATCTTAACTTATAGTAAACTACATGACTCAGAAATCCAACCCATGTGGGGCGCTTCCTGGCATCCAACCAAGATGTAGCACAACATCCAATAGTGGGGTAGGGAAGTTGAGCTAAGGACAATGTACTGTACTGAAGTGACAAGATGCCTTATGTCTAATCAGAGCAGCAGACAGAACTATGGTCCTTAGATTATATCCAAAAGATTCATCACAAGGTAGTCTGCATCACATTCAGTCCCTCTATCTTGCATAAAAAGCTGAGTTAGGAATTTGCATATCACAGGGATGGGCAACCGTATAAAAAACTACATACCCAGTAAGATAACCCTGCTGGGATTTCAATGTATGGTTTCAGGGAATCCAGGTATCCCTCATGTCATGCAAATAAACATGGAAATCTTCCAGAATATCTAGTTTCTTTTTTAAAGAATGACTGGAACCCTCCCAAGAGGGAGGAAATGGCATTTGTTGGAGAGCAAGTTTCATTAAAATGCATAGCACTGATGTCGCTTCCTTAGATACATTTGCTGTTTCAGTAGACGCAGACTGGATCTGTTACTAGAAAATACTTACTATTGCCAACTGTGTGGTAGAAGAATTGCATTCTGATTTTAAAAATTCTTCCCTATTGATCTGTCTCTATCACAATATCTGCTTTCATGTGTTACCAGCCCTATAAACTGCATTGAATGCCCCCTTCTTATTATTGTTGACGGAAGTTCTGTGCCTAACATCCTGTGTGCCAGTCCAAAAACATACCCCCTTAACTGCCTCCTGTGTTGTCATAATGAAGCAGACTGCACAGCTTTCAGTTTTTGCATTTGCAAATATGCTGTGGATGTGATGCTTGCAGCACAATGAGCAATTCTGTCAAATTGTTTATTTTCAAAGCAGGACAGTCACAGTGGCCTCATTTTGGCAACTCTTGGCTGTTAAACTATGAAATTCTAAAAACTGAAGTATTTTAACATATGGATTTCTAGAGTGTGGGAGGGAAGGCTGTCCCTTGCATAGCAACACTCTTCCAATTAAACTAAATCACTCATATGCTCCATTTAAACTCTACTTATGGGTTTCTTAGGGCTTGTCTACACAGCAGCGTTATTTCTGAATAAATGACGTTATTTTGAGATAACAAAGAGCGCATCAACACAGCAAGCCATGCTTTCAAAATAATGGTGAGCTAGAGGACTTCTTACGCTGACTCCTGTAACCTTCATTTCACGAGGAATAAGGCAATTTGAAGGAAGAGTGTTCTTCCTTCCATTTGGGCTGTGTCCAGACTCCATGCCTCCGTCGACGGAGGCATGTAGATTAGCCAGCTCGGAAGAGGGAAATGAAGCCGCGATTAAAATAATCGCGGCTTCATTTAAATTTAAATGGCTGCCCCGATCTGCCGATCAGCTGTTTGTCGGCAGATCGGGAGAGTCTGGACGCGATGCCCCGACAAAGAAGCCTTTCTTCATCGACACAGGTAAACCTGGTTTCACGAGGCTTACCTGTGTCGATGAAGAAAGGCTTCTTTGTCGGGGCATCGCGTCCAGACTCTCCCGATCTGCCGACAAACAGCTGATCGGCAGATCGGGGCAGCCATTTAAATTTAAATGAAGCCGCGATTATTTTAATCGCGGCTTCATTTCCCTCTTCCGAGCTGGCTAATCTACATGCCTCCGTCGACGGAGGCATGGAGTCTGGACACAGCCTTGGTGTAGACAGCACCAAAAAGTTGAATTAAGCTATTTTGACTTCAGCTACGCAATTGACGTAGCTGAAGTTGCATAGCTAAATTCAGCTTTTGCCCTGCTGTGTAGATGTACCCTTAGTTATCCTCACCCTGGTGTTGCATAAAGGACAAATGGCACTAGAGTGGTTACCACTTTTAGACATTTCTACACATGAATGGTGAACAAAAAGAAGCTTCTTTCAGAACTTTAACACTTGAGGAGAAATTAAACTTACCATCATCCAGTACATAAGTAAATGTTTTTAAAAGTGTGCCATATGAGGAATTAAAAATAAAAAACAAGTGTATGCGCTCCATCCACTGAAGAATCATGTCTGCCTAGAGCATTATTAATTTACATCTTTAAAATAAGAAATGAATCAGGTTTATAGCTGGATCTTTGTTTCAGATGGGAGGAAATGGGTACATAGATGGCTAATGACAAGCAAGATGTTTGATTCACTAGTTTTCATTTCTGGTAATACTGTTGCAGGAGACAGAATATCAAATGTAAGTCACGTTTAACATGTGCAGTGTGTCATCAATTTAAAAAATGTTGCTCATAGAAAATTTCACTAGAGACCAGAGTTCATCACCCTTATTTATCCTGAGTAGCACTTCACTGCACAAGTAGCTCCACAGATTTCAATGGGACTAGTTTGGCCCAATAGGCTAGTACTCTGTTGCAAAACTTTACACTGCTGGAATACATTTTTGGGTAAAAGTCATTCCAAATAAACAAACAACTGCATGACAATGCAATGGGATGGACTTCAGAGAAACTCTGTCGGTTTCACAATCTGAATGTTTACTGATGTCTACGACTGGAATAACTTTATATGCAGGTGCCAACTTTTTTTTCTTTGAATCTACAACATGGAATTCCCTGTGACTGTTTCCCTGGAGAAATGAATAGTTGTGTGCTCTGAAAAATCTAGTGGCTGAATACTTCTGTTTGCTTTTGTAAGACAATAAAGGCATTTAAAATAAGAGTCTACATGGAAGCTGTCGGTGAGATTAGTTTTGTGTAGATCAGTCTGTCTGCACTATCTCTATACATAAATTCCTAGCACTACTTTTTAAAGAAAAAACAGGCAAAGAACCAATCTATTTAAGCATTTCCCCCATGCAGGAACTAGATCAGAACTGTTTTCTGGGGGTATGTCTACACTAGAAAGTTAGTTCGAACTAACGGACGTTAGTTCGAACTAACTTTCCTATGCGCTACACTAGCGCTCCGCTAGTTCGAATTTGAATCGAACTAGCGGAGCGCTTAGTTCGAACTAGGTAAACCTCATTTTACGAGGACTAACGCCTAGTTCGAACTAGCTAGTTCGAACTAAGGGCTGTGTAGCCCTTTAGTTCGAACTAGTGGGAGGCTAGCCCTCCCCAGGTTTCCCTGGTGGCCACTCTGGCCAACACCAGGGAAACTCTATGCCCCCCTCCCGGCCCCGGACCCCTTAAAGGGGCACGGGCTGGCTACGGTGCCCGTGCCAGGTGCAAGCCTGCCAGCACCCAGCTAGCAGACCCTGCACCTGGCACGGCACAGAGCCACCCACCCGATGCCCCCCAGCCCACCCCCTCTTGCCGGGACCAGGCTGGCGGCTCCCGGGAGCTTGCCCTGGACCGCAAGAGGCGGGCACCTTCCTGGGCTAGTGCGGACATCGTGGACCTCGTCCACGATCTCCGCACTAGGCACAGGAAAGTGGCCGTCTAGGGCAGGAGAGCTGCCAGCCTGGCCACCCAGGAGCAGGTGTGCATGAAAATCAAGGGGGTCCACTGAGACCCCCGACACTGAGCCCTGAGCTTACAATGGCCGTCCTGGGTCAGACCAAAGGTCCATCTAGCCCAGTAGCCTGTCTGCCCACAGCGGCCAACCCTAGGGACCCTGGAGGGGATGGACCGAAGACAGTGACCAAGCCATTTGTCTCGTGCCATCCCTCTCCAGCCTTCCACAAACTTTGGGCAGGGACACCACTCCTACCCTCTGGCTAATAGGACTCCATGGACCCAACCTCCATGACTTGATCTCACTTCCCTTTAAACTCTGTTCTAGTTGTAGCCTTCACAGCCTCCTGCAGCAAGGAGTTCCACAGGTTAACTATTTGCTTTGTCAAGAACAACTTTCTCTTACTAGTTTCAAGCCTGCTACCCATTCCTTTCCTTTGGTGTCCTCTAGTCCTTCTTTATGGGAACTCAGGAAGAACTTTTCTGAATGCACCCTCTCCACCCAACCCCTGCTTTTAGAGACCTCTATCCTGTCCCCCCTCCGTCTCCTCTTTTCTAAGCTGAACAGTCCCAGTCTCTGTAGCCTCTCTTCATCTGGGACCTGTTCCCAACCCCTGATCATGTTAGTTGCCCTCCCCTCTCCCAGCCTTTCTCTTCCCCTCTCCCACCTCCTTTTCCCAGTCTCCCCCAGTTTTTTTCAATAAAGACAGAGTCAATGTTGGAAGAAACGTTATCTTTATTTTGTACATCAATAAGAAGGGGGGCTAGGGAAGGGCAAGTGGAAGGAGGTGAGGGAGGAATGGGGTACGAGCCCCCGATGGGGAGGACTGGGCTGGCTCTGCGGGCTTCTGGGGGTGGAAGCTCTCCTGCAGCCCCCCAATTACTCCCTCTCCCCAGATGGCAGCCTGCGGCAAGTGCAGCCGGGCTGATGGCCGAGTGGTGTGATGTGCCCAGTGTGGGCACTCAGGGCACTCCAAGCCAGAACTTCTTTGCAAGCGGGGCACCCCTTAGAACTGTGTGTCCGGGGTGGGGGTCGGGACCCTTTAAGCGCAGCCCTCGGCTAGCCTGAGACAGTATCTCCATGCTCTAAGTCCTCCTTTTATGCCCTGCCGGCACTGCTTCCGGCCATCATTAAGCCCTGTTCAGAGTCCACTCAATGTGGACTTACTAGTTCGAACTAGCAAAACGCTAGTTCGAACTAGTTTTTAGTTCTAGATGCGTTAGTTCGAACTAGCTTAGTTCGAATTAACTAATTCGAACTAAGTTAGTTCGAACTAGCGCTGTAGTGTAGACGTACCCTAACAGATGAACCGCAGCGCATGGGGGAAAGAGGTGGCTAATGGAAAGACCATGTGAGCAGTAGGGGGTCTCAAATGTGAGAAAGCTGATGATTGTACCAAAGGAGTCGATTTCTTAAAGGAAGAGCTGTTATTATGAAGTGTTTTGGTATCTCAATGAGCTTTTGTTCTAGTCTTATTTTGCGGGAGCAGCTTTCATAAGGAGGGGAACATGCTGTCGCCACCTGAGACGAAGTTGCCAGTCTAGACACAGCCTTAGATTACAGAGACTGTCCTCCATCCATTAGCTTCTTCACAAAACTGCTGCTCCTGTACAGTTCAGTGGCCCACATTCTCTCATCTATAGCTTGTTTGTTTGTTTCCCCCTTACCTCCGATATCATGCTGAAAAATAAACTGCTTTATTCTACTGTATGCATGTATCTGAGATCTCCTCATTAGCAATTGTAAGCACCAGTCAGTCAAAGTTTTCCCAAATGTTTCCAAGCATCAGTTAAGTAGCATAATATTAAAATCACATATGTCTGCTGCATCTCTCTGGGATTTTTTGTAAAGAGAAAATGTTATTAAAGGAAATGCTGTGGCTTTTGTTGCATTTGTTCTGATACCATTTGGCAAGAGTCAGAACTGCTTCTTGTTTAATAATCAAATATATCTAACTAGGATCAGATGTTCAAAACACTGGATGAAGGTTCGATGCCTAAAAATGGGGACTAGATGGTCCAGGGAATTTGTAATAGCGTATGGAGCCTTTAACTTCTAAATCATCAGTTCCAACTCCAAACACCTCAAGTTGACCCTGATTTTGTGGTATGGCTGCCTCTTAGAACCAAATTGGCACATTCATGCCACTCTCAGCACCAGAAAAAACACCTTCTGTATTCGTGCTGCTTCATCCATGTGTGGACACCCTCACTCCGAAGCCCAGGCCTTTAAAGGATCACTGAACTTCTATGCAGATCCTGGGAGAATCACAGGCTCTTTAGCCTACTTTTTTTGTGAAGTCAAATAGATATAGGAAACATAGGGAAAGACAGTCTAGCCCAATGGTGGGCAGCCTGTGATCCATCAGGGTTCTATGTGTGACCCACAAGATATTTTATTTACTGTTGTCCACTGGCAGGGTTGCCAGATTCCATTGGTTTCTGGCTATGTAGTTTTTTCCCCTGCCAGTTTTGCTTTACGTCTATATATCTTTAGTAAGGGCATGTAAAGTATCTTTAGTAAGGGCATGTAAAGTGAAGTGCGTACTGATTGAACTCAACAGCGAGTGTGCAAGTCATGTGCTCTCTCTGCATCTAACCAAAGTGCTACTCATGTGAGCTTCTCACTGAACCCTTGCTGCTACAAAGATACAACACGATAATGCACCCAATCACAGAAACACAGATCCTTAGCTAGTGTAAGATGATGAGAGGACTAGAGCTACTCTATTTTCAGAACCAATGCTGACTGATTGACCAGGTTATCCAAAAGTAAGTGGATCTGGTTTAGTAATTTGTAAGAGCTGACTTCCTTAAACTAATCCTTTCATGGGTGTTGCACATCTAATTCACAAGGTCTAAATTTGCTTTTTAAAAATCACAGTTAGGAAAGCAAGTTGATTCTTTGAGTTCTGCCACAAAGATTTTATTTTACAACATGTACTAAGAAGGGTGCAAATCTAGACACAATTGGATTAGCAATGCTCAAAAATGGGTTGAAGGAGGGGGGTGAGCTACCCACTACATTTTCAAATCAAATCTACAAAGAAATTTCATGTGCTCAAGGGCAATTCTAGTCATGCAAATCTAGGTAACTGAAACCCATGACTAATAAAAATTAGATTGGCTCAGAATTAATCATATGCAGCACGAATGATTTGATTCATCCCGATTAGTTGCTAAAATGCCTCTAGAGGGTTGGATTAGCAGAAGAAATAGCCTTCCATCTCAAGGCTTGGGGGACAATATCCCACATAGCAAATCGACAATAGAATACATTAGTATTGCTTGATTTCTGGAGTGAAGGAGAAAGAATCAGAAAGGAAAACAGGTATGAAAAGGTGAATGGCAAAGAACTGCTTTTGTTGATTCCCCCCCCCGCCCCCCGGCCCTATTAAACTTAATGCAATTAAAGCAGCAGTGGATGAGGTTGATGTAGTAGCCTAGGAGACCAAGGTTTCTGACCAAGCACTATCCACCCTTCCATCCCAATGCTGCTAAGATAAGGGGTTGTGCACTCTTCCCCTCATTCCCCTTCACAGTTATACATATAATGACAGTGGACCAGGAGAGTGGGACGAGTGTAATTTACAAACATAAAAAATGCTGTAACATAGCTCCTCTCCTTGCTCATGCACAACAACAGCAATGATACATTTCCTATTTACTAGGTTAATTAAATGTAGACCCATTATATGGTGTCTATTTCACTGCTGCAAAACAGATCCTTGGCCCTCTGGTTAGCTGCATTAGATGGTGCAAGGCAGCCAGAAATCAGCTCTAGTAGAACAATGCAGGATTCTCTAGTGGATGGGGAATTTCCAGGCAATGTAAAGAAACTATGGGAGACTCTCTGCACCCAGAGCAGGGAGCATGTTGGGGTGGGCTAGGGATTCAAGGGGCTCTGGCCAAAGTGCTTTGCACCCTGGTGAACCCTGACTAGTGAAAATAATCCCATTCCTGCCAATGTAATTTAGGCAAGAGTGACTCCAGCTTTGGGTATAGATACCTTTCTTACTTCGTCCCCCACTGAATCCTATGTCAAGTACAGAGAGGGGAGTTTAATTCAGTTCAATAAAGTATTGCCAGAGGGTAAGAACAAAACAGACTCCCAAGCTATGTCGCTGGGTGTGCCTACATTGCAATGGAACCCAAGGGGTTTGAACATCTGTATTGTAATTTAACCCTATCTTAAAGTGTTCCTAACCTGTGTTTGAACATATGGCTCTGACATCTACACTGCAGTGATGCAGCGAACAGTCCTAAGCAGGCCCAGTGATATAGGGGGAACAAAGGAGGCAACTTCCCCAGGGCCTCGCTATTCAAAATAACCTGGGATTCCCATCCACCACCCATCCACTGGGAATGAGGGCAGTGGTGGCGACTGGAGTCCCAGGCCCTTGAAGTTGGCCTTTAAATCAAAACTGGCTCTGAAGGCTACCTAGGAAAAGGGGTGCGGTGTGGAGCACTTCAGGCAGCATTCCGCTGCCCCTTCCGCACAAGACCACACCCATTTCAGGCTGCTCCTCTCGCCTGGCCCAGGGCTCTCTCTAAGGGTAAACCTCACCCCAGGAGGCATACCTGGGTGGTCGACAAATGCCTTTGATGTCGACACCCGCGCGTCCAGACTACCACGCTGAGCCGACAAAAAGCTGATCCGCTCTGCGCAGCAGCCATGTACATTTAAATGAAGCGGCGATTATTTAAATCGCTGCTTCATTTTCCTATGCCGGGTAGCCTCATCTACATGCCTCTGTCGCCACAGGCATGTAGTCTAGACGTACCCTTAGGTGTACCATGAATTTGCCTCCTGCCCATCTCCTCTGCCAGGCCATGCAGTGGCTGCTCGGCTGCTCTGAGGCAGGCCACATGTAGGGTGGCTGCCCCACCCCAGGAACAACTGGACAGTCACCACACGGCCCTTACCCCAATTTCAGCCCTTCCCTAGGGCAAGCTGCTCCGGTGGCTAGGGTTGGGGCCTGAGCTGCCACATGTACTGGTGGCCGGGGCCTGGGCCCAAGCTCCCAGAGCTGCCCTTCCCCCCCCCCCCCCCCCCCACGGCTCTGGCCACTGGAGCTGCCTCCGCTGCTCCCCAGTTGCTGCTGCCTAACACACAGCGGCTTGGGCCCAGGCCCCAGCTCCCAGAGCAGCTGGCCACCCACTATGTGGCAGCTCAGGGCCCCACCCCAGCCACCAGGCCACCCCCGGGTTGGGCCCAGATCTCGCCTGCCGGAGCAGCCCACCGCCCACCATACAGTGGCATGGGCCCAGGCCCTGGCCACCAGAACAGCTCACCGCCCACCACATAGCAGCTTGGGCCCCAGCCTCAGCCGCTGGAGCAGCCTGCCACCCACTACATGCCCTGCCCTGGCCACAGCTCCAGACCTGGGGAAAGGATAAAGATGGGGCCAGGGACACATGGTGACTTCCCAACTGCTCCTGTGGAGGGGCAACTTCCGCACACGTGGCCCCACCCTGGAGAAGCTGAGGAGCCATTGTATAGCCCAGCTGAAGAGGTGGGCGGGACACAAATTCATGGTGCACCTTAAAGGGAACCCTTGTGCAGGGTCATGCATCTTGTTAATTATCCCTTGTTTTAGTATTTTTTTCTTACATAACAATTTAAATGATAGATAGATAGATAGATAGATAGATAGATAGATAGATAGATAGATAGATAGATAGATAGATAGATAGATAGATAGATAGATATGTATGTATGTATGTGTATAATTTTTGTTAGTAACTGGTGGGTGCCACAATGGCACACATCCCAACAAGTGCCACATGATGTCAGTGAGGAAATCTAGTCACACATGGTATAATATAGGCTTCCTTTTTTTTGTGGCACATGAAACATTGTCTTTTCAGCCACTATTAAACACTTGTAAAAAAAAACCCCTACCAACTATGTAATCATTGTAAGTAATGATTACATCAACAATGACTGCAGATGGCTTAATGCACCTTGTACCCATTGGAGCAGCTGAGTGACCAATGAACTAATCAGTAAAACTAGCAAAATGTCACAGTCTCCTTTAAAAAGCCTCAGAGGGGAAGCTGTGTTAGTCTGTAACTTTAAAAACAAGTAGCCCTGTGGCACCTTTGAGACTAACAAAATACATATACAGGTTAAAACTCTCTTAACTGGGATTCTCTGGTCCGGCAATATCCATGACTCGGCATGGATGTTGCAGGACCAGAGAGTCCTGGTGGAGGGCCAGCAGTAAGAATCCCTGTGGGGCTGGCAGGGTGGGGGCTGCCCAGCAGGCTGCCCACAGAGAACTGATGGTGTGGCTGCCCAGCATATGGCAGAGGTGCTGCCTAGCAAGGTTGGAAGACACGGCATGTGGCTTTCTCGCTGGGCTAGGAGCCCTGGCGCACACCCGTGGCTGCTTTCAGAGCCCCGGCACGGCATGTGCGGCTGCTCAGGAAGCCCAAGTGTGCGGCTCGCGGGGCTGCCCAGGGAGCCGTGGCATGTGAGGTTTTCTGGAGTCGCACCATGCGGTGCACATGGCTGCCTGCAGCCCAAGTGCTGGTTGCCCTGGCGGAGCCAAAGCAGAGATGGCTGCCCAGCAGGTTGGCAGGGCAGCGGGCAACTAGGCCAGCAGGAGGTGGGGAGGCCAGTGGCCAGGCCAGGGGGACGGTGGCAGGGGTCCAGCAAAAACCCTCATTCGGGACTAATCAGGTCCTGAAGATGCCAGACCAGGGAGGGCCAACCTGTAGTATCATGAACTTTCATGGGCAAAACCCACTTCATCAGATGAGCTTGAGTGGAGAAAAAAAATCTTTAAAAAGTTTATGTCACCAAATTGATATCACTGCATAAATAAGCATCTATTTGCCTTTACCTGTTAGAGCTACTAGCTACCAGGGTGCCGCATATGAACTACCATCATGGCTACCAGTACCAGGACCTTTCAAACCAAAGTTTTTCTTCCATCTCTGCCTATAACAGACACCAATTCAATCTTATATTAAAACTAACCCTTCCAGCTCTGTCTAAACTGGAACCAGTTAGCCATAGCTATAACTAAACAGATTTCTAATATCGTTTGACCAGCTACTGTGCAACACATTCATTGTGCTATAATATCTTTTAAGTATGGTTTAAAAATGGATGGGCTGTATCCACCCATGAGTATAGGGCCTTTGTTATCAGAACTCTGATTTACAATAAATGGAAAGAATTCAGACTTCATTTATACAACTCCCTAAAGATGCACCTCATGCATAAATTCACTCACTGTTTCTCAGCACAACCTTGGAAGAGCTTATCTGTTGAAGGAGCTTTTTTGTGTGTCGTGGAAAGAGAAAAAAATGGTTCACAATGCACACCTCTTGGGATTTTTTTGCTAGTGGGGGAGGGCATTCAGCAGTAGGAGTGAATGCTCTGGGAAGTATTGTCAAGGAATCTCTCCCAAAATAAAGCTTGCTTTCTTCAGAAACATTAATATAGTTCACTTTGCAAGATCTGGTGTATCACTTACAGGTGAAAGAGTCTACAATCTGTTGGACATTTGAATGATTTTTTAAAAATGTCTGGGGGTGTGCACAGTCACAAAGTGAGCAAGAAAGGTGAATGACTACAAGTCATGTAAAAGGCAGAAATAACTGTGCATTCAATAATCCCATTTTATTTAGTCATAATTCTACACATATCAAAGTAGGTTAAGTTCAGCGTTCTTTGGCTTACCTCTGTGGAAATCACTTGCTACAATGGTAGGCCCCGAGACACACGAGCTGGAACGCTCCAGCAACATGCCAGGTGCTGGGCACTACTAATGTCTTTGGAGCTGTCTCAACACTACTCCATTTCTTGAGCACTTCACTCCGACCTAAATCAGGTCTGAGTTATTTGTAATTTAGATATTCTTAATTGTGTATACAGAATGTTCTAGCCTTATTTAGTTTAATGACATGAAAACATAGAATATAATTATGCCAAGATTTTTAAAAGTCGTCAGTGATCCTCCTGCCTGTGAACTGACGTACATCCCTGCCAATGCAGAAGAAGTTAAGATGGCTCAGGAAGGGCCAGTTGATCATATCGCCTGCACCCAGGGGAGAGCCAGAGCTACACAGACTAAATGAAGATGAAGCCCCACTGGGTAGGGCCAAAGTGGGTTTGTAGAAAGCCAGGCAGTTTACAGCAGAAGAGGGGCTACAGTGAGAAGCAATCTAGTCACTCTCTGGAGATGAAGGTCATTGAACTAAATACAAGGAGGTGGTCTAGATGGAAAGCAGTCCTCGGGATTCTGCCTTTGACTGCAGACTCTGGCAAGAAGTGAACAAGGATTGAGTGCTCACATGGGGAGCTGTGGTAGCTCCAGTTGAAAACTAGTGTGAGCCAGAAAACAGGGAAGAAAGCTGAGGAAAGCAGCATCAGGGTCTGAGCTTAAGAAGACTGTTGTTGCTGGGCATAGGGTCCCTGAGATAGAACCCAGAATAGGGATGAGCTAGGCTCCCCCTGCTGGGCACTGGGGTAGGGTTGCCAACCCTCTTGGTTTTGCCCACAGTCTCCCAGAATCTCCCAATCAAGGAGATTTTAGGCTGATAAGTCTGGTGGTGCAGCAGGGCTATGGCAGTGTCCCTGGGGGTATGTCTACACTACAAAGTTAATTCGAACTAACGGACGTTAGTTCGAATTAACTTTGATAGGCGCTACACTAGCGCTCCGCTAGTTCGAACTTAATTCGAACTAACGGAGCGCTTAGTTCGAACTAGGTAATCCTCATTCCACGAGGACTAAGCCTAGTTCGAACTTACTAGTTCGAATTAAGGGATGTGTAGCCCCTTAATTTGAACTAGTGGGAGGCTAGCCCTCCCCAGCTTTCCCTGGTGGCCACTTGGCCAACACCAGGGAAACTCTTCTGCCCCCTTCCCGGCCCCGGACCCCTTAAAAGGGCACGGGCTGGCTATGGTGCCCGTGCCAGGTGCAAGCCTGCCAGCACCCAGCCAGCAGACCCTGCACCTGGCACAGATCAAGCCACCCACCCGATGCCCCCCAGCACTCCCCCTCTTCCCGGACCAGCCTGGCGGCTCCCGGGAGCTTGCCCAGGACCACAAAAGGCGGGCCCCCGCCTGGTCTAGTGCGGACATCGTGGACCTCGTCCACGACCTCTGCACTAGGCACAGGAAAGTGGCCGTGTAGGGCAGGAGAGCTACCAGCCTGGCCACCCAGGAGCAGGTGTGCATGAAAATCAAGGTGGTCCACTGAGACCCCCGACCCTGAGCCCTGAGCTTACAATGGCTGTACTGGGTCAGACCAAAGGTCCATCTAGCCCAGTAGCCTGTCTGCCGACAGCGGCCAACCCTAGGGACACTGGAGGGGATGGACCGAAGACAGTGACCAAGCCATTTGTCTCGTGCCATCCCTCTCCAGCCTTCCACAAACCTTGGGCAAGGACACCACTCCTACCCCCTGGCTAATTCCACTCCATGGACCCAACCTCCATCACTTTATCTCACTTCTCTTTAAACTCTGTTCTAGTTCTAGCCTTCACAGCCTCCTGCAGCAAGGAGTTCCACAGGTTGACTCTTTGCTTTCTGAAGAACAACTTTCTGTTACTAGTTTGAAGCCTGCTACCCATTCCTTTCCTTTGGTGTCCTCTAGTCCTTCTATTATGGGAACTAATGAAGAACTTTTCTGTATACACCCTCTCCACCTCACTCATGCTTTTATAGACCTCTATCCTATCCCCCCTCAGTCTCCTCTTTTCTAAGCTGAAAAGTCCCAGTCTCTTTAGCCTCTCTTCATATGGGACCTGTTCCAAACCTCTGATCATTTTAGTTGCCCTCCCGTCTCCCACCCTCTCTCTTCCCCTGTCCCACCTCCTTTTCCCAGTCTCCCTGAGTTTTGTTCAATAAAGAGAGATTCTATTTTTGACCACACGTTTTCTTTATTTTGTATATCAGGAAGGGGGGCTAGGGAAGGGTAAGGGGAAGAAGGTGAGGGAGGAATGGGGCATGAGCCCCCGATGGGGAGGACTGGGCTGGCTCTGAGGGCTTCTGGGTGTGGAAGCTCTCCTGCAGCCCCCCAATTGCCCCCTCTCCCCAGATGGCAGCCTGCGGCAAGTGCAGCCGGTCTGATGGCCGAGTGCTGTGATGTGCCCAGTGTGGGCACTCAGGGCACTCCAATCCAGGACTGCTTTGCAAGCGGGGAACCCCTGAGAACTGTCTGTCCGGGGTGGGGGTCGGGTCCCTTTAAGCACAGCCCTCGGCTAGTCTGAGGCAGCAGCTCCACACTCTAAGTCCTCATCTGATGCCCTGCCGGCACTGCTTCCGGCCATCCTTAACCCCGGTTCAGGGTCCACTTAATGTGGACACGCTAGTTCGAATTAGCAAAACGCTAATTCAAACTAGTTTTTTGTCTGGATCCGTTAGTTCGAATTAGCTTAGTTCGAATTAATTAATTAATTCGGGTTGAACCATGAAAAGGGAGCACCTTGAGTCCAGAGAGAGTCTAAGGGGCAAGCAATAGAAGGAGGAGGCTTCAGTCTGGGATCTAGCTAATGGCCTGATGTAGCCACAAGGTACACTCCCCACTGTAGTGCCTCCCCCTTACAATGCCCAACCGAGACAGCTTAAAGTGGCCTGATATTCAGAGGCAGGGTGCACAGCACTCTCTGAAAAGCCATCCCATTAAGTTGTTTCAATCTCTACATGAAAAAAATGGGAGTCCAGAATCACTACCTGCCACTTAAAAGCTTTTCCTGTTTAACGTACAAGCACAGCTATACAGCTCTTAAAATATTAACTGAATATTCTAAAAGATGTATAAAATATGACCTGCTCTCATTGCTTTTTCTTGCTAAGACTATTAAACAAATGAAATTTAAAGGGCCATCTTCAGATGGTGTAAATGGACATAATCAAGTAACACCAATGGAGACATGCCAACTGAGGACCTGGGCCGACGTTTCTAATTTCAGCTATCATTTGTGTATGTACACTCAACTGTTCATTTGGGAGGTGTGTGTGTGTTCTGTGTGCCTTTTCCCTCTACTCTCATAATTCTGAAATAGCTAAATTGATTTATTTTAAAATCCTTCTACTTGAGACTGATATTATGTGTGACAGTTGGTGTCTTGCCTGTCTGATATGAATTGTGTTGTTAAAAAAAATTGTAAGATTCATCTTTAGCTGTCTGGAAGTTATGCCATGCAACACTTAACCTGCTTGACAATAGGGGTTGTTTCCATTTTCATAGTAATAGGACCTTCTATCCCAAGAGATGTTGAAGGAAAACACGCTAATGGCTTTTTATGTGAACACCTGGAGGTCCAGTTTACACAATGGAACTGGACCAGAAATTTATCTGATTAAATGCAAATCAGTATTGTTGTAAACAATGTAACTGGAAAAGAAACCAAAAAACAATCATGGAACAATGGCAGATAATTGGTTTTACAACTTCAGAAAGATTCCAGAATTCACAAACAAGGGCATGTGGCTGTTCCATTGAGAATCCCATGAGGCAATTTCAGGTGGAGAGAAACTTGTGTTCTAGACAAATTAACTTGCTTCTGGGTGACAGGAAGAAAAGCATTACATTACTGGGCAAGAACTCCAAAGACAATGGACCCAATGAAAGGATATTGCATTTGGTGCTACTTCATTTCAGATCAAAGGAAAAGGTGTATCAAGGAAAAAAATACAAGCAATGTTTTAAACACCTATCTCAGGTGTGAGACACACACATACTCCCAGAGACTGGTGCTTAAACCTAAAATGTATCAGCAGTGGGATAAGACAGGACTTTCTAATGGGAAAGGCTTCCATTTTGCTTAACTGTATTTTAAGTTTAAACTTTAACCAAAGTTTTCAAACTGCTGTGCTTAGAATTAGGCAACTAGGGAGGAAGCCTGAATTACAGTAGTGCAGAACAATCCCAGTTCCTGTTATTGTCAATGACAATTGCAAGTACTGAGGGCCTGTAAAAATCACTCATTTTTTCCTTCAGATGTTTAACAGCTACCTAACTTTAAACTGCAAACAAATTTTAAAATGTTGGCTTTCATGTTGCTTGAAATGCCATTTGCAATGACTTTAGCTGAGTCAAATGTATCATCTACTGCAGCAGTTCTCAAACGTCATTGCTCTGCAGCCTTCTTCTCACAACAAAAATTACTCATGACCTCAGGAAGAGGTGGAGGGCATGATGGAGCAGGAGCTCCAAGATCTTCATCTCCAGACTGTCTAATGCTAGTTTTGGTTAGTTGAGTCATGTCATGTTAAAAGACACGATAAACCACTTTAGAGGAACTAGGGTCCTACTTCTGTCTTTAATTAATCTTTCTGAGAGCTCTCACCAGCCCAGTTTTAAAAAAAATCTCATGAGTTATGGGGCTTTCCTAAGTAAGAGGCAACATTCACTGTTATCCCTTATATCTAGGGAACCCCGGAATACATAAGATTAAAAAAGACCAACCAGCTGGACAAAAATTAGTTTGAATTCGTTTTGAGATTCAGGCGGAAGTGTGAGCCAGTTTTCCTTTCTTTGCCCACTAAACAATGCCACTCATCCCTATTTTTTTAAAAGAGCTATGTACTAATCAACTCATGTGGTTTGTATTTTTGACACTAAAAGATTTTTGTAAATACTTAACATTCAAATAGGAAATCATTAGGAAATTTGGAAGACAGAATTACAACTATTCCCTCAAAAAGGACATTTCTAGGCAACTTGGATTTCTGTTTGTATAACTCCTTCCCGAGAGGCATTGGAGTGGGACAACACAACGTGCACATCTTAGGCTGGAAGGACAAATTATTATGAGAACAGCCACAAAATCAGAGGGTGCAGCATCTCCCCCATCTATTTCCCATAGACTTTCACTGTGTTCTATGTAAGATAGGCTTTCATTTAAAAAGTAACTTTCCAGCACATCTGAGTCTGATTTGTTTTATATAAATATATGTTGTTCCCATCATATCTGAGTGTACTACAAAAAAATTAAAACAAACTTATGTCAGCAATGGATACATATATGATACTTAGCCCTGCCTCTTCAATGACACAGCTACCAAACCCATCCTGCTACAGCTCCAAATAATGGAGAATCAGGGAGCACATGCACATTACACTATATATTAAAATAAATTAATGTGAGGCTCCATTAGAGGGGAAAAAATCTGTAGAGGCTGTGCAGTGGGAAAACCTGCCATTCTCCCTCAGGAGTTCAACCACTGAGGTAGCCAGCAACCTGGGGAAAAACCAGTCAGTGGCGACTGGTATTTGATTTTTAAATCCTAGCCCTATTTGATTTTTAAGTCCTTGCCCTGCCCTGATCAGCCATTGCTGTGCTTAAAACACTAGTAGCTACTAATACCCTGTTGCCCCTAAAACTCCTGCTGCTGCTAATGAAACCGAATTAGTGCTAGAATATCTCTGAGAATTGCTTTGCAAAATAGCCTACTCTAGGCAAGTCCACTACAAAGAAACCATAGCACTGAAAGAGGTGTGGATTTCCTGTCTTAATAGATTGTCAGCTCTTAAGTCTAATCATGATCACTTACCCACCAGTAATATCCTTTTCAGTGCTCATAGTGCTACTACAGACTGCTAGTTTTTGAACTGGCTCAGTGAGATGTGTCCGTGAGTTCTACTGATGTAAGACAATGTCCTGCCAGCAAAATTAGAGTGTGCAAGTAGTCCAAAATCCTACTGAATATTTTTGGGAGTAGTAATTAAAAGAATTGTACTACAGTCCTTTAGCATAAGGGCATAAATGGGGTGTCACATAGCCACGACTTTTAAGTCCTGACTAAGAGCATGATTGAGCAGTTTGCAGATTTCCATTAACGCCAATCCAGCACCAATATAAAACTTCACTGTGGGATGTGAATTGATATTTGTAAATTACCCTCTTTGTGTTTAGAAATTATATTAAAATACTAGAAGACGTTCCCAGCATTGCCCAGGTCTTTCAGGGCAGGGGGTTGAGGGTGTGTAGGGTGCAAGGAATCAGGGCAGGGTTTTGGAGATATGGGGGGAGGGGCGCAATAGGATGCTGGGGGCATGTGGGAGGTGCAAGAGTGAGGGTTTGGAGGTGAGGAAGGGTTCAGGAATGGGGAGTACCATCCAGTGAGGATTTCTTCCCCCCCTCCTGCAGGCATTTTCTTTCCTCCCCAAAAAATGAGGTTAACAGGGGTCTTGTGCAAAAGGTTGGTTTTTTTTTTTTGCGCAAAATGGCCCCGTCTACACTGCGGTTTTTTGCGCAAAAACTTCCGCATAAAGGGTCGGAAGAGGATATGGAAATGAGAGTGTGAAATTTGCTAATGAGCAGTGTAGACGTAGCCTAAGTGTCATGTCCCTCCACTCTGTGCTCCTCCCCTTCGTGTCTCTCTTGTCTCTGCCCCCTCCCTTTCCATGTTACTGAAAACAGTTCCATTCTCAGCACTTCCCATTTTCTTGGCATAACCAAACCCTGACCTTGCTTTAAGTTAGGAAAAGAGGAAACTGCCTACCAAATTTGGTGGTCCTAGCACTTACTGTTTAGGAAAGTTCTTGAACAAACAGACTCACAGGCAGACAGACAATTCTAAAATATATATCTAGATAATCATAGGGCTCTAACTGTAACCCCTCCCCAAACATCCCCCTCTTACACACATACACACATTAAACTTCACAGCCTTGGGATCAGGTGAGAGAAGCATTGGACGTCATATTCCTTTTGAAAGTATTTTAACTTCGAGTTAGCTTTCAGTACTAGAATTTTGTGGAAGCACATAACGTCTATATCTGTAATTCTTTATTTTTTTAATGCTTATGCTCTTCCCAAATTCAACACTGTTACTCCTAACATACATCTGGTGTTATGGAATATAACTGCTAACTCAGAAAATATCACAATGGTGTAAGTGTTGTTATCACATCCCCGGGAAAGAAAAATATAGTAATTTAGAGTGTGGCGTTTAGAATGTTTTAAATGTTTAATATGGTGTGAGGGAGAAATTTGATTTACTACTTTTGTAAATTCAGGTTTCATGCTTTTCCTCCATGTGACTGCATGACAGAACTTTGGGAATTGGGTCCTATAGTAAAAAAACCCCAAGGTATTGCTGTATTAATCCTTCATTTTTCGTGAAAAATTGCTTCGGTCTTCAGTTTTAAGAGGTAAAGCTTTATGCCTTCTAGTTCTGTTCCTTTGGCTGAGCCTTTTTATATTGATAATATTTTACTCAGAAAATAGTTTCCCAGCATGTCTACAAGTGAAAAATTCTTCATTCACTATGTCATTATAAAAAATTGTATCCAATCCTATTGATGTTGAACTTAGAAATGGTGAGCAGAAGAGTAGCATGTCTAGGGCTATCTCTTCCCTTTCTCTTGTCAAATGATAAAACAAAAGAGTCCAAAGAGGTAGAGGGTCCATGATCAACATGCTGATCTCAGGCATTTCCTTTAATCAATCCAATTTAACTATCAATTTTTGTTCTTTAAATACCCATAAATTTACTATCTTTTAATTACGGAACTCTTCATAGTTTGGAAGAGGAGCTCTATGGTGAGGCAAGATTTCAGCTGGAGTTGGATAAGTAAAGTGCCATTTTTCCTGTAAATGATAACACACCCAAAGCTGTGAATTTGTCAGACAGTGTTAGCTTAACTTGGGGCCAGCCATACTAGGAAAACTTTCAAAAATTCACAACAGCTTAATTATATCAAAGTAGTTCTATCCATGCAAAACTCTACTGTAGACATGGATGTAAGCAGCTCCACCAATAAGACATTGCAGGTCCTAAATTCACTGTGATACAAGCTTGCATTTAATGAGTGCATAAACTTAGTTATTAGTCATATATTTACATTTGGGAGTCCTCAAAATTTGGAGCTTCTGATTATTAGTTGAATCCTAATACTATCAACAATATAAAATGGAATTCTCTTCCACATCACCTTTCCCTCACTCAACCAAAACATTCATTGGACTGGCTGTCAATGCTAGAGTATTTTCTTTAAATTACCCACTATTGCTAAAATCAGTGTAGTTTCACTGGTGGGAGTGCTAGTGTAGCTGGATTTCTGACATTGCAACCACTGTGAAGACAGCATGCTCATTAAAATTGTGGCAGTTCCCAGTGGTCTCTCTACACTAGTGTTTCTGCTGTTGCTACCTCTGACAAAAGAGTGTAGTGTTGACAATGAGTCCCCTGAAGTTGCACTAAGTTGAGCCCATTCAAGTCTTAATTTTTAAAAAATTTTGTTTAAAAAAAACTTCAAAAAATGTCAAACATTAGATTGCAAAATGACAGTGAGAGATCAACAATGCTGCCGACTTATCCCCATAGAACGTGGCTTGCAGAAGGAATGCATGGATGAGTGGCATCTGCTATGCCCCTTAATAAGGTGCAGCATACACTTCCTCCAGTGTCCTCTTCCTTCAGCTAGTGTATAAGAGAGTCTTGTTCCATCCTCTTTCTGGTTACTAGCTCTGCTGACCGTAATACTCAATCTTCTCCCCATGGTCTCCCAGGCTCACAGAACAACATGCTGGAGTCTCTGCACACCAAAAAGGAACTGATAGAGTAGGTTCCTAGTGACCTCTTCCACTCACACAACAGCAGCCAAACTCTGGCACTGGAGTATAGAGTAATAAATTACTTTTTATGCAGTAACATCTTACTATATATTTTAGAAATGTGTGTGTCTCCGTCTGTCTGTCCGTGAGTCTGTTTATTCAAAAAACTCTTCCTAAACTGCAAGAGCTAGGACCAGCAAATTCAGTAAGCAGCTTCCTTTTAGCATAACTTAAAGCTAAGTAAGGGTTTGGTTGTGCCCAGATAATGGGATGTGCCTGGAATTTGATTGTTTCTCATAAAATGGAAAGAAGGGGTCTGATAGGATGGACTTATACTTCAGAATGACCAAAGGGGGTAACAAGGGGCAAGATATGGGGACAGGGACAGCTATCACCACATTGGGCCAGCAGGGGGCAGGAAGGCATGGGAGGAAAAAGAGACAGCTGTCTACTATATATTTCAGAGAGTTTGTCTGTGTGTCTGCTTGTCTGTGTGTCTGTCTCCTAGAGAGGGGACATTCATCTTTATCCCGGCTGTGTCCACTGCAGCTGATCAGGTACATCTCACCTGGCCCCAAGCTGCTATGGTGAGAGAGGGATGGGGTTGACCTCTTTCCTCAGAGCAGCCTATATACTGACCCTTGTCATCCCCCATTCCACCCTAGAACAATGATTTAAATGAAGAACAAAGTTTATTTGAGTTAAGTAGCTGAGCCATGCCAGGTAAATCTTCTAGTGCAGCAGTTGCCAACCACTGAGCTGAGGTTCACTGCTGGGCCGTGGCCTGTTAGCTGCCGGGCTGCAGTGGCTCTGGGGTCTAGGGCCAGAAGAGCCATGCGGCGGGGGGCAGGCGCCTGCTGCGGTCACAGCTGGAAGAGCCGCGCAGTGGGGGACATGAGGAGAGAGCGCGTACACCTCCAACAGCCACTTCCCCTTCCTGCACAACTGATTTTGTCAGCATTGGTGGAAGGAAGAGGCGGAGCAGTAAGCACCTCCCTCCATCCCACCCAGGCAAGATGGTGGCCCGGCTGGGGCTCAGTGCTCTCCTCCCACCCCCACGCATGGGGGCGTGCTTGGGGAGGGAGGGCACACGCCGCCAATGGCCGCTTCCCTTGCCCACGCCGCAGTGATGACCATGCTCCCTAGAGAGGGCAGCTTCACTCTGGTGAGTGTGGGGGTGAGATTGGGGCAAAGGAGTGTTGGGTAAAGTTAAAGGGTCAACGGGCATGGGGCGTAGGGGTGGAGATCAAAGGGTTTTAGACACTGGCGAGCAGAGGCTGGGTAGGGACCAGGCAGACAGATAATATTTTATTTTCCTGTTTGTATATTGATTATTTGCATAATGAATATACAAATATGCAGATACAATGCTGCCAGTCTGCCGAACATTTGTGAATAGGTTCGCCAATCCCCCATGTAAAAAAGGTTGGGGAACCACTGTTTTAGTGTTATATAAATACAGATTGCATATGTATAGTACAAACAATAATCCCTATGGCACCTAACTTGATATTGTCACTGTTTCCACTTAGAGACCTTACTATTAAAGTCCATACGTCTTCCCGTAAACCAGTTTTTACTCTGTCGTGTCTTTTTATTTGACCTTTATCCAATTTCTTGGTAAGATTTTATGTAGTGTTCTACTGCATCACTTACTGAAATTCAAATATACTGTAATATAGCCATCATGTCCCCTTTCACTATTAAATTGGCAATTATTTTAAAGAAGTCTATTTGGTTTGCCATGACCTATTTCTATAAACTTACATGACTTGTCTTTTATCAGATAGCTTTATCTGAGAATATTCACAGGTTAAGACAAGGGAGATTATGGAAATCAATATTTTTTTTATATTTTACACCGACCAAAAAATAAAAACTCTTGCATAAATCTAATTCTGTACATAGCTATTCTATGTAATCAGCTGCTTCAGTCCCTGTTTCATCCTTTCTCTCATGCTACCTTCCCTCTCTTGTTGTTTTAGTTAAATTGTGTATATGGTCTTTGGGGCAAGACCATCTCTTCCAATGCATTTTTACAACATTTGATGTACAAGCCCCCTTCTGAATGCAGCCCCAGGATATTGTTGTAATAATGGTATATTGCCCCACATCAGACTGATAAGACTGTGATTTCCCATATTAGCCTTTCTCCTCTTCATATTTATCAAAGGAAGGAAAGTACCATACGGAAGCTGCAAATATCTTTCCTTTCAGAAATGAGATCAGAGGTAGAGACAGGGCAGGCCCATGAGGTGCAGAGCTTTTGCTGAACCATGAGAGCCACTAGTGGCTTGTGACAAAGACCAGGACTCATTTGTGGCCATATCATGCTGGAGTAATTCAGGGATCTTGAAGGATTAAAATATACCATCACTTCCTAAATCAGGGGCATATCACAGGGACTAGGAGTGAATAATTTACTTTTTTCATAGAATCATAGAATTATAGGACTGGAAGGGACCTTGAATTGTCATTTAATCCAGTCTCTTGCATTCTCAGTAGGACTAAGTATTACCTAGACCATATCGGACAGGTGTTTGTCTGACCTGCTCTTAAAAATATCCAATGATAAACATTCTACAACAACCTTGGGCAATTTGTTCCAGTGCTTAACCACTCTGGCAGGAAGCTTTTCCTAATGACCAACCTAACTACCTTTGCTGAAATTTTCATCCTGTTGCTTCTTGACCTATCCTGAGAGATTAGGGAGAGGTTAAGGTTTCTTCCTCCACTTTTTACAACCTTTTATGTACTTGAGAACTGTTTGGTCCCCCTCCCCCCCTCAGTTCTCCCTTCTCCACACTACACAAACCCAATTTTTTCAATCTTCCCTCATAGGTCATGTTTTCTAGACCTTTTATTGTTTGTATTGCTCTTCTCTGCCCTTTTTCCAATTTGCCCACATTTTCTCTTTAGTGGCTGAACTAAAAAAATCACCCCAGAATCTAGAGCCATTTCAAACAAAAACTTTTTTTCTTCAATTTTTCTCATCAAACCAAATAAATTGCATTCAGGTGAAATGAAATATTTCAAATACAGTATTTCCAAACTGTTCATCTTGACAATTCAGAAACTTTTGTTTCTTCTCCCACCAGCTAACACTATTAGCTGCTATTACTTTCACTCCTCCAAATGCCTTTTTGGACCCATCAGGCATTGGCCAAAAACAATTTGGCCTGCTGTCACAGTGATGCAACATTTCTGCTTTGTGGTTTCTTCCCATGGTTTGTTTCCAAGAACTAGATCTGCATAGTCTTGGATCCACTTCCCTCTACCCCATTTTGCTCCCAAAGACATCACCCCCATCCCAGTTCTTTAGGAGGGACTGTCCTTGCAAAGCACAGCAGTAGAGACTAGGGATGTAAACGAGTAGTCAACTATACAATTAACCAATAAGCCTAGGCTTATTGATTAATCTAGTTGACTACCTGCATTTCCCCATCCCTTGCTGCCTCTGTATCAGCGGTAGCAAGGGGGAGCAGGAGAGAGAGGTGGGAAGAGCTACCTCTCCCCACCCTGTGGCAGCATTGTGGAAGGGAGGAGGAGGGCAGGGGAGGCTGCCTCGAAACAGCCTCTGTCCGCAGTGGCCCAGGCTGGCCAGCAGCCCCTGTCGAGGGGTGGGAGGGAGTCCCCAGTTCTCTGCAGGCAGAGGCTGGAGGCTGTATTAGAGGCAGCAGTTCGGTGTGGCAGGGGGCTCCCCAAGAGTGGGAATGGATTGCACTGGCTGCTGGCCCCACCCTCAGGGACTATAGAATAGTCAAGTAACCTCTAAGATGTCATGTGGTTACTCAATTATTCAATTACTTGATAGCCAACATCCCTAGTAGAGGCATATGGTCCTGGATTACCCTACTACTGGAGTTACGAGTGATGAAAGGCCTACCACTGCATCCCAGTCAATTTCACTCATCAAGACTCTGTTTGAGATACTACAGCTCCCCACGCTTCAGTTTAAGACCATTCAACCAAAATGTTCCATGGTAACTGGGTAACATTTGTATAAAATATTTTCAGTAAGATGAGCTCCTAGGAACAAAGAAATTACTGTCCGCTTGAGGCTATAGTAGGTGTTAAGACAAGCTTTTTTGAAGCTATATTTGAGTTTTCCCTTATCATGTGGCAAAGACCTCTGAAACCATGGCATTAGCTGAAATAAAGCTTGAATTGAGACATTCCACTAATGTAAATATATCAAAAAATGAGGAGTAACATTAGCTTTTTTGAGGAGTAATGTTAGTTCAAACCAAGGGGTTTGATTCAAACTAACGTGGCCCAGAGCGCACTTTCACTTTTGAATCAGCTGGGTTCTGAAACAGCACGTGGCCGAGGTTATGCTAATGAAGCACAGAATATTTAAATCCCAGCTTCATTTACTATTTCGAATGCCTACATTTGCATCTCTAGTTCGAACTAAGGTGCAAGTGTAGACATACCCATAGTCCAGTCAACTTTATTGTACAAGAATAGAGCCTCTAACTTTGTTTTGTGCAGGAGGATTTATAGCTTAACATTTTAACAGTGATTTTAATGAGACAACTTGCCATATTTACTTTTTAAACATTTTCTTAAAATTAACTAAATTCAAAGAGAGGACAGCATTGAGGAAGAAACAAGTTGGGGATACTACCTGAACTTTCAGTCTGCTGTTTTTTGAGACAGCAATGCAAACAGCTTGTAAAATCTTGGTGGGAGAGGAGAGAAGTTCTACTTTGGGCTTGTCTATATATTATTTACAATGCTGAAGC
Organism: Pelodiscus sinensis; assembly: GCF_049634645.1. Taxonomy (NCBI): domain Eukaryota; kingdom Metazoa; phylum Chordata; order Testudines; family Trionychidae; genus Pelodiscus; species Pelodiscus sinensis. The sequence continues at coordinate 75,068,368 of NC_134712.1, forward strand.
TACACATCTTCACCAATGCACCTGTACCACTGTAGTGCTTAGTTAAGATTCTATCTACACCTGTGAGGCTACATCTACAATGCTGCACTATTTCGGGATACCGGAGGTTTCCCAAAATAGCTATTCCACATCTTTTGAGCGCATCCAGATTGCATGTCTTATTTCAACTTATGGTGCAGTGCAGATGCACCCTGAGAGAGCTTCACCCATTGGCATAAGTACTCTGCCTCTCCAAAAGGTGATAGGTATATCGACCAGAGAAGCTCTTCTGTGGACATAGTGCTGTTTACACCAAGGATTATGACAGTACACGTGCATCTACGCTGCACCCTTACCTCGAAATAAGCTACACAATTTGAGCTATACAAAGTGCATAGCTTATTTCGATCTTATTTCGAAATAAGGTGCAATTCCAAAATGTCCCTTAAACCTCATGCAATGAGATTTCAGTATAACGGGCTTGCTCTTAAGACATGGAATAGCTATTTCAGGATACCAAAGTTATCATGAATCGCTCCTCTGTGTAGACATAGCCTTTATGTGCATCACTAAGGGATGTGGATTTTCCAAAGAACATGAACCATAACATTGTTTAATGAATAACTAATGGTTTAAATAATTTCTTCTCACTGGTCTCTATAAAAACAAGACAGGCAAATCTGGCCATTACTTTTCATCTTTAGTTCTTGATCAGTATTTAGCTCACCATTTGAGGAAAGTCCTTGTTTACCTTACTAGTGTCTGATTTGGTTTTAGATTTGCGTTTAGAGTGAGGCAATGAAAAAACCTTCACATTTTGCTATCTGCTGTACAAGCTAGGGCTACAGTCAGAATCTTCTGCTTCACTGCTCTTAAGTATATTAATGATTTTTTTTCCAAAGAGGATACATAAGTGCAGCACTGTCTCAGTAAAAATAGCTGTCTAGAGAACTATCTCCATTCATTTTCTCACCCACGTGTAGCCTACAACTACACTACAGCCCGGATCAACACTCTGAGGGTACACCTACACTGGGGTTTTTTTCGAAGAAGGTATGTAAATTGCGCTCGCTTCTGATTCTGGAAGAGGCTTTTCCGATATTTGTCCCATCTACACGGGGCCAAATGTCAGAAAAAACCCTTCTTTCGGAAGCCCCTGTGCACTTCATTTTATGAGGAATAAGGGAGCTTCCGAAAGAGGGTTTTTCTCCGACATTTGGCCCCATGTAGATGGGCCAAATATCAGAAAAGCCTCTTCCAGAAAAAGAATTGGAAGAAGATATGCAAATATGAGCACAATTTGCATACCTTCTTCAAAAAAAAACCACTGTGTAGCAGTACCCTGAGACTGATCCACTGATGATCTACTTAAGACCTGGCAAATTGATCACAGATCACTCTCCTATCAACCCTTTTACTCTACTCCATATGACAAGAATAAGAAAAGTTGATGGAAGAGTTTCTCCCATCTAGCCTCCCTCCCTCTGCACTGTAGAAACTGAGGTAACTCCACTCACATAGTACGTCTAGACTACATGACTCTGTCGCCAGAGGCATGTAGATTAGGCTACCAGACATAGGAAAATGAAGCGGCGATTTAAATAATCGCCGCTTCATTTAAATTTACATGACTGCCGTACTGAGCCAACAAACAGCTGATCAGCTGTTTGTCGGCTCAGCGCGATAGTCTGGACGCTCCCCTGCCGACATCAAAGGTATTTGTCGACCACCCAGGTAAACCTCATTCCAGGAGGTATATCTGGGTGGTCGACAAATACCTTTGATGTCGACACCCGCGCGTCCAGACTATCGCGCTGAGCCGACAAACAGCTGATCAGCTGTTTGTCGGCTCAGCGCGGCAGCCATGTAAATTTAAATGAAGCGGCGATTATTTAAATCGCCGCTTCATTTTCCTATGTCTGGTAGCCTAATCTACATTCCTCTGGCGACAGAGGCATGTAGTCTAGACGTACCCATAGCTGGAGTTGTATAGCTTAAGTCCACTTTCTGTCGTAGTGTAGATGAAGCTATAGAAACAGTATCCTGGTAAGCTGGAATGCTGTTTTATTTGTTATTGTCTAGTGCTTAATCTCTTGATATTCTCATGAGCATAAAGCATTTCTCCAATTTGTCTAGACTCTCGCCAGGACCTTGAAGTGTTCACTTTTTTTCCCCTTTAAACTTTTCAGCATATTTTCTAATGCTGATCTGGGAGGAGGATGTCAAATTCCACTATTGGAAAAAAAAAGAGATCCATGGTTATGTCTAGACTGCAGGCTTCTTTCAGAAGAAGCTTTTTAGGAAGAGATCTTCCGAAAAAACTTCTTCCGAAAGAGAACGTCCACACTGTCAAAGTGCATCGAAAAAGTGATCTGCTTTTTCGAAAGATACCGTCCACACTGAATGGATGCTATCTCGCATTTAAGTTGTGATTACTATGGATGGAGTGGCCACCAGGGCACCTGTGCTTTTTCCTGGAGGCCTCTCTTTCGAAAAAGCTCCCTCTTCCGCATCCACACACGCCTTTTTCCAAAAGAGTTCTTTCGGAAAAGGCGTTCTTCCTCGTAGAATGAGGTTTACCAATGTTGGAAAACCCCCTGTGTTGTTTAGATTTTCTTTCGAAAGAACATAATAGCAGTGTGGATGTGACTTTTTTCAGAAAAACGGTCGTTTCTCAGAAAAAAACCCTGCAGTCTAGACACACCCCATATGCTTCACAAAGGAAAGATCTTTCCTGCCATCCTAGAAAAATAATTAGGCGTCTATTGTCTGAGTTTATTCTACTCTGCACTGATTAGGTCTCAATTGCAGTACTGTGTCCTGTTCTGGATGCCACAATTCATGAAAGATTTGGACAAATTGGAGAAGGTCCAGAGAAGAACAACAAAAATTATTAAAGGTCTAGAAAACATGACCTATCAGGGAAGATTGGAAGAATTGTCTTTGTTTCCTCTCGAAAAAGAGAAGACTGAGAGGGAACTCGACAACAGCTTGGAGGGAGAAAAATTATTCTTCTTAACCTCTGATGATAGGCTGAGAAGCAATGGGCTTAAATTGCAGCAAGGGAGGTTTAGGTTGGACGATAAGAGAAACTTCCAAACTGTCCCAGGTGGGGGGGTTAAACACTGGGGGTATGCCTACACTACCACCCTAGTTCAAACTAGGGTGGTAATGTAGGCATACCACACTTGCAAATGAAGCCCGGGATTTGAATTTCCCGGGCTTCATTTGCATAAGCCGGCCGGCGCCATTTTTAAATGCCGGCTTGTTCGAACCCCGTGCCGCGCGGCTACATTTTTAAATGCCGGCTAGTTCGAACTAGCGCGGTAGTGTAGACATACCCTGGGATAAATTGCCTAGGAAGGATAAATTGCCTGTAAACGTTCCAGGCTGCTCGAATCCCTAGCCGATTTGAATGGGTCTCAGGGCAGTTGTCCTCTTTGCCCCCTCCCTCCCCCCCGCCTAACCCTTTTATTATAAAACAATTTTGTCATGTTTTAAGAGAAACTCTTAACATCTCTTATTTGCAGCTGGTCTGTGAAATTCAGCAGGGAAACGTCCTGTTGCTAGGCCCTTGCTTCTGCCATAATTGCAACAATACATGCAACTCTTGGAGTTACTATACACTGCCAGATCAAGAGTAGCTGCAGCAGGTAAATATGGAAGGGAGAGAGCCAGTTGAGATGGGGATTCCCATTCCAACTTGTGATTTATCACCATACTTGCCTAGTTCATGGCCCCAGAAGTACACACATCTTCATTCTGGCAGCCCCATCTGGGACATAAGTGTCTCAAAATCCCAGAGAAAATAGGGAGCTGGGTCAGCCTCCTTCCAAAGACTCTACAGTCCCAGCATGTGGTATCCAGTGGCCCAGAAATTTCCTCCTCCAACAGGGGATAAGTTTTTGCCAGCTGCCATTGCTCACATGGTAAATGTCTGTTCTATAAGCTTGAAGGTTGTGTTCTAATTCTGTTGGTGATGCAAAAAAAAAAAAAATCTGGATTTTTTACAGTTGTACATAATGATTTTTTTCCAGGAGTAAGGAGAGCTCTAAAAAAATTACATGAAAAATGTTGTTTTGGATGCAAAGGCAAATACTCAAAAATCTGTAACGGCCTTAATTCAGCTCCCTTGTGTATATCCATTATGATAGGTCTTCAATTACATGATAACATACTGTTGTTTTCCACTGCACCTCTGTCTGTCTCATGCAGGGCACAGGTTGTCTGCACAAGGCAGCAGAATTAAAGTGTCTGGACAACTGTAAAAGTGCCATTTACTAACTTTCAGGTGTTTTACTTTGTAACCTGAGTCAGGCTGGGGTGTGTGTCAATGTATTTTAAAAATAGACTGGTTAAATCCTGGAGATTATTGTGTATATTGTATTCTAGAGAACACATTATATGTACCAGTAGGGGAAAGGACTAGGTGACCTAACAACTTTCCTGTTGTGATGGATTTAAGGATTATTGTACAGTGGGCAAAAAAACGGCAGGGGAGGTAATATTAGGGCCCAGTCTACAGCTTAGGAAAGGAGGATAAAGAGGAATATAGCAAATGAGGAGCAGTGGGTCAAAGGCTGTAAGGATGCTCAGATGCAGGGATTGAGAATGATAGAACAGTGTCTGATTAGGCAAGTGTGAGCTGCCCTTAAAACTGGATTTGTCTGCAAGAATCATATGTATTATGCACTGGTATCTTGGTATTAGCTTTTCTGGTATTTAAAAAAGTTCCCTTGGTATAGCTCCCTTGAGAGTTTTTTTCTTTTCTTTTTTTCAATCCTCTTTCCCTTTTTTCTTTGCCATCTACTTTAATGCACTACTTCCCTCTCTCTATTTTATTGTTCTTTTCATCCATTTTTTGGCAGTGCTAAACTGGTTAGTGAACGTCATGAGTAACAGTTCTGGACTGGCAGCACATTGCCCCCATGGCTGCTGACAGGAATCAAAAGTCATCACCTGGCTTCCTCCTATTCACTCTAGAAATGAAATGTGTTTCAGTTGTTGCCTCTTTTCCCTCTGGGCTCACTGCTCCCTCAACTTTTGGCATACTTCCCCCAAACTGGTAGTCACATTATCAGTGTGCTCCTCCCTGTTACCTCTCTCACACCTTAGCTACACTAGAGAAATTTATCAAGCTAAGAACCCTGCAGACCTTCCAAAGTTCTTGTAAAAGTGCTCACATCCTCACACCAAAGTGCTTCCAAGTGGTTTGTGTTACTGCCAAATACCATTTGGATTAGATTTGCTTCCAGTTTAGGCTGGCTTTGATTTTGTGCTAGTGCAGCCAGTACTAAAATAGTTCAGACTGCAACCGTTCAGAGTCCTTCTCCTACTGGTCCAGTGTGCACCAGTGACCTGAAAACCCCCAGAATTCATTGCTTTTGAAATCTATGTTGGGAGCTGTGGGTTAGCTACCCACATAGCTTTGCAACTGCAATGCTTTAGTGTAGGGACTTGGGGGAAAACAGCAATGGTTCAGAACATGAATAGCCTAGATATATTGAACCACTGTGCTTAAAACAGTCAGAAACAGTTCAATCCTCTGAGCCTTAGTGAAGGAAACAAGTGAAGTCAAATTACCTGTACAATGTACCAGCATAACTACTGGCTCACTACTCATTTTGGATACGTCTACACAACAGGGCAAAACTCGAATTAAGTTACACAACTTCAGCTACGTCAGTCGTATAGTTTAAAACGAAATAGCTTAATTCAGCTTTTGGCGCTGTCTATACAGCAGAAAGTTGAAGGAAGAACACTCTTGCCCTACTTCTCATGAAATGAAGGTTACCGGAGTCAGAGTAAGAAGTCTTCCAGCTCGACATTATTTCAAAATAAAGGCTGGCAGTGTAGACGTTCACTATGTTATTTTGGAATAATGTCAGTTATTCTGAAATAACACTGCCATGTAGATGTACCCTTTCTCTGCTGTGTTCCTCATTATCTAAAAACAACCCACCCATCCACTTCATCAGGGTTTATTTTTTTAATCTATTAAAGTAATATTTCAAAAATGAAAGTGGAATTTTATTTACAAAATATAAGCAAACCACTGAACTTGCAAAATGTGAGTGAAGATATAAATGGGGAGACCGCTGCTTTACTTTTTTGTTTCAGTAGCTTGAGTTGAAAATGACAAAAAGGAGACTACCTAAATGGTTCCAATTATGGTCCACTATTAGAGGAGAGAACCAGAAGTGTACCTTTTTCTGGTGCTACCTCCCATACATGGCAAAGGGAGATACAGAAGAGTCAAGTGTGGAAAGAGATGCTGCTGCACCTCAGGTCCTGCATGAGGGCTGCAGCATCTCAAGTTGATGGACGGCTGGGAGACAGGCAAGGAGAACAAATAACTTCCACCTGCTATCTTCTGTCAAGCAGGGTCTGCTTAGATGGCAAAAAAAGGCATGTTAAGCCAAAAATACAAGGAAAAGTTAGCAAAGTGCAGCAGAGCCTCTGGAACATCCATCCAACCACTCCCATCTCCCCTCCCCCAAAGCCCCTGCAATAGTAGACCGTTCTCTGACTGCATCCCACTCTCCTATGCAACAAGCATCATGGGAGGTACTGTTTACTCCGATAGTCCTAGCGTCTGGGCTGGTGTATGAGAAAAGAAGAAGAAATGACCTGTGAAATCCAACAGAGGTGACAGAGACTGAAATGCTGACTAAGGTGGCCCTCAGTATAACACAACTGTGCATTCTCCTGCTCTCGTGCCCAAAAGCATGACATGGTTCTGTATCCAAAATAGAGCTAATCACAACTTTTGGAGTGATTTCTTTTTCAGAGAAGAATCAAGATTCAATGCTGAGAATCTGTGTCAATTTCACCAAATTGTTTCAGTTGGGAAAAAAAATCTTAAAAAGATAAATCAAAGTGATTCATTTACACATTTTCAAAATGAAAAGTTTCAATTCATTTTCATTCAGTGACTTTTCATTTTGAAAATTGCTTTAATTTTATTTTTCAGCAAGACCATTTTAGGGTTTTCTGTCCTTTCTTCATTGGAATGCACCTAGCACTCCCTCAGGCATCACTCAAAATAATAATATAATAATAATTAATAAAGAAACTTCATTAGAATTAAGGTTTTTTATCCCGAGTTTTGTTCTATTTCCATTAAAAGAATTGAAAAGTAGGCTAGTGACCTGGATGCTGCTCAAAGGCAGGTAGGACTCAGCGAAGCAAGCAGTGGGAAGATCAGGTTGCTGGTCTCTCCTCTGTATTCAGAGTCCAAATTCCTTTATGAAGGACACAGTAAACCGAGAACTGAATCTGCTTGAACTATTTCTCATCCTCGTATGCCAGTACATTTATAAAATGAAGTACGCTCTGCAGTTACAATAAGTTTGTAATTCACGCTGTGTTTTCAATTTCACCAGTAATAACAACCTTAGGAGGAAAAATACTGTTTAGATTATGTGAATTCAAAGGGCCAGAAACTCTTGTTGAAGCCGATGGTGCAAAGAACTTTCAAGTTGACCAGATATTTCCAGCTGGGATGTAGTGGAGATGCAACTTGCCTTGGTACCTCTCATCCTGATGCTCCCTGTCATAGTTAAGGTGCGGTGAGCAGGAAGTTTCATCAGAGCATGATGCACTCCAGCAATTCCTGACTAGTAGATGACCCTGTGCAGGTGACTGTCACTTTGCATAAAACTGGTCCCAGGTTCTCACAGTCACAACTGACTCCTTTGCAACCCCTCAGCACACATGCGACACCTGGTGTAATCTTGGGCATAATATCCTAAACTTTCTTTTCATATACACATTCTCCAACATTTTTGCTATGAGAATGTTATTTAAGGTGACATTGTTATATAACATTTTCTAAAATTCATAACAAAATCTAAGCTAAGCCCTTCATCTCCTCACGTACAATGGAGACAATAATAATGCTACCTATCTCTCAAAGCACTTAGCCTCTTCTGTTATGAGTAGTTTCAAATTCTTCAGGACTAGTAATAAGTCTGGTAAGCTGATTCATGTTTCTCCAGAACTAATTATAAGAATGTATTCAAGGTATATGGGGAAGAAGGGAAGATAATTCTGGTGGTTTAAAGACAGATCAACTATCAATTTAAGCTTTTCATAACACACACTCCGTGTTTTTCTCCTACATCTGTATGGTTCATTAAGGCCAAATCTACATGGGGAGAAAGCCAATGTAAGATATGCAACTCCAGCTATGTGAATAGCATATCCTGTACTATGTGAATAGCATAGTACAGGATAGTTGCTACTGAGGACAAATGCTCCCAAGATCCTGGGCACAGACTTGGATTGTTAGTCTCTGCCTCCACTTCTATGCTACTATTGCTACTCACGCTAGCTAGATAAAAGCTAGCACAGGCATGTCCAACCATGCTACAATTGCTGTATAGGAATCCTTACTTTCACTTGCTGTGTAGGAATCCTTACATTCCTATGACAAAAATGTGGTAGAAACTAAAAAGTCCGCTGCAATGTGTCACATGATCTTCTTTAACTCATTTTTACTTTTCCACTTTTATTTTTGTCTCATGTTATACTCTCTCTCCTATAACCATTTTCTCACTGACTGGTCCTCTCATTAAGGTCATCTTTCTGTGGCAAACTCAGTCTCCAATCACTACACCCCACACTCAGGCTACGTCTACACTGGCATGATTTTCCGGAAATGCTTTAACGGAAAAGTTTTCCGTTAAAAGCATTTTTGGAAAAGCGCATCTAGATTGACAGGACACTTTTCCGCAAAAGCACTTTTTGTGGAAAAGCCTCCGTGGCCAATCTAGACGTGGTTTTGCGAAAAAAGCCCCAATCGCCATTTTAGCCATCGGGGCTTTTTTGCGCAAAACAGTACTGTGCTGTTTACACTGGACCTCTTGCGCAAATGATTTGCGCAAGAGGGCTTTTTCCCAAACGGGAGCAGCACAGTATTTCTGCAAGAACACTGACAATCTTACATGAGATCGTCAGTGTTCTTGCGGAAATTCAAAATCATATGATTTTGCGGAAAAACTTGCCAGTCTAGACACAGCCTCAGTGTTTCAGGTTCTAATACTCTTTCTCTCTTCTTTTTAAAAGGGAGATCTATTTTATATTGGATAATAATATCCCCTCATAGGTACCAATGTATTTTCTAAATACTTTTACTTTCTAATAACTGAAACTGAATTCAGACCACCTGGAAATACTTAGAAACAAAGGAAATTATTAATGTAGCAGTTATGCAGGCTGGAGCTCTGTAGTTTCTTGTTGATTTGGGTTGAAATTATATAATGTTGATGATTGCAGTATGTGTTGTTGCTGTAGGGTTTGGGGTTTTTTAAAGGATACGGGTTTGCAGATAGCATAATATGAGGCATGAGAATCCTCAGTGAGGCCCATATCTCATCAGTGGAGCAGTTGAAGTGTAACTCTGGCCAGAGAAATGACACTATAAAAATGACATCCATCATGTACCACATTTATTTTCCCTCTATGACTTCCAGATTAAAGCTGCTCAGTTTACAAATCAAACAGAGACTTTATTTAACTGCCTTTTATCTAGCAGTGTACACTGCAAGTTCAGAGAAGGCCTCAAAAGTCAAATTGGGATTGCAAGTGTGACCCTCTATGACAGGTCGCAGTTTGCAAGCAAATTCTCCTTGTTTTCTTTTTAAATATATGCTGTTCCCCCACTTCTCCCTACCCCATGAATTTGGATTCTAGTCACATGCTGAGTTTTCCTGTGTAATAATCCATTCCTGCCCATCCGTGCATTTGTAAAATCTGGTCCAAGATTGTGAACAGTTTCCATCAGTAGTTAATTAATACTACAAACCACACACATTCAGTTCTAAGTGCATAGCGGACTTCTTTGACCTTGCCTTTTCTTCCATAAGCACACCAAAGTATGTACATTTCAATACAAACTATTACCTTCACTGGATAAATGGTGGCTTCAGTCCCATTGAAAGATGGCAGCCATTTTCACTGAGGGGAGAGTATCCCACTTCCTAAAATTTCAGCTAATTGAAACTGAAGTTTGAACATTTTTTATTCTGTTATTCAGACCTTTAAGGACAAAAAAATTGACCCCACGTGCTAATTTTTAAAATACCTATTTTTTTAAGATTAACTCCTAAAATAAAATTCAATATCCAAAGAGCAAATGCTTTAATTTTGGGGAGGACACATTTTATTTTCCGAATAGAGTAAAATTATTGAGTCCCTGTTTTCAATGCAAAGCTTACACCTGAACTTTGACTAAGAAGCAGCACTGATGCCTCCATAAAATAGTATAAAACAGCCACTAAAATTTTTGTACAAGTCTTCCACACAGTAAATTATAATACCATATAGAATCTTTACACTTGTTTTGTCTTCTTACCTAAATCTAGACAAGATCTGCAAAACAAATCAAGTTTGAAAAAAAAGGATTCTACATTCATTTTACAGAAATGGTAGACTATATATAGGCTTGGCAGAATCTGATTTTTTTTTGTATTATCTCAAAGGATAATACTGATAATTTCTAAGTATTTTTCTCCATTTAAATTTTCACAGTTGCATAACATTATTGGTATAAGCATTTTTTTTCTATTTTTGTCTATGTAAGTTTTTGCAGCTGTGGGAAATTACAGTGGGGTGAGACAATAATTATTTACTGATTGTTAATGTTAATATTCAAAAAGTTAAAAGATTAATAAAAATTAAAACACAAATTATCAAAATCACATGTCAAAATTTAAAAAGTAAATATCCTTAAATAAAACACTCTAGTAAGTTATCAAGCAGCATTTTTCTTTGCCTCTATAAATTTTGATACATGGAAATATTTTTGTCAGTTTCTGTGTACAATTAAATTGACATTTAGGACTAAAAATTAATCCTTCCATGCCTGGTGATATACTGGAAGGAACCAGTCATTCCTACTTCTTTTCATTCAAAAACACTAGGGCTGTGTCTAGACTGCATCCCTTTTCCGTAAAAGGGATGCAAATTAGACACATCGCAATTGCAAATGAAGCGGGGATTTAAATCTTTCCCGCTTCACTCGCATAAAAATGGCTGCCGCTTTTTTCCGGCTCGGAGCTTTGCCGGAAAAAAACGCCATTCTAGATGCGGATCTTTCGGAAAATAAAGCCTTGGAATAAGGGATCTTTCAGAAAAGGCTTTATTTTCCGAAAGATCCGTGTCTAGACTGTCGCTTTTTTCCAGCAAAGCTCTGAGCTGGAAAAAAGCGGCAGCCATTTTTATGCAAATTAAGCAGGGGGATTTAAATCCCTACATTTGCAATTGCAATGTGTCTAATTTGCATCCCTTTTACGGAAAAGGGATGCAGTCTAGACACAGACTAGGTGCTTTTCTTACATATCAAAGTTAAGTGCAATATTATCAGTATTTATTGTAATTAAGGTATTCACATAGTTTGAAAAATAATTTTATGTGGAAGTGGACCTGTAACACTGGCATCAGTGGCAAAATTACATTGATTTCAAAAGTTCAGGATCAGAATCCTGGGGATGACTTTAAACTTCATCCCATGTGGCTGCTATTTGAGAATCTTATCTTGTTTTCTACTTCTTTCGAAGTCTCAGAGACAGCATTTGCAGACAAACACATATCTCTCTGTGGAGTGAATTTCACTGTCTGGATGAAGTACTATGATGAACAGCTGCAAGCGCTGCTTGATCTAATCCTCTTGACCTAAGCCCTGAGACTGTTTCTGCAGTGGAGTTGCCACAAGATCACAAAGAATGTGGGAGTGGGGGGAAGGCAATGTTCCCTCTATTTTTTCTATTCATATGTCGATTTTTTCCATTCCCTGTGTAGAATAATTTGTTTGTGTGCACAGAGGCATGAGCAAATGTGCACCACCAGTAGAAACCTGAGCTGTGGGCACTCTGCTAATCAGTTGGGAGGCATTAGAATCTCTGTTGAGTAGCTGACAAGTTAGTTTTCAGGGAGCACTGACAGTGCGGGGGGGAGAGGGGGGGGAATGGCACCCAGCAAGGCCATCCAGAGGGAGAAACAAGGCCTGGGGCATCCCCCACACTGCCCAAGGCCGGGGCCTGGGCCACCCCACAGCTGTAAGCCACACCCCCTCTCTACCTTTCCCCAAGCTTTACCCCTTCTATACCCCATTGCCCCCTTCCCTAACCAATGTGGCCTGGAGTTTTACAGGGGGCCTGGTGCAACAGTAGCAGGGGTCACTTCCCCCTCCACGTGGGCGGGGGAGCCGGGGCAGCCTGTGTTGCCATGCCACCCTCTCCAGGCCTGCTGCGACCCACATCTCCATTGATATTTGCTGTTAGTTCCCTCGTGTTCCCTACTATATTTTACTGCTAGTGGGAGAGGCAAAAGTCAGAGATGCAGATATTGTCCCTGATTACTATGCAACTTCTGTGAATAGAACAAATTATTCAAAGCAGAGGGCCTATGTTTCAGGTCTCTTACAGGATGGTTGCCCTACGCTAGTTCATAAGGGATTAAAGCAGTCCTGGCTGAAAGCTGGGGCTGAGACACAATCAGAAGAGGGCTAGAGACAGCCAATCAGGGCCTGGCTAGGCCCTACAAGAAAGGCCCCTGGACAGGAACTCACTCTAGCTCCAGCTGTGGAGCAGGAAGAACTTGGCTGTCTGGCAGGCTAGAGAGGGTACCTGAGGCAAAGACGTGTTGGGGAAAGACAGACAAAACTGGGGAGCTCTTGCCAGGCAAATACCCAGGCTAGGGCTCAGTGACAGGTGCCTAAGGGGTAGTAGGGAGGCAGCCAGAGCAGGAGAAGGCAATAGACCCACATCCCCTTGCCAATGATGAGTGGTCATTTCAGTCTACAGTTTGCCCCTGAGGCAGGAGCTAAATGATGCAGGGTCACTGTGGCAAGATGGGTATAAGGGGTTAGGTTAACCTGGGAGGGGAGAGCTCCAGAGTGAGGGAGCACAGCTGTGGAGCAGTATCACAAAGAAAAGGACACTGGGCAGGGAGGAAGACGGGCCTGACAAGTGGTGGAGACACTAGCTCAAGGTAACAGTGGGCAAGACATCAGCTTGCAGAGGGTGCTCCAAGCCTGCAGAAAATCTAATCCACAGAGTGACCAGCCCGAGACATCCTGGCAGTGAGCCCCAACCTGATAAAGGTTCTATGCTTGGTTTGTTGCTCCTAATGGTTCATAAAACCTTTCCATAACACAAGATAATTCCTAAGAAGAAGAGGTCCCAGGTTCTGTGGTTGAATGGAGGCAATTTAAGTTTCCTCTCTGAAAAATGTCTGACTTTGCTGTCTGAGCCAGAAGAAGTAAAACTTTTTCACATCAACAACAGTGACATAAACTTTTGTAGAATTTCCTTGCATCCAAGACTATTCATATCAGTCTACATTTTCTACACTTCTACCCATGCATTCTTTCTTCCCACTTTTTCATCGCAGTTTATCCAAATCCCATGGCAATATATAGATGGTGGGGTGAGAACGAGTGATTCAGAAAGGGGCTGTGGTGCTTTCCTAGTACAACTACTTCTTGACCTCTTTATTGGTTTGAATTTTATGAATACAGGCAGTCCCTGGGTTACGTACAAGATAGGGACTGTAGGTTTGTTCTTAAGTTGAATCTGTATGGCGTTTGCCATTTCACAACTATCTGGCTGCCTACTTGAGTTTTCCAGAGCATTCTGGAAAAGTTAAGTCAGCTCATCACTTCAGCAGGTGTAGACTGGGGCTGAAATTTGATCTCCGAGAGATTAATGGGGTAATATGTGTAGAATTATCTCATTTTCTTTTGCAGTAGGGTCTAATTAATTGATGCTATATGTGATGAAGGTTGATAAGAGTTTTATCTATGAGCTTGGTTGTGGTTTAAATAGCTGCCAGGGTGTCTAGAGCTTAGGATAGGTGCTTCTTTTCTCCCTTCTTATAAATCTAGATAAATAAATACATAATCTTGATGACAATGACTTTCATTGCATCTCAGAGCTGATTGCAGCTCCCTGCAGACTCCATTCTCTCGGTGAAAGCAATAGATAAGATTCACTCAATGATTAGAGGGCCCAATGTATTTCTGACATGGTAACCTGGCACCACTGCTATGAAGAATGGCAGGTTGCAGATGAGAGATTCAAGAGCTCAGAGAGCAACCAAAGATGGTTTGTCTTGTGCCTCTAATTTACAAATAGGGGGCTGAGGAAGAGGCAGAATGAATTTTTTGCCTGCTGTCTAGGACCAAATCACTTCCTGTTAATATAATAAAACTATACCTGGATTAAATTGGTTTACATGTTTCAACATGGTCACCTGGCTCAAAATGCAGTGAAATTAGATTCAGACTTTTGTATTCTGCATTTACCCATAGTACCTATTGGTATGTTTATTTTGCCAACCAGCCATGGACCCTACCATCTTACCATCAGCCCACATATTCTGGCTTCTGGATATACTTTCAAACCTGGCTATTACTTTTTTCTCGAGAAATCAAAAGAGGCATTTTATAAAAGGAATTAACAGCTGGCAAGAACTGAACATACTAGAACATACTAGAAAATCCAACACTCCCAAATCCCATCACACAACTTTAAATATTAGGACAAAATTAAAATGAGCAACACCACAACTTACTTGGCAAATGGTATACAGGCAGTCCCCGGGTTACGTACAAGATAGGGACTGTAGGTTTGTTCTTAAGTTGAATCTGTATGTAAGTCGGAACTGGCGTCCAGATTCAGCCGCTGCTGAAACTGATTAGTTTCAACAGCGGCTGAATCTGGACGCCAGTTCTGACTTACGTACAGATTCAACTTAAGAACCCCAGGCATCCCCAAGTCAGCTGCTGCTGAAACTGATCAGCAGCGGATTCCAGGAAGCCCGGGGCAGGAGTTTCCTGTAGTCAGCCACTGGTCAGTTTCAGCAGCGGCTGACTTGGGGACGCCTGGGGCAAAGCAGCTGGGGTGCTGCTGGGTTGGTCCAGTAGCGCCGCCGCTCCTCGGCGCTACTGGACCAACCCAGCAGCACCCAAGCTGCTCTGTCCCAGGCGTCCTGATTCAGCCGCTGCTGAAACTCACCAGCAGCAGCTGAATCAGGACGCCTGGGGCAGAGCAGCTGGGGTGCTGCCAGGTTGGTCCAGTAGCGCCCAGAGCGGCACTACAGGACCAACCGGCAGCGCCCCAGCTGCTGTACCACAGGCGTCCGGAGCAAAGCCGCGGAGCACAGGGGCAGCGGGACAGCCCAGACGCGCCGTGGCTGTCCTGCTGCCCTCGGGCTCCGCGGCTTTGCTCTGCTTTGCTCCCCCTCTCCCTGGTCTGCAGACCAGGGGGACGAGGAGCAAAGCAGAGCAAAGCCACGGAGCACACGGGCAGCGGACAGCCCAGGCGCGTCTGGGCTGTCCGCTGCCTGTGTGCTCCGCCGCTTTGCTTCCTCTCCCTGGCCTGCTGGAGACCAGGGAGACGGGCCCCGTTCGTAACTGCGGATCCGACATAAGTCGGATCCGCGTAACTCGGGGACTGCCTGTACATTTGGAAATTGAGCGAGCTTCAAAAGTTTTCAGTGGTTGGTCATGGTCGTGAATTTTATTTGTTGTGCCATTTAAGAGCAGAGGTGAAAGTAAGCCGGTGCGGAGCTCTGGCAATAAACTGACCAGCTGGGGCACTTAGATGCAGGGGCAGGGTGCTCCCAGTCCTGCTCCGTGGGCTTCCTGCATGCTATGGTGCTAGAAGCAGTCTGGCAGGATAGAGGGGTTGGTGGGTGTCTGTGTGTGTGCCCCAGCCCAGAGGCTCCCCCATCACCATTTCAAGGAGTCGGGGAGCACGACTGCAGCCGTACTTACCCTGGTCCCTGAGTGGGTCCTTTTTCTTTTTGCTGATTAGGGAGCAAGGAAAAGTACACAGCCTGCTCTCACTCCTGGCTGCCCACGGGAGGGCAATAAAAGAAGGACGTAGGCTGTGCACTTTGCCTCGCTCCCTGGTCATCAAACAGGGGGGAAAAGCACTCAGCAACTGGGATAAGTGCAGCTGCAGCCCCCTGTCATTCCTGAAATGTTATCCTTGTCCTGCCTGCACTCACCCAGCCCTCTGCCTTGAGCCTCCTCCTCATACACCCCAACCCTGACTCCTGCATCCCCATCTCCTGCATCCCCCAGCCTCCTGCCCTGAGCCCTCTCTTCATATCCCCCAACTCTGAGCTCCCTCTTCAAACACCCCCACCTTAACTCCTGCCTTCTCTTCCCCAGCCCTAACTCCTGTACCATCACCACACCGGAACCCTCTGCCCTGAGCCTTTCCCCTCCCCTCTGTATTACAGCCCACACTTACATTTCTTATAGGTACTGTTGCATGGCTAATCCCGCTCCACGTGTTTAGCCCCTCCTCCCCCAAACAGGGGGCAGGTTGTGATAAGACAGTATCTGTAAGCAATTTAAGTTACTTTCACTCCTGTTTAGGTGGCTCTTTTCTTCTACCTGATAAGAGAATAGACAAGAGTTTTAGCTGTATGAACAGAGAAAAGTTTGGATTTTAGAAATCTTGTGTGGGAAGAAGCAGCAAATATTTTAGGCATTATCGGGTAATATGGGATGAGGAAGGAACTGAATCTGGTCTTGCAAACTGGAGTAGATTTCAATCAGTGGAGTTGTAAAACAAGAGGGCAAATTATGCTATAATAGATTAGTGCAAAATTATATCAGGACATTGCAAATTTCTTTATGAAAATTCTTGTGATTTAGTCAGGTATCAGTTCATGTTTTTTAAAAAGTATCTGGCTGTCATATTTTAAATAAAGGCTTGTTTTGCCAGTTTCGAGTTGTCAGTTTTTAAAAAACCTTAACAGAGTTTTTAAACAATACCCAATAACTTAGTACTGCAATGGCATGAGTCAATGGTTATTATGTGTAAGTTATTATGAAACATCTAATTGTTGCTGAAAAATTCTTTCTAATTTTTGTCTTTTATAACATCCTCATAAAATTTGGTACATTACTTTTGTTCTTAGTCAGGACAAACCATTTCAACACATACAGTTGGTTCCTTTTTCTCCATTTTCTAAATGGCCTCATTAAAGTTGTGTGTGGGATCTGTTCATAATGCGACTCATCTCTGGGTTTCAGTTATATTTTCTCAGAACTAGAGTAGTTGGAGTGTGTAATTGCTGCTCACCCACGCGTCAGGAAATCTATAATCAGTGACCCATAAGTATTGTCCAGGATCAAGAAGTAACCCCTTACTATGTTTATACAGTGCCCATCACAATGAGACAAAAACCCAATTGGGGCCTCTTTGTTACTACCAAAATGTAGATATTTAATAATAATAGGACACAGTAAGAAGCTCGCTAATTTCAATGAGGCTGTGGTTACCCTACTTAGAAATTCTTAGTGTCCCAATTTTATTGCATTAGTTCAATTAATTCTTCTCCAAGGCAAAAAGGCCATGAAACACAATCTTGTCCATGTTATTTGAGCGTACGATTTAAAAATACTGAGATTCCACTGAAAGCGAAGTGCCCAAATGCATCATTTGGTGTGACTGCATAAGAAATAAAGAGGATGAGTATTTAAGGAAGGAGGCACAGGAAAGCGAATATCCATAAAGAATGCAGAGAACATGGGATGCTGCCTATTTCCCTTTGGGTATGTGTACCCAGCCATGTTATTTTGGAATAATGGCTGTTATTCCAAAATAACTATGTGAGCATCTACACAGCAATTGCATTATTTCAAAATTATTTTGAAATAATGGGCAGCTTATTTAGGCGTTGGTAGAGCTCATTCTATGAGGAATAATGCCTTTTCTAAAACAGCTATTTCAAAATAGGGGCTGTATAGACAGGGCAGCTGCAGTTATTTCAAAATAAGGGCCCTCCAGCCCTTCCCAAGGTGCCCTGCTGGCCGTTCTGTACACTCAGCCAAACTGTATAGTCCTCCTTCCCCTGGACGTGGGGGAGGTGTGTGTGAGTGACAATGCTTCTGCAGGACCACCAGCTGTAGGGGCTAGAACTAGGTGCTGCATTAAAGACGCAGGTTTAGTTTCTTGAGCTAAGCAGCTACGTTCAGCTTGGGGCTGCAGGCCCTTTTCTCACTCCAAGGGTGTGTCTAGAAAGCACCCATATCTCAAAATAAGCTACGCAATTTGCACTACGCAAATTGCATAACTTAGTTTGATTGAATTTTGAAATAGCTTATTTTGAAATTTCAAAATAATGTTCTATTTGGAAATTCCCCTTAACCCTCGTGGAACAAGGGTAACTGGGCCGTCAGAATAAGCCACCTGTTATTTCAAAATCTATTTCAAAATAATGGGCTGCTTTAATAGACGTGGAATAACTATTTCAGGATACTTCCTGTATCCCAAAATAGCTCTGCAGTATAGATGTACCCCAAGACTTCTTAATGCTAGCAGATGTGCGGATAAAAGGGATGGCGAGGTGAAAGACAAGCAGGAATGTAGGGGAATCAAATGTTTGGTGGCCACTGTATTTAAAGTCTATAATATAAGGAGGAGATCCCTACTGTACTAATTATATTTTATTTTTTCTGCTGGGATGAAAATTCCTTTATAATTTATTCCCAGATTTAATCCATGTAATATAATGAGATATACATATTTCGTTTTTTGGTGATAAAGTCCCAGCTGGGCATCACTGAGAACTAGTGCTGACTTCAGAAGATGATCTTGTGAAAAAGGTTTATTGCCCTGGCTTTGCAAGCCCAAGTCTACACCTAAGTTCTAATGCTGCTAAAATTTAGTTTTAATATATTATTAGGCTATGTTTCCAACTCTTAATAGGAGCCCACTAAAAGGTGAGCAGTATATTTTCCTCTCTAAATATTAACAGGGGAAAAAAATATAACTCAAGTATACAGAGTTCAAAAATGTGCAGCAAATAAAGGAGGCCATAGCTGTGGAAGAGAGAGAAAAATAAAATGGAGAAAAGATGAGGAATAAAGATGGGCAGTAATCAGGGATAAAATGGCAATAGCAAATATGGAATAAATAGTTCTTAGTGAATGAGCCTTTTACTGTTTTAAATTGGTATTTCAAACAGCTTTCCTGTGGTTTTCACTGTATCACATATGATAAAAGTTCATGTCAGCAAGCTGCAGCAAAAAAAGAACATAACGTACAATGTTATCATTAAAATAGCATTAAGAAGTCTTGGAGGGGAAAACAAAGGAATCCGAGAAAATAGTACCTGCAGTTATAAAGTGGTTCATTTTGGCAGACACATAGGGCAATGAAGACTTACATTTTAATAACAGTTAGGAATTTGCACTCTACTATTCAGTCAAGGATCAGTGTAAAAGTCATTACATCCCATCTATATATATAGTGTCCTGCTTTTTTATATCTCTGATCTGAAAAGAATATTTCTCAAAAGATACTTTATTCGTTTATAACACTTAAAAGCCCTGCGATTTTTAGTTATATTAATATTAATGTAAAATGTCTGTTAATATGAAATCTTCATACAGTATGTAGTACTGTATACTAAATACTATTCAGAAGGTCACTTCTTTTGCTTAAAAGAAGAAAACCAGGAACATCTCAGCAGCTGTAGTTCATAATAATTGCTACACTACACTTTCTTCTCCAAAATACCTTTTGACAATAATTTCTGAGTGGAACACAGTGCTCACGTTATGCAGGGTCTGATTCCACTCAAGTCTATGGGATTTTTTTTAGTTGCTCCAGAGGATATTGCATTGAGGTTGTGGTACAAAACCTAGGATTTGCTCTACATTTTTAATGGGAGAGAATTCTAAACATAATGCAATTGCTTATGTTTTCAGGAAAGATAAATTATCTCTTTTTTTAGCACCATCAGGTTTGGAGATTTGCCATTTCAATTTGCTGGGACTTTACAACATACTGTACAATATTTAAGTGAAACTATATTACATGGGGGAAAATCTGTGTTAACACTAGTTAGAAGTTTAAATGTTAGTTGTCCTAAAGTCATTAAATTCAGAATTAAGAGTCCACCGCATCATTAACACTGTTCCATTTTGTATATGCCAAATGTCTGACACTACAAAATGGTGTGATCATGTGATAGAACTTCCTATTATAATGTATACAATAAATAGATGAAAAGGCAGGGAAGAACACACTTCAAAGGAAATCTCAGCAGTGTGACGAACACTGTTTCTTCATAAATTCAAGGTACTACATAAAACTAAAATTGTTTTAAGTACTCTTTGTCCTTCGTCTTGTTTAGGCTTTGCCCGTGAAACCGTTTCCAAAGCAATCAACTCAAGAAAATCCTGGACTTGTTGTGCAAGGTTTTATCTGCATGAATCCCAATAAAATCAATAGGAGGCATGTATCTAAACCCTTTTAAAATGTACCCTGTAGCAGTTCAGTCATCAACTTTAAAAGTAACTTTCATTTGCTAAGTCCCCAAAGTCACAGGATTGCCTACTGCCTAATGTTCCTGATATTCATTTTGTTTTCCATAAAATAAGACTTTTTATTTTCTTTCAAGACAATAACAAAAATCATGTCATTGCCTTTGGACATAATGTCCAAAGCTGAGCTTGTTTTCAAAATTAATCTCATTATTCTGTGACAGACATTGCTACTCCTTTATCAGTTGAAGAAACAGCCTCCTCTAAAAAATCGGATCTTTTATTTATCATTTCAGTGGTAGCTACAGTTAACTCAGTTTTTTTAAAGAAGGTATTCTCTCACTAAAGAGACCAGAAGAGAAAAAGAGGTCTGTTAAAAGCACATATTCTGTCAACACTGTAAGTCTTTGAAGGTTACTCCACATTGTGTGTTTTTTATCTCCAGGAGTACAGTAAATAATTTATACACACATGTGGATATATCTTTGCTGAATAATAAAATTAAGAAGACTTTACTGCATCTTCCACTGAAAAATACATATGGGTTATCACCTATCATAAAAAGTATGGTGTGTGTTAGATATAGATTGATTTAAACATATATATGCAGGAATCCTTAACACAAATATTACAAAATGGGTCAATGGTCATGGTGTAAGAAACTTGGCACTATTCATTTAATAATGCAGTGTTCAGAGTCTTATGAAATGGTCCTACGGAATTTGATAGAGATGACATCAATAGAAGTAAATAGAATTTTAAAAAGATTATACAGAAGTTATTACTGAGTGAAATTTAATCCTCCATCTATATAAATTCTATATATTATGACTCCATGCATTTTAGGAATGGAGGAGATGTGGAAATTAAATCCACCCCACTTCAATATAGGCCAGCCTGTGGAGCTGTTTTACATTTGCTTCAATAGGATACAGGTGTTCAGTGTTCCTAAAGGGGCTGATTCAAAGCCCATTGAAGTTAGTGGAAGTCTCCATTGACCAGCTAGCATATGCTCAAAGCACACTGCCTTATTTATACTAGACTTTTAGTAAGTGTTATGTAGACCATGTTAGCTAACATGATTTAGCACCGCATGTAACCTAGTTTATCCTTACTCAGGTGCCTAACACATGTGTGAGTAGCTCAATTAAAGTCAGTGCTTAAAATTTAAAAAAGGCACTGAATTGCTTATCTTGTTGATCCATGTAAAGTAAAAATAACATAGTGACATTTTTTAATGTCAGAGATTTTCCAACAAAGGATGCTGTGTCACAGAAACAGAATGAGAACATAAGAATGGCCATACTGGGTCAGACCAAAGGTCCATTTAGCCCAGTAGCCTGTCTGCCGACAGTGGCCAGTGCCAGGTGCCCGAGAGGGGGTGGACCAAAGACAATGATCAAGCGATTTGTCTTGTGCCATCTATCTCTAGCCTTTGACAAACAGAGGCCAGGGACACCATTCCTTACCCCCTGGCTTATAGCCTTTTATGGACCTAACCTCCATGAATTTATCTGGATCTTTTTTAAACTGTTATAGTCCTAGCCTTCACAGCCTCCTCTGGCAAGGAGTTCCACTGGTTGACTGTGCACTGTGTGAAGAAGAACTTTCTTTTATTAGTTTTAAATCTGCAACCCATTAATTTCATTTGGTGCCCTCTAGTTCTTATATTATGGGAACAAGTAAATAACATGCTCTTCCCACCACTCATGATTTTATATGCCTCCATCATATCCCCCCTCACTCTCCTTTTTTCTAAACTGAAAAGTCCCAGTCTCTTTAGCCTCTCCTCATATGGGACCCATTCCAAACTCTTAATCATTTTAGTTGCCCTTTTCTGAACCTTTTCTAATGCTAACATATCTTTTATGAGGGGAGGAGACCATATCTGTATGCAGTATTCAAGATGTGGGCATACCATAGTTTTATATAGGGGCAATAAAATATTCTTCATCTTATTTTCTATCCCTTTTTTAATAATTCCTAACATCCTATTTGCTTTTTTGACTGCCACTGCATACTTCGGGGATGTTTTCAGAGAACTATCCACGATAACTCCAAGATAAAGATAAAGAGTGTTATTTCATTTTTAATAGCGTATTTATTTTAACAGACATTTTTCCCAAAGAAAAGATGAGTCCAGATGAACCAGTGGCTGTTTGGAGAGCCCTATGATTACATGTTAATTATTATTTGATATCCTCTTAGTTTCAAACTAACGACCTTTCATTGATATCATTCTGATTTTTTGAGATTCGGTTTGACTGGAACAAATGTAATGATATCCTTCAGTTGGCATTGGCACAGTCAAACTTTTGCTCAGATTTCACATAGCATGCTTAAGAGGCATGGGCAATGTATTCTATTTCTCATGATTTCACATAGAATAATGTGTATTACTTTGTAGTAAACACTGACACAATTTAATTTGATGGGATTTTGCATTATAAGATTATTATACAACTCATATTCTTATGATGTAGAATTATGTTGAGCAGGAGTATTGAAGGAGTCTGAAGGCGTATTAAGTTTAATTTCAGGCTTAATTCTGTATTCCCATTTAGGCCCACTGAGAGAAATTTGGGGACATTGCAACATAATCATTAGGGCCCTATACCTTCCCATTTCACTTCATTTATACAGATGGAACAGACAGCTGTTACGAGATAGTGGGAGGCACTGAACTCAGAGACCCCTCCCCTATCAGCGCAATTTCTCTCTGTTTGTATTTCACAGTTTTGCTGTGAAATGTTAAAGGATGTAAAGAGATTGAAGGGAAAGGCACATAATGCTCAATAAAAGATTCCTTAGATACTTACTTGAGAATAGATTAAGGTTGTAGTGCAGAGAACAGATTCCAAGGCCAGAAAGGACCACTGTGACCATCTAATCTGGTCTCCTGTATACACAGCCATAGCACTCCCCTCCCCCTCCCCCCAAAATAATTCCAAAAGCATACTTTTTTGGAAAAAAACATTCAATTTTGATTTTAAAAGTATCAGTGTTGGAGTCTGCACTACAACCTTTGGTAAAATGTTTCAGTGGTTACTTACTCTCACTTTCAAAAATATATGCTTTATTTTCAGTCTGATTTTGTTTTACTTTAACTTCTAGTCATTAGACCGTGTCATAGCTTTCTCTGCTAGACTGAAAAAATATTTGTTATCCATGTAGATACTTATGGGCTACCCCCAAATCACCCCTTAACCTTCGCTTCATTTGACTCAAAAATTCTATCTATTTAATTTATCACTGTACCACGTTTTTGAATCCTTTCATAGTTCTCATGGCTCTTCTCTGAACCCTCTCTAATTTATTAACATCTTTCTTTAATTGCGGTCACCAGAACTGGATGCAGTATTCCAGTACCAGTCACACCAGTATCAAACATAGATGTAAAATAATTTCTCTACTCCTACTTGAGATTCCCATTTATATATCCTAGGGTCACATTAGCCCTTTTGACGCTGGATCACACTGGGAACGCACATTCAGCTGATTATCCATCCTGACTCCTGAATCTTTTTCAGAATCTCTGATTTCCAGAATACAGTCTCTCATCCTGTCAGTATAGCCAATAGCCTCTGTTCCATTTAACATTCCATGCAACATTTACATTTGGCCTTACTGAAATACAGATTGTTTGCTTTGGGCACAGCCCTCAGACAGGGGTCATTAGTAAGATGAACTGAGGCATTTCTCTGAGGCCTAGTCCACATACCCCTAACCCCCATCAATCCAATCTTCACAACATACCTTGTTGTTTTCCACATGGTCAGGTTAGCGAGGGCTGCTCTCCCATCGACTCCAGCTACTCTTATCATCCTGGTGGAGTATCAGAAATGACAGAGAGCACTTGAATGTCAATTTAACACATTTGCTTAGATGTGATAAATCAACCACTGGTGGATCGATCACTACAGTGTCGGTCCACCGTGTAGTGAAGACAAGCCCTGAGACTCAATACTCTCCTTGTTACTTCCAGAACAGGTGGAATAATAATATGCTTTAATCCTACGGTGGGGCAAATTGATACCTCCACACATCAGTTCAGTGCTGGGTAGTATTTCAGGGCACCAGGGATATATGAAGTAAGAGCTCCAGCCATTCCCTGTTCACTCCATATCACTCAACAATATGTATGTGTGAAGGACCTATTTATCTCTGTGGGCTGAAACATAAGGTCCAGATAATTCACTGAGGAATGTCAACTAATGGCAGGTTTTATTCACCCTTGTGTGGTGTGTAGCCCAAGTCTCAGTCTAACCTTCAATTGCTAGATAAATAATAATATTTTACATTTACCATACTATAAAGCATCCTCTGTCCCGTGAGCACATGATGGATTTACAAACATTCATAACTAATGCCTCATAACAACCCATGAAGTAGGTAAGCATTACTCCCAAAATTTTTCATAATTTTTTTCCTACTCTCAACTAAGTCTAGACACAGGGTTTTGTTCAGATATAACTGTAATTGACCTGTGAAGAAATAATGACCACACAATAACCAAATTCAATATCTTGATGGGAAGCAGTCATGTAAAACGGCACCATTTTTTAACCTTGAATGTAACTAAAACATAGGAACAACTAAACAAGAGTTGTGGTAGATTCTCCATCACTTTACATCAAGCTTGGACATCATTCTTAAAATATGCTCTAGCTAAACCACAAGTTATTGGGCTTAATACAGGAATTGCTGAGTGCAATTTGATGGCCTGTGTTTTTCAGGAGGTCAGACTAGATGATTATACTGATCCCTTCTGGGCTTAAAAATCTATGAAAAACTTCAATGTGACACTTTAGAAATGGATTTTTTAACACATGGGCCCTAATTAGAAAAAAACTTAAAATAAGTGTTAAGGAATTAAAATCCCTAGGGTAATTTCAGAAGCTAGCGAAGCATATCTTGCTAGAGTTCACACTCCTAAACAAAAGACAAACAAGAAGCAAATACTGAATCAAGTTTTTAAAAAAACAGAACCTAAAATTAAGCATCTATATCCATTGTAAATGTTCCCATGTGATCTTATCTTCTGGAGGGGCCATACGGAGACCTGTGGGAAAAGGAAAAAAAGGATGGGGATTAGGTGTCTTATTCTCAGTAACACGCCTATCTAGTATACTGTCCAGTACTGTAGTAAGGAAATTATCCAGTTTTAAACATGAAGTGTATGGCACATCCAGGACTCCTATCCCCATGCTCCTAAATGTCTTATATAAATACAGGAGTACTCCTTCATACTAAATAAGGCTTTAAGACTTATTGAAATGCAGATTACTGACCTGTTCATGTGAATATGTACAGCATTTAAGGATATTTTAAAACTTGATTTATTTGCACAACACAAGAAAATATGTCTCCATAATGTCATTGCAAAGAACAAAGCCATTTTGAAGTCCTAAATGAATGGAGATTGCCTATTTCCTAGGCCTAGAAGGACCTTGAAAACATCATTGAGTCCACTCCTCTGCAGCAGGATCAAGTATCATCCCTGGCAGATTTTTGCCACCCATGGCCTTCTCAAGGATTGAGCTCACAACTCTGGATTGAGTAGGCTAATGCACAAACCACTGAGCTATTCCTCCCCCCTCTAGCCTATGAATAGAAAAAAACACTGAACACCAGGCAAATATCTTTTTAAATCATCAAACAGATTTTTCTGAAAGTATGGAGGTTGTTGCTGCAATGGATTTTCCGCTGTGTATTAAATTTGAACTTAGAATGAATTTTTACAGTCAAATTTAAAGGCTTTGGAGTACCACTGTAATTAACCTTAGTTGCCAATAAAAGCAATTTCTCTAAATCATGAATCCACATTTTACAACATTTCCAAATGCTCTAAACTTCTAGCACCACTGGCCCAGTCCAGACCCATGAATCATCACCCCTTTCTTTTTTTAAATCTGCAATTTTGGGAACAGCACCTATAATCTAGAACTCCTGCAATTGTGTTTTCTTTCTTTGAAATATAGAAGGACATAAACAGCATACAAATCATTTCATGATGATGGGCAGATTTGTACTCTTAATTTCCCAGGTTCCTCTATAGAGAACAGTTATCACCAATTCACCATTACAAATGAAGGCATTATAGGGCACAGGTCACTTCCTGGATTTAATTAGAGTAAACAGTGGATTCTCTACAATGTGAAATCTGTAAATCAAGATTTGAAAGACTTCAATAACTCAGCCAGAAGCTATCAGCCTACTGCAGGAGTGCAGGTGAGTGAGTTGTGCGGCCTGCTACGTGCAGGAGGTAGCTGATTATGATAGTCCCTCGAGGCCCTAAAGTGTATGAGTTTATAAAGCACCTAGAAAGTAGAATTTATTTGTATTGCCAGTGGTTTCTTGACCTGTAGGTCTGTGTATGCGTCTAACACTTTATATCTGAGAAACATTAAAGCAGAACAAATTTATTTTCAGTATTACATCTAAAAGAACTACTGTCTCTATATAAATCCATGGTACTCCCACATCTTGAATAGTATGTGCAGATGTGGTCACCTCATCTCAAAAAAGATATATTGGAATTGGAAAAAGTTCAGAAAGGACAGCAAAAATTATTAGGGGTATGGAACGGTTTCCATTTCAGGAGAGATTAATAAGATTAGAACTTTTCACCTTAGAAAAGAGATGATTAAGAGAGGACATGATTGAGATCTATAAAATCATGACTGGTGTGAAGAAGTATTTACTAACTACTCCTTATAACACAAGAACTAGGGATCGATCACGAAATGAAAGTAACAGGCAGCAGGTTTAAAACAAAAGGAAGTATTCCTCCTAAACAGTATTCAGTCAACATATGTAACATATGGCCAGAGAATGTTCTGAAGGCCAAGACTGCAACAGGGGTCAAATAAAAACTAGACAAATTCATGGAGAATAGGTCCATCAATGGCTGTTAGCCAGGATGGGAAGGAATGGTGTTCCCAAGTCTCTGCCAGAAGCTAGGAGTGGGCAAGAAGGGATGGGTTTCTTGATTACCTGTTCTGTTCATTCTGTCTGGTGCATCTGACCTTGACCATTGTTGAAAGATGGACCTATGGGCTGATCCAATATGGCCATTCTTATGATAAATGGCTAGCATCTTTTTTGCAGATTTAGCAAAGACTAAAATCACTTTGTAATTATGCAGGTACCTCCTCAGATCAAAGTTGAGATCTGTTGCACTGGCAGAGCAATGTAGGAAAGATTGTTCTGCCACAGCATGTCCTATGGATAGAGAACAAGAGTCACCAGTGGTGGTAATCCTGACACCTTTCATAAGCATGACATTCACCTTAAAGTAGCTACATTAAAATGGGCTCTTAAGCAGGTAGGTTTGGAAAAGTATGCCCTGCTTTGCTGTAGGAGTAACTCCAGCATTGGGAAAACGCCATGGGCCAGATACTGATCTTAGCTGCATTGGTGACAATGCAGAAGTATCTGATCCTCTGCCAAAAGCTTGTTGACGGCTAAAGGCCTGAATAGAAAAGTGTTGTAAAACCAATTTTTATTTCAAGTATGACTTTTTCTATCAAGTAATTTAATGACAGCAAGAGTTCCATGATATGTGTCCATCAGACGCTGCATATGGTACTCTTCCAGACACACTGCTGCTATATTCCAAACATTTTGGAAATATATGGGTTGAGAGATATGAGGGCCAGAGCTGATAGATACTGTGTAATTACTATTTCATTATTCTATTGAACATTCTGTTTACTTTACATACATATAGAGTTTTACATTTTGTACTCTTTGCATTTTGTAAAATATCTAAAGCTTTAAATAAATGCAAATAATTCTCAATAAATAATTATGCAAATGTTAATAATCATTATCTACTTTCATAGGAAATACAAAGACAGATCTATAACCCATACAAACTGAACATTTTATCCTCATAACATTGTTTAATAAATGAAATCTAGATAAGACAGAAATACCCTCAGACTAGGTCTACACTACAGGTTTTTTCCAGGATACCAGAGGTATTCTGGGAAAACTCCGCCGCATCCAGGGAGCATGTCTGCTCTTCTGCTTTTTTTTGCGGAAGAGCAGGCGCAATCTTTCAGAAGCTCTGTCTTCCTCCTTCCACAAGGAAGAAGGGCTATTCTGAAAGAGGAGGTTTTTCTGAAATTTGGCCCAGTGTAGATGGGCCAAATTTCAGAAAAGCCTCTTCCGAAAAAACTATTGGAAAAAGGTACACAAATTGCACTCTGCAATTTGCGTACCTTTTTCTGATTGATCAGTGTAGTCTAGACATAGCCTTAGATAAAAGAAGCTAGGAGTAAAGATAAAAATTGGTATTGCTACCTGAATCCAAGATTGTGCTCGCTCAAGTGCAAACTCAATAAACTCTAGGGATGTTTAAATGTATTTAAGTAAATATGTAACTACTGAAATTTTCAGTGGTTATACAGGGGGGAATCAGTCGGCTCCCCAGGATCTGGTACGCACAAGGAGCCAGCTTTTAAGTCGGATCCCCGCATGTACCAGCTTCCCTTTCCCTACCCCCACTCTGCTGCCTCTGCAGTGCAGGCGAGGGGGGAAGGAAACAGGCAGGTGGCTTCCTACACGTACCGTAAACCTGCATGTAACTGCGAAGGTTAGCCAATGAGACCAGGCTCATTGGTTAACTGTGTACATGGTTACACTTTAACATCCCTAGTAAACTCAACCTTCCACCCTATCCTATGTTCCAAACAGCAGTAGTGCAGCTCAGGGTAACTTTCAATGAGCTATGGACTGTATTTTTATGCAAAACCTTATTATTGGACTTTGAAATTTCTATTATTTATAGTTCTTTAAAGAAATTATTCCCAACTGTTTGTGACAATGTACAATTTTATGGGTCTATGGACCACAGCCTTTTAAAAAGCCACAAAGTTGTTTTTCAAAATGATGGGGCTGATTCTTCTTTCTACTAAGACCCCGTAATGCTACTCTGGTGACATAAAGAGCTCTCATAAATAATGCACTACAATTTTACAGCAAATAGTTGATTAACAGATACATTGGGTCAATTACAGGAATTGGTGCATGAGTTTCTCTGGCCTGCAACGTGCAGAAAGTCAGACTAAATGATCACAATGGTCTCGACAAATCGACAAGTCTGTGAAATCATGCCTGATATCTCACTGTAAACATACTTTTTTGGTAGTAACCACATGCTTATAGCCTAAGACTGTCTACACTACAGCCTAAGTCTGCCAAAATGGGTTAATATACCACCCCCTGAGTGACATAAGTGTGTGTACAATGCTACATTGGTAGGAGAGCTTCTCCTGTCAACATAGTTTATGCCACTCACAGGTGTTTTTAATGTCAACAGTCTCCTACCCTGGCCTGGGTAACAGGTTTTGTGTAGATTATGGGGCTGGGACATGGTGTGGCGCGAAGGGAAAGAGAAAAAGGTGTGTAGCTTCCTATGGCCAATAAAAGCATGGCTTAAGGTGAGGAGAGTTCAGTTCTCCCTTCTTTGTTGCAAGCAGGAGAGGGCCTCTTCCTTTCCCTGGGCTGGGTAAAGAGTTTATCATAGCTCCAAAATCATTATTTTGGATGCTGAAGCTAATGAAATCAACATTGCACTAGTTTGTAGATTTCAACCCCCCCCCCCCATCACTAACTAAATATAAAGATACACACAAGCCTTCTTCTCAATAACCCCTGCATGGCAGTTTGCATTATTATTTATTTCCAAAACAACGAGCAAAACAAAGATACAAAGCAAAGCAAAACAAAGATGCCATTTAAATTGCAAGTTCAAGTGTAAAGAGAGACGCTTTAAAACAAAGAACGTGCTCCATTTTGTATCTGCTGGAGCGTCTAGAGGGCTAACGCCTACAAATCCTCCCCTTACCATGACCCAGGATGGGAGCTCCGATGCATGGACGCAAAACAACTTTGCTCAGTGACCTGTAGGTGAGGGGGAATCCTTGCCAGCACAGCAAATGACCCAGCACTGATACTTGCTGCTGCAACTGTTCAGTCAGCAACCCTCTTCGTTTCCGTTATGCATGTTGACCTTTTTTATGGACCCCCAGGCTGGAGCTCGACCAATCTAGGGTGATCAGACTCCTGATATTCGGTGTCTGATCGAATTTTTCTGATTTCTCTGATCTAGGCGCTTAAAATCCCCCTCCCATTCCCTCGCCCTTGCTGGTCACCCCTAGTTTGGAAAGATTGGCTGATACATTAGGCCGCGAGTTTGCAAACTAGCTCGTTACCTAAACCGCAAGCAGTGGCCGCAACTTCCTAACGGGCTGTTCAAAGCCCAGCGTGGCGACGGCGGGGGAGGTGTAGAGCGGAGGAGCCAAGCGCCAGTGTCCCCTCCCCAGCAGGTGGCTGCCTCGTCGCGATCGCCTCGCATCAAACAATGGACACGCCGGGCGCTTCCTCCCGGCGCCTGGAGTTTGTTTGTTTCTTTTGCACGTTCGTCTCCCTGGCGAGGCGGGAGAGGGGCCGATCCCCCCCGTCCCTTCCCCAGCCCTTTCCTCACTCGCCGATTCCAAAACGGTCCTGCACCGAGCTACTGGCCAATTTCTAGTATTTGTTTGTTGTCTGGCCGAGATAGCCACAAGGTGCCGGCCGGGGAATCCTCCCTCCTCCCCTCCCTCCTCCCCGGCTTAGAAGAGCTCAACCTACATTTGCAAACAATTCGCAGAGACCCCCAGTGACTCCCCACTGGCTGCAGCAAACCCGCTTCTCTTTGGGCGGCTGCTGCTGCCCACCCCGTGGGCGGCTGATGCCTGGCGGGGCAGGGCTGAGCTGCTGCGGGTAGTTGGGTTCCCATTGGCCGCGCGGCCGGCAGGGAGAGCCAGGGAGGAGAAGCTGCTGCCAGGCGCAGGGAAGGCGTGTACACACACACACACACACACGCACGCCGAGCGAGCGAGCGGCAGCGGCTGCTCCGGCTGGCATTGTTATCATTGTGCGAGCGGAGGGGTTTGTGCGCGGGGCTGCTCCGGGGAGGGGAGGAGTGAGAAAGTGACGGGCAGAGAGAGACTCGGGCGCGGAGCATGCAGCAGAGCGGGAGCAGCGGCGGGGCTGCCGGTGCACAGGGGGCCGCCCGCTGCGAGGAGACCTGCCTGCCCTGAACTCAGCCGCGCCCGCGGCCAGGAGGCGAGAAGAGGACGCGCTCCGGGAGCAGGGAAAGCAGCAGAGGAGCCAGCGGCCGCCGGCACTATTCGTCCCCCTGCCTTTTGTTTGCCCATCCTCCTCCGCCAGCCCATCCCCTTCTCTCCCTGCACCAAGGACAGGGGGAAGCAGCGGAGCAGCCGCCTGACCCGGGCTGAGTTTCACCCACCCTTCGTCGCCTTCCCGCTGCACCCGGCACAGGAGCCAGCGAGAGCAATCCCCGCAGCAGCGCCACGGGCTCGGCGCCAGCCCAAGGGGGGCAGACAGCGCCCGCAGCCGCCCGCGCTCCGCCGAGCCCCGCACTTTCTCCGCATCCCGAGACCGCTGGTGGCCGCCGCTCCCCCCTCCCCCGCCAGCCACGCACTCCGTCTCCATGTGTCGGATAGCGGGAGCGCCGCCGCGGAGCCTACTGCCGCTGCTACTGCTGGCGGCCCTGCAGCAGGTAAAGGCAGGCGGGGGGTCGGGGTTGTGGCTCTTTGTTCCCCTGCTGGCGGCGATGCCGGGGAAGGGGAGCGGGGCGCGTGTGTCGGCGCTGACCCGCAGGCTGGGGCTGCTGCCTCTGCCCCGGCAGGGGGCTGCGGGGAGCAGGTGGCTGCTTTGCGTTGCCGGGGCGAGCCGAGGGGCAAAACAAAAGGGGTGGGGAGGACGCGAGCCGGTGCTTGGGCTGGGAAGGGGGCTGGGGCCCTTTCCCCATGGTACCCCCCTCGTCGGGCAGGGACGGCGGAGGCGCTGGTGCCCCTCAGGAAGGGATGGGAGCTGGTGCCTAGTGCTTCCGAGAGCGAGAGCTGGTGCCTGGCTGCTTGGGAGCGGGTCCGCTCTGAGAGCTGGGAGGACCAATAGTGGGGGGGTCTCTCTGTTTGGTGGGGCTGGGGGCAATGGTAGGGTCCACTGGGGCCGGGAGAGAGGCCACTACCGGGGTCACTTGGGGCAGGTAGGACGGGGGTAGGGAGGGCAATAACGGGGTATCCACTGGGGGCTGGTAACGGGGTGGGGGGGGAGAAGGGGTATCCAGGGGTTGTTTGAACCGGGAAAAGGAGGGCGATAGCGGGGAGTCCCCTGGGGTTGGAAGGGCGGGAGGGAGGGAAAGTAAGAGGGGTGTCCCCTGGAGTTGGAAGAGAGGGGCGAGGACAGTAGCGGGGATCCCCTGGAGTTGGTAGAACGGGGCAGGAGAAGGCAGTAGCGAGCGTGCCCTGGGTTTGGCAGGACTACGGTGCAGGCAGGGCAATAGCGGGGGTTCCCATTGTGCTTGGGCTGGTGCGCCCTTTACTTACTATCGGGTGAACAGGGAGCCAGGGGGCGGACGTCGGATCGGGACCTCCGCCCGTCTCGGGGCGCCACCCCCGAGGTGCTGTCGGGTAGGGCACTCTGCGCCCCGCAGCCCGCTTGCTAGGGCTCCGGCTTTGGGGAGGTCTCTGGGGATCGCCTTCTGGACTCCGCTAAGGAGCAGGCAGAGCCGCCGCCGCCTCCCGCAGCCCTGTGCCCGTTAATCCTTTCCCGGGAAGAATTTAATCAGCCGCCTCCACCTCGCCTGCCCCCGCCTCAGCTAACGGGAAATTTCCACTGGGGCAGGCCCGGACTCCACAGTCCATGTGTGTTACAGTTCCGGCCCCTCTCCTGGGAGGAGACCCAGCTCCTGGGAGGCTGGGGAGAGTCTGGCGCCAGGCAGGGTGTCCCGGGGGTAGAGTTCCTGTTCCCTGTGAAGGGGGAGTGGCTCTGGGGCTGGGTATCCGTAGGGTGGGTGGATAGCTCTGGCATTGGGGGAGGGCAGGCTGAGGTAGGGGTTGGAGTATGTACCTGGGGTAGGGTGATCAGTGTGGGTAACTAGGTTCCTAAGTTCTGGGATGGGTGTCCCCCCGTATAAGGGTTTGGATGCTGCAGGCTAAGGCTAGTAGGAAATTGTGTTCCTAGTGGTTGATCGATATTTAGGAACGGGGGTTCTTTGGGGTGGGGTTCTCCCAGGCACTTCTCCTTTCTAGTGTGGGACATTGATGGTGCCTCTGGGTTGGGGGTTTGGGATGAATGTCATTATCTGGGTTGCTGCTGCTGCTGTGAGTTGAGTGTGAAGTCGGGTGCAAGGGGCAGAGAGGGCAGTACATCTGAGGACAGATGGCGCAGATTATCCCCCTTAATGGTATTTATGGTTGGGGCATTTCTGGCTCTTTGGGGGAGGGGAGCGCAGTGTGCCGGTACCAGGAGAAGGAGGTGTTTCTAGCAGGACGGTGTGAGTACGTTTCTGTGTGGAGAAGACTGTGTGGTTTGGCTTCCTTGTAGACCTGCAGAGGCTCTGGTGTCTGGATAGGAGGCAGCGAAGGCGGTAGTAGCAGCAGCAATAGCAGCAGAGTCACTGTCCATGGTGCAGAGCCTGGATTATACCTTCTTTCCTTTGCTTCGTGCCACTGAAATGATCTAAAATCCCACCTTCTTTCCCAGATAGTTCCCCTTTCACGTCCCCCACCTTGCCCCTTTTTTTCTGTCTCCCTCCCCTACATTCTCTACCCTTTTGCTAGGGTTTGATGGCTGCACCCTGCATGGGAGGTGCTGAAACACTGATTCTAAACAGCTGGGGGATTTTCTCTCTAGTTTAAGAGGATGTTAGTTTTCATGATAGAAAATTGTCTGACTGGGTACCCAGGTTCCTTCCATATGAAACTGCTGTCCTACTCTGAAACATCTTTTAATAGGTCACTAAGAAGGTTGGTTTGGTTTTCTGGGTTTGTGTATAGTGGGGAAATCTGGATGGTGGTTGTTTCTGTTTTATTAATTTGGCAGAGCCATACCTTTAGCTTCTTTATGGGTGTTTTTGTGTGGTCTGTACTGTGCTTTTTTTCTGTTTATACACCATATCACTTAGTAAATCTTTTAAATCATGAATTCTGCAGTAGGCTATTATTCCACCATCTTTTCACCCAGAGCTGATTTAAAATTAAAGCACAATGAATTAAGGACAGGAACTAGCCTAATTGCTTTTGTGTATCACTCCAGTTACGGTTGGGAAATCCAATTTCCCCCTTGTTTGGGTATCTACTAATTCAGGTTAGGGCTGTTTTTAATGGAGCGTAACAAAGTTGGAACTTAGGTATGAAATCAGTTTTATAAATCTATGTTTGGAAACCAGTTTTTTTATTTTAATAGATTTTATTCATTACTTATGTACTGCTAAGAAACTTAATAGATACATTATAACTTTTTTCTATAGTGACTGCTTCTGGTAAACAAAAGTTAATTTGGGAGAGATTATTGTGAAATATCCAAGCTACTTGCTGTTAATTTATTTTGTGATTTCAAATCACAAGTTATTGTTGACTTCATTTGTCAGTGGTGTAGTGAGTGAAGCAGTCATGTCTGAGTTATTTAGAAGATGATTAGAACTGGAAAATATTGGGAATGAGATTTTTATAACAATTTATCTTTGAGAAAGGGTGGAATTTAAGAGCAGATACTAATCTCAGTTTTTCAGCAACATCTGCAGACCATTTGAGGTTAGAAATTGGCCCTTTGCTGGTGATGAATTTTAACATGTTTCTGTTGCTGCTATGCAAAAGCTTAATATCAAAGGGGGTAAAAGGAGATATTTGCTTTGCTATCAGAATCACTGGTGAAGTGAATAGCCAAGAGGACAGGTTACTGATAAGAGTGATCTGAATGGCTATGTAAACTAGGCACAAGCAACTTGTGTTCTTAATATGGCTAAATATATACCTGTAGGAATCAGGAGTGTAGAACATATTTACACAACAGGGAACTCTCTTCTGAGAAGTAAACTGTGGAAAGGGAGATAGGGAGAGTTGGTAATAAGCAGATGAAATGAGTTCCCATTATGAAAGAGCTAATGTTATCCTTGAATACATGAGAGAGGATTTTACCTCCTTATGGTAGAGCAGGTGTGTCTGCTATTAGAAAACTGGCATTAACAATTCAAGAAGGATGTTGATAAATTGGGGGTGTGGTTCAGAGAAGAGCCAAAAGAATTATGAAGAATCAGAGTCAGAGGGGTAGCCGTATTAGTCTGACAAAGCCCATGAAAGTTTATGCTCCAATAAATCTGTTAAAGAATTATGAAAGGATTAGAAAATCATGCCTTATAGTGATGCATTCAAAAAGCTCAATCTATTTGGCTTAAGAAAGAAGGTTAAGGAGTGACCTGGTTATTGTCTATAAGGACCTATGGAGGAAACAAATATCTAAAAATGGGCTCTTCTGTCTAGAAAAGAAAGGTATAACATGATTCTGTGGTTGGAAATTGAAGCTCGACAAGTTAAGACTGGAAATAAGGTGTACATTTTTATCTGAGAGCAATTAACCATTGTCAATGGGGTTCCGGTGAATTATCCATTGGTAACAATTTTTAAATTGGTCCTTATTCTATAAAATGTGCTTTTGTTTTGGGGGAGGTCTATGATTTGTCTGATTCATGAGGGGTCACAGTTGTCCCTTCTGGCCTTGGAATATATGAAAACATCAACTGCTACTGTGGGGGTAAGGAGAAAATTGAAATAAAAACAGGAAAGCTGGATGGACATAGAGTTGTGAGGGAGTGGCACTGTTGAAAGAAGTATATCTGACCTTCAAAGGTTTGATGGAAATGCAAAGAACAATTAAGCACTCAGAAGGGGAACTGTGATTTTTTTTTTTTTTAATATATGAAAGATGATTGGATAGCTGTGGTGGGGCTCGGACACTATGGTCATGGGCCAATTAGAACAATACAAATAAGTAAAGTGATATTGAGCCTTTCACACCTAAGTTTCTGGTTTGAACTTCACCTAG
This sequence comes from Pelodiscus sinensis, assembly GCF_049634645.1. Lineage (NCBI taxonomy): Eukaryota > Metazoa > Chordata > Testudines > Trionychidae > Pelodiscus > Pelodiscus sinensis. Next base: position 75,104,543 of record NC_134712.1, read on the forward strand.
ACCAATAGAATGAATGTTGGTTTTGTTTCATTTCCTAGTAAATGAATCCATATGGCAAAACTGCCCCCTAAGTTTCACTGAAATCCCTGTTAGCAGCATCAGTGAAAAAGAAATGGTTGAATTCCTGTATAGCAGGGGTTGGGAACCTTTTTTGGGTCAGGAGATGCTGACCCACAGAAAAATCAGTTGGGGGGGGGGGGCGCTGCACACAAGTGAGAAGGTGGGGGGGGAAGCCCCTGACTGAGATGGAGAAAGGCATTTCCCATATTCCCCTTGCATACCAAAGACTAGGGGGGCCCAGACTAGTAGATTTTGTGTGCTCCAGGCCCTCGGTGGCAAGGGGAGCTGGAGTGCTCCCCAAAGCTGGGGTAAACCTGATTCTCAGGGTCAGGTTCCCCACCCCTGTTGTACAGACTGAAGTACCCTCTCACCTCTAGCTGTGGTTTTTTAGATCATCTTTTAAGATGCTTTGGTAGTGTAGTGTGTGTGTGTGTGTGTCCGGTTTTGGGAGAGGCTTCAGTCTCCCTCACCAATGCTGGTATATTTCACAAATATTACTTCACTAAAATATATTAAAAGAACATTGTGAAAATATGATTATATTACCACAGGCATGAGTATTCGGGGCATGATACTGGTAACTATTTTTTAATTCTTTTGTTTTTAACTGAGTAGATGTTATCTTCGCTATATTACTTTGAAAGTTACAGAAGGCATATTTAAAATATTATTGAAACACTTACTGACCTACTGAATCAATAGTAGAATAGTTGCCATGTGAAACTTTCCAGATGTTCAGGTAGAAAATTCTATATTATTGAACATTAGATGCATCCTAATTATTATTCCTAATACACCCACTTTTGAAGAGTCAGTGGAAAACTTTTAATCTGATAAAAACTTATTTTAAGATTTGTTTTGTCCTACAGCAATTAGCAGCATCACAAAAACTATAATCAAGGATCTATAGTCATGGGATGGTCTCTGTGTTACTGGTGTCTCCACACTTCCTGTGGAAATGCAGAACTTTTGACAGAAAAGTAAAAGGATTTTTTTTTTACATTAACCGACTGTTCATTAACTGGAGGAAGACACATTAAAATGTGTTTTGTGAAATGATTTGGGATCTTTAGCAGCTTTCTTTATTAGACTTAAAGATGACTTTATTCTAGAAATTGACTCTGAGATAAAATAATTGGGTTTTGACACACACAAAATTTCTATCTTATTAACCCAGTTCATTTTGTTTTGTTAGGATGATAGAATTACATTAACATTGTATGTTATGTGTACAGGATGTTAAACTAACCTTACATAAATAAAGCATAAATTTTTTTAAAATCTGTTAAAGACATCATGTTTAAAAAGAGCCGCCTCTTTTCTTCCAGCCCCATCGCCCCTCCCCCAATCATACACACAATTTGCTATGGTGTTATTTTGAAATACAAGCCTATAAATAAATTCAGCGTAAGATGTTATAATAAATAATATAAACTACTTTTGACAACTGAATGAAATGGCCTTACTTTAAAACTGCAATTAATTTGGCAGAGGATATGTATATCCAAAAGTTTAGCTTCTTGCCTTCATCTGGCTACTGCTCAACTCAATGGAAAACTTCCAGGAACTTCATTGGGAGCCACTTCAGGCCCAGCATTAAAACAGATAGTTTTTCTTTTTGTTTTATAAAGAACTCTTAAGTTTCACTTGATCTGGGAAAAAACAACAATGTAGAACTTTAAAGACTAACAAGATGGTATATATGGTCATGCCATTTCTCTTCCAGAATATGATCTGAGGAAGTGGGTCTGGTCCAGGAAAGCTCATCACCTATTAAACCATCTTGTTAGTCTTTAAAGTTCTACATAATTTTTCCTTCTGTTTTAGCAAGATCAGACTAACACAGCTACCTCTCTATTAGAGTTCTTTAATTATTTAACAAATATTCAAAAGGTATACAAAACAAAAAAGCATACAGCAGAGAAGTAAGAATAGCTGAAGGAAGTTGAGTAAACTTATTTTTACTCATTAGAGATGATCATGCATAAGTGACTCATGTTCTGCTTCTTTTCTGATCTTGTGATTGATTGTGCTGACTCCTCATTTGTGAAAATTATTTCCCCATATGTGGTATTATCTTTTAAGTAGGATATTTTTTTCCTAGTTCATATCAGGAATGAGGAGTGCAGTGTTTTGGATAACAGCATTTGGATAACAGAATGGCTTAAAATATCTCTCCCAGTTTGGCTGTTGACTTGCAAAGTACAGCATCAAAGGCCTTTTTTATACCTTTTGCCAAATAATGCTATATATTTTCATTTTGTTCATGTATAGATAATTTTGAGAAATATATTATTGAATGAATATCTTCCTACCGGTATGTCTTTGTATTCTTCCTTTCTTAGGTTAACATGCGTATTGATATTGAAGACTCCAATAAAGACTTATATGCGTATTTAAGTTTGTGTATGTGAGCAGTCCCAGTGGAACTAAACAAACCCTATATTATATCCATTTTAAAACTCATTATTATTACATTTTAATGAGCATGCAGAGGCCCCCTGATTGGAATAGAGGTTTCATTCTCCACAAATAAATAAAAATAGTGGTCCTTTTCCCAACTTGTGATGTCCCAATCCTGCAAAGATTGTGTGTGACAGAGATGATTTTTTACAGCAAAAAGTGTATTGAAATTTAGATAATCTGATTATAACTGTCCCCTCTGCCCTGAGCCTAGCCATTATTAATTAACAAAATATTAGTCTCATTGATTAGAGGGTTAGTCTTGTGGGCACAGGAGAAAGGTGTAGGATCCTTAAACATGGATCAATTCAGGGAAAGCTTATATTGTATCAAAACCAGCTAATGAAAGAGTTTTTAGTTTATTGACCTGAGAGTAATCAGTTTTGGTCTGAGTGCCAGGATTACTCAACTTCACTTTGCAATTCTTTCAGCAGTTTAGAAGAGGACAATGCCGACTGTTGGGAAATCTGCAACCTAATCTGTTTGATTAACAATTGGTTCAGATCCTACACTTCTTACCTGAGTCCCCGGGAGTTTGGTTTAGCCTGAATGAGGAAAGAAAATTTAGGCTTTCAATTTTCATAAATGATTTATGAGAATAAAATTTGCAGCTTGCAAAATGGCAGGTCCATAAATGCCAAGTCTTTTGCTTACATTATTATTTGGTTTCAGTCAATATTTATTGATTTGATTGAGAACACAGTCCTAAAAACAGTGTTTACCCTTTCCTCTAGGTGTGACTTGGAATATTTAAAAAATAGATTTCTACAAACACTCCCCCAGGGACTCAGTAATCACCACCCATCAGCTGAACATAGTTCAGATCTTATGATCTCCCACCCATCTCTGGCAGTCAGGAAAAACAAGTAGGCCTTGCAAGTGCCCAGAAGATTAGTAAAGTAGACTTTACATTTTTACTTTACTATCAAACAAGTTTGTGATTAGGGGTATTCTAAATCTTTTGTATTATGATGTATAAAGTATGTGTGTGTTTTCCTTTTTAAGTAAAATAAACTGTGAAGCACAACTCAAAATAGTAGTTTTGTCCTTTACAAAGTCTTAAGATGAAGATGGCTTCAGATTTTTACAAAGTTTATTTTTCTAATTAGAATGTTGAGATCTGATGGACACCTTTGTCATCTTTTGTGGATGAAATGTCTTAAGTTTTTCATTACCCTGTGCTTTCCCAGTGGTAGGACAGGAAATCTGCAATTTCAACAGCCTCTTGTTACATCAGATACTTCATCCTGTTTGCTTGAGCACATGTGCGTTTTTGGAGTAAGGGTCTTGTTTCTAGGGCTAGGCAAAAGCAGGAAAATAGTGTTTGGAGGTTTTTGTGAATGGGAAAGCAATAGTCAATGACGACAACTTTCTTTTTGCTTTGTAATTCATTTTACTGAACACGTGTGCAGAAGGAGTAGGTTTTTTTTTTTTTTTTTTTTTTAAATTTGGGGCAGAGTAAATATTTTAAAGAAAGCTTAACAGTTTGCTTTAAGAATCAACATTTTCTGATTAGAAATCCCCTGGCTTAATGAGGTACTAGACCAGATTATATCTGAAGAACTTTTAATGAAAAACAAATCAGGAGCATTTTAAATACAGCCAATTGAAATACCATGAATAGGTTGCTCTAAAGCTGAACTCTGGAAGCCCTGAACTTACAAATAAAAACTTGAATGAAAGCAACATTTCTTCCACTGATTCAAGCCAACAGTGGAAAACAATACCCCATTCCTGCAGAGTTCCACAGAGTGAAATCTTGGTCCACATTACAGGTAATGAAAGAACTCCCATTTACTTCAGTGGGGCCAGGATTTCATTCATTGACTTGAATGGGACTGCCCACTTGTTTTGAAGGTAAGCACATTGTTTGCAGGATTGGGGCTCAAATGTAAAATTACATCCGGCCACAATTGCAAAATTCCAGTTATTAAGAAACAGCAAACAACTTGGTATTTCAGCTCTATCTTACATTGCAACTTTTGATAATGCACAGAAATCAGAAAATACTATGTAAACTGTTTTAACTGAGAAGCTGATGCTTATTGGTTAAACTCAGCTGGCTCCAAAGCCTACTCTGTGGGAGCCAGGCAGGCAAGGACCACAAAGTCTCCTCTCCAGGATCCAGGTTAGTAGGCTGGAGGTCCCATTCCTGCGGAGGAGACTTAGCTCTATACTGCACAGCCTGCAGCAAAGTTTTATACCACACAGCCCACAGCATGTGTAATTGTGTAACTACTTTTTTTTTAAGCATTCATACGGTTAGTGTATTAAATGATTTTTAACATCCCTGATCTTGACTGTTTCTTCACTCATCTATGCATTTCTGGAGTATAGTCTATTGTTCTTTGTCCTGAGAGGTTTCATCCTTTCTTCAATTGTGGGAGAACTTGTCCATCTTGGGGGGTAGGAGTGGGAAAAGGAGTCAGAACTGTGAGTATCTGAATGCCTTTGCCTGCATCACTGATGTAAAGTGAGTGGGTTCTTCCAGCCTGAGTTAAAGGGTAACCTGGATCCAAATTTATACCCACATCTGGATAAGCTGCTAGACTGTGCTTATTGCATCTCCAAACCCTGATAATAGTTTTGTGTAGGGGTGGGGGCTGGGCTAAAGCACAGATAAGAGGCTGAGTTAATGCTGCAGTGAAGATACAACCTTAGAGCATAGGTGGGCAAGATGGCCTCCATGGGCTGGATCCGGCTCATGGCCCACATGCTGCTCCCCCCCCCCCCCCCCAGGCCAATCAAGACCAGGCGATGGGGGAATGTGCAAAGTCTCCTCCCTCGCCAGGGGTGTGCAGCACCAGAGGGAACTGCCAGCTGTTTTAAAAGAGCAGATGGTTCTCTCTAGCCACCATGCACCCCTGGCAGGGTAAGGGCAGGAGCAAGACATTTCACATGCTCCCACTCCCCTAAGTCCTGATTGGCCTGGGGTGGGGGAGTGCACAGTCTCCTCCTGCAGCCAGGGGTATGCAGTGCCTAGAGGAAACTGCCAGCTGTTCGGAACAGTTGGCAATTCTCTCTAGGTGCCAGGGGGGTGGAGGGCAAAGACTTCACATGCTCCCCCCAGGCCAATCAGGATCTGTGGGTAGGGGAGTAGGAGAAGTCTCCTGGGCCCACTCTCTGGGGTGGCCCAGGGCCACTTCAGAAATTTGTCAAGTGCCTCCCCCTTAAAAATTATTGCCCACCCCTTCTTTAGAGGCTTTAAAACACCCCTTAAAATTAGAAGGTTTTGGTAACAGTATGTGTATCTGCCTTTTATATTAAAAGGTAAATTTTTCTGTAGTCATCTCTTGTGGATGATTGTACCATTTGTGTTATATTTTGCTCAAGCTGGTCTTCTGGACTGTGCTAGCCACAGAAAAAGCCTTATATATTACAACAGTATGCCTTATAATCTCCCTTTTCCTTCTTTCTTTTGTCTCAGACAATAAGGATAGGAAAACGCATGTCAATATTTTCTTGATCATAACATTTCATACTTTTACTTCAGGTTGTTTTTTCTGGGAGATATTATTTTTTAAATCCAGTCGTGATTTTTAATACTCCTGAGCTAAACTTGATATGACTGAGATCTTGTCATGACTCAAGCTATGCTTTTATTTAACTGAAAATGCATGACTTAGGTTTTTTTTTATACATTAGAATTCTGCCTCCTCTTGGGGTTTTATTCCCAAAGGATGTTTTACAATGGGCTGTTTTTGGGAACAGCATACTGTCTTTTGTTTCTGGATAAACTTGAGAGTTTGCAAATGAAGGAATAAAGAGGGCTCTTTATTCATGTCCTGAAGTCTTTGTTTCATTGGGCATTGTTTCAGTTTATAAGAGTTGTTTAGTACATATAGTTTGTTGGAAAGGCTGAAGGATTCCCAGGCACATTAGTGCAGGCTTCTAAAAATCCTGTTATCTCTACTTTGTTTCCCATTTAGGGTTTATTTAAGGGATGCCTTGAAAAGACTATTGTCCTATCACAAGTGTTTTCATCTTGGCACAGTAGTGTAAAACAGTTCTTTTTTTTTTTTCAATTCTGGAAGCTATGGAACAGTTATTTGAATTATAAAGTTAGGAAGATTCAGTCAATTTTTAATTTACTAGTTTTTCAGTGGGGGGGCAATCTTTACATGTCTTTGTCATTTATAAATCTTGAGATTTGGCTGAACTTTCAATACAAGTCCCTCCTAATGTAAGAGTTATGATCTTCCTATTTTTTATATATATACACACACACACACACACACACACACACACAATTGCAAAGTTATAACTCTTAAATTACAAGGGATTTGTAAAGATGCGTAGATTGTGCATAGCTGGGAGATCTTTTGTTGCACCTAGATCACAATTAATTCCAGTTCACAGTTTAAAGTTAATTGGACACAGATACATGTAACTACTTTGTACAGGTGTTTACCCTGATTAAAATGTGTTACCTCATAATGGATGATAGACTAATTAAAAGCAAAACTGCAGTATGCTGGCAGAATTTCTGTTCTGGTACAACTCTTGAGATGAACCAGAATCAGCTAGATGAGGCTCAGATGACCATTTCAAGAATTTCCCCAAGTGATAAACTTTTTGTAATGGGAATTGGAATGCTGACTACCCGTATGTGGAAATGGAAGATGAGGGTACATGTATCCCCATTAATGAATCAAAAAAACTTGAGCTATAACATGTATGAATATGTCTGAGATCTGTAAGACCATTTAAAGGGAGTCAAATATGGTCCATTATCACAATTACATATTTTGTTTTATCTATCACTTTCAAAAGGTAAGGGCTAAAATTATATAATAATGGATACTCGGGCTTTAGCAGCAAGAATATTTTTAATGACATGAGTTATTTGGCAACACAACTTAAAATTATGATTAGATTTATTTGGTTCATTTGTATATTAGTAGCACATATAGCAAAATCCTATGTGGTTACTGTAATGACTATACATAGCTGATGAATTAATTATTTAACTCTAAAACCTGCTTGAAAATAAAGGAGAAAGAGTTAGTTGAAAATGGCCATTTAAATGCCTATTGTGGAAGTTATTTTCCCCAAATTGCAAAAGATGTGTGATTTGGAAAAAAAATTGTTTTCAAAATGAGATTGTAAATTCAGTTTCATTGTAAGTTAATATATTGCTTTGTTATGCTGATTTTAAAAAATATCTCCTTCTCTCTTTTAACACTCTTTTTACCCAGAAGGTGTAGTACGATAGTACGTCCTTTCTGTGATTTCTGTTTAAATGTAGGTTCAACTGTTTAAAATGTTACATATGATTTTTCCCTCCAACCATTTACCTATAGAGTGAATGCAGACAAGTACTCACAACCAAACATTTAAACTGCTAGTTAAATCTCTTCTATCAAAAGTAGCATATACACGTTTGAAAAGTTGATGATGAGTTTTATGCAAGGTTTATTTCCAGGGGAAGGAATGCTTTTGTCCCCTCTGTTATTCCACTTCAGTCTCAATGACTGTTTTAGTTGAAATGTTCAGTTGTTAAAGGAATCAAGATTGTGTGTTATTTACGTCTTACAAGACAAGTGGGATTTGTTCCATCATTCCAGTTATCAAAAAGATTAACCCTTTGCCCCCAGAGTTCTAATTGAAGCTCTTTAGAAACAAAAGATGGTGTAGCAACAAATAGGGTTTATGCCAAGTGAAATGTTTCTAAGCTGAATGGGAAGTGCAAGTATTACATAAATTTTGTCTTGTATTTCAGGCACCAATAAAAGCAACATGTGAAGGCATACTATGCAAGACTGGATTTCCCGAAGACGTTTACAATGCGGTCATATCGAGGAGTTTAGATGAAGGACAGCCTCTTCTCAATGGTATTGTTAGAAGAGACATTCTGTTTATTATTATCTATAGTCTTAAAGATAAAGTGGACTCAAGGGGTTTTTAAAAACTTATTAAATAAGACCTTTTTATTTCAGCTGTATTACTTGATTTTTTTCCCCCTCAACTTACTGTAATGGAGCTTGAGGGATAGTTTGTTGACCTTAACAGTAACTTGTGAACCTCCCATGACAATAATTTGAAGATTTGTGAGTTCTGGCAAATCTTACCTTGACTCTCCCGTTATGTTCTCCTTAGCAAAGATTTCACATTGAACTGTTTCTTATATATTACTTCTTAGTAATTGCACTATTAGCATATGTCCTCACTGTAGTACCAGAAACAACCTTTACGTGACTATCAATGGAGGAGTAAGAGCCTTCCCCTTCCACCTTATATGATCTATGAAGGGGTCATACATGCTGCATTCTTTGTGCTCAGGCTAGCACCAAGCCTATTTTCTTACTATTTCTTTTGAAGCCCACCTTTGAAGCGACACTCAGATAGCAGAGCCATGGCTCTCCCCTTCCATATGTTGGCCAGTTAAGTTTACTGCTCACATGGATGTAGGAGAGTATACCTAAGAGATGTAGCAGTGCGCCTGCTACGCTAGCACTCTGGGGTCTCTGGGAGGAGTTCTGGCAAGGAAGCAGAATATTGCCATTGCTACCTGTTAGGCACCTTGGCTCTTTATTGCCCCAATTCAGATCTATGTCTTACTGACACAAAAACCAGCCCAGAATGAAGCCTACAAAGTCCTAATACCACAACAGACTCTGCAAGTGCAGACCGTACATTCCTGTGTCTATGTTGAATTTAACTGAAGTCACTGGAATAATCTGGACTGGAGATTTAATGTGCAGTTCTTTGTCTTATTTTTGGGGAGGTACAGGTGGTGTTTCTCTTTCTAGAATGCAAAATGGCATATTTCCTAAGTTTTTATTAGTGTATAAAATTGCACCTCAAGAGTTACATTTAAGTGGAATTGTAATATGGTCTAAAATGTAAGCAATACACATTAATTTTGCTGTTTTATAATTTGTGAATATGGAAGAAATTGCTTTCTAGCTAATTTAGAAATAGCGGAGCTAATCAACAGGATTAGTTTCAAGAAGTTTCTGATACATCTTAAATAAGAACGGATTTAATTCCATTAATTGTTTCTGTCCCATATGAATATGGCTATAGAGATCAAGACATTGAAATGAAAAGATCTTTCTTAAATGAAGCGAAAACACAAATGGTTCTTTGAAACAAAAGCATTAGTCTTGATTTAGCAAACTGTATGCAGCAGTATCTCCTGATAATTATATTTTAAGGACCCGTTTTGTGCTTTAATAACTATAATGGAAATTTGAATGCAGAAATAATTGATTATCTTTAATGTATTAGAAACTGAGTTATTCAAGTATTTGCCTTTCATTTCAAGGAAGTAAATGTTCCCCATTGCAGAATTTATTTTGTTAAAATATTTTGTTAAAAGGATAGCTTAGAAATTAATGCAATAAATTGAAGTTCCTATTTTTCCTAACAGGGTAGTCAGCTAGGAGGGAACTTGGGGATTTTTTCATTCTCCAACATATATGTATTGTTGCTTATTTTACAGTAGCACCTATGGTTCTCACTGTGGTAGGTGCTGAACAAAGACCACAGACAGCATTGTTCTTGCCCTGGAAAACCTACAATTTAAGGAGAGAAGTGCTTGTGGAAGGGTTCCTGTTTGGAAGAACTGGAGACAGAATGCTTGTAATCGTAAAACAAGAGACCACAGACAAGTGAAATCTTCCCTACATTGCTCTGTTCAGTCTCCTTGGCTGTTCAGTCTTTTCTCTCATTTGAAATTTCTGACAAATCTTTTTCCTTAGTTTTAACCAGACAATTTTCTTTTGATTTAACCCCCCCCCCCCAAAAAAAAACACTATCTGCTAAAAATTGAACTGAGATATCAGACTCGTTTCATATCAACCATCTGATGGTAATGACTTTGTCACTACTAATCTAAGGGGGATTTGAGACAATACCATGTAGAGGAAAAACTTCTGCATTCACTGTCAGCTTCATGAAGCACTCAATACACTACTGATTTTTAACGTTTTTTCTTCCCCTAAATGTGTAGTGTAATATAGCCAGTCTCCCCTTGAAAGATATTAAAATGTATGACATTTTAGGGAAATAGGAATTGAAAAAATGTACAATGCATACAATATGTATCACATTATGCGAGATAGTATGAACTAGTTGAAAAATGACCTGGGGGAGTTTGTCTTCCTACCACAAGTTCTCAGTAGAATTATTATAATGGTTAATTCTTTTGAACATTTTGACATGCTTAAAAGCATATAATTTGCCATTACACATAAACATACAGTGCATCGTTGCATGTCTTTGACTTAAATGTAATTATACTTTCATTCTGAAATATGATTGTTGTGAAAAGCCCATTTGATGATTATTAAGCTAGATGCAGATGACAATTGAAGTATAGTTGCATGACATTTTGCTTTCCAAAGAAAAATTCTGGAACTGATTCTGATCCCATGAGTAAAGAGTCTCCTATCTTTAACTCCATTGAAGTCAGTGGAGTTACTTCAGAGTCACTCTAATTATAGGTTTCCTTTGGGGTTGCAGAAATGAGAGCTTTAAAAAAAAAATTTTGTTTGTTGTGTGTGGTTTTTTTTTTTCTATGCATTGTGATATCACAGGCACAGAGACTTTATTATCCTCTCCACTGGAAATAAAATAGACAGTGGCTGCTCACTTTGTTTTCTTTCTTAAAAAATGTTGACTCAGAACGTGACCTAAGCATGTAATTCCTGTTTTATTAATTCCTGTTTATCTTATTGGTTAGACGGCCATCATCTTTAAGGTTTCTGATTATAGAATTTTATATTCCCATCCTTCCCAAAACTTAAATGAAAGTCACTTATGTGACTAATAGAGATCATGACTAAGAATATTCCAGTTGTACATTCAGTAAGATGCAATAAATAGAAGGAATCTGTTTTAAAATATTATAAATGAACATATACTGTACTGGAGGCCCCCAACTTGTGATGCAGTTGATTCCAGTGGATGCGTCACAAGTCAGGGGTGTCATAACTCGAACCCTCATTTACAATAGGTGCTGTGTGCCATCATAAATGCAGGCCAAGGTCATAAGTCAGGGGTTTTCAGCCCCTTCCGCACTTACAACCATTTTTGTAAGTGCAGGGGGTCGGAACTCGGGCAGTTGCAAGTCGGGGGGCCTCCTATACAGGATATTGGGTGAGGATCTATAGCTCACAAACCACTTAGGATCCTGTATATTCTGGGTGGTTGTGGTGTGTTTTTTTTTTTTTTAACCGTTTCTAAGTTTCTTCACTTATGATCTTTTCTAAAGAGGTAGAGGGGGAGATATTTGCAAAATAGAAGTTTTTGCTTCCTCTTAATAGGTGAACACTTCCTAGTAGATGTGTCTCTAATACAGTGTTTCCTAACTGGCAGGGTTTTCACAAATGTCAGACTAGCCTGGGATGTGTGGGGAATAGCCTGGCAGAGGAGTAGAGAAGAGAAGAAGCAGTAAGGACAGAAATGGCTGCATAGCTCTGCATCCACTCAATGCTTTCACTGTATATGCTTTCTGTGGCAAGCCACAAACGGCAACTATGTCTAGCGAAAGAGGCAGAATGTAGCAGATGACTCTCAATTGGACATTTTGCAAAAAACATGCAGATTACTAAGAGCAGTAGGAACAATCCAATAGGATGTGTTGCAGTGAGGAGCTTGAGAAATATAGGCATTTCCTGGTCAGGGAGTTTTAATTGCTGCTTAAAGAATTCTTCTTTGTGTTTGTCTTCACACTGCACTCTCCTCTTTCTAAGGGTAAAGAAGTAGGTAGTTCCCGGAGTGTTCCCTGAGTGTTGCCTATCTTCTGTCCCTGTTACTACTAGCTTTAGCAGCTGCTGTAGAAATAGGAACTGTTCATACGGTTACTGGTGCAGTCTCTGATAAACTCAACCCACAGGCTCAAGTATCTCATTTATTTCCATTTCACTTCTGTCACACCATGGATAAGACAGCTATGTGTGTGGGAGGGAGGGGGGCAAACATTCTTTCATTTGCAAGTTAAAGTTCACAGCAAGGTTAAAGAATCTTGACTCATTTTTTAATCTTAGAATTACATTATTCCTGTGATCAAGATGCAGTACAATCATGTCACTATGGCCTAGTTCAGAGTAACTCCTAAATGTAAACAGAAGATATGGGGGGCTGATTTTTTTGCTCACTCTTTAAATCATTATTATTCCAATTATTTCAATGAAGTTATTCTGCTTTACGTAAGTGTAAATGAGCTCTGAATCAGACTTGCTATTGTCTGCATAAAATTAAAAATCTCTTGACTACAAATGGTATAGAACACCTTTCACTCCTTTCCTAATTCCTATTATGGTTTAAATGCAGACAAAGTTGTGGTCTCTCTCGATAGAACCTGAGATCCATCCTAATCCTTCTTTAAAGCACTTCTCTGGTTTTCAGGAGCTAGAATAAAAATTTTTGATTTGAGTCAGTGGGATCTAATGGCTACTAGGACTACAGGCAGTCCCTGACTTACCCGGCTCCAACTTACGTCGGATCCGCACTTACGAACGGGGCTTTTCTCGCCCCGGAGCTCGCGGGCGGCGGGACCACCCAGATCGCAGCGGTCCCGCCACCGCGTCCTCTGGGGCAAGAAAAGCTGCTCCGGGTCTCCCTGCTGTGCTGGGGGGGACTCCCCAGCACAGCAGGGAGACCCGAGCAAAGCCGCGCAGGTGGCGGGACCCCGCTGCTCGTGCGGCTTTGCTTCTTTGCCCCGGAGCAAAGCCGCACAGGCGGCGGGGTCCCCCGCCTCTGTGGCTTTGCTCCTGTCTCCTGCTCCTGTCTCCCTGTGCACAGCAGGGAGACAGGAGCAAAGCCGCAGAGGCGAGGGACCCCGCCGCCTGTGCGGCTTTGCTCCAGAGCAAAGGAGCAAAGCCGCACGGGCAGCGGTGTACCGCCGCCTGTGCGGCTTTGCTCGGGTCTCCCTGCTGTGCTGGGGTGGCTTCCCCCCCCCCCCCCCTCCCCCAGCACAGCAGGGAGACCGGAGCAAAGCCGTAGAGGTGGCGGGGCCTCCGCGGCTTTGCTCGGGTCTCCCTGGTCTGCTGGGGGGAAAGGGTGCATCTAGTGCGCCCCCTCTCCCCCCAGCAGGCCAGGCTTTTGTTGCGGGACGTCTGGGGTAGAGCAGCTGGGGTGCTGCCGGGTTGGTCCTGCGGGGACCTACCCGGCAGTGCCCCAGCTGTTCTGTCCCAGGAGTCCAGATTCAGCCACTGTTGAAACTGATCAGCGGCTGATTCCAAGAAGCCAGGGGCAGAGCAATTCTGCCTAGGGTTTCCTGTAGTCAGCCGCTGATCAGTTTCAGCAGCGGCTGAATCTGGAGCCAGTTCCGACTTACATACAAATTCAACTTAAGAACAAACCTATAGTCCCTATTTTGTACATACAGTGAGCCCTCGCTACTTCGCGGTTCGACCATCGCGGATTCACGACTTCGCGGACTTTTTTCATTACGTATGTATATATTATAAAAGAAATATATCGTGGATTTTTTTAATATTTGTGCCTGTTTTAGTTTAGGGTACTGTAGTACATGCATTAAGTGTTCTGTACATTAAAGGGTGGTTTGTTAACAGTACTACGTAAAGGGAGGGTTTTAAAAGTCTGAATATACATGTTAAATAAATACGTAAATATGGTGTCCCTACTTCGCGGATTTTCAGCTATCGCGGTCGGGTTTGGAACCTATCTACCGCGATAAACGAGGGTTCACTGTAATCCGGGGACTGCCTTTACTTTATTAGAGGGTATAACTGGGGTGGTAGAATACTTAGGAACAACTCAGAAGCCATTCCAATTTGAAAGTTAAAGATTAAAATACTTTGATATATGCAAATGAAAGCAAAAATCAGAGAGATAAAACTTTACCTTTAATTTACTGCCAATTGTGTCCATATCATGACTTTTATGCCTACACGCTACAATGAATATAATCCCTGATGTAGGTCATATAACATGTTCCTTGGAATACATGGGGCGAAAAAGTAAATTAAGGAATGAGTCTGATTTTAAGTATTAATGTCTGTGCTGATTTGTCACATGATTTTTTTTTTTTAAAGTTCTTAAGTTTATCATTTGGAAAAAAAAAAGTCTTACTAAAAATAAATGTCTAGCTTGTTTAGTTAAATCTTTTAGACTCTGTCCTGCAAACAGTTATTTATGTGAGTAAAATTACTAGAGTTCATGTTTGCAGAATCAGACCCTGTGCTTACAGATGCTTGATCTAGTCTGTGGTAGTGCTTTTGAAGATACTTGTTTTGTCAGTCCTGTTATTGCACATGTGCTCTAAGTTGTGTGCTAAGAGTTTTTTTTTCTAATTGAGATTTTTTTTATGTGGATTGTGTACTTAATAATTTCCAGATCTGAAATAGTTATAGAATGTAGAAGAAAGTAACAGAGCTGGACAGTGAGATGAAATAACCTTATGCATGAGCATTAGCTCAGTTTCTTCTTCAAAACATCATTACAAGGCAGAAATTAAGGGTGTTTTAAGATAGGTCATTATCCCATCTTCCATCCATGGCAGGTGCCAGGTGTTTTAGAGGGAATGAACAGAACAGGGCAAATGTATCCATTATCCATCTCCTATTGATCAGTCCCAACTTCTGGCATTCAGAAGCTTAGGAATATGAAAGCATGGAGTTCCATTCCTGCACATCTTGGTTAATAGCCATTGAAGAGCCTTTCAGCCATTAATTTTTCTAATTCTTTTTTTAATCCAATTATATATTTGGCCAGTATTATATAAAGTGTTGTTTGTATACAAGTATGTGTTTTAATCAACTTTTAAAGTTGAGTTCTGAATTGTAAATTTAACCATGGGCAATGATTTTTTTGTGGGGACTTAGTGTTTGATTTTTTTTATGTTTAAATGTGTATAATAGTAAATTATTTTTACAAACACTTCACAGCCTTAACTATTACTAACCAAATCTTTTTAGTCTGTTTTGGCATTTTGGGTTGGGGGGCGTAATTAACTACTAAAAATAACAATGTTAATTTTTAAAAAAATAACTGGTTGGAGAATGGTAGACGAATTATATGAGAATCCTGTTACATGGGGCCTATTGGCTGGCTCTCTGTTGATGTCTCATTTAGACCAGTGGTCTCCAACCTTTTTACACCCAAGATCACTTTTTAAATGTCAGGGAAAGCCAAGATCTATCCCATCCCTTCTCCAAGACCTCACCCCTTCCTTGAGGCTCTGTCTTCTCCATTCCCCTCCTGTCCATTTTCTGTCCCTAGCCCTTATTCACTATCACTGGATTGAGACAGGAGGTGCAGGCTCTGGGGTGGGAATGAGGGAGTTGGGTGTGGGAAAGGGTGAGAGGTGCAAGCTCTCGGAGTGAATTTGGGTGCAGGAGCAGGTGGAGAAGGGGATGCTGGTTCAGAGGGGGGGCTCCAGGATGGAGTCAGTTGGAGGGTTGGGGTGCTGCTGAGCAAGCTGCAGGCTTGTGGATGTGGGGGTGCAGGAGTTTGGGATAGGATGTATGATGGGCTCAGAACAGCAGATTTGCAGTGTATGGATGGTGCAGGAGTGTTGTGGCAGAAGACTGGGGATGCAGGAGTTTGGAGATGTGAGGGGCTCAGGGCAGGTGTATGATAGGCTCAGGGTTGGGGTCGGGAGGTGGTGCAGGAGTGTTATCATGCTGTGGCCAGATGGGAGCTTGGCCCCAATTGGGGGGGGCTTGTTCGCCAGCTTCATTTTTAAATAAAATATTATGTCCAACACAATGTTTCAGTGTTTTCCACTGACCCACAGAAAAATCAGTCGGGAACCACACAAGTGAAATGCAACCCCCCAACCCTCCAAAACTACCTCACTGATGTGGCCCCAACTGAATAACTCAGTCCCCTGGCAGTCCAGCCCCATGGGGGAGGAGAGGTAGGTAATATTAACTCTTCTGGGGTTTCAGGGTTTGTGGGCCCCTCCCCACTTTGAGGTGGGGCCAAAAATGAGGGATCCAGTGTGTGGAACAGGGTTGTCAGTGAGTGGGCTAGGGATGGGGTAGGTGTCTGGCCAGTTGGGAGGGGGCAGGAGCAGGGTGTTGGTGGGTGTCTAGGCAGGGATGGTGTCTGGCCAAGGGACTGGATGGTGTCTGGCCAGGAAGCAGGGCAGGATGATGGTGGGGCCTGGGCAGGGGGCAGGTGCAGAGTGCTGGTGGGGGCCTGGGCAGGGTACTGGTGAGGGGGTCTGGCCAGAGGGAGGGGGCAGGGACAGCTTGGCTAGTATCTGGGGGTCTCCAGGAACAAGGATTTCTGGATAGCGCTGGATGAAGGTGCTCCAGATCCTGCGTGTGCTTCCTGAGAAGCGGATCTGGTGCAAAGCTGCAGGACGTTCCCTCCCTCCCCCACACTGCAGGAAGCCAGCACTAGCTCCATTTTCACAGGAACTTGTGGTATCACCATGGGCTCCTCGGGGTTGGGGGGCAACAAGCAGGGACTGGGAACACCTCTTGATCGACTGGCTGTGACAACCAGTCAATCATGATGGACTGGTTGGTGACCACGGATCTAGACTCTGTATGAGGTCCATGTTATGGAGTCTGAAAATGGAAACCGAGACGATGGAAGGTAGCATGAATATAAAGAGAGAGTTGGTTGCTGACCTCTTTCTTTGCTGCCATCATTTCTCAAGTTGCTAAAAGTGAACCAAATGGAAATCCCCTGGAATTTCAACAGCTAGTCATGCATTCCTCTGTAGCATAGGATTGTAGTGAACTCCTTAATGCCATTTCTTTATTCTTCTGTAGGCTGAAGAAACACCAACTGTTGTGTATGGTGGGTTTGTTTGTTTGTTTACTATTGCTTCCCTTAGCCTTGCCGTCTCAGGCAGAGAAAGAGAAGCCATATTCTCTCAAGGTGCCTGAAGAGGATCCTTTTGCTATTTTAAGGAACCCTACTGTTAGGCACTCCAGAAAAAATATCAAAGGGGAGGGGAGAGTATACCAATCAGGTAAAGGAGGAATTCAAGTTCAGTGCAATTAAACAGCTTTATACCTTTTTTCCCCAACCATCAATAATGTAGTGCGGTGTTTCTTAAACTTTTTAAGACGGAGGAACACCAAACAATAAATTTTTTTTTTTTTATGAGGAACACCAAGGATTTTTTTTGTTGAGCGCAAAAAAAAAAAAGTTATTGAGCAATACATACATAAATAAAAAAGGTTGCCTGCCCCTTTAAGGGTGGCCATTTTCAACTCTCTTGTTCTCTGCGGCAGACCTCCGACTGCCTCGTGGAACACAGTTTAAGAAATACTGATGTAGTGTGGTGAATCTGCTGAATAGTCCTGGGTTTGCTGAGGAGCTGTATAATGAGCTGTTGATAGTAAATGTCCTGGTGCTTTTCTTGCTCCTGATTGGAGGGATATTGGCTGCCAAGAGGATACACCCTCAGTTAAATATAGATTATCTTAGTGCAGGTGTGGGCAAACCTTTTGGCCTAAAAACCACTTCAGGGTATGAAAATTAAGTGATGAGGGCTATGAATGCTCACAAAATTAGGATTGAGTAATGATGTGTGTGAGGGCTTTGGCTGAGGGTGCAGGCTCTGGGCTGGGGCTGGAGGATTTGGTATAGAGGAAGGGGCTCCAGGCTGGATCAAGAAGTTTGGGATGCAGGAGGACGATCCAGGCTTGGATTGAGGGGTTTGGAGATTTGGGGCTTATCTAGACTGTGCTAGAGTGTCAAAAGAATACATATCTTCTTTGAGCTCGCTTTTGAAAGTGAAAGCAGTTTAGACATGGCTTTTTCGGCAATTCCCGCCTTGTCGAAAAACCGTGTCTAAATTACTTTCACTTTCGAAAGCACCACTTTTGAAAGTGAGATTGGAAAAATATGCAAATTCTCGCAGGATTTGTATATCCTCTTTCGACATTCTAGCGTAGTCTAGATGAGCCCTGGGAGTAGTATCAGGGTTGGAGCAGGGGGTTAGGATGTGGAGGGGAGTGCAGACTCTGGGCTGCCCTTATTATCTCAGGCTGCTGTCATGGAAGCAGCAGCATGTCCCTCTTATCCCCTCTTAGCTGGCTCCTATGTGGAAGTGTGGCTCTTGTGCTTCTCCTCTTGTCCCGTCCCCCCCCCCCCCCCGCCCTGCATGTGCCACACTAATTCCAAGCCATGGGAGATGTCAAAAGGGGAACATGCTGCTGCTGCTGCTTCTGGGAGCATTGTGGAGAAGAGCAAACACTTGACCCTATTCTCAAGTGGGGGCTCAAAGGCTGGATTAAAATTGCTGATGGGCCAGATGTGGCCTGTGGCCCTCTGTCCTAGACTAGGTGTAAAATACTTGTTCATCTTATTGAACGGCTGTAAAATATCTAGATTAACTCTTCTTTTTTTTGTCTTTTCAACTTCTGTAATTTTTTACATCTGATTTATGTTAGGGTGTCCAATTTTATTTTCTTTATAGTGCTAGTTAAACTATTGCTAAATGTTTGTCTTTTTAAGAACTGATAATATGTAGATAAAATGCAGTTCATAACAGTAATTAAATATATATTAAATATACACAGTTGGTAAAAATTAATTTTTCACTTAAATTCATGAAATCTCATTGTCTTCAATTGCATTGGGCTTTTGGTTGTAACTGAAGGTTAAAACTTAATCCTATGTCTACATCCAAACTGTCAAGGGTAGTCATCTTTGTAATGTTGTAGCCTTTATTGCTTGAATTCTGAATAAATATTTTTTCTATTTGAATTTAAGCTCAAATATTGAACTTAGCTTTTCTAAACCCTACATTCCAGTTTCATTTTGTTACTTTTTTCTGTCAAGTAAATGTAACTACTGAAAATAAAAGGATGTGAAGTGATGAAATGTTGTGTTAAAATGGGTTATACAATTGTCATATTAATGAGAACTTCATTTTCCTTTTCTCTTGTGTGTGAACAAATGTTTATAAGGCTCTAAAATACCTCCACCTTGGGCTTGAACAAAGACATTAACTGGATGTCACATTATAAAGCCAGTGTACCCTGCCTTTAACAACTCTATTTTTACATTAAAAGCTAAGAATGTGACACTTCCAGCCCACTTAATTAGCCTCATTAATACCAGTTCAACAATTGACAGGTAACTTCCCCCCCCCACACACAAAATCTCATGATACCCTTACAGATTAAAAAAAAATATATAGTATGTCTATGCTATGGGATAAGGTGGAATTACCTTAATTGCGTAGCTGAAGTCACACTACCTTAATGTGACTTTTGGCACTGTCCACACTGCAGGAAGTCGAAGGGAGCATACTCTCCCTTTGACTTCCCTTACTTCTCAGGGAAGCAGGATGACAGGCATCTACCAGCATGCCCCTCTCAGTTCAAATTAGCGTGACTTCACTAGACCTGCTAATTTGAACTCTGGAAGATTGACAGTGGCAGCTTCGGGGTTTTTTTTTCCTCTGTAGTGTATAAATACCCTAATGCAGGGGTCCCCAACACAGTGCCCGCGGGGCATTTATGTACCCCAGGCGCCCAGCGCATTCACAGCCCCACCCACAGCCTGGCAGGCCCGTGTGGCGCCCGCCACCCAAAAATGTTGGGGACCACTTCCCTAAGATGTTAGTCTTTAAGGACTACTCACTGATTTTTAAAGCTACAGACTAACATGGCTACCTCTCTGAGACTCGGTGAAAAGCAAACTAGCTATTCATTGATCACCTTGTCATGGGGCACTTTCTTCAGATACTCATGTGCCATATTACCTTGCCTTGCTTCCATTACCTGGTAGTCATAAACACTCACTGGCTGATTTTCCTTTTCACCACATGTACCTTTTATTCCACAGCTCTTTGCTAAACAGGACATGACATAAGCATATTGCAGCAGGTGCTTTCCACACACAGCTCACTGGCTGAGATTCTCTCCCATGTGACCTGTTTCTCCCACCTCCCAGTCTTGTCAGTAGCCTAATAATTGCCACCCATATGCTTGTAATCCCCCAACAGAAGGTGGTTAATTGCTTTCTGTTGAGCCTGTAGCCATCTCCATGGTGCAACATTGAGTGGCCAGGGTGATACAGCTATCACTTGGTCACACACCTGAACAAAGTGCCACCCATCACTTCCCTCTAGTGCTGGAAAGAGAGCCTTCATCAAAACTCTGATATCATCTCTGTCACTTATGAAGGAAAACTCGGTGTTTCATCTTGTTGCCAGGACATCAGGTCTTATCCAAGTTCAGGAGATACAAAGGCTGGATCATGTTAATGGTCTCTTGTTGGGCAATAGGAGTAGAATGAGGATCTAGCCCCTTATACAGTGCAAAGTGAAAGTACACCAGCTTGAGATTTCCCTCGGAGAACTTCCTCTCTGTCAGGGGAATTTCCAGGCAGTGTAAAGCTGACAGAGGCAGCTCTTCTGGCTCCAGTAGCCCTTTCCTCACCTGCTACTCTAATAGAGGTATGCTTCTCTGTAACGGGGGAGGAGTCTTAGGCTACGTCTAGACTACAAGCCTCTTTTGAAAGAGCGTCTAGACTACAGGCAGATTTCGAAAAAGCAAGCTTCTTTTTCTAACGAGTCTAGACGCTCTTTCAAAAAAGCAGTTTGCATTCAGTAGCACTTTTTTTTCAAAAGAGTGCTTTCGAAATAAGGCATTATTCCTCGTAAAATGAGGTTTGCCACGATTGAAAACACTGCCGTGTTCTTTCGATTTACTTTCGAAAGAATGTGTGCAGTCTAGACACAGGTGAAGCTATTTTTTTTTTTTTTTTAAACCCCGTAGTCTAGACACACCCATACTGGGGAAAAAGAGGGAGGAGAAGGAAATAGGACATGGACTCTGCACCATAATTTAAAGCTGTCCTCCTGCAGGTGAAATTCATACCATGCCTGGGCAGCTGAGGAGATTTGGAAGGCATGATTTGGTGCTGTCAGTTCTCACGTCTACAAGACACTTTTTTTTCTTTTTCTTTTGCTGTTATAAATATATCTTGGATTCTGTTGTTTACACTCCAACTCATCTGATGATGTGGGTTTTACTATGAAAGCTCATGATCTCCTATGTTTTTTAGTCTCTAAGATTGGCTATTTGTTGTTTAAGATATACAGTAAAACTCCGATGGTCCGGCATCTGACGGTCCGTCTCTCCTGATGGTCCGGCAGCATCAGGAACCCAGAAGTGCTCCGGGCAGCCGGGACCATTGGAGCTGCTCTGCCCCCAGCTTCCCCTATTCAGCCACTGCTAAAACTGACCAGCGGCTGAATCGGGGAAGCTGGAGGCAGAGCAACTGGAGCGCTGCCGGGTAGGTCCCCTAGCGCTGCCCCTCGGGGCTGCGGGACCAACTGGGCAGCACCCCAGGTGTTCCTGCTGAAACTGACCAGCAGCTGACTCCAGGAAGCCCGGGGCAGAGCTCGGGCTTCCTGGAATCAGCCGCTGATCAGTTTCAGCAGCAGTTGACTTGGGGACACCTGAGGTAGAGCAGCTGGGGTGCTGCCGGGTTGGTCCCCGCAGCGCCAAGGTGCGGCGCTGCGGGGACCAACCCGGCAGCGCCCCAGCTGCTCTGCCTTAGGCATCTCCAATTCAGCCGCTGCTGGTCAGTTTCAGCAGCAGCTGAATCAGGGACGCCTGGGGCAGAGCCGGACTATCGGAAGGGGGGGCTATGAGGGGTCTGGGGTGGCATCCTTCCCCCACCCCAGACCCCTTATAGCCCCCCCCTTCTGATAGTCCGGCATATCTGATAATCCGGCACCCCCTGGGTCCCAAAGGTGCCGGATTATCGGAAGTTTACTGTAGTTGAGGATTAAGCTCCATTGTTCTTAACTCTGTTGCAAATGATTCCAGTTCCAATTACTTCCTGAGTCTTGCTGCAGGTAATCTTTGAGGAAAAAGGCAACAGGTTCGTAACTCAACTGAGATCAGTTGGTATGGTTTCATTGAATGGCTGGTGAGAGAGGAAAAGATCTAGCTCCTCATAGAAGGTCAGCAGAATGAAATCTGATGCTTGTGTGTCTGTTCCCACAAGGTTCTTAATAGGAACAGTAAAAATTTACTTTTCCATTTGCAGCAGTTTGGAAAAGTTCTAAGCAGTGATTAGAAGTTCTAGAGCTGTCCGCCTGTAGACATAAGCCTTATCTTCCAGAGAAAGTTGTTCCTTGTTTGCAGTATTACCTTTATAACCATAAGAATTACATTTTCACTTGGTTTTTAAATGATGACATTAATGACACCAGCTTGGGAAAGATTCCTAATTGCCCTATAATTCTAGGGCTTGAAAATAGAACACTAGAATTGGAAGGGACCTTGAGAAGACATCAAGTCCAGTCCCCTTCCTTCACAGCAAGACCAAGCACTCCCAGATAGCTGTTTGTCCAACAAGGGTGCAATTTTGGGGGGTAGCAGCCATGCACTCCGGGATGCGGTGTGCTTTTCATCCCATTCCCTGGGCCCTAAAGTGCTTGTAATCGGTGCATGCCTCTCGCACCCAGCTGGTGATTTCCCTTCGCTAGCCAAGTGTGAGAGGCATACACCGATTGCAAGCACTTTTCCCCTCACTCCCTTAGCGTCCGGGGAATGGGAAGAAAAGCACACTGCGTCCCAGAGTGCACGGCTGCTGCCCCCTCTAGCCTCCTGAAATGGCACTCTTGTTATCCAACCTTTGGATATCTTAAATATCTCCAGTGATGGAGATTCTGCAGCCTCTCTAAGAAATTTGTTCCAGTTTTTAACCATCCTGACAGGAAATTTTTCCTAATGTCCAACCTAAATCTCCCTTGATGCAATTTAAGCCCATAGCTTCTTGTCCTATCATCAGAGGGCAAGGAGAGTAATTTTTCTCCCTCCTTCTTGAAACACCCTTTTAGGTACTTGAAAACTGCTATCGTGTCCCCTTTCAGGCCTCTGTGTGTTTCAAGTTTATTGTGGCTTTAAAAGGACGAATCTCAGAAAAGTATATTTTGTCACTGAAAAGAACAGCAGCGATGGGATGTATTTAATACAAAAGTGTCTAAAAATCTGATCCTGTGCAGTTTGAAATCTGAAACAAATAATACATATTTTTCAGAGCAAATGCAGATAATATTTGAAGCTTGTCTATAAAGGGATTGGTTAGATAACACTGAAGGTAATAGTGGAACACAACTTTATCTAAAATGGGATCAGTGATGGTGTTTAGCTTGGAAATTGATATTCAAATGTAACTAAATTAGAAAACAAATGCAGGCAAAAAATCCAAGTACACTTTTAGTTTTTGCCTTTAGCATACCTCTGTCTAAATTAAAAAATATAATTCATGGTCCTTTTCTGTTGGGTTTCTTTGTTAATAGTGTTGGATTTAAATCAAGTTGTTGCATTGAAATAAGTTTTATAATAATTTAAATAGCCTGTCTTTCACTAATGTGTGGTTTTTAAACATTACTGATAGCCAAATACAGAGATTGGGGAGGGCTGTTTGTGTTTATCTACTGGTTCTACCCATTGTCCACAGCCTTATTGAAATCAGGAATTAAAAATTTGTATTTCATTTTATTTTTATTCTATCTAATGGTATTGTATATCCTGCATATGTAACTGCAGCCATAATACAAAAAGAAATGTGACTCTTAAAATGTCACCTGATACTTGTTCTGAGGTTTTGTATTGCAGAACGACACTCTATTGAATCTTACAATTCAATGTATGGTTGTTTGCTTAGGTAGTTTGCAAATGTAATTTGCCACAAAATAACACCTCAGAATAAATAGTGAGAGGAATCCATTGTGAAAAAAGGTAAATGAAGCTCTTGAAATTAAAATTTGGGTTTAAATCCCTCTTCAGTCCTATGCTGCTCTGAGAGTATCATTAACATGTTGGTAGTTCACTAGCCATCTTCAATCTTTCCTTATTCATATATACATTAAGCTTGTTGAACAGATACAAGTATGAGTACATAACGGTAGCACCTAACTAACTATTAATCATGCCCCCTCCTGCTTTGATTTGTAGTCCATAGCAATTGTCTTTTAATTTGCCTTTCACAGTAGTAAGTTATTTGAAACATACTTTATAAGCATTTTTTATAAAAATGTCTTTGCCAAACCCATTTATTATTTGCTTTATTATTATTAGAATTAATAGGCAGTGTGAAGTTTTTATTATTTAGACTTCTGAGCCCTTCAAAAAGAGGATATTGTATTTATAGGCTATAAAGAACAAATATTTTTTTGGTGCCATAAAAATAATAATGCCATCTAAAAATATGTAGTTCTCTTACTGACCCTTATACTCAAAAGAACAACATTTTCCTTTTCTTAATAATATAGCACTGTAGTGCACACACTTGCTTTTATAAAATTGATTAATTCAGTTCTCAAGAGATTGGTAATGGGGAATACAGCCTTTCACTTCTAGGTCACTAGTTCAAATTCAATCTGTCAGTGGTATATGAAAGGACTTACTAACTGATGACTCTTCAGTAGTCTATTGTGGAAAAAAATGTTGGTCTCAGTCCAGTATCTGGAAGATACGTGTCTGTCACAAAAGCCACTATCCACTAATTAGATGAGTAATCCTTACATTTAGTAGTATAACTGAGTTCATTGGGAAGTGGGATTACATGTGTGACTGAGTCTCATTCAGAGGACTAAGGGTTTCATGACAGAGTAAAGGCTGCAGCACTGTTTCTAACTTGCTCTAGCAAGTTTAACAAATGAAAAGCACTGTGAGACAGGTAACTATTCCCAAATGAAGGACTCCATCCAAATTGAGTCCTTGGGATAGCTTAGAAAAAATATTTAAGTATTCTCCTGAACTGTCAGTTTAGCATTTTTTTTTTCCATGAGTCTGGCATTCATATAAAGAAGTAACATTGAATGTTAATGACCTTGGCTCACAAGACAAAGTTGTAATGCCACTGTACCACCATTTCCAACTACTGTACATTGTCTATTTTATTCAAACCTTGTTTACTTATTTATCTTACTTAAATATTTCATACATATAGCCATAGTTGCTGGAACTAGGGGTTCTAGGGAGTGACGCTGCACCCTCTGGCCTGAAGTGGCTTCCATCGTACATGGGGTGTACAGTTTTGTTGAATGGTTCTCAGCACCTCCACTATATATGTGTGCTGTGATCCAGACAAGTATTGAAGGCAGCCAGGCTCCATATGTTGTAGTAGTGTACCCACACAGATCACAATTCTTTCTCTGGGCCTTACTTTGCAGGATTGTAAAATCATAGAACACTAGAACTGGAAGGGACCTTGAGAGGTCATTGAGTCCAGTCCCCTACCCTCACGGCAGGACCAAGCACAGTCTAGATCATCCCCGATAGATGTCTCTCTAACCTGCTCTTAAATATCTGAGATTCCACAATCTCCCCTCCTAATGTCCAACCTAAACCTCCCTTGCTGCAGTTTAAGCCCATTGGTTCTTGTCCTATCCTCAGAGGCCAAGGAGAACAATTTTTCTCCTTCCTCCTTGTAATACTCTTTTAGGTCCTTGTACCGTGAATCTGTATGTTGTATCGAGGTTTTGTACTGTGAATCTGTACGTTGTTACAGTTTTATTTTTAAATTAAAACCAAGTGTATTGAGTGTCAGGATAGACATTCTTGCCTGTCTTAAATACAAATGAAAATAGAGAAAATGATACCTTAATCTAGAACCCCATTTTAAAATAAGATTTCAAGTAGCAAATGAGTTCTGAATATTTAATGTTAATACCCTATACATTTAGAATAAACTTTCATATATTTCTGTATATTTAGTCTAGTAACAGAGAAGCAGAATGTAGAATAACTCTAGCTTTAATGCTATATGCTGTGTGCTAGTAGAGAAACAAAGTGGGTAAAGTAACATCTTTTATTGGACCAACTTTCGTTGGTGAGATGAACTTCTGACACGAGCTTTTGACGTGAGGCTGACATGGTTACAACTGTGCTGTTTGCTAGAAGGTCAGTCATGTAGTTTCTGTGTTATGTACTGTTTAAAAAAAAAAAACACCTATGATTTGACCAAAGGGGGAAAGCAGGCTGCATTGTATTGCTCTTTTGATTAGTAGTCCGGAATTACACATCATGCATGGCCTAGCAAACAGTAAGGGGTTTAGTTGGAACTGATCAATAAATTCAGAACCTGTTGTTTAATAAGATCAATACTCTGTAATGAAATCTGTGCTCCAATTCCCTGCTAAGGATCACTGAAGGGGATATAACGGTGTCTGTCGTTCTGTTATAAAGCAAAATGAAAATTATGTTTGAAGTTTTTTCCTATTATACAAGGATTGAACTACACTTTTTATTTTCCTCCACACAAATTCTGAAAATCCTGTCTCTTTCTAATCTGTATTTCCTGAAAATAAACTCTAAGTTATTCTTTGAGATTGTTATTTTTGTTTAAAAATGACCATGCTATGAGCTAAATTGATCGCTGTCTTATACTTGTTAAAAAACAAAACGAAAACTCAGCTTAATGGAAATGGAATCCTTTATTGAATGGGATTCTGTTCAGCTATATTGTTTTTCCTTTGTAAAATTCTATCCAGTTTGATAAAATAACTTTTTTTCCCCCATAAATTAAAATGAGTAGTTGTGGGCACAGCAGAAGAATGTGCCTGATAAGGTTTAAATATAAACCTGCACTTACTTTGTGGGCATGTCTTATATAAAAGGATTGTCTTGTTAACAAAACAAGTGCGACGATGGTGAGGTTGAGTGAAGTGGTTGTGGTAGCTATTATACAACCTTCTCATATAGGTGTATCATTGGCCATTTGTATTCATTTGGTAAATGGAGAATAACATGTAGGTTGTACATAATGTTGAAGTTACATGAGGGGTAAAAATTGTGGTGTTAGGTTTGCAATTTATTGCTGTTTTTATAGCATACATTCAAAATAAAAAGTTTTAATATCAAAGAAATCTTAAGAATGTAGAAGGGTTTCATCTTATTTTTTTGTATGTGACCTCTTTAATGGCCAAGACCCTGTGTATTCTACGGCAAACTATCTAAATTCAGTGTTACTACACTTCAGAAAAATAACGTTCATTTTACATTTAATTCAAATCATTTATTTTTCTTGCAGTTTTCAGTATGCAATATGAAAAGATGTTTTGTATTAATAAACAATTTCAATGTATAAGTTTTTTGGGAGAAGCAGCTGGTATTTTCAGGTGGGTAGATTGTTGGGGCTTTTAGCACGAGAGTTGGTATGAGAGGTAATTGTGTATTGTTGGATAATTAGTAGCCGAATAGTTTACTGATGTGATCAGAAGTTGGCTAATCAATAGTGTCCATATATAACGTGTCATCATTAGCAATCAGTGTTCACACCTTTGAGCTTGTTGTTTCAAGCCATTTGCAGAATTGGGAATTCATCTCTGAATGGTTTACTCTCCATATTTGAAAGGGATTTTTCCAGCAGTAAGGAAAAGAAATATTACATAAAAAACAAGGCTTAGCTTCTCTAATACAGTTGTGCTCTAGTATCATGACTATGCAAATACCAAATATATGGGGGTCCTGTTCTCCTCCACCCAACGCTTGGGTGTAGATGTTCAGTGCATTGTGTGATGACAAGGATAGAGTGCTTCAGAACAATTGGAAAATGGACAACACTGGCTGCCAAAGATGTAAAGATTTATAAATTATTGGATTACCTGCCCCTTATTAGGGGGAAAAGTGTTGATTTGTTGTCACTTTAGGTGCAGTAGATCTGCAAAACAATGGAGAATGACTCCGTACCTCATATGCAAACAGAATGACCTTTCCTCTACCATTACATTTTAATGACTGTATAAATCACAGTCAGTTGACAATTAGTGAACACCTTTATATGAAATACGAGAACCAAGTGCTCCATTTTAATGTCAGACGTTTCTTTTTTTCCCCAAAGTGTGAGATGGCAGTTTGGTCAGCAGCGCAAACCAGGCGATCTGTTCAGAGGATGAGATTCTGTGCCATGCCTCTCAATGGTGGGAGAGCCATGATGGTTTTAAACCGCCTTTGTGCCCTCCTAATCCTGGGCTGTTCCAGATGACTGGAGAGGCCCTCGGCATAATTTAGGTGAATCTGAGGGCCTGTCTAATTTATGGCAGGTTTCTGGGCTGCTATATGAGCTGCAGTGCTATATCCTTGCCTCAACACTCCTCCTACATCAAGCCTTTTGAAGGAAAACTTTGGAAGCGCCTGCTGCTATCTCTGTGCTGGGGGAATAGGGAGTTTCTAAAAAAATGGATAGGCTGATACAATCCTCCAGGATTGGTCTGGCATCTCTCAGTATCGGCATCTTGTCTCCCGGTGACTACTCAAAGCAATCCTGGAGATTTCAAAAGGATATTTTAAGAAAACGATGTTGCATCATTTTGGGAGGAAAAATCTTCAGTCTTAGGGTACATCTATAGTCTATATATTAGGTCTATATGCTTTAGGAATATTCTTGTAACTCAAAACAAACCTGAGTATTGGGCCAAAAAATTACCCACAAATTCAGTGGGTTTCTTGTAGGGTTGTAAAAGTGTAACCAGTTACATGCAGCGCCTGCCTTCTCTGTATCAGAAGTAGCAGCATGGGAGTGGCCAGGCAGGAGCCGGTACATACTGAACCCCACAAAGATGCCTGCTGCCTCCCCATACTCCTGCCTCTCTATCAGAGGCAGTGGCATTCACTAGCTCCCAGAGAGCTGCCGCCTCCTCCCCCGCCCCACATGTAACCACTGACGTTTTCATTGGTTACACATTTACTTGAATAAATGTGTTTTAAAATCCTTAGTTTCTTATACTTAGTTTATTTATTAAGAAAATTGCACAAAAAGGAAACTCTAACTTTCATAGAAAAGATCATCTGAAAAAATAGAGTAGGTGTTTTTATTATTTCATATAAACTACATACAGTGTCTCTATTGTACTGTGCGAAGAATACTGATACTGTCATCCATCTGGTAATTATTGCACTTCTGCGTACATTAGACTTTAGAATATAATACTATGATACAATATTATATTATACATATTTCTCCTAATAAACAGATTTTTGTGATACCTCTTTGTTTTATTTAAAGCTAGATTGTTACTTACATGGTCAGGGGAACAACTTCCTTTTTCTTTTTTTATCTGTGCAAGACTGAAAATCTTTTTCTGTGGGTTTACAGCTAATTGAAATCTAGATATGTAATGAAATTGTTAGTATTGGAGCACTGATGTGCAACTGCATAATGTGAGCATGATAAGTAACATTAGGGTTCCCTAGTGGTTTCCATGGATTTTTATTTGTCCTTGATTTGTAATGAGCCTATTATCTGCAAGCTATATCAATGCCAATAGGCAGATCCCGATTCCAAAAGTAAAAGCTGACAGCTGTTGCCAGAGGGGCTTTTCTTGTGAAATACACTGTGGCTATTGCCAATAACTTTAATTTCCTGAACAGATTTTAAAAAAATGGTTTTCATTGATGGGACCAAAAATTAATGAAACTAATATTTCTTTTTAACTCCCATTTCCTTTTTATTTACAATGGTCTGGTTTTGAAATGTCTTTTAAAGGTATAGGGTCCGAGATTTTAACATTGCAACAAGAACATAAATCGTCATCTTTTGACATGTATTAGAGAATGGTTTCTTGTGTGATTTTTAGTAGGGGCCAAATTCTTAAACATGGTCTCCTATTTTGGGTGTCTAACTTTGGGCTTGGGCTTGAGATGCGCTGGCTTTTGAAGTCTACAGAAGTTGCTGGTGTTCAGGACCTTTTGAAATCAAGCCTATGTGATTAAATTTGGGCGCTCCAATTGTGATACTCAAAATAGAGGCCACCTTTTAAAATGTAGCCTTCAAATCACTCTCTACCTTAATTTCTGCATTAGTAAAAATAGGCTAAGTATACCTCCCTTACCTGCTTTGCAGGGATTGATATTTGTGTAGCACTTTTGAGAGCCTTTAATAAAAAGTGTTGTGTGAACATTTAAAATGCCAGAATGGAGGGCAGGATGCCATGAGGAAGAAAAGGCAGCAGTTCCTTGTGATTCCCATAAGAAAACCATATGTGGCTACCTTTAGCATGCGTATCTTTTAAATGCAGTTACAAGCTATAAATATACATATTTTTCAAAATGATTAAATATAAAAGTTATTCCTTGGTTACCTTTCATTACTGATTTTAGGAGTTTGATGTAGTTACAAATCAGTTTGTCTCTGATCTTTCAGGCTGCAATAAATTTGAGTAAAAGTAAAACTTTGTTACATAATTACGCAATATATCAACAATTAGGTGATACAGGTTGTACCTCCCTTAACTAGGACACTCCGGTCCAGAAACATCCATGGTCCAGCAGGACCACAGACCCCAGGTATAGGGAGGTCGGTCTGAATGGCAGGAGTGTGTCGGGGGGGGGGGAACTGGCGACTTGGCCGAGATCCCCGTGTCGGGGGGGGGGGGGGCAGAGGAGCGGGCAGCACAGCTGGGAGTTTGGGGTCTGGCAGCAGTTGTGGAGCTCTGGCCCCAGCGGTGGAGCTCTAGCACTAGCAGCAGCCAGAGAGCTCTGGCCTGTGGAGCCACAGCTGGACAGGCAGCAACAGTGCTGGGCTGGAGCCCTAGCTGAGGGACAGCAGTTCAGCACGAGCCATGTTGGGACGGACTTCTCCTGGTCTGGCAAACACCCTAGGATCCCTGGGGTGCTTGACAAGGGAGATCCAATCCATATTGGCTTTACTTTCTTTAGGATTTGGGTGTTTTCTTTCTAGAATCATTGGCACAGGTTGTTACTGACTACAACCTGAAATCACCACAGCAAATGTAATTAGAGCTTAAAAGGCATTGCATTTCGTAGAAATTCATACTTAACACTAAAGGTTTGTTCCGTGCACAACATTCACTTCACTTGGGGATTGGAATTCTAGTGCTTATCACTTGCTTTGGTCTTTTTCCGTCCCATTTGGTTCTCAGATAAGTTCTTTATTACATCCATCCACCCATAATAAAGACATTATGATGAAACTCGTGGTACCAATTGCCACATTTCTCAGGTTGTTAGAAGCTTGAGAGCTGCAAATAAGTCTGTGTGCTCAGGCTTCACTACTCTTTCTAATTCAGAATTATGCTTGCCTCCGAGCACAGTATGGTGGGCAGATTAGACCTAGAGTTTTGGGAGTTGCACGGTTTCTCCCTAGGAGAGAAGAAAGAGCCATATAAAACCTTCCTTTAAAGAGAGCAACACCCCAGTAGGTGCCAATCCCCCTTAACCTCTCAGGAAGAAATGCCTGTCATTTTATGTCAATACAAGTGCCCATAGCCCTTTTTGTGTCTCTGAAGAATCTCAAGGGGTTGCTTTTCACTTGGAGGAATCTTCAGGGGGTAGCCGAGTTAGTCTGTACAAGATAAAGTTAAACAACAAATGGTTTGGTAGCACTTTATACACTAACAAAACATCTGAAGAAGCGGGCTGTGCCCACGAAAGCTCATGACACCATCTATATGCTTTGTTAGTCTATAAAGTGGTACCAGACCATTTGTTAAAGTTTAACTTGAAGGAATGTTCAGAATACTTGTGAAATTTGATGCAGGAGAGGTTGGTTGGTGATGGCTGCTGGTGGTGGAATTCCAGACTTCTGCTTTCTGGTGTGTGCGGGTTACACTAGCAGGCAGACAGAACTTCTCATGTCTTTCTTCAACCACTCTGCCCCTCAGTGGGGAGTTTGCCAAGGGCTTCTGCATCCTGGAATAAAGGAGCTTCATGAAATCCCTTCTCTCTGCTCCTTTCATCTGAGCATAATCTGCCTGTTGGAATGGGAACACTTGTGCAAATATGAGAAAATAGGGCCTGTAGTGAGACAATTTCCTGGTCTCCTCACGCAAAATTAAGCAACGAGGAAAATGTTGCTAGCTGCTCGTAATATGGGTAGGTCTGATGCTGCCTTCTCTTTTAAGAGATCATTTTACTGTCAAATATGTCATTCATAATTGCATAATAAGGAAAAAATTAAATTAGCAAAAACATTCAGACATTTTCCCTCCACCCCTGGTATCTAACATGGTTATTAATATTGATATCTTTCTTTCAGTTTGTGTGTGGGTTTAAATTACACCTTGTCTGTGTATGAAAGTATGACTTTTTGGGAAGTCATATGAATAGTAGGGATGTGCACGTGAAGCTGGTGCATGTGGGGAGCCAGCTCCTGAAAAGCTGCATGCCTCTCAACCCCCACTTGTGCTGCTGCATACTGTATCAGACAGTGCACATGGGGAGCCAGCTTTTAAGCCAGCTCCCATGGAGCTACCTGCATGCTCCTCTCCCACTCTCTGCTGCTGCCTCCCACAGAAGAATTCAGCATGTTATACATTTACAAAAATATATGAAATGTAACATCCCTAATGAATAATCATACTATTTTTAAAGAAATGATGATCTTTAGCTATTAGAAGGCATCTTACAAAGTCACAGGCAAATTTTCAAGTGGCCATTCACTTCGATTGTATCTGTTTTGGGTTCTTGACTCAATTACCGATATTATGTGCAGCCGGCAATATTTTCCTCGTTGCTTAATTTTGCGTGAGGGGACCCAGACATTGTCACACCACATACCCTATTTTCTCACATTTGCACAAGTGTTCCCATTCCAACAGAGCAGATTATGCTCAGATGAAAGGAGCAGAGAGAAGGGAATTCATGGAGCTCCTTTATTCCAGGGTACAGAAGCCCTTGGCAAAAACTCCCCACTGCGGGGCAGAGTGGTTGAAGAAAGACATGAGAAGTTCTGTCTACCTGCTAGTGTAACCCACACACCAGAAAGCAGAAGTCTGGAATTCCATCACCAGCAGCCACCCCCAACAATCTCTGCTGCATCAAATTTCACAAGTATTCTGAACATTCCTCCAAGTTAAACTTAAAAAACAACAAATGGTCTGGTGGCACTTTAAAGACTAACAAAACATGTAGATGTTTTTAAAACTTTTTGAGGAATGTTTCAGAAGTGCTGAGAAACCTATGACTGAAACGATTCATTACAAAGACATCACAATAAATACAGCAGGTAAGCACATGGATGAAATGAGGTAGCTCAAACGCTGCATGCACAAATGTGGCATGATGGTGGTTGGAAGGGGAAAACAGAGGAACTAATGACACTGTTTCCTCCTTACATGGAGAGCATTTCTCCTCTTATGCTTCATTTGTCTAGAGGGTACAGAGCCTTAGCAGCAAATCATCGTTACGTGTAATATTGGTGGTAAAAACAGCCTTTGCTCTGCCAGAAAACTGCCCCTTCCACCATGGTGACGATTTGGCCACAGCAATCCACAGGCCTGTCATGTCCTGGCTGTACAGCACCCTTGGAACCTGACTAGTGCCAAAGCAGAGAATTTTCCAAACCACAATCAATACAGGCAGTCCCCGAGTTACGTACAAGATAGGGACTGTAGGTTTGTTCTTAAGTTGACTCTGTATGTAAGTCAGAACTGGCGTCCAGATTCAGCCGCTGCTGAAACTGCTCAGTTTCAGCAGCGGCTGAATCTGGATGCCAGTTCTGACTTGCATACAGATTCAACTTAAGAACCCCAGGCATCCCCAAGTCAGCTGCTGCTGAAACTGATCAGTGGCTGATTCCAGGAAGCCCGGGGCAGGGGCTTCCTGTAGTCAGCCACTGGTCAGTTTCAGCAGCGGCTGACTTGGGGACGCCTGGGGCAGAGCAGCTGGGGTGCTGCTGGGTTGGTCCAGTAGCGCCAAGGAGCAGTGCTGCGGGACCAACCGGCAGCGCCCCACCTACTCTACCACAGGCCCGGGGCTTTGCTCTACGTCTCCCTGGTCTGCTGCGGGGGGGGGGGGGGCCCACTAGCTGCGCCACTAGACGGCCCCCAGCAGACCAGAGGCACCGGGAGCAAAGCGGCAGTGGTGGCGGAGTCCCACACCTCTGAGGCTTTGCCAGAGCAAAGCCTCAGAGGCGCGGGACCCCTCTGCCTCCGCGGCTTTGCTCCAGGTGTCCCTGGTCTGCTGGAGACGGTCCCCAGCAGACCAGGGGCACCCGGAGCAGCTTTTCTCGCCCCGGAGGTCGAGGTGGTGGGACCGCTGCGCTCTGGGCGGTCCCGCTGCCTGCGAGCTCCGGGGCGAGAGAGCCCCGTTCATAAGTGCGGATCCGATATAAATCGGATCCGCGTAACTCGGGGACTGCCTGTTTTGGCTAGCAGTGTTAACAACATTTCCGCTGCTTACTGGGCTCTTAGAAGACGTCTAGGGGTAAATTAGTGTTCTCTGCTGTTCTTTAAATCTAAGAGCCAGGACGGTGACTGTAAATAAACTTCATGGAACTGTCTGAAACTTGGCCACATCCATGGTAAGTGGACATCCAACTAACTAAAATCACATCAAATTACAGAGATTCTACTTGTACTACAATTCACTATAATTGGGGCTGATCATGGAAGAAATGTGGAGACTCCAGTTAATACAAAAGAAGCAGGTTGCCATGAATCTTTCGCTCCCATCCTTATTTCCCGCTGTGGCTCCCTGTCTGCTTCTGGTATCTGTTCAAGGCCTTGATTCTGGTCTCCAAAGCCATCAGTGGACAGGGACCAAGTTACAACTATAAACCGTAGTTTTATCCTTAAACCAATTTACTCTATGCCCATTTGGGATAATGCAGCTCACAAAAACCATTGACAGAAGTGTTGTTATTTGAAGGGGTCCAGTTATGGACTTAGTGCTCAGAGGAACTGGATTGACTTGTAGTTAGGACACAGTAGCCACTTTGAGAGAGCTTTCCTGCCATAACTAGACAAACCCCAGCAGAGAGTCCCCCCCCCCCCCCCAAAAAAAAAAAACCCAGATACAAATTCAACTGAAATATAGGGTCAGAGGGTGAAGTATAGAAAATTATAATGAAAAACGAGAGGTTCAGAGTATAGCTCCTTGCTATTACACTTACAACGGAACTATTGTTGGTTTTTTATTTTTGTTTCCAATAACTTTTTGCTTATCAACTGGCTAAGGGACAGCATTTCTAGCTTTTGTCACAGTCTTAATATCATTTCATTTATTTTTAAATACAACATTCATACTTCAATTGCCCAATCACAGACTTATAATAAAGTATATATCAGAAAGTACAGCGCAAGTAAAAAGAGAATATATAAATTGCTCTTTGAGTATTACAAACATGAACACTGGTTTAAAACAAATGAGTTAAAAGGAGTGGTAGTGAATCATAAACAGAGTGGCCTTTAGCTCAAGCCATCGCCTTCATATCGGATCCGGAGTGGGGGGGAAAGAGTGAGGGCGTACATACAGCATTTCTAACTGTCATTCTGCTTCTCTTCTACTGAGGTCATTAGCCCACCATGTGGAATTCTTCAAATATCACTAACTAGCTTGTAGGACAAGAAAGGTAGAAAGTTGGCTTTGGTTTATTTTGGTACAATGAGTTTGTCTACGGCCACATAGCAGAAATATGAACTAAGCAGGCCTGCATGCTTCAAAGAACCTGTAGTGGGTGTGATCTAAGAAGTTATCTATGGGATGACGAGGGTTTCCAAATACGTCAGGGTATAGATACTGAATGTCATTTCTGCTAAATCTGTTACTAGCTGCTAACAGCTAATAGTTTCACACCTGCTATAACATCAGTTAAAGATAAATGGTGAAGAGATGGAAAAACTTCCCACTCTCATGTAACCTAAAGCAAAGGCCAAATCAAACTCAAATACTTTTTTTAATGGCATCAGTATTAATGAAAATTAGAAAAAATAGACTTTACAAGTTTGATTTTTTTTTCAGTGTATTTTTGTGAATATCGTGTGCATACAACTGCAAGACGAAGAATCAGGGCCAGGTTCTGCCATCCTTACTTGAATTATTACTCACTTTGCCACTAGTTCCCTTTTACTCACTTTGCCTACTTCCCATTGTGAGTCAGTGTGACAAAATCATGTCAGGCTTAAGAGAATAAAATACAGTTAAAGGAAATGACATAAAATACAGAGATGATCTCTACAAGAACGTGTATAATGTGCTTTCAGCAGGGGGGACTAGATGACCTCCTGATCTCTCTTCCAACCCTAATCTTCTATGATTGTATTATATGCTCCTATTTCTTTTTTTTTTCCACATGGATAAAGCTACAATATAGATCTGTTAACTGGAAAAACAAGTACAATACAGGTTGAACCTCTCTCGTCTGGCACTCTGTGGTCCAGCAACATCCATGGTCCAGCATGATTTTAATTAGTCAGATGTCCACTTATCACTGGCCAAGATTCCTGAGGTCCCATAAAGTTTGTTTACAGACATTACTCCTGGCTCTCAGTGCTCTGTGCTGTTACTTAGCTCTAATTTACCCTTAAATGTTTTCTAAGAACCCAGTAAGCAGTGGGAATATTGGTAATGCTGCCAGACAGTATTGACCTCCAGTGGTTCAGCAAATTCTGTGGTTTGGCACAAGTCTTAAGGGTGCTGGACTAGGGAAGTTCAACCTGTATTTTTTTTATTATATTTAAAATTATTTTGAAGTAATTTATATTAAATGTCGGTTGACGCTGGGTAAGGCATCTTTACCCATTGTCTGCTAAATTAATCCTGATATTGAAATGGCCAAAGAAATATTTAAGGGGTGTACTGCAGAGCGTGGGCGGCTTTGTTCCCGGGCAAATGAGCAAAGCCGCCCAGGTGGCGGCTTTGCTCAGGTGTCCCTGGTCTGCTGGGGGGGGTCCAGCGGCTTTGCTGGACCCCCCCCCCCCCCCCAGCAGACCAAGGAGACCGGGAGAAGCTTTTCTCGCCCCGGAGGACACGGGCGGCAACCTGCCGCCCGTGAGTTCCGGGGCGAGAAAAGCCCCGTTCGTAAGTGCGGTTCCGATGTAAGTCGGATCCGCGTAAGTCGGGGACTGCCTGTAATGACTTGAAAGAGAAAGATTCAGGACCAGTTTGCCGCCTTAGACCAGTTATACTTAATGTGGTCGTCCTGATTTACTCTGGTTTAAGTGAATAGAGAATCAACTCCTCAAATTTCCTATTTACCTGTCCTTGGAAACCTTGGCTTACATATATATAAGGTGGCTGTCAGTCTTTTTTTATTCTTTTATGAGAGTGTAAGTGCGGTATCTCAGTGGCTTCATTTGAAACATTTAAACTTTGTCTACCCTGGCAATTGAGTTATGAACCTTTTGTCATTCACAGGTGCTTAATCTCCCTCAGTGGCAAATGCTTTCTTGTGGCAAGTGTGATTGTAAACAGTGCTTGTTGCCAACAAAGCAAAGGCATCCCCTATGAGGTGGAAATTTTTTGTTCAACTGAACTCCCAGTGGACAGAGGCTGCTGCGGAGCAGGATCTGTCCGTGGCAGCCCAAGTTCACCACAGACAGAAGTTGCTCCATGGGAGGCGGAGCTGGTCTGCACAGGGAGCTGGCTTTTAAACTGACTCTCTTCACAAACTATGCTCTGATATGGAGGCAGCAGTGTAGGGTTGTAAGGGGCTCCCCTGGAGGAAGGCCGGAGCTGAGAGCCCTGCCCC
Organism: Pelodiscus sinensis; assembly: GCF_049634645.1. Lineage (NCBI taxonomy): Eukaryota > Metazoa > Chordata > Testudines > Trionychidae > Pelodiscus > Pelodiscus sinensis. The sequence continues at coordinate 75,142,412 of NC_134712.1, forward strand.
CGGGGACTATCAAATAGTTATGTAACCACGTGAATTCTTATCAGTTACACAACTATTCAGTTGCCCCGATATCTATCATCCCTACTCCCTCACACAGTTTTCCATGTGAAGATCCAGCAGTTTGGACTGTGACTAGATTGATCCTTTAGGATCAGTCCTGAGTGTGGAATACCACTTAGCTATAGTTGAGTTCACAGTTAGTCTTCTGCAGGGAATGGGAAGAGGGAGAAATGTTTCTTCAGTCCTTTTTTCTGGGTGCAGCTTGCTTCCCCTCTGGTACCTGGTCAAGTATTTTGGTCAGTGCTTAGATCCATGGCTTCTCTCAAACTCTTTGCTTCTTCCCTAGTCGTGTACTCTGAAAGCAATCATGGATGCACAATTCCCCTCCGCTGTGACCTCCAAGCCATAGTGTGAAAGAGCTCTAACAGGGTCTTGGGGGGAGTTACAGGGGACCTTTACTGTTTTGAATAGTTGCATCAAATCCTAGCCTTGTAATGTCAGATACAGAGACTTTGGAATGCTGTAAACTAGAACAAGGACTGCCATATTCTGTTTTGAAGCAGGGATTCTTTTATACTATTTTGTATACTGTTATGTATATTTAGGTGTTATGTAGATTATGTGTTATGAGAATTTAATTATTGAAATAAAGTTATTGCTTAAAAAGAGAGAAGCTGAGTAACTTCATGTAAACTTCCTGGGTGATAAAATAGGGAAAGAGAAATTCTGAGATTAAATTATAGAGGCAGAAATTGTTCAGGAACTGTGTGTGGGTTGGGAAAGTTCTTTTGCAGACATCATTTGCTGTCGAAGGATCTGGTGCAGAATCCAAATTTACTTACTTTGTCATATAATCATCTATGTGGTTTATAGGTATAATTTTGTAAGAAGCCCTTCCAGAAGATACATAACTCAGAATTATATTCATTCTCAAAGTAAGATTGCAGGGTAGAAAGAGGAGTTCCCAGCTGTTTATATCCTTTTTTGTTTTCTTCAGAGTAATGTTAAAATTAGACTGCGTGTTCATGTTGGCCTGCATTTTAACATTCAGACATGTTGTCTCAGAGCTAGTTGAGAGAAAATCGTATGACTTGTACTCATGTAGCATTTTGGAAATATGTAGGAGATTTAATCATACCTAAATAAATAAATTAAATATATTACAACTATATAGTATTCTGGATCTACCTAGGGTTTTTTGTTTTGTTTGGAGGAGTAGAGTTTTTGTTTTGTTGGGTTGTGGGCATCAAAAATGTACAGTATAATCTAGTCTTCAGAATTGTGGTGATCACCTTGCTACCATGCATGTTAACTATAAAGTATTGTTTCCTCACATCCGTGCCCTTCTTTGGTTGAGTCTGACCGTAGTCAGTATAAACTTCAGTGGGGTCAAGAAAATAGTACTCCCTGGATCCTGTATTTCATTGGAATGCTGGATACACTTTGTTACAAGCCATTTAATTTGTAATACAACTCTGTCTCCCCCCACGCCCATGCATTAAGTCTTGTTCTCTGCTCCACCCTCAATTTTTTTAACTTTAGAAGCCTCAGAGGGGTAGCCACTTAACTTTAAAAACGAATAGTCCTGTGGCACCTTAGAAACTAACATAAATATATATGTAGATTATGTATTTAGTGAGATCATTTAATGTGTTATTCTCTAAGGTGCCACAGGACCACTCGTCGTTTCTAATTTTAGGTTCGACTTTGGTGGGGGAGGAGCGGGGAAAAGGTGCCTAATCCTGTGGTTTTCAAAGTAGGAGTCGTGACACAGTACGGGGTCATGGAATGTCGGGCACTGGGTCTCACTGCCACAGGGTGATAAGTGAGGTTGCTGAGGCAGGCTTCCTGCTCGTCCTGGCACTGCAAACTGCTGTGCCTCAGAACTAGCCAGTAGCAGGCCTGGCTCCTGGAAAGTGGGGGTGGGGGAGAAGAGTGCATAGGGCTCCATGCACTGCCACTGCCCCTGCCCCTGCCCCAAGCACTGGCTCCACACTCCCATTAGCTGGGAGGGAACCTGCCGTGGGCTGCTTCTGTGATGCAGCACGGTCTGCGGTGCCAGGACAGGCAGAAAGCTTCCTTTAGCACCCCACTGCACCTCTGAGCAGGAGCTGCTTGAGGTAAGCTCCTCCCTGTCCCAGCCCTGACACGTCCTCCCCAAAGCCAGAGCTCCCTTTTACAACCCAAAGTTCCCATTCTCAGCCCCATCCTGGAGCCCACACTTTAGTCAAATTATGTTGGGTTGTGGGTAGGGACGTTAAAATGTGGTTAATTGACTAGTTGACTAGTCAATGGAATTTCTGTTGACTAGTAGCCCCTGCTGGGGGCTCTTGTACATTTCAAAGGAGAAATGCGGAACTCCGCATACAGCCCGGGGCCAGTGCGAAGTCCTGCTGACTCCAGGCTGCATGCAGGGTTCTTGTGCGTTTCAAAGCCATGGAGCCCGGGGCCAGTGGGGGACTCAGTCCCCCGCTGACCCTGGTCTCCATGTTGCGCTGCATGCCACGCGGAGCACAGGATCAGCTGGGGACTCCCCAGATGACTCGGGGTTCTGGGGAAATGCCGCTCAGAGCTTGGGATCAGCTGGGGAGTCCCCAGCTGCCCCTTTGAAACACACAGAGGTGGTGTTTCAAAGGGGCAGCTGCCACACTACTGATCCCCAGCTCAGCTGTGCAGCGCTCCCCCTTTGAAACACAAAAGGAGTCCCCAGCTGACCCCGGGCTCCATGGAACTTTGGCGTTTTAAAGGGGCAGCACTGGTGCACAGCTGAGCTGCGGCTGCCCCTCTGAAACACGGCCTTGTGGTTTCAAAGCAGCAGTGCCGCACAGCTGATCCCCAGCTCAGCTGTGTGGCGCTGCTGCTTTGAAGTACCCTTTTACCTCCCCCCCCCCCCTTTTGATGCCTCTATCTTCTAGAGACAGAGGGGGTGGAGGGAATTGACCAGTCAGTAGACTATTCGATAAGCATTTGCTTATCGGATAGTCAACTAGCCTTTAAGATCGATAGTTATGGGCATTAATAATTTTCTTCAACTAGGTCATGAGAAAAAAGTTTGAAAACCACTGGCCTAATGTTAATAGTTTGGTAGATTAAGATTTTGTGTATGTGTTGTCTGCTATTTCTCTTAAAGCATGTAGACAAAAAAAAAAGACTTGCTGGGTATGAGTCCTGCCACTTTAACTGGGATTTTCAAAACCTTACCACGGGAATTTGATCTTCCAGAAATGGCAACCGGAAATTTGGAAGGGAGTTAGGGGACTTTATCAAAATTGATTGTCCTGCTTAGATATGTCATAGCTTTAGTTGGAATGTTCCATGCAGTGCATACACAAGTTTTTTGACCTGTAAGAGACCCTTAATGTTTCTGATAACCTTGCATTTGGTTTTACTGCTACATTGACTCTTATAAAGCACTCAAAAGAGTCCTGTAGCAGCTGTGTGATTAGAAACTGAGCGTCAGTCAGCCTATCAAGATGTGTTAGAATTGGCAGGGTCCCAAGTGTGTGTGATTGAATTTAATCTGTTTGGTATCTCGACAGCTGGATCTGTTTAGCTGGATACTTGTAGTTTGCCCTTCAGTAGTGGGCTGAAAATTCCAGTGACTTAGAATGCAATTAAAAGAAAAAAGTTAATAAGGGCATATGTTAATAAGGAGTAAATGTTCTAAAGTTTTTATTTCTAGATGTTACATGTACTTTATTTCATTGTAGGACATGTTGGTCAAATGCCAACACTAAAATACTAGGAAATGAGTCTGTTTATGTTTTTTACAGTTTATGCTCTCTGAACACCTATGCTTTAACACATAAGTGAGTAGTTCTCACTTCTCAATATCTGCAGCCTTTCAGCTGCAGAAAAAAACCACAATTGATAGGCTCCTGTTTTGTTTGCCTCCCAAACAGGCTGTGTGCACAAGCGTATTTGTGTTTAATGGAAACTGTAGGAAGGATAATTTGATTTAATTTGTAACAAGAGAATATTTGTATGGTAAACAATCAGTTCTTTTTAAGATAAATCCTGTCAGTAGCTTCAGGATGGATGCTAGAGGAAGCATAGTCTTTTATGGCCAGGAGTGAGAGGGCTTTTCTTTTTGCTAGACAGCCAAGTGCTAGCTACCAAAGGTGTTAATTGGTTGTCTTCACCTGTTTCCTCTTTTGAAAGATGTCTTAATAAAATACACGAGGAAAATTTCACTTATCCTTTTCAAGGAAAACATATTTTCTGGTTGCTTCATTTGCAAAAACTTTGTTTCCTTTTATGGTAATGGGTGCATAGATAATGTGGGAAGGTGTGGAATTATGGGACTCTACAACAATAAATTAGTGTGTACCTGTATATTTATATACTTTCCTCATATTTGCTTGATTGTTATATGCAGCAAATAACTAGAAAATTACATGAAATCTGCTTCAAGACACGAGAAGTCATTCTTCCACTCTACTCTGCACTGATTAAGCCTCAATTTTAATATTGTGTCCAGTTCTGGGCACCACATTTCAAGAAAGATGTAGAGAAATTTGAGAAGGTCGAGAGAAGAGTAACAAGAATGATTAAAGGTCTAGAGAACATGACCTATGAAGGAAGACTGAAAGAACTGGGCTTGTTTAGTTTGGAAACTCAAAGACTGAAAAGGGACATAGCGGTTTTCAGGTATCTAAAAGGGTATCACAAGGTGGAGGGAGAAAAATTGTTCTTCTTGGCCTCTGAGGATAGTACAAGAATCAATGGGCTTAAACTTTAGCAAGGGAGGTTTAGGCTGGACTTTAGGAAAAACTTCCTAACTGTCAGGGTGGTTAAACACTGGAATAAGTTGCCTAGAGAGGTTGTAGACTCTCCATCTCTGGAGATATTTAAGAGCAGGTTAGATAGACATCTGTCAGGGATGGTAGACAGTACTGAGTCCTGCCAAGAGGGCAGGGAACTGGACTCTATGACCTCTCGAGGACCCTTGCAGTTCTAGTGTTCTATGATTCCTAACACACTAAAATGGAACTTTTTTGAGCATTTGCATCCCATGCATGTGACCAAAAACACAATAGTACTCCGTCAAGTCAGTTGTCTTCTCCCCCCCCCCTTTGGTTAGGTAATTTTCCACTGAACATGAGATTGAGTTATGAAAAGCTGGGGTGGGGGTCCATACTTCGATGTTTGTTACTTCCAGAATGTCATTTTAAATTTCTTCACGTGCAAAGATAATTTTTTTTCTTTTGCTTTTTGGATTATTTATATATCCAATTTGTTTACATCAGTGAAAAACACTTTGGTGTTATAGTTGTTTTTACCATGATCTCTTTTTCTCCTCTGTGTTAACCTTGGAAGTAACATTGAGTGGAAAAAAAGTGTCAAAAAGAATGTGGAACATTTTTAGTACCCTCTTTGCTCTGGGAGGGAAGTAGCCTGAAAAATACATATCAAGTATATATATTTTTTTATCATATATGTAGGGTTCTGAGATCCTGATTTCTCTTTTCTGCCTCTTAAGATAATAGCCAAAAAAGGATATTTGCTGTCTACGTTTCTCTTTCATTGTTTCCAGTTTTTACAGTCATGAATGTATTAAATGGTATATCTGTTAACAAATTATTGTATTAGTTTTTTTATTTTTAATTAAACAAAACCTTCTCAGTGAGATATTTGCAAAAGTCTTGATGAATTTTCTATGTAGTGTAAGGGTGTGTCTAGACTACAGGGTTTTGTCGACAAAAGTGGACTTTTGTCAACAAAACTATACCTGCGTCTACACTACCGCTGAGTTTTGTCAGCAGTTTTGTCGACGCTGGTAAACCTCATTTTACGAGGCATAACGCCTTCTGTCAACAGAGTTCTGTCGAAAGAAGGTGTTATTGCATCTAGGGTTGTGTCTAGACTACAGGATTTTGTCGACAAAGCAGCTTGCTTTGTCGACAGAACTGAATGTAGTCTAGACGCTCTTTGTCGACAGAAGCTTTGTCGACAGTATCTGTCAACAAAACTTCTGTCGACAAAAGCCTGTAGTCTAGATGTACCCTAGCATACTAAAGATGGGGCCACTAAACAGCATGTTGGGACCACGTAGTGGTTTGTAGGCAGTAGCTATGGAGAAATGGTGGTGGTAACGGGGCTATACCGTACATCCTGAGACTGGGAGGTGACTGGTGTCAGGCAGCTGTCACTCTTGTTCTCCTAAATCTCCAGAGGTGTACAATAGGGTTTTTAAACCAGTAAGTGTATCTGATTTTGATTCCATTGGCCAGTGGCACTTCCAACAATACAACATTGTAATTGAGTGGTAGTTGCACTGTTCCAAGGTTCAGAAACAAAATCAAAAGAGCAACTTTCAGAAAGTGTCAGCTAATTAGTCTAATTCTAGGCTGCAGTAGTTAAAAGCTCGAGGGTTCCCTACTACAAGAATATAGTGAAGAACGATCATTTGATAATCCAGATTGTCTATCCCTGAGCAATAAATTGGAATGGGGGAGAGTAGAAAGAAGAATGAAGGTTAAATTACTCAGCTCCTTGTAAATAGCTCTGTCTGAAAAAATAGAAAAGGTGGGGCAGATGGGAAATATTCTTCAGAAATGGCAAAGGCATTCATTCCGATAGTGGGGGCTGGTTTAATAGAAGATCAATGGCTAATTAACTGGTTTGAAAAAAAAACCATTTTACCTTGATTTTCTATGATTTGTCCATGATAATTCTAAAATATGACATGACAAGCTTTATGTAAAAATCCCTACCTTGGTTATTTTTCATATATATTATACAGAGAATGAGCTCTTAAAAGTAGGAAGATGAGCACAGCTAGTGTACCCGGAGTAATTCTTCCCTTCATTTCCCTCCAGATTCTTAAATGTGTATTCTTTTTATTAATAGTTCTGTAACATTGCTATGTAAAATTATTTTTTTGTTGATTTGAACTTCAAGAAAATGAGTAATGATTTGGGGTACTGCAAGCTTTGGGTGCCCCACCTAAAACACCTTAAAGGAGTCACTTTCTGAAAGTCAATCTCTTATATAGTGTCAGATTAAAGTTTCCCATCCTTTCTTGAGCAATGCAGCTGGAATTAGGAGGAGTGGAGTGCTGCCAGTGAGTGCAAACATTGGCCCAACCCCTGTTGTGGGTGCCAGGCCCCTCCACAAGTTCCCCAGGCCATGCTGTGCCCCATGGGGCCCCCCAATACACGCAGCAACCGTCCAGTGGATGGGACAGCTAGCACAGGGATGTTCAAACCCATGTTGACTGAGCCCAGCTGGATGCTAGCAATGAATGCTTTGAGTTCACCTTTTTATACCTTAATTATTGGAACCTATGTGACTATAATCCCTGCTTCTTGAATTTTTTTCCTTGATAAAATGGGTTAAAACCATTCCTGGTAATTGGGTCTCCTCCTTCAAAGACTTTCTTCCTATCTTATCAGCCACACTCCAGATCCACTATTTTCAATTAAGCCAAATTCCAAGTTCATTATTTCCAGTTAAGCATACCGTCTCGCAAGGCCTTCTGACAACTGCTAAGCACTATATACAAATTGCAGAGCATATGCATTCTTTAGCCAACCTAATTTAACCCTTTCTATATCTATTTAACCTTGCACGTGTAGATGACTAATGTAAAAAAAAAAAAAAAAGATAACATAAAGAGCAGCCAGACCAAAAGTCCATCTAGCTGAGTATCCTGTCTCTTTGACAGTGGCCAATGCCAGGTGACCCAGAGGAGATGATGGAACAGATAATCATCAAATGATCAAACCCCTGTTGCCCATACCTAGCCCTCCCATCCTGGCTAACACCATTGATGGACCTATTCTCCATGAATGTATCTATTTCTTTTGTAAATCCTGTTAAAGTCCTGGCCTTCACAACATCCTCTAGCAGAAAGTTCCACAGGCTAACTCTGCAGTTGTGTGACCAAATACTTCCTTTTGTTTGTTTGTTTTTAAACCTGCTGCATATTAATTTCATTTGGTGACCCCTAGTTCTTTTCTTATGGGAAGGAGTAAATACTTATTTATTTTTCTCTACACCAGTCATGATTTTATAGACTTCTATCATATATCTTAGTCATCTCTTTTCCAAGCTGAAAAATCCCAGTCTTACTAATTTTCTTCTCATATAGAAGACGCCCCCTGCTCCAAAGATAGTGAAACAGACTTACCAAGGTTTCTTGGGACATCCTGATCTTCCCCACCTGTAGCTTTCCAGCAGAAATGTTTGTAAACAATTACCTTTTTGGTGGTGTTAGGTCATTTGGTGACTCCTGCATCAGAATTGTGGTTAAAAACATTGTTCCTCTTTCTTTCCCTTTGAAAATTATCCTAAGTCACCATATAGAAGGTTTATTTCACATTAGATGAGGGGTTCTGCACATTCTAGGGTTCAGTTCAGACAGCAATGGGTTGTGTCATCACTTGTTCTGTAATCCTGGGTGCCTTAAAGTTGATCTGGTGCTACAGTTCACAACCTGAATGCTGACAGCCAACTAACAAGCATGCATTAAGTATCTGTTTATGATCATCTCTGGCTCTGTACTTGGATCATAGCAGCTGTGTTTTGGTAAACACCAGCTTTAGTTACATCTCCTGTCCTGAATTTTCCTAATACTGGGCACTCTGCAATATCTCTGTTTTGACTATTCAGGGATATAATAATGTTTGTTTGCTCCTCTAAAGAATTAATGTACAATTTATCACTTTAATTAGAGTTAAACTGTTGGCTCCAAACAGCTCATGCAGAGGTGAGGAAGAAGATGTGCAGGTGAAGGAAGTTCCATGCTAGTTCCTTCCCTTACTTGTGTTTGCTAAAATGAAAATCTGTTTCTTCCCTCTGGGTATGTCTAAACTTGCACCCTAGTTCGCACTAGGGATGCAAATGCAGGCATTTGAAATAGTCAATGAAGGGGGGATTTAAATATCCCGCGCTTCATTAGTAGGATCTCGCCGGTGCATTACTCCGAATGCCAACTATTTCGAAAGTGAAAGTGTGCACTGGGATGCGTTAGTTGGAACTGAACCCTTTGGTTCGAACTAACATTACTCCTCATGATCGGCGAGATCATGCTAATGAAGCGTGGGATATTTAAATTCCTGCTTCATTGACTATTTCGAATGCCAGCATTTGCATCCCTAATTCGAACTAGGGTGCAAGTGTACCCCTCTGGGTATGTCTACACTACAGCACTAATTCGAACTAAGCTAATTGGAACTAGTGCATCTAGACCAGGCATGTCCAAAGTCCGGCCCGCGGGCCAATTGCGGCCCGTGTTCTGGTTTAATACGGCCCCACAGGTAATTTGGCAATATCTATCTTTTATGGCCTCCAATGAATCCATATGTATTGAGATGAATACATTGTAAAATCTCAGTTAATGTCAGTTGGTCTAAATCAGTTATAAATATATTTGGACACAACATGTATACTTGGTGTTATGTTCCTGTTCATATTTTTTTAACTTAAAAGTTGACAGACAACCTTTATTACCAATAATATGTAATGTACTTTACAATGTTCCTGACATATATTTCAGCTTCCTGGATTTTTTTTTTTCATCTGGCCTTCAGATATGAAAGGCAGAGTGATTTAACACCTGTTTAGATTGGTCATCCATGTGACGAAATGAAAAGTATGCTGTTTGCAATAAACTTTGCATAAAATAGTTAATTTGCATTTAATTTTAATGGTTCAAAGAATGTCAGGCAAAATGGTCGGCCCTCACGCATGTTCACTTCATCAAATCTGGCCCTCTTTGAAAAAAGTTTGGACACCCCTGATCTAGACCTAAAAACTAGTTCGAATTAGCGTTTTGCTAATTCGAACTAGCATGTCCACATTGAGTGGACCCTGAACCGAAGTTAAGGCTGGCTGGAAGCAGTGCTGGCAGGGCATCAGGTTAGGACTTAGAGCGTGGAGCTGCTGTCTCAGGCTAGCTGAGGGCTGTGCTTAAAGGGACTCAACCCCCACCCCGGACAGACAGTTCTCAGGGTTCCCCGGTTGCTTGTCTACCATGATGAGGGACAGCAAAGCATCCTGACTTGGAGTGCCCTGAGTGCCCACACTCGGCACATCACAGCACTCGGCCATCAGCCCGGCTGCACTTGCCGTAAGCTGCCATCTGGGGGGTCAATCGGGGGGCTGCAGGAGAGCTTCCACCCCGAGGAGCCCGCAGAGCCACCCCAGTCCTCCCCATCGGGGGCTCGTACCCCATTCCTCCCTCATCTCCTTCCACTTACCCCTCCCTAGCCCCCCTTCCTGATGTACAAAATAAAGGACACGTGAGTTCAGAAATAGAAACTCTCTTTATTTAACAAAACTGGGGGGGGGGGGGAGGATTAGCCTCTGGGGAGACTGGGAAAAGGAGGTGGGAGAGGGGAAGAGAGAGGGTGGGAAAAGGGAGGGGGAAACCTGGGAAGAGGGAACTGGAAGGGGGAAGCCAGGGGAAGAAGAAGGGGAAGTATCAAACTATGGTATGCCATATCTTCAGTACGGTCTACAGATGTGATCTCCTCACCCCAGAAAAGATGTTTTGGCCTCGGAAAGGGTTCCGAAAAGGGCAACTAAAATGATCAGGGGTTTGGAACAGGTCCCATATGAAGACAGGCTAAAGAGACTGGGACTTTTCAGCTTAGAAAAGAGGAGACGGAGGGGGGAATATGATAGAGGTCTATAAAATCACGAGTGGTGTGCAGAGGGTGCATAAAGAAAATTTCTTCATTGGTTCCCATAACAGAAGGACTAGAGGACACCAAATGAAATGAATGGGTAGCAGGCTTCAAACTAATAAAAGAAAGTTCTTCTTCACAAAGCAAATAGTCAACCTGTGGAACTCCTTGCCACAGGAGGCTGTGATGGCTAGAACTATAACAGTTTAAAGAGAAGTTAGATAAAGTCATAGAGGTTGGGTCCATGGAGTGGTATTAGCCAGGGGGTAGAAATGGTGTCCATGGCCTCTGTTTGTGGAAGTCTGGAGATGGATGGCACGAGACAAATGGCTTGGTCATTGTCTTTGGTCCATCCCCTCCAGGGTTCCTAGTGTTGGCCGCTGTCAGCAGACAGGCTAATGGGCTAGATGGACCTTTGGTCTGACCTAGTACGGCCATTCTTATGTTCAAAGCTCAGGGTCGGGGATCTCACTGGACCACGTTGATTTTCATGCAAACCTGCTCCTGGGTTTGCATGTGGCCTTTGGTGGCCAGGCTGGCAGCTATCCTGCCCTAGATGGCTGCATTCCTGTGCCTAGTGCGGAGGTCGTGGACATTAGAGGCCTCCCCCCAAACCTGGATGAGGTCCACGATGTCTGCACTAGACCAGGCAGGCTCCTGGGAGCCGCCAGCCTGGTCCCGGGAAGAGGCGGAGGGCTGGGTGGCAGCGGGTGGCTGTCTCGTGCCGTGCCAGGTGCAGGGTCTGCTGGCTGGGTGCTGGCAGGCTTACACCTGGCACGGGCACCGTAGCCAGACCATGCCCCTTTAAGGGCTCGGGGGGGGGGGGGGGAGGGCAGGAGAATTTCCCTGGTTTGGCCCAGAGTGGCCACCAGAGCAAGCTGGGAAGGGCTAGCCTCCCACTAGTTCGAATAAAGTGGCTACACAGCCCTTAATTCGAACTACTTAATTCGAACTAGGTGTTAGTCCTCGTAGAATGAGGTTTATCTAGTTCGAATTAAGCGCTCCACTAGTTCGAATTAAGTTCGAAATAGTGGTCTGTATGTGTAGCGCCTATTAAAGTTAATTCGAACTAACTTTGTAGTGTAGACATACCCTTTGTGATGTAAATAAATGACCACTTGTCATGTGACTTCCAATGAGTCTGATCAAAACTGGCAGGAGATGCTGGTGTAACCATCTCCAGGTGAATTTGAACCTGGGACCTCTGAAGCAGAGTATAGGAGCTTCTACCCTCTAGCATGGGCTGAGAGCCAGCTGGCTCTCAGATTATAGAGGTCTCTTGATCTTAACTGTTGCTGCGGTCTAGGTACCATTTGCATTGCTCAGTAACCACACTAAGCATGTGGGTTACACTGGCTTGACCTTTTATCTGTGAGAAACCTGTTTTATCCATTCCCCAATCTAGTCTGGTTAAACATATTTTAGTTTCATATGTCCTTCATACTTGTACAGACTCTTGGATATTTACCATACACACAGTATGTAAATAATTACTTTTCTAGTAGAATGCATCAGATACAGTGTATGACACATTAATGAACTCTGAAATGGTTAGGCCAGCAGAAACGCACTACTGGATACCAGAGAGCCCCTTGTCTTACATTGGGATGCTCTTACATCACAAGTTTCCCGAAGTTTAAATCTCAGCAATACAGGTTCTGTTTCTCTCTTGTGGCTACACTTCAATTTTTCTCAGTTCTAGGGTAGCCAGGTGTCCGGTATTGAACCAGACAGTTCGATATTTTCATCTCCTGTTCAGTAAAAAAAATTCAGAAAATACCGGACACCCTAAAATGTCCGCTACTTTCTGATTTCCTCCCCCCCCCCCCCCCCCCCCCCCCCAGCCAGGAGGCAAAAAGCCCGGGCTGTTCAACTCAGTACGGAGGCAGCCTGGCAGCCTTAGTGCTTACCTGGTTCTGCAGGAAAGCTGTCCGGCCCTGTGTAGGGAGGTAAGATAGCGGGCGGTCGCTGGCAGCCTGTTAGGGCCAAAAAGCCTCACCATGCGTTTTTGTAAAGGGGCCACGCTGTTTTGGGTTTTTTGTTTGTTTGTTTTTTGGGGGTTTTTTGCTTAACAATTATCAGGGTCCTTATTTTTTCTGAAACCATCTGGCAACCCTACACTTTGTTTTATGGCTAAGGATCGCCCATTTACCCTGGGGACAAAAGATGTTCCACTGTGGAGTTGGAAGCCATTATTAAAACTCCAATAAAAAACATTTAAACATTGAGTTTCTCTCAATCTCCTTTCCTGTGTTTTTAGACAAAAAGTTGTATTGGGGGGATATTTTTTTATTTTCAAATCTCTCTAGTTAAGGTATCTTGAACACCAGCCCTAGGCTGTGCCAAAATTATGATGTTGATCTCCACTTAAACCCGTCAGCTCCTTTACCCCTTTTCAAGCTTATACCTTTTGATCAGTTGGAAAAAAACATTTTCAGCTTTGGAAAATGGTGTAGGCAATAACAATTTCTATCAAAAGCACTCTAATCTATGGAGAAAAGCTTTAGACTTTCTTCTAGGATTTGGCAATAGCATGAAGGGAGTACATTCTTCTCAAAGTTTTATTTTGCCAGGTGCATTAAATGTTCCCATTTTCCTGGAAAATAAATCTGCCATTTGAGAACCTCCTTTGAAATTTTTGAGGTGTTCTCTCAGTTGGAGTTTTTGTAACATTATTAGATGAAGGAACACTTGCCTTTTGAGCATCCTGGCAGATTTCTTTCTATGTAAAGAATTCTTTTTTCTTTGTCTAACCATACAAAACTGAGTTGCTGTCTTTGGCGCATACTTCCTTCGAGCAACAGGTCTTTAAATCTTTGAGTGCTTTTTGGAATTAAGATATAAATTATTAAAAGGCTCACGTTGCACTTGAAAAAGGAAGGGAGGATATGTTTGGCTTTGCACCCTCCCCAAACTTCTGATGCACATTTTAGAACTGATCTGACTTTTGTATAGGGCAATCCTATTTCCAAAGGGAAAATGAGGAACCATTTGGGGCCAGCTGGAGGCCTCCCCTTGCCCACTCCTGCATGGGGCTGGCCTGAGCTGCTTGTCTGAGCCCTCTCCCCATTGAGGACTGGGGGTCACTGCTCAGGCTCTGCCTGCCCCCTACCTAAGCTCGTCTTCTCTTCCTGTATGAGGCTGTCACTAGGGTTGCCAGATGGTTTCAACAAAAATACCGGACACACTTGACATTGCATCACAGTCGATGTTACATCTTATTTAGAAAATACCGGACATTTATATTTTCTCATTTATATTTTCTCAATTTGTTTCTCAAACAGAAAGCTCAAATACTGGACTGTCTGGTTCAAAACTGGACACCTGACAACCCTAGATGTCACCAGCATTTCTCTCCCCTGCCCACGTTCTCTGAACCCCACTTTCTCACAAAAATGGGCATTTGTTCCTTTTTCTCTAGTCCTTGCAGAAAAGCGTTCTGGGAAAAAGTGGATTTATGGTCTTGTACTGCTTGAAGCAACTCTCTATAGGCTCTGTTTTTCCAACCCAGGATTTTCACACTGTCCCTTATGCCATTGATACACATCTAGGGTTGCCAGATGGTTTAACCAAAAATACTGAACACGCCGCCCTTCGCCCTCTTAAAAAAAAACACACCGGGGGGAAAATTCAGTTAATGGGGGAAAAAAAAGAGGGGGAGACCAAAGCTGTTGAGCAAAAAAAAAAAAAGACCCCAGTTATTAAGCTAAATAAACAAACAAAACAGCATTAAAACAGCATGTCCCCTTTAAGAAAAGTCTTTAGGCTTTTTTGCCAGTGGCCATCTTGTTTTCTTGATCGGACCCAGAAGGCAGCTTCCCTGTGGAACCTGGTAAGTGGAGGGGAGATTCGTGGGGGGCGGAGCCTGGACCCAGTTGCTGAATGTCTGTAGGGTTGCCAGGTGTCTGGTATTTTTGCCTCCTGGCATTTTAGGTGTCCGGTATTTTCTGAATTTTTTTTTTTTTTTTACTGGACAAGAGGTGAAAATACCAGACTGTCCGGGTCAATACGGGACACCTAGCTACCCTATGCACATCTCAGAAAATCCATTGTGCTGGGAAGAATAGACCAGGAATGGGGTAGCACCCCAGCTGCTCTACCCCAGGTGTCCCCAAGTCAGCTGCTGCTGAAACTGATCAGCGGCTGATTCCAGGAAGCCCGGGGCAGAGCAACTCTGCCTCCGACTTCCTGTAGTCAGCCGCTGGTCAGTTTCAGCAGCAGCTGACTTGGGGACGCCTGGGGCAGAGCAGCTGGGGTGCTGCCGGATCGGTCCAGTAGCGCCGAGGAGCGGCGCTGCGGGACCAACCTGGCAGCGCCCCAGCCGCTCTACCACAGGCGTCCGTGAGAAAAGCCTAGTCTGCTGGGGGGCGGGGGTGCACTAGCTGCGCCGCCCCCTCCCCCCCAGCAGACCAGGGAGACACAGGCGGCGGGACCACCCAGACGGCCGCGGTCCTGCCGCAGCTTTGCTCCGCGTCTCCCTGGTCTGCTGGGTGCCCCCCCCCCCCAGAGACCAGGGAGACGCGGAGACACTTTTCTCGCCCCGGAGGACACAGGCGGCGGGACTGCGGCGCGTCTGGGCGGTCGCAGCGCGTCTGGGCGGTCCCGCCGCCCGTGTCCTCCGGGGCGAGAAAAGCCCCGTTCGTAAGTACGGATCCGGCACAAGTTGGATCCGCGTAACTCAGGGACTGCCTGTATTGGCAAAAATTGATGTTGTTTGGTAGCTGCTTGCAAATGCTAAATATCTACTTATTTTTAATAATTGCTTAGGTCTAGCTTTATGAAGAATATTCAAATCCACATAGAAATATTTACAGGTTCTCATATTGTGTTAATATAGAAAGTACTTTTTGATGGAAACTGAGAGGTGAATGGAACGATTCCTTATTCATTTTTCCTAGTTTCCTAATTTTGTGACTTATGGATATAGGGTGGTGGCAAATCTTAAAGGAGTGTAGTAGTCAGGCTGGCCAGGTGCCAACTAATTTTGCCACAAGGTTTGGCTACTATGAAACTTTTGAAAGTTCATGTGCATTGACCCTCAAAAGTTAGGTGGAAAAATCTATGAACTAGAGCAGAAATTGTTGACAGACATTCTGAGAGATTCTGGTTTGCATGGTTGGCTAAAGTTTCTCCCGGGTTATTGTTTGTTTGGAGGTTTGTGGTCAAGCAGAAGAATTCAGCTTCTGAGTAATACTTTTTGAGACCATAGTTGTGTTTCTCTCCTGGTTAAGGTTTGAACATTTAACTAAGGGCATATCAGTCTTAATCTGGTCTGACACTACCAGCATGGTAGCCTATCTAGGGAACTGAGGAAGCATCAAGAACAGAAACCTTAAAACAGAAGCACAAAGACTATTCTCTCTATATTTTGAAGACCCAACTTTAGTGCACCCAACTGGTCAACCATTTAGAAAGGCAAATTTATTACATTGGGCTTACCCATTAGGAATAATGGTTGTGGAGTTGTTGCTCCAGCATAGCTGGAATGGCCTCTCTGCCCTTGGCCAGGTGGGAGCGTCCCTTGTTCTTGCAGGCCCCCCACAGAGCTGAATCAGGCCCCTGAAGCTCCCATCAAATAACTAGTTAAACATGCACATCCATACTTGGAATCTATGAAAAGCTGCTTTACCTGTCTCCGTTTTCTTTCAAAGATGAAAAGTGAACAAAAAATGCAAACTCTTGAATTTTCAAGTCAGAAAGTGTTACAATTCTATGTCTCTTCAAATTCTTCTCTATATCACTGTACTTCAAACATGTTTTCTTCCTGAACTAAATTGTAGGAGTCCCAGCAGAAGTCAGTCATTAATGGACAAGTCACTTTTCTTCACCATGGCCTTAGAAAGGATCTCAAGATTAGCAGCTTTTAAATGGATGTTTATGGATAGTGTAGATTAGGACAGTGTTTCATTCAACTCTTTAACATATAATGTGTGCAGATAAACTTTTCCATCAATGTTTATTTTTGTTTCACAAGCCGTGAATTGAGAAGTTAATCATTTTAAGCGTATTAACAAAATGGGGAACAGTTTATGCACTGTTTGCTATAGTTAGTGGTTCATTTCTTTCTTTTCTATTTCTATGAGAATATTGTGTGATAGTACAGTAATGGTTTATTACAGAGAGCTAGAAAACAATTTCTTGAAAGAGTTCTTAACAAAACGCAACTTTGCACATCTACACTTTTTTTATTTTAAATGTGCTTTTAATTGGGGGGGGAGGGGCGGGACAGCTTTCTGAGATTTTTGTCAGGTTTTTAATATTTTACCTAATAGGGCATAGGGTTGCCAGATGGTTGAAACACAAATACCAAATGTGCCCCACCGCAACAAAAACAAATAAATGGGGGGGAAAATTCTGTTGAAGGAAAAAAAACGGAGGTGGGGGGACGGGGGAGGAGACCAAAGTTGTTGAGCAAAAGGGGAAAAAAAAAGACTCCAAGACTTAAGCAAAAAAAAAAAAAAATTAAAATAAAACAGCATTAAAACATCATGACCCCTTTAAGAGTGAGTGCAGGGATAGGAACAGTCATTTTGTGCTGGCAGCCTTGCGGAAACAGGTAAGAATGGGGACTGAAGGTATGGGGAGGCAGGGAGGCTGGGCGCTGAGTGTTTGTAGGGTTGCCAGGTGCACAGCATTTTTACCTCCTGGCTGGGGGAAAAATCAGAAAATACCGGACATTTTAGGTGTATGGTAGTCTCTGAATTTTTTTTACCAGACAGGAGGCGAAAATACTGGACTGTCCAGATGAATACCGGACACCTGGCAACCCTAATAGGGCATCAATTCTTTTGACAAATCTAAAAAATCAGTACTAGAGGGGTTTTTTTAATTTGTAATTTACCTAATCTGTCCTTACAAAAGAAAAACTAAACTTGTGTGCAAGCCCCTCTTGTGCCCAGGTCACACCATCAAAGCTATCATCTCCCTTTTCCAGTGCTTTTCCAAGCAAAGTTTGGTTCTCCTATGATCATTGTATGGGCAAAAAAGATACAGAAGGTTCTATGCAAGTGAAATAAACAGCATAGCTATTCTGTGCATGTGTTGTTACTCTATAATATTTGACTGTTAGTATTATATATAGATTACATTCTAGAAATATTTGGTCTGTGAATGTGATCCTTTTATTGGACAATTTACACACTTGATTATTCAGAAACTGAGTACTAAACGTTTTTATAATCTGTAATCCTAATATTTACATTTTAAACCTGAGAATTTAAAAAGTAGTCTTCATTTTTACAGGCAAAACCACTTGAGTTGAAATGAAAGCAGAAATGTTAGCAGATTGATATATAATTACTTACATAACTTTCTCAATGAAATCTAGTCAAACATTAAAAAGGATTCTGTCAATTTAAAACCACATTTATGTCGAATTTTTTTAACTTGTTATAGATGCAATTAATAAAATTAAAAATGATGAGGGAGAAATACTTTTTTTTTTTTTCAGTTTTGTATATAGTCAGTTTTCTTGTAGAGTCAGTTTGTTAGGGCCCCAATCCTGCAAAATGACCTGTATATTTTTCGAGCCCTGCTATTCCCACGCACCCTTATCAAAGATATCAAGTCTGCATCTGTGAGGGTCAAGTCTCCTAAACCATTTTTCAATTTCAAGGTCTTCTTTTTTCTCATTTTTGTTCTTTCACATAATAAAGAGAGAGAAACTTTTTAAACAGAGAAAATATATGATTGATTGTAGAATCACAGTAATTGTTCGTAATGTAGGGTTGGGTGTAAATTCAAGTTGTTTTCATATTGTTTTTTGAATGGCTGGATTTAAATTTGTCAGTATATCTTTTCAATTAATATTTCCAACCATTGGTCATTGTATGTGTAAAAAATCCAGGCCTTGGTTGTTGGCCGGGGTAGGGTTGCCAGGTGTCCGGTTTTGAACTGGAGAATCCAGTATTTGAGCTTTTTGTTTGGGAAAGAAATTGAGAAAATATAAATGAGAATATATAAATGTCCAGTATTTTCCAAATAAGATGTAATGTAGATTGTGATGTAATGACAAGTGTGTCCAGTATTTTTGTTGAAATCATCTGGCAATCCTAGGCCTGGGTCATGATCTGGCCCTATGCATATACTTTATTTCTGTCTATGCTACTATAAAGAGTTCACACTGGCAAGAATAGAGCAGTGGAAAATATAACTTGAGTTGCATTTTGTTATGAGTGATGTTTAGTATCTTAGGGGGGGTGTACTTTTTTTATTCATTCTGCATATCAGCAGTTAAAAATCAAGATGAGCTGAATCAGTAATATTTTTCCTCCTTTTTGAGACAGAAGTTCTACAGTTTCCCTTAAAATATAGTTGTTTGTGCTTGTTCTGAGCTTTTGCTTTCTTTGCAATCCTTGTATTTTCATCATTACTTCATCGTTCATCATCACGTATCAGTGTGGTAGAACTGCTTTATCATGCTTTTCTTTATACAGATGCACAGCTCTTTGTATGCTTTGCTTCTAACTTGTCTTTCATCCTGTCTTTTGTCTCTTTTGCATGGAAATTGATCCCTCATAAAGAATGCTATCAAATTCAGGAACTGGTAAAAGGATACCATTTCAAAGGTAAATGGAAAATCGACAGATTCTGAAGGATGAGACTGTGAACTAGCCTGCTTCAACATGGCTGCATAGCTAAAATATTAAAGTTGGTGGCATGCTGTTTAATCCCTTTGTGCATACCATCTTAAGAATTTCTCAGTGTGGATAACCTCTAGCCCTGTGACTGTATGCAAAGCAGAAAGCCTGAATGAGAGCCCTGTGTTGCAAATACTTAAGAAGCGGGACTGAAAGCCCAATCTTCGTGGCTATTTTGGACATTTAACATTCAAATCATGACTAAAAGAAAAGAGGTCATTATGACTCAGTTCCGTTAATTAGACGTAAATTGCCATCTTTAGTGCCTTAACACAAAAGAAGGTAACAGGAATTTTTCAAGACCATAGGATACAGAAATTCTAATCAGATGAGAGCATAGGCTAGGAAACTGTAACTGAATACAAGGCCCCATTGAACTTGTAGTGTGTATGCGTGTGACGATTGTATTTAAAATAATTACTACTTAAAAGTTTCTTCTTTTTCCTGATTCCTATGGTTGGATTATCTGAAAATGTTGTGATGAACAGATACAGTTCTTCCTGGGAATGGCAGGAATAGTGTGCACTTACTACCTCATGGCATCAAACATAAAAAAGTGAGAGATCTCTTTTTTAGAACAAGAGTTATAACCAGTTTTCATGAGCAAATAAATGAGTTCTTAACTTTTCATAGTCTTGGGATTCTGTTCAGATGACTGGTTGTCCCTGTAAACCAATAGAGTGCAGATTGCATTGTATTTATCATATGCTGATCTGAGGATCCTGTGTGTGTCTTAGACAACATAAAAATATTAAAAGTATAAAGAAATAAGTACATGTAGGCAGCTTGATGTGCTAATATTGGTAATCTTATAATTACACTACAATGTAAATATTCTGCTTATTGCACTGTACGTTTGGTTTTTTTACCTTCCTTGCATAATAGGAAAATAATTGTACATTTTAAAAATATTTGCACAGATTGGAGCCTAGTGTAAATGGATCAAGTACATTCATGCACATCAAGTTTTCATCTTCCTCTCTTAGGATGTTCTGAAGCAGTAGCTTCTAATAAATCTCTTCTTTGTGTGCTAAATAATCTTTCACTGATGTGTCCCCCAAATTAAAACCAGAAATAGAAAATTAATGTGCAGGAACGTTTGATTATTCAAAGGCAAGAGAATGGAATAAAGCTTGCAGGGAGACCAAAAGAAATTAAATCATTTCAGATTAAATTTTTGGTTTTGTTTTTAAATGTAGGCATCTTATAAGGAAAAACTTCATTATTTAGAAATGAGATGGGGCAATTTTTTAAAAAATTGATATATATTTTTTGGTGTTTGATAAAAACCAAATTGATGTTACTTTCAACATTATTGTCTCTATGTTCAGTTAATGCAGGGGTGAAGAACCTCAGGTCTCTAGCCCCCGAGTTCCCTGGATCCAGCCCCCGATGCTCAGGGCTCCTTCCAGCACTGGGGAGTCTGCACTGATGCTCCAGTCCCCCTGCTACCCACCGCGGGGCTGGAGCACACAAATCTACTAGCCTAGGCCCCTCTAGGCTCTGGTGTGCAAGGAGAATGTGAGGAGTGTGTCTCCTTCTCAGTCGCGGGGTCATGTCAGTGAGAGTTTTGGGGGAGAAATGATTTTTTTTTCTTCTCACTTGTGTGCGGCCCCTGAATGATTTTTCTGAGGGTCAGCAGCCCACGACCCAAAAAGGTTTCCCATGCCCTGAATTAATGAATATTTTTATTTGCAGAAATGAAAGCCAGCATCTTTTGTTGCTTGGTGTTCTTATCGCCTTCTGTACTCCCTCCCGTAAGGCTGGGGAGGGGTTTCCAAATAGACCTACATACTCCATTACTCTGACTTAACTGAGCCTAAAAGAGAAGGTCAGTCCCACCGTATGAACAAGTGCCTTAGAGATTATGTGTAATTGATTGTGTGGCTTGGTTTACAGAGTTGCCAAGCATCTGAGTTGCAAGAACTCGAGAACACCTTCAGTGGTGTAGACATCGAAGTTGGAATTTCCCCATGCCAAGGGAATCCTCAGCTACTCCATTAGGCTCTCCATCCACTTTGTGCCTCCAGAAGGAACTGGACAGTGAGTCAGGAGGTTTTAGGACATGGACTTGTTGTCAGTTATCGTTGTTATTTTTATTTTGTCAGTCCAGCAAATAGTAGGAAACAATAAACAGATTTAAAGGGAGTCTGAAAGAAGCAATAGGAGCTTCAATCACTTTGAGAATCATGCCACTAGTGTATAGCATGCAATATAAAGCACTAAAAAAATTTAAAACCAATAAAAATGTCCAAGTACATATGAATAAAATGAAACTTACAGGGTTTCTTGTAAACTGAAAGAACATAAAGCCTATAAATGAGTCATTTTTAATATTCAGACTACTGACACCTCGACAGGATTGTAGATGAGGAAGATACAACTCCTGGGATAGAACATCAGTTTAAAAACCAAGACCTAGAAATATTACTGTTTTCAAAAGCTTGCTGACACTTAAGCAAGCTTTCTTTTATCTTCTTCAGATAATATATGTGAATTTAGTAAGTTTAATGGTTTTGAATTATTTTCAGTTAATCATTACTAATTTAGAAACTGTTTTATTAATAGTATTTCCTAAATAACTTGTTTAAGTAAAAAAAAACAGTCTCAGACTCTTGTAAATTATGCCACAGGTAATTTTAGGCAGACTTTATCACTGAAAATGCTAATATAGAATTTTGAAATGACTACTATGCTTTTATGTATTGAAAAATTATGGAACTTTAACTTGTCCTCATGTATGTGGTGTGGGTTTTTTTGTTTGTTTGTTTTCCCCCCAAAAATTTCAAATTCTTTTGTTTTACCTTCTGTTGAACTATTTGGTGTGTGGAGCTTGTGTTAATCTTCAGTTACTTCAAAAAGGAGGTGGGAAAACTTTTTTTTTTTAATGTAAACACCACTTGCTAAAAGTAGGTTCTGTAAATCATCATCATTAGGAATTTTATATACTATATCTAGATTGAAAAGATTGTTTTTACCCATGCAGGTACAGAGTTCAAGTGATATAACCCAAAATCACATTAGAGCACACTATTTTTCACTTCATATGCACCGTGTTTATACTACTACATGCTGTATAGGCTCGAGTCAAATTCTGCACCACGTACACCATTACAATGATGTAAATCTTGAGTAACTTCATGGATGTTGGTAAAGTTACTCTAGCTGTAGACTGGTATATCAGAGCAGAATTCTTTCTTGTCAAAAAAATGTTTGGCAGCAGTGAGGTGCGTTTATAAGCTTATATAATTCATGCAGGAAACAAGTCCTGGAGCAAACCTAGGGACCCAGCTGTAGCAAGTAATTTTTTTTCCCCTCTCCCTATCAATATCTGGCAATTACATCCTGCAATAGTGGACAAAATACAAGAGCCTAAATAGCCATCACACATATGTCATGGCAAAATCAGTTGTGTGTGTGTGTGTGTGTGTGTGTGTGTGTGTTTCCTTCTTCTGTGACCATAGATGTAGACTTCTATGAAAACTGTTGATTATACCTTCTGTCTGCACAGTGTCTCCAAATCTTAGAAAGCCTAAGAGAAAATACAACTTTATTCATGTAAGAAGGAAATCTTTATTCACACAATTACATTGATTTCTTCAGCGTTAGACCTAGGTTTTGGAGTTTTCAGGTGTACCCAACGGTATCTCTCTTATTGACCCAAGGCCTTAGTGTCCCTCAAATAGTTCTCTTAAAATAATAATAATTAATAATGAATTAATAGAGTATTAACTTTAAAAACAACAAATAGTCTTGCAGCACCTTGGACACTAACAAAACATGTAATTGTGGTTTGAGCTTTCGTAGGCACAACCCACTTCTTCAGATGAATGGTCTCTAATAGTGTATTAGAAACTGGGGAATGCTGATTGTCATATCGATGTTCATTTGGGACTTGGGGTGAACACACAAATGCAAAGCTAAGGTCTCACCAAGACAAGGAAACTCAGATATCCATTAGGTTAAACAACAGTTTTTAAAACTCTATGTATGCATTGCCCTACGCTTGAATCTGCTCCCCCTTCCCCACCACTACCACCCCGGGTGCAAAACCCTTTCTTTGTGCACATCTGCTGAACTTTGCATCTTAAGAAACTGAATGGGGAGCTTTAAATCAACACCTAATTCTGGTTTGTTCAGTATCCTTTTATCTGAAAAGCACTCCTGGAGCCAGCATAGCACTGCTGCGCACCACAAGGCTGTGTGCTGAGAGCAAAGCAGAGTCCCTTTGATGCACACTGTTCAGGTTCTTTTTGCAAAGGTCCTTCAAAGGAAAATGGATGCTTCTCAGTCGGGCTGCAATGCTCACATTGTGACCGGTTCCAAGTTTAAAGAATGCTGCTGAAAAAACTGAACAGGGAATTGGCTTGTGGGTCACAAATCAGTTTCTTGAGCTGCAAAGTTTACAAAGTGGGGAAAGGAGAGAACTTGACACTTAAACTGCCTGTGTTTCTGAATTATGCTGCCTTATCAAGCAGCAATTTGTGATACTGTGGGCACTTTCATGTCTGCTTTAACTGAGACAGGAAATGAATGGCAAAAATCCCTAACATTTTATTTTAAAAGCCATGATTTAATAACAATAAACCATTAAGCATTAATGGTTAATAATAAAGCATTAGGCAGTGAGGCCAAATACATGTTAGGCATGCACCAGTAACCAAGGCCTGTGAGTTCTGAAGTGACTTACCGCTCTAACAGTTGCTTTGTGAGTGCTCATTTCTGCCCTTCCCCCACACTAACTCCTGTCTGCTTCTGACACTGGTATTATCATTCCATCTGGATTAGGCTTTGCACCATTGGATACAATTGGCTTACATCTTGCCGCTGCTGTAGTCCACCAGTTCTACTTAGCTCATCCTGTTTTTCTTCATTGGTTGTATTAAAGCTTTCTCCTGTGTTCTTCCTGCTCAGCTGGGCACAATTGAGCAATTTATGGGTGGCTTTTTGTTTGTGCCAGATAAGGGTATTGCTCCTCCCCAAGTGACAATGGTAATTGCAACCCAAATTGGCCATATTGTAGAGCCTATTTTGGATCCCTTGCTAGAAGCCTTTGCCAGGTCAACTTCTATCCATCTAAGGTCAGGTTAGCTGATGAGTCTCTAAGGACAACAACACAGAAGTTCTGTTTTTAAAATCTAGCTCCAGTTCACTGGAGGAGTTGTTGTGTCAGAGCAGAGATTTGTGGAAGATCTGTTTCCCTTATTCATTCTAACTTCAGGCTGTCCTCGACCTCCGAATTACAGATATATTTGTTTATAATTTTTTCCCTCTTAGTAGCAAAAGTTTTTGTAATCTGTACTAACTTTATCAGAGTCGTAGGCTGCAAACATATTTTGCTCTTTTCTCCCTTGCTCGTTTCTAAGAACAAATCACACACAGTAATAGTGGGCTCTAACAGAAAAATCATTAATTATACCTCTCAGAAGGCTAGCCATTGAACTTGAAGTATCTTTATAGATTTACTGACTCATTTAAATACATTTGTGCAACTTTTTAGTGTGTTTTGTGTGACTTCGATCAATGTGATTTGACCAGTTCCATAATGATGGACAGAGAAACTCACTTTAGGCAAAGTTTGTTTCAGAATCTGTGTTCTTAGGTACAGCAAGCACAGCATTAGGGGAGTAGAAAGGCATTATGGCAGGGGAGGGCAATAAAATGGGGGAAGTTCACCAGGATTAGCCTCTGGTAGGTCTCTGTCACTTTATTTACCTGTACTTCTACAGGTACAGGTGCTTGCCGTTGACCATTCCCAGCCAGCAGGAACTATGGGAAGCACTTTGGATCAGGACACCACTTCCACAGCTCCTTTTAGCCAGGAATTGTGATCTGTGGCCAACAGGAGCTGCTAGCACGGGTACCTGTGGAGGGCACAGATATACTCCACAGGGTGGTGTTTCCATCACTGCACCATGGCCTATAGTTGTGCTAGGCAACCTAGGCTAGTGAGTGGACCACATGTGTGGCTTGCTTCATCTCTGTGGGCTGCAAGACTGTCATGACCAAAATGGTCTCCCAGGATAGGGTAGCTTTGCTAACTGTGCTTACACATCAAGAATTTTACAGGAAATGTCAATTGAACTGTAGCAGCTTTTAGATTGGATGCAGAGGGAGCACAGGGCTCTCACAGTAAATGTTATGTGCAATCAACATGCATCTGATGTCACATGCCCTTGCTTTATATGCATGTAGGAAAAAAACTACACAGATAAACCAGCAGACTCTGACAACTCTGTTAAGAGTAAACAATGTTTCATGGGCCACACACAGAACCCCGCAGATTGCCCATTCCTGCTTAGGTACAGGTGCTCTGCAGGAATGGGCACAGACATTATGCACCAAGAACTCCTGAGCTCTAATGCCTGCTTTACCGTCAGCTTTCCATGTGTAGCATTAGAAGAAAGAGTCGGTAAAAGGAGAATATTTACCTAGATCAAACTGCCATTGTGGAAGTTGTATGATGCTTTGGAGATGTAGAATGCTATCTATAAACAAGGTTAAACATCATGAGCTATCTTTTGCAACATTTAAAGATGTTCTTATGTGAAGATCTATTATAACCATACAACAGCAGAAGTTGTTGAGCAAAATATGGGTTTGGCCTATGGACGTAATAGGATAGTCGATTAACCAATAAGCAAAAGCTTATAGGTTAATGCTATAGATCACACACGTTTCTCCCCCCTCCCCCCCACCTCTTGCTAGTAAATTTTTTAGCAGGCTGGCCAGCAGCCCAGTTCCGTCCCGGCTTGTGCTGGGTCCTGGACGTACCCCCACTGCGGAGCTGCATTTAAAGTGTATTAGAGCAAAGCAGGCAGGCAGCCCGGCTCAGTTCCAGCTTGTGCTGGGTCCAGGAGCTCAGACCCCTCCCTCTTGGACAGGGGCTGCCCAGGGACTATAGAATAGTTGACTAACCAATAAGAATTAATGAGGTTAATCAACTATTCAGTTAACTAATATTTAACTGAAATAAATATTAGTTTGGCCAATAAACTTTGGGGCCCGGGGCCCGGCGGGTGGTGCCGCCCTGGGCGCAAGGCACATGCGCGGGCCTGATCCCAGGGCGTGTGGGCCCGGCCCTGGGTGCATGGCGCATGCACGAGTCTACCCCCACCCCTGGGGCGCGCAGGCCCGCCTCCAGCTGCATGGCACATGCACGAGCCTGCCCCCGGGGTGCGCGGGCCTGCCTCCAAGCTCACGGCACATGTGAGAGCCTGCCCGAGGGGCGCGTGAGCCTGCTGCCAGGCGTACAGCGCGTGCGCGAGCCCGCCCCCAGGGTGTGCGGGTGGGCGCATGGCGCATGCCCTGCCTGGCCACTGTTGCTGGTGTGCAGCCCAGGTCCACCCTGGCAGGCCGCACCTGGCTGTTCAGGGCAGCCGCGGGGGAAAAGCACTGCAGGGGTTAATGCGGCCCCTGCCCTGGGCAGCCACTGCAGCCCGCTGGGACTGGGTGTGCAGCACCTGATGGCAGCTGTAAGGGGCGCCGCACGCCCCTTACAGCTGCCATCAGGTGACCCCCCCCCCCCATCGGTTGGTGCCCCAGGCAGCTACCCGGTGCGCCCACCCCATAGTCCGGCCCTGTTTGGAAGTCCAGTTTTGGATGATGGCTAGAAAGAGAAATCCCATAAAAGATATGACTTCATCCACCTTGTCTCTAGAAAAAGAGCTAAGAAACTGAAAAGGATATCTGTGCACATGGAAATGTGCAGCTGCACAGTATTAAGAACTTTAGCCAAATAGAGAGTACTTGTCATTCGTTGACTAAGATAGCTAAGTAGGGTTTTGTATTTAATTATTACCTTGTCTGTGCTCCTCTATCCTTATTTCTGCACTAGATGGGAGGATTGCTAAACAATGACAGCCAAAGCTTCCTGAATTGGAACTTGGAGAGAAGTTATGCCCCTATTGAATTCTTTGCCATTGTTTTTTGTGCTACTTGGAACAATCAAGGATGTCAGTATGTAAATCACTCTGATAACATCCTTGGAGTAGAGGCTTTTGTTTTGAATTCTGCTTCCAAGGAGCATCTTTTGGAATCTTTGGACCTTATATGTACTCCTTATTAATGACAAAGGAGGAACCAAGATCTTATGCAACACAGGTGAACAAAGCTGTTTCTTTCTTTTGTACCATCTGCTTAGTACAGATTGACCCTTACAGCTATATATGAAATGGTTAATTTAGTGTTGGAATAGTCACCTATTATAGCTTGTGTTTGTTTGGCTAAATTGAAGAGCTATCATATGCCTCAGTTTTCAACCCTCAAAATGAGACCTGGAGAATCAAGAAAAGGGGAGTGATGTATTTTCATTATCTTGTTTCCTTTAATACTACAAAAACTCTCTTGACCACAAACGTCCATGATATTGAGAGAATACTGTCTATACTTAAGTCCACAATCTCCAAAAAATAAATGTCCATGTATTAGGTTATTTAAATAGCCACTGCCTTATCTCTGTGTTTGTGTGAAGTTTTACACATTATTCTGAAACTAAGTTTATTGCAATGTAAAAATAAATTGAGTGTGTGCTTTGAAAAGCAAATAATTTCTAACCTGTATGCATTTGCATACCTGCTTAAAAAGTATCACAGATGTTCATTTGTATAATGTCTGATATGTTTTGGAATCTGTTTTTGTGGAAAAGTGTGCAATCTCCTATAAAGGCATACAGTATGAAAACAAAACCAAATAGTTTGGTTAGGTTTTCAGGAAAAAAACATGAAATACACTCTTCAATTTTTTTTCTATTGGAAAAAACTGAGGATTTTTTTTGTCAGTGATCTTTGAGAATTCTAACAAGTTCTAAACCAGTTTGTCTTTGGAAAAGGGAAGAAAAACAGCCCTAAGATGCACTAATATGAAAATTCATCTCCATAACTTTTAGAATCTGTTCATTCATTTTTGTACATTAAAAGACTTCAGTGGGTTGCTTTATGCAGAAGTTGTATGTAACATGCTTTTGTCTGCAGTTGTGGTAAAGCCATGTTCATCCCAACATATTAGAGAGACAAGATGGGTGAGATAATGCTGTTATTGGATCAACGAATGTTGGTGAAACGGACAAGCTTACAAGCTACACAGAGCTGAAGAAGAGCTTGAATACTTTTCTCAACTGTCCTGTCTTTCTAATACTTTTGTAAGTGGACTACATCTAATCTTTCATTTGTTTATTTGTTGAATTAAATGTGACCATATTTCTCTTATTTTACATGAGGGCCTTCAAATAAAATATCGAGCTAAGATAAACTGAACATTTTGATATTTATCTGGTTGATAATGTATTTATTTTTGCTTGTATTCCCCCATTTAATTGTACTATGACAGAGGTTCCTAACCTGTGGTCCACAGGCCCCTGGTAGTCCGTGATGGTACTGCAGGGAGTCCATGGAAAGTTTAAAAATAAGGATTGGGCTCAATCCTTACTTCTTTTTTTTTTAATTTTTCTTTCTTTCCTTTTTTTTCTTCCCCAGCACACACCTCACTTCACATGCCCTTGCTTAATGTGTGGATCACTTTCCTAATACCTGTGTAAAAAAAAAAAAAAAAAAACACGACATGGATGGAAACCAGCAGAATCTGGCAACCCTGTGTGTGGGTAACAGTAAACAAAATGTCTTGCAGGCTACACCTAAAACTGCGATGGGCTGCATGCAGTCCTCAGGCCACAGGTTCTAAACTCCCGCTCCTGAAACTTTACACACAAGTTACACACCACTTTATGGTGTGTAAAATCCATATTCCTCAGTGGCCTACTTAAGATGAGCTAACTCCCAGAGGAAACAGTGCTTCTGTCAACCCTCACTGCTTTTTGGGGAGGTAGATTGCATATGCCAATGGGCAAGGCTTGACAAACAGTGGCGAAACCTACTCGCCAGCCCCGCACTGCTCATGCACAAGAGCCGCATGCGTGTGCCGCTGGTGAACAGGGCGACCGGCTGAAATCTACTTGCCACGGGTGAGTAGATTCAGTGATTTGTCGAGCCCTGCCAATGGGGGGAAAAAAAACCCTCCCATTGGCGTAGGTTGTTTCTGCACTGAAGCAGTGCAGATGTGCTGCTGTACCATTTCAAGTGTAGACAAGGCCTGAGTAGCTGGAATGTAATGCTATAACTAATTTCACCTAACTGTTGCAGTGACAGGAACTTCTTCTCTATCCCAGAGAGTTTACAATATCAGGCTACATCTACACTGGCACTTTACAGCTGTGTTCAACCATTTGCAGGATCATTTAGAGGTGATATTTGTGTGAAAAATCAAACTTCCAGTCTCCTACTGTGCCCTCCAAAAGAAAAGTTAAATATGCAGTATCAATTACAGATGCAATCTTCTGTAATCACAATTCTTCAGGAGCTTTGATATTATATTTGTGTAGAAATTTTACCTAATTTGGAATAAGTATTAGCTTAACAGTAGTGTATATATTTAAAAGCTCTAAAAATAGATTACAAAAGAAAGTTGTCATTTATGTTAGAAACTTTTAAATGTTTCTTCTGTGCGAACTCAGATTCTTGTGAGTCTGTTTAATAACAGCACTGGAAACCAGATATCTTTTATGTGAAGTGTACTTATCTTTGTCCCTAGATGAAAACAAGCTGTTACTGAAATTGATGCATAAACACTGTATTGTGGAAGCAATATTTCCTTGTAAATGTAGGTAGAGTTGAATTTATTATATTTGAACTGTGATTATTAATGAGATAAGAGTATGAAAAATTGTAGGTGTATAAAATACTTGCAGGTGTGTAAAATACTGTTGGTTACAGGAATCATAGTCCTCTTGCTTTTGTTCAAGTGAATGTGTTTTAGCTAACAATAATTTTGCATGGGTCAGATCAATTTGTCATTTTTATGGTACCCTAGAGAATGTAATGAAGTGACAACTAACAGCTATGTCCCATTTTAAGTGCTTTTCTGATACTTAAAAAAAACACTTCTAAGTTATGAAGCTGGATTACATTTTAAAGACTGAATCTCAAGAATCCTATTCTGCCTGATTAACCCCATTCCTGCCTCCCTACATAATGGCCCATATTCTTTGACGAGAGCTTTGAAAAAATCTTGTTGCAGCATTATAGTGTGGAGGTTCTTCACAATAAAGCCTCTCCCATGTTGTCAGTGGATATAGAGTGAAACTGACACTTTATATGAGGCTAGTTAGCATCCTTCTGCTTTTGCTGAAACAGAATCCAGGAGCGGAGATATAGGGTCCTTTGCACTTTCTGTCCTTTCTCTACTTCTTCTGCACAGTGGCATAATTGTCTGAAGCAGGGGGAAGGAGGACAGAATACAGAGGTTTGAGGGGAAAAGGGAGAAAAACAAGGAAATTGAACTGTAATAAGCAAAAGTTAAAAATGACATGCTTTTTGCAATGTTGCCATCTTGGATTTAATATCAAAATATGGATGCAGTCAACAAAGGATCAGTTAATGAAAATTCTTTTCTTTCTCATCTACCTCTCACCTTCTGTGTTCCTGTCTCTCTACCAACGAAGAAGACAGCCAATATACGTTCTTCCATTTTAGAAATTTTTAGGAGTGGAGAAAAATTTGGCTACTTCAGTTGACATCAGGCTACAAAGATAATTTAAGTATATGCCTAACTTGAGGTATATGAGTAGTTCCATTGACTTCACTTGGGATTTTGCGCGTCTTAAAGTGAGGACATACTCAAGCAGTTTGCTTCAGGATCTGACCTACCAATCCTCCAGGCTTTCATCAGACAAGACTTCAACATAGTCATTTGTACGAGTAAGTGTTGAAGGATCATGCTTTTATTGGTTTTGCATACATTATTTAATGGTATATATTCTCTCACCAGTACTAACCCATTCCTTCATCCTCTTCCCCTTTATTCTAGAAATTTCACGTCTATCTGTTAGGTATTTCTTAATTTTGAAAATATTTTGGAGATTTGGCTTTACTCTGGAAATTTCAAATGTCATGAAAAATGTATGAGAGAGATGTTGGGGCTGAACTTTGAAGCTCAAATTCTCCCAAGAGAATTTTGACAGGATAAAGTGTATTTGGCTTTGGAATTTTATCAATAGATTATATAAAGCCTCATACTGCAGTGTGACTAGAGATTGGAATTCCAATAAAACATTTTAATGGACACTTGTGGCTTCTGTTAAAAAGAAAAAGAAAGAGGAAGACATGTTCCATTTAGTGTAATTATCTCAAGATGTAAGTTTGCAAATATTTATTTTATTCACTAGCTTTGATAAGATTCTGTAAATTGGCTAACCAATTACTGTTGATATAGAAAGCACAAAGAGTCTGCTAATCTAAATGTTAATACATTCGTAGTGTTTCATTTTGTTCTATAAAATGTGAACGTAAGGTGGGGCAACCTTCCTGAGTCTAGTTGTAATTATGTCACGTTTTGTTTTTGTTTTTCTTAAATGAGCTTGTTTCAGCTTTACTGGAGCCTAGTAGGTGGGCAAAATAACTTTAGATTTAACCATTCTGTGTAGCTCTGCCACATGCATCTAAGAATTCTACAAATAAACACCTTTGCTAATTGAAAATTCCCGTAAATATATATATTAAAAAAGATTTCAAACTGCAAAAAAAGAAATGATAGATAACTTAGAAGATCATTGTTTCCCCACTCGATATGGTGAAATTTGTTTTTATAGACTCTCTGGTACGACATGAGTACGACATGAGCACAATTCAGCAAGCACTAGATGTATACCAATTACTGTGTCATCTGTCTTAAATAGAGATTTCTGATGATGTCCCTGAAGGACTGTACAAAAAAATCCAGGATTAAAATTTTGTCTTTTCTGGAACACAAAGGATCAGATGTTTAAAATGTATTGTTTTGGCATACGGAGAGGGGAACACCACTACAAGGGTCTTTTAAAATTCTCCACCTCTTCTTGAAAAGAGTTTGCATTGAAATGCTGCAATCATGTAATAAGCAAAATCAAATACTGATAATCTCTAATTGTTTAACCACATTTTCATAGATTTAAATATTATGTTGCAACTTCGCATTGGCTAATTTTGAGTAATTATTTGAAGTTATTCTCCAAAAAGGAGGTATTCTGTGCCTGGCAATCGTATGTTAAAGGAAGAATTTTCACCCAAAAGAGTGCATATTTTTAATCCAACTACTACTGCTCCTGCTCATGAAAGTGTACACAGAATCTGAAAATGACTATAAAAATATCACTGTAATATGCATATTATTGCTGTCCATATGTCTTTCACATAGTTAGTTTGACAAAACTTATTTTGATTTAGGCAAATTTAATGGAACTGAGGAACAGTATCTTTATATTTTGTTCTCCCTCAAATCATCAACAAAATTGTCATCTATTTTCTGAGTTTAGTCTTTATTGATGACATAATACATGAAAAAGGAGGATACAACTTGATTATTTAGTTCCCTGAAACTTCACAACAAGAGTCAGAAATTTATGTTCCTGGAAAATTCACCTATATCTATCCTAGAGGATCATCCTGTGACGATGATCAGAGTCATCTACTACTATCTGGTCACCCTGTGACCTGTTCAGCTTGTATACTATGTGGAGGTATACTATTCAGTTTTCAACACATACTCACTCTGATGTTGATCTCTGATATTTTACTTGATCATGTGCTACCAGATTCCAGGCATTTATATTTCAGTATATATTTTAGAAATGTGTGTTAGTCCTTTTTTTCAAGAATTCCTCCTAAACAGTAAGAGCTAGGACCACCAAATTTGGTATGCAGCTTCCTCTTATCATAACTTAAAGCAAGGTAAGGGTTTGATTGCGACAGGATGCTTGGATGTGCCTGGAATTCAATTGTTTCTCATAAAATGGAAAAAGGGGGGGGGGGTCCGGCAGGAGGGTCATTGCAGAATGACCACAGGGGGCAGCAGCAAAGGGCCAGAGATGGGAATTAGTACAGCTGTAACCCCATGGGTCAGCAGGGGGCAGAAGTAGAGAAATGGACATCTATTTCAGAGAGTTTGTATATTTGTGTGCCTATCTGTCCTCCAGCCAGAGTACATATACCCTTCCCCTGGCTGTGCCTACTAGGCCTGAATCAATTATGGAGAGGTGCTTTTCACATGACCCCAAACTGCTGTGGGGCCATGTGAAAAGCGTGGTTCAGATTTTGGTCAAAGCAAGATCAGAAGATCTATGGTCTGAAGAGTCTCTTAAAGCTGAGACAAATCTGATTTTTAAACCCATGAGGACTCGTAATAACTGATCCCAGGAAGTTCTGGATCTCCCCTCATCTGATCACACAACAAGGTACAATCTGACATAGGCTTTCTGTCTCTGGCATTATTAATTTTGAAATCTCTTAGCTTCTTCAAATATAGTCACTTGAAAGGCATATAAATGAAAATAATGAAAGAAATGCCAGTCTTCATTGATTTACTGAAACATCCTTTTAATTCAAGTGTCACTTCTTCATCCACCCAGTCAGAACAGAACATGGAAGGGGTTGCAGACTAAAGTGGAAAGAGCACGCACCCCCAACAAATTATTAAGAGAATGCAGAAAGTTTACAAGAAATGGAAGAAAAGGAAAACTGCCTCTTGGCAGTCACGAAGTGTAGAAAAAAAGTGAGAGCTGCCAAAAGTCCAGAAGAGTTGAAACTTGCAAAGGGAATTAAAACCAATAAAAAGATTCAGTAACATACAAATAACAAGGAAAGAAGTAGGACTGCTGAACACCAAAGTTCAGGTGGAGATTGAAAATAATCCAAACATGATCCAACACCTAAACAAATTATTTGTCAGTTTTGAATAAAAATAATAAGGAACAGGGGTGTGACTAATGGATATGAAAGTAGAAATTAACACATTGGAGGAGAAAGTTCAATTCAAACAGTTTAACAGGACCAAATCAGAGGACACACAAAGTCTTTATCTAGGTATACTAAAGAAACTGCAGGATGGGGAATAGGTCACTTACAGATTTAAATTAAAGTAATGGTGGATTCTCTGGAACTTGAAGTTCTGCAATCATGATTTAAAGACTTCAGTAACTGAGGCAGATATGATGCGTCCGTTTCAGGAGTGGGTGGATTGAATTATGTGGTTTACAATGTGCAGGTCAGATTAGATGATCACAGTGGTCTCTTCTGGCCTTAGTCTATGAAGACAAGGAATAGACAGATAAAAACAGTCACTGAAGTTTTTGAACTGTATATTAGTAGACTCTTCCCTTTCACTCAAGGAACAATCTACTTCACACAAGAAACAAGATGAAGAGGAAGTACTGTAAAGAAAGAGACTACGATGAAGAATATTATCAGTGAGCAGTTGTTTTTCCTAAATCATCTTGTTTCCTCCCCTATAGTTAATCAGAACTAAGGGTACGTCTAGACTACGTGCCTCTGGCGACAGAGCCATGTAGATTAGACTACCCGGCATAGGAAAATGAAGCGGCGATTTAAATAATCGCCGCTTCATTTAAATTTATATGGTTGCCGCGCAGAGCCGATCAGCTGTTTGTCGGCTCAGCGCAGTAGTCTGGACGTTCCGTGGTCGACATCAAAGGCATTTGTTGACCTCCCAGGTATGCCTCCTATGCCTCCATTTTCCTATGCCGGGTAGTCTAATCTACATGCCTCTGTCGCCAGAGGCACGTAGTCTAGACGTACCCTAAGTGTGGATGTACTGTGCCAAATGTTTAGTGTAGATGTAGATTTTTAAATGAATGTGCAAAAATCAGTAACTCTTAAAATTATGATAGTTACAAATACACACAAATTGTTCAGTGCAGAAGTAGAACGTAGATCCTATGTATAAAATATGAGTAAAACTCTAATACGCACCTCTAATAGCAAGTCTGTCCAGTGAGAATTTCAGATGGAGAATAGGTGTCACCATAATATCAAACATCTTTATGGGCCATGTGTTCAGGCAGATGTCATGAAAGCCAACTCACCATCCGACAATATTGACACTTTGCTAGCAACTACAGGCAGGATAGCAATGTGAACCTGAAAATACTGATATTAACCATCTTGTTAGTCTTTAAAGTGCTACATTGTCCTGCATTTTGCTTCAGCTACCCCAGACTAACACGGCTACATTTCTATTGATATTAATCACTGCAGTTGCCATGGTAGTACTGTGATTTTCAGCCCCCTTGTTTAAAACAAATGACAACATGGGCGGTGATAGCTCCTTAGTTCAATTTTAACTTTTTCAGTATAAGGTAATTATACTCAATAGGAGTATAAAACTTATTTTGGAATTAGATTATCAAGAAAAGTGGGGAAAAAATAGAAACAATCCTTTTCCAGTATGTTCTTGGTACAAACTCCCAAAAGGGGTCCGCTTAAACTGAATGCTACGTCTAGCAAAAAAAAATTATCTTTCATGGGCTGGATCAGATATTTAAAGGTTCAATGTGTTAATTAAATTGAATATTTCAATAGTGAGGATACTGGGTTATCATTAGAACTGCAGTATTCTGTCTTCATTCCACTGTAATTTGATTTAAAAAATTCCCTGGGTACTGAAATTGTTTGTTTAATCTTATGCCAAAGGTGTAGGGGATTTGTAAAATTTGATAAGTAGATATCATGGAAATAAGGAAATGAAGTAAAATGGTTGCCATTTGCCAATAATGGTAAAAACAAATACCACAGTTCTTTCATATTCTGTGCATGGGGGAAA
This sequence comes from Pelodiscus sinensis, assembly GCF_049634645.1. NCBI lineage: Eukaryota > Metazoa > Chordata > Testudines > Trionychidae > Pelodiscus > Pelodiscus sinensis. Next base: position 75,178,329 of record NC_134712.1, read on the forward strand.
CTGATCTCTCGATTACAGTGTGTTTTACCTGTTGGCAAAAGTCAGTTTGTGATGGTGGACACTGTAGTGCACATTCTCTCACACACATATGACCAATTGCTTCTAGCTGCTTAAAGGAGTTTGTTCTGAGAGTGTTCCAATTGAGTGGAAACAGCTTTCAGTTTGCTTTTGAAAGGGCTGTGTGAATCTCTTTAGACAAGCTGCTGGACACTGCCTCTCTTAATTGTCAATCTTAGTTTCAGACCTCTTCCCTAACAGTACCTTTTGCAATTATTTGGGCTTTTCATAATCATGTTTACATGCAGATGAGTTTATCTGCAAGTTTATCTGCAATCACTAATCTATGGATTCATGAGAGGCTAATTTCAATTAAAAATCCCCCATTCAGAAAACCTCTTGTGTTATGGGGGATAGTAAAAGGGCCTTATGAAACTGGTGAAACTTATTTTTCAACATACTTACGAGTTTAAATTTATTTTAGGGAAGGTTTAGCATTTCTGCAGTGTTAAACTCTCCAAGTGAGCCATCTTTGATTTCATGTCAGTTGAACCCACCAAATACTACATTCTCTAAAGATAAAGTGGTGCTGTGAACGCATCCTAAATATATCATCGAAAGCTAGTGCTAGAATTCATCCTTAAATCAGTTAGTCATCCTGCCTACATTCTTTGCATACCCATGGAAGGGAGGCCCTTCTCTGCAAAATCAACATGAAAGGGAGCAGACTAAAAGCTTTAGAAAGTGCACCCAGCTTTTTGTTTTCTTTTGTAATCAATACAGTAGGTTCTGTTATCTCCAAGACAACCATGTCTAAAAGGCTGTCTTACTCTGTCATTCATTGCTGCACTGTAATAAGCTTGCTGGTAGGTCTGCTTCTGCAACCAACATCTAGTCAGGTTTTATCCAGAAGAGTTTTAGGATAGCCACATGAATGCATAGTATACCTATATACTCTTGCAAGAGCAGTGTTGCTTGGAATCAGGCTTAACACAAGACTTAAAATGTTTGGTTTATTGGTGTTAAAGAAATTACTTTTGGGTGCCCCAATTCTTCTGTCCACGGGTGGCCCTAGACTAGCTGCCAGCAACTGGAGCCCTAGGCGAACCATGCAATTGCCCCCCCCCCCCCCCCCATGCCACCCCAAGGGCAGATATAGGCTGAGGTTTTTGGTAAACTGGGAAGCATTTTGCCCCTATTTTCCATTTAATGTTTTTTAAGCCTATTTATTTAAACAGGCATAATTATTCGGTTTGTCCATCCGTCCAACCACTGTTTCTGAGATCAATTAAAATGGAGAAAGGAAATTTTCAGAATAGATTTGTACATGACAGCTAGACGATATTTCAGTACGATTTCAAATAAAAATGCATTACAAATGTTAATTATAATCAGGGCTTGACAAATAATGCAATCTACTCGCCTGTGGCGAGTAGATAGCAACCCGGAAAAGCCGGGTTCGGGTGATCTGCGCATGCGCAGAACGATCTGCGTATGCGCAGATGGCCGGACAGCGCGGCTGGTGAGCCCTGATTATAATTGTTGTTGTTACAAATCCAAAATAGTCCATTACTCTATCCTGCTTTAACTGCCATTACCACCACATCGCTGGGGAGAAGGGGCTGGGGATGGACTTCTGTGGCTGGAGACAGGGAGGCTAGAGATGGAGTTCTGTGACTGGGGACAGGGGAGAGGGAACAGGGTGCCAGTGGGGGGAGAGAGTCCCTTGAACCAGCCTCCTCCCTAGATTCCCCACCTCCCCTGAGGGAAGCCGGTGCACGCCTCTCCAGGGTCGACCCTCCCTCCCGTGGCACGGGAAACTCCTGCGCGCCGCCTCCCCTGGAGCTGACCCTCCCCCTCCCGAGGCACAGAGAACCCCCGTGCACTGCCTCCCCGTGGCCAACTCCCCGCGCTCCTCCTCCGGGGTCGACTCACCCCTCCTGTGGCGCAGGGAAGCCGCTGCGCTCCTTGGAACAGGAAGGGGAAGTGGCAGGGAATTTGGCACCCCATTTAACTTGGTGCCCTAGGCGGCTGCCGAATATGCCTATAGGCACAGGCCGCCCCTGCTTCTGCCTCCTAATTTATTTTATGGCTGGATTATTTCAGCTGTTTGGTTTAGCAGTATCACATTGTGGCCGGTTTTGAATTTAAAATTAAGCATCCTACTGCCACTAAATGAAGAGACAAGATGGGTGAGGAAATATCTTTTATTGGAGCAACTTCTGTTGGCAGGAAACAAGTTTTTGAGCCTTACTCAAAGCTCTGCTTGAGATAGGAGGCACATTTTATCATTTATTCTTTTCAGTGTATAGCATGTCTTTGTATTTTTTTTTTATATCATGTTCCAAATTTAAACCTCGACTTCAAAACCATACACATACTTTTAGGGGTTTAAAATACATTTAACTTGTTAACCAACTAAACAGGAGTGTTTAACAGGTTAACTGATTAAAAGGGAGGCAGGCTGCAGGGGGAGAGGGGGACTCCAGCCCAGCTGGAGCAGCCCCTGCCTGCGGCATGCCAAGACCCACCATGGACAGAGGTGCTACGCCAGCCATGCTATAACACCCCTATCCGTGATGGGCCCCCTGGGGATGGAGCAGGCCCTGCCAGTGGCGGGGCAAGTTTCTGCTCCATCCCCCACCCCTTAACCTTTCACATCCCTACTTTGCATTCCATGCTCACCTGCCCTCAGAGCTTTACTGATGGGAAGTTGTTCCATTTTTTGCTCAAAAAGAGCTAACAGTTGGGAGCAATATTCCCTGTAATCTGTTCCATCCATGTTCGGATTTTTTTTTTTTGCCCATGTGCAGAATAAAATATTTTTATGTGCACTAAGATGTGTGAATGTGCACCATCAATAGGAACAAAAAAATTAGCTGTGGGCACTTTGCTAATCAGCTGGGCAGCATTTGAATCTCTCCTAAGCAGCTGCACAAGTGCACAGCTTACAGGGAGCTTACAGGGAGCACTGGGGATGGAGGTGCTAAATAGTCCGGTGTTTGTGCTTCAGGAGCTGCACGCACTGTCCCTTGTGAAGTCAGTGGTTTGGAAACTTTTAAGTTCTGTAAATTTCACCCATTCTTGTACCAGGAGCCAGCCCTGAGAGTGGTGACTTGCCATAGTGATAGGAAACATCCGGTTAGATATAGACAAAAAACCCTCTGTTTAGCCATCAGTAGCAATGATATATTACCGTTTTAAGTATGTAAAAAACATTGGGTATATTCATAAGCGTTATTGGGAATGTTTAACAGAACATTGTATTTTGCTGAGATGGTATACACTGAAATAATTATAATGAGCAGCAGTTAATTCAATGTCTTTAGCCACAGGCTTTTTATGGCTATTGTTTCTGAGAAATTCATCAATGTTTGTGAAACAATCTTCATACACCTCTTAATTGAGATGGTATTATCTGTCTTGTGCTCTGAATGAGGCAGAGCTGATGTGGAAAACTACTGTGTGATCACATAATTAAAGATAAAAACAATGCAAATGTGAAAGGGGACTAGATTAAGGCTGCATGAGCAACCAATACATTTGGTATTTCCTAATCTTTGAATGTTCTGTCATTGGAGCTAATTGAGTAACTGGTTGTGATAGCAGGCTATTGTTCTCTGATGGCTATCTACAGGAGGGGATGAAGTAAAAACTGCACCATCAGGACTCAGACATCATGGGTTCTAAACCATGTTGTGGAGGGCAGCATTCTCAAGTATGTTAGACCAGAGGTGAAAGTAGTGGGATGCACCCCTCTGATGAGAGCCATCTCAGGGTGGACTATTTAAAAAGCCGGCCCATCGGAGAGGACAGAATGGGCCCCACAGTCTGGCCCCCATCTGACGATGTCCCCACTCCTGTTGTGGCAGGAGTAGGAGGGGAGATGGAATCAGCTGACGCAATCCTGACTTGGCCCCTGTCCAGTCACGGCTGTCTGGCTGCAGCGGCCCCATCCTGGCCAGGTAAGTTAACCCTATGCCTCTCATACAACCCAACCCTGACTCCTGCACCCCCAGTCTCCTACCTTGACTCCTGCTCCTCACCCCACACTCCCAGCCCTTTACCCTACCTCCTGCACCTGCCTTCCACACCCAATCCCTTGCTCTGAACCCCTCATACACTCCCAACACTGACTCCTGCATCCCCCCATGTTCCCAGTCATCTGCTCTGCCTCCTGCACCTGCCACACCTCAGCCTCTTGCCTTGAGCCCCCATACACTCCAACTCTCATTCCTGCACTCCCCCATATCCCAACCCTCTTCCCTGAGCTCCCCATGCTCTCTCCCCCCCCCCCCCCCCACAATAGTATCTGTAAAACATTTATTGCAACAACACCCCTCCCAGAGGGGGCGAGTTGTGATAGGACAGTACCTGTAAGAAATGTAAGTTACTTTCACTCCTGGGTTAGACACTTTTGTTCCTGCCCCACTAGCCTGTGGTTTATTTTATATCTTGTAGCATGTCCCTTGAGTCTGTTCTCTTCTGTCTTGGCTGCGTTTTCCCGCTTTGCCGCTGTCCCATCCTCTGTTCTGTAAATTCCTCCTCTGCTTTAGTTCCTCATTATCCCTTCTTTGTACAGTCCTTCTTTCTTCCTCCCAAGGTCCTCACCTTTCTCCCTTCAAGTCAGGCTGTTTCCTCCTCCTCTTCCTTTCTGCCTGGATCCACAGAAAGGAGAATGGAGAGCACAGGACTGTTTCCCTTCTTTCAGTTCTGTGTGCAGCGCCATCTGCCAGGGTTATAGCACTAGGCTGAAGCATGCCCAGGGACCTCTGTGTGGGAGGAGCAATCTGTGTTTGGCATGGAACTCTGTAGAAGTGGAGCATTCCTACAGACTTTTGTTACCAGCCTCTACTGAGCCTGTGCAAGTGGCTATTTTCAGAGATCTAGGATTCAACTCAATTTCCTCAGGGAAGCTAAAGATACCCCTTCAGCCTTTAGGGTGAGATTATTCTGCTGCATTTCAAGTCCCTGCTCCTGGAGTCCAAGCAAAGTGGAGCCTTTTAGCTCATTAACTGTAAGAAATAGTTTAATACTTTTCCCCTAACCTAATTCTTAAATAAGGATAGCTGAACCATTTTGCAGAAACTTAAAATAAAAATGTAGTCCAGGGCAGATGCTCAGCATGGAAATTTTCAACCAGAATGGTTTAAATTTAGCAAAACATTTTATAAGCTATGAAAGAAGAAGAGTATTTTTAGGGGTAGGGAAATTTTAACTAAATGTAATGCTGTTGGATGTGCCTAACAGTACAGGTTGAACCTCCCAAATCTGGGACTCTCTGGATATTGCTAGACTAAAGAGCCCTGGACATGGGAGCAACTCAAGGGCTGGAGAGCCCTGGCTGGCACAGGTGGCATCTGAGGAGCCCTCCCCTCCCTGGCCGGGGAACACCCAGTATTAGTGGAGCAAGGTAGCTAGGGAGCCCCGTTCCTGGCTGGAGAACTCCCAGTGTCAGCTGGGCCACCCTGGAGCCCCCCAGTGGCAGCAGGAACCCCCCCCCCCAACTGAAGAGCTGGTGAAAGTGGGTGGCCGAAATCCCCAGCGGTAGCCAGCAGCCTTAGGAGTGGGACAGCCCTGGCTGGGGAACACTCTGTGGCAGCAGGGCCAGCAGTGGTGAAGGGTCGTGGCGGGAACCTCAGGAGACCCTGGGGGGAAGCAGGGTAGAGAGCCCAGGCCAGAGCCCAGGAGCAGTGCAGCCAGTAGGGGAGCACTGACCTCCCCTGGTCTGGCAAACTCCCTGGTTTGGGAAACCTCAGGTCCCGAGGGTGCCACACCAGGGAAGTCCAGCCTGTATATACTTTCATATCTGTTTGAGGTCACTACATTGATCTAAAACCTATTGCAGATGGTTAATACGTTCAAATTTCACACACTGGACTCTTCCAGGTAAATTGACTCCCACCAATTTCAGTTTTGCATGTAGATGGAAGAACTTCAAGTTATTTGTTTGAAGCTTTTGAGAGAGCCATTGCTGGGAGCAAAACATAACATTTGTGGATGTGAGCATTACCATAAATGACTTGGAAGAAATCTCCCCTTCTCTGCTTGCAGTTATGAAGAGCAGCTTGTGTACTCACTAAACGTTGTCTACATTGTTGTTGTTCTAAAAGGTGCTGCCACTAGCTCCTCTGTGCTCAAAGGAACAATGGTAGGGGTACTGGCAATAAGCACCCTTGATTGTCTGGAGGTTTAAAAACAGTCATCTAGACTTGTTCTGAGCAAGATTATATGGTACAATAGGTTCAAAGTTAATGCCTTGTGGATACAAGCGTACCCACTTTTCCTACCATTGGATTAACAATGGTGAAAAATTTTAGAAAAACCCTAGGAACAGATCCTCCTCCATTGATATAAATTGTCATATCTCCATTGACTTAAGCTGATGATTTTCTCTCTAATATAGACAAATAAGGGCCAATTCTTGTAGTCCTCGTTCACACAGAACTCCCTTGGAAGTCAAGCAGTTGGAGCTTGCATACAGGCATCCCCTGACTTGTGACGCAACCAGTTCCTGGGATAGCATCGCAAGTTGGGGACATCATAACTCGAACCCGCATTTATGATCGGTGCTGTGCACCATCATAATTGCGGGCTGAGGACAGGGGTTTATGGACCCTTCCACACTTACAAAAATGGTCATAAGTGCAGGGGGTTGCAACTCGGGCCGTCGTAAGGCGGGGGTTTCCTGTAGTCATCTGGAATATTTGCAATATTCTCTTGCTTCCTTTTAGCATATTCTTTGTAGATTCAGAGTGCATCTACGTAGTAGGGCTACGTCAATTGCATAGTTTATTTCAAGATAGCTTATTTTGGAATTGGGGAGTGTCTACACAGCACTTATTTCGAAATACAGCACTCTTCCTCTGACTGCCCTTAGTCCTCATACAGAGTGTTGGCTTGACAGTAATTTGACATTTTGAAATAACTGCCTGCTGTGTAGATGCGGACTAAGCTATTTTGAAATAACGCTATTATTTTGAAATAATGTTGCTGTGTAGATGTACCCCCAGTGACTTTGCTCTGTAAAACTGACTGTATGTTTCCTTAGTCTTGGATGGCATTTATGTATTTGGATTTTGAAACAAAAAGGTTTGCTATAAAATTGTAATCCAATGATATTTTTGGTGTAACTTTCAAAGTGAAATCACCAATTAAAATCATGATTAATTTAATTATGATTGTGTTAGTATTCTCTTGTGACATTCTCTCATGTAGCATAATACAAAGAACCTTCTTAACAGTTGTAGATTTTGGTTTTCATAAGATGGTTACATTACATAGCAAGAAGATACTGAAAATAAACTCTCCTACAGCTTTTTAATGAATCAGTGACATGATATTTGGGAGTCTGGCTTTCTCAATTTAAAAGTTTTATGAGCTTTTAGATGTTTTCAAAATTTTTGTATAGACTTTTGAGAACATAAGGTTGATTTGATTAGACTCCAATCTGCATCCCTTTCATGCATTAACAAGACACTGCTAGCTGGTTCTGTTTAGAATAAGCTTTTCAGTCTTCTATAATTTCACACTAATAATGTGGCTGCCCCGCATTAGCTATTCAATTGCACAATAAATCATTTTGTTTCATGTGTATCTGCTGTTTTTAGTAAATCAGCTGATGTTATGAGCATAGAGTTTACATAAGTATGAAGACCTCGAAACTATTATTATTTTGCACACAATTTGCAGTATCAAAATAATAAGCCTAAACTAAGGCTTTTTCTCAGAGATGATGTTGGTACTTGAGTTTAATAATTTAACAGATTATGAATTGTGATTTAGTTATTTCTGTTTCATCTTAAACATTTTCATTTGGAAAGGTTGAGTGTTCCTTTCAGTAAATGGACATTAGATCAATATTTACCAAAGTCACCTTCTCAGTCCTCAAGAAATTGAGTGTTTTACATTTGTCTCATTTCATATAGTAATTTTAGTAGTTTTGGTAAAAATAGCTCCCTTCCCTTGATAAGATTGGTGAAAGAGAGAGACTGATATTCAAGGTTATTATTAAAGGTTCCCTTTGCGATTCGCTATGTTATAACTTCTCATATTTAAAATATTAAAGCAGTGTAATTTAACCTAAATTACCACTAATGATAAATACATCAATTCTTGTTGTTAAAACAGTGCCTGATAGCACAGTTATAAAGTTTTATCATTTCACAAATAAATAATTTTTCAGGCATTTATAATTTCTTTTTAACTTGCAATACAAATTCTCAGCCTAGGAATGCAAAAATCTTGAGAACTAATCATACTTGGTCAGATCCATCTAGCCCCGTGCCCTGAGTTCTCACAGTGGATAATGCCTGCTTCAGAAGGAATGAAGAGAACTAACCAATTTCAATTGATTTATCTCCTGTTATCCAGACGCATCTTCTCCTGTTATCCAGACGATTATGGGTACTTGGAACATGGAGTGGCATCTAGGGATGTAATAGTGTAGTCGAGTAACCGATAAGAATTCATGAGGTTACTCAACTATTCAGTTAAGTGATATTTAACATCCCTAATTGCATCCCTGACTATCTTGGCTAATAGCTATTGATGGGCCTCTCCTCCATGAACTTACCTCTTTTTAAAAACAAAAAAATAAAACCTATGATGGGTTGGAGGAATTGGGTGTTGATGTGGGGTAAAGGGAACCAGTGGGGAGGCAGTGCTGGAGTTTGGGTTGTGTTTGGATTCCTTGCTTGCTCTTTGTGTGATTCTAATTTAAGGACTTGAGGGAACATATTCAGTAATCAGAATTACCATGCCGATAAGAAATATTGGACATGGGGGTGAACTGGGCCTTGAAGTGTGAATCAGCACAGATCATGAGTAGAGGGAAAAGTATTTCTAGTTGCAATTAGGGTATTTTTCTTTATTTTGGTTGTTTGGTTTAAACTTCTCTGTGTGAATCCATGCCTTTCCTCCCCCATTCACTATCTAAGTTATTCCCAGAGATTTTCTCTGTTTTAATTTGTTTTTCTCAGTTGCTCTATAACACCTAGTAACCAAGTATGCTTTCTCAAGTATATCTTTTGTTTTGTTAAATAAAATCACTTTTTTATGGAGATGACTAGATTCTTGTGTCCCGGAAGACAGGAGGGGTCTGTGTGTGTCTGCCTAAGTGATCAGCTACCAGTGACTGCAGCTTGTTTTTCCCTTTTTTTAAGATCTCTTGGGGTAAAAGAACTTGGGGTATTCCATGAGAAGGAATTCAAGTGTTCTTCCTTGGGTTTTTGGTGTGTGTGGTGTTTTTTTGTTTGTTTGTTTTTAAGGTGGCAGCTTTGATGGTGGCAGCTTTTGTTTTTCTCAGAGCCAGTGCATCTGTGACTCTGGGAAGTTTTTCTTAAATAGAGCCTATAGATACAGGCAAGGTATTTAAGGCACTTGGGGTGCCAGAGTGGGGAACAACACTAACAAACCCACTTACACTTTTAGCCTTCACAGAATCTCTTGGCAATGAGTTCCATGGGTAATTTTGCATTGTATGAAAAGATATTTCCTTTAGTTTGTTTTAAACCTGGTTGCCCTTTAATTTTATTAGGTGACCCCTGGATCTTGTGTTATGCAAATGGGTAAATAATACCACTTTATTCATTTTCTCCATACCATTCAAGATTTTACTGATTTCTATCATATCCTTCTATAGTTGTATTTTTTCTAAGCTGAACAGACCCAGTCTTTAATCTCTTTTCATATAGAAGCTTTTTCATATGCCTAATCTTTTTGTTACTCTTCTCTTTACTATTTGTAATTCTAATACATCTTTTTTGAGAGAGCTTGACCAGTATTGTAGGCATTATTTATGGGGTGGGTGTACCCTGGATTTATATAGTGGCATAATGATATTTTCTATTTCAATTATCTATCCCTTTTCTAATGGTTCCTAACATTCTGTTGGCTGTTTTGACTGCTGCTGAGTGGATGTTTTCAGAGACCAATCCATTATGATTCCAAGATCTGCCTGGAGTGTAACAGCTAATTTAGACCCCATTGTTTTGTTTGTATAGTTGGGAGTGTTGTTTCCCATGTGCATTACTTTGTATTTATCATTACTGTTTTTTCTGTAAAATCTACATGTTGTGTTTTTCTTTTAAAACCAAGGCAAAAATATTTGTTTAAACTGCAAACCTTTTGAAAGGGAAAGTTGTCAAATATGTACTCCTTTATTGAGACCTTTTGTAATATTCTTGGTAATATGACTTGAAATGATGTAAGAGTGAAATGAAAACTATAAAAATCTCTCCCATGCAATAGAACACTTGGCAAATTTGATAAAGAAGCAAATCTAGAACTTTCCATCTCTGATTTCCCCAGACACCAGTCAAGCACAAATGCTTTTTTTTAGTATTTACTGCCAAAGGCAAACCAGAAAGATTACTTCCCCTCCTAGTTAAAGGTCATTTGTACAGTAAACAAAATAGTAACGAAACAATTTGCTGACCTTGATATTTTGTTGCCCTAGATGACCACTTGTTCTCCCTATATGACTGAGTTGCCCGTGCAGCAGGTTAAAGATGGACAATTCACCAGTTGAAACATTTGTGTGTATTTACATTTTCCACTTAAATTATCTACCAATGCTTGTATGACCAAGTATGAATTCATATTCCAGAGAAAGTAGAGGCTTGTTTCTGTGTTTGGAAAGGAGAGAGGAGTCCTTGATGTTTAAAGGAAGTGCAGAAATAGTGTACCAACGAGATCAGAGAAATATTTAAAGCTCTGGATACCTTTGTGCTAACAAGCTTCTCTGCCCAGATCAGAACATGCTTATTAGTGGGTTCTATAATATGAATCCTCTACTACAATAATTTTAATAATAATAATGAATCCTTAGCATTTCCATACTATCTTTCATCTTCGCATCTCTAAGCATTTTCTGAAGGTTTCCTAAATGTTATTTATTTCCAATTTGTATAAATATGAAAAATTATATTACTTGAGATAATTTGAACTTGCTCACTGAGCTTGTTTATTTAATTCAAGGTCACAGAGTGAATCAATCAGAGAAGCAGGAATAGAACGTGTATCCTATTCTGTGTTTTATACACTGGAGAATTTATTTTTCACAGTAGCATACACTTCGTTCTGGAGTGTTTCCAAAACACTTGGGAATGATGGTCTCTGATTTCCAGGTAGATGGAAGTTAATGGGGTGAGGACAACAATAGGCGATTAGATTAATTGTATATACATGCAAATGGACATAATACAGTGGGTGAGGTAGACTTGGCATGTAGTCTCCAAAGCATAATCAAGTAACTGCAAGAAGTATTTGCACCTTTCAGAGCCTTAAATATTAACAAAAAAAGGAAGTTATTTTTTAGTCCAGTACTAAACTGCATTTAGTTTTCTGGGTATTATACTTTGAAGTCAAAGACTTCTTTCCAAGACCTTTCAGACAGAGCTCTGTGCCCACACAGGCTTCCCAGATACAATCAAATGGAGTTGCCCACAATTAATTCAGTTAATTGACTATTCTGTTACCCGCTATCTAACATCCCTCGTATGGTCAGTACAAATGAAAGAGTAATATTGGAAAAAAATGCACTTCAGCAACTGAAAGGTTACATGAAAATGTAGTCACACAAAAAGTTATTGACAATTATTTAACTATATTCATAATGAAACAACTGTCTGTTGTGGGCACAAGACACATCTCTCTATTTGAAATTAAAACGTCATGAACTTAGTCAAACATTGCTAATGAAGAGCAGCAATCATACGTATTTGTGGGCTAAGAAAATTATTAATTTGACTAGTTGGCTGCTGACCCTAATGTCTTCGGTACTGTACATAGCTCAATTATGGCATCTGTTGGATGTAGGTTTCCTGTTGAAGGACAAACCTGTCAGTGCTTACCCATTAATGTTATAACTATGTAATATCAGTCCTTTGTAAGTTGGTGATTTTACAAAAGAAATTTAAAGAATTGCAAGGATTACTTAATAATGGACACTTGGTTTTGCATATCATTTTCAATGGATTCAGGCTTCCTTTGGCAGCATATAAAAGCAAACTACCAGTGTTTTGTTACCAGTATCTTAAAAAGTAACTCAAATACCTAATGTAGGGTCATAGCTGCTCAATTTCATGTTTTTAGGGCTATTTCTTTTTCCTACTGCCAGAAAGACTGCTTTTGATTTAAAGATATCCATCTCTCACAGAAGATGAGCTTTAAAGACCATATTTTAAGCCATAAGGAGAGAATCGGAACAGACTATCAATCGCTCCCAGCTATCGAATCTTCTGTATGTCAGAATTTTAACTCTTACACCATTATCTAATACAGACAATGGATGCACAGATAATCTCTTCAACCATCTCAGCTATGTGTCACATGCTTACACCCCATGTCAGTGTAAATTTTACTGTGTGGAAATGCAGTAAGTACATTGTAACATGATGCAACTGACTGACTTGGTCAGATTCACTTCTCAGCTCTCTAAGGCCCTGATTTATGCAGTTCCAGTGTAGTGAGTCAGCTTGGACTCCTGATGACCTGAAAGGGAAAACACTCTGTAAGACCTCTTGGTGGGTGGTGCCAGAACAACTCAGCCCCACCCACAGGAAGCAGAAGGGCGGGGCCAGGAGCATAAAAGCAGGGACTTAGTTGGAGCCTAGCAGCCAAGCAAGCCAGAGGTTCTTCCCAAGCTCCCATGGAGAAAGGTGCAGCTGCCCCCACCCTCTGAGAGAAGACTGGGCTGGGCTGCCTGGGCTGCTGCCAGGCCCAGAAAACTGGGCTGCCTCGAGCATTGCCAGGTCCAGAAGACTGGCCTGGACAGCCAACGCCCCTGCTGGACACAGCAGATTGGGATGCACCACGTGGACCTCTGCTTGTTCAGGACCCAGAGCCCATGGACATGCTGCCAGCATTGTTGTCCCAGGTGAACGCCGTAGAGCAGAGACTGTACCATATAGGCCCCTGGGGAAACTGGGAAGCAGCCCAGGTACAGTCGACATTGGGTTGGCTGAGCACATGGAGGTCAGCTGGGCAGTGTGTTGCGGCCAGGATCCCTGTTTGACCCAATGGCAGCCCGCGCTGACACTATTAGGGCCCAGGGTGGGATGCGGTTGAGTGGGTGGGCCTGCATCTGTCTTCCCCCTTTCCCCCCACGCCACTCGTTGCCTTCGGTGGCAGCCTGTAGGGATAAAAGCCCCTGCGCTTGTCGGCTCTGCCAACAAGGGGACCAGCCTGCTGTGGACAGGCCTGCGCCTTAAACTGTTTAAATTACTTGTATTTTTTGTTGTTGCCCCATCCTAATCAAGGGGCATGGCTTTATAAACTGCTGCCTCAGCCTCTGAACTGTTTAATGCTTGGCCCTGAGCTAGGGCCCGGGCCTTAGGACTACTATCCAACTAGGCAGTAGGCCAACGACCCACCTTACTTGTTGGTGAGCCAGTCCTGAAGCAGGGATTCCCGGGCACATTAACTAGTCAATCCATGGTGTAGTTAGTCAGCTTGGCCTTCCTCCAGACAGAGACCAGTGCATCCAGCCATATACAGGATGGGATTTAGGCATATGATTAAGATCTGTTTAAGCATCTGAGTAACTTTGATGGGATTACTCACATCCTTAAAGTTATGACCCTAAAAACCTTACAGAACTGACTTTTTTTTCTCCTCAAGATGTCCCCAAATAAACACGGTGGAGAGCCTCTGCCTTAAACCGTATGATACAAGCAGAAGAAAGTGTAGTTTGGGTTAAGAGGCTAATCAGTTAACCGATAAGTTGATGCATATCATTTTTTGTCACTAGTTAAACTCTGCCCTCCCAGGGAGACAACTGCCCTGCACTGTGGAATCTGCAGGCATGCACCGACTCCCAGCCCCATGCCCAGGAAACAGGGCCAATGCCCGGGGATTAGGGCTGGCAGAATTCGCAGTGTGGGGCAGCCAGCTCCCCAGGAGCGAGGCTGGTAGCTGGTGCACTCCGGCAGCTGGCTTATATTTCAGAGCATGGGGCTGCCAACTCCATGGAAATGGTGCTAGCAGAACCCACAGCAGAGTGGCAACCTAGGAGCCAGCATGCACCTGCAGAGCCCACAGTACGGGGCAGCTGGCTCCTTGGGAACCACAGTGGCACTCCTTCACCATCCTTCCCTCCCTACACCTGCTGTATATTAGAATTTTTAATGGTTAGGATTTGTAATGGTTATGTAGATACCATTTTAAAAGATTTTTTTTTTACACCCCTAATCTGGGTTGTTTTAATCTGTGTCCTAAATCACAACCTGGAGGAACAGTCATGTTCAGAGAGTGAAATGGACCCAAATAGCAATCCAGAGCTGGAATATAGTCCTGTTGTGCAGTAAGTAGATTGGCAAGACTTGCACTCACACTGCCATACAGATGGTATTTGTCAATTTGCTCAGGCATAGATGGGAGGGGAGGATTGTTATAGCTGCTATTGATGAACACCAAGCTCAGAATGTCTGATGACAGGTTGCTATTTCACACTTTTCAGTTTTGTTTCAACAGAAATTCAGTATGTTGTTTCACTAAACAACTTTCTCTAGTCTACGTAGCAGAAACAAATGCATTTATGTACCAGAAGTGTTCTCATATGGATATAAAATATATCATGGTTTTAGTAAGTGTCTGAGATTTATTAGAGGTGAATTGCACTTCATGAACTGGAAAGAAAAAAGAAGTCTGTCATGAATAACTTTCACAATCATGTAGATAGATTGTGAATTAGCTTTCAAGATGCCACATGTAGCTGATTTTATACAAGATTGTTCTCTATGTCTTGGGGGGGGGGGGACATTCCATCATAGAAGGAACATGCTCATTACGTAGTCACGGCAGCATGGTGTGCTAAAGTGCCGGTAAGCTGTTTTGCCATAAATTCCATTTGGAAACCAGCAGTCTTTTCTTGAAGCAAAGGATCCTGCCCAAGGTTCTTCCTGAGCTGTAGGCTGAATCCGGTGGCCTAGATCGGACCCATGGGCTATATTTTGCTTGTCCCTAGTCCAGTCTGTTCTTAAAACCTCTAGTGATTAGGATTCTAGAACCTCCCTTGGAAGCCTAATCTAGTGCTTCATATCCTTAGAGCTGTGATGTTTTTTCCTAGTATTTAATCTAAATCTCTCTCGCTTCAGATCAAGCCCATACCATATTTGAAGAGTGTTACCAGGTCCCCCTTCAATTGCCTTTTCTCAAAACTAAACATGTCCAGCTTATTAACCTTTCATCATAGGGCAGGTTTTCTAAATCTTTTATGATTTTTGCTGCTCTCCTCTGGACTCTATCCAGCTTTTCCACATTTTTCATTGTGTGGCATCCAGAATTGAACACAGTACTCCTGCAGAGTAGAATGGGACAGTTGCCTCTAGCCTTCTTTCCCTCGTGTCATATATGACACATCTGTTAATATACCTCACAATGAGCCTTTTTCACAACTGTATCACATTGTCGACTCTTATTCGATTTATGATTTCCTACAATCTCCAGATCCTTTACAGCAGTACTACAGTCTAGTCAGTTATTTCCCATTTTGTGCTTTTTTCCCTTCCCAAGTACCTTTATCTTTATTGAATTTCATCTTGTTGAATTCAGACCCATTCTCCAATTTGTTGAGGTCATTTTGAATACTAAACCTGTCTCCTAGAGTTCCTGGTGTCACTTGCAAATTTTATAAGCATGCTCTTCACTCAATTATACAAGTCATTAATGAAAATATTGAATAGTACATCACCTAGAACTGACCCTTGCAGGATCCCACTGGGGAGATACTCTCCCAGACTGACAGCAAACCATTAATAACTACTGTTTGAGAATTGTCTTTCGATCAGTTAGGCACATACCTTGTAGCAACTTCATCTAAACCACATTTCCCTGGTTTGCTTACAAGACTATCACGTGGGACAGTGTCAAAAGCGTTACTGCTGCTTATTCACATACACTAAGCTGGTAACCCTGTCAAAAAAAGAAAATTAGGTTGTTTTGTCATAATTTGTTCTTGATAAATCTTCATTATCTATTACTTATTACCCTTTTATCTTGGATGCTGACAAATTGTTCTGGTGTGTTTACAACTAGTGAAGCCTATTAATCTTTAGGTCCTCTTCGTTCCCATTTTTTAAGGATAAGTGCTATGTTTGCTCTTTTTTTTTTTTTTTAAGTCCCGTGGCACCTAACCTGTCCTTCATGAGCTCTTAAAGATAATTTCCAACTATTTCAAGATTACTTCAGCAGATTCCTAAAGTAACCTAAGATTAAATTCATCTGGCTTACTGACTTGAATATATAAACTTAATTTCATGTTTTTAATTGGTTCTTTCTCTCTTATTTTTCTTGCATTCGTGTTGAATTAACACTCTTCCTGTTGATATTAACTCTGTTGAGTTTCTGATCACTATAACCTTCATAGTGTAGACTAAAGAAAAACAGGCATTAAGTGCCTCAGCATTCCTGATGTCATCAGTTATTAATTCTGCTTCCTTCCTAATCTATTACCTATGCTTTCCTTTATCTTTCTTTCTTCTAGCTTTCTATGTTGTTTACTAGATTCATGCTTGTACTGTTCTTTTGTACTCTTTTTTTAGCAGTTTGTTCATACTTTCACTTTTTGTAGGATTCCTTTTTTTGTTTATTTTCAGGTCATTAAACAGCTCATGATGGAGCCATATTGGCATCTTAGTATTCTTCCTATTTTATTTGGATTTGAATACTTAGCAGTTATGCCTTTAATAATGTCTCCTTTTCCCTTAGATTTTCTTCCCAGGGGATTTTTCCTACCAGTTCTTGTGGAAGTCTTTTTTGAAGTCCATTGTCCTTATTCTGCTGTTTCCACTTCTTCTTCTTTTCCTTAGAATTATGAAATCAGGATTTCATGATCACTTGTACCAGATTACCTTCTGCCTTCAAATTTGGTAACAATTGCTCTATTAGATCAGAATCACGTCTAAAAAAGTTGTCTTCCTGGTCACTAAACAAAACTTGTCCCCAATACAGTCTAAGAACATACAGGAAAATGTTTTAATTTTTCAAGAGATGTCGGCGTAGTTTAAATCTCCCATTACTATCAGGTTTTTGTGTTTTGGATATATTTATTATAGAAATGCCTCGTATAGCTCCTCTTCCTGATTTGGTGGTCTATAGTTATGGCCCTACCAAATCACAGTCCATTTTAGTCAATTTCATAGTCATATGATTTTTAAAATTGTAAACTTCATTATTTCAGCTATTTGAATTTCAGTGTTTTAAGTGTAGGGGTCCTGACCCAAATAGGAGTGGGGGGGGGTCACAAGGTTATTGTTGATGGGTAGAAGTTGTGGTATTTCTGACCTTCTGCACAGCTTCTGGTGGCAGTGCTGCCTTCAGAGCTGAGCAGCTAGAGAGTAACAGCTGCTGGTAAGGAATCAAGTTTTGAAGGAAGAGCCACCACCAGCAGCAGGACAGAAATAACAATGTCAGTATATGGAATTGTCACTCTTACTTTTGCAGTGCTGCCTGTAAAGCTGAGGCCTCAATCAGCAGCTGCCACTCTCTTGCTGTCTAGTTGTGAAGGCAGCAATGCAGAAGTGAGGATGTTGTGTCATGGTATTGCTGCCCTTATTTCTGTGCTTCTGCAGCTGGGCATGATCTTCAAAGCTGGTCACCCAGTCAACAGTCACCACTTTCCAGCTGCCAAGCTCTGAAGGCAGTGAAGAGAAGTAATGGTGGCAATACTGCAATCCCCTTAAAATAACTTTGTGATGCCATTGCAGCTCCTTCTTTGGTCAGGAACCCCAATTTGAGAAAAAACTGGTCTCCTCGTGAAATCTGTGTAGCATACAAAAAACAGATTTCATAGTGGGAGCTCAGGTTTCATAGTCCTTGATGTATTTTTATTACCATGAATTTGGAGACTCCTACCATAACTTCATCTGTATTGTTTGCCCAAAGACTTTCAACCGATCTCTCTCTCACCTCCTTCTGGACCAAGTGTGTGTATAAATATATATAAAATACTGTATAATGCAACACCATCTTCCTTTTAGTCTGCCTCTCCTTCCTGGGAGAGCTCTACTCCTCTGTGCTAGTATTTAAGCCATGAGACTTATCAGACTTACATTACCAATTCTCAGTGATGCTAGTTAAATAATAATTTAGCTTATGTACTGCTGCTCCTTGTGCTTTTTCCATGTATTCCCTGCATTTGTGTGTAGACATCTAAGATGTTGAACAGAATCCCCCTCTGTTTTTGTTGTTGTTGTTGTTGTTGTTGCTTCCATGATCCTGTTATAATTTTCCATGTCTCCTCTACAACATCTAATTATCCATCATGATCACCTTGGTTTTATGCTTAACTTCGGGCTTTTGTCACCTGCCCCCTTTGATCCTAATTTAAAATCCTCCTCATTACTTTGGTAAGTTGTGCTAAAATGCTCTTTTCCCTTCTTGGTCAGGTGAGCCTCATATTTTTCAGGCAGACCTTGTTCTGGGAGCTAGCATTGCATAGTGGGGAAACTGAAGCCCTTCCATTGGTATCATCTGTGCAGCACGTTCTCTCCTATAGGAAAGAAATCATATGTCCATTTTCTACAGAAAACACTTTTGGGAAAGTGATAAGAAAACACAGTTCCAATAGTTGTCATATATGGTTTTGTTTACAGATGTGCCTTTTTATGAGAAGTTGTTAAGGTGAATGACCACTGTATGAATACAAGTGAAGGAGTATACATGCTGGCTGTGTCTACATTGGCATCCCTTTCCGGAAAAGGGATGCTAATGAGACACATCGCAATTGCAAATCCGCGGGGATTTAAATATCCCCCACGGCATTTGCATTTACATGGCTGCTGCTTTTTTCCGGCTTGGGGATAAGCTGGAGAAAAGCGCCAGTCTAGACGTGATTCTCCGGAAAATAAGCCCTTTTCCGGAGGATCCCTTATTCCTACTTTCAAGTAGGAATAAGGGATCCTCCGGAAAAGGGCTTATTTTCCGGAGAATCATGTCTAGACTGGCGCTTTTCTCCGACAAAAACCCCGAGCCGGTAAAAAGCGGCAGCCATGTAAATGCAAATGCCGCGGGGGATATTTAAATCCCCGCGGATTTGCAATTGCGATGTGTCTCATTAGCATCCCTTTTCCGGAAAGGGATGCCAATGTAGACACAGCCGCTGTGTGTGGTATCAATATATGCCCTAAGACAGGCATGTCCAAAGTCCGGCCCGCGGTCCAATTGCGGCATGTGTTCTGGTTTAATACGGCCCCACAGGTAATTTGGCAATATCTATCTTTTATGGCCCCCAACGAATCCATATGTATTGAGATGAATACATTGTAAAATCTCAGTTAATGTCAGTTGGTCTAAATCAGTTATAAATATATTTGGACACAACATGTATACTTGGTGTTATGTTCCTGTTCATATTTTTTTAACTTAAAAGTTGACAGACAACCTTTATTACCAATAATATGTAATGTACTTTACAATGTTCCTGACATATATTTCAGCTTCCTGGATTTTTTTTCATCTGGCCTTCAGATATGAAAGGCAGAGTGATTTAACACCTGTTTAGATTTGTCATCCATGTGACGAAATGAAAAGTATGCCGTTTGCAATAAACTTTGCATAAAATAGTTAATTTGCATTTAATTTTAATGGTTCAAAGAATGTCAGGCAAAATGGTCGGCCCTCACGCATGTTCACTTCATCAAATCTGGCCCTCTTTGAAAAAAGTTTGGACACCCCTGCCCTAAGACAAGATTGACTGCCGGAGAGAAGAAAGAAGTCAGTTGGAGCTTGCAGAACCTAGCAGTAATTTCCAGACTGGAGAAATTATTACTCATTCTGGGAGACTTCAGTGCTCAAACCAGCACATGTTGATCAAGTACGATCAGATTCTGAAACAGCATGGACTGTAATTGCAGAACATAGAGGATGTTGCATTGCTTAAGATGGCAATCAGTTTGTGATTACCAACATTTGATTAAAAAAAGAAGTAATGTTTACACATTGAAGTAGTGGAGTCACTACACAAATAGATTACTAGCTATTCTAAAAGAACCAGAGGAAGATGGTTAGTGACTGTAAGGTTCTCCCGACTAAGACTGTTGCACCCCAAGACAAATTATTGGTGATTAGCCATGACTGGCAAATTAATCTAGTATAAATTTTGCTTCAATGAAACATGCATCAAAATGTTTAGACTGTGCAGTGGTAATATAAATAAGATTAGTGGGACACTTAGATATGTAAATTAAAACAGCAGAAGAGTAATAGTGCCTCTTCAAGAATATATTGATCCAAAAACTGAGATGGTATGTGGACATGCTAAACTGTGTAGCCCACAATCATAGATTCATAGAGGATTAGGGTGGGAAGAGACGTCAGGAGATCATCTAATACAGGGCTACTCAACTTTGGAAGCCCTGAGGACCACAATGATACTCACAGCACATGCCGAGGGCTGCAACTTAAGTGTGGTGGCATATACAGGCAGTCCCCGGGTTACGTACAAGATAGGGACTATAGGTTTGTTCTTAAGTTGAATTTGTATGTAAGTCGGAACTGGTACATATTGTAGGGGAAACTCTAGCCAAACATTTCTCCGGAGCTCAGTTTTATTCTCCCACACCTCACTTCCCTCAGTCCTTTATTCTCAAGCTGAGGTGTCTGCTGAGAAAAGCTGCTCCGCGTCTCCCTGGTCTGCTGGGGGGAGCGCTAGCTCGCGTCTCCCTGGTCTGCTGGGGGGAGCGCTAGCTCACGTCTCCCTGGTCTGCTGGGGGGAAGCAGCTAGTGTGGGGTTGCCTCACCCCGTTTGTAAGTAGGGATCCGATGTAAGTCGGATCCATGTAACCCGGGGACTGCCTGTATATGCATGTATATGCAAATAGCTTCTTTCACACTGACAGGAATGAATAGAAAGATTAAGCTGCGGCACCGGTCCCAAACGTGGCCAGTGTGAGCCAGTCAGTACCTCTCAGGCTCTGCCCACAAGGCTAAGGATCCAGCATTTCCCACAATGCCTCCTCCCTGGGGGCTAGAAACACCGACACCATGTACCCGTCTGTTCTAGCCAGTCTGTCTGCTTGCATCTTTCAGTGCTCACCCCACCTGGGAGATGCCTCGCTGTTGTGGAGTGTGTTCCCAGTGGAGGCCACGTTGAAAGGATCCCACCCATGGGCCATGTTGATCCCCACATAAACCCAAACCGAACTGCGGGCTGCAAACAAATGGGTTACATGTTGAGTAGCCCTGTTCTAATCCAACCCCCAGCTCAAAGCAGGACCAGCTCTTAACTAAATCATCCCAGCCATGGCTTTGTCAAGTCTGGCCTTAAAAATCTCTAAGGTGGAGATTCCATTACCTCCCCACATAGCTCATTCCAGTGCTTCTCAATCCTCCTAGTGAAGTAATTTTTCCAAATATCCAACCTAATAACCCACACTGTAACTTGAGACCATTGCTTCTTGTTCTGTCATCTGCCACAGTGAAAATTGCCTGGTTCCAAATAAGATGCCAGCAAAGTCCCCCTCGTTCTTCTCTTCAGCAGACTAAATAAGCCCAGTTCCATCATCCTCTGCTCTTTAGTCATATACCCCTAATCGTTTTCTTTGCCCTCCATTGGACTATCTCCAATTTGTCCACATCTTTTTTGTAGAGAGGGACCCAACACTGGATGCAGTACTCCAGATGCGGCCTCACCTGTGCCAAATAGCAAGGAATAAGCACTTCCCTAGATCTGCTGGCAATGTCTTACTAATGCAGCCCATTTGCCATTAGCCTTCTTGGCAACAAAGGCACACTTTTGACGAAGCTTCTCATCTACTGTAATTCCTAGGTCCTTTTCTGCTGAACTGCCACTTAGCCATTTGGTTTCCAGGCTGTAATAGTACATGGGATTCTTTTGGCCTAAGTACAGGACTGTGCACTTGTCCTTGTTGACCCTCATCAAATTTCTTTTTGCCCAATCCTTCAACTTTTCCAGGTCACTCTGGACTCTATTCCTATTCTCTAATGTTTCTACCTCCCTCCCAGCTTAATGTCATTTGTGAACTTGCTGAGTGTACAATCCATCCCAACATTCCAGACATTAATGATCGGTTGAAGAATGGTGCAGGAAAAGTAAGACATGAAAGAGATGCCAGAAAGGGGATGGAAAATAACCATTCGAAAGAAGTGATTGCCACCCATATAGCCTCCAAGCAAGTAGCAAAACCAACAGTCAAGAAGTAAACTTTAGGAGATGTGTATAACAAGTTTGACAACTATCTTCAACTTGCCAAAAAGAAATATCATGCAGATGAGGGTGGGGAAGGAAGCGAGAGTGAACTCCTCATTCCCAAGGAACACAGAAGGCAGACTGCTATTCCTGGGGGAATTCTGTGCCACTGTGCATTTGCAGAATTCATGTGCTATGCAGAATTTTTTCTCATAAAAAATGCATTGTGCTGAGAAGTGCGACAGTTACACTTTTTTCCCACCAGGTGCTGTTGTACCAGAACAGAGAACAGCCTCAGCTGCAGGGAAGGAAGAGAAAAGGCTGTCTTCCTCACAGCACCCTGCCCATGGGACTGACTCAGGAGGCATATGATCTGAGGGTACAGACAGCACGAGCACATAGGGCTTCTGAGGGGCTCAGAGTGAGATTCAGAAGGGAAAACTGACTGGTGTGAGGGTTTTAAATAGGAGTGGGAGTATAAAGGCTGAGGGAAAGGGTGGCTAAGTGGAGGTGCCAGGAGACACAGCTAAAGGGGCAGATGTGCCTGACTGAACAAGAGAGGTTAGATCAGTCAGTCCGCATGGAAAAGGCTCGCCATCTCTGTTGTTCACTCCGTGCCATATTTCTCCCACCCACATCCTCCCAAGTTCACATTTAGGCTCCTTCCTGGCAACTACTTCTTTTTCCCTACGCTTCTCCATCACGCCTGACTGCCCCAAGCCTTTGCGCTGCTTCCAAAGAAAATATATTTCTGTGTTTTAGTTTAAATGAATTATTACTCGAGAGTTCTGTATTGATATTCCCAGTGAGGAATCTATTAGTCAAAAAACGTAGCCTGAATCTCTTTTGTTGCCTGCATTGTTACAGACATACTTGCTGACTGATATTTTGAAATAAATTGCCAAAATAATTGAAACAGACATGGATATATTGTGGTGTTTGGACAAATAAAATTTGAAGAAGTTTAAAATATAGTGCACAGAATGTTTTCATTTTTTGGCATATATTTCCCACAGAAATAGATTGCTTGTGACAAAGGACATATTACATAATTGACTGCTATTAATACCGTGAATACTGTGAGGGTCTGCTTAATGAGGAGAACCCTTCATATGCTCTATTGTCATCATACAAATCAATTAGTAAGAATGTCAGAGGCAGACGTCAGAACTGCACTGCTGAAGATGTCACCTGGAAAAACAGCAGGTCCGCATGACATCAGGATGGAACTGATCAAAGACTTGAGAGAGGTTGGTGTACACTGGCTCAGTTGAGTCCCCCACACAATTTGAAAAGGATTAAATCTCAAGAGAATGAAGAAAGTCTGAACTGCTACTGATATGCAAAAAAAAAAAAAAGTGTCATGCCTGACTATCCGAAGTGCTGAAGAATGAAGCTGTTGTCTCACTGCATAAAACTGAGAGAGAATCAAAGATAGCCACATTTGTTGACTAGTGGAGCCCATTGTAGGAAAGGATCAGTTTGATTTTAGAAAAGGAAAAAGGATGACAGATGGCATGTTTATTGCTAGACAGCTGGTGGAAAAGAAGCTGGAGGGAAATGTTGCACACAGTTGAGCTTCCTTGATTTGGAGAGAGCATTCAACAAAGTATGCAGGCAATTGCTGGTGCCTCTGTTAATTGGTGGATCTTGTTCAAATAGAGATAGGTGTGCAAGGGGGGACCAGGACAAAAGCATGAATGCCCTTTGGTGTAACCGAGAGTTATGAGATGAAGGTTGGGCTCCTCCAGGGTTCAGTGTTTAGTCCATTACTATTCTTAATTCTGATGGACTTTATAAATAAATCCAAATGGAAGGTGGTATGAGTTGATCTGGGCAGACAATATGGTGTCAAAGTGATTAATATTTGATTGATAGAGTTGATGCCTGGAACAGAGAACTAACAAACTATGTCTATAACATGAATAAAGAAAAGACTGAAGTCATGGGGGTTATTCATATGTAACCAAGAAAGATGAATATTAGCATTGAGGGCCAGCGCCTAAATCAGGTTTCTGTGGGTAAGTACCTGAGGGGCAGGTTAGTGACAAGTGAAGAAATAGATAACTGCAAGCAAGGCTGCTGGTCTGACTTGTGATAGTTGAGTTATTTATGATTAATGGAGACCCACACTATTTACAGAACAATTATGGTTAAGGCCAGCTCTTCTGTACATATTAGAGGCAAGGGTGGCAAAAAGAGGCATTTAAGTGCAACCTGAAGCAATTGAAATGAGATGATGGAAGATTTTTGGAGGTCTGTGGTGTTGGAGAGACACTGAAAGAAAGGAGGTTGAGATGCTATAGCTATGAATCAAGGGAATCCTGTTAGGGAGATATTTGAGATTAGAGTTAGGCAGACAACAAGAGAATTGCCAAGAAAACTGTGGATTAATTGTGTACAGGAAACTGAAATGCATATAAAGCAGGTAATGGACCAGAAAGCCTGGAAAAAGACTAATTCTGCAACCTGACCCCAGATAGCTAGGAAATGGGGAAGAAGTAGAAGCAGAAGACGACTTTGGGGAAAAAAAAACAATCATCTTTATTTTCTTTACAAATTACCAAAAATTGCATTTCCATCACCCAGATATTGGTACATGCTCGAGACAACTCCTCTTTTTTAAGAAATTAATATTTATATTTCAGTAATGCCTAGGAGTCTGAGCATCTTAAGTTAGAGATCAGGGCCCCATTGTGCCATTGTAGATCAAGGAAAACAACCTGAGTTTTCAATCAAGATAATGAGGCAAACAAGTTTCCATTGTGTTTGAAGAGAGAATGTTTATACAGTAGTCTTTACTGAGAAATGTGAAATTTGGCAGTATCATGACCTAGAAACCTCATGAATCAGGATTTCACAGGCCAAAATGTATTGCTGTTTATCAAAGAGAATTCTTGGTGGTAGGCATTAATACCTTAAGTATTGTTTCTGAATGAATTAATGAAATTCATTTAGGAACAACATTTCAGTAAGATTTTCATTGTGCTAAATGTAATCCGTGATCTCCAAAATCCTGTAACTTAGTTCACCCTGAAATAAATTTCAGAAAGGTAATATTCTACTCCTGCCCCATGTTGATTAAAAGTAGAATTTTAATTGTAGTTAATCAATCAATCCACCTGCCATTTTCACCCAGCATGCCAATCCAAAACAAATTGAAGCTAAAGAACACTTTCTTGTACTTGCACTTAGCAAAATCCACTGGAAAGTCCAGATAAAAATTTGCTTCATTTGTTACAGGAAGCCCATATATTTTCAAATATATCAAAAGGTCTTTTAATTTCTTTTTGTTCTTCAGTGGTTGGAAAGAATCATCATGGTTATATTAAAGCATATTCAGCCCGGTGTGTAGTAGTTGATTCCCTAATAACATTTTACCTTGAATATATTGCATACATTTGCACAATATTGTCTTGGTACTGTCTCTTAAAGTATGTCTTAATTTGTGTTGACTGTATAATAACATAAGATGCTTCTTAGATGAATGCTGTAAAATTTGCAACCCTTCTCATTTATCTGCATTTCATATTCAAGGATCTTTTTCCCATCCTGTATTACCATACATATTCATGTTGTGAAGCTGTTCCACTCATCTGCATTTTAACAAGAAAACAATTCTATCAGTTACTTTTATTAACAGTACACTTTTTGTTGTAGTTTTGGTTATTCTCTGTTTATGCTAATTCAAGTGGCTTATTTTTGAGCCTTGCAATTTTGTAGTCTCCTAGACTGAGTATATAAGGGAGGGTCGTTGTCTTTGAAAGAAAATTATTACAATTTGACTTTTCTCAGACAAAACCACAATTATCTGCTCTTTACATTTTCAAGGGCTTGAACTTTATGATGTAGTTAGGCATGGAGAAGAAAGGAAAGATATAATTGCTTTCTACACTCTATTTTTATCTGCTTTACTGCCAGGTGAAGCTTGTGTTTAAAAAAAAATCACTAATTTAATGCATTTTGAAAAGAAACCTGAGTTTGAGGTAAAAGTGACACTAACATGGGCCTCTCTCAAGAATATGGCCTTCAAAGAGCTCTAATTAACATGAGTAACAAAGCTGGTCTAGTATCCTAGTGGTATCTCTTTGTGTTGACACACCGGCGACCCAAATTTTTCTTTCTCTTCTTTCTTGCTTATTGGTCCAGCAAGAAGTGGGAGTGTTACCCTGGATGTCATTGAGGATATGATACCCGTATAACCAGTCATCCATGGTATTCATGGAGTGGCTGGCAGTCACTGCAGAGTGTTTAGGCAGTAGATTTCTTGTAGTGATTACAATTTACTTTACTGTATTAGTTCAAAAGACCTTAGGTCCCAAATTAAAAAGCACATACAGGCAGTCCCCGGGTTACGTACAAGATAGGGACTGTAGGTTTGTTCTTAAGTTGAATTTGTATGTAAGTCGGAACTGGTACATATTGTAGGGGAAACTCTAGCCAAACATTTCTCCAGAGCTCAGTTTTATTCTCCCACACCTCACTTCCCTCAGTCCTTTATTCTCAAGCTGAAGTGTCTGCTGAGAAAAGCCGCTCCGCGTCTCCCTGGTCTGTTGGGGGGGGGGGGGCGCTAGCTTCGCGTCTCCCTGGTCTGCTGATGGGAAGCAGCTAGTGCGCGGTTGCCTCGCCCCGTTTGTAAGTAGGGATCCGATGTAAGTCGGATCCATGTAACCCGGGGACTGCCTGTATTGAGTATTGCCTGACTCTGAAATGAACATAAGCTTGTAATCATCCATGAGATTCTTCTCTGATTTATAAAACATAGGTGAGTTTTCATGGTTTGTGATGTTAGAAGAATCCCTCTAGTTACTTGTATTCATTTATAATGAATGTGAGGGATAATATTAACCCTTATTTCAGGGATGGGCAAGATGTATCTCACGGGCCAGATCCGACCCACAAAGCTGCCCCACGGACCGCTGTGCTGGGACCCTCAAGCACACAGTAGCTGCTGTTTTAAACGCAGGACTGCTCCATGTGACTCTGGAGGGAGAGGGAGTCTTTGGGTGATCTTCCTATCCCCAGCCCAATCGTTAACTCCTATTGGCCAGAACAACCAGCCAATAGGAGCATAGAGATTGGCCTGGGGGACAGGAGAAGCAGTCTGGGGCTGCAGCAGTTTTAAGCAGTCTGGGGCGGCAGCAGTCAGGGAGCCCAGCCTGTATTAGGGGTACTCCAGGGCTTCTGGCTGGAGAGGCTTAGGTAAACGCCTCCCAGCCAGACCCTGCCTCTGGAACCTCAGCTCCCTCCCCCAGGTCACCATCCAAACCCTCTGCACCCCCTACCCCAAGTCACCACTCCCTCCCAGACCCTGTACCTTCCAGACCCTGTCTCCTGTTCTCCAGTTCCTTACCCTGTGCACCATACTACACCCAGTCTCCATCCTAGACCCTGCACCACTTCCACAGATAAGTGTGGCTCTTAACCACTTTCCAAAATCTTGGAATGGCCCCCCACCAAAAATGATCACTCACCTCTGCCTTATTTGTTTATTTCTAAGAAAAATGAAACCCGTTGAGGCTATGTAACCTGTGTAGGGGGCAATAATGAATACAAGCAGGTACTGCAGGCCATCAGAACAGTGAAAAATCTAGACACTAACAGGTTCCTTCCAGAATAAAAGCTATGTATTACCTTGTCAATGCCTTTGGCATTTGTATACTTTCTTGCTTTCCTTAGTCACTACTTTGCAGATATAGTCTCCTGATACTATGTTGTCATTCATGTAGATGCATAAAGTATATTAAGAAGGCATTCAAATAACTATAAAAAGATAACTGATGCTCTTCAAATACAAGCAATTCACTGTCAGTCTAAGTATGGCTTGTTCTCTTATCTTCAAGTGTACTATAAAAAACAGAGGAAAAACTTGTTTGAAATTTTGCAACTGTTCTACAGTTGTATGTGAAATGTATCACACTATAGTTTACCAATTTACTGGACAACTTTACAGAATAGATATTAGTGTGCAAGTGTGTTCAATTAAAAAAAATCTTAAGTCTAAGTAACATTCAGCAGCCACTGCAGCTAGTTTTCTGCCAGATAGAGACTGGATATTAGGGATGTAAGAAGTTAATCAGTTACCGGATAAGCAGGTGTCTCATCTGCCTGCTTACAAGGCAACCAGTTAACTGGCTTTGACAGGCTGGACTTTGCCTGTAGCACAATGGGCCCAACTGGAGCAGCTCCTCCCGTCTGCTGTGGAGCCAGAGCTGAAGCATGCAGCAGGGCTAGAGCAGCCCCCGTTGTGCAAAGGCACATTAGGGGCTGAGTGATAGAGCCAGAGGATGAGAAGCCCTCCTGCCGCAGCTATGGCGGGGAAAGGGCCAGGGCAGAGCCCATGGCAAGACTGGAGCAGCCACATCTCGCCTCAGTGGGGCCAGGGCTGGTGCACTGGGCAGGGCTGGAGGAGCCATCACTGCCTGCAGGTGAGGTAGGGCCATAGCTAGAGCAGCCCCTACCACCTGCAGGCACAGCCAGAGAAGTTGCTCCCCCAACCACAGCTGTGGCAAGGCTGGGCCTAGAGCAGCCCACCCGTCACACCATTGGCTAGAGACTGCTGTAGGGTTAACCCGTTAAATGTAGCATTTAATCAATTAACATTTTAAATATAAGTTAACATTGCACATGATGTATTGAATGTATAATCCTTAGTATTTATAAGTTTTATTTCTGTGTCTCTCTCTCTAATAAGTCAGTGTAAATATTTCAGGGCTGTTGCTGCTACAGGTTCCTTGCCTTTTGAATATAAAATCACCATGTTAAAACAAGTAGGATATTTTTGTACAATTAAGAATTTTTTTTCCTGAGGTAAATTGTAGACTAAAATTAAAGCACTACTTAGCTATTTTAAAACAAGACTTATCTTCTGGGGTTTAAAAGCAGAGCCAGAACACGCATTACCAAACACTGTTGCCCTGTATGAAAAGTTAATAGACACCTCTGTATTGTAATAAATATTTACAGTTTCCAAAATTTTGACCACTGTTTGTTTGTTTGAATCTCACGGGCAGATCTTTATGATTGTGCCGGACTGGGCCATGTGCCAAACTGGGCCAGCATGGGCATAGGAGAGCTGACAGAGAAGCACAAGTCAGGTGGAGAGAGCACCATGAGCTCTGATTCATTAGATTCCTCAATCACCATCACAAATATGCACCCATTTCAAAAGTTAAAGAATCAGGCAATTGCTGATAAAAATATCTTAATTTCCCGTTGAGGGAACAATGCAGATATACACGCTCAATAGCAACTCACAGACCCAAATGTCTTCCCGCTGGATAATGTGGGCTGGTGAGGACTGTGCCAATAAACATAAAATGCCTTACAAAGTAATGAATTATAGGGTGAAATCTTGGAGACTGTACGGCTACGTCTAGACTGGCATGATTTTCCGCAAATGCTTTTAACAGAAAAGTTTTCAGTTAAAAGCATTTGCGGAAAAGAGCATCTAGATTGGCACGGACGCTTTTCCTCAAAAGCACTTATTGCGGAAAAGCGTCCGTGTCAATCTAGACGTGCTTTTCCACAAAAAAAAGCCCCGATTGCCATTTTCGCGATTGGGGCTTTTTTGCGCAAAACAAATCTGAGCTGTCTACACTGGCCCTTTTGTGCAAAAGCTTTGCGCAAAAAGACTTTTGCCCAAACGGGAGCAGCATAGTATTTCCACAAGAAGCACTGATTTCAGACAGTAGGAAGTCAGTGTTCTTGTGGAAATTCAAGCGGCCAGTGTAGACAGCTGGCAAGTTTTTCCGCAAAAGCAGCTGCTTTTGCGGAAAAACTTACCAGTCTAGACACAGCCTACATGTTACTGCTCATACAGCCTTGGCTAATAGGATATATTTATTGTAGGAATGCTGGCTAGAAAATAGCGCTGTAGTGATTACTTCTAGAAAGGTTCTATGGAGACATATGGTTCTATGGTTTTTTGGGGAGCGTCTACCTGGTAACCCTAGCTGAAAGTCAGAAAGTTTGAGAACCACTACATTAGGCGGCAGGTAGGAGGAGCTGTCTTTTGCATTTTCTAGAGATAACAAACAAAAAAATGGTTTCTTTCCTTTTACAACTTAATATTTAATGATTTTATTGCAGTTAAAACAGCCTTTTAAATTCTAAAATGTGAGACGAGGCTATTATCTTAAAATATATTGAAGAAAAAAAATTGTTCTTGCTCAGAGCCAAAACTCTGAAGCTGGTCTATTTTCTGCTGGAAATATGGATAAACTTTCCTTCAGTCTCCTAGTCTGAATGTTCAACAGATATTTTTTTAATTACCAAATTAGATTTTAATAGTTTTAGTCAGTTGATGCATTGTGGTCATATGAAATTAACCTTGGTTTTTTATTGTTTATAATTGTATAGTTGAGAAAATATTGCAGATTATATGTTCTGGAGTACAGAATTGATACTTTATACTGAGGTGTTTTTTCCAACTAGAACCAGTTAGGAAAAAAAATTCAGCAGAGCACTGCAGACTATGGCTTATATTTACTATTTACTAACCGTGAAGAGGGAGGCACGTAATCTGTAAATAGGTATATATTTTAAAACTAAAACTAAATGTAGTGTCTAAATATAAACATTTTCCCTCTTCACCCCAAGATGTGTACTCTTGTTTAAAAAAAAAAAACACAAAAGGGATGTCAAAGCTCAGAAAGATTTTGTGTTAGTGAACGGCAGGAAAAAGAACTGAAAAGGATCAGTGAATCAGATGTAATTTGGGCTCTGTTTGAGATACCAAATCTGTGTTTTGCTGACGGCCAGTATTCCTGTTTTGAAAAGCTGCATAGGCATTTCTATCAAACAGAAAGAACTTTATCCCTATTTTCATTCTGGCATGCCTATTATGACTTTGTTCAACAAGCAAAGAGGATTCTGGGAAATGGAAAGTGGGAGACATTGTTTTATTAAAGAACTGCAAGACTTTCATTGTGAGTTTAAAGATCGAACTGTCTTGGGCTGGTATTTTCTTTCACAGGTTACTTTAAAAATATAGAGCCTTATATTGAGTTAGCTAGTTTAAGAGGAAACCAAGTGGCATTGAATGTGAAAATTTGCTTTTAAAAAGTGAATATAAGGCAATGTTTAGTTTCAATATTTCTCATTTATGTTTTGCAACAAAAATATTCAGCACAGCTGTACTTTTTAAAAATTAAAATCTATAAAACTGGACAGAGAATAAGAAAAATAAAAGCAAAACTTCTGTCTGTGTCTGCATAGACATCCAGATTGCCTTGCATGTCATTATTTTAGTCATTACGCATACACCATAACCATAGACTCGCTAATTGACACAACAGTGCTTAGTATACTCTGTATGATGCTGAAGATGAATATACTGTTGCTGTTTGGAAAGAAATTAGCTCTTACACTAAATGCTGAAAAATATAGCAGAAACTGGTAGAAAGTATTTTTGCCAAGATATTGCTCTTATAATTCATCCATAGTGTAAAAGTCTATAAATTCCAGAGACTAACACTTGTATTCTAGCAGAAGGTTTAAACTGATACATATCACAACTTGTTTCTAAACCATTATATTAGTACTGTTTTCAACAGATGAGGTAAACAAGCCCTGGAACTTAGGTCTCAGTTCCTCAAATATTTTCTCCTTAAGTTAAGCTTTTTTTTTATTGTTGTTATTAGGGATATTTTTTTATTGTTTTACTAAAAGATTAGGGAACTGAGTAAGGGAGCCTTACAACGTGGAACTGTGGAAAACGGACCTACTAACGGTCCAAAACTGTGGAACCTGTAGCATTTCGATCATTTCAGACAAATAGTCCTGCTGATTTTGATTGTGTTGCTTCTGTGATTAACGCCATATCATCGTGAGGGACGGTTTTACAATCTTGCCCTGAGTTTGCACAAATCTGCAGAGCATTAAGTGAGAATACAATCAAAGAGCTATAATAAACATCTAAACTCCCATTGTATTCTTTGTATTGCATATGACTAATTGACATTGGGTATTAATCAACTTTAATAAGGATGTCAGAATGTAACACACTGAGAATTTCTATACATCAACTAGACATCCATGGCTGGCCTGTCCTAACCATCTTAGGATTGTGGTGCTATGGGGGGTTGTCACCATTGTGTAGACTTCTGAGTTTGGGCCAGCAGAGTTTCTCAACCAATGGTATGAGTACCCTTAGGGGTACTCGAAGTCTGTGGGGTACGTTAACTGAAATTTAGAGAAAATTGAATTTTTGTTTGAAGTTTTACAGTGCTTTATTATTTTTGTACTTTTACACCCAAAAATTTAATCACCCGGCTACGATTAAGTTGTTTAAACAATGTGTTATAATGGTAGAAAAACAATTGTGTCTCTGAAAACTGTAGGTACTGGGGGTACTTAACAATTTTGTTTTTGAAAAGGGGTTTTTTTTTTTTAAAGTGGTACTTTATTTAAAAAAAAAAAAAAAAAAAAAAAAAGGTTGAGAAACACTGGGCTAGCACATGCATGGTGCTAGGGTCCTAGAGATCAGGCTCCAGCCAGAGCCTGGAAATCTACACAGTAGTGAAGCCACACAGCCCATGCTCTGCAAGCCCAAGCTGGGTGGCATGGACCAGCCGCAGGTTTTTTTCTTGGCAGGGTAGAGATATCCTAAGAATATCAACCAAACTTTTTTAAAAGGGACTAGTGGATTAGTATGTTTGCTTTTATGAAAGCACTAAGGAACTTCTCTATGACAGTCCACTTTAAGGTGTCTCAAGTCAGGCATCCAAAAAACAGAAACAGCCAAAATGAATTAGACTTTTAAAGACACTTTTTCTGTAGAACATGGAATAATTACAAAATTTCATCTGCAAATTTGACACCTTTAATCAAGGTCTGAACCAAGACCTAATTTGGATGAGCCACTACTTTCAACATCCTAATGATATCAAAAGTTAAGTATTGGGCACTTACAGCCCACTCTGTTAACCTCATTTAGCACGGACACTCTAATTGACACGTTTTTTTCCGTTACATACTAACACAGCTACCCCTCTGAGACGTAATTACAAAATGTGTGTAATGGCATAATAGAAAGTTGCTACAAAAATAATTGCAAAACATGTTAAAAAGAATACTGAAATTGGAGCACCTATGAAAGATACAATGAAAAGTTTAAGTATAACATTTAAGTATGGTTATAATCAGAGAAGTGACTGTTTAAATATGACCTAATATTTTATATTTATTCTCCAATGAATAATTTTCTTGCCATATTTGCTCATATTACAAGTGAAGACAGGATTATTTTTAAATGCAATTACCGTAGCTCATTCTGTTGTCCAAAAATGAAACTTGTTTTTTTCTGCTATGTTCATCATCTGATTTCAGAATCTTTATCACTGGTGATGCATAAAGCAGGCTAGAATATACTTCTTCATTGCTACAATAATCCTACACTGCTGATAGTAGAAAAAAAATAACTTTATATATTACTTGAAGATTACCTACATTTGTATTGAAGGATATCTCCTTGGCATTTCTTGTGTCAAACTGGAATAGCACAAGTTGAAATATGAGTAGTTCTATTCAGATGCTTAAATTGGAAGTAATGGATTGGATCCCCTTGCAAAGAAAATCTGAAGAAAATACAGGGTTGTACAAAACAGTGTATTTTATTTTTAAAAACTATTTTTTCCAGTTTTCCTATCCACTAACGTGGGAAGTTCTACTAAATAGCCCTTGCATTTTAGAAACCTTACAATGCTTAGATATTAAAAATTGTTAGTCTGTATAAGTGCCCCTAAATGCTTTTTTACACCATTTGGATGTCCCTGGTCTGGCATCCTTGCCGGACGAGGGGAGGTCCTCTGTCACAAGCCCCCTAACCCGCTGCCCCTCAGCACTGCTGGCACCGCTACCACCCCAGTCAGTACTGGCAGCTCCACAGCTGCCACCCCTAGTCTTGCCAGGCTGCCCTCCATGGTATCTGGCCCTGAGCTGATGTCCCAGGCTACTGCAGGCTCTGGCCTTGTGCTGTACCAGGCTGCTAGTCCCATTGATCTCGCCCCAGCTGGGCTGCTGGCCCTCCTGTCGCTATGTCCCTGGGGCTCTTTGTACCAGGAATGTATGTAAATAGCACTTGGAAATTATAATTTCCAAAATATCCACTAAGTGGACATTAGCTCTGAGGATAACATTAAGCTAAGATAAATAATTTTTTAATATAAATTAAAGCAAATGTTGAATCGTTTTTCTCTCTGTCTTGCAAACATGCATTCTCACATTTTAAAGCTAAAAATCCAAATAGCAAGCCACCACACTGACTGTTGTGGGAGCAGCACGAAGGAAGCTTATTAACATTTAGTATGAAAGTATCTTTAGTGATTATATAATACAGAATAATCCTTACACTCTTTTCTCAGTCGTTAGTTAAAACTCTCATTGATTTCAGTAGGAGTTTTGAATGAGAGAGGATCACAGGAGTAGGCTGTTAAATTGCAAACCAATATTTTAACGGAGCAACTGAAAATATATTTCAGTTGTAAAAGAAATTATGCTAGTTAATTGAAGGTTACTACTAAGGTACATGAGAGTAAAGATGTGTTTTACAGATATTATGAATCATTCATTTCATTAGACATGAGTATGTGAATGGTTTAGTTCTCCAGCGTACTCTTAAGTAAAACTGCATGTTTAGTAGTACTTCACGTTTTGTATACTACACATTAAGACATAGGTTTTTGTTAATTGCATACAAGGAAATTTTATTTGAGAGTTTTATTCAATACCACAGAGACTCAGGAATTTATCTTATCTTTTCATGGTTGTAGAGGTTAAATTTTTTCCCTCTTAGGCCACAAATATATATTGGTTTTAGTTGGCATATAATAAAAGCAATCCTCAATGAGTAAATTTTATTTAGTCTCTAACAATCATATGGATTATCTTTTAAAATACGCCATATTGAACAACAAAATAATAATACAAATAATAATGACAAATTATAAATAATGCCTCTGGATTAAGGCCTGTATTCTGCAAATACTCACACTCAGAAATAACTTTAAATCAGGGGAAAACAATAAGCAGCCCACGGGATTCGGTTTGCCAGGTTTAGCCATCGGTGGGCCGCCGGCACTATCTTTACCTGCTCTTCCACAGGTATGCTACTTCCCACAACTCCCACTGGCTGTAGATTGCTGTTCTCTGCTAACATGAGCTGAAAGGTGTCATATCTGCAGATACACAGGTAAATTGTCCTGTGGGCCATTTATTGCCCACCTATGCTTTAAACCAGTGTTTCTCAAAGTGGTCTGCAGACCCACTCTGAGAGAGCTGCTACAAGGCCGCTTCAGTTTGTTTACTTGCTGGCTTCAGACCACAGAGCCTTGCAGCTCCCATTGGCTGCAGTTCACCGTTTGCAGCCAAGGGGAGCCGCAGGAAGCCGCATGAATATTCACAAGGTTAAACTATGAGCATAAGTGTTGGTAGGACTGTGACGTAAGACTTTTTGAAATCTTAAGTTTCAGCCTTTCATAATTAAGCTGCTTCCTTTAACTTGAAAAGATTTATATTTGACTTATTTATGTCAATAAATAAATAAATTAATAAAGAACAATAAAAGACTATATGAACATCTGGTATTTTTCTTGGCACTGAAACAACAATATGCAGTAAAAATATAGCTGAGAAATCTTTTTAAAGTGAAATATATCCTTTATGTATTTTTGAAAGGAACTTTATTTTGGAAATATGCATCCCTTTCAAGATGTTTGGAACATGATTAGTACCAGCACTGTCTATTCTCAATGAAAAATGTTTCCTTGCTACTTCTACAAAAACTCACTTCAAATTAGCATCGAAAGCAAATAATTAGGTTTCCATCTTTGTTGATACCAGTTGAGCACTGAAAAATTAAACAAACTAAGCTGAATCAAATTTACAAGACAGTTAGCCATATAGTTGGGGGAATGGTAGCTACTGCTCAACCTGTACTCTGTCAAAGTAATTTAATTATGAACAGTTATACTTCTCTGTAATTTGTTAATATGTGTTCTTTGCAGATGGAGAATAATTCTGCCAGGGCACTGACAATTTTATACATTTTTAGCAGTGTGCTGTCAAAAGACAGCCATTTTCATTGAACCTTAGAACGTATAGTTGCCTGGAGGAAGAATATCAATGAACCAGGTAGTATCTTTATTTTTTTATTTTTTAAAAAGTTATTAGGATCTATATGAGAGAAGGTCTGGTGAAAATCTTTAAATTTCTTATGAATTTTAGTATATAATTTTGGAAGCATAAAACTACTAATAATACTTTTAAAAATATTTTTTCATATAATTATATCTTAATAGTTCTTCTGAACCATGTTCACTGCACTGTTCATTTTAAATCTTACCTTTAAAAAAGGAAAAAAGAAATCAAGTTACAATTTACATTAATTGCCAGCTCCCTCCCACCCCCACATTTATCAGGAGTTGCAGGCTGGAGAGTGGGCCACAAGACTGTCATAACCGAGAGGATCTCCCGGAATAGGATCATTTTACTAATTGTTCTTGCATACCTAGAATTTGCAGGATATGCCGGTTGAACCGTAGAGATACTTTGATTGGCTGCAGAGGGAGCACACGCCTCTCTGTCTACATTGTGTGCAGTCAGCACACTTCTCACTTCACATGCCCTTGCTTTATGTGCATGTCACTTCAGTAATATTGCTAGGATAAAACCTATGTGGACAGAAACCAGTGAGCAACGGTAAATAAAATGTCTTGCGGGCCACACATAAAATCCCAATGGGACGCATGTGACCTGCTTGCCACAGGTTGCCCCTCATTGAGTTAGATCATGCCCCCAAGATTCACAGGTGAATATTCCTTTCCCCTGCAACAGGAGTCTTCTCTGAAGTAGGGTTCCAGGAAGTAGCCACAGCTGGTGGGGTGGTAAGGCTGACAAAGCCCCATGGGTCATGTATACAGTTCTGATTCCTTGCTGATCCTTTCAAACTGAACTGTTTTTAACAGAATGTCTTGCAAGGCTCCCTGCTTACTAGACTGCATAAAGACATGCTTCTAGTTACCCGGTCTATCTTCTACCCCATTCTGTTTGGTTGCTCATCTCCTTCTCTGAAATTATTTAAAAAATCATTGAGAAGGTCCTCCCATAGTTTTACTGTCCACAGAGCCATTCAGCTGATCTGATTATTTCTAAATAGGATTCACAGCTGCTCTTAATGGCATTCTCTAAAACAAAATGTGAAATACTGTTAATTTACTCGAATGCTGTTTTGAGGATATTGCAATAGTGTGGTGTTGCATTCTGGTTAGAAGGTCAGAACATTGATGTATGTTTAATTAAACTTTAATGATTTCTTTATAATGATAGAGTTGCGGTACCCAGTTATTTTACTTGATTTAGAAGACATGTATTTTTTTTTCAGCCAGGTGTTACAATACAGAATATGACTTTGCCTTGGTAAATTGGGTCAAGTAGTAGGGATAAGGAAATAGGAAGGTATTGGTGGGCTCAGACCTAGAAGGGGCTCCTCCACATGTGGTTTTCCTTGTTCTTATGTGTAATTGGGGATATGTTGCCCCGTGATATTACCCCTTCCTCCTAAAGAGCTCTATTTGTAAATCTGTGGCTTAACGTGAAAGAAGGGGTTGGCTGTATCTTATGAAATAGGTACGACTTAGTACATACAGACCCAGGGTATGTCTACATTGCATTCCTCTTTCAAGAGAGGAATGCAAATGCAGCTGAGTGAAATTGCAAATGAAGCATGGATTTGAATTTCCCGTGCTTCATTTGCATAATTGCATCCGGGAGCTATTTCAAAATACCCTATTTCAAAAAAAGAAATGCTGTCTAGATGCGGTTATTTCGAAAGAAAACCCTTCTTTCGAAATTACCCTTAAACCTCATTTTATAAGGAGTAAGGGTAATTTCGAAAGAAGAGTTTTCTTTTGAAATAACCACATCTAGACAGCGTTTCTTTTTTCGAAATAGGGTATTTCGAAATAGCTCCCGGATGCGATTATGCAAATGAAGCACGGGAAATTCAAATCCATGCTTCATTTGCAATTTCACTCAGCTGCATTTGCATTCCTCTCTCGAAAGAGGAATGCAGTGTAGACATACCCCCAGGGAACTTACTAGAAAAAATCAGTGAAGTCCTAAGATGTATGAAGTGTAGGATCTCTGCAGCAGCATTGTCAAAGAGCCAGATAAGGAAAGCAGGAGCCAGCAGTGCAGAGATTCAGAGCTTCTGCATATAGATAGCTTTGTCGTTCCCCAGATTCTGTGACATCTGCCAGGCGTGATGGCCGCTAAAAAAACGGACACGCTTATCGGGGGGGGCAGGGCTGGCCAGGAGGGGCGCAAGAAGCAGAGCTGGCGGGGAAGGCGGGGGCCGTGGGGCTAGACAGGAGAAGTGGGGGGCGGGAAGCAGGGCTGACAGGGGTGGAGGTTGTCCAGGGGCCGTGGTGCTGGCCGGCAGGAAGAGGGGGCGGGAAGCAGAGCTGGGGGGAGGGGTTTGGGGGCTGTGGGGCTGGAGGGGAGGATGGGGGGCCCAGAGGAAGGGGAGCAGGAAGCAGAGTTGGGGGGAGGGGATTGGGGCCGTGGGGCTGGAGGGGAGGATGGGGGGGACAGAAGAAGAGGGGGCAGGAAGCAGACTTGGTGAGGGGAGGGAGTGCAGCCACTGGCTGCAGCTGGAGTCCTTCCGGCCGTACCCCCAGCTGGCACTCCCTTTACTTGCCAGCAGAAGCCGGGCGGGGGCAGATGGTGCAAATACCAGATTGTCTGGTAGAAAACCGGACACCTGGCAACCCTAATGGCCATTCATGTGCCTTTTTCCTTGAAGAAAATTAACCTTGCCCCCAATTGAATGGTGTGGGAACTTCATGAATTATTCCTCAAACAGATTCTCCCCCCTCCCCAAACAACCCAAGCAGATTTAACTGCCGGAACGGGTGATGGAGACCTATGTTCCATCACAGCTAACTGCCCATTCTTGTTTAATTTTCCTTCAGAGAGCAGCTGCGTTAACATTTCTGTTGAATTTTCTGGTTTTTGAAAAAACATCATGAGGAGTCGGGGGGGGGGGGGTGCGTAGAAGGTCAAAGGGAAGCATGTGGGACACCCTGAATAATACAAAAGGATTAGTGAGAGAACTAATTTTATGTCATTTGAATGTCCATCCCAGTCCTTGGGAGTTCAAGTACCGAAAATTATAATCTTTTCTTCTGACAACTCTACTATAGTTACTGTCTTTTTTTTTTTTTAAATAATGTGGTGCAGAATTTAGCAGAGATTTCTTTTAAGAGGGACATTCAGATTTTTGGAGTCGTGTCGTCTGTGCACCGTTCATTTCAGTGTCTAGTTGAGCACTAACATGTGGCACAGGGACAGGATTCAACTTTTCACTATCTACATTTCAGCTCAACCTTCCTAATAATCCTTACACTTATGTTGCTCTTACATTCTAAAGGTCTCAAGATGATCTGAAAATATTAAAAGAAAATTATCAGTTATAAAGCCAGATTTCCATCTGATGTAGGGATATTAATTGAATAGTCGATTAATCTCATGCATTTTTATCGGTTAGTTGACTATTCTATAGTATCCGGAGACAAGGCCGGCAGCCAGCGCACTCCATCCCCAATCCCGAGGAGCCTCCTGCCACTCTGTGCTGCTCCCTCTGTATCAGAGGCATCAGCATGGGATGCCAGGTGGGAGCTGGTCCACGAGGGGAGCCAGTTTAAAAAAACAGTTACCCTCATGGACTGGCTGGCTGCCTGTTGCCTCACACAGCACAGCATGGGGTGGCGGCAGCCCCTGTCTGGGGAGCGTGGGGCGGTTACAGAACTGAGCCGGGCCGCCTGCCCACCTGGCTTCTTTAAATGCAAAGCCACAGCAGGGATAGGTCTTGGACATGCTGTGAGCCAGGACTGAGTTGGGCTGCTGGCTACCCTGCTAAAAATGTATGTGCAAAGAGAGGGGGAGGAAATGTGTGTAGTCTATAGCATTAACCTATAAGCTTTTGCTTATCGGTTAATAAACTACACTATGTACTTTACTTACTATTGTTACAAGTAACACTGAAAATAACTAGAAATGAAGATGATCACATCTTCAGTTGTAC
The DNA here is from genome assembly GCF_049634645.1 of Pelodiscus sinensis. NCBI lineage: Eukaryota > Metazoa > Chordata > Testudines > Trionychidae > Pelodiscus > Pelodiscus sinensis. The sequence goes on from NC_134712.1 coordinate 75,218,561, forward strand.
TTTTACAGTATTGTATGTATATTGTTTTACTAATTCTCTCTAAATCATTTACATGCAGTAGCTTTTAGTTTACTTTCTGAAATTGACTGGATTTAAGGTGAATTGCGTCCATTTTTGTGAAATAAGTGTATTCTTCTTCTTCTTCTTATTATTATTATTATTCCCCTTTTACAAATGGGGAAACTGAAACAGTAATACAGCATGTCAGCGGCAGACACAGGAATAGAAAGTAGGTCTAATACCATGTGTTGGGAACTGACCTCTGTGCTGTTACTTCCTTCACTGCTGTTAGCACTGGAGGTGCTGAATCTATATCAAGTTTGTTGTGATGATTGCCACGTATTAAAAATGTCCAGGGCATTTTTTTTCAGTCCATGATAGCAGTTTGACTACTTTCATCCCACTCCATCCTTTTCTATAATTTTAGGTGTCCATAATAGGAACAACAAAATGCATGTGCTTTTTGCACTTATTTTGTTATTCTCTGTAGAAAGTTTAATGGGGTTGCAGTGAAATCTGACTAACTCTGGATATGAAAAAGGCATGTCCTTTCTTAAAAAAAAAGATTCCCTTTGACACTAGTTCCTCTGTGTTAGAGCCCCAAGGTTTCTTTTTATTCCCCTATTACCTTTAATTTCCTTTAGATCAGCTACAACATACCCTTATTAGTGATAGTGATTTCAGTCAAGGTCAGAGATTGGGGGCTGTATTAGTTCTGCTCCTGTGTAAAAGGGGTGTTGGTTGTGGAGCACAAGATCTTTGTAGTGGAAGACAGGCAGTCAGACTGGGGAAAGGAGCTTAGTCTTCCTTCTCTGAAAGATGCCACTATTGTATGGGCTGAGCCATAAAATTCATAGTATTAATTCCCAAATAATGTGTGCACTTAACATATAATGGCAGGGAGTTTATTGTGACTGCAACAAATAGTCTTTTAAGACACAGGTTTTTGTTCTTGACCGTCTCAAACCAGCTCATGACTGAATTTAAGCGGGCTCTGTCTCTTGCAATTCTTACCTCCATGATGGTGTTTGTGTTTTACAGTGGGGTTTAGAAGCTGTGATGAAAAGAGAAAAATACAGTTTGAAAGCAGCGCACCAGCAGACTTTAGAGTACATGACGATGGTGTGGTATATGCAGCAAGAAGCTTTCAGCTTTCTGTGGAGCCCACAGAATTCGTCGTCTACGCTCAAGACAAGGAAACCCAGCAACAGTGGCAAGTGGTAGTGAAGCTCAGCTCTGAGCCAGCATTTACAGAGCATTCAGTGAAGGTAAAACATTTGCCTTTGGAAATGTCTCTGACAGTAGGTTTTAGACTATATCTGTCACTCACCTCCACATCTGACTTTCTGCTTTTGACATACATAAATAATTAATTGTAAAGCTTTACAAATAATGTTCCATAATCTATTGTTTTGTAGTCCTGCTAAAGTCATGGAAACCTGGATCTTTAAACAGATCCAGAAATCCTTTGTATTTGAACATTTTGTTTGTACAGTTTGAGATTTGTACCTGAATTTTAATTGGAAGTGGTCATTTCTTTATTTTAAATAATTGCTTGAGAGCACTGCAGTATTTATTCAAGCAGTTAAATTTAACCACAAAATAAGCAATTCAGTGCTAGAATCCATCAGTCAAGATTAGTCTGGAGCTGTAGATTTACCACAATAGTAGGAAAGCATTCATGGCATAGAGTATTGGGTTTGTATTGTCCCTTAGTAATCAAATTGGGGGCTGTAAATTATTTATGATTCCAGCATTACTTTTAGGAAAGATAGTCTCCCTCTGGTGGAAACCAATATAAGCCAAGCCAAAGTAACACAAAATTGAACCTGCCAATATGCAATTAACCTAATATACTCACTGTAGTAAAATATTATGTGATAATTATGCTACCCTCACCCCTTTCACTACTGCCTGCTTTTTACATCCCTTTACAAAGCATCTTTTAAAAAATTAAATACTCTTCATAGCTTGATATAGCCATTGTAAAATAATACAAATCAAAGACTTATGTATAGCTTGCATTAGGTTATGCTGAATATCTTTCTAAGACAAGCAATTGTTGTGAGGTTTTGAGACATTTAAGGACAAGTTTTAATAAAGAAGCATGTAGTGTCTGATATTAAATAAGCACCCTGGCTAGTCTGGTGCTACTCGCTGATAAGCACTATTCAGAGGGAGTGAGAATAGCAGAAACTGGCTTTCAGTTTGCACCTGTGATTTTTCACCTCTGACACATTTAGAAACAACTATTTTTTCTCCAAAGAATGTATTTTTTGGAGGGGGAGAGAATCTTCCTGACCAGACTAGCATGTCTGTGTGCACATATGCATCAAGAGCTAACTGCTGAAATAACTGCAGATGTAGAAAGGAATATAAAGGAAATGTTGACACCCAGCAGAGATTAATGTCCACTGTGCAAAGTGGGTCATCTACAACATCCATCATGGGTGACACAGGTTTAAAATAATTACAGCATTAATTCTATGCGATTTAATAAGGTCATAAATATTTCAGACATTCCTTACCAGTATGTATTAAACTTTTCTTAGAACTCAAATTATATTTTTGCAAACCCAGATCTCAATTTAATATACAGTAGCACATTACCTGAACTGTAGTTCCAATTAATGAGATTTTAAAGGCATCCTATTAAAATGCGTGCACAATATAACTACTATCCAGCTGGAATATAGAAAGTGCAAAGTCATTTACACAGCAGTACCAGATAATAAATTGCTTATCATTCCAGCTTATCTCCAAGTGGCATGATGAAGAATAAAGGAATTGCCATTATTTCCAAGGATAAATTAATAATCTTATTTATTTCCATACTGTACTGAAAATTCAATAAATAGCTTAATGAACATGGAATGAAGATAGGGTTGCCAGTTGTCCAGTATTGAACCGGACAGCCCGGTATTTGCACCTCTCATCCAATAAAAAATTTCAGAAAATACTGGACATTTAAAATGTCCGGTATTTTTTGTTTCTCAAGGCCCGGCTCGAGCACCCCACGGAAGGCCATGTGGGACAAGCTGGCTGGGGCGGAAGGAGGCGGGAGCAGCCTGGGAATTAAAGGGGCCACAATTGCATTTCAGCCCTGGTCCCTTCCCCCCCAGCTTTTTGGGGGGTGGGAGGGCGGTATTTTTTGTGAATCCATCTGGCAACCCTAAATGAAGAGTGCATGTCAGGCAGTATGAAAACTATTCTTCAGTATAACATCTTTACTAATTCTTATTCTAATATATGTTTGTAAGGATCAGAAGAAAATTGAAGAAATAGTATTTCCACGGCAACAACATAAGCACAGCAGTCATCTGCAGAGACAGAAGAGAGACTGGGTCATCCCTCCAATCAATTTACCAGAAAACTCCAGAGGGCCTTTTCCTCAGGAATTAGTTAGGGTAAGGCAATTAACAGAGAAGGCCGGGTATGATTTCAGAATTCCTTGGATGTCAGTTTCTAGTGTCATTGATCATCATTCTGCTTATTGAAGATTAAAGGACCAAATTCTGTTGACACCTGTACATCGGATATTGGAACTAGTTCTGTGAGCTATGAGCTCTTTTTATTCTTACATATCCCAAAGTAAATTTAAATCTAGACACCAATTGCCCTGAAGTAGAGGGAACCTCTACTGATGCAAAAGATGGCAGTTGTGACTCAGCCAGTTCTGCTGCTTCCTGCACTAGAATCTCCCCACTTGTGTGTTTGGGTCTGTGTTTGAGAGGTGGAGAGAGAGAGAGAGGCATGTCAGAGGAGGGAAATAAGGGAAAGGACATGGTTGATTGAAGCTACATTGCCACACAGGAAGTAGGCATCTATCACCAGGCATTCCTGCACCAGAGATGGGGGAGTAGGTATTCCACTAGTGTTCCCACACATCCAGTTTACTGGAGGTGGGGATAAGATGTGGGGGGGGCGAGTGCCAGAGTAACATAAACATGGCTCCACCCTATTTGTGCATTTGCAATTCACTTTCTTAAAGGTGTAGAAAAAGCTGCTAGTGAACAGACTGTACAATCAATTTCTACTTTATTTGTTAGCGGAAAACTCGGTTCAGAGTTCAGTATTTCTTCTGCAGTAACCATGTGTTCACAAGGATAAATGGTTGCAATACTATCAAGTATTATGAAAGAAATGTGGAATGCTGAACACAGATCTTGAAAGGTAAAATGAAAGAGACTATCTTGCAGTATATTTTAGTGTTCAGAAATCTTGTGCAATAGATTTGAGGGAAAGAGCATCTAATTGTTGTTTAGTAATATAATTCACCCCCTTGTGGGGGAAGAAAGTACAGAAGGGTCACATTACACTTCTGAAAATTTCAGACACGGATTTTCAGACCGTGTATTGTAAAATATTGAAAGTCTATTAGTGTTCATGCCTCTGCCATTATTGTCTTGTAAATATAATTAAATGAATGACAATCTACTGTTCTTCACTCTAAATTTTAGTTTCTTGTTCTGTTTAACTTACATAAGCCTCATCTTCTTGACACTTAGATTAGGTCTGATCGCGATAAAAGTCTTTCGCTGAGGTACAGTGTTACTGGACCAGGAGCTGACCAACCTCCAACTGGAATCTTCATCATCAATCCAATCTCAGGTCAACTGTCAGTGACGAAACCTTTAGATCGGGAGCAGATAGCTTCATTTCATGTAAGATTTTAATTTGCCATAAACCAGATTATCAAATCAAAGAGTAACATCTGCTTCAAATTTGATTTGTGCATCTGGCACAATTTTCTACAAGATGTGGTTTAAAGAGTTTATACGGATTGGAATTTATATTTATTCTACTTATTATACGTAATACAGGGAACTCCTCACATGTTTAAACAGCTTAACAAATGTGATTTACTGTATTTAGATAATTAAAAAAGGCTGAAATGTGAATGCTGTAGTTTGTTTTTCTGATTTATGCCATTGATTACAAATTCCACCGTATCGTTTGCCAGAAGTTTATTTTTAATATAACACCCTAACTTGCACATAATTATACTGGAATTGCAGCTGCTAAAATGTAAGAAATGGATGGGAAGAAAAGCTACCAGTTTTCGTTTTCAGGGCATATCTAAGCATTTTAATGGAATTATAATTGTAAATTAGGTCTCTCTGTTTATGAAAGCTATGTTCTTTGTTCTAAAGAAATTGCAAAGTAGACCAAATATTTCTGCAGCCCTAATAGAAAAAAAAAGTTTGATTGCAGAGCAGGAAACCAAGTTTTGACCTGAAATGGGCCTCCATTTGAAATGATAGGGGGAAAGAGAGAGTTCCTGGAGAGAATTTCCAGAGTAAAATAGCTATAGTGAACAATTCATCTGAGGAGCAAGTGTAACCCTGCTTCCTGGACAGAGGATTTGGCAGTTGTCATTCATGGAGTTTAACCATATTAGGTTGAAGCAGTTCTAAAATTCATCAGATTTTACCAAGAATTTGAATTTACCAATATAATTTGTTTTAGCTCTTTCCTTTTCAGTTACAGCTTTTAAGTATTATTGTCTAAGGAATTTTCTGACAATCTTTAAGACAGCGTTTCTCGAAGTGGACCATGGGTCCACTTTGAGAGAGCTGCTAACTGACCGCTCCAGTTTGTTTACTTAACGACTCCGCAGCCACGGAGCTTCGCAGCTCCCATTGGCTGCGGTTTGCTGTTTGCAGCCAAAGGGAGCCACAGAAAGCAGCAGCTTGGATCACGCTGATTTCCGCAGCAACTCTTGGCTGCAAACAGTGAACTGAAGCTAGCGGGAGCTGTGAGGGCCATTAAGGGTATGTCTAGACTACTTTCCTTTTTTGGTAAAGGGATGTAAATTGGGCGTGTCGATATTGCAAATGAAGCCAGGATTTAAATTTCCTGTGTTTCATTTGCATAATGGCGGCTGCTGCTTTTTTTTAAAATGTTTTTTTTTTTTTTTAAAAAAACCGGCAGTTTAGACAGGAATCTTTCGAAAATAAAACCCTTTTGAAAAAGATTCTGTACTTCTCAAAAAATGAGGTTTACAGGATCTTTCGAAAAAGGGTTTTATTTTCGAAAGATTCCCGTCTAAACTGCCGTTTTTGTTTGTTTTTTGAAAAAGCCCTGTTTTGACAAAAGCGGCAGATGCCATTATGCAAATGAAGGGCGGGATATTTAAATCCCAGCTTCATTTGCAATATCGAAATGCCTAATTTACATCCCTTTACAAAAAATAAGGAATGTAGTCTAGATGCAGCCTAGGTAAACAAACTGGAGTGACCCATTAGTACGCCCAGTTTGAGAAGCACTGCTCTAAGACAGGGCTAATCAACTGTGGATGCCCCGAGGGCCACAACGATACTCTCAGCACATGCCAAGGGCCACAACTTAAATGTGGTTGCATATGTATGCAAATATGTATGCAAATATATATGCAAATAGCTTCTTGCACCCTGAAGCAAGAGGCATGAATACAAAGCACTTCCCAACAATGCCCCAGCACTCCCGGCGCCTTCTCCTTGGGGGCTAGAAATGCCGACACCCTGTACCCAGCTGTTCCAGCCAGCCCATCCGCTTGTATCTTTCAATGCTTGCCCCACTTGGGAGGCTCTTCACCTGGAGCATATTCCCAGTGGAGGCCATGTTCAAAGCATCCCATCCGCAGGCCACATGTTGAGCTCTGCGTAAACCCAAACCACACCGTGGGCTGCAAACAAACGGCTGTGCGCCGCCACGTGTTGAGTAGCCCTGCTTTAAGACAGAATTTCCGGAACATGGTAGACAAATCTCACTCCTTGTGTCCTATAACTCTGTGTCAAAACAACTTCTGAGCTACATTTACATGTTTTTGCCTCCCAGATCTCCACTTCAGGATGCATTTAGCATTTACACCAATGGAGCTGCTCCGATACAGCTCCAATACTGTAGCACTTCTGGTGGAAACAGTCTTAAGCCTACAGGAAAGTGCTGTCCCAGGGTGTGTCTACACAGCAAAGTTATTTTGGAATAGCTGCCGTTATTCCAAAATAGCTATGCGAGCGTCTACATGGCAATTCCATTGTTTCAAAATAATTTTGAAATAACAGATGGCTTATTCCGACTTCTGTAAACCTCATTCTACGAAGAATAACACCTATTCCAAAATAGCTATTTTGAAATAAGGTGCGTGTAGACGCTTCACTTCTGTTATTTTGAAGTAGCCCCCCACCAGGGCCATTCTAAGTTATTCCTCTTGGGGCTGTAAATTGAGAGAGCACATCTACATTAGGCTGCCTTGGACTAATTTGGAGGCTTCCCTGCAGTGTAGACATGGTATTTTGAAATAAGCTATTTCGGAATAACTATACTAGAGGGCTACGTCTACACTGGCCCCTTTTCCGGAAGGGGCATGTAAATTTCACCTATCGTCGTAGGGAAATGCGCGGGGGATTTAAATATCCCCCGCGGCATTTAAATAAAAATGTCCGCCACTTTTTTCCGGCTTTTAAAAAAGCCGGAAAAGAGCGTCTATACTGGCCCCGATCCTCCGGAAAAAGCCCCCTTTTCCGGAGGCTCTTATTCCTACTTTGAAGGAATTAAGTTTATTCCGACTTAGTAGGAATAAGAGCCTCCGGAAAAGGGGGCTTTTTCCGGAGGATCGGGGCCAGTGTAGACGCTCTTTTCCGGCTTTTTTAAAAGCCGGAAAAAAGCGGCGGACATTTTTATTTAAATGCCGCGGGGGATATTTAAATCCCCCGCGCATTTCCCTACGACGATAGGTGAAATTTACATGCCCCTTCCGGAAAAGGGGCCAGTGTAGACGTAGCCGAGTAGTTTATTCCAAAATAACTGTGTAGTGTAGACATAGCCCCATTGTCTTAATAAGTCTTGCCTCCATGAAAGGTGGTAGCTGTGTCAGCAGGGAAGCTCTCCTGTGGACATAGCACTGACTGTATTAGCTTCTTTAAGGTATATTGAGTAGGACTCCCAAATATCACTTAGGAAGAATTAGACATAAACTTTAGACTGTTGAATTTTCAATTGTTAAGTGAGAACAATTTTTGCCATACCCTGCCAGCAAAATTAAATAGATACAGGCAGTCCCCGGGTTACGTCAGTCCGACTTATGTCGGACCCCTAGTTATGAACTGGGGGGGGGGCCCTAGTGTGAGGTGCCTCCCCCACTGTCGCCCCCTCTGGCGGCACGGGGGGCACTTCCCCCCAGCAGACCAGGGAGAGGCAGAGCTAGTGCACCCCCCCCCCCCCCCAGCAGAATAGGGAGATGCACCGCGGTCCCGCCGCCCACGTCCTCTGTGGCGAGAAAAGCCACTCCGCGTCTCCCTGGTCTGCTGGGGGGGGACGCATCTAGTGCGTCCTCCCCACCCCCCAGCAGACCAAGCTTTTCTCGCCGACGCCTGGGGTAGAGCAGCTGGGGGGTTGCTGGGTTGGTCCCACAGCGCCGAGGTGCGGCACTACTGGACCAATCCAGCAGCACCCCAGCTGCTCTGCCCCAGGTGTTCCCAAGTCAGCCGCTGCTGAAACTGACCAGCGGCTGACTACAGGAAGCCCTAGGCAGAGCAACTCTGCCCCGGGCTTCCTGGAATCAGCCGCTGATCAGTTTCAGCAGCGGCTGACTTGGGGACACCTGGGGTAGAGCAGCTGGGGCACTGCCGGGTTGGTCCCCGCAGCGCCGACGTGCAGCGCTGCGGGGACCTATCCAGTAGCGCCCCAGCTGCTCTGTCCCAGGCGTCCAGATTCAGCCGCTGTTGAAACTGATCAGCGGCTGATTCCAGGAAGCCCGGGGCAGAGCAGCTCTGCCTAGGGCTTCCTGTAGTCAGCCGCTGATCAGTTTCAGCAGCGGCTGACTTGGGAACACCTGGGGCAGAGCAGCTGGGGTGCTGCCGGGTTGGTTCAGTAGCGCCGAGGAGCGGCACTGCGGGACCAACCCAGCAGCACCCCAGCTGCTCTGCCCCAGGCGTGTCCGATTCAGCCGCTGCTGGTCAGTTTCAACAGCGGCTGAATCTGGATGCCAGTTCCGACTTACATACAAATTCAACTTAAGAACAAACCTACAGTCCCTATCTTGTACGTAACCCGGGGACTGCCTGTACTCGTCTTTTTTAGATTGTAAGTTAAGAATATTCTCTTTTCCTTTGATATATTCTTACAACACAGTTTACATAATACCATTCCAGAATTTACAAAAATGAAGCAATACTTGTTCCAGATGGATCACCAACAAACATTTTCTGATGGACAGAAGATCTCCATGTAGAATAGTTCAGGACATTTTCCACTAGCAGTCAGGGTTAAGAAGTACAAAAGCCTGTAAAACGTTCTATAGTATTATTATTCCAAAAGTAATTCAGGATCCTTAAATTAATTAGGCCTTGGGCATTCTGAAACCTGCCCTTCATAAATCTATCTCCTCTGGGTAAACTATTGAGACTATTTTTTCTTTCTCAACGCAAGACATTTCCAGAAGGAAAAAGGACCTTCAAAAATAGAAAATAAAAAGAAATTAGTATCTATCCTTAAATTTAATAAGCTCCTTTTGCCCTCAGTTACATGTGTTTTGCCCGTTTAATTCAGGCTCCACAGACTCCCCTTAAGTAAACTGAAAATTGAGTCTTCAAGATAGGGAAGTAATAAGATACTGAAATATTTCAGGGTAAAATGGTTAGTGTACAATTTCTTGTCTTCTGTACTAATGTGCATGTATGTTCAGATGTTTTGTAAGCTCACATAATTACCAATGACTTTTGCAGCTGAGAGCACATGCAGTGGATGTAAATGGAAACCAGGTGGAGAATCCTATTGATATTGTCATTAATGTTATTGATATGAATGACAATAGGCCTGAGTTCTTACACCAGGTCTGGAATGGGACAGTCCCTGAAGGATCAAAGCCAGGTAAAAGCAGGCTTTCTGTGTAAAAATAGTTTGTTTGGTTGGTTGTTTTAATTTCAGAGAAAAATACATTTAGAAGTAATAATGGTTTTGAAAGATGCATCAACAAAAACTTCAGGATGCTATATTGTCATTATCCCTAATTTGTAATTTTTATTTTTGGATGATAAAAATTAATTTAACAGAAAAAAGCATTACACGTGTTAGGGAATGAGTGAGAGACAATGCAGAAAAGGAAAATGGAGAAAGAAATATTGTATTTGGACAACAACCAAATATTTACATTATGGTATCCCCCATTCAAGTTTGGAATAATCTGACAAATAAGGAAGGCCAAATAACTGTTTTGCAATTTATTGTGGAAGATTAGCATGTTTCTAGGTAACTGATTAGTGATCTTTTAGTATGCCCCTTCCTGTAATAAAATTTTTCCCCTGACTAGTCAGGTTTTGAGCAAAGAGAACTCCATGGGATTAAAAATAAAACTAAAAGGTGTACAGATTTACAATAATGACACTGTATTTGGTAGTGGAAAAAATTGTTTGTTTTATCTTCTGTTTATCCTGTGACAGTTTTGAGTATTTATACACCCTGAAGATTTTTGTGTATTATATTCTAGCAGCCTACACAAGTGTCCTTTTCAAAGGCAGTAACTGCAAGAAACCAGTGACTCGGTGTCTAGGAAAAAAAAAACCTCAACGTTTTTTAAAAAAAAAATCTACAATAGTTTTCTTGATTAAAAAAGAAACACCATGTAATAACCTCAGAGAGTTTATAACATTACATATAAATTTTGAGATTATTCTCTGTTTTATATATAAAGTAACTATATGTAATATAATATGTATTGCATAGTAGATTGTGATCTATGTGATACAATTTATTTAGGTCAAGACTGAGAAAAACAAGAGTCTAAAATTAGCATCTCTAATAGATGCAGTCATGCAATTGACAGAGAACAAGTGCAATTGTCAACTGCATGTCATTAAGGGTACGTCTAGACTACAGGCTTTTTTGGACAGAGGCTTTGTCAACAGATACTGTCGACAAAGCCTCTGTTGAAAAAGAGCGTATAGACTACAGCCAGCTCTGTTGACAAAACAAGCCACTTCTTTGACAGTCTAGACGCTCTCTTTTGAAAAAGCACAGTATGGCTGCAATAGCGCCTTTTTCCGACGTAACTGTCGAAAAAAGGCGTTATTCCTCGTAGAATGAGGTTTACTGCCGTCGACAAAACTGCTTTCTGTCGACTTACTGTCAACAGTACTTGGTGGTAGTGTAGATGCAGGTATAGTTTTGTTGACAAAAGTCCACTTTTGTCAACAAAACCTTGTAGTCTAGATGCACTCTAATTACAGGATTGGGGCATGTATATGCATATGATAGGCCTAGATGTAAATCTCAGTAATACTGGAAAAAATTGGATTTGGAATCAATCTGCACAGCTTCAGGCTTTCTTCAGAACCAGAATTATGTGTTTGAACAACATCAAAGTTGGAAGAAGTTGAGATTTACATGTGGATACAAATTTTGTGGAAAAAACCTTTTTCTTTGCACTCCAAGGATTTTTTAGGACAACTGACATGCCCCACTGTTTCTTTGAAGACCTATTATGCCAAGTTCTTGAACCAACATGATTTTAAAACCGTCATGGTTGCAAAGGCAAAAGAAATTCTATCTAGAAAAGCCTTTATTTTGATTTTTTTGTTGTTACATTGATTCTCATACACAGTTAACATATACACCACATTTTAAAATTCAACCTGTTTTTACTATCGTAAGTTTCATTTCGCCCAGCAATTGAGCTTGCTATTTAAACTTTAGAGCCTTCATTGTTAATTAAATGTGTTTATGGTAGAACTGTAGCATTTGATTACCTTTTGGAGCTTTTTCCAGTAATAAGCAATTTTGATACTGTATAAACACCAGTGTTGTTATCTTGTATTATGTGCTCAATTGCTTCATTAATCCTGGGACTTAGGCCTATTCCATTTCCTTTGGTTAAAGGAAAGAATGTGTAATGTTTATCAAAAGAAGTCAATGTTTTGACCATTATTTGTGCTTGGAAATGACCTTGTGTAATTCAAGCAAACTGTTTATTTAATACTAATTATTTATTGTGCTGTTAGGAACCTACGTAATGACTGTCACTGCTATTGATGCTGATGATCCCAATGCACTGAATGGGATGCTGAGATATAGAATCTTGTCGCAGGCCCCAAGCACCCCCTCACCGAATATGTTTACAATCAACAATGAGACTGGTGACATTATCACAGTAGCAGCTGGACTTGATAGAGAGGTAAGGCAGACCTGAACTTTATAGGTTATATTGTTTTAAAAGCTGTCTGTTTACACATTTTTTTTTTTCAAATGTAATCTTTTTCCTGGCGCAGCACTGCCCAACCAGCGCTCCCTTATGGCTGCTTTGATACTGTATAAACACCAGTCCTAAGATTTGAAAACCAGGAATTTGGCAAATATCTTAGGGGTAAAGGATATTATTAGAGTTTAGTTTTGTGTGTAACCCTTCTGCCAGGAAGCACTGGCAGCAGCCAGGGCTGGGTTCAATATCTAGGGGTTCCTCTTCATCCATCCCACACAGAACTGGCTTGAGCCCCCACCCAATAGCCTGGGAAATTCACGTACCCCTGGGTGCCTCCGAGAGGCAATGTTTCCCCACTTGCAAGCACGGAGTCTGAGTGTAAGAAAGAAACTTTTAATGAAAGAGGGAGAGAAATAACGTGGCATTAACGTGGGAAAACACCACAAACAGGCTACGTCTACACTGGCATGAATTTCCGAAAATGCTTTTAACGGAAAAGTTGTCTGTTAAAAGCATTTTCGGAAAAGCACGCCTAGATTGGCAGGATGCTTTTCCGCAAAAGCACTTTTTGCGGAAAAGCATCCATGGCCAATCTAGACGCGGTTTTCCGCTCTGGGCTTTTTTTTCGGAAAACAGTACTGTGCTGTCTACACTGGCCCTTTCACGCAAAAGTCTTTCGGAAAAAGACTTTTGCTCGAACGGGAGCAGCATAGTATTTCCGGAAAAGCACTGATGATTTTACAGGAGATCGTCAGTGCTTTTCCGGAAATTCAAGCGGCCAGTGTAGACAGCTGGCAAGTTTTTCCGCAAAATCATCTGATTTTGCGGAAAAACTTGCCAGTCTAGACACAGCGACAGAGTTCATAACCAACCCATGAGTGAATGTCCCAGCTCAAGCGGATTGAGCAATATCTTTTGCCTCTCAGGCTCACAAATCCAGCAATGAAAGTGTCCCATTTGCATGCCCAACCTTTCTGTGTACCCCACTCACAGTGGCTGCCCTTGGTCAAGGCAGACCAAAGCTCCGAAGTGATTTTCAGAGCTCACCTCCCACTCTTGGGCAGGAGGTGGTGATAGAGGGTGTCTCACCCACTCCATTGGCCACTCCTCGCTGCTCCTGCCAGCCGCTCCACTGGCCACCTGCCACTGCTAGCTGCCCCGCTGGCTGCCTACCGCTGCTTGTACTGGCTACCTATAGCACTGGCTGAACTGGATTTACATAACCACACTCCAGATTCCTTTCCCATTCCAGCATGAAATGTAATTACATATTAACAGTTGAATCTTACAGGGCAGTTGGCTTCATTGGAAGCAGTGGTTCAGACCCTGCTTACATGTGTAGAATGTAAAGCATCAGGACTCAGTCATTTACATTCAGATGAATTAGCTCAGAAAGTGGAAGGAGTCTTAGAGTAAGGAAGATGGTGGGGGCAAGGGTCTTGCAGTGGGTATGGTTGCGGGGAAGATGATGAGATGACCTGGAGATGACCTTACTTCAGGCTAGAAGCAGACTCATCTTGAGGTTTCTAGCAAACGTCTTTATAATATGTAGGATTAAAAAGCACTGTCCGCACTAGTTACAAAGCATAACTAGTTTAAAGGTTTAATATGAAAACATTAGGGCAATATTTTACCACTTTAAGTAAGCATAAAGCAAATGAGCATAATAGTTTAGTAATGAGTTACCCCACTTTTGAGCACAGGTATGCTGTTTCTGTCTTTATTAAATCCATGTTAGTCCATTAGTCGTATGTCCTATGTTGCCCTTCCACTGTCTTCCCCCCCCCCCCCTCCAGTTTAAAGGATTTAAAATAAACGAGAAAAATGTTAATTAGTATTGTAGCAGAATAAAGTAAAAATATTTTAGAAAATATTTTTAGAATGAAATGTTTATAAAAGAGAGAACTTTAAACCATTGCTTTTATGTATTCTTGATTGCTCCTTGTAGGCTCTTAGTGGCTGGCTAGTTCCTTCCAGTCATTAGCCACCTACCCTAATCTGTTTTGCTAGATTACAGCCTAGCTGATAAATTACTCACTGTCTGCCCTGTCATCTACCCAGACCAAGAATCCACTGTCAATAAGACATAAAATGACTTTCAAATTTTTTTACAGCCTTTGAAAGCTGTGTCAATAAGACATATACAGAAAGCAGTAAAATTCCCTTTTATTGCTTCTTATAAAATATAATTTATTTTTTAACATTATTTAATATATTTATTTAACATAATAATGTTAATTATAATTTAAAATGTTAACCAGTTAAATGCCAGGCTGCTTTGGAGCAGCCTTCCCCAGCCCACTGGTTAAATAGTTACCAAGAGTAACCAGTTAACTAGTTAATTGTTACATCCCTAATTTAACACAGTTCCTTATGCATCTCTTTTTGTGAACTGTCCTGTGATCTGTATTTTAGCATTATTTCACTTACACAACTGCAACACAGTTACTCACCCTTAACAGACATGCTTGCCGGCTTGCATTCATTGAGTTAAAAATCACACGCGGGCAATACCGTTGCAGGACAGTGCTGACTCGGTCAGCTGAAGCTAGCTGTGTCTCAGGAGGGGCAGTGATTCTTCAGGAGAGAGGCTCCACCCTACTCCTGCACAGCTCCTTAGGAAAAGAGGGGAATGAGAAATAGAGCTACTCTCCTGTCTTGTGGCAATCAGGAGCTCCACATGAAGAGAAAGGATCTCACCTCCCCTTCAATTCCTGAGCTGCACTGCATGCACAGCACACTGCATAGTCGTCTCCTGCATAGCAACTTGCAGTACCTGATATGCTACAGAAGAAATCAGCTGCCATATCCGGACTTCCCTGTAGATCCTTAAACTAACCATCATAGATGCTTTTTACCCAAGTAGTTTGCCATTAATTCTACTCACTGATCTCTTTACTAATGTACAAGTGAATAACTGTAAAAGATGTTGGAAGAAATAAGTGCTTTGACATCTTTGTTGAACATTGTTGTATTATAGTGCCTGATAAATACTCATTTAAAATACTAGACCAAAATAAAGCATTTTTAATCCATAACAAACTAAAAACATTAGTATGTTTCCAGATGTTGGAAGCCAATGGTAGGCACATTTGGCAAGTTAAGAGTAAATTGTAGCTGCTCTAAAATAACTGGAGTGGAAAAGATACAGAGTGTCTCTTCTCAGACAGCGGCAGCCATCAGTTGGCTGCTTCACTGAAGGAGATGGTGTTGAAGCAGCCAAATAGTTTGCAGTTCTAATAGTGCTGTCAGAGGGATCTGTCTCAGGAGGGTGAGTTCTCATTCACTAGCCAGATGCTCTAACCCGGAGTGGGGAAGTGCATACTGCACTGTTACAGAAGTTGCCAGTGAATGTGCTGAAAGCGATTGGCTGCACGTGAATCGTGTTTCAACATTTCATGTCTTCCCCAGCTTGGGTACCACATCATGTTCCTCAACTTAAAGAACATGGGACATACTTCTTTGGATCAGATCCTTTAGCTCTATTTGCAGAGTAGTAAGGGGCATGTTAGCTTTACCAGCGGAATATCAAACTGACCCATAGTATGCAATGTTGGGCCTTTTGTGTATGAAGGAAAACAAAGGAACCTCCACTCACCTCCCAGGTGAAAGTTGGGGTGAAGGAGCCCCTGCAGGTTCTACTGGCCAGTTTCTAGGCAATGAGAACTGTGAAGTCAGTGCTGGGGTCAGAGGTGAAATACAGAAACCCATTGTCTCCCACCCACCCAAGTGGCACAGATACAGAGATTGCTTGCCCCAGCAGCTGGACACTTAGAGCAGCATGTGGGTCCGGGCAGGCAAGCAACCTGCCTGAGCACCCCCACTGGGCTGCAGGACATTAGCAATCAGGAGGGTCATGGCAGGGCTGACCCAAATGTTTGGCGGGCCAAATCCAGTCCATGGCCATATTTTGCCCGCACCTGATTTAAGTGCTTTCCTTAATAAGGATTTTTTTAAATTGGACCCTACGTCTTTTGTAAGCGAAAGTCAGATTCGAGTGTGTGCATGCTTATAAAGCTTAGGCCAGTATGTACATACTAATATCAATTAAGGGTGTTAAGAGGCAGCTAATTGGGTAATCGTGTAGTCGATACAATTTTTATCAACGTCACAATTAGTCAATAAGGGAATGCACTCAGAAGGACCTACCCTCTATGTGGCTCTACAGTTAAAAATGTGGTAAGAGCCAGTCCTGCAGGCAGTTCGGCTTCTCCTACATTTAAACTGTAGTTCCTTCAGAGTGCAGGACTGAGTAGGACTTGCTGAGTCCCAGCTTGCGCTGGGTCCAGCAGTCCCTGTCCGCAGGGGGTCCAACTGAGGATGTAGGATTTCCTCCCGCCTCCTTCCTCTCTCCCGCCTGCCCCCGAACAAAGGCTGCTGCGGCAAAGTAGCCCCTGGCCATGGGGGTTCCCAACTCCTCTCTGGGACCCCCTGTGGACGGGGACTGCTACCAGAGCAGCTTCCCCTGCCCCTTCCCACCACGTTGCTGCGTCTAATACAGGCAGCAGCACAGGTTGGAAGCGACACTACGGATACAGTGTTGGGGGGAACCGGCTATTAAACTGGCTCTCCCCAGCACTAGCTTCTGCTTCTCCCCCAAGAGAGGGGGGGAAATGCTAGTAGTCAACTAATCCACTACTCTTTCACATCCCTAATATCACTCCAAAATTTGAAAGCAAATGAGAAATATGGAGCCTTGCTAGATTTCTTAAAAATAATTGAGGGAGATTGACTCAAGATTTCTGTCTTGTGATTTCTTATCTTATGAAGTAGTCAGTTGCATACCTCCAATTTACAAGCTCGAGCACAGGCAGTCCCCGACTTACGCGGATCCGACTTATGTCAGATCCGCACTTACGAACGAGGCTTTTCTCGCCCCGGAGCTCGCGGGCGGCGGGACGGCCCAGAGCGCAGCGGTCCCGCCACTGCGTCCTCCGGGGCGAGAAAAGCTGCACAGCAGGGAGACCCGAGCAAAGCCGCACAGGCGGCAGGACCCCGCTGCCCGTGTGGCTTTGCTCCTTTGCCCCAGAGCAAAGCCGCACAGGCGGCGGGGTCCCCCGCCTCTGTGGCTTTGCTCCTGTCTCCCTGCTGTGCTGGGGGGGAGTCCAGCAGGGAGACAGGAGCAAAGCCGCAGAGGCGGGGGACCCCGCCGCCTGTGCGGCTTTGCTCTGGGGCAAAGGAGCAAAGCCGCACAGGCAGCGGGGTCCCGCCGCCTGTGTGGCTTTGCTCGGGTCTCCTTGGTCTGCTGGGGGGAACTCGCCCCCAGCACAGCAGGGAGACAGGAACAGAGCCGCAGAGGCGGCGGGACCTCTGTGCCTCCGCGGCTTTGCTCGGGTCTCCCTGGTCTGCTGGGGGGGGAGGGGGTACAGCTAGTGCGCCCCCCCCCCCAGCAGACTAGGCTTTTGTTGCGGGACGCCTGGGGTAGAGCAGCGGGGGTGCTGCCGGGTTGGTCCTGCGGGGACCTACCCGGCAGTGCCCCAGCTGTTCTGTCCCAGGAGTCCAGATTCAGCCGCTGTTGAAACTGATCTGCGGCTGATTTCAGGAAGCCAGGGACAGAGCAACTCTGCCTAGGGCTTCCTGTAGTCAGCCGCTGTTCAGTTTCAGCAGCGGCTGAATCTGGAGCCAGTTCCGACTTACATACAAATTCAACTTAAAACAAACCTATAGTCCCTATCTTGTACGTAACCCGGGGACTCCCTGTATATTTGGGAGTGGATGAGAATTAGTAGGAAATTTTCAGGTTTTTTAGGGTATCCTTATTTTTTTTTATATAAATGTTTTTTCTTTGGCAGTTGTCAATAATCCATTTAATGAAAATAATATTTCAGAGTAATAAATGCTCATGTTATTGCCAATTTTCTGCTGGAAGAAGAAGTGAATTTCAGGCAATAGGTATCACCGCACCAACCTAGGGAGCACTAAAGAAGTTAACCATGTTCAGAAAATGTTTTTAATTGTTTAATAATTTTTTTAATAAATGTGCTGGTACCAATCCAGCTAGTTTTGAGATCTAATCTGTAAGGCAATTCTTCTTCATAGAGCTAGCACTAAGCCACAGTCAGACCTGAAATAATTCCAGCAATGATTAAAGAATACAGATGCAGATCCTCTGGACTGTGTGCTGTTTTTAACAACATATAAAGTAACTGGCACTGGCATGTTGGGAAAAGTAACGGACTGTCTTTTTTGCAATATTTTACATTTATGGAGATAATCAAGGATGGAAGGGGAAGCATTTTATTTACTTTACTAGTTTCTGTTAGCCATGACAGCTCCAGTTTCCATAGTGATATCAAGAAGTTGCAGCTACATTCTAATACTTGGGCTTTGTCGCAGTAGAGCTTTGGCAGTTGTAAGCATTTGGCCAGAAATACTCCCTGGCTCAGATCTTGTAACACTCTTTGGGACTTACTCCTTATTTAGGTTGAACTACTATCCTTTTTTCCATTTCAAACAAAGCTTAGTCACATTCTAGCTCTATGGTAATAAACAGTAACTTGTATAAAGTTCTTTCATTATTCATAGAAAAAGTATATCATGCAACCCTCTCCAGTCACAAGTGATGTATGAAAAATGCAGGCACTTTAATATCTTTAGATGCAAAGTACTGCTGTGCTTCTGGTGGTGTAAACTTTGCTTCAGTCATTTCAAGTGATGTTAACTAGAATAAACAGTATGATAGGCTCTTTGCGTAATAAAGCACAATTTATGGAACACCTGCTGTCCTGCTGGAATGTTGTTTTTGTATATAACTTATGTTGATGTCATTTTGTGTTTTAGAAAGTACAGCAGTATACATTAATAATTCAAGCTACGGACATGGAAGGAAACCCAACATATGGTCTTTCAAACACAGCAACTGCTGTCATCACAGTGACAGATGTCAATGACAATCCTCCAGAGTTCACTGCTATGACTGTAAGTACAGCTCAGAAGTAAATGAAGGGTATGAATGTTTGTAGCCATTTCCAAGGAATTTTTCATGAATTAAATTGCTGTTTCACAAAGATTTAAATTAGAGGGGAATCTGTGCCTCAGAACATACCATAGTTAATCCAAAACTTAATAGTTTAGCTAAAGACTCAATCTCCCTTCCCCCAGTTCTTAAGTGGTTTTATATAGGTCTTTAGTTTGCTCTGTCACATTATTGTTTAATAATGATAGACTGCCAGCTGGTGTTCTCCTTTATTAAAGTATTTGTCAGATTATTTTTTTTTCAAATATATGGATCACAGGGAATTTTGACTAGATTGACTAAAGCAAGATGTCAGGAATCCTCACAGATTTTCAACATATGGAGCAAAATCCTGAGGTGATATAAATTATCACAGTGTAACCACAACTGGGCAGATTTGAACCTGGCACTTCTGGAGCTGTGTAGGAACCTCTACAACTTGAGCTGTAAAGCTGTAGATTATCTCTCACTCTAAGTGGTATAAGTGCCACTATATGGAACAGTGAGCCACACTTGGCTATGTCTAGACTACAGGCTTCTTTCAGAAGAATTTTTTTTGGAAGAGATCATCTGAAAAAACATCTTCCAAAAGAAGAAGTCTTTGCCCATGAAAGCTAATGCTCCAATAAATCTGTTAGTCTATAGGGTGCCACAGGACTCCTCTTTTTCCCAAAGAGCACTTTTTCAGTGAACTTTTGCTGTGTGGGTGCTACCTGCTTTTTCGAAAGAGAGCGTCCAGACTGAACGGACGGTCTCTCGCATGTAAGCTGTGATTACTATGGATGGAATGTCCACCAGGGCGCCTGTGCTTTTTCCTCTTTCCTCCTCTTCCAAAAGAACTCCCTTTTCCACGTCCACACACATCTTTTTGTGTAAGAACTGTTATGCAAAAAGGCTTCTTCATCATAGAATGAGGATTACCAATGCCGGAAAAACTTCTCTGTTCTTTCAGTTGTCTTGCAAAAGAATGCAATTGCAGTGTGCATGTTCCTCAAGTTTTGTCAGAAAAATGGCCATTTTTCCAACAAAACTCTGTAGCTAGACATACCCTAGGTGTGTGATTACAATAGCTCCACTCAAGACCGTTTATACCAACAGAGGATATGCCTTTTGGTGCACAGTTGGACTAAGATGAATACCAGTTTCTTGCTTTTGAGGAGTATTTCATGGTGTCTGTACAGTGCCACATTTCAAAATAAGGCACTATTCAACAAATCCCTTAACCCTCCTAGAAATGGGAAACAGCTGACGCTTTTAAAGACACGGCGTTGCTATTTCGGAGTACTTCCTGTATCCCCAAAAGAGCAACGCAGTCTACACGTACCTTTAGAACATGTTCTTTTTATTCATTCCCATACAAATTGGGGGGAGCTTCATCTCCCCCCCCCACCACCACCACCCTGCACAACCAAACCCTAACCTTGTTTTAAGTGATGCTAAGAGGAAGCTGCCTACCAAATTTGAAAGTCTAAGCGCTTACCATTTAGGAGGAGTTCTTGAACAAATGGATGGATAGAGAGGCTTGCTCACAGCCAGACAGTCTTTCTCAAATACACAGTAGACTAGAAGACTTAACCCAGCATTTCCTGGGCACTTCAGGACAGGGGGTTTTCTCCCTGCCCCCTGTTGGATCAAGGGGCAACAGGAGCTTTCTTCCTCCCACCTCCTGGGTCAGGTGGGCTACCTGGGTCTTTCTCACTCTGCCTGGCCACTCCTGGTCCAGGAGAGGGGCAATGGGGTCTTTTTTTTCCCTCTCCTCCACGGGAGGGTTGGAGGGACTGCTGAGGGCTTTCCTTCTGCCCCCTCCCAGGGCAGGGGACCACTAGGAGCTATCGCATAGGCGGGGGGGGGCCCACTTTCCCAATCTGGTGACAAACAAGATAGCAGTGCCCCAGCCTTGCTGGCCACTCTTTGGTGGAACAGCTGCCTGCTATAGTCACTCTGTAGTATAGCTCTCCCCTGTGCTCTCTGCCCCCAGTGGTATCTGTGAATATTGCGCCCTTCCTCTGCCCTCTCCCTTTCTATGTTCTGGAAAACAGTCTCATTCCTGGCATTTCCTGTTTTCCTGGCACAACCAAATCCTAGTCTTGGTTTAAATAGGCGAAGAAGAAGCTGCATACCAGATTTGGTGATCCTAGTGCTTACCACTTAGGAGGAGATCTTGAACAGACTCTCAGACAGATACATATTTCTAAAATCTATAGATACATTTTTACATTTGTTTTTCTTTGTTGTAGTTTTATGGCGAGGTACCTGAAAATAGAGTGGATGTCATAGTAACTAATCTAACCATAACTGATAAGGATCAGCCACACACTCCCGCCTGGAATGCAATGTACCGAATGACTGGTGGAGATCCTACAGGTCGATTTACTATTCTGACTGATCCAAATAGTAATGATGGGTTGGTAACTGTTGTGAAGGTAAGTGATACACACAATTCATTGAATTAAGCAGAGACAGATAAATGGGAAATCAATGAGAATAAATATTTCTGTGCAGCTCAATCTTGAGGCCAGTGTGAAATTTCAACTTAAAGTTAACGTACGTCATGCTTCCTTTTGGATGTTTTTCCTACTTACTTTATCAGGAGCAGTCTAAACTACCAGTTCTAAAAATCAGGTTAGCTAGATTTTAAATGGCAGATTATAAAAACTTTATTTGTCAGAAATAAAAATTAGGCTGTGGAAAGTCTACTTGCTTAGATGCAGCTTCAGAACTATCATTAACAGCTGACTGGTGGAGTAGTAAACACACTACTTTCTGCCTTTTGGTCAGCATTGGTCTTCCAGGCCTAGGGAAGCCTTTCCCCACAAATACAATGCTAGTGTGTTCTCATTGTACCCCTGATACAAAATAGCCAATCAGGAGGATACCAGAGTAGAAGGAGAGTGGAGTTGAAGATGAAAGAAAGGAAGCTATTCTGACTCTGCTATTTTTAAAACCTCATTCAAAAACTTTGTATAGAGCAGGTACTCCACCTTAATTCACCAGCCAAAAAATGTCCATTTTTTTTAAATGGTGATAAAAAGGCAGTACTACAATTTGAATCTGTCAAGAAGTAATCCCATTTCCTCTCATCCGTTTGATAAGCGTCTGGACTCTTGGTTTGTCTGGTTCCTTTTCGGACTATCTACTCAAGTAGGTGAAATGATATGAAATCCAGCACTCAGGCTTTAAATGCCTCTGTACCAGTCTGGGATATGGTGCAATTATTATTAATTTATCCTTTCAGTACCTTAGGGGGGGAAATCTGTGGCTTTATACTTCAATCTTGGCTCCATATCATGCTAGGTTATTTCCCCCCATACTATGCAATTGACATTTCTCGAAGATGCCAGTTATGTTTGTGCTAACAAGACACACTTGGCTGCTTGTGTGTCTTGTATTTAGACACATATAAGTCCATTTCAGATCTACTGACAGTTAGATATGTGAAACCTCTGAAAGAGCAAACAAAATGATATTCAAATCAAACCAGTATAAAGAGAATCACATTAAATCCCCAAGGGCATAATCTGCTTGAAATACTTCGTATTAAATTCTTTTTTAAAAACTGACAGAATGGAGGGGGGGGGGGGGCAGAATAAATCTAGATAAATAAATGCCATTCTGAAGAAATCCTCCCCAGAGAATCTCTAAGCACTGATTCGGTCTAAGTTGTCTTAAGGATGCTTGAGGGGGCAGAAGTCGGAAGGAAATTCTTAATCAGTCACAGTGGAAAAAGGAACATGCCCCTGGGGGCACCAGGAGTAGCTAAATCCACTAAGCATGGGTCAGATATGCTTTCATTGCCCCCTGAATCTCTTTGCCTGTGGATGTTACTAGCTGCCCTTAGCACTAGTAGAGCTGATGCAGAAATTGTCCTTAAGAGCTGCAGAATTCTGTATTTTTTATACATACTAGCATTTCAGTAAGTGGTTTTCTTTTGCTTAGGTCTTGTGACCATCTAGCTCAATATAAGCACTATACAAATATAACTTTTAAAGTATTTTTATTTGCATGCTAGTCACTAATATGAACAACGGCTAATATCTCTTCCCCTTTTGTTTTTGCCAGCCAATTGACTTTGAGACCAATCGGATGTTTGTGCTTACTGTAGCTGCGGAAAATCAAGTGCCTTTGGCCAAAGGAATTCAGCATCCTCCTCAGTCAACAGCAACTGTGTCCATTACTATCATTGATGTGAATGAGAGTCCATATTTTGTTCCAAACCCTAAGCTTATCCGGCAAGAGGAAGGACTTCTTGCCGGTAACGTGTTAACTACTTTCACCGCTCAAGACCCAGATCGTTTCATGCAGCAAACTGCTTTAAGGTACGGTGTAAAGAACATCCCTGTTTTATCCCAGGCTGGTAATCTTGAAACTGGGCCTAATCCCACAGCCCTCTACACAGGGTTCTAGATACTTGAAACACAGCAGAAATGCTGTATTTCTTAGGGGTTGGGCATGAAGTAATGAGCCCATGTCTTACATCTCTGTGTACTACTGTAATGTAGAATTGGAATTACGGGTGGGCTCTGAAAGTGGTGTGGCAAATAAATCTGCATCCAGTTCAGATTTGCAGGTATGGCAAATCATGGCATTATCTTCTGCTCATAGGGCTTGAATTCAGCAAGGCACCTAAACACATACAGAATTTTAAGCATACAGGCAGTCCCCATGAATTGAGTGGGGCTTAAATTTATGCTCATGCTGACAGATCTTTTTAATTGGGATCATAGGCTGTGACCACTGGGGCTCCATTTTAAGGCTACCCTGCATCAGATGAAGATTCATGATCCTGTCCCAATCAACTGTGGAATTCATGCAGGCAAAAAATCTTTCCTTTGTACTTGCCGTATAAAATGAGGCTTCATATAATTTTACTTTTTCTTTATTTAGGGATGGTCTACAGAGAAAATTATATTGACTGAACTAAGTTGCTCAGGTTGTAAAAATTCTGCATCTCTAAGTGGATGTAGTTAAGCCAACCTTGAGACAGAGCTAGGTCAACACAAGTATCTTTCCATCAAGATATTGTCACTCACAAGTATTGTCACCAACTAGGGCTGTCAAATTAGAATATGTCTACTATCTCCTCCCTCTTTTTGCACATGCATGCACACATAGTTAACAGACTTGAGAAGGCCACATAAATGGGTCTTATGCTGTAAATCAAGTAGGAGTTCCTATTAAAATACTTTAATCATGGTTGAATGTGAAATCTTTGTTTTTATGGTGAATAAGTCATACGTAGCTTAAGAAAACTGCGCATTTTACTCATTTATGAAGTGTACATTCACTTTTCAGACCGTTATATATATCTTATGTAAAAGAGAGTTATGTATTCACTTGCTTACTTGGCAGGGCTTTTAAAAGCTTTATTAAAACAGTATATGTATATCCAAAAAACTCAAGAATTCAAAGCTAAACAAACTTGGAAAACACAGTAATAGTACCAGATATATGTGTCGTTAAAATATATTTGTTATCTTTCATTTTTAAAAGCTTTTTGGCAGATCAATACAATTTTTTATAATCAACTATGCAGGTATTCAAAGCTTTCAGATCCTGCAAACTGGCTAAAAATTGACCCAATTAGTGGACAGATAACTACAATTGCAGTATTGGACAGAGAATCACAGTATGTGGAAAACAACATGTATAATGCTACTTTCCTTGCATCTGACAATGGTATGTGTTCACATTTACATATGTTCTGAAAGCTTTAGTTCTATATATTGTAATGACATTGTATTGTACTCACTTGAAGCTAACATGCAAAACAACAATGTAGAAATAAAAGTTCAGTTTTCACCATGGCAGAAGATACGAATATTGAAATTAATATACTGATCAAATGTCTGGAAAATGGGTTAGCCCATGAGGTTGCAAATTTTGCAGATGACACAAAATTATTTAGGACACACCCAAATCCAGAGATGGCTGTGAGGAAACGTGCATTATATATTTCTAGCTGTAAGCTAACTGCAGCACCTTGGGGGGGAAAAGGCCAGGCCATCATTGTGGATTCCTCAATGAAGACCTTACCTCTATGATAAGCTGCTCTTAAAAAAGCAAACAACATTTTAAGAGCTGGATGGGCACTAATAATAGGAAATACAAGTTGGAAATACAACCCTGATCTGGCATCATTGGGACCTGACCGGTCATGAATGAGAGAATTTGCCCAACCAGGGGAGATCTTCTGCCACCGGCCCCCAACTCCCATCGCCTGCTGCTGGCAGGCTGTCCCAACAGACACCCTGCCACGCCCTCCCCCACCCCAGCTGTTGCCAGCTCCCTGGGGTAGTGCAGGCTTTGGCTCCTGCTGCGGGGCCCTGGCCCTGTGACCAGGAAGCTGCCAGGGGACTCCAGTCCCTCTACCAAGGATCTCTGACTCCAGGCCCACGCTCCCGTGGGCTGCCATGGTGCTCCGACCCAGTGTTCCTGTCATATGCTAGGAGACTCCAGCCCCACGTTGCCATGGAGCTCTGGCCTCATCCCCAAGCTGCTGGGGGACTCCATCCTGTCCCCGCGCTGCCATGGGCAGATGGAGGCTGCCACAGGGTTCCATACCCAGTCTTGCACTGCCTCCAGCCGGGCTGCTGACATTGTTGCCCTGGCCCCTGCTGACTCTCCTGCCCTTAAGCTTCCAGGCTCTCTGGTCCAGGAGCATCCATGGTCCTGCTGGACAACAGATGTTGCCAGACCAGAGAATGCTGGGTTTTCGAGATATGACCTGTGTTACAATTCCATCAATCAATGATTTATCCTTAATCTAGAAACTGTGTTACTTACTGGTCACCTCGTTTCCAAAAAGGATTTTGCAAATTTGGTGGTATATATTCAGAACGTGGGAAAAAAATCTCATGAGAGAAAATTTTAAGAGACAATTAAGAACTGACATCATAAAAGTATTTAAAATAGTATAGGGAAGTAGATCAAAAACTTCTGTTCTCCTTTATTTCATAATAAGCACAGAAGGGGCATATAATGAAATTAAAAAATGTCAAGTTTCATGAAATCATACAATCATAGGACTGGAAGGTAACTCAAGAGGTAATCTAGTCCAGCCCTCTGCACTCATAACAGGGACCTAGCACTGTCTAGACCAGGAGTGGACAAAAGGGCCTCCACGGGCTGGATGAACTGACTTGTCAGGCCAGATCCAGCCAAGTTGAAGTGTGTGAAGTCTCCTCCTGCCCTGCAAGGAGTGCATGGTGCTCTGCTGCTGGCAGGATGGGAGGAGACTTCGCGTGCTTTTCCCATCCCCAGGCCAGTCAGTGCTTAGGGGTAGCTGGAGCGCATGAAGTCTCTTCCCGGCCTGCAAGGGGCTCAGCACTTAGGGTACATCTAGACTACACGCTTCTTTTGAAAGAGATCGTCCAGACAGCCACAACTTTTTTGAAAAAATTATCTGCTTTTTCCAAAGAGAGCACCCAGGCACTCTGGATGCTCTCTTTCAAAAAAGCCTTGTTTGCAGTCAAGAACGCCTTTTTTCAAAAGAGCTCTTTCGAAAAAAGGCGTTCTTCCTCATAAAATTAGGTTTACTGCTGTTGAAAAAACTGCTGCATTCTTTCAATTTGATTTCGAAAGAATGTGGCAGCAGTCTAGACTCAGGTGAATTTTTTTTTTTTTAAAAAGGCAACTTTTTTCGAAAAAATCTTGTAGTCTAGACATAGCCTTAAAGTCAACCGCCAGCTGCTGCTCAGCCGGCAGTTGATTCTAAGCACGGCACTCCCTTGCAGGGCAGAGGCAGGGAGTGAGAGACTTCATGTGCTCCCCCTCCCCAGGCCCAGATTGACCTGGGAGCAGCAGGGGGGAGCATGAGAAGTCTCCTCCCACCACCAGGGACATGGGTATCTAGAGGGAACTGCCAAGAACAGCTGGCGGTTCTCTTTTGGAGGGACAAAGACTTGGCGCACTCTCCCACCCCCAGACCAATCAGGGTCTGTGGGTAGAGAAGCATGGAAGTGTTCTAGTCCTGCCCCGTCCTCCTGAGGCCCCTCCCCTTCCAGGGCATGCTGGAGCCACTGTAAAAATTTTTGAAGTGGCCCCCGGTTAAAAATTATTGACCACCCCGATCTAGACCATCCCTAAGAGGTGTTTTCCTAATCTTCTCTGAAACCTATCCAATGATGGAAATTCCACCACCTCCCTAAGCAATTTATTCTAGTGGCTAACCACCCTGACAGGAAGTTTTTCTTAATGTCCAACCCAAACCTCACTACAATTTAAGCCCATTACTACTTGTCCTAATGGGTAATTATACTGTGGAACTCATTGCCCTGGGTCGTCTTTGTAGGTAGAATTTAACAAGATTTAAAGACGTTTTTAAAAACTATATAGATAAGATAAGAATACCAAGAGTTATGAAAGTAAATGCTAAAAAATAGACAGTTTGTGTTGGCAAATGTTGGAGATCGCTTAATGGCCTGGATGAACTACTGTTCTGGTCCAATGTGGCAATGCCTTTGTTCCTGTAGCCCCAGCCTAAGGCCCTAATCCTTCCAACACTTGTGCCTTCAAAAGACAGTCATAATGAAGACAGTGAAGGCAGTCCCCGGGTTACGTACAAGATAGGGACTATAGGTTTGTTCTTAAGTTGAATTTGTATGTAAGTCGGAACTGGCTCCAGATTCAGCCGCTGCTGCTGAAACTGACCAGGGGCTGACTACAGGAAGCTGGAGGCAGAATGGCTCTGCCCCCAGCTTCCTGGAATCAGCCACTGATCAGTTTCAACAGCGGCTGAATCTCGAGCCTGGGACAGAACAGCTGGGCTGCCAGATAGGTCCCTGCAGGACCAACCCGGCAGCACCCCAGGTGCTCTACCCCAGGGTCCACAACAAAAGCCTGGTCTGCTGGGTGGGGGGGGGCACACTAGCTGCACCCCCCCTCCCCAGTAGACCAGGGACACGGGGAGCAAAGCCGCAGTGGCAGCGGGGTGCCGCACCTCTGAGGCTTTGCCACAGCAAAGCCTCAGAGGCGCGGGACACCTCCGCCTCCCCGGCTTTGCTCCGGGTGTCCCTGGTCTGCTGGAGACGGTCCCCAGCAGACCAGGGGCACCCGGAGCAGCTTTTCTCGCCCCAGAGGTCGAGGTGGCGGGACCGCTGCGTTCTGGGCTGTCCCGCTGCCTGCGAGGTCTGGGGCGAGAGAGCCCCGTTCGTAAGTGCGGATTCAACATAAGTCGGATCCGCATAACTCGGGGACTGCCTGTACTCATGTACTTCAAGTTAAGCAAACGCAGGTTTGTAGCCTCTAGGCCGAGTAACAGATTTTGTTTATAAAGTCACAGTCCTGAAATAGAGGTATGTGGAAGCGCACCGCCCCATCATGAGCTCCTGGAGGCATTTTGCTTTGATGGCAGGCCAAAGCAGCCCCTGCTTTAAGTTTTCAGAGATTGCAGCAGGTACACACCAGTCCCTTTCAGTGGGCTGCACTCTTGACCCTCAGGGAACATGGACACTGCTGTCAACACTAGACTCAAGCAGTTCTTGGGCAGGCCCAGTCACAGTCTAGCTTGGAGTATTCACAGTTCTTTCAAAAGCACGTGTTAAGTTTATTAATAGCTGACATTCTGACATGAAAAACATTATAAAACAATTTGGTTCATCTTGAGTAATATGAGTTAGGGTTCTTAGTGTTTTAATGATCCTCAAACGAAATTTTATTTTTCACTCTAATTAAACCTATGTACATGGGTAGCTGAAATATGTGTATATAAAATACTGTAAATAGGTTTCTGATACAAAACAGAATCAGGATTCCAATTTTTATTTCTTTAAGGAATTCCTCCTATGAGTGGAACTGGCACTCTTCAGATATATTTGCTTGACATTAATGATAACGCACCCCAAGTGCATCCTCAAGAGGCTACCACCTGTGAAACGCTACAGCCCAATGCAACTAACATCACAGCAACAGACCGTGATATTGATCCAAATGCAGGACCATTTGCCTTCGAACTTCCAGAAACTCCTCCTAGTATTAAGAGGAATTGGACCATCATTCGTATTAGCGGTAAAATTACTTTGCACAACGGAAACTAATTATTTTAAATGAACTACTGCCTGCATTTTGTTTTGTTCCTTTTTGTCTGATGGTGGTTATTATTTCCCTAGCTGCTTGGATTTTTTTAGATTAATGTGAATGAAGTGTTGCCATTAGTGTGAGCTCCCTTGAGAATGAGGGAAAGATTTTAAAAATTAAATTTAGAAGCTAACTTTGTTCACAGTAATAAGCATGTTGCATCGGTACATTTAGTAACAAAAAGTTAATACAGAGTTCAAAAATCTGTACATTTTCTATCATTGTTTAATATCCACATAAGCAGTGCATTTTATTTTTACACTTAAAATATTTTCTCCTACAGGTGATCATGCCCAACTTTCGTTAAGAATCAGATTCCTTGAGGCTGGTATCTATGATGTTCCTATAATAATCACAGATTCTGGAAATCCTCCCAAGTCCAGCACATCTATTCTGAAGGTGAAGGTTTGCCAGTGTGACATAAATGGAGACTGTACCGATGTAGATCGAATTGTTGGTGCAGGACTGGGTACAGGTGCCATCATTGCAATCCTGCTCTGTATCATCATCTTACTCAGTAAGTACATAGGTCTTTGGAAAATTAGTTCTGTAGCTCCTCTCGTAGTATTTCCCAAGAGCAAACCTAGACAAATAACATGAGGCTTTTTTTCCCCAGAAGAGATTTGTGTGTGTGGTAATAGTTTACTCCTCAGCCATCCAAGTGCTGATACATATATTCCAGAGCCAGAAAGGACGATTGTGATCATCTAGTCTGACCTCCTGTAAAACAGACCATACAACTTCCCCAGAGTAATTCCTAGAGCATCTCTCTCTCAGATAAGGGTCCTAAAGAATTGCCCATATTCTACTTTTATTGCTTTAATGCAGTGTTTAATGCAGATTTTCTGATGATAATTACTAATACAGTCCTAAGAATCTCTAAGACATAACTGGCCCATGTGTAGACACTTCAGGATTGGAGTTTTCGGAGCTGCCCTATTGTGTTTACCACACTCAGTGTTCGTAAGAGTGCCGAGACTCCTCCTGGGCACAATGAGGGTTACACCTTTCCTCAGTGAGTGGCGAGCAAAGGTGAGGGGCTCTCTGAGGTCCAGTCACTCCTTGGGCTGCTTCAGGGTGTGTGAGAGAGAGCCAAATGATATCTCAAACACAATGGAATTAAGTAAAGTAATGTATGATTTGGGAAGGTGGTACATCACAGTCTCTTCTACAAGGCCTAACAAATAGCTAGTCATGCAAGAGCAGTGTGTGTGTGTTTATCTAAGTGCTGCAGAAAGCTGAAAGTTGAATTCTATTTTGTATCTAGTGCATTTGATGAGGGAAATAATCAAATGCCATCTATATCCACTGTAGTGAAATTAGACACTGTAGCTCTTTTACATGTATGGTTAGCTGACTTCTGATTGCAATGGGAACACAAGAAAGGGATTCACCCGTTAAGATTTTGCCAAGACAGAATATGCAGAATGATGCAGTGGAGTCATAAAGAAGAATAAACTTCCCATGCATGGAAGAGATTTGTGTAATAACAGTTTGTCCAGGAAAAGAAGGCTGTGCACAGAGATGATACATTAAAATTTGTTATTGAAACATTCTTAAAATGTTAGCCATTGATTTAGTGAAGTGCTATAATAAATCCCAAATCAATTACAAATGTTCTTCAGACAGTTATGTGGCAGATGAATGAGATTCATTGCTACCAGAACACTTTGTTAGTTCTAATTTGAAATGTGTACATACTGCACCAGGAATACAGTCACCCTCTCTCTCCTACAAAAATAACCTTTTTATTTTAAAGGCTTTAGCTTATAAAGTAACAAAATAACTAGTGTTTGAGAATTGTCAAGATTCAAACAAAAAGAAATATAAGCAATCATAAAAATCTGATAACTGTAAAGCCAACTTTCTAGCCACTCTTCTTTTTGCCTCCAAATTAAAGTTTAAACTGACACCTCATTACACAAATTGAACTGTTCAGATGGACCCTGCATCATGCATCCACATTAGGGATGTTAAATTTAGATCTATGGGATTTCCATTGACTATTCAGTTAGTCTATAAGGGCTCCTCCACCTTTGAACTGTAGCAAAAGCCCTGCTGGGCTTTTACTACAGAACAAAAGCAGAAGCCCCACAGGGACCACAGGACTTCCTTTTGAAATGTACAAGAGCCCCATTAGTGCTATTGTACATTTCAAAGGCTGAGGTGAGGGGAGTCCCTGGCTGGCCCCACACTCCCTGCAGTGCCTCAGCCTTTGAAATGTAGAAGAGCCCCAGTGGAAAGCCCCACAGGGAGCAGGGGACCAGCGGGGGACTCCTCTGCTGACCCCACACTCCCTGTGGAGCCTGAGCCGTACAAGAGTGTACAAGAGCCCTATCAGGATTCTGCTTTCCGCTGAGGCTCATGTACATTTCAAGAGCAGAATTGTAGCAGAAGCAGTACAAGTGGAGACTGCTTTAGTCTCCACTTGCGCCGTTTCTGCTGCACCTCTACTTCCCCTGTCCCCCATAGAGACGGTGCTGGGGGGAACCAGCTTTTAAGGCAGCAAGGGAGGGGAGTGACTAGTTGCATTATAAGCTTCTGTTTATCATATAGTCATCTAGTCTCTTAACCTCTGTAATCCACATGGCTTAGACTTCTGGATCAAAGCCAGGCTCTTCAGATCCTGTGATGTGCCATGCAGTGTTGTGACACTGTATAAGTAAATAATATACAACTTCCGAGCTCAGTTTTACTCCGAATCATCTCATTGTGAAATTCAGTCTAAATAATCGCCTGCAGTGTGCATCCTACTTTGCAGACTTGGCTATGAGTCAGGTTTATTATGACCCTGTATTGTTTGAATGAGCAAGTCATTGCTTTTCTGGAGCTAGGTCTAAGAATCTGAGTTTAAGATGTTTCATTTTGTTGACAAATGCACTATGTGAAGTCCAACTATTATTAGTAGAGTGGGACAAGTACACAGTTGGGGGAAGTTTAGTAAGCTCCATTTTATGCAGCTTAGTGGTTGCACTTGCTGCACATGCAGTGGCTTGGGGAGGCCTTTTTCTTCATTCAGACAGAATAATTCCCAGCACTTTTCAGGAGAGATGCAACTCTGTAAAGCCCCCAATGCAAGCCTATGCCTTAAAGGCACAATTGAACCTTTTCTGTACAGAAAGCACTAAATCAGGAGGGCTCAGAGCGAAGGTATTCTTTTAGATCCTACAACATTCTGAACTGTGTTGTCCAGTGTAATTCCACTGAAGTCAGTGGAAATAATCTGGATCTAGACTAACAAAGCTGAGAGCAGAATTTAGGTCATAGTGATTTTAAATATAGTCTGTTTCACAACATTTCTATTGATCGTTGACTAGAGAGTTACCTCCTCTGCAGAGAGACAAGGGGTAATCCAACACTTTGAGAGAATACCTAGCACTTCAGCTCTCAAAGCCGTCAGTGGGTTTACAAAAAAAAATTATATATATATTTTGAGAGAAAAGTTCTCAACTTCAGAAAATAAAACCATGGAAATTGCCCTTAAAATTAGAAAGGTCCACGCTCCTTTTGATTTTTTGTGAAAACACATTGGCATGCTTAACTTTGCAGCCTTAACAGTAGTCTTTTAACACAGTTTATTTGTATAATAATTTGTTTAATATGAAAATCCTACTTCTGGGCTCTGCAGCCCCTTTGTTATGCTAATTTAGCTAGCCAAGAGAAGCCACAAAGGTCACTTAATTATCTCCCTATAAATACTACATACATAGGGACCTTCACTAGGTCATATAGGGTAGTTGAACACTTTCTTCTTCACTCGCATTGCCCGAAAAAGGAGAGGTATACAGGCAGTCCCCGGGTTACGTACAAGATAGGGACTGTAGGTTTGTTCTTAAGTTGAATCTGTATGTAAGTCGGAACTGGCGTCCAGATTCAGCCGCTGCTGAAACTGACCAGCAGCTGACTACAGGAAGCCGGAGGCAGAGTTGCTCTGCCCCGGGCTTCCTGGAATCAGCCGCTGATCAGTTTCAACAGGCTGAATCTGGACGCCAGTTCCGACTTACATACAGATTCAACTTAAGAACCCCAGGCGTCCCCAAGTCAGCTGCTGCTGAAACTGATCAGCGGCTGATTCCAGGAAGCCCGGGGCAGAGCAACTCTGCCTCGGGCTTCCTGTAGTCAGCACTGGTCAGTTTCAGCAGCGGCTGACTTGGGGACGCCTGGAGCAGAGCAGCTGGGGTGCTGCCGGGTTGGTCCAGTCGCACCCAGAGCGGCACTGCGGGACCAACCGGCAGCGCCCCAGCTGCTCCACCACAGGCGTCCGGAGAAAAGCCTGGTCTGCTTGGGGGGGAGGGGGCGCACTAGCTGCGCGCCCCCTCCCCCTCCAGCAGACCAGGGAGACGCGGGCGGCGGACCGAGACACACCGCGGTCCCGCTGCCTGCGTGCTCCGCGGCTTTGCTCGGCGTCTCCCTGGTCTGCTGGTCTCATAACTCGGGGACTGCCTGTACTGGCAAAGACAAGGAAGTGTGTTGAAGGGAGGTGAAGTCTGGCCAGATCACTCTGATCTCTGGTTATTCTAGGCTATTCAACTCATTTGTGGACACTCACAGTCACCATAAGTTAGCATAACCTGTAGGTTTAAAGCTGTCTCTGACTCACCACTTTTACCCCCTTTTCCCGGCTATACTTTCAGAAAGGTGCATCTCAGAATCAGATCATTTTATATGTCTCAAGAGTTCAGTAGTGTTTGTATTGTGAGATGTGGTGTTTTTTAGCTACCAAAATAATTCAATTAAATCTCTTACACTAAACTATGGCATGGGGTAGAATTCTGCCTTAATATGCAGGATGATGGTTGAGTATGTATTTTCATAAGGTGTAAATTAAAGTATAACGTGGAGAATAATAAAGTTTTTGTTCTTGGTCTTTCCTCTTTTCAATCAAGTTCTAGTTTTGATGTTCGTGGTATGGATGAAACGCCGTGATAAGGAACGTCAGGCCAAACAGCTGTTAATCGATCCAGAAGATGACGTAAGGGACAATATTCTGAAATATGATGAAGAAGGTGGTGGAGAAGAAGACCAGGTGAGAAATATGTTTAGTGCTTCTAAAGTGTAGGCTTAGACATGGAAGAGGCAATAAATCTTATTTTCTATTACCAAATTATATAACACAGCCAGTTCTCACAATGAATTATACACATGCTGGGTAATAGATGGAATCCTGAAAGTAGGCGCTGTTTTCCAATGAGGTCTCAGCAGTTTTACAGGTGTCCAACTCCTGCCTTTTATATGAAATGTAAAATGCTGTCTTCTCCACTTTTGGACATTACTCATCCTTTCACATTCTGGCCAAATTTCAGTTTGGGTAATTGCATTTAAAAGAAAATAAAAATACCCTGTTGTTTCAAATTTTAAATGTTGTTCTTCACTTCCTCTCTAAAATACTGCTATGTAGCATCACTGATGCAGAATGGCTAATACATTCCACTCTGAGCATCACTGTATTTCAGTGGTAAGTGAATGCTTCCTATATTTTAAAATAATTAAAACTGTGGATTTTTGTGGATAAAAAGCCCTTTATAAATACTAGCTATTCTGATTATAGAACAGCACATTAGCATCTCTTTAGATTTCAATTGAGTATCAAGGAAGAGGGCACTGGATTTTCTGTCTCTAAAGGAGAATGCTGCCATATGATTTGTTTACAAGTTGGTATCCACCCTCCTCTGCGCCTGTGAAAGCACCATCATTGCAACACCAGAGTGATGAGATGGGAAGACATCCCATAGTGTCATCCCTTGCTTCCTGACTTGGAGGATTCTTAAGAAAAATTATCTCCTCTCCTCCCCAACTGCTGGGGAGCTGGTATGAGCCAGAAGAGAGCTTAAAAAGGGAATAATGTTCACAGGAGTGGTAGTTTTTCCCAGTGCATTCTTAGACCCTTGATTTGTAACCTAATCTAACCACAAGGATTAGGCTTTCACAAGATTTCTGGTTGATGTTTTCACCTACCCTCCTTGCAAAATAAATAAGATTTCCCCACCTTTTGAGGGGAAAAAGCATGGAGAAACTCTGTGAGGGAATCTTCATCAGATTACTCATGGGCTTTGATAACTATAGTGGGCTCTTTCATATGAGATGATTGGTTCTTTTGTGCTTTCGTTTATCCCTCTGGAAATGTAAAAATAGTTGGAAGGGGGGTTATGAGATTTAATGACAGGAAAGTGCATGCCATCATTGGGTGAACGAAGTAGAGATGTGCATATTATTAGTAATATCAAATGAACAAAGTATTGTCTATGGAAAACACATCACAGGAGGTAGCAAAAACAAGGAGTGGTCCTGTGGTGCCACAAGACCACTCATATGGAAAATATAGTTGATTTTCCAGTGAAAAGCCTTTGAAAATGAAAGATTACCCTTTCTCCCACCCCTCCCAGACAGCAGACATTTTTGTGATATTCTCTAACAGTGTCTTCGCTCAATGGCTCATATTAGCAAGATCTCTTTTTTCTACGGATGCTTTCTGTATGCTAGGAGCCCCCCTTAGTGAGTTCTGTGCATCATTGGCCTCCTCAAACACTTTTCCTGATCCTTATGTTTCCTGGGATGATGCTCTTTATCATTTTTGAGCAATTTCAGGTTCTGCAATTGCTTTCCTGTCATACCAAGGGCTTGTTTACACAGTAAAGCTAGTATGAAGTAAAATAGGGTGAGAATTTAAAGCACACTAACCCCTAACTCTCCTTGTGGATGCTCTTACTCCACTTAATATATTAGGCTAAACTCCCTTAGTGCACAGTCAGAGTGAATGTTCACATGGGGATTAAGTGCCAACTAACTAGAGCATGCTAGCTGCTGCAAGTATTTTCCTCATCTGTACAGCTCTCCAGGCTTACTTGGCACCTGCTAGTGGATGCTTTTTGGTTTTTTTAGGTGTCCCTAGCAGCCTGATTGGCCTGTGAGACATGGCTATATTTAATCCTTAAATTTCCTGTTTCCCAGGAGCTGCATCTCTCATTTGTTTCTATTGAAATCCCCCAATGTTGGCTGCATATGCACTCTTGAATGTTTGCTGTGGCTTTTGTTCACTAGGACTTTGGTTGTAACCCTTTTATCTTTGCTTCCTGAGCAAAGTATAATTTACTTGATCTGCTGGGAGGAAGAAAGAGGGAACTTGGGTTACAATCATTGTCTTGCCCCCAACCTGTCCTCATGCATAGTTGGCTCCATTTAAAAGTGATAATACCTTTTAGGTCATTTCTAATGTTATATATTTGAAGAATAAAATAAACTATATGCTCATCACTTTTTTTATACAGATAGTACCAGATTGTAGTCTAGAACTATGTCTTGTTTTATATCTAGATGTCATTATTACATAGATGAATTGCAAGCTTGAAAACCGCAAAAAATAAAATCAATCCTGATGTGCACTGATTTTTCTAGTTCATTAACTTCCAGCTCTTCTGCACCCACAATCCTTTGTAGCTCCTTATTTAACACTTTTCGTGTTTTAATTATTGTTAGTCAGCATAAGATGTATGCTTAATCTATACAGGATACATGCCCTGCTGTCTGGGGGGGAAGGAGTAGGTGGAAATAGAATAGTGGCAATAAGCTGTAAGCTGAGCACTTGTGAGGTTGCTCAAGAGAGATTCAGTTGCTGTCCAGCTGATTAGCAAAGTGCCCACAACTAGGGTTTTTTTTCCTACTTGAGGTGCATATTTGCACATGCCTTGATGCACTTAAATTTTTTCTACGCAATGGATGGAAAAAATCTTCACATGGATGGAAAAGGTTAGCGGGAACATTGACTAGTGGTATTGAGTTTTGGTAGGTATGAGAATTTGTTGCTCGGTGGGAATCGTAGGCACTGATGGTGATTGTGGCCCCTGGCCAGGGTTATTACATGGGGGACAGTTGAGTGTTGCCTTTGGATGTTGCATGTCCTATTACTGCTCTCATTCACAGGTCATGTGAACAAATACCTTATGCTCTTTGATGCTTGAAATTTTAAGAATAGTATGATATTTAAAATGGTGATGGGATGTGACTGGCAGAATTTGAATACACCCAAACACTGTTCTTTCTCTAGTTTAATAGTAATCTCTTTCAGATGAGCACTGAAGGCAGAATCATGTTATTTTCCGTTTTACATCTTGTATATAATGGTGATGTGCTAGCAATATTTGGTCATTCTGATTTTTGAAAGAGAGACAGCCATAGACTATTCTGCTTGTATTGCATGTCCTCCCCGTGTTCCAGGCTTCCAACTCTTCCAGGACTGACTTCCCTTGTGGTAGGCAGAGAGGATAGAGATGAGTGTGAAAGTTACTGTGGCCAGGACATCAACAGATATACAATATGTTCTTCTCATGTCAGACTATATCACCATTATATCCTAGGCAAATACATTTAGATAGACTGCCCTGCATAAAGTGGTGGTCTTCTATTAAAGATGGATAGTAAGAGTCCCCAAACTATAGAAGACAGCTGCTGATTCTCAGGGTGAGGAGGGAGGGTTGTATATTTTCCAGTGTTTAGTAATATGGCCAGTTGAGTTCAAGACAACAAGAGAGCTTGTCAGCTGGTGTAAATTTCATAACTTTGACTTCAAAAGCTGAGGTTTTAGCACAATATTTTTAGAGGAAAAGAATAAAGCAGATGCAATCTGAATAGTATCTCATACTTCGCTCCTGAAATTACATATCTAGTTTAGGCCTTAGACAAGTTCTGTTGTCACTAATGACAGTACTGATTATTAACCGATTACATGACTTTAATGTTGCCGTCATTAGTGAATATGATAGGTGCAATGGACAAACGAGTGACATTATAATTCTCTCCCTTGACATGTGTACTCAATTTGTAACCAGTTCAGTCACTCTAAATATCAAAACCTTATGTTGACTCGTTGTTAATGCACTTAGTCACACGCATGCAACATAGTTCATATGTATACCGTTAACAGTCAGTGAAGGTCAGTCATTCATTTTAAAGTATAAATCAAGATACTGATGTGATTTATGTGGAGCCACGAGGATGTTTGATTTGGATGTCAGAGTAAAAATTGACCAAATAACTTTGAACCATTCCCTTGTTTTCTCAGTGAATTATGCTTTTCTTTAATAAGTTACGTAAGTTAATTCTCAAATCCCCTATTAACTCAGGAACCAATTCACTCCCATTGAATAGCATTTATGCAGTTGGTTCCACTGAAGTCAGTAGTATTGCACAGCGAGTAGGTGCTATTCATCACGTGTGTTGCAAGATTTGAACCTATTGTTTTAAACTTATATTTTTATCTTGCCTATAAACTTCTCCATTCCAAGAGATTTTAAGCCATGTTAAGATTTTGTGAGTTTTTCTCATAAAATCTGAGTTCTCTGCATGAGACACTCTTAGTTAAAAATCAGCAAGCCTACAGTGCTGATGTTTTGTGATCATTTTGAAGATAAGAATTATTTTGTGTATGTTTATATGTAGTAGTAGTAGTAGTAGAATTTATTATAGATGTGATAGAATATTAAAAATAAAATCAAAATGGTGAAATGGGTCTAACTTCTAAATTACTAACAAAGTATTTTGTATGTCATGAAATTACCAAATTTATTTTGTATGCCTGATTATTTGAAGAATAAACTAATTACAGCATTTAAATAGTGAAATATGCTTGATATTTGAGTAGCCCTCTGAGTTTATCCAGTGGGTCTTTGGACTCCTTCTGCTCCTTCCTTTAATATACCAAAAGAAAATATACTTGAGGAAATTTTAAGTAGTCTCTTCATAGAAACCTAGAATTTAAGACCTTGTCAGTTTTGTGCTGTGGACCCTATTTGTGTATTATGCTTATGAGAGTGTAAACGCCAACTATTATGTTCTGTTTTTGTTTTGTTTTTTATTTTCACCATCCTATCAGACAAGTGACATAAAAGGGCTTATCAGGTAATTTTTCCTCATCATTTAACTTTTGTGTTATATTGACGTTCACTTTATATCAACTTCTGAATGATAATGAGTAAACTAACTGTTGTAAGGCAGTAGGCATCGTCATTATTATCATGAAAATGAAATTCTTACTGGGCCCAAGTTTGTATATTAAGAAATTTGACTTGGATTTCTGAATGACTACATACAATGCTCATGTGAAGGAATTATTTTAGTTACCTCATTATAGAAAATAATGGTTTCTTAATTCCATTTCCTACACCATTCCAATTCCATTTCCAATACTCTAATATATTTCGAGTCTGTGGCTATGTGTAAGCTTTATCTGCAATTTGGGTTTAGCTTTGGGTACGTCTACACTGCAGCGCTATTTTGGGATACTTCTGGTATCCTGAAATAGCAATTGCATGTCTTGACAGCGCACCTATTATTTTGAAATAAACTATTTTGAAATTAACTTGTAATAAGCTACGCACTTTGCATATCTCAAATTGCGTAGCTTATTTCGAGCTAGGTGCAGTGTAGCCACACCCTTTCACTTTTTATTATTAAGAAAAGATAGATGATTCCTTGGTTATCTTAGGAAATTATACAGTTGCAAGGCTCCAGATAGAATTATAATAAAAACAAATGGGAAAAACCAAAGCAGCAGAAAGAAACTAAAAGTGAATGGCAAATTTAAAAAAAGCTATCGACTATTAGTGCGAATATAGTTTTTTTTCCAAATAGCACTACCCTTGAAAAACTGCACTACTGATGTACATCAGTGTATTCCTTGGAGCCTGTTGACTTGAGCCAGAGCAGGGTTCAGTCTGCTTAGTACACCTTATAGAATCAGGGCCAATATTTTCAGTGTAAACTCTCTTCAGAGTTAAGGGTTTGGGGGTGTTTTAATATTTTTTTTCTTAAGTTAGTGAGTAACAGCTGACCGATTCTGCTGAAAATGATAATTCTTCTAGATATTGGTCAAATCAAATTGCAATATGGAATGCCTGGGTACGTTTCCTAAAAGTCCTGAATTTTAAATAGAAGGCAGCTGTGATTCCTCTCACCAATTTCTTTGGCTGTGTATGCAAATCAAGTAATTGTATGTGAAAATAGCTAGTCAGGTAGCTGACTATTCATTTGAGTATGTAGTCATTCATATTACACACACAGTCATAGGGACTGTGGGCAGTTGTATTTGACAACTTGTATGAGTTTAATCTTGCCGTGGGAGTTGAGCATTATCTTCTGAAAAATAGGCCCTGCTTGGCCCAGTGTTTTGTATGTTTACAGCAGTTGCTATCAAGTTCACTTAAGAATCTGGCTTGTGCAGTTACAATACATATTCATGTACCAGTTCCAGTTATCTAATATAACTTAGTGTAATTCACTGTATCACAACAACAATCTGTTAAACCCATGTTAATTATTTAAGTAAATATCTTCAAATTTAAATACAGCCAGAGCAGCTGGTCCAGAACAGGAAAAGTAAATAGTAGGCATCCTATTCATTGGGAGTCTGATCAAACCTGCAATTCACACAGAAGGGACAATACCCAGTCTGAAGATAAGAGCAACATTCTGTCAGGTGTATCTGCCCATTTTTAGATGTTTCTAGCCGCAGTTCAACACCGCAGGCCTTGCCTTTTAGCTTTTTTTCTTCAGTTGCCCTCAGAGCCATGACATTGTTTCCACAGTAAAGAAAAATGTGGTATATACAAGTCCTTTTTCAGGAAACGTAACCTTGAAAGCTCGGAATGGTACCAATGTTCTGCTGTGTGCTTCTCGAATTAGATTAAATGATAGAAGTATGCATGGTGGAATTCTGTGGCATGAGGAGGCACCCTCTTCTCTGGAATAGTGTGGAAAGTTGCATGTTAACTGGCATGCTAGTGGTGTCTCTAGACCATGTTTGCCAGAATGGGAATGGGTGATGGGATGGAGCACTTATGATTACCTTTCCTGTTGATTCCTTCTAAAGCACCTGGGTTTGACCACTCTCTGAGGACAGGTTACTGGGTTAGACCCAGTATGGCCTTTCTTATGTTCGCATGTGCTGGGACACTTGGAAATATCAGGGTCCCAGCACAGTGCCTCTTGCTGTACTTGTTGCAAAGATGTAGCCCTTACCCAGACATTCCCCTGTAGTAGTGTGCTGGGTGAAGGCACCATCCTATTAAATTATACAACTTTCCCCTCAACTGCTAGCTTATTCACTTCTTTCCCCACAAGGCATGCAGGCAGGATAAGGCATAATGTGGCCCATTTCTCATACTGGTTTCAAATACTGAGCATATCAAAATACTTTCTATTATTTTGTTTTATTCCAATTAGGATTGCACAGTTTTATATCAAATATTTGTTTTCCCCAATCAATGCAATGTGGTAGTTTTCACACCTGAATACTTGGGAATGAATATAACTTTCTGCTTTGCTTAGTAATATAGCCTGTATAATATGTGCCTATCCCTGTAATTGAAGTATGCATGGCAGCAGTCCAGTCCCTGAAATTTTACTCAGGAGAATGGATCCATTGTAATTGGATTCCCTTCAGATACATCTATGTTTTGGGGGGGTAGGGGGGCGTGTTATTAATACTCTGTAAAAATTTCTCCTATCTTTAAATCATTTTGAGATGCTTAGTATGAAGGATGTGGCATACAAGTACTTTGTATTGTATTGTATTAATGGTTACTGAAACCCAGTTTCCAATTATATATTCCTTGGCATAACTATTTTTTTCCCACTTGCAGCAGTTTCAGATGCTCAATAGAAGGTCAGTTGTTGGTCCTTGAAATTACATAAGAGATTGTTCTTGATAGTATTCAGTGCAGACCGCACCATTTGTTAAACTGAAGCACTTTCAAACATTTTTCATTCAGTTATCAGACCGAAATAGTTGACAGACATCTGTAAAACAGAGATACTGCATATGCATTATTCTTCAATCTTTTTTTCTCCTCTTCATAATAATAGCAGTACAGACCCAAATAACCATCAAATGAGTATTTATTTGTATGTCTTTACTTTAGTTTACTATACAGGCAGTCCCCGGGTTACATGGATCCGACTTGCATCGGATCCCTACTTACAAATGGGGTGAGGCAACCCCGCACTAGCTGCTTCCCCCCAGCAGACCAGGGAGACGCGAAGCTAGCGCCCCCCACCCCCAGCAGACTAGGGAGATGTGGAACAGCTTTTCTCAGCAGACACCTCAGCTTGAGAATAAAGGACTGAGGGAAGTGAGGTGTGGGAGAATAAAACTGAGCTCTGGAGAAATGTTTGGCTAGAGTTTTCCCTACAATATGTACCAGTTCCGACTTACATACAAATTCAACTTAAGAACAAACCTACTCTTGTACGTAACCCGGGGACTGCCTGTACTTTCCTGATTTAAGGATCTGTTGAGATTAAATATACCGTATTTTCCGGCGTATAGGGCGACTGGGTGTATAAGACGACCCCCTATCTTTTTAATTAAAAGATAGGGTTTCATCTTATACCCCAGCGCCCCTCCGCCTCCTTTGCTCCCGGTGTCCCTGGTCTGCTGGAGATGGTCCCCAGCAGACCAGAGGCACCGGGAGCAAAGCCCTGGGCTGCCCCCCCCCTCCCCCCCCGCCGGAGCCCCTCCGCGGCTTTGAAAGCCTCGGGGGAAGCCGGCGGCGGGGCATCCCAGGCGCGCATGGGCTGCCCCCCCGCCGGAGCCCCTCCGCGGCTTTGAAAGCCTCGGGGGAAGCCGGCGGGGGGGCATCCCAGGCGCGCATGGGCTGCCCCCCCGCCGGAGCCCCTCCGCGGCTTTGAAAGCCTCGGGGGAAGCCGGCGGGGGGGCATCCCAGGCGCGCATGGGCTGCCCCCCCGCCGGAGCCCCTCCGCGGCTTTGAAAGCCTCGGGGGAAGCCGGCGGGGGGGCATCCCAGGCGCGCATGGGCTGCCCCCCCGCCGGAGCCCCTCCGCGCCGCCGCGGAGGGGCTCCGGCGGGGGGGCAGCCCATGCGCGCCTGGGATGCCCCCCCGCCGGCTTCCCCCGAGGCTTTCAAAGCCGCGGAGGGGCTCCGGCGGGGGGGCAGCCCATGCGCGCCTGGGATGCCCCCCCGCCGGCTTCCCCCGAGGCTTTCAAAGCCGCGGAGGGGCTCCGGCGGGGGGGCAGCCCATGCGCGCCTGGGATGCCCCCCCGCCGGCTTCCCCCGAGGCTTTCAAAGCCGCGGAGGGGCTCCGGCGGGGGGGCAGCCCATGCGCGCCTGGGATGCCCCGCCGCCGGCTTCCCCCCAAGGCTTTCAAAGCCGCGGAGGGGCTCCGGCGGGGGGGCAGCCCATGCGCGCCTGGGATGCCCCCCCGCCGGCTTCCCCCGAGGCTTTCAAAGCCGCGGAGGGGCTCCGGCGGGGGGGCAGCCCATGCGCGCCTGGGATGCCCCCCCGCCGGCTTCCCCCGAGGCTTTCAAAGCCGCGGAGGGGCTCCGGCGGCGGGGCATCCGGCATACAAGACGACCCCCGATTTTTGGGGGATGTTTTTTAACATCAGAGGTCGTCTTGTAC
The DNA here is from genome assembly GCF_049634645.1 of Pelodiscus sinensis. Classification (NCBI taxonomy): domain Eukaryota; kingdom Metazoa; phylum Chordata; order Testudines; family Trionychidae; genus Pelodiscus; species Pelodiscus sinensis. The sequence goes on from NC_134712.1 coordinate 75,262,174, forward strand.
GCCGGAATATACGGTATGTGGATTTCTAGAAGCATATAGCTGTGTTGGAATGTGGCACATACATTAGATTTATCTGTTACAGGAGAAGGTCTGCCTGCTGTCCAAAGCAAAATAAATTAAAGGGGCTTGAAGCACATGTCTAGTGGCCACTGAACATCACTATTCCTGATTCTTGGTCTGTCTTCTGGGATTCTGCAGAGCTCCAGTGGTGGGAGGAGGCAGTTGCTTTCTATGAGTATCTTTCCTGTCCCCAGTTAGTGATAATAAGGACATGATCCCACAATGCTTTTATGAGAGAGAAAGTTTCATCTGCTCAGTATTTATTACTCCTTTCTCTTCCCTTCATTGCCACAAGGGGAAAGAGTCTTCCATTGGATATATTCCTAATCTAGTCTCTTGTCCCTCAGTGATATTTGTCATGAAGACTGTAGCCAGGAAGAAATTAGAGACAGTATTTTCTTAGGCTGTTATAAAGACTACTGTCTCTGTGTAATTGAACTGCTGAATGTTTTGTTGCTGTGGGGAACATTGAAGCTTTCATAATTTGTATACCTTTACTTACCCCTTTGGAGACGAGTGAGCATATCTAGGGTGCTTTCCCCTGTTTCCTACAGTTAGTTGTTCATTGACCTTGGTCTTTGGACTACAGCTATCCTACACCATGAAAAGGGAAAGATTCTCAATTTCAGAGTAAGGATTGTTCAACGTACAACTGTCCTGTAGTGTTAGGAGGACATGTATTCAGGCTTATCACGGAGATATTGTAGGAATCTCTCCATTTGGATGGTGTATACTCTTGGGTGAGTGATTTTCAGGGATTGTAAAATAGTCTGGCAATTGAGACTATTTGGTAGGTTCTTCCAGGTGCTATGGCACTGGAGATCCAGGAAGCAATCAACTTTGGGGTTTTGAACCCTTCAATCCACCCCTACTTAGGAAGTGGTTAATTTTTAGGGCTTGGCTAGTTGGTTGCCATTTGATCCTGTCTCAGCTGATGTCTTGGTTCAGGAGTGCAAGGCTAGAGAGCTGTTCATTGCAAGTCACCGCCATCCATGATTTAAAGGCATATTGTCTACTTTGTTTCTTTTAAAAAGTCTAATTCAGAAATCTCAAGTTCCTGTTAGAGCTCCCTTTCAACAAAATGTCCAGATTTTTTTTCTTACTTCAAAAAAGGAAAGGGAAAAAATAAGATTTTTCTGCTTCAGTGCTGATGTTTTTACAGGGGTCTTTTCAGCAAGAAAAACAGTACCCATAACAATATGAGCTTCCTGTCTCATGCATCTACAAGGCCATGAGAATATACAATGTGTGACCAAATGCACCAAAAGAACAAACTGAAAAATAGGGGAAAATGGTATTATTTAGTGAACTTATTTCAGTAGCTAGCAACAATGATAGGCAAAGTAAAATGTAATAATTTTGTAATATCCTAGTAAATATATTATTTTTTCAAGTTCATGGTATAATTTAATCCATCAGGTTTCTTTTATGGGCCTCTGGCTTGGTAATTTGGCTGGCACAATACTGGTATAGCTTCTTCCCAAGAGGTACTTCAATGAGCCTGACCTTGGAGGTTGCTGGGAAAGATACAGTTTTTTTGTATCTGATCTTGTGCAAGAGCGACTGGGCTGTGGGTGGCCTATGTGCACCAGTATGCTACTAAATTGCAGTTAGGAGATGAGTAGCAGTGTGGGGTCAACTTAGGTCAGGATACCAGGAAGTTCGGTGTCAGGCACCACCTTCTAGACAGCAAGCAAATAATGGAGTTTGGAGCAAATTGGGGTCAGAAGCCAGAGTCTAGGATGTATAGCAAAGAAAGCTGTGGAGCAGAAGCAAGCATGCAGACAGCTCCCTATGATGGCTTCCCAATTTATATACCAGCATAACCCACCTGGTGGTCTGTGAGCAGCCATCACTCAGGTTATAAAGAGTGGTACTTCCAGAGGAGCCCTGGACTAGTACATCCCAGGTTCTAGTCCTGCTGGTTCTTACACCAGGTCACAAATTGTGGTTAACTATATCTATCTGATATGCAAGCCACAGCGAGGGATTACTTTGAAAGCTGCTGGAGATTGGTGTAGAAGAAGATGCTGGTATGTAAAGGGAGCCTCTGAAGGTGTGCCTACATAGCCCAGGGCAGCAAGTCTCTCAGCCCAAGTCAAGAGACTCAGGCTTGCAGGGCTCCTGCTAAAACTCTAAAATAGCGAGGCAGACAGTGTGTGGATTGGAGCTCAACCTTAATAGGCATCAGAGCCTGAGCTCCAGCCCAAACTGCAACTTCAAAGTGCAGTCTACAGATGTGTTCTTAGAGAGCTAGTATGAGCCATTTGTGCCTGACTGAGGCTGTCCGCCTCAGCAGTGTCAAGCAGGCCTGAACAATTTGGCAGGTAGTGACTGTTGGTTTTGTTGATTGTCTTCCACAAATTAGGGCTAAACAGTGATTTGGCCTCATGCTTAAAGGGGGAAAGAGGTAATAGTCAGGACCCAAACTGTATAGGGCTTTCTAGATAAATATCAACACCATAAATTGCAAAAAGGACAACACATGAAGAGCATGTGATATGTGACAAACATTGATTACCATGACTAAATAGTTCATCATTTTCTGCACTACATGAAGCTCGTGAGTCGTTTTCTACTGTAGTCTTAAGCACGTTTGCTCAAATACTTAACCCCAAAGGGTGAGAGGTTCATGGAAACATCTGGTATGTCTGCGAGAAAGGACACATGAAGCTGTTGTGCCTGGAAAAAATGCATTAAGCCTGTGTTTCTACCTATGATTCCAAAAGCATTATGAAGTCTACAATTTCCCTTAATTCAAACAATAGAATTGGTTTTAGGCAGAATGTTCTTGGTGTCAGGTTCTTGACTCTGGAATTTATTTCTGTTGTCTGGTTTCCACAACTTCGGTTGAAGTGTAAGGCCCATCTGCTTTCTCAATCTGGTTGTAAATGTTGCTGTCTATAGCAACAGTCTGGATAAGCAGTTAGAAATGCTGTTTGTGTGGTTTTGGTCCAATATAGAATTCTATTGGTGGAATGGTTAGAGCCTGCCTATGACTGATTGATATATAGTACATATGTTTTCATGCTATCAGAGCATAATATATGCTAATAATAGGCACAGTCTGTATCTTGATGAATGATCCATGCTTTCCCTGACAATGACATTCTGGCAACACCAGTTTCCACACCTGAAAAACAAGGAAGGGGAGTATCATAGACTGAGCCCTGGTAACTACAGGTCTAGGTGCCTCTGTAAAGACAAAGTTGGCAGTAGCAGTACAATGAAAGTGTTATCTTGCACTCATGGAGAATGCTGGTTAATTGAATGTGCCAAATACTTGAGCTCGAGGCAGACTGCAGGAGAGAGGAGGCACCTACTGATGACATCAGCCAACAGTGCCTCGATGCCGGTTAACAGAGTTTTCTGGTTAACCCAAAGCTTTCATTTGTACCCACTTGCAGTAGGAAGTAATGTCCACAGCTGTAGAGCCAGAAATATTTACCAACTTACAAAAAAGAGCGTTAACATATTTCAGTTATTGTTCCTGACTTGTTTGTTATTGCTCTGCTGTGTGATTTTTCTTCAGTATCATAAAAATTGTATTAAATTTGTTATTAACTATAATTCCTTAAGTACATCCTCATGAAAATATTGAGAACAAAAAACAACAATTTTTTTTCATTCCTTTCTGTTGAAGTGCTATACATTTGTCTTTTATGAGGGTGTGAAAAAGTGCATATAGATTCTGATTTCATAATTTCTGCTGTGCCTCTACTTGAATTTTCTGATAGTGATATGACACTAAACTATTTTGAGATATTTTACTTGAGGGGGAAAGAGAGAAGAGCTCTTTTCTTCTTTTTGTGCACCTTTCATCAGTTCTCACATGATATTGACCTGACATTCTGTTCAGTGGAGAATGTCTTATTATCCTGTTTTGTGTATTGAGTACCTTTATGAGGAAATCATGGTCCCTGCCCCAAGTAGTTTACTAGCTAATTAAAAAACAGGCAATACATTTTAAATCTGTGCAATTCATAGAATCCTGGAATTAGGGATGTTAAATATTGGCTAATTGAATAGTTGATTAATCTCATGAATTCTTATCTGTTACTCAACTATTCTATAGTCCCCGTGCATGGTACGGGCAGCTGGTGTGCTCTGGCCCCACTTCCAAGGAGCTCCCTGCCACTCCACACTGCTGCCTCTATATCAGAGGAAGCAGTGTGGGGTGCCAGGCAGGAGCTGGTTCGCAAGAGGAAACAGTTTAAAAAACATCTTCCTTCACGCACCGGCTGCCTGTCACCCCACACTGCTGCCTCTGAATCAGAGGCAGCAGCGTGGAGTGGCAGCAGCCCCTGTCCGAGGTGGGTGGGTCTGAGCTCTCGGACACAGTGTGAGCCAGAACTGATCCAGGCTGCCTGCCCGCCTGGCTCCTAATACACTTCAAATGCAAAGCCGCAACGGGGTAGGTCTGGCAAGGAGTGGAGGGGAAATGCATGTTGTCTATAGCATTAACCTATAAGCTTTCACTTGTCATTTAATTTACTGGACTATTACATCCCTACATGGAATACTAGAAATGGAAGGAATCTTGTGAGGTCATCAAGTTCAGTCCCCTGCCCTCCTGACAAGATCAAGCACCCAGATCATCCCTGACAGATGCCTATCTAAGTTGCTCCTCAGTATCTCTAGTTATAAAGATTCCACAACCTCCCTAGGCAGTTTATTCCAGTGTTAACCACCCTGACAGTTGGGAAGTTTTTCCTAATGTCCAACCTAAACCTCCCTTGCTGCAGTTTAAATCCAATTTAATTCCATTCCCAGAGGTCATCAGTGCTGTTCCACCTTTTTAACTACATATTTATGGCCATCAACAGGTCTCAGTCCCAAAGCTGAGAAACGGTGATAATATTACTAAGCCAATTCTATGTGGAAAAATAATCTTAACTAATACGAAGGGATTTTGAACATTTCCAATAAATATAATTGGCATGTTTTAACTTCTTGCATCTTTCTCTGAAAGGGTCATAATTTAAAAAATGATGGCCAGATATGGCGTAGCCCTTGTCTAAGGATTCATGGGTCAGATCTCGGTCCCCACATCAGTGGTACAAAGCTCCAGAAAGCCAAGGGGTCCAGCTCCAGGAGGAGTTTGTCTATAAAGGGAACTCTCTCTGATGGTACAGGACCACAGTAGCAGCTCCAACACTCCCCATAGTTCAAATCCCAGTGTAAGAGGCACAGTGCATAAAATGTGGGTGTGGGTGGCCTGGCTGCTAGAATGGCCCGGGGTTAGTGACCCGCTGGCAAAATGTAGAGCAGCCTTGAAGTTATGCTACTTGTATAGCAGGGACTGGATAGGCATCCAGTTATTGGGCGCTGTTCCGAAGCAGACCAGCATGGGGATTTATATCTTAAATCTATAGATATTCAGTTAATTTTTTTTCTTCCGTTAACATGGAATTCATAATCTATGCTAGTGTCATCAGTCAGCCAGGAGTTTTGAATCTACAGAATCAAGTACTTAGTGATCAGATCCAAGTGTAATCTCCAGAAAGTGCTTGGAATTAAGGCCAAATCTGAGAAGCTTTGTACTTTTCATGTCATTTTTCTCCTTTAGCTTTTCTGTTATGAAAAGCCACATGAAATCAGCAAGCAGTCTTAAAACTCAGTCTTTGAAGGTATTATACAATTGCAGAACTCTGTACTTTTGTATGTGTCTGTGTGACAGTATCTGGCATTTATTTGGTTTGAAAAATACAAGTCAGCTTTGGCATCTGATCCTACAGTAAATCAGTATTTACTAGGTAAATTGTTTAGTTGTTTAATAGTGCTACTCCAAATCTGTTTCTCAATTGAAAATTGATGAGATGCACTGCAAAGCTGATGGGATATAGACATTTGACAAAGTAGACAAGGAAATATAAAAGAAATGATGGTTTTACTCATTATTCATGAATATAAATGACAAATTTCAATTAGGATACTTACAGAATCATTCTCAATATATGTTATGATTTTCAAAGTATGTCTTTTGCTGAATGTGGTTTGGTTTATTTTATTTTCCTATAAAATTGTTGACAAAAAATCTCTGAATCCATTTTTGTTGCTTTTGTTTCCTTCTTTTCAGGACTATGATTTAAGCCAGCTTCAGCAACCCGATACCATAGAACCAGATGCCATTAAACCTGTGGGGATCAGACGGCTTGATGAAAGACCAATCCATGCAGAACCTCAGTACCCAGTCAGATCAGCTGCTCCTCATCCTGGGGATATTGGGGACTTCATTAATGAGGTAAAGGAGAAAAAACACTTTTCCTTGCAGGATGGGATAGGCTTTTATATGTTGCTAATTGCACTCTGCATGAATAGCTGTTTCATTTGGAACATAATAACTTTTTAAAACTTGCTTATACAATTAAAATGACCTTGGTAGATAGAAATAAATCTGGCCTTTTAAAGAGAAGACAAATTTAATTAACTCATTCAAATAGAAAGGGAAGATATGTCAATTAACTTTTGTACATTTGTATTAATTGCATTCATACTATGTTATCAGCCTTAACCACAATATCTCCAAGAGGGATTATACCGTGGATTCCAAGTAATAAATAGACTAACAAAATTATAATTTAGCCTAAATTCATTTATTAATGCAGATTAATTTAATAATGGAAGAAGTTCATTTTGATTTTCCTCACACATTTACCCTTTGAATCCAGATAATGGTGAAAATTCAAATTCCTTCAAAAAGACCAAAGAGTTCCAGCAAACAAGATTAGTGAGTAGGGCAGCTAAATTAAACGTTATGTAAGTGCTTTAAGTACTTTCTTTGTCAAAGAATTTTTAAGAGGCTCTGTGCCTCTTTGATTCTTGCAGCAGTAACTAAAATGTGACCAACGGTGAATGAAGATTCAGAATTAATTTTAAAAGATATTTTCAGTTATGAAAGAAATATTTCCCTATAAACGTTTCTTATTATTATTTTTTTAATCATTGACTAAATGTTTTAGTATGTTTGTCATTTGTTTTATGGAACTTGAAATGTTACACATTTCAGTGTGTTCTTTACGCTTATTTCTTTGGGCAGAAGAAATTTTAAAGAATCATTTGCCTTTCACAAATCTTGGTTATCTGAATAAACAGTTTAAAGTGATTGAAATAAAGAAAGTTTTTCAAAAATGCATTTGTGTATATTTGAATTTGTAACCAAAACCAGATGTGGTGTGTTCACATCTCTTTTGTGTTTGCTAGAGTATTTGTTGCCCTTTTCTGTATTTTTTTTCAATTCTAATGTATCTTTATTGACACAGAAAGATTAGAACTGCACACACTACTTAAGATGTGGGTTTTTCATGGATTTATATACTGGCATTAGGATACTTTCTGTTTTATTATCTATGACTTTCCTAATGGTTCCTAATTTTCAGTTTGCTTTTTTGACTGCTGTTGCTCATTGAGCAGATGTTTTCAGAGAACTATCCACGTAACTCCCAAGATCTTTCTCTTGACTCGTAACAGCTAAACTAAATAGTTCAGATAATCAAACATCTTTGTCCAAAGCTGAAGGACATTCTAACAAGTACCCTCTCCCAACTATGGGTATTTGCTATGGGCTTGAGATTATTTAGTCCAAGTAATCATGGACAGTATCTTCCTGTCACAAGAAAAATTTGCTAAGATCAAACCACATCATTGTTTACTCAGCAATGGTGATAATTAGCCATTCTCTCCAGCTGCAATGATTCCTGGTACAAGCCAATATCACTATCTTCTGTCAGAGATTCTACACATAGTATCTCTAGATATTTTTTTTCCTGCCACGTGTGGTGTTGCTCCTGGCTATGTTAGGATGTCTCTGCCATACGTTTAAATTCAGGCAACTTGCTGATGGCTAGCCCAGTATTCACTCTAGAACCATCTTTGAATTCCACAAAGAAGAAGCATAGTATACCTAATATGGAGAGTGAGGGATATTACTAGTAGAAAAGAAATAAGGTGAACATTTCTGTTTTGAGGACATGCAACAGAAAATGGAGTCTAACTGTTCCCCTTTCTCTGCCAGTACAGAATTGTTCCCTGTGCTGTATTCTCTCATGTTAGTAATCAATTGATTACTCAAGTAATATTCAAGGAAATCTTCCTAATATGATGGGGAATATGAAACTGAATATGCTGTACAGTCCTAATGACTTGCCAGTTGAAAACAACTGTTAAAATATGCTGTTAAAACAGTCAAGCATTTTGAAAATATTTATACAGTTATGCTTAATAGATAAACATTTTCCAAAGACGAATGAATTCCAGTTGTGAGTTAGTTATAATGTAATATGGTTTGCAGGCATAAACAAAAATTACCAAAGGGACTTGCTTGCTTTGTCTGTTTCAGTGGATAGATGAGTTTCTAATTTTAAGCAAAATACTCCTTTTTTTCCAGTCCAGTTTATTCAAGTGGGTAAGACAAGTCATGTGTTACTAGGAATCCTCTGTAGACATTCTGCATTCTTTTTTTAGTTTTAAAAAGTGGAACATTATTAACACTTAGAATACTTGAGGATTTGCAAAGCATGCAAATTAAGGATACATTGCAGTAGCACTATTCAGTCTAATGGTTTATCTTTCAAGAGTCAACTGTCCCTGAACAGAGATCTTAAACAAATTGTACTGTGGCAGAGAGCTTGAGGCTAAAGATCTATTTCTAATCAATACAGAACATAGCCTGAGGTAAATTAAATTTAAATTACAAACTAAAGGCCCTGTCCTATGAGATGCAGAGAACCCTTCACTCACTTGGAAGTAAAATTGCTGTTGATGGCATTAAGCTCTTTGCAAAATGGTGCCCTTCAATATGCTCACTCTTCAAAAGCCAACTCTTAGATCGTTACAATCATTCATATAACCCCATAGGCTCCACTTCCTTATCCCCCATGCCGCATCCCAATACCACCAAACATCTCTCGTATGTGAGAAGAACTAGACTTTATGAAAATATAAGCACAAAAACATTGATTCGTTCTCTAATGTTCCCCATTCCTGTTCAGGATTTAGTTAAAAGGAGAGTATTATATGTGCTTAATTTATATAAACATAAGGTTGCTAAACCTTTTTGGTTAACTCCGGGTATAATTTTCCCTTCTTCGTGTCTCCTCTATTAATAGCAGGGCCTGAGGCATAGACCAAAAGAGGGAAAGGTTGCAGCCAAGTCTGAGTAGAGTTTACAACTCCACTGAGGCAGCATGTCCATCTGACAAATGCCCTGTGGTTCTTCAAATGGGAATGCCCAGCCCAAATGACTTTCACTGGCTCTGTTAGACAGGGATTTCTCTAGTAATGAACACATCCGATGGCGGCAGGGAGAGCCAGCTAGTCATAGAAATATCACCAGACAATAGAAGTATACGGCATATTGGGTTAATGTGGCGATTGTGTTTCAGCAACAGGAAGCTGAAATTGTCTCCTTTTAAACTTCCTCCACAACATTTAGTTAATATTTTGCCAAGAATACATTGAGGAAAATTTTAATTGCCTTCCCCAAAGTTACTGTATTTAAATTTGGAGCATTAGATGATAAAATAGAGGGATTTTTAACCTTGCTGTAAGTGCAAATGTCATCTTACGTTTGGTCATGTTGATCTCTCCATAATGCTGCCTCTTGGTGCCTTTTCTTAGGGAAACAGTTTTCACATTAAGTATGCCTCTGGAACAATGAATTGTTCATTGCCATTTTGCCCTGTAAACTCAGCCTCCGTTTTATTTCATCCACTGCTGGCAGTGGATGCTGCTGAACCAGGAAAATCCAAGTACCAACTTGAAAGTAATAAGAGATTGTTCAGTCCGTAAGCCAAGTTTTATGCTGTTAATGCCTGGTGCCTGGCAGAATTTCTACAGTTGCATGGGGGAGCTATTTTTATTTACCAATACCTGCTCAGCTCGTATCCCAGAGTCAGACTCACAAGCCCATCTTGTGTGTGGCACAACTGTGTAAACTGTAGGAATGTCTCCAGAATTTCTGCTCCAGGCCAGCACTGTGTATGGCTTTTATGAGAGACCCCTGATACTTCCCATGTAACCTTCTCAGCTGAAGCAACACTTCTCTTCCTTCCCAGTCACCTACATCCAAAAGGCGGAGAGTCTGTAGCCCTGAGCAAGCTTAAGGGACTGGCTGAAAATAAGAATATTCAACAGTGTAGACCTAGCTATATATAACTCAGTAAGTAAAATCATATTTCTGTTTCAAGAGCATAAATGAACAGAAAAGACTAGAGCTTTGAAGTTGGACCAGATAAGACATTGCATTCCAGCTACAGACATTTAAGATGATGGACTCATTTGTCCTTATTATAGCTCTCAGGATGGAAAACTCAGAAAAGAAATATAACAATTATCCTGGTTAAATAATTCGAAAAGATGACTGTAATGCCGGCTACTAATTACCAGCTCAGTGACGTTGTCCTACCCGAAACATTTATTTAAATTAAAGAAATGTTCTTGGCTGAGGTTATTAGTATCATAACTATCCAAAGACTAAATACCTTGGGCTGGGTTCTCTGTTGCCTTATATATTCATATACACCCATGCAAAGTAAGCATAACATGCTATTAAATCACTTTGGTAGCATTTTACACTCATTTTGCATATTTGTGAATGGTTACACAAAGCAGAAGAGAATGAGGTGCATAGTTTTACTGGTGTTTCCCTCTTAGGCATACATGATATCTGGCCCAATTCATTGGATTAGCTATGCCAGGGTGTTATTTAGAAAAGTCAGTGTCCATACAATAGGCCATTATGTCACATGATTATACCTACAACATCCCATGTCAAACCATTCTGAAGGAATTTTACTGAAAAGAGATAATAATCTCCAAGGAAATACTCAATCTTGCAGATAATCTGTTTTGTCAGGAAGCTGTTGTGAGAGAAATTTTAGTGCTAATGTAAGAAAGGCAGGCTTGACAGGACCCTCAGTCTTCTCTTCATTAAGCTTTCTAGTGTTTTGGCTGACAATTTATCTGTGGACAATGTCTACCAAAGTAGATCCTTAAGCTGAAGGCCTTGAAAAAATACTTCACATCCAATGGAAGAAATTGCAGGCTTGACCCCCCCCCCCCCCCCCCGAAGAGGTACAGCTCTGTTGACATTGTCTTCTTGGCTTCAACCCTCTTTCTTAAGCCTTTGTGTCCACTCCTTTGAGCAGTTCCACATTTCTAGCAAAAGACTCTCATTTAGTCTTCTACAGTCTCTAGAGGTAGACTGAGGTTTTAGGCTTTACCTGGGTAAGAAGGTTGGGTGGGGAGAATCAGGAAAGAATTGAGAGATTTCCTCCCCTACTCTCCCCTTGCTTCAAGGGGCAGAGAGTACCTTCACTGTGGTACTCTCCTTTTCAGCAATGGCTGTTAATCTGCTGCCTACTAGGTGCTGGGAAGAAGTGTCAGACATGTAGCCAAGTCACTTAGCTATACATATCTATACATGTCATCTTCTTTCATTCCTCCTCAGGATGTAGATAACTGAAATTTTTCATCCACAAATGAAAACAGAACTCCTGTCTGGCTTTGTATTGATTTAAAAATGTCCTCCAAAATGAGATTGACCACATCTGCCTATCATCCCTGTTTTGGGAATGAGCTCCACCAACAAAGCAATCCCAGGCGGTTATATTTGCCAGACCTGTCTTATTACTACTTCTCCACTAAACCTTCCAGCTCCTCTGATAATTATGGTGACACCAGGGTGCTAGGTTTTTTCTATTTTTTCTCAGCCTTAGAATTGCAATTTTAAAATCATTGACTGTTTCTTGGCTGTCTAATTGATTGAAGACTTTGAAACAAAGTTTACAATCACAAAAGGGCAATAATTGAAAGAGACATTAACACATGTCTAGAGTTCTATCATACATGTAGCTTTGCTTACTTGTGACATTCATTTGTACTTGTGAAATGATGCTCATGTGTGATCATTGTAGAATTCATAAAACTTAGGCTCTATATATGTATATAGACAGAGAGAGACTTAGAGGGCTTAGAGGTAGGTGACCTGAGTGTTGTAAATTAAGGACAGTAGTGAAGTTAAATATACCCTAATTACTACTTGTGGCATGTGCAGGTTAACCAAAGACCTGCTGTCTTCAGTGATTAGACTGGGACCATGTGAGATCAGTGTTGTAGCTGATCTATGCAAGCATACTTGTCTGTCCTAACCTTTCCTTTCTTTACCCCTCTTTACCTCCAGACTCCAGTGGTTTGTGGTTTGTTAATGTATCACAAACATTGATATTTTAGTTCGTCTTTGAATCATGGTCTCTATTGTATATCTGAGATTGTGAGTTCTCTGGCTTAGGGGGTGTCTTATATTTGTTTATACAGCTCCTAACCCTAATTTGGCTGCTACTGCAGTAGAAATCACAGTAATAACGATGTTTTCTAAAGATGCATAACCACATGACCAGAAGGAACAGAAAACTCAATGTATTTATATTCTTGAAGTTTCAAAGATATGAATGCTGTTTCAGTGGTTGAAATCTGAGGAAATGTATGAGAGCAAGAATCTGGTTTTCTCAGCCTGCAGAGGATGTGATAGAATTGATGTATTCTTATTACACTTTGGCTTCCTGTATCACATATAGAATTTTGTCTTTTTTCTTTTCTCCTTATTTCAGGGACTTAAAGCAGCTGACAATGACCCTACGGCCCCACCATATGACTCCCTCCTAGTCTTTGACTATGAAGGCAGTGGCTCTACTGCTGGATCTTTGAGCTCTCTTAACTCCTCAAGTAGTGGTGGTGAGCAAGACTATGACTACCTAAATGACTGGGGCCCACGTTTCAAGAAACTTGCTGATATGTATGGTGGAGGTGATGACTGAACTTCAAAGTGAACTTTGTTTTTGGACAAGTACAAACATTTCAACTGATATTCCCAAAAAGCATACAGAAGCTAGGCTTTAACTTTGTAGTCTACTAGCACAAGTGCTTGCTGAAGGCTTTGGCATAGGCTGCAAACCAATTTGGGCTCAGTGGGAATATCAGTAATCCAATGCTGTTTGGAAAAAAAAATATTGAGCTCAGTTACACTTGAATTTTACAGTACAGAAGCACTGGGATTTTATGTGCCTTTTTGTACCTTTTACAGATCGGAATTAGTTTTATGTTTAAGGCTTTAATGGTACTGATTTCTGAAATGATGCATTAAAGAGACAAACTATGTCGGGGCAGGGAGGAGTTAAGTTAAATCACAGTATGCTTCAACATGCTTTTGTTACATTGCATTGCTTTTATTAATAAGGAAATTTAAAAAAACAAACAAAAAAACCCTCATGGAGCCATTTTATTATCTGGGGGAGAAGACCATGAGATTGAAAAATGTACATTACTTCTAGTTTTAGATGTTAGAGTTTTTTTCACTAAAATTCTAAAACTTATGCAGCTGGTTGCAAATAAAGGGAGTTTTCATATCACCAGTTTGTAGCAGAATTGATTTTTTTTTCTTATGGTAGAATGTTAGGCACATTTTGGTCTTAATCCATGTACACTTTTTTTTTAAAATTCTGGTACTGTTTTTTCCCACTTCACTGTAAAAAATGGTATGTGTACATAATGTTTTATTGGCATAGTCTATTGGGAAGTACAGAAACTTCAGAACATGTGTATGTATTATTTGGACTATGGATTCAGGTTTTTGCATGTTTATATCTTTTGTTATGGATAAAGTATTTACAAAACAGGTTGCAAACAAGTGGCATTGATTCAATTGTTGAACTGTAGCTAGAGTACTCAATTTTATTTTTTATTTTTTATTTTAATTTTTGGTTTGGGGAGGGGAGAAAAGTTCTTAGCACAAACGTTTTACATAATTTGTACCAAAAAGAAGACAGGGGTGGCCTGATGCTGATGGTACTAGGAACAGTATGTTGGGAAAAGGAGCTTTTGAACTGGAGAGACTTCTGACAACAGCTTTGCCTCTGTATTGTGTACCAGAATATAAATGATACACCTCTGACCCCAATGTTCTGAATAAAATGCTAATTTTGGATCTGGTGGCTGGTTTGAACTTCTTTTGTACTTGAGCAACTGTGATTGTAGCAAAAAAGAAAAATATATATAGAAGTTTAAATTGCGAAAGGTGTGCACCGTTTTTCATCACTCGGTATACAATGAGCTGTGAATTAATTATATGTAGGCTAGAAGAAAGTCTGAAGTTTGTTAATGGAAGCAATGTACCAAAATGAAATGGGAAAAGCCAAAGGCGTTAACTATTAAGGCAAAACCTCCAGAACTCTTGTTTTAAGTGGATGGATGGCTCTTCAGTTTTAACATACATTTTTTTAATAAAACCTAATTATCATGCTTTTTGAAAAAACGAGTCCTGTGGCACCTTAGAGACTAACAGATTTCTTAGGGCATAAGTTTTCATGGGTAAAACCCACTTCATCAGATGAATTGGAGTGGAGTTTACAGAGGCATGGGTGTATCTATAAGGAGAACAAAAGAATGGCGTTACTTGTGTAAATAAGTATTAAATAAATAAGTTGTTACCTTCCTTAACTGGGACTCTTTGGTCCAGCAACATCCGTGGTCCAGCAGGACTGCGGATGTTCCTGGTCCACAGCGCCCAGATATAGGGAGGTTTGGCTGCAGGGCAGGAGCACAGCAGGGGGAGCTCCGTGGGAGGGGCAAGGCATGGGTGGCGCAGCGGGGAGCTCCAGCCCCAACGGCCAGGCAGTAACAGGGAGCCAGCTCTAGCTGAGGAGCTACAGGAACCAGGGAGCTCCAACCCTGACCACAGAGCGCCAGTCTTGGTGGCAACAGCCGCCAGGAAGCTCCAGCCTGGAGACCCACAGCCACGCAGGTAGCAGCAGGGCTAGGCTGGAACCCTGACTGGGGGAGGAGGCAGTGGGACTGAGCACTGGCCACGAGTGGAAGGACCGCCCCTTCTGGCAATTCCCCTCTATTTCAGGACCAGTCAGGTCCAAAGGGAGCCAAACAAGGGAGGTCCAACCTGTGCCCTCTTTCTTTTGTTGTCTTTAGTCTGTAAGGTGCCACAGGACTCCTCATTTTTTCAGATACCAGCTAACACAGCTTCCCCTCTGATGCTTTTTTGAATACTTTCTGGTTTAATAATGGGATGATTATATTACTGGTTCTATAAATATTACAGGTTTGGAAGGGCTTTGCAGTTCTTTGCAAACCAGCCCCTGCCAAACCCTGCTTCCATTGATGTCTTCAGCCATACTCCCCATTTTGAGTGAGATCAAGTCCTTCAAATTGTTCTTTAAAATAATGCAGTCGTATCAGTGGAAAATGATACTTTAAAAAGTACTATTTGGTGGGTAATAATTACCAAGTACACTTTTCACCTGACATGGATTTATTTACAAGCCAAAAGAATGTTAGACACAAAAATTCATTCACTGGCCATTTTATTCCCTACTTTCCCAGACCTTGAGGAGTAAATTCAGGAAAGCATATAACACTCAAAACCCAGCAGTAATGTGACATGTTCTGTGTATGGTGATGGAGTCAAGGGGGAGGCCTACATTTCCATTAGCTAGTGTGGCGACTGTCTGTTGTAGTGCATGCCAGTGGGACATTTGGGTCCCCACACTTCTGCATGTTGAAGCCGAGGATTCTGTCCTTCAGCCCCATGGTCTTTTCCTATTTTCATACATACTTCCTGCATTCATAGGCTGTTTATGGGATCTGGACATGGGTTCTAAAGGTGTAGCCTGAAATCTGAGTAACTTGCATCACTGATTTTGCTGAACAGACTTTGTATTTTCTCAAAAGGGCTTCTCATGAACCATGGCTCCATCCTGCTTGAATGGAAATCAGATGAAACTAGCGTAGATGTGCACTGGGGTCCCTTTAGTGTCTCCGCATTCAGTGCTATTTTATTTGGCTGTTTTGCAAATTTATAATTAATCTTAACTTAATTCCAAATGTCTATTGTTTAAATCAGGTGTGAAACGTAGCAACAAGCTTTTTCCTTTATTAAGAATGCATGTATATTTACTTTGAGATGAGCCAAGATGTTGAAAATGAACAAAAGAAGACATCATCGTGTGTGCATAAGTGAGGGATGTCATGATTTAGGAAGCAAGATTTATGCGTACAAATGATCGAGATAGGCAAAAGGTCCCTGTTACCATAGAGCTGTCTTTATTGCTTTTCTAGCAGCTGTAATTTACTCAGCAACATATTTATTTATAGTCACCATTTTTTGGGAGGGGGGCATTTTCCCAAGTAGCTAAGAAAGTGAAAGGTTAGTTGAGGGTATTTACCCTATTGACATTAAATACAAGAAGGGGGGGGGATTATGAAAAATGCCCACCCTTCTACACTATACCTATTCTGTACCATACTTTTCTTTTTAGAATTCTCTTTCTGAATACACAGCTCTTACAAAAAGCTGTGAGTTAAACGCATCCACTGAAAAGAGTCAGAGCCATTGGTCTTGATCAGAGTAATCACACAATTCATTCTAAGAGTTACTTTGGAGTTCTAGCCATAATGGTAATAAAATTTGGTGTTCTGTCTAGTGGATAAAAGAAAGGGCCTGGCATTTTATGGCCAGGGTAGATTTCATAGCATTCTTTACAAAGACAAAATGTATTGACTCAAAAGTCTGCTTAAATTTCCCCTAAATTTCAACTCTGTTCTTCCCTTTCTAAAAGCATGGTGCTAGATTATGTTCCATGATTCATACAGGGATCACCATGATCTATGACTTCTCTTCAACAAGGGTGGGGGGGGGGATTGGTCAGCCATCTCTCTAGCACCATCCTTTCCTCCAAGCCTCTTGGAGGCGTTCCATAATGCTAGGAAGATGAGATTGGGCAACCTAAATATTGGTGGTGGGCTTGCAGCTGAAAAATATATTTCCCTCCATTTGAAATTGACTATAGCTTGGGTAGTTGGCTGATTCATTTTCATTCATGTTATGTGTTCTTTTTCTGGGATCCCAGAATTCCTCACCCACCCTAAAGAATATCTACCTCTTAATCACATCCACATCAGTGGCCCTGTGAAGTAGCTTTCTGAGAATTGAATGTAGACTCTAAACCCTCTTTATTTTATTTGAGCTAGGTGAAGCATTCACATATGCCTTATCTTGGAAACAAAAGGTAGATAATGGGTCCTAATGTAGATGTGTGGATGGAATCTTACCTCAGAACTGCCAGGCTGGCCTTGATTGACAAAAGAATGGAAAATGAAGGTTCTTTTGTCCTGTACTGAACTTACCTATTGTATCTAAGTCAATTAGAATGAATTGGTAAAGCACAATTTAGCATCACTGTGAAATGCTAAATTTTATGATGGTATTTCCCACATCTGCTCATTCTATAATTCTGTCAGAGGTGATCAGCTTTGGCATTTCTTCTTTGTGAATTTGTGCCCTTTGGTCTTCCTGGTTCTGGTGATCTCCATAGGATCTGGAGTTGTACCAATATTTATTTAGAATATGTTTATATATTCATGTATTTATATAAATTTTAGTATCTCAGAAGTAGCTAGTCATGCATATTGTAGCATATGACTTGCATAATTACACTACTCTTCTCACTCTACCATATACCCATATCCCTTGTCTGTTGTATCCACTTATCATGTTGTCTTAGTTTACAAACTCTTTCAGGCAGGGACCATGTCTTCGTATGGGGCCTAGGACAATGAGGCTCTTGTCCTAACTGGTTTTACTATAATATAAACAGTTATAATAGGGTGCAATTGACTCTTAGGGTACCTCTAAACTGAATGCTTATTTCAAAATAAACTATTCCAGAATAGCTATTCTGAAATAGCTTATTCCAAAATAGCGTATCTACACTGCAGGGAAGCCTCAAAATTAATCCGAGGCAGGCTTCCCTAATGAAGACATGCGATCTCGATTTAGAGCCCCAAGAGGTACTGGAGAGAGAGAACTTAGAATGGCCCTGGTGAGGGGCTGTTTCGAAATAGCAGCAGTGAAGTATCTACGCACGCCTTATTTCGAAATAGCTATTTTGGAATAAGCCATATTCCTCGTAGAATGAGGTTTAAAGATTTCCAAATAAACCGTCCATTATTTCGAAATTATTTTGAGCTAAGGGAATGGCTGTGTAGATATTATTTCAAAACAACACTAGTTATTTCGAAATAACTGTGCAGTGTAGACACACACACACACACACACACACACACACACACAGAGTGGGGAGATAAGGGGGGGCAGAATATACCTTTCCAGCCTATGTACATTTTACAGGGGCTCAGCAATGCCCCTCCATCATAACTTGTCAGGTTTATAAACTGGAATAAGAGGCATTATCCCTTTGCACACCTACTCCCATTTTTTTGTCAACTTGATCTGAATAAGCATCAATCCAGCAACCGCCTACACTGGCCAGCCTCTTCTGTAGTGGTTTTATTTGAAGCTGGCATAGAACCACTTTCTTCTCTAAAGGTGTATTAGCCATGTATTTTAGATACCTTGCTGAATCAAAAGTCTGAACCCTGTATTTGTTCCTATATTACACTAAAAACTGAAGACAAATGGTAATTTCCAGGATGATGGACACTTCCTTTTTTGATGTTTTTACTTTTCTTCCTTTACATTCTGTGCCCAGTAAGAACTACTATAGCGCAATTGCCAGTAATTCAGTAAAATGCTTGACTTCCTTCAAGCATTCAGATGTTACTTTATTTTGATTTTTTTTTTTAAACACAAAGGCATATGCTTATGTTGCAAAAACAAAATTAATAGGATCCCTGAAGTTCACCTAGGGCTACACCTAGACTGCGGGTTTTTGTCGGAAGAGGCTTTTCCAAAATTTGGCCTGCCTACACTAGGCCAAATTTCAGAAAAGCCTCCTCTTTCAGAAGAGCTTTTCTTCCTCATGAAACAAAGATAGGGCTTCTAAAAGAGCGCGTCTGCTCTTTCGCAAAAAATGTCAGAAGAGCAGGTGCATTCCCTGGACGCAGCAGAGTTTTTCCGGGATAGCCCTAATGACTGCATATACGGCCCCATGATAGGAATAACCTGGATGAGCCACTACACATGTTCAGTGCCCATATACTCTGGAATGCCCCTCACGTATCTCCATTTGTGGATGACATTACTAAAGTGACCTCCTCTGGGTCCTTGGGAGAACCCAAATTGGTGTACAACTGCTGCACCTCTTTAATCTCTTCTTTCCTAAGTACTTAAAGGCCATATATATCTTACCACCAGGATGCATACCGTTCAGATATGCTGACACTTTTACATATTCCATACTTCCTAATATCCCCATAGTGGCTTTTTAATCAATAGCTACACTGACAAAGTCAATTATTTTCTCATAGCCTGTACCCTTGATTTATATTGCCTTGTTAAATGTTGATTTTTAAAAAGCATTTTGGGATCATAGTTGATATTTTTCTCTTCTCCCTTAGTAACATATATTTCTCTCTAGTCCTTTTTTTATTTTCCTTTGCTGTCATTATTTCTAAAACCCTTTGGCTTTCATTAACTCATTCTGCTTTTTTACTTTCCTTATCTTTTCCTGGCAAGCCTGACTTTGTATTTTTATTTTCTTCCTTCCCTTTGATTACAGGATCTTTTATTTTTAATCTGAATTCCTTTGTAAATAAACTAAGTTGTCTGTGTCTTTTAACTTTTTTAATGTGATGCATCAAATTATGTTCCTGCTAGGATTTAGTGTGACTTTCTTTTTTCAGTTTACTATTTTTTCCTATTCTACCATCTTCACTGTGTTATTTTTAAGTTTTTAAAATGTAATATTCTTGTAATGCTTGATTTTTATTAACTCGGGCTTTAGTAAGCCCCATGGTGATATAAGTTTATATAATTTAATGAAATTACCTTTTAAGTTCACTTCCTAATGCATAGTCTAACTATGGGTACTGAAAGAAACATATTTTGCTCTGGAGATGAATAATGAATACAAGCATTGTGCAAATTATTTTTATATCCCTCTCTGTGATGATAAAATTCCTTGATGGTGGTATGTATGTGTATGTGTAGATAGACAGATCTATAGGCACACCCCTTCTATGTTCCAAGTTACAGAAGATTGATTATTGTATTATATTTGTTATCTTCAATGCAGCAGGGTGGGCTTATAAAATCCTGCTGTCTCTGAGCTCCAGAAATCAAAAGTAACGCTCAGATAATCAAAATTATGTTCCAATTCTAAAGCATTCATTACTGATGGTGTTCTATAAAGGAGGTATGAAACCAAGCAAAGTTTTTCAGTTAGGCTGATTATCTAGAGGAAATTTTATTCTAAAAACATAGTCATTACTGGTATATTTTGGATACAGCAGTCATAAGGGGCAATTTGACCAACCGGTTATTTTAAGGGTGATGAAGTAGCCAACCAAAAAGAAGCCCTTTAACACTACTATATGATGTAAAACAGAGTCCCAACTTTTCTCATGAAATGATTAATTTACCTCCTTTTTCTCTTCATTGCTGGAAGAATTCTGCAAGATGTTGGCGGATCTATCTGGCTGAGCCCTCAGAAGGTGGCCTGAGCTATCCATCAGATCCCAATCAAGAACACCCCTCAAGCCTGAAAGTTACACCCATGCTCAAGGGAACTGGGACCTTGGATGCTAGGCCACAAGCTGTAGTGCAGGTTTTACTCTCCTGTCATGTTACCCACAGGTACATCAAGGATCCTGCTGATGACGACCAGCAAAAAGAAAAGTGGGGATATTTCTAATGTCCCCAACAGGAACACACAGAACAAGACTGTGTCTGGTTACATAATAAAGGGGTCATGAAAGGAATCAAAGCTGGAGGATAGTGGTGTTTGACTGATGAGAAGAGTATGTAGACGTGTGTCTGTGTGTCTCTGTACTTTGTCTTCAGCTTATGTTACCCCATCAGTTATTAGAGTGGTTTCAGCTATGAGTTAAAATGACTGGCTTTGTGACCCAGTCCATAAAGGAACTTAGATGCTCTAGCCACCCAATGGAACCCACAAAGCCTGAGTTAGGTGCTAGTCTCTCTATACAATTCATGGAGAGAGTTGCCGAAGAATGGTTTTCCTCAAACCAGTATACTAGGAGGGGAGCCACATAACCTAATCAATAATAGATGTGAGGGAAGAGGATGTGTCATAAGTCACATCCCTCTCTGGGACATAGGATGCTTTGGGATCGAGAGCCAGGAACCTGGAGTCAGACATCTAAGCAATCTGCAGCAAGAACAGAAGCAGCAATGCCTAACTGGATAAAAGAAAAGGAGATGGAAGCCTCCTTTATGAGTGTTAGTGAAGAGTTTATGGAACTCCTGCAGAGTGTGGGAGGTTCTTTTCAATTCCCCCTACTCCCTGATGAGAAGGAATTCATACAGGGGTATCCTGTCTCACAGGGTTATACAGTCATTCTCATTCACACTCCCTGGCCCACTGTGTTTTTTTATTGTATTTTTATGCAAAGAGTAACGGCTTCTAAAGGAGGTAGTGAGAGAGTTCCACACAAGAATTACCCAACAAGCCCAGAGA
Organism: Pelodiscus sinensis; assembly: GCF_049634645.1. Taxonomy (NCBI): domain Eukaryota; kingdom Metazoa; phylum Chordata; order Testudines; family Trionychidae; genus Pelodiscus; species Pelodiscus sinensis. The sequence goes on from NC_134712.1 coordinate 75,283,677, forward strand.
ATACCCATGAGAGATAGGAAATCCTGTTCAAATCCTGCATCAGGTAGAAGGGGGATTTGAACTGGCATCTCATACTTTATCTTTTTTGAGTAGTGTCTTTATGGGTGCTCCAATGTACCTGTGTCTGTGTTCCTGGGCTGCTGACTGGAGAACTTAAATAGCCATGTCAGTTGGGCCATCTCTCCTTGTGTTGTGCTGCAAGGCTAGCCAACATGTGTGAACTAACCATCTTCAATTCCTACTCCGTTGCCCGAGTAGAGATGGAAGCTTTTACAACTGCTCATTTTTAGCTTCCTTTGAAGTCTCTTTTGTTTTTGTTTTTTTCCTCGTTCTACTCTTTATTTGGCTGTTGCCTAAGAAAAAAAGAAAGAGAAGATAGGATTGTGTTCATTTGTCATCCCCCAGTGAGGGATCACCCCTGAACAAGGGTATGATGCTTGGTTCTCTGGACTTCAAGCAATGCCTCACTTGCAGTGAGGCAACCCTAGTCACAGAAAGGAATTCCCAGAGCATCTGCAGCCTTGCAAAGGCCACATTGAACAAAAAGTGTTCCCTCTGCCAATAGCTTCAGCCAAGATCCTTGCAGAATAAGGAGCTTCACTAAAAAATTGTCTTTATGGAGGAAGCTCTTTGATCCTAGTCTTTCAGTGGATGTGAGTCATCCCCTCAATTTTTTTTGACTTCCAAGGATAGTGGGTCAAAGAAATAGTCTTGTGATTCCTGTCATGAATAATAAAAAAAGGACAATGGGAAGTTCCCTCAGCAAGCCTAGGGTTAGTCAAAACCAATTGCCATTTTGCTTGATATCCTCAACGCTGCTGGCTCCGAAACCAAATCCTGCACCCACAGACCCTGGTGACCATTGGTATCCTGTACCACTGACAAGCCTGCAGGTTCTTTGGGTTTGGGCACCAAATTTCAGGACCAAGTGACAGACCTTAGGAAGAGAGTCTCACAGTATGCAAGTCAACATTGGTACTGCCAGGGATAATAACCTGTCTGGCACCCAAGAGATTGGTCTAAAGTTGCCATTCCCCACCGCCACTCCCAGAACGGCCACCACCAATGGGATGATCAGTACTGACAGAATTCCACCAGGTTGGTGACCTGGACCCACCTGTCAATAGTGATGTCATGGCACCAAGTTTTTGCTGGGCATGGCACATATTCCCACAATTATGCCATGCCCTCCACTTTCAAGTGAGGAGACAGCTAGTGAGTCTGAAGAGATTTCAGCATAATCCTCCCAAAATTCATATGGGAGCTACCATCAACAGGGTATGAGATTGTAACCGCAGATGGCACCACCACCCTCTACCTAAGGACATCTCTGCCAGGTTCTATGCTGCCACAAAAGTCATATTGGGATGCTGGGGTGTCACACTGGCAACCTACCCTACAAGATTCAAGCATCACTCGACATGCTCCTTCAGTCACAGACTCTGAGGCCCCAGGAAATGGAGGAGCAAGAAGGAAGCACGGAGTAGAAGGAAAAAGCATATGCTCCTCTTCCCCACATGAAGAGGTCATGAATTCACCAACATCAATGTCAGACCACCAGTGTTCCAGGATCTGGCAAAAAGAGTACTAGATACCCTCCACATACCACTGGAGGAAGCCAAAGGAACACACCATCAGCTCCTCAATATCCTCCACTCTTCATCCTTGAAGATTACCCAATCCATGAAACCATCGTAGACCCTGCTAAAACAGCTTCTCAAATGCTGCCATCATAGCATGCCCTGACATGCAAGCATGCAGACAAGAAATATCTTGTCCCCCACCTCCATGACTGTAGTGATGAGACAGGCATCATGGCTCCACTTGTCCAGAGATCTGAAGTAGCTGCAGACCACAGTGGAAGATATCTCCTTTGCTAAGAAGAACCAGACCCCTTTCCACATCCTGAAGGATTTTGAGGCCAGTCTCAGATTATTAGGAATTTTGCACAGGGCAAAAGAGAGATTTTACCCCCCCTCTCCCTCCCCCAACACAGACCTTATATATCTCATTTTCCAACAAAAACCATTTTGAGCCACATACAAAAATGGAAAATTCCTGAAAAATAAGCCGTCCAGTTCACAATCTTGAACTGAGCCTCCTGCCTCTACATACCACGTTTGACAAGTGGTGCTTAGAAGCAGGGTGTCAAATTGCTACAAAACCATACCTCCCTACTGTCTGTGAACATGCACTTTGGCCACCATTTGCAGCATTTTGTTGTGCCTGGGAATGTATAATATTAGACATATGGGTCCAAGAGATCATCTGTTCCATGTATTCTGTCAACTTCACCTCTCTACATCTCCACAACACTCTTCCACATCCTCCTTCAGGGACCCTTTTCACAAGAGCTTGCTATAACTGGAGATAGTTTGACTCTTCCAGTTAAAGTTATAAAATCAGTTATACATTAGAGTGAGAAGTTATAAAATCAATTCCTCAACATCTGTAGCACAAGGAGTTCGAGAACATGTACTGGCCCAATAGACACTGCTACTAAGTTCTCTGATCAGCAGTGCAGGGACCCTGACACACTTAAGAGTGGCATACACTCATGGGGACACACATCTTGAAGAATCATTGGCACTGTACAAAGTGAGTAATTTCTTCATCCTGGAGGAGTATACTAGCCACTGGGCTAAAGCTTTTAAGGAAACACCCCTCCCCATGCAAATGTGTGTGTAGTTAGGTATTCTCAGACCATATCTGGGTCTGAGCGCTACAAACTACATAGCAAGGCAATCATTGTATCTTCATCGTTTCTGCATCCTGCTTGTGAGTCATGCTGGGGATTAGACATGAAGCAGACAGTTGGACACCTGTCTGAGGCAGGAGTTCACAGTGTGTTGGCAGAAATGTAGGGTGCTATAGGACTTTTGCAATGAAAAATTAGGTTCCTACAGGATTAGGCAGCAGCTGGGGGTGGGAGGGAGGTTGGATTTCAGTGTCACCTAAATCTGGCTTTTAAATGACTGAGTCCAGGGACTTTGGGCCCATGGGACTACCCAGGTGAGGGCTTTGAAGGTCTGAAACAGTTGTTTAACATGATTTTGCATTTGGTTTGTAAGAAAAAAAATTAATCACTTCAGGGCATTTCTATTCATTCTTGCAGCATCTTGAGTTGGGACAAGTAGCATTTGGCAATCATCGTCAAATGGTGCAGAGAAGGCAAACGTGGACTGATCTTCAGGAGTGCACTGTGCCCAAGCTCCCATTGACAGACCATGCGTGAACATTTTTGGCCAAGGTGTTTAAGGTAGATCACGAACTGCCAGTTACTTATGAACAGAAAAGTAGTTCTTATTTGCCCAACTCTGCCCTTTTCCCATTGGAATTAGTGCATCTACTCCGGGAGTAAGGCACTAATTAACGTAAGGAAGGGTGGTAGAATCTAGACCTGATCCTAAGCCTCCTAAGGTCAGAGGAGAAAGCACCTTTCAATTTCAGCAATTTGGATTAGGCCCAGAATGCACAATTCATACTAAAGAGCATATTTACTGTTCTAAAATGTCTGCATTCATTTGTAGTGCAGTATGGGTTGATAGTCTTTTCTTCGTCCCATTGAATAGATAAGAGAGTGTGTGTGTGGGCAACAACAAATATAAATCAATTAACAATGCTAAATTGTTTTAAATTAGGGATTACCTTCTGTTGCAAAATGGCTATGTAACTACTAGACAAATAGAAAAAGCCTTTTTAATTTTATTAAAACTCATGTTATCCATGAAGGCACTTTATTTGTGCTCCTTTGACACAAACTGTAATTCTAGATGACAATGAGTAGATTGCAGCTTTACAGAATTCCATTTCTGGACAGTAGATCTGGACAAGTATTCAGAGTACAACTTCTCTGATTGGCTGAGTCACAGTCTGAAAGAATACTAGATGTTATGACCTTTAGTAGCTGTCACAAGAAAATCAGATTTGTAACCATTCTGCTGGAGGACGCAAAGTTTACTTTAAAAAAAATCTCACCACTGCCTCACTCGTATATGTTAGTTTAGAATGATATATGATAAAATGCACTCGTATATATTACTGACATCTGATAAAATGCTGACATACATTGTGGAATTGTGTATAGCATTTCATTACAATCATAGATTAGATAGATCTATCTAGACTTGCTGCATAGTTATTGTGGCACTAGATAAATAGGGTTAATATGTATTGGAAAATCCTGCATCATGCTTATTAAAGAACTCATTAAAGGTGTATTATCCCCCCCCCTCGTATGAGTAACTCACATTAGTGTTTACTGCATATTTATGCACATCCTCTTTTATTTCCTACTGTTGGAACTGAATTGATAAGAGTGCTAGCTATTTGTTGTTTACATTATTTTATCTCTATATAATAATACTGTGTGGGTTCCTTCAACAAAAAGCACTTGCAAATGTGCTTTTAGATGAGGCTATAGTGAAAATATAGTTGAAAATGTTCAAGCTAATGATGCCCTATTTCTTGAGTATTTTAACTTGGTCCCTATTTTGTACGCAGTGAGTATATTAAAGGGATGTTTCCTGGGTTTTGTGACACACTTTATCAAATTTTAAAAGCCTTCTATGGAAGGGGACCATTTTGGAAACAGATAGGTGGGCAAAGAACAAGTGTTTCTTCTCTGCCCATGAGAATTTGTGATCTGAGGCCCTCAGTGATATGAGATTGTTAATGTCAGCCCATTCCCTAGTGGGCAATATCTCGCATCGTCGTTATACATAATTCATCACAACTGATGGTCTTTTGAAGACAAGCTGGAAGCTGATATGCTGCTATGGAGGCTAAATTGCCTCTCCCTTCTGGAAAAGATGGTCCCTTGCTGCCAAGATTACTGTTTAGTGGTGGAGCAGTTGTGACACAGAGGAAGCTTGCAATGAAACCTGACGACAGCGATAGCTGATATGATGATGATACATACAATACTGTAGTGACACAGTCAGGAACAGCTCCCATAGAAATTGCTGTTGCAGGATACTCAGCAAAATCTTTTTTTCCTGCCACAAAATGTAATAAAAGAAACCAAAGTGCTTTCCTTGTATTGAATTTTGCATACATAACACCACGAGTATTGTGTGCATTATTGGCTGTCATACAGCCCATGCTAACTCTAATAAACAGAAAAGAAAATTAGATTGTCAGAATTTTGCATTCTTCCTTTCCTGTATGCTCACCTACTTTTGTCTTTGAGTGATGTTCATGGGTGCAATCCTACCCTACCTCGTGCAGAACTGGGAGTGCAAATTGAGGCTTGTATTCACTGCTCAGTGACAAGAAGAGCAATGATAACAGAATCATAGAAATGTAGGGCTGCAAGGGCCTGTGAGAGAGAGTAGGGAGTTAACAGGGGAGCTTGTTGATCTTGCTGACACCCATTAGTTGGCCTCTCCCAAAGCTGATTGGGATAATTAAAAGGAAGTAGCTAATCAGGCTGGGGGGGGAGGGGATGCAATACAGAGATAATTTAGTGTGTCAGCTAAACACTGATAAAGAGGCACAGGAAAGCAGTGCCAAAGGGGAGAGGTACCCAGGGGGTTCCCTACATCTCCAACAATGAGGGTATAATTCTCCCCCTGAATTTTCCCAACAACATCCTTATAGTCAACTGGTTACAAGTGGTGTTTCCAATGGAGTGATTGGTTGTAAATTTGAATCGAAATGGAAACATTAATGTAGACTTTAAAATCATGTACAATACTTCTACCTGAAAAAAAGTATAATAGGTTTGAAAAGTATAAATAAAGACTGGTCTTCTCACACAGTGATGAGCCAGAGATGGGGGGAAGGCTTCAGGACTTGACCATATTTACATGAACTCACCCATGGGAAGTGGGTGAAAGTAGGAGTGGGGGGAGGCAAGTCCCCAACCCCTCCTCCAGACCCCACCCCCATGGGAACCTAACCTCCCCCCGACCCTCCCCCAGCATATAGCCCAAGAATCCCCAGCCACGGAGCATAGGGAAGGTAGGCAATGGGGAGTTGAAGCTTTCCCGGCCCCAGAGCATAAGATGAGCCAGTGCTCAAGGGCTGCAACACATCGCTCCCAATAGACCTATAATAGCCATTCTGGGGGCAGAGTCTGAGGGGGTGGCCAGGCTGGTGATTTGGGAAGGCAGCTATTATACCCCACTGATGGACCTATCTTCCAGGAAATTACCTAGTTCTTTTTTTAAAGCTGTTACAACTTTGGCCTTCTTTACATGTTATGTAAAGAAATAGTTCTTTTTTAAAAAAAATCTGCTGCTTATTAATTTAATTGGGTGACCCTAGTTCTTGTATTATGTGAAAGATTAAATAACATTTCCTTATTCGCTGTTTTTTACATCTGTCAAGATTTTGTAAACCTCTATCATACCCCCATTTAGTTGTCTCTTTTCCAAGTTGAAAAATCCTAGTCGTTGTAATCTCTCTTCCTCTTTTATACCCCTATTCATTTTAGTAGCTCTTCTCTGTACCCTTTCCAATTCCAATATATTTTTGAGGAGATGGGGTGACTAGACTGCAAAGAGTATTCAAGATGTGAGTGTACCATAGATTTGTAAAGCGACTTTGTAATATTTTCAGTCTTATCCATCCCTTTCCTAATGGTTCTTAACATCCTGTTAGCATTTTTGACTACTGCTGTGCACTAAGTGGACATTTTCAGAGAATGATCTGCAATGACTCCAACGCCCCTTTGTTGTGTGGTAAAAGCTAACTTGGTCCCCAACAGTTTGTATACATGCTTCAGATTGTGTTTTCCAATGTGCACTAATTTGCATTTATCATGCAGCCCACTTTCACCCTTATAGTATCCCCCTCATTTGTTCAGACACCCTTCTCCTGTACATTCAAATACCCTTCCTAGTTTCAATTCCTGGAGAAAATACTATGGCCGGTTGGGTTTTTTTAAAGCTCTCTCCACAGGGAGGGTTGAAAAGCCGAGGGTACTCCATAGGAAGAAATTCCCAAGTGTGTCTTCCAGGGTTCTCAAAGGGTGGCAGCGATATATCTAAGGTCAAGGCATCTGTGACATTGGGGAGTTTTTTAAACAGAAGTCTTTAGTGTCAGGGTATTTTTAAGTCCCTTGCAGGCCCCCAATTTCTGCACTCAAATTGCCTTAGTGGGTAGAAAACAGCCTTGACAGTCTCTGTGAATAACTGCTAGTCCTCCTGAACTTTTTGTCTCCTAGAATTTCTTCCCGGGGAATCTTTCCTACCAGTTCTCTGAGATTGTTAAAGCCTGATTTATTTTTTTAATGATTTGCTATTTCTCATGTCATTTGGAAACTTGGAACATAGAATCGCCATCTTGGATCAGAGCAGAAGTCCACAATCCCTTATTCTATTTCCAACATTTGCCAATACCAGATATTTCAGAGGAAGGTTCAAGAAAATCCAGATAGTGTGGATATAGTGGAATATATATGCAGGCAGTCCCCGGGTTACGTACAAGATAGGGACTGTAGGTTTGTTCTTAAGTTGAATTTGTATGTAGGTCGGAACTGGTACATATTGTAGGGGAAACTCTAGCCAAACATTTCTCCAGAGCTCAGTTTTATTCTCCCACACCTCACTTCCCTCAGTCCTTTATTCTCAAGCTGAGGTGTCTGCTGAGAAAAGCCGCTCCACGTCTCCCTGATCTGCTGGGGGGGGGGGGGGGGGGCGCTCGCTTCGCGTCTCCCTGGTCTGCTGGGGGGAAGCAGCTAGTGCGGGGTTGCCTCACCCCATTTGTAAGTAGGGATCCGATGTAAGTCGGATCTATGTAACCCGGGGACTGCCTGTACATAGCAGATAGTGTGGAATAATATTTATTGTGAGGTTGGCTTAGGCCTGGAGCCTAATCATTTCCAAAACCCTTGATGGTCAATTTTTTACTCTTACAACCCCAGCTATCTTTGCTATCCATATAAATGTCTAATTTTTCTTTCAATCTTTTTCAAGATCAGACGAAGACAGGAGAAAGACCTATCTTTTACCTGCATGTCCCTGAAATTTCTTCTGTACTCTACGTTTTTGTTGTGGTGAAATAAATAAGAAAAATGTTTCTGTTATTTGGGGGGAAGTAACAGCTGAAAACTAATGTTCAACAGAGTGATTTTTCCTTTTTTCTTTATTACAGTTAGTGAGTAATATGTGCCAGCTAATAATGCAAATAATACATCCGTAATATGCAAAATTCAGTGTGAATAAGGAACTCTGTTTCTTGCAACCTAATCAGATAATCAGAGATTTTGTCACAATTTCATACTGTTTAATATAAAGTACGTTGACTGATGATGTGACAGCTTATCTCTGGCAAATTTAACAGGCTGACTGTATGCATGCTGTAGGTTTGGTTTAATTGGGTGTCTTGAGATTTACTACAAGGAAAGAAATAGTCTCTGTGTATCAGCAAAAGGCTGCATTTATTCACCATCCTCAATATTGTAACTAAAGACTAATTTTCCAATGGACTATCTCTTTTCCCCTGCGAATGAGTCTACCAAAGAGGCATAAATTGATCCCACATTTAAAAATGAAACAATTTCTGCAGGCAGTGTATTATGCAAACACACAAGCAGTCCAAATGGCATCCCATGCAAACATGCAGGTAAGAAAGAAAACTGCATTTCAAAATGACATGAATTTTATTGAAATGGCAATGAGTTCCCTGCCCTTTTATTTAGCCTTTATGATAGCAAATCAAACTGATTTGGCTTGCCAGTCAGTCCTAAAATGTAGAGGAAAAAAAATCCTTGAATGTAATTTCAAGTCGAATGACACTTGGATAGAATACAATGCAATTTATTTTTATATGGCATCTTTCATACAGAGTATATCACAAAACAGTTTACAGGGAGAGTCAATCATCATAAGTTAAAGGAAAAGGACGGTTTTACGAGAGGGAATAATTCAGTAGCTGAGAGAAAGTGTGTGAAGGAGAGAATGGGAAACAAGTTCCAGGTAAATCCTTGCATCTTTTATTCCTTTTGGTATCAAAAGTTTTGGTTTACTTTTTAGAGAATCATGCCTCATTGTTAATGGCACTATCTTCAAATGACTCATTTGGCTAAAAACATGTCAGTGATGCTCTCCAACCTCAGATATGTCCCAGTCCTGTTCTACACTATAGCCACATTAAATTGTGCACTAAATAGTAAACATTACTGCCTGGGTATAGAATCACAGAATGAATGCAGGTTTGGCCTATTTTGGAAAAGGGAGTGATTCAACTTGGTTTGCATTTAATTGATACATGACTTTTAAAACTTAAATACATATTTAACATTTTAAAAAATATAATGTATTCACCTGTGGTAATCTGTTCAACTACACTGACATTATTGAAGCCAGGCAGATTTTCACTAGCTAAAAATGTGGTCTCATATACATGTGTGGGTGTGTGCGTGTACAGAGAGAAAACCAATTCTTTGTGCCTGTTTTTTTTTATTGTTAACCCCTATCTGAACCTATGAAAAATAGTAGCATTTAAAGATCATCTCACTTTTATATTTTGATGTGGAAGCACTCTTCCCTTGTCCCTCCCAGCGCTATGCCTCCACTTAACCTGCCAGTGGTTAGTAACCCATGGGAGAGAATGGGATGGGTCTGGCTAGGACTGGTGTCACGGTGGACAAAGATGGTCCCTCACGCTCTCTTCTCCTTGCCCCTCTGCCAACACCCACCTACTCTGTGTAGAATCAGCAGAAAAGTTAATTTGCTTCATTATATGCTAATGTTCCTATGGTGTCCCCTGTACAGTAGAAAGAGGCAGTGGGAGTGGAAGATGTCCATGCCTACACAGACCCAATGGAACTACATGACCAGAAAGCCAAAGGACTAGGGTTCCTGAACCAGTGTGGTCATTTCATACACTATCTTCTGCTTCCACATACATTTTTTCTGGCTGTTCCTTAACTTACTGAGGCTACGTCTAGACTGCAAGCCTCTTTCGAAAGAGGCTTTTTCGAAAGATACTTTCGAAAAAGCCTCTTTTGAAAACGAGCGTCTAGACTGCAAGCAGTTCTTTCGAAAAAGCAAGCCGCTTTTTTGAAAGAAAGCACCCAGGCAGTCTGGACGCTCTCTTTCGAAAAAGCCCTGTTTGCATTCAAGAACGCCTTTTTTTGAAAGAGCACTTTCGAAAGAAGGCGTTCTTCCTCGTGGAATTAGGTTTACCGCCGTCGAAAGAAAAGCCGCGTTCTTTCGATTTAATTTTGAAAGAATGCGGCTGTAGTCTAGATGCAGGAGAAGTTTTTTTCGAAAAAACCCTTGAGTCTGGACACAGCCTGAAAGTCTGGAGGGGAAAGGGAAGGAGAAATCACCACTCTGCTCACCCTTCCCATATAGAGTCAGAACCATGGACTACATAGGACTGGGGTGGCCAACCTGTGGCTCTTGAGCCACATGCGGCTCTTTGCTCACAGAAATGCAGCTCTCAGGGTTTTGTCACATTCAGAGCCACATTCCTGCTTTGTGCATGCGCCCCAGTTCCTGGAGGGAGAAGTGCATGGCTCTGGTGGTGGCAGCTCCAATGAGACCCAGGCATTGGGTTAGAATGGGAGGGATTTGGGGGTGCCTGGCTCTGGGGGAGGGATGTGTGGCTGTTTGCACTACTATCCACAGCTCTTTTGACTCTTCGTGTCTAACTGGTTGGCCATCCCACCATAGGAACTTCTCCATGGATCGTGGAAAACTATATGTAGCTCTAGTGGCTTCACCTCAACTGGAGTGCTGAATAAGGCCTCTCTTCAGTAATTTTCCCATTCACATACTTCTCTTTCTGAGTTCCCAGAGTAGTATTCCCAGGTTACAGAAAATATCATTTTTCCTGATGTCTGTTCTTATTTCCCAAATGAGAATAACAGGCCGTGAAGTTACTGATAATACTAATTTGGTGAATATTTCCATTGTTATCACAGTAGTGAGAGCTTTCATCTACTGTCCTACATAATCCCTGTAAGGCTCTCTTTTGAAAAGAGCTCTTTATTTGAGTCCATCTGAAGCTTCAACTGGGGAACCTGACAGAACCTGGTGTTTTGTTATTCTTGGGATGTCTTCAGATGGCACAGAATGGCAGAGAAATATAATTTAAGGGTAAAAAAATCCACCATGTTAATCACTTTCTTCTGTTCATACCTTTCAGAACCTCATGAATGAGTCCAATGTACAAGTGTGATGGAAGTAATAGACCCTGCATCCTGAGGGAAGGGACAGGGAAGAGGCAGGAGGAGAACCAGCTGGTCTCAATTACAGCTCAACTATAATCAAAGGGAAAAGCCCTTCTACGGGAGACTCTCAATACAGAAGCTGCTGGGCCTTGCAAGGCGGTGAGCTAGAAATAAGGAGGTACTTGGGATGAGTAAAACAATGGGGCTGGATTGAGCAAGCCATCCCATCACTTTCATTCTAGTACTGGCCTGCAGACACCCCAAAAGAACATTTGGTTTATTAAGGACTTGTGATTGATACTTTGTTCCGCCACATATAAACTATCACATACACGTCCCTAACGAGCCCAAACTAAAGTCTTGATAATATTTGTTAAAGGAGTGGAACCAGTTGTGGACGATATCAGCTGGAAGGAGTCCACAAAACAGAATTCCTTCTTATCAGATGTCAGTTGGAGTTCACTTTCTTTTACTGGCTGAAATACATTGTAAAACATTGCACGTGTGGTATAGTACTTTTGGTCAGGTTCACAAATCAGACAAGAAGCTTGCCCTTCCTCTGCCTGAGGACTTTTGCGGCACGTCCAGACTGCCCTGCTGTGCCACCAAACAGCTGATTGGCACAGCGTCCGTTTTGATGTAAATGAAGTGGCAATTATTTAAATCGCTGCTCCATTTTCCTATGTCTAGTAAACTCATCTACATGGCTCCGTCAACAGAGCCATGTAGTCTAGACATACCTTTGGGTTGCAGGGTACTCTGAAATATTTGGTGGCTGTGTTCTAAAATGCCATTTTTGGAATAGGAAGTATCGATATTAGAAGATGTTATGGCCCAAGTCTACTGCAAAAGCTCTCTAATGTCAATTGCTTCAGAGCCCCTGGTTCATTACACAATTCATTCTGAGTAACTGCAGATGCAGTGGGGCTGGTTCTGGGTACCTCTACTCTTTAAGCTGGGGTGTGTGATTCCCAACCAGAGGTGACACTTGTGCTAGCTCTCATCCAAAAATAGACTCTAGCTGTGGCAATCCGAACTGTGGGGTAGGCTAGCTCCTCCATGCACAGCCCGGTCTGTGATGCTAGACACGTGTTTGAGGTCACTCGGCCAAGTGTATCAGCATGTCTCTCATAGTGCTGCTAGAGTCTCCTGCCCTAATAAAAAAGGAGTCAGAAATCTTGCTCTTGCAATGTTCCTGCCTTCACTTCTCTCCCTATCACAGGTTAGTTTGCTCTCTGCGCTCAGAGTCTGGTTTTGCCTGAACTTGTAGCTTTTTCTGGCAAACCTAGTGAAAGCTATCTCTGCTAGGTATGGTGTTTTGTCCCTTTTTAGGCAGGTGGGTCTAGACCAATGAACAATTCATGAGCCTGCCACAGCCTGGACTAGGAGAATTGGATCTTTTAACTCAGGCAGTAGAGTCATGTGTTAAGCTCAAAACATCCCATGTTTAATCCCTGCTGCCAACAGGGGCATCCATGTTACAAGTGGTGGCCGGTACAGACACTTGGCCTAAAAAGCCTATGAAGCTTGACCCTCCTCAGTGTGGCTCCTGTCCCCTGCTTGTGGACTACAGGTTAAAGATCAGCATTACTCTAGTGTAAGTAGTTCTAATTTAGGAGTTTAAAAACTTAGGGCTGCATTGTGGATCCATGCCTTATCCTGGACATCACTTACTCATATGTGAATTCCCATTAAAGCTGCTGTGATTACTTGAGTCCATAAGGGCTGTATCATCTGGCCTGTGAAGTTAGTGTGCCATTATGTACTCTAGACTTGGTCTGTTCTGGCTTGGTGCCAGCAATATGGGAGCTCTAACCTTATGAAATTAGATTTCTAAAGGTGTGCTTAATGCTTCTCTAAATTCCTGGCATCTGAAATTCAGAGCACATTTTTTGCAGTCTGTATATCATCCAAATAAGATGACTTCTGAATGCAAATATCATCTGAATCTCAATGTTTGCCTGCTCCTAATAGTGCATATGTCCCTTCGTTTTCTTTTTTATGTAGTTGTAAATTTAGGGCCAGTAAGGCAGGTATAATAGGATACCAGAAACCTAGTGATAATGGAAACCAAAAACCTGGAAGAAGAGAGTGTAAGAAGAAACATAGTAAAAATGATGAAATGGAACCAAAAGATCAAATAGCTTAAAAAAGTTGCAAGCACTTTGAAGCACTAACCAGGCAAATAAGATGTCAGTTCAAAAGCAAACTTCTCTTGCCACTGTCTATGGCTCATTTAGAGGCTAATCAACATCTCATGTTAATACATTTTTGGAGCAAATATTAAAAACAATGGTTGCGGATTTTAAAAGTCACTGACCAAAACCAAATTACACCAGAAATGGCATAGGGATAATGAAGCATAGTGAAAGAGAAGTGAATAATCTCCACTGAATAAAATTAGCTGTGACTGCTTTTTCTCCCAGTATGTGCCTGTAAAGCACCCTGCTGGCAGACACAAAGAGTGTCAAATACAAGGGAAAACACTTCTTCCGTTTGATCAAGTCTCCTCTTCAGATTCTGCCATTTCCCACCCTTATTTTAAAAATAATTGTTAGTCTGATTGATGTGTGTCGGGCATAACAAAATCATTGCCTGGTACTGAATTGCAGGGGACTGGTGCTCTTCCTTAGGGAACAGTAGTCATTCAGAAGCAAAACATGAACTGGTTTCACTGAGCAAAATACCTTTTCCAGCTAATGGGAATACCTATCAAATATCACTTTGTGAAAGGTAGAGAATAACCTACGCTCTCTCTGTAGAAGCAAAGAGCTGAACGTTCCCTGAAGGGCTTATGTAATACTAAATCTCTTTTGCCTGAAAGGGACATTTCTTAAGAAAGCAGGTTTGATCCTAAACTGGAGCTGTACAATCCTGTACTGGTAGTATGCAGCACTGAGTAGTCTTAGCAGCAAGGCATACTCACAGTTCTAATTCAGGTACTGGGTAAAGATCTGTTCAAGGCCTTTTTAATCTGAATACTAATAATGGAAGGTGAATAGTTCATTGCCCACATTTTGCATTCAAGGACACACACGAGATAGGTAATCTAACAGACTGTTGACCTCATCATCAATATCTAGCATTCTCTTTTAATATTCCAATTGTTACTCAAATGGGCTGTTTCTCTCAGATGGTTTTGGTTGTGCAGGGAAACCAAGAGATTTGTAAGAGTTAGGAGTTACTCAGAGTTCTGTGTCCTCAAAAATAGCATGTGAGAATCACTGCTGTGTATTCAACAGGGGAATTCCTCATCGTACCTGTCTTGAAATGGAAATTTGTGGTTTCTACTAAAAACAAAGTAATATTTATCACAGCATACGTTCTTTTGTGGCCCATAAGTGATGATGGACTGGAATTAATCTATGTATTTTGGGGTCCCAACACAGAGTTTTGTGCAAGTGTTTTGTCTGGTCAGATTACCTGAGTAATCTCCAGACTACAACAGACAATGGCCTCAGGGCTTGTTTGCTTGATTTACATAATTTTTTTGAGTCAAAGAAGGAAAGATTTTTCCAGAGTTGTGCTTTATTATATATTTTCCTGCAAATGATAGTACTGTGTTCTTGAAACCCAGTATATTTTCAGTGGTTTAGCGATATAGCTCTAGTCATGTTGATCCCAGTATATGCACAAGACAAGTGGGTATCTTTTACTGAATGAGCTGCCTTTGGGAAAAAGACAAGCATTTAAGTTCTACAGAGCTCTTCTTCCATGAACCAATCCTAGGGACCTCCAACATGCTTCCTAAAATACACAAAAAAAAGGAACCCAGGTAGATCTATCACATCTGGCCATGGCATTCTTATCAAAGGAATACTGGAACTCATAAAAACCATCCTCAAACCACTCATTACACAAAAGAACTAATTTCCTCCAGGATACATCTGCCTTCTTCCTAAAATTCTGCAACATCAAAGACCTCCCTCATAACTGCATGCTTTCTACCATGTATATCGCATCCCTATACACCAAAATCCCTCGCCATGACTGTCTTGCTTCAAATATCTACAAGAGAATGGATAACACTCAGATATCCACCCCAAATACCATCACCAAATATATCCTGCTCATCTTCAACCTTAAAAAAATTACATTCAACAAACCATCACTTTATCCAAAACAGGAACAGTCAAGGGTACCAGGATGGCTTCCCAATATGCCATATTCTTCATAGGCCACCTCAAAGAAAAGTTTCTGGATAAAAATACCATAAAATCAATGATCTTACTGAGATACATGACATTTTCCTCCTCTGTACAGATGACCTAAACTCCCTCAAAGATTTTCATCACAACTTCAACAACCACCAATGTTCATCAAACAGTATCCATCAAACACTCTCTAGACACTCTCACAATAGCATCAATTTTCTGGACAGCACCATCAAGCTCAGCAATGGAACCCAACAGAAAACTGTAAATAAGAAACCATGGAACACCACACACTTTAAAGATCCAGCAAACATGCTAGAAACACCAAGAAATCTCTTACTTACAGCACTCCGATACCGCAGAATATGTTCTGAGAAGAAAATCTGGGTGTCGTACGTTCTGTACATCGGTACCTTTGGTGTTCTGAACTGTCAGTGTCAGCATTGTCTGGCCTGGGTTGTCCTGGCGCGCTTCTGTCAGGACCCCTACTCCGTCGGTGATGATAAACTTTCGGCTGCATGCGTAACAATTGGTGCTCCCTTTATCTAGAGTGTTAGACCCCGTGCATTTCGGTCAACACAGGAGATCTCTGAGAGGTCCTGGAAATGACAGATGCAGGCAAGGTTTGAAATCAATTGAGCAGGTTTATTGTCAACAGAGATCTGTACAACAGAGATCTGTACAATGTTACACCACTGTGCTTTATGGCCCGCATTGACATAAGAACGGCCGTACTGGGTCAGACCAAAGGTCCTTCTAGCCCAGTATCCTGTCTACCGACAGTGGCCAGCACCAGGTGCTCCAGAGAGGGTGGACCGAAGACAATGATCAAGCGATTTGTCTCCTGCCATCTCTCTCCAGCCTCTGACAAACAGAGGCCAAGGACACCATTTTATCCCCTGGCTAATAGCCTTTTATGGACCTAACCTCCATGAAATTATCTAGCTTCTCTTTAAACTCTATTATAGTCCTAGCCCTCACAGCCTCCTCTGGCAAGGAGTTCCACAGGTTGACTACACACTGTGTGAAGAAGAACTTTCTTTTATTCGTTTTAAACCTGCTCCCCGTTAATTTCATTTGGTGACCTCTAGTTCTTCTATTTAGGGAATTAATAAATAACTTTTCTTTATCGGCCCTCTCCACACCACTCATGATTTTATAGACCTCTATCATATCCCCCCTCAGTCTCTTTTTTTCTAAACTGAAAAGTCCCAGTCGCTTTAACCTCTCCTCATATGGGACCCGTTCCAAACCCCTAATCATTTTAGTTGCCCTTTTCTGAACCCTTTCCAAGGCCAAAATATCTTTTTTAAGGTGAGGAGACCACATCTGTACACAGTATTCCAGATGTGGGCGTACCATAGTTTTATACAGGGGCAGTAAGATATTCTGTGTCTTATTTTCTATCCCTTTCCTAATAATTCCTAGCATCCTATTTGCCTTTTTGACCGCTGCTGCACACTGCGTGGAAGTTTTCAGAGAACTGTCCACGAAAACTCCAAGATCCCTTTCCTGATTTGTCGTAGCCAAATTAGCCCCCATCATACTGTACGTATAGTTGGGGTTATTGACAAGGTACCAACACCGGGCAGGCCTATTGCCATATAACAGATATTAACAGCAGTCAGTCAGAATTAAGCTACTGAGCATTCTGTAAGTTTAGGCAATGACACCTGCTGTTTAGGCACCTAGTTCGCCCTCCCTCTCCTCCCCTCTCCCCCGCCCCCCCGCCCCAGGTTGGCTGGAGAGCACCCTTTGCGGTGTCCTTTTATAGACAGGTACAAACAACTTAAATCACTTCTTTACGTACCAGATTGCCACCCTCTGTTGCCTAGTTACCGCACCTTACCTTGTGAAAGGGGGGCTTACCTTCTATTCGTCATCCTGTCAGTTCCGACCTGGTCCTGAACCTAGGTTGGTATGTGCATAAAAATGTGGACAAACAGCATTTACAGTGCCTGACTTTTCATAGAATCCTGCTGCTGGAAGAGACCTCAGAAAGTCAGCAAGTCCAGCCCCCTGCCCAAGGCAGGACCAATCCCACCCTCTAAATCAACCCATCCAGGGCTTTGTCAAGCCGAAACTTAAAAACCTCTAGGGATGGAGATCCCACCACCTCCCTAGGGAACCCATTCCAGTGCTTCACCATCCTGCTAGTGAAATAGTTTTCCTAATATCCAACATAGACCTTTTCCACTGTAACTTGAGACCATTGCTCCTTGTTCTGCCATCCATCACTACTGTGAACAGCCTTTCTCCGTCCTCTTTGGAACCTCCCTTCAGGAAGTTGAAGGCTGTTATCAAATCCCCCCTCACTCTTCTCTTCTACAGACTAAATAAACCCAAATCCCTCAGTCTCTTCTCATAGGTTATGCACTCCAGACTAGTAATCATTTTGGTTGCCCTCACCGCTGGACCTTCTCCAATGCGTCCACATCCTTTCTATAGTGGGGGGGCCCAGAGCCATCGCTGTATGGACATGGCTGTGTTACTAAAAGCTGTATAAACAAAGCCTAACTCTTCTTCATACTGTGGCTACAGAGGTATTTATTGCTCACTTCACTTTGAATGGTTTCTTGAAATGTGTTAACTACTTATGCTTATCAATCCATTTCACTTTATATTTAGCTGTGATACTGCATACCTTTTTCCAGACCTCAAGACAAGCTCTGTGTAAAGAGAAGTTGGTCCCAAAAAAGATATTAGCTGTCCCACTTCAGTAGGATGTACAGCATCTATCTGCATCATTCTCTAATAGTTTCACATGAAAAGGCAGTCCATGAACATATCATAGTGGAAGCAAATGTCTCCTGGCACAGGGTTGATGCAGAGTCTAAGTGTCCTTTAATTTTAAGAACTTACTTAAAACTATTTTTATATTTATTTCACTATATTGAGATGCAAATATCTGCATATATGTTTAGCATCAGCCTTGATTTATCCATAAAATACCCCATCACTAATTTTGACCTTCAACTTCCTTCCTCATCCACTCATCTCATCTTCCCAAAGGGATATGTTCTTTATGACAGGTTTCCATTTGTTTTGTGTTTGTATTGGGTAGTTCTGAATAAGTATCCGATTGGACCCCTGATGTTGCTGTACAAAAACAGCCCAACCACAAAAAGTTACAATTATATGCATTTTTATATAATTTTGATGGATAATGTCAAAAACTTTGAAAATAAACAGATTTTCATTGATTTTAAATGTTCATAGTTATAATAAATTATGGAGGAGGGAGACAGATACTAAGTTAATGACAGTTAAAATTCAAGAAGTTAAAAGTTTGTAACTGTTAAAACACATTTTGTCAACACCATATGTCAAAATATACAAAGTAAATATCCTCAAACTTTAAGTTGTCAAGCAGCATTTTTATTACTTTGTCTATCTGTAAATTATCACTGAAAATATTTGTGTGTGTGTGTGTGTGTGTGTGCAGTGAAATCGACATTTATAAACATTTGTCATTAAAAATCTAATTCGTCCAAGCCTACTTACCGTCTCTGACTTATATTGCATGCCCACCATAATATTCAAAACCTTCCTTTTCATATCCAAATTGGCAGCTACATGTGAAAACTGTATAACTGGACACCTATTCTTTGCCATAACCAAATCTACATAATCAGCACAATATCAAAACCAGAGGCCCTTAAATATTTTAAATCAATTGTTTGATAATTAAATAAGTTAAATTGACATGCTGGGTGCATAGATCTTCTGCTCTTTATGTCCTACGAGAATTGAGACTAAGGGTGTGGAGCCGGTACGCTTTGGCTGTGCTCTGTGCCCCATTAGACTAACCCTGCACCTGCTGCCCACCTGAGAAGTTACACGGTACAGTGGTAAGCAAGCAAACAATCACGAGCCTCAAGATTTCTGTTCCACTGAAATACTGGGGGAGTAACCACTCCTTGTAAGATGAAAGAAAAAATGAACTATAGCAAAAAGTTCTTTATAGAATGCTTCAAAGAAGGGTCACTCCAAACACTGATGAACAAATTAAGTTCTATTAAAAATACAGTGATAGTAGACCAGAACACTACCTCCCCCGGCAACCTACTGCTTTAAAAAAACACTTTAAATTATCTCCATGTGGCTTTTAGTACAATTTTGTTTGACCTTTATTTAAAGACCACCAACAGGACAACTGATTGTGGTTGGTCACCTATGTGACTAAGCTCCAACCCAGATTCAGTTCTCTTTATATCTTCGCCAGCCTTTTCATGATACAGTTCTCTTGTTATATTTATTTATTTATCAAAACCCACTGTACTTTTCTCTTTTTGTGGTCAGTGTTCTCTTGCTTTGTTCTCTCCAAGGCTTTTGTAACTAACCCGTGAAATGTGGCGTTTTCTTGGTGTAATCCAGTTTTTAAAAATCACACACAAACCCTTGTCAGCTGTCCTAAAAATCAGACATACAATGATTCAAAAGGTGTAGGACCTGGTTAACAACTTGGGTGGCACCTGCTTTGCTGTCATGGTCCTGATGAAAGATTATT
Organism: Pelodiscus sinensis; assembly: GCF_049634645.1. NCBI lineage: Eukaryota > Metazoa > Chordata > Testudines > Trionychidae > Pelodiscus > Pelodiscus sinensis. The sequence goes on from NC_134712.1 coordinate 75,303,469, forward strand.
ATTTTTCTTGTGAGATGCTCCCTAGCGCACTGCCCAACAATCTGGGTTAGGATTTGGGACTGTTTTTTATATACATCTATACTGACATTTACTCTGTGCAGATATGCTCTGTCCTATGCCTAACGGTTCACTGCCTTGAACTTTCTGTAGTTACCTATGCAAAGTGAATGTAAACTGCCACCATATCAGAATTCTATACTCTTATATGTGATTTGTACAAGAGCTACTACACTGTGGGGTGATGCAGAGGACAACTCATGCAACAATTCAGAGCCCAATCCTACACAGCTTGCTGGGGAAAAGTTCATTGAGTACTGCCGGAGCAGGGAGTGCAGTGGCAATGCAGACAAAACCTGGGAATGACCTTGGACTTTCAGACACCCAATCAGTGCCTCTATATCCTTCTCTGTACAAAAGGGTGTACTAGTTGCCTCCAGTAAAAAGCTCATTTTGATCCTTGGAAGACAAGCACTGGCTATGAGCGAAGTATTACCTTTCCTATTCTTCTTCTTCAAACACAAAAGAGCCAAAGCATGCTAAGCAGCATTTAACCATGTACTAGTCACCCATTGGAAGACTGCTGTAAGTCATGGAATATGAAGGTGGTAAAGAGGCTGTCTTTCTGTTGGAAAGAATCCCCTAAGTACCAGCCACGGTAGTGTGCTTGGAGCATCTGAGAGATGAGTCACTAACCCCAGAATAGCAGCTCCTTGTTAACTCAAAGGGTAAGGGCAAGATCTTTTTTTATCTGTGTTTATAGAGCACCTAGCAAAACTATTCCTGGACCATTACTAGGGCTCCTAGATGCTACAGCTATGCAAATACATAATAATATGTTACTAGGTTCAATGCGGTGGATGGTCATGTGATCTTAGGATAAAAACAGATAAGGTTGGTTTGTAACATGCCTTTTTGACACCATATGTTGTGATCCTACCTCCAAAATTCTCTACCATCCATTGGTGAATTCTGTTGTGTAGCACCACTAGAGAAATGTGCTTCGCATGTGATTACAACAAGTTGTTTAGAGTTGGTGTATACAATGGTCAGAAAGTCCAGCCCAACAAGATAGACTAAAACATAGCCAAAGAAACTACATGAACACCATAGATGGCCTGTACAGCAATTACATTTATGATAATTATGTGCAGGATGCACAAAAATGCACCAGTACCAAAAGAGCTGAATGTAGTAAGTTGTGCTGTGAATATCTGTCAAATAACTTTCTAGAATTCCTTTTAACCTAGTAAAAACAACAACAAGAACAAAAGATTTTTACCCAAGTGACATGACATAGTGTGATTTAGCATGAAAAGCGTTTATGATTTGTAATGGTCTCTTTGTTATGTGCTGACAATCAAAATGCGAATGGACATGAAGGAGAAAAAGAGAATTTTTTTGAAGTAGACAGCTGAAAAGGTTTTGACCATAAGGGAGGATTCATTTGAGTGCCACTTTTGACACACAATTTAAAATATGAAAGGTGGCCCTCAGATCATAAACCTGATCACAGTGCTTCTCATATCATTTTACCAGACAGAAAACCCCGGTGAATGTCATATTTCTTTACTTTCTTGATATTCTAGTTGGTTAAAAATACAATATTAAAAATCCTAAGGCACTCATTCGCAAAACGCTTGCCAGTTTTTAATTGTCAGTGTAATCTTGATACAATTGTTGTATTTTGCATCTCCCTTTGTCGGTGTCGTCACTATATCTTGGATTCATTTTTTTAAAAGAACAGATTTAATTTACTCTGTTACCACATTAAAATGTGTATGAAAGACAGAGTACAATGCCCTGATGAATAGTCACTCAATACACCCACACTAAATCAGGTAGGTAACAGTATTGCTGCAGAGACAATGAGCAGTGATAAAAAGAGTCCCTTCCCTAAAGAGTTAACCATCTGAATTATTGGCAAGATGTGACTGATCAGTGACTGAATCAAAGACATAGGTTCTGGTATTGTCTCATCTTTCTGATCGAAAGTGCTACCTTTAAGTGGTAGAGTGACCGCATAAAAACGAATGACGAAAGCTCAGAAATGGAAAAGATGGGTAAGTGAGGTAATACTTTAAAAAAGGTTTATTGCCTAACCCTCCTTTTCTCTAATAGCCTGTGATTGGCATTGCTACAGCAATGCTGCAAACAAGGTTTTTTTTAGTCAGCTTATTGTTAGTCTTCATTTTTTTGTTTGTTTGGAGAAAGGAAGTCTTTATTAAAGATTCAGAGCCTCCAGCCCTTCTGCTGAAGTCTGAGACTTGTGTCTTCTTGTGACACTTCCACTAATTCCTTCATCAAAACCAGGAGTAGTCTGAGCTGGCAAACCGAACAGATATGTGCAGTATTGGTATAGCCATGCTGAGCCCAGGATGTTAGACAGGTAATATCTTTTAAGGGATCAATACAAATATAACTTCACCCACATTGTCTTTCTAATGCCTAATAGTTATATGATGAAAAATCCAAAACCCTTCTGGCCTTCTTTGTATACCATAAAGAAACAAAATAGGTTATGAGCCCAGTTTAAACCAATTATTTATAAGTCTCCATCTAAACCACTACGTTTAACCAGGGCCTGAAATCTCTCCCAGTAAAGTCAAAGAAAAGCATTCCATTGAATGTTAATGAGAGCTGCATCTTGTCTCTACTGTGGTGGCCATTACAATATAAATATTTACCAAGTTACCACCTAGTAGTGCCCAAATTACCACAGTACGTCCTATTAGGAAGGGTTAAAAACCAGAGGTATCTCTCATCCCTGCATGGTGAAGACTGGGAACGGCAAGCATGGTAAGTATAATGTGGATATTATATCAATCCCATCACATGAAGTACACAGCCTTTTCTCTGAGGATGTCATATTGCAGCAGGTCTGCAATGGTACAGAGAGGCTACTGCACCAGTATCCGTCAGATAAAATGATTAACTCTACATCGGTGATTCGAAATAATAAAACATTGTCATAGGATCAACGTTCAGTGCTTTGGGGGGGAAATGTCTTGCCCTCACCATGACATTTATTTTCCATAAAAGCCTTGGCTTTGCCTTGGCATTCTTGTAGCAGCAGGAGACCATTATCCTGTGAGAATGTGCTGTTCCATTGACAATTATCTCTTAATTATTTCTGTCCTTTCACTAGTGGCAGCACCTTGAGGAATTTTCATTATGAGATGTAATTTTCGCCTCTGTACCTCCTTTGTCGTTCTATGACAGGAGTGGATTTGCTATTAACCCTTCCAAGAGCACATAAAAGTGAATTTAGCAATCCAGGGGAGCTTTTGGCTGGCTGCAGTAGGATGATCACTATACATAGCAAGGGGTTGGGGACCAAACAACTTCCATTTAAGCAGTCAGCTGGGACAATAGAAATCCCAGGGTTTGGAAGAAACTAGCAGATTTAGGCCTTTCCCACATGCTGGGAAATATAAGCTTTCATTAAAAAAAAGTTTCTAGCCTTTCCAGTTGCAAAACCACTATGTAAATCCCATCAGTGCTGTTTTGTTGAGTCTGCAGCCAGACAGCCTGAAACAATGGCACCCAAAGAGCTGAGAATTCCCCCCATGCATTTTAATAGGCTGTTTGTTAACTTCAAAGCTGACCATTTAAATGCTAACACTATTAGGCAAGTAAGCCAAAACATAAGCACCCAGCTTGAATCATTAGCATTTAATTATCCAACATTTTCTCTTGTTTAATCTTCAATCCAATGTAAACTGGTCTTTTAATTTTTTTAACACATTATCTCTCCTATTTATGTTTTGCTCTTTGGGGACTTACAGTCCCTTGTGGTAAAATTAATACTTTATAGTGCATATATCAGTTTACATCCATTATGATGTGACCTATTTTGGTAGCACATTCTGTGTAGTTTACTGCTTTCTTCTAATTCTGTAGCTATTGGTATTCAGTGCCTATAACCCTAATGTCACCTGTTAGGGACTAGATGTGTTATTGAAAACGAGGTATTAGGTTAGCCAGCAATGAAAGAGTTCAGTGTCTTCCCTCCCTCTCTCCTTCTTTCTTTGAGTAGCTGGAAGAAAAAAAGCTGCCAGTGCTTTTTCAAGGTAATGTAAAGGTCACCGACAATAGCCAACCTATAGATGGTGATGTGTGACATTTAGACTGAATACAAGAGAAGCATGATAAGCTTAAAAAAATTGGAATTCCTTTCAAGATAAAGCTGTTTTATCAAGCATGCCTTCTTCCTCTAAATAAAACTTAGCATTTGACTCTATCTCCAGAATCTTACCCAAGCATGCAGTATGTCTCTTGAATGTGTAATGGGAAGAATTGCTGTGGCCAATGTGAAGAACTAATCATATCAAAGTCATTAGCAAAATGCAAAATGTGCCCTGGACAAAGACAGCTGAACTGGAAAATGACGTCTGGAATGGATATTTAAGGTTTTGTATCTTTTATCAGTTGGCCTCAAATTTGGAAGTTTCTTCCAACTCCACAAAGAGAGAGAGCTTTATCATTACAATGTACCCACAAATCCCTATCCTGAAAGACGACTTATTACCTATTTATATTGTGGCAGTGCAGAGAGGCACCAATCAAGGCTGGGAAACACAAAATGCTGTTACACTATGCCACTATAAATTGAAAGGGCAGTTCCTTTCCCAAAGAGTTTACAAACTAGCCCCTCTTTATTTTCTGTGAAATGATGTGTCATTCAGTACAACTAGTAGTTCTTATTTATTATGTAGCTAGAACTGATGGCTCTTCAGACATATTGATTCAATAGTAATTTATTGGCACAATGACCTAGCCAAAATGTTACCTGGGATCTGGGGAAAAGAAGAAAGAGTAACAAATGAGGAAAGATGAAAGTGGCATCAATACGATTGTGTGCTATGTACCTGGGATTTTACACCTTCAATATGCTGTTCAGATGTTAGTTAGATTATTAAACCTGTGGGTGTAGAAAAGCAAAACTATAGCATGGATTTTTTTTAAAAAAATAAATAGAACTATTGTATATGGAAAAGTCAGATATTAGCAGTTACTCATGGTATGCTTATGGTCTCTACAATAGAGAACCTTAGCCAATACATTAAAGTATCTCTTTGTGCTTGCTCAGGAATACTTGAACAATGTTGCTGGAAAGTTAATAAATGGATTAAATGTAGGCCTCAATCTTACAGTCTGATCTTTGGACTCCATTTCCTTCCCCATGTCTTTAGGACCCCCTTGTCTAAACACTCAGGTCTCATCCCCTGGCTTCTCTGAGATAATGACCAATTGTTTACCCTTGATTTCTTCCAGCAATCAGTCCTGTCCAATAGGCAGTGTTTCCTATGGTCGACTCAAAATGGGCTAAGTTTATGGTAGTATTTCTCCACAGAAAAGAGCCTATAAAAGTCCCTGCTACCACCCACTCAGTATCAGGTAAGTCCCACACAATATGATGAAGAATTAAGAGTATATAAATGGCCATACTGGGTCAGACTAAAGATCCATCTCACTCAGTAATCTGTCTTCCGATAGTGGCCAATCCCAGGCATTCCAGAAGTAGTGAATAGAACAAATAATCATCACGTGATCCATCTCCCTGTTCACCATTATCAGCTTCTGGCAAACAGAGGCTAGGGACACCATCCCTGCCCATCCTTTCTAATAGCCATTGATGTTCCTAATCTCCATTAATTTACAGTTTTGGCTTTTGTAACTTTTTTGATAAAGAGTTCCATAGATTGTGCATTGTGTGAAGAAATACTTCCTTTTGTTTGTTTTAAACTTGCTGCCCATGTATTTCATTTGGTGACCCCTAGTTCTTGTGTTATGGGAAAGAGTAAACAACATTTACTTTCTCCACACTAGTCATGATTTTATAGAACTCAGTCATGGTCCCATTACTTTGTCTCTTTTCCAAGCCCAAAAGTCCCAGGATTATTAATCTTTCCTTATATGAAAGCCTTTCGATGCCCCTAATCATTTTTGTTGCTCTTTTCTGAAGCTTTTCTGGTTTGTGTACCTTTTTTGAAACAGGGTGACCACATCTGCACAAAGTATTCAAGAAGTGGGTGTATCATGGTTTTATATAGCAGTAATTTGATATTTCCTGTCTTCTTAGTTATCCTTTTCTTAATGATTCCCAACAGTCAGTTTGCTTTTTGACTGTCACTACACATTGAAGCAAAATGCAGGACAATGTAGCACTTTAAAGACTAACAAGATGGTTTATTAGATGATGAGCTTTCGTGGGCCAGACCCACTTCCTCAGATCACATTGAGTGGATGTTTTCAGGGAACTACCCACAATGATGTCAAGATCTCTCTCATGAGTGGTGAAAGCTAATTTCAGACCCCTCTCATTCTATATGTATATCTGGCTTCACATTTTCCATTTTGCATTTATCAATTTTAAATTTCATCTTCCATTTTGTTGCCTAGTCATCCAGTTTTGTGAGATCCTTTTGTAGCTCTTTGCAGTCTGCCTGGGATTTAACTATATTGAGTAGTTTTGAATTACATGTTGTTTATCCTTTCCCCAGATCATTTATGAATGTGTTGAATAGGATTGGTCCCAGTAAAGACCCTTATCAGACATCATTATTTACCTCTCTCTATTTTGAAAACTGACCATTTATACATACCCTTTGTTTCCTATTTTTTAACCACTTGCCATTAAAGGACCTTCTTTCTTATCCCATGACAGCTTACTTTGCTTCAGAGCCATTGGTCAAATCTTTCTGGAAATCTAAGTACAATATATCTATGGGATCCCCCTTGTCCGTATGTATGTTGACCCCTTCGAAGAATTCTTATTGATTGGTGAAGTATGATTTCCTTTTACAAAAACCATCTATTCCCCAACAAATTATTTTCATATATGTTTGACTACTGGGTTCTTTACTATAGTTTGTCACTTTTATAGAGAATGGCTCAGATTTGGGAACCTGTCAGGGCCCCAGTTTTCCTAGAGGTTTCCTATATATCAGGGCTGAGGAAGCACCTTATACCTTTGTAGGCTAACCACAAAAAAAGCAGAGGATTGAATGAGCAGCTAGATGTTGAGGAATGCTGGATGGTGGAGTGTACTGACCAGGGACCTCAAAATGACATCACAGTTAGTGACTGGGAGAACTTTAGACTGGCTGTGAATTTGCAGCCATTATTAGTTGTGTCTGGGAACAAAACTATGTCTCTGACTTTCTCGTTATTTCTAATTTGGCCTGTTACAACTGGTAGCATCTGTGAGGGAACAGTTGTTTCTAACAGGCAGGCAATTTTGATTGGCACTGATGCCTGAATGGTTGCTGCAAATTATCCTGGATTCTTTTCTACAGAGTATGTCTACCTTACACACCTTTTTCAGCACTTATTACCAAGTGGGCTCCTACCCATTACTGTTTATTAGAATTACAGCAAAGGTAATGACACTAGCTACAGGGATAACATACAAAGATTTAGCAGGTGAGAAATATTAATTCCCATTGAATTTATAATTTCCCTTTACTGGCAGATAGTCAGAATGTTAGTACATGATGGTTTGAAATGCTATTTTGTGTACAAACTAATACAGATTCTACACATAAGTAATTTGCAAACTTGTTACCAACTCATTTACATTGTGCATCATTTGGAGTTTAGGATAGCCTCTCATGCACAGGAAAAAAAAACAAAACAAAACAGATTTCACACACTGACCACACTCTGTGAAGACAGAAGAACTTTGTAAATTTCCATCAGTGCCTAGGCTATATAGCCAGGTTTATGTTGCAGAAATACCTTAGGTAGGTAAGTGATAGAAATGTAGCCGTGTTAGTGTGGGGTAGCTGAAGCAAAATGCAGGACAATGTAGCACTTTAAAGACTAACAAGATGGTTTATTAGATGATGAGCTTTCGTGGGCCAGATCCACTTCCTCAGATCAAATAGTGGAAGAAAATGAACACATATGAAAAGGACAAATCACATTTCAGAACAGGAGAACCTCTAATATCATCAATTCACAGACACTTACCTTCCTTCCTTTCCCCCCTCTCCTGCATCCCCCTCCTGTTCTGAAATGTGATTTGTCCTTTTCATATGTGTTCATTTTTTTTAATTGTATCCTTTGGTATATATGGTTGTGACTATTTTCTTCCACTATTTGATCTGAGGAAGTGGGTCTGGCCCACGAAAGCTCATCATCTAATAAACCATCTTGTTAGTCTTTAAAGTGCTACATTGTCCTGCATTTTGCTTTAGGTAGATAACTAGGCTTATTCTCAACAAACTCTGTTACATCTGAATGAGTCTTAAATTTGGTGTTTGCTATTATAACCTGATGCCTGCCTCTCCTATGAAATAACCAGGAAACTAAATAACCAATATAAAGATAGTTATTCAACCAGAAACTCTATAGGTAATTAGGTTTCACAAACCATCAAATGGTGTCTCACAAGATGACACACTTATTCAGAAGTGTAAGGGGAAGGGAAGACTAGGATTTTGAGGCTTGTGACAGTATGTATCTACCCTGCACTGAAGAGCAGGGAGTTGTTCTGGCCCACCTGGCTGAAAAGGCCCCACCCCCACAACACTGCTGGGCATGCTCACAAGGGAGGCAGGGTATAAAAGCCCAGGAAGCCACTCAGTTGGGGCTGACCGCCAGAGGGGAAGGAACTCAGGCTGGAGCTCCAGAACAGCCCCAACAACCACAGCCAAAACGACAACAACAGCCACAGCCACCCCAGGAGCAGCAGTCCCAGGAGCAGGAGCCCTCGCAGCCCCAGCCCCAGTGACAGCCCCATCCAGGGAAGCCATGCAGGAGGGTCCAACCCACTGAGCAATGCCCCGAGAGTGGAGCAGCGTGCCGGGAATGGCAGGAAATAGCCCAGGGAAGAGAGTTGTCCTCTGGGAGCTCGGAACGTTTTGGCAGGTATCACCGCTGAGCAGGCAACGGAATCTTCCACTGCCAACAGATGGTGTGGGAGGGCCTGGGTTCTCTCCTTCCCCCCCATCCCAGAACAGACCAGCTCCCTAGTGATCTGGGAGGCCTCCCCTGTGAGCTAGGCCGCCAGACCATATACACTCTGATAGAGGGAACTGTGCTTTGGAACTAGGATTTCAGGACCATATATACCATGATAGAGAGGACTGTACTCTGGAACTAGGCCACCAGGCTGTATGTACCCTGATAGAGGGAATTGTGCTTTGAACTAGGCCTATAGGCCATATATATCTTGATGGAGAGACATTAGCTATGAACTGAATCTACAGACCGTGTACGCCCTGGAAAAGGAGGGCAGTTACCTAAACTTTGGGGACTCCAGACTGTCGAGGGGGGTTGCCCCTTGACAAGGCTAAATAATAAATAAGGCAAATGAGCTAAACACATCTTTTGAAAAAATAAACTAGAGCAACACTAATGTGATTTGCACTCTTCTGGATTTGCCTTCTGCTTGCAAGAAGGATTTCTGCAGTGGGACAGGACTCCTCCAATGCGGTGTTGGAACAAGAACAATTGCTTGAGGTGTAACAAGGTCTGGTTGAGCTAAAGCTGGTACATGAGTAGCTTCTCTCTCTCCTAATTTCTCCCAAATCTATGTTTTCCAGCCTTAAAACTTCATCCCCTGAAACAGATACTGTGAATAAAATTTTCACAATCCTTGACTCTACCTTTCCTAGTGGGTCTCCATAAAAGAAAGATGCAGATCATCTCATTTAGATATTGGCATAGAGAGTACGCGTAAGTTTGCAGATGATACCAAGCTGGTAAGGGGTTGTAACTGATTTGGAGGCTAAGGTTATTATTCAAATTGATCTGAACAAAGTGGAGAAATGGTCTGAGGTAAATAGGACAAAGTTTAATAAGGACAAATGCAAAGTACTCCACTTAGGAAGGAACAATCAGTTTCACACATACAGAATGAGAAGTGACTGTCTAGGAAGGAGTGCTGCAGAAAGGAATCTAGGGGTCATAGTGGACCTCAAGCTAAATATGAGTCAACATACTGATGCTATTACAAAAAAGCAAACATGATTCTGAGATGCATTAACAGGAGTGTTGTGAGCAAGACACGAAAAGTCCTTCTTCTTCTCTACTCTGCACTGATTAGGCCTCAGTTGGAGCATTGTGTTTGGTTCTGGGCATCGTATTTCAAGAAAGATGTGGAGAAATTGGAGAAGGTCCAGAAAAGAGTAACAAGGATGATTAAAGTTCTAGAGAACATGACCTATGAAGGAAGACTGAGAGAACTATGGTTCTTTAGTTTAGAAAAGAGAAGACTGAGAGGGGACATGATAGTAGTTTTCAAGAGTATTATAAGGAAGTGGGAGAAAAATTGTTCTCCTTGGCCTCTGAGGATAGGACAAGAAGCAATGGGCTTAAACTACAGCAAGAGAGGTTTAGGTTGGACATTAGGAAAAACTTCCTAACTGTCAAGGTGGTTAAACATTGGAATAAAAATGCCTAGGGAGGTTGTGGAATCTCTATCTCTGGAGATATTTAAGAGCAGGTTAGACAGATATCTATCAGGGATGGTCTAGGTGATGCTTGGTCTGACCATGCGGACAGGGGACTGGGCTTGATGAACTCTCAAGGTCCCTTCCAGTTCTAGTGTTCTATGATTCTATACAAGGAAAAGAACCTCCTGTTTTGACACGTAAAGGCTGGGCTGTAGTGACAGAGGAAATCCAGGTTACATTTTTTGCATAGCGCTGCTTTCTAAATACCATAAGCTTTATGGTTGCTGATGTACAGGACCAAATGGGGATTGCTGGCTAGTGGGAGGAAGCAAGAAGCATACTAAAAATTCCTTTTTCTCTGTTTTAGAAGGCCATGTAGTGACTGACCTTTCCATGTAACTGAACATGGTTCCTCCCGCACCCACTAAAAATGAGGCTTTTCAATTAAGGTTGCTTTTCAATTGGTAAAGATGGATGGGGTCCAGCTACTATCTAAGAGACCATGATGGTTCCAGAAGCTGAGTGTACTGACTCCACACATTCAGGAGCTGGGACTGCCATCTTAGATTTGACAATGGCCCTCCATTACAGATGGGACCCAGTGCAAAACTGTAATTCCAACTGCTCACAAGCTGTGAGGACATTCAAACTTAGAAGCAAACACTTTGGCTCACACTTGTCTTTTCCTTTTAATATCTCCTGTTTCTTCCAATTTGGAAGACGTAGTTTTTCAGCTTTCATTACTGCCATTTTTGAACAACACACAGTTCGTCCCTGTCATTTCAGGATTATCCTGTGACAATAAGGCTTTATACATGCCTGGCAATCACTTTTTAATAACTATTTCCTCTGTCACTTTTTTTTCATATTCTTGCGTATAGCAAGTTCATTAGTAATATTTTTTATGCTGCTACTCAGAACCTTTTGGCTAGGATAAGAAATTCATGATAAAAGTCAGGTATAATCTTGTTTATTTGCACAAAGTCCTGTTTCCCTGAAAACAATAGAAACAAACAGTAAGTAGTTTCCTGGTTTAGAAATGCCCGAGTCTGCCAGTTTACTAAACTCTATGCACATGTAGTTCAATTTTCTCTGCTTCCTTTCAGTATCATGCTCATGGCTTTTCCTATCTCTAAGGGCATGTCTACACTTGCACCCTCTTTCGAAAGAGGGATGCAAATGCAGCTGAGCGAAATTGCAAACGAAATGCGGATTTGAATTTCTTGTGCTTCATTTGCATAATCGCAGACCGCCACTATTTCAAAACACCCTATTTCGAAATAACAAACATTGTTTAGATGCGGTTATTTTGAAAGAAACCCCTTCTTTCGAAATAACTCTTACTCCTCAAAAAATGAGGTTTACCGGTTATTTCGGAAGAAGGGGTTTCTTTCAAAATAATCATGTCAACACAGCGTTTGTTATTTCAAAATAGGGTATTTCGAAATATCGGCAGTCCACAATTATGCAAATGAAGCACAGGAAATTCAAATCCGTGCTTCATTTGCAATTTTGCTCAGCTGCATTTGCATCCCTCTCTTGAAAGAGGGTGCAAGTGTAGATATACCCTAACACACAAAAGCTTGCAAAGTAGTATTCTAATGCTGCATTTGCCACCAGGCAAACCCCTCAGTCCTCACATAGGCTGCCATGGGCAAGAGTGGTCCAACCATTTCCTGCAGCTGTCTTTCATATATAAACAGGCTTGACTACTCCTCCTGTTGAATCTAAAAGTGCTTGGCACATCCATTGGTTTTAAAAATATCTGTGATTGTCCTTGGATCTAAGTTTCACCTGCTGGCAGCTATTAGCATCTGTCAGCATAACAATCGTCTGATTTGCGTACAAGGGATTGTGAATTCATTCATCACACAAAAAGAGAGACTCTATTTCATGGTCACTGGCAGTCTCCTACTCTATTTTGAAGCTATGCATTTTTCAAAATGGCTACCCTTTATCAATTTTAGCTTTTCTGTCACTTCTCCAGAACCCTACTTATTATTTGTATTGCAGTAGCAACTAGAGGCCCCAGTCAAGTGTAAATGACACAGTCCCTGCCTGAAGAGTTTATAGTCTAAATAGACAAGACAGGCAAAGGGTAGAAGAAAGGAACAATTGTCTCCATTTTGCAGATGGGAACTGATTGATTTTGCCATAGGTCTCAGAGGGAGTCAGGGGCTGAAGCAGGAATTGAATACTGATCTCTCCAGTCTCACTCCACTGCCTTAAATGCGGAGCCGGTCATCCTCAGTATTTTCACTTACGTGGTTTCTTGGCAACTCACAATTCCTAGCTCTGTTTGGGACTTTTGGCCTAAGCTCGTTTTGTATCTCATTTACAAGCGTGCATTTGTTTTCCTGGTCTGGTATCATACTATTTTCTTTTGAACAGCGCTTACTGCACAGTCTTATCGCAGAGCTGTCATTTGTTACTGTGCAGGACTCATAGCATCCCTTGCCCTGCATGCATCCATGCACTCTTGTAGATTAAAGCTGCTCCTGTCCATGCTATCGCTGCCTTGCCTGATCACTTTTAAACCCACCTTTAATGCTATTGCAAATCACTTCTGTGAGATGTCCCCACACCAATAGGAAGGCTATTTGAAAGTGTGTGACAAAATGATCAGATGTCTCATGTGCTCTTTGTTTGCAAATGTTGAACACACAGTATAGAAAGGGGTGTTTATTTTTGGGGTACAACAATCTTCTAGTATTTTGATTAGCACATTAGTTGTGTTCACTCCTCCAACTTCAGAAGTGAATAAATTATGTTAATCTTGTTCTCCTGCACTGTATGTGTGTGGCTTTGCAACTTTTCTCAGCTGGAGTCTCCCCCTCCGCCCCACTGTGCTGATATATATTGAAATATTTTATCCGGCTTCTGCAGCATTTTCTTATAATCAAATCTTAATTGTTAGGGCAGATGGATTTAATCCATCCACTGATACCCTTAGTCAACTATCTTGGATCCTAACTGTCACCCTCTCTCTTTAGAAGTTAATGTGAGACAATAATGTTTGCTGTCAGTGGGGGCCATTTTTGGAGGGCCACATTGAATTGCAGCCCCCACAGTGGCTCTGAGTTTTTACTGGCCTCCATAGAACTTGAACAGGGAAGGCACATGCCACATCTCCCTTGACAGATCAACAAACTCCTTCTGACCGTGCCTGCCCCAGTGCAAGGGTGAATCTACTCCTGTATGCCTGCAGCTGTTTCACTCAGTACAACAGTCTTCTCGAATCTTTCAAGCTAAGCAGGGAGATCAAGCCCCTTCCTCCAAACTAGAGAGACAGGATCCTCAAGAGTTGCAACAGAAGACCTGCCTGACTAGGAGAACTCCAAAGGCTGGGTCAAGCTTTATCTGAATTATGTTGAGAAGACCAGTACTCATGGACTACAAAGGGAAAGAATTTAACAGTGTCTTCCCTGTCCCCAAGATTCTGGGTTTGGCACCAAATCCCTTTTCTCAAGTTTAATGGTGCTTCCCACCTAAGCTAGCTGGCCCATCCTGGACTATAGGCTGAGTGAAACTATCAGAGGGCGTGGTAACATACAATCTCAGGCTAAACCACTTGAATGCTGATGGTCCTTCAATGCCTTCCTACAGTTATCTCTGTGTGCCCAAAAAGACAAACAATTTCTCCCCCAGTTCTTGGGAAAGGACCATAAAGTGGCTTAGCTTGCTGTGGTGCTAAGATGAGAGATGCCCCCAGAAGGCCTGGCAACATACACAGGTGAGCTCATCAGAAGAAAGAACACAGTAACTCAGGGGGACAGTAATTTTGCAGTGTGGCAACTCAGATGCGAGCAAACTTAGCCCAAGTGCTCAGACCCAGTGCCAGAGTTCACTTTGCAGTGAAGAAATAACCTTATGCAATGCAACAGCATCTGCAGATTTAATTTCGAAAAGGTGAGGATAGGGCCTCTTCTAAATTATTTCCTCACTTCTTTGCTAGGGACCTGCAAAGCATTTTATGCATCCACAAAATCCCATATCATGAAATATTATATTTCTGGTGTGAATATTTGAGCAGCTCTTCCCTTTCCTTGAGCACTTGTGTAACAAAACTTGCTTAAAAGTATGTGGAAAGCAAACACAAAAGGGGTTGGAGCATGGCCAGAGCAAATTCACCTTAGAATGCAAGACAATAGCCTCAGGAAATTATTGGACAGGAAATTATTTTCACCCGCCTTTCTCATGAAAGAGATAAAAAGAAAGAAATTTTAACTTTTTTTTATCATCCAATGGAAAAACCCATCTCAGGAACTGAAATGACTATAAAAATATGAGAACATAAGAAGGGTCAAACCAAAGGTCCATCTAGCCCAGTATCCTGTCTTCCAACAGTGGCCCATGCCAGATGCCCCAAAGGGAGTGAACAGAAATAAGTAATCAAGTGAACCCTCTCCTGTCATCCATTTCTAGCCCCGACAAACAGAGGCTAAGGACACCATTCCTACCCATTTTGGCTAATAAATATTGATGGACCTAACCTCCATGAATTTATCTAGTTCTTTTTTGAACCCTGTTAATGTCCTGGTCTTCACAATATCCTCTGACAAGGAGTTCCACAGGTTGACTGTGTGCTTCATGAAGAAAACATGGTAGTAGTCTTTTTGTATGTGCATAGCTCTGTGTATTATTCTCAATGGTATGTCTGCACTATAGCTGGGAACATGCCTCCCAGCCCAGTAGGCAGACATGCACTAACTCTGCTCAAGATAGAGCGCTAAGAATAGCAGCATGGACATTGCAGCATAGGCTAGCTATCCCAGTACAAGCCCCCCTGTGTTGCAATCTCCATACTGCTCTTTTCTGCTCATTGATTCAAGCCTCTATACAGGCTGGGAGGCATGCTCTTAGCAGCAGTATAGACATACCCAAGTAGGTCAGTCCTACACATGGCTTTTCTGTCCTGAGCTCCTAAGTCAACCCTGCCTCTATGCAGTTTCTCATCTTCTAAATCAGGGATTTGCTGTATGTTCACAAACACGATGGCTGTGTCTACATTGGCACCCCTTTCCGGAAAAGGGATGCTAATGAGACACTTCGGAATTGCAAATGCCGCGGGGGATTTAAATATCCCCCGCGGCATTTGCATGAACATGGCTGCTGCTTTTTTCCGGCTCGGGGTTTTGCCGGAGAAAAGCGCCAGTCTAGATGGGATCTTGCGGAAAATAAGCCCTTTTCCGGAAGATCCCTTATTCCTACCTGAAAGAATAGGAATAAGGGATCTTCTGGAAAAGGGCTTATTTTCCGCAAGATCCCATCTAGACTGGCGCTTTTCTCCGGCAAAACCCCGAGCCGGAAAAAAGCGGCAGCCATGTTCATGCAAATGCCGCGGGGGATATTTAAATCCCCCGCGGCATTTGCAATTCCGAAGTGTCTCATTAGCATCCCTTTTCCGGAAAGGGGTGCCAATATAGACACAGCCCAACTGCAGGTGTTGAAGTGCCATTGAAAGAAAAATAAAGTTTAATTGGGCAAAATGAATAACACATATTTTATAGTCAAAGTACGTTTCCTGTAAACTTCAGGAGAACTGCTGGTCTTGACTGCACCTATGTTTTTTCCCCCGAGAAGTGGGAAACATTTCTATCTTAATATCTGGGGCCTGTTGTTACATCTGGGGTTCTAAATTAAAGTATCTTCCATCTCTGTATTTTATGGACTCTTGCAGAAGTTGGAACAGAAGTAACTTTTTGCTATCTGCACTTTGAAGTGTTAGCAAATGATGTCACCTCTACTCCAGCTTTCTGAGAAGCAACAACCAAAAGTATTTGTTTAAAAAAAAAAAAAGAAAGAAAAAACATCTTAAAATAGGTGCCCCAAAACTCAGCAAGAGTAATTTGTTTCTAGTATGGAAGGAATGACTCCCAGTGACAGCCAGTAATCTCCAGACTGCCTCATGTACTGCTCTCATTTGTGACATCTGCATGCTGCTGAGTAGTTTGGCAAGGAATGTGAGATCCCACGTCCAGATTTAATTAACAAGAAAAGGTTTTCCGGAACCATAAATGAAGATTGCACAGAGTACAATGATTGAAGTTAAATTATTTCTGTTAGATGTGAGATAAGTCAGAGCTGTTATCAAAGAGGGGCATTCAAAGCCATTTGTGGCGTTCCGGAATTTTCTGTGATTGAGAAGAAAGCGTGATGGGACCCGGAGCAATGTGACTACAATTCACTATCACTGAAATAATCACAGAACAGTAACCACAGTTGTCCCTGGCCATTTGGTGCCTTTTTAGACTGAAGATCATTCAAATCTACAGATGGGTGTGCTTTGGGGATTTAATCAATTATGTTAGGAATACATGCACATAAGCCACAGCTCAGTTTGCTATGTAGTTTACAAGTGTATGGAGTTTTTATTAATTGGTATTTTAGTATCATCATTCTTAAGAGTCCGAGAGGGAGCACCAGGTTAGAATCCATTCCCTGCCACAAGTGCTTGCATGTACCTGCGCCTTAGTATTATAGAACCATAGAGGTATAAGGGACTGTTGGGTCATCTATAAAGCCCTGCAAATTTGCAGATATCTGCTTTATATCCATGAGTGGATGCACATATCCCTGGGTCCTTTTTTGCAGATACAGATGTGGACATGGATACAAATTTTGTTTCTCAAACTGCACATTTAGGGAGGCAGATAACCCTGGCTCATTTTTGTGACTACAGATGCGAATATGGACACAAAATTTTGTATCTGTGTAGGGCTCTACTCACTTGGTCTGACCCCCTGCACAGATTCAGGATTTATTTATTTAAATCATCTAAGGCAGACGACTATCCAGCCTCTTTTTGAGAGCCTCCAGTGAAGGAACTTCCCCATATCCCTAGGCAGTCTGTTCCAATGTCCTGCCGTTTTTACAGTTAAGATTGAAGGCATCACAGTAGAAGTAGATCTTGAAATGTGAGTTGAAAGAGAAGAGGGTAGTGTCTTAACAGATTGCTTTGACAAGGGCATTGCATCTAAGAAAGTTGGTGTGAAAGGAGCAGAAGCATTGGTGGGAAGGGGGGTTGTGGCAGGGGACATAGCAGACAGGTGGACTTGTGAAAGAAGGGGATTTATCCGAATGTATCAGTGGGGGCAAACTGAGTGTCAAAGAGGCCAGTGAGAGAGATCCTGCAGTAGCCAAAAAGGGAGATAACAATGGCCTAGATGTGTGCATACACAGTACTGAGTCAATTAGCCCTGCTAGTAGCCTAATATTGCTAACCTGATATTAAGGCTGCTGGATATAAAGCTCAGGCCCTGATCATTTTTTGTAATTAAAGAGCCGAAAACATTTCTCTCAAGCAATAATCTCTGTATCCTTGCCACTGTGGAAGAAAACAGGCCTTCACTCTGCGTTTGTGAGCAACAAACAATTAGAGGCCAATATATATACTGTCGGTTTATATATAATAACAATAAACAATTATTCCCCTTTTCCTAACAATTCCCTTCAGATGCCACCTTATCTCAAGGTCTTCACTAGCCTCAGCATTCTATCCTTATCTCAAGCACAAGAGAGAGGAGAGGTGAAAACAGCACCTCTCACAGTACTCTGCATTGTTAAGGCTCAGAATTAGCACGAGGGCTAACCAAAAGGTCAAAATGGCTACATACAAATTGCTTGGCTTCCACCCCACATTCCAGCCTGAGACACATCCTTTTTCTTTAAAATTTCCTCTGAGGTTTTAGTTAGAGAAGTTACTTTCTTACTTTTCTCCCTAGAAACTGTTGTGCAGTGTTGCTGGGGCAGACTGTTAGCTATGTTCCGTTTCCAGAGGGGGCTGCTTTTCAGTGGCATTTGAGGTTCTGTGTATACTGAGAGTATGGAATGAGCTCTGGAAACATGTCAGTCGTGTCATGTTTTGTTCAGATAAATGCTCAGAAATTCAGATTTTTAACAAAACTTTCGCCATCCCTAGAGGTTCTTAAGTCCTGACTTGACAAAGCCCGGATGGGTTGATTTAGTTGGGATTGGTCCTGCTTTGGGTAGGGGGCTGGACTCAATGACCTCCTGAGGTCTCTTCCAGTCCTAGGATTCTATCTCAACCCCTTGAGTTTGGAAGAAAAAACATTTGGAAACTTGTCCAGAACATTCTTCCATGAAATTGCTGGTTTCCTTGCTTCTGGGTAATCTTAGCTAAGGCTATAGAGCAGACTTCATGTTCACTTCTCAGTGCCTCTAGGTTACAAGAGGTAGGAAACATTCTGCAAGGAGGAGAGAGAGGCCAGATGCCTTTACTCAGACCAAAACACGACCTGTTGTTCCAGGCAAAAGTCACTTGCTGTGGCACCTGTTCTTAAGAACATAAAAATGGCCATATTGGGTCAGACCAAATGTCCATCTAGCCCAGTATCCTGTCTTCCAACAATGGCCATTACCAGATGCCCCAGAGGAAGTGAACAGAACAGGTAATCTTCCCATGATCCCTCTCCTATCATCCATTTCCAACCTCTGCCAGAGACAGTTGTGTCACTCTCTGAATGCTGGGCTTTGGCACCTGCAGGTGCTGCTGCCAAGCACCAGCCTAATTTAGAGAAGCTCTGAGCATCTGAGCCTGAAATGCTGGGAGAAGGGGCAACTGAGTTTCATTTTGTAGGTGACAGCTTTGTAGCTGCCATTTGCTGATGGCCACCTAAGGAAAAAGAAGCAGTCATGGAGTGAAAGGAATGGTTGAGTCAAAGTAATGCTGGTTAAGAAGTGGAAAGCAAATGGTGGCAACGAATGATGAGTTTTTAGCATGGAAATAGATAAATAGCAGGGACTTCTAGCGCTTGCCTGCAGGGTCCATGCGTCCAGTTAGTTCATGATACATTCATGCAGACTCACACACTGTCTAGACAAGCCCACGAGTCTTATTCAGGACTTAAGATATTACCCTTAGGATGGGGAAGAAGTGAGGAATTCTAGTGTACTGCACAAAACTAGGCAGTGCACAAAATGCTGGCCTATGAAATTCAGTGTAAATAAATGTAAGATAATCTACATTAAAGGGAAAATGCTGGACTACTTCCACAGTGATCAGTTCTAAATTAAATGTAAGCATTCAGTAGTTAGAATTAGGCCTCATTTTGGACAGCTGTGTGGAACAGTGGTTTAAAAAAGCAAACAAAATCTTAGTTTGAAATAATAAAGGGATAGAAAATATAGCTAAAAATATATTACTATGTAAACTGATGGTGGGCCCTCACCTTGAATACCAGTTCAAAAGGGGATACAGCAGAAATGGAATAGGTCCAGAGAAAGGCCATGAAAAAGATCAGAGGCATGAGGACAGACTTTGACTGCATATGAAGAAATTAAAAAGGCAAGGACTTTAGAGAAGAGAGACAAATAAGTGGTGACATAATAGAGGTATATGTAGTACTGAACTGGACAGAAAAGGTCAGTCAGCAGCACCTGTTTGCTCCTGTAATACAAAAATAAAGAAACACAATGAAACTAAAAAGAAATTAATTTAAAACTGGTTCAAGGAAATCCTTTAGAACATATTCACCATTCAGTTTCTGGTACTTATTGCTACAAGAAAAGGCAGGACAGATTGAAACTCTCTTAACCGGGACTTTCTGGTCTGGCAACATCTGTGGTTCAGCATGAGCATGGATATTCCAGGAGCAGACAGTCCCCCTGGAGGGTTTGCTCCTGGGAGCCCTATAGGCTGGCAGAGCTGTGGGAAACCTATGCGTGGCAGCAGGGCTTTCCAGCAGAGCGGTAGGTGCAGAAGCCCGGTGCAGAGAATGCGGAGCTGCCCGGAGGAACCTCGTGCTCAGAGTCAGTGGGGCTGCACAGCACAGCACTGAGAGCCGGGTGCACGAAGATGGAGGGGCTGCCAGGCACTGGAGCAGGAGCCTGGTGCACTCACAGGTGGTGGGACTGCCTGGCACAGCAGTGGGAGCCCGGTGAGCAGAAGCGGTGGGGATGCCTGGTAGGGCAATGGGAGCTGACAGGGCAGCAGGGCCAGCAAGTGTGGGGAGCCAATGGGGAGGGCAACAGTCCGGCCAAGGCGGGAGGGGTCTGGCAGCCAGGAGGCCAGAAATGACCTCCCCTGGACCGGCAAAATCCCTCATATCGGACCGGTCAGGTCCAGAGGGTGCGGGATCAGGGACGTCCAACCTGTAGTAGGGTTCTAGAAAAGACTATTGGATTTAGGGCCTGATTCAGAGCATGTTGTAGTCAATAGGAGTCTTTTCATTGACTTCAACAGTTTTGGATCAGGCTCTATGGGCACAATTCTGCAAGATGCTGAGCACCTTGTCCTTGATCCAGGAAAGCTTTTAGGCATATGCCTAACTTTGAGCATGTAAATCATCCCATTGAAAAAGACCACTTAAATCATATGCCTAAATTAAGCGCCTGCTTAAATGTTTTGCTGAATCAGGGCCAAAGTGCTCAGTACTGAGCCTTATATGAATAAAAATATCTACAATTACACTCTGAAGAAAAGAAAAAGCTATGTTGCTTCATTGGGGAAGCAAATATGTAATAGTCCAGTTGCCAACAGCAACAATAACAGTTATATAATAAGAGGCAAGCAGGACTGAGTGAGATACTGGGAAGAAATGAGCACAGGCTAGAAACTCACTCCTTCTACAGACTGGAAAGATGTTACCTTTATCTTAAGGCTGCATTAAACTCAGTCTGTCATTTTCTCCTGGAAGAAATGAATAGGCTGCTGTTGGGGCACTTCATTGAAACAGCCATTTTCTTAAAAGCATACCCACACCTAGAATGTTCAGCAGACCAAAGAAATGAATCCACACACAGTAAATAGTTAGGAAGAGGGAGTTCTACTGGGATCATAGCAGATGTGAATCTCTCCACAGTTCAGGTTCCAGCCACATTCTACAACCCATCCGATTTGCAGCATTGTACTCACTGCAAATATTGAAATGCTCATATTTGGAAAAAATTACAGTAAAATCTCATTAGACGGGAGAATTTTTCCAGCAGAAAACAAGCAGAGTGAGCATATTCTTTGGAGTATTGATTTTAAAATGCCTTTAAAAATCGTAGTGTATAATTGCAACCTGAGTGGCAACTGACAGAGGGCACAGTGGGTGCACAGAGTTTTATCAGGATTTCCTGGACCAGATATATGTAAAATAATTCACCAATGGTAGCAAAGTGTGAAATCTCCACTGAGAGCCAGTAGCCCGTGGTCATCATAATCACGGTGGATGTAAGTAAGGATAATAGTTAAGGAGTTAGGAAGCTGTACTGAAAATTATGTTGTTCAGGCAAGCATTCGGTATAAGCAATCAGGGTCTGAGACAGGCTCCTTTCAAACAAAAGGTAAAAGATGCTTATCTCTGAGACTGGTCATGTATGAAGTGCTTGTCTGTAGTATTCTGAGTCAAATACTAATCAAAAGATTTCAAAATCTTCAACAGAAGAAATGGACAGGTAGAAATAAACAGCAGGAGGGGATCCTTTTTACGTGGAAAGACAATGCATTGTTGGGGTATAGCAGAGGTGCAGAGATACACTCTGGATCCTTCACCGAGAAGGCAAGCTAACAGAAGATTTATCTTACAAATAGAGGGTCACACACCAGCCTGGCTTTAAAACACTGATAGGATGTTGGATGAGTGCTGCTGTGCAAGACAAACTATCCAATTAAGTTTAGGTTCTAGAATGCATGTTATAACATTATTTTATATATAACCATGTATTTTCAATACATCACTTGGATCTCTATACACACAGAGAGGTGATCTGAGGTAAAACTGGTAAGCGGGGGTGTGTGCTGCTATGAAAGCAGCAAATCTGTGAATACTGAGAGTCCAATGCATATGGTCTGCATGGTCCAAAGTGATGCTCATGAGGGCTCTGGGATTGGAATTTGTGAATATTGACCTGCAGAGAGAGGGTGAGTGAGAGAGAGCAGGGTCAACTAGGCCTAGAGTATCAGAGGGGTAGCCGTGTTAGTCTGAATCTGCAAAAGCGACCAGGAGTCCTGTGGCACCTTATAGACTAACTGAAGTGTAGGAGCATAAGCTTTCGTGGGCAAAGACCCACTTCGTCAGATGCATGTAGTGGAAATTTCCAGAGGCAGGAATAAATATGCAGGCCAGGATCAGGCTGGAGATGACGAGGTGGATCCAATCAAGGAGGATGAGGCCCACTTCTAGCAGCTGATCTGGAGGTGTGAATTCCAAGAGAGCAGAAGCTGCTTTTGTAGTTAGCAAGCCATTCACAGTCTTTGTTTAATCCAGAGTTGATTGTGTCAAACTTAAAGATGAACTGTAGCTCAGCAGTTTCTCTTTGAAGTCTGGTCCTGAAGTTTTTTTGCTGCAGGATGGCTACTTTTAGATCACGAAAGCTTATGCTCCTACACTTCAGTTAGTCTATAAGATGCCACAGGACTCCTCGTCGCTTTTACAGATTCAGACTAACACGGCTACCCCTCTGATACTTGACACCATGCAAGGCACTGCATTTAGCCGTATGGAGTGGAAATCTATCAACCTCATGAAGAAACTTGCACAAGTACAAACAGATATCATCTTTCTCTCCAAATGAAAACGGATGGACATTATACCAAATGGACTGAAGGTGAAAAATCCATTGCTATCTACATATTGCACAGACTACAGTGAGAGATTATGCCATATACTATCCAAAAAACTGAGGAACCACCTGATCAGCATCCTGTACAGCAAACAGGAAAACATCAAAAAAGAGCTCTCCAATCTGGAGTCTCTCATAAAACACCAACCTTCTGCACAAGTGGACTTTACTAAAATAAGACAGGAGATCTACATTGCACACTTCACTTCTCTACAGAGGAAAAAGGACTGTAAGCTGTCTAAAATCCTACCTGCCACATGGGGCCACAACAGTGGTACCCCTAACTCACCCAGCAATATCGTCAATCTCTCCAACTACACACTCAGCTCGGCAGAAGAATCTGTTCTATCTCGGGGACTCTCTTTTTGCCCCGCCACCCCCACTAACATGATTCAGTTCTGCGGTGATCTGGAAGCCTATTTTCGCCGTCTCCGTCTCAAGGAATACTTCCAACACAACACTGAACAGTGCACTGACACACAGATACCTTCCCACCAACAGCACAAGAAGAAGAACTCCACATGGACTTCTCCTGAGGGCCGAAATGACAGTCTGGACCTCTACATAGAATGCTTCCGCTGACGTGCACAGGCAGAAATTGTGGAAAAACAGCATCGCTTGCCTGGTAACCTCAGTCATGCAGAACGCAATATCATCCACAGCCTCCGGAACAACTGACATTATAATCAAAGAGGCTGACAAAGGAGGTGCTGTTGTCATCATGAACAGGCCTGACTACCTAAAGGAGGCTGCCAGACAACTCTCCAATACCAAATTCTACAGGCCTCTTTCCTCAGATCCCACTAAGGAATACACTAAGAAACTGCACCATCTGCTCAGGACACTCCCTAAACAAGCACAGGAACAAATCGACACACCCTTAGAGCCCCAACCAGGGTTGTTCTATCTATTACCCAAGATCCACAAACCTGGAAATCCCGGACGCCCCATCATCTCGGGCATTGGCACTCTCACTGAAGGACTGTCTGGCTATGTGGACTCTCTGCTCAGACCCTACGCCACCAGCACTCCCAGTTACCTTTGTGACACTACGGATTTCCTGAGAAAACTACAATGCATAGGTGATCTTCCAGAAAACACCATCCTAGCCACCATGGATGTAGAGGCTCTCTACACAAACATCCCACATGCAGATGGAGTACAAGCTGTCAGGAACAGTATTCCTGATGATGTCACAGCACAACTGGTGGCTGAACTCTGTGAATTTATCCTCACACACAACTATTTCAGATTTGGTGACAACATATACCTCCAGACCAGTGGCACTGCTATGGGCACCCGCATGGCCCCACAATACACCAACATTTTTATGGCTGACCTGGAACAACGCTTCCTCAGCTCTCGTCCACTTACACCCCTTCTCTACCTACGCTATGTCGATGACATCTTCATCATCTGGACCCATGGGAAGGAGACTCTGGAAGAATTTCACCATGATTTCAACAGCTTCCACCCCACCATCAACCTCAGCATGGACCAATCTACACGGGAGGTCCATTTCCTGGACACCACGATACAAATAAGTGACGGTCATATCAATACCACCCTATACCGAAAACCTACCGACCGCTATACTTACCTGCATGCCTCCAGTTTCCATCCCGGACACACCACACGATCCATTGTTTACAGCCAAGCACTGAGGTACAACCACATATGCTCCAACCCCTCAGACAGAGACCTACACCTACAAGATCTTCAACAAGCATTCTGTAAACTGCGATACCCACACGAGGAAGTGAGGAGACAGATCGACAGAGCCAGACGTGTACCCAGAAGCCTCCTGCTATGGGACAAGCCCAAGAAAGAAACCAACAGAACACCTCTGGCCATCACCTACAGTCCCCAGCTAAAACCTCTCCACACATCATTAGTGATCTACAACCCATCCTGGACAATGATCCCTCGCTTTCACAGGCCTTGGGAGGTAGGCCGGTCCTTGCCCACAGGCAACCCGCCAACCTGAAGCATATTCTCACCAGCAACTATACACCGCACCATAATAACTCGAACTCAGGAACCAATCCTTGCAACAAACCTCGGTGCCAACTCTGCCCACATATATACACCAGCAACACCATCACAGGACCTAACCAGATCAGCCGTACCGTCACTGGTACATTCTCCTGCACATCTACCAACGTAATGTATGCCATCATATGCCAACAATGCCCCACTGCTATATACATCGGCCAAACTGGACAGTCCCTACGTAAAAGAATCAATGGACACAAATCTGATATTAGGAATGGCAACATACAAAAACCTGTAGGGGAACACTTCAATCTTCCTGGACACACAATTGCAGCTCTAAAAGTAGCCATCCTGCAGCAAAAAAACTTCAGGACCAGACTTCAAAGAGAAACTGCTGAGCTACAGTTCATCTTTAAGTTTGACACAATCAACTCTGGATTAAACAAAGACTGTGAATGGTTCGCTAACTACAAAAGCAGCTTCTGCTCTCTTGGAATTCACACCTCCAGATCAGCTGCTAGAAGTGGGCCTCATCCTCCTTGATTGGATCCACCTCGTCATCTCCAGCCTGATCCTGGCTTGCATATTTATACCTACCTCTGGAAATTTCCACTACATGCATCTGACGAAGTGGGTCTTTGCCCACGAAAGCTTATGCTCCTACACTTCAGTTAGTCTATAAGGTGCCACAGGACTCCTCGTCGTTTAGGCCTAGAGGGGAGTGCTTGCATTGCCTGTGGTCATTGTAGTGAGGGAGGTAACCCCAGCAGGCAGACCAATTTTACTCACCTTAAAGGCAAGTGGTTGTTAGTTGCCTCACAACTCTGAGAACCCCTGGGAAGCATCGCAGTAAACTAAGGTCTCTCTATTAGAGCCCTGATGGAAGCCATCTCCTTATACATTCAGAGAGTGTTTCACATAAACTACATCACATAAACATCTGTGTATAGCAGTTAATGGCAGATCACATTATTCATATGAGGAATAAAAATGCCTCCATTTTACAGAGACTTTTCCAACCATATTCCCAAAGTGCTCTACAAGGTAAGTAGCATTAACCCCACTTTATTGATGAGGAAACTGAGATACAGAAACTTTTCCAAGATCACCCCGCAATCCAGTGGCAGGACCCAGTTTTCCAGTGCTCCAAAGTCCCATAGTCATGGAAAGAGGTGTAGTCACTTTTTGCTAATGAGTAGATGTAAGCTAGCAAATGTATAACCAGCAGCCATTTTATACAATCCTTTAACCTATTAGTTCTTCCATATTTTTCTATGACTAAGGTTTCAATTTCAACATTTTTAGCATTTTTGTTTGTCATCTTTTTTTACACTAGGAATTTTAGGCTACAGTTACCATGTCCAAGAATGATACATGAGCTAAAATGCAGATTGCTACCATAGAATGCAGAGCACGTGGTGTTTTGTAAATGATGCCTGCAAGATTTGCGTACAAGTATGAGCACAGTTCTTCTCCGGGCACTGTAGTTAATGAATCAGATGATGACTATAATACATTATATTGTCTGTCAGAGGTTAATTGCTCTTGCCCTCTGTGTCTTTTCCCCATACAGAGCTCAGCTTTTGCTTTGTCCTTTACTCCTGCCAAGTGACAACTCCTGTTGAAAACAGCTTGGTGATGTGTTACCCTATATCAGGTGTGTTATATGCTGTTGATCAGGCATAACCTGCAGACTTTTGGTTATAACGGCGTGGCTTGTTCCATTTGGATGCACTGTACGTTGTCTAGGGGTTAATTCTTCCTGCCCTCTTGATCTTTCCTCTGTGGGGTACCCTTCTTTGTTTTTTCTTTCTCCCTCCCCTGAGGCAAATGACAAAACCTGTGTCAACAGCTGTACAATTTGTCCTGACCATCTGGTAGTATGGAGGGCTGCACTAGTGCTTTCATGTCTGAGGTTACAGTTTGACTTGCACTCATAGATATAAATCAAGGGTATCTACCTTGCTGTAAGGCACAGATTGTGCTAGATGCTCTACAGAGGTATAGGAAGGAAATGCCTCTTGCCCCAAGGAGCTTACAATTTAAAAAATCAAATAGATTAACAGACCTATGTGGGGGAAGTGAGTATGATACAACATGTACAGGCAGTCCCCGGGTTACATGGATCCGACTTACATCAGATCCCTACTTACAAACGGGGTGAGGCAACCCCGCACTAGCTTCTTCCCCCCAGCAGACCAGGGAGACGCGAAGCTAGTGCCCCCCCCCCCCCCCCCCAGCAGACCAGGGAGACGCGGAGCGGCTTTTCTCAGCAGACGCCTCAGCTTGAGAATAAAGGACTGAGGGAAGTGAGGGGTGGGAGAATAAAACTGAGCTCTGGAGAAATGTTTGGCTAGAGTTTCCCCTACAATATGTACCAGTTCCGACTTACATACAAATTTCAACTTAAGAACAAACCTACAGTCCCTATCTTGTACATAACCCGGGGACTGCTTGTATATAAGCAATGGTTTATTATTTGCATCTCTCTCAGTAACTGAATCCCAGCTATCTTCTACTTAGGAATTATTTGGCAGCCGATTTCTTGTGGGCCTTGTGGCAGTAGTGGGTCCTTAGAGGAAAGAGTAACTAAAAAGCCTGAACACCAGTTCTAGTGTCCTGTGGAAGAAACTATTAAGCTTGTGGAAGGCTCAGACATGTTGGACCCCAAAGCTGGCATAATGAAGAAAAGAGTATAGAAGGCATTATGATGAGATCATAGGCAGTTAAGTGGATTAAACGCAAACCCTTAAAGGACAACAGGTATGAACTTGGACTGGTGGAGATGGGGAAATCAGTGGAAGGACTCAGAGGTGATCTGGTCAGATCTGCAATAATATGATAGTAGACAAGAAAGTGATGTAAGAAGCTACATTTTGCATAGACTGGTGGGGAAGAGTAGTATATGTCAGGGAGTCTGGCAGATTTTGTTAACAAATTGTGAGGTTTATTTTGCATTTTAGATTCATCCAAAGTCAGAAACTCCCAGTTAACATCAAGAAAACCCAAAATTTCACCCAGTTCCACTCTCACTTCTCATGGAGTAAAAAGATGACTCATTCTCTGTGCCCAAAAGCTTCAGAGGGGTAGCCAAGTTAGTCTGTAACTGGAAAAACTTAAACAACAACAAATAGTCTAGCAGCACCTTAAAGACTAACAAAACATGTAGCTGGTATCATTAGCTTTTGTGGATACAACCCACTTCAGATGACTGAAATATTAGAAGTCCAGGTCCAAGAATAAATAAGAGAAGGGGAGGGAAGGGAAAAAAAGAGAAAAAAGTGAATTGGATTGTTCAAGTTACAAGAGGCTGATAAGAACAACTTGCACCTCTAAGTACCCATTGTTTGGTTGGATAAGTCATCCGCATCCTAATGACGTATCTATTATATATGAGGCATTTCACATCCCAGTGGATTGGATGATGAACAATTCAATTACAGGCCACTAAGTAACTGTTCAATTTTCCTCCCCTCATTCGAAGGAGCAGATTGCTGAATCAAGCTTCACAGAAAATGGTGCCAGGGACAGAGACGCACTTGTTGCAAGTGTGGTTTGATGGTAGATTGGATGGGATGCAGATGTCATGCTTCTCAAGGCCATGTGAACACCACAAAACAGGAGAAGATTGCTGGCCAATGACTCTTGAGTGTGGTGTTTATTGCTCGGTGTGATGTAACTTCAGGGTGGTCTGCTGAGTCTGACCCAAGGCCTGTTGAAATCAATGACACAAATGGAAAGATGCCTCATGTCTTCATAACAGTCAGTGATGGTGATTAGTTTGGAGACCTGGGATTATGCAGGCTGAGTTAGTACTTTAATCCTTATGCACCACGTACTGCTACTGGCCCTCAGCTTTAGGTCTGGAGCAGCCAGACAGGGAAGTTATCGAGAAGGAGACACCTTCTTTCTCATACCTCAGAAAGCACATCTGTTGTCCCTGTGATCCTTCTACTACCATGCAGCATTCTCAAGAGATAATTTAATCCATTTTACTAGTAATAAGGTCACTTTCCATTATATTTATCCTGTTAACTCTCTTCTCTTTCCCCTCAGACCTCCCTTAAATGAGGAAAGGTTGTAAAATTGGTCATTTTCTTTTCAAAGAGTATAATAGACACTGTCATTTTTAAGGCTGATGATAGGCTTGCGTGCTAGAGGAAGAGCTCTTTCCTCCCAACCATTCATTGTAGCCAGAGGCTTGAGGAAGTGGGGTTGCAGCAAGGCAAAAGGAACCCACCTCTGAAAACAATTTAAAATCTTTCTTTTTTCATTTTTATGCATTTACTTTGAGACTTCTGGGCTCGGTGGTCTTTCCTGACTGCATCTGAAGTGAATCTTACATCAAACAACCCAGCACAGCAGTGATTTCACAGCACTGTCTGATATTCCCTCTATGTACCAGGCGGGAGGAGATTTCATTTCATGCATCATTCATAAACTCACTGCTGGGATTCCACATGTGACTACAGCTCCCTTTCCTACTGCAATGCCTTAACACACACAAAAAAGAGAGCCATATACTCTTCTTTCATGAAGGTTGCTCAGAGATACCATAGCATACAAGGTAAAGAGGAACTATTTGGTTCGTTGCCTAAAAGTTTTGCTTGGGCATGTTGTATAGTGTTTTATGGAAATGTTTCACAAATGTACTGACAGGAGTCTCTTGTGGCCTCAACAAAAAGTAAAAGAGAAAAGAAAACATTTTTTTAAGGGATGAGGGGGGTGAAAAGAGCTGCTTGAGAATTTCAAGTGCTTAAACACAGTCTTATAGTCAGTCAAATCAGTTTATTTTACCAAGTTAAACCAATAGATAACAACCTCCTTTCCCTCAAATCTAGGATAACACTATATTTTATGTCTTTACCAGACTTCTATCTGTCTCCTTTCCCTCCTTAACAGTGGGTGGTAGATCTTTCCCTCCACCATCTGGAGCAGCTTTCTGTCACTAATTGGCTCAGTCAATATCCCATCTCAAGAGACATCTGTTCTCCCTGACCTATGCTTCCTTTTCTAATAAAATAATTAACTCTTACCCCTTTGATCTTTCCCCATTTCCCCTGTCAGAATCAAGGTCCCTGAAACTTGGCTGTTTTCCCATATTTTTCACTCAGCCCTATCATAGGTTCAGGTGGTTTTTGCCTGGCCCATAGTAACCAAGTGCATTTGTGTTTGTGAGCATAGACTGTAACCTGCTGGGTAGCATTCTCTGATATTCTGTAAGAACGATGGTGTATAAAATCTATTGTAATTGTTTGTATTTTGCAGCTGGGCTTCCTGCTGGGCCATAAATCAGATTCCCTTTGAGCCAGGGCTGGATGAGTTTATAACAAGAGAGTTCTCTTCACCTCAGATGTCTTCCCCAGAAAGTGCTTCACCTGCTGAGCTAGGCGGACTTTTCACTGTACTCCTTCGGGGGTAAGGGAGGGAATGATAGGAAGTTCCCAACTGTGGAATCAGTTCAGACAAATGGAGTTGGATGGAATCCCCTCCCTGTAGGAAAACCTCTTCTCCCCTGCCTAAATGTAGCAACCTCCATCTCCTCATTAAATGCCATGATTTAATTTTCTTTCGAGACAATGGCAAAGTTCCCTTTGACCTCATTGCCTATGCTAAACCCTTGTGGTTCTCCATCTCCTGCCTTTCCCTCTCAGTTGTGTATGTATATTTGTGGGGTAGCCGTGTTGGTCTGTAACTGAAAAAAGAACTTAAACAACAATGGTCCTGTAGCACCTTAGACTAACAAAAATAGATTAATAGTATTGTGAGCTTCCATGGGCACAACCCACTTCACCATATTTGTCATCTGAAGAAGTGGGTTGTGCCCACAAAAGCTTCATGATATTATTTATATATTTTTGTTAGTCTCTCAGGGTATGTCTACACTACAAAGTTAGTTCGAACTAACGGATGTTAGTTCGAACTAACTTTCATAGGCGCTACACTAGCGCTCTGTTAGTTCGAATTTAAATCGAACTAACGGAGCGCTTAGTTCGAACTAGGTAATCCTCATTCCACGAGGATTAAGCCTAGTTCGAATTTACTAGTTCGAATTAAGGGCTGTGTAGACCCTTAATTTGAACTAGTGGGAGGCTAGCCCTTCCCAGCTTGCCCTGGTGGCCACTCTGGCCAACACCAGGCAAACTCTACTGCCTCCCTCCCGGCCCCAGAGCCCTTAAAGGGCCACGGGCTGGCTACACAGTTTGTGCCAGTTGCAAAGCTGCCAGCACCCGTGCCAGCACACCCAGCAGCTGATACCCATGAGCCAGCCACCCAATGACACCCAGCCCTCCCCCTCTTCCCGGGACCAGCCTGGTGGCTCCCAGGACCCTGCCCGGGGCCGCAAGAGGCGGGCGCCCTCGTGGTCTAGTGCGGAGATCGTGGACCTCATCGAGGTTTGGGGGGAAGCCTCCAATGTCCATGATCTCCGCACTAGCCACAGGAACGCGGCAGTCTACGGCCGCATGGCTGCCAGCCTGGCCGCCAGGGGCCACCAGCGCAGCCGGGAGCAGGTGCGCTGGAAAATAAAGGACCTGCGGCAGTCCTACTCCCGGGCCTGCCTGCCAGGGGCCGACCCGGAGGCGTGCCCCCACTTCCAGGCTCTGGACCGCCTCCTGGGGGCTCATGCCGTCCCTGCCCCCCAGGACGTGATAGACCCCGGGGTAGAGGGACCGCTCCAGGAGACGAAGGAGGAGGAGCAGGAGGAGGGCTCCGAGAACCAGGAGCCTGCCGGCAGCCTGCCCAGGACCCGGGACCCCCGAGGCACCCCACAGAGCCGCTCGCCTGTGTCGTCCGAGGCCGGGGAGGCGTCCACCTGTGAGTACCATCATGCTCCCCTTATGTGTACGGGGGGCTGGGGCGAGAGGGAGCCCCGGGACCGTGCGCCTGGGCCTTGCCCACCACGGAGCAGCAGCTGGGGATCCTGCAGGGGCCCTGGCCTTGCAGAGGGGAGCTGGGTTTCACACACCTGGGCCCCTGGGGTAATTGACCGCTGGTCTTGTTTCACCATAGCCGCAGTACCTGGACCTGCAGGGCGCACCAGCCCGCCTGCAGCAGCTGCCCGTGCCCGGGCAAGCAGGAGAGCCAGGAACCAGGAGGAGTACCAGAGGTGGCACCTCCAGTTCCTGGAGCAACAGCTCCGTCTCCAGGACCACTGGGTCCAGGAGGACCTGAGGCTGCGCCAGAGGAGCTTGGAGGCACTGGAGGAGCAGGGCCGTGCCCTGCGAGGCCACCTCCAGAGCCTGCTCGACCGCTTCCCAATTCCTCCTGCTCCCCCTGCTCCTCCCCCTGCTCCCCCTGCTCCTCCCCCTGCTTCCCCTACTCCCCCTCCTGCTCCCTCCACACGCCCTGTCCCTCCTGCCCCACCCTCCACAACCATTCCCCACCAATGCCCCCGGACTCGCAGCGTTGCGAGACAGGAGAGGCAGCTGGACCCCCACCCCTGAGCTTTCCTTTCCCTTCCTCCCTTCCCTCCCCTTCCAGCTCCCTCGTCCCAGGTTTCCCCTTCCTCTCTCCCACCTTCCTTCCTCCCTCCCTCCCCCCACCCCAGTTATGTAAAATAAAAAGTCGTTTTTGTTTGAAAAACAGGTGTCTTTATTTGACAGTAGGTAGGGAGGGGAAAGGGGAAGTGGGTAGGGTGGAAGAAGGCCCCAGTGGGGCATGCAGGGAGAGGTCAGTCCTCCTCCTCCACCAGGAAGCTCTCCCGCAGGGCTTCCCGGATCCGGACGGCCCCCCGCTGGGCTTCCCGGACGGCGGCGGTGTGGGGCTGACCGTAGTGGCCAGCCATGCGGTCAGCCTCAGCCATCCAGGCTGGCAGGAAAGCCTCCCCCTTTCGCTCACATAAATTGTGGAGCACACAACATGCTGCCACCATGGGAGGGATGTTGTGCTCGGCCAGGTCCAGACGGGTGAGGAGGCATCAAAAGCGGGCTTTCAGTCACCCGAAGGCCCCCTCCACCACGATGCAGGCCCTGGTCAGCCTGGCATTGAAGGCCTGGCGGGAGGGATTGAGGTGCCCCGTGTAGGGCTTCATCAGCCACGGCTGCAGTGGGTAGGCGGCATCCCCCACCAGGCAGACGGGCATGTCCACGTCCCCAACCCTGATGTGGCGGTCGGGGAAGAAGGTCCCGGCCTGCAGCCGCTGGCACACGGAGGAGTTGCGGTACACCCGGGCGTCGTGTGCTTTGCCGGACCAGCCCACATTAATCCGTGAACTGGTCCCGGTGGTCACACACGGCCTGCAGGAGGATGGAGAAGTACCCCTCGCGGTTGACGTACCGGGACGCCTGGTGTTCCGGGGCATGGATGGGGATGTGCGTCCCGTCGATGGCCCCCCCACAGTTGGGAAAGCCCAGGGCGCCGAACCCCCGGATGACGGCGTCCGGGTCGGCGAGGCGGACCACCCTGCGGAGCAGCACCCGGTTGATGGCCTTGACCACCTGCGGAGAGAGACACAGCAAAGCGTCAATCAGTGGGGCGCCCGGGTGGCTAGGAGCCTTCGTGCCCTGGCAGTGCCCCGCGCCCCACTCCCGGAAGCAACTCCCCTGGTGGCGTGTAGTACGGCCGGGACAGACCGACCCCTCTGGTGCGGGGTGCTTTCGCCTCCTCCCGCCCCCCCTTTGTCCCTGGGGCGGCCCATCCCCTCCTTGCAGTCCCCCTCCCCCCCCGGGCTCAGTGGCCGACGAGTGCCATGCCTGCATGAGCACCGCTCCGACAGTGGATCTCCCCACACCAAACTGGTTCCCGATGGATAGGTAGCTGTCCGGCGTGGAGAGCTTCCAGAGGCCGATGGCCACCCGCTTCTGGAGGGGGATGGCGGGCCTCATGCGAGTGTCCCTTCTGTGCAGAGCAGGGGCGAGCCACTCGCAGAGCTCCAGGAAGGTGTCCCTCCTCATCCTGAAGTTCTGGGTCCACTGTCTGTCTTCCCATCGCTCCAGGACGATGCGGTCCCACCAGTCGCTGCTGGTGTCCAGACGCCAGATGCGGCTGGGCACGCCGGTGCCGGGGCGCCGCCGCGGCTCCTCCACAGCCCCCAGGGCGACCAGGTGGAGAGGCAGGGGGCTGACATGCACCAGGTGGTGCCAGGCTGCCTCAAGCCATTGCTGGCAGGCTTGCAGCAGCAAGTCCAGAAAGTGCACCAGAAGGTGCAGGGCGAGCTCTGGCTCCATGTTGCCACCTGCGGCAGCGTCCCCGAAGGGAAGCACCGACACAGACGGGCACAGAGACCAACGCTTTGCTGTCCCTCGGCGAGGTTGGCAAGGAAGCAGGAAAAGCTGAGAACCGGCTGTCCGGGAGGGGGGCGGGGGGGTTCCCTTTAAGCACGAGCCTCAGAGATAGCTTCAGACAGCAGCCACACAAAGCAACTACTGACCTGATGCCCTGCCAGAACCGGTTTCAGCCGCCCTTAAATGCCCCCCTGCATCCAATCAGTGTGGACGCGCTAGTTCGAATTAGCAAAACGCTAATTTGAACTAGTTTTTAGTTCTAGATGCGTTAGTTCGAATTAGCTTAGTTAGTTCGAATTAGTGCTGTAGTGTAGACGTACCCTAAGGCAGTGGTCACCAACCAGTAGACTGGGATCTACTGGTAGATCTTGGAGCCTCTGACAGGTGATCCTAACTGGTTTGGCCAGGGAACCTAACTGGTTTGCCCCTCCATCCACTGTCATGCTGCTCCTGCCCTCTGCCTTGGAGCTGACCCTCTGGGAGCCTCCTGTTTGCAGTTCAGACTGTGGGAGGGAGAAGGGGATGCTGATGTAAGAGTGTCCCTCCTCCTACTACTCCTGTACCGTATCTCCGCACAGAGAGAAGGGGATGGAGGGAGCTTGGCAATGCAAATCTGTCACTCTCACACACTGTGTGTGTGTCTGTCATTCTCACAAACACACAGGCTGTGTCTACACTGGCGCGATCTTGCGCAAAAACTTGCTGCCTGTCTACACTGGCTGCGTGTTCTTGTGCAAGTAAACTAACATTCTAATGTATAAAATCAGGGCTTCTTGCTCTAGAACTCTGATGCTCCCACTCAGGAATAAGCCCTTTTGCGCACGAGATCTTCCAGAAGAGGCCAGTGTAGACAGACAACATGAATTTCTTGCTCAAGAAAGCCCTATGGTTAAAATGGCCATCAGAGTTTTTTTGTGCAAGAGAGCATCAACACTGGCATGGATGCTCTTGCATAAAAGCACATCTCTTGTGCAAAAGCACATGCCAGTGTAGACACTCTCTTTTGGAAGAGCTTGTGCAGAAGAACTCTCCCGCAAAAGAGTTTTTGCATGAGAACATGCCAGTGTAGACATAGCCACACTGTCTTTCACTCTCCTCTCCTGACCCAAAACATATGTGTGGGGGGGAGAGGGAGAGTGTTGTCACTACTTTTACTGCTTGCAAAGTGTGTTATTTTTGGTTTTTGACTGGTCTGTGCATTTTGTAATTTTCATTTCTCTCTTACACTTCAATTTAATTCTTTCAGTAGTGAGTTTTAACATGCCTAGCTTGTCGTGGCTGGCGTAACTATCCCCATGGTAATTGCTGCTCCTGAAAGTGGCTGGCATGTCTCTGCAGCCCCTGTGAGAGGCAGAGCAATGAGTCTCCACACGCTGTCCTTGTCTGTAGACACCACTCCTGCAGCTCCCATTGATCAATAACGGGAAACCATGGCCAGTAGAAGCTGTGGGCTCAGTGCCTGCAGATGAGGGACAGCACCTGGCACCATGGAGCCATTGCTGTGCATGCCAGCTGCTTTCAGGAGTGGTGCAGGGCCAGGGCAGGAGTAAACCTGCTTTAACCCCACTGGTCCACCACCCAGAAGCCATCTCAGTTAAATAGTGCACGGCCAGATTCTGCTTCGTGAACCCTTGTCCCAGTCCTGAATCTCTTCCTGCACCCAACCTCCTGCCCCAGAAGTGAGTCCCCTTGTACCCAAACTTCTTTCCAGAGCTTGTACCCCAAAAGCCTTCCTGGACCCCAGACTCCACCCTGGGCTAAGCCTGGAGCCCCTTCCACACGCCAAACCCCTTGGCCCAAGATGAAATAGTAATGATAAAATCCAAATGCCTGAGCATTTTCTGCACTCATTAAATTAAGGCTGGAATTTGGTGTTTAAGAGGAGGTTATGAGAATGAAAGAAGATGTGGGGGTAATATCTTACAATATTAACAATTCGGTTGTTCTTGTTTCCAAACATGTCACAGGTCATGTTGCCCAAGATGTGATGGAATGTCCTCTGTGCAGTAATTTATACACAATGTACGTTCTACTGCTGTTACATTTCACCAAGGAGGAAAAGAAGTGCTCTGGGCAAATTTGTACAGAAGTCGTCCTGCTCATCGATTGGTGAGATCCTAACTCATACGTTATTAAAGATGTGAAAGGTTTTCATGTGACGGTGTCAGAAACCTTCTTCATTCTGCGGTCCTGTAATTGTACCTGCTTGTTCAGTGTCCTTATAGGTTTGTGTGAAGGGTAGCCTGGAGTGTGTATGTGTTTTTCTGTAAATGACTGCATTCCTCTGGGGTGATATGCTGTGTTCTATAAAATTAAGACATTTGGCACTTCTCACTGTGAGTTGAATGACAGCCCTTCATTCAGCTCCCATGGCATTTACCAATGCAGAGTGAATATAAAATGCTGCCATACTGATTTGCATGGGTGTAAATAGTTACAAAACGTGGAGAGTAGGTCCCCTCATCAGCTTCACAAGCAGTATCTCAGGGCAAGTCTACTCTAGATGTTGCTGTAGCACTTTAAGGGAGATGCTTTACTCCTGAGTGGCGCAGTTATACTGATGTAGGTCTGTGGTGTACACCAGACCTCAATGTATTCTTTGGCAGGTATTACCGGATGATCTGGGTAACTGGATTAGAACAGTAAAATATCAGGATACATTGGGGTGCTGTCAGCCCCAACCCAGACTCAACCCCACTCTGCCCCGGGTATGAAAAAGGAGGAAAGTGATTCTGTAGTGCTTTCCATTCTGGAAAGATACATTTAAAGTTTGGGATGAATTGTCATCTCTGTGTACTGAAGTCCTCTCTGTACACAGGGCGAGTGCAGCAGAGCCTCCCTCATATTACCCCACTCCTGTGCTTCAGACATGACATGACGGTGCTGCTCCTGGGATTGAAAGGACAGCTTTCAATACCCTACATAGCTGGGGACTGCAAGAGAGCATATCCTCTGTGGATCACACACAGAGGGGAATGCATAACAAGAACTAACCAGTGGGCTACACTAAACACATAGGCAGTTATTGGGTTGCAGAGAGTTAGGCAGCACATTGGAGTGGGCCAATGTTCCTTCCAATTTTTTCCATACATATGCGGAATAAATGTAATGTGCACTGAGGCATGTGCACCACAAGTAGGAACATATGTTGCCAGCAGTAGGCTCTGTGGGCACTCCTCTCATCAGCTGGTTAGCATTTGAATCTCTCCTGAATGGCTGCCCAAGTGCTCAGCTTACAGGGAAGACTGACTATTACTGCTAATGTTAGTGCTACCATACCCAGTTCTGGGGAAGAGAGGGATAGTTGTGATATTCTTCACCTGTCTAATCACCAAGCTCAGGCAGTTCCTCAGCACTAGGAAAGCCGCCTAGCTCCTCTGAAATCAAAACAGTGATCTCAATTTTCCCCATCTGAGAATCCTAAATATTTAATATACTGCAAATACCACAGACTTCCCTGGGAGAGACAGCTTGCAGTTAGGGGTGCTCCAGCTGCAAAGAACCTACAATATCTATATGCCTGTCATTGTAAAACACTGCAGCTATGTCTACACTGGCAGCTTCTTGCTCAAGAACAGCTGTTCTTGCACAAAAACTTGCCTGCTGTCTACACTGGACGCACATTCTTGAGCAAGTAAATTTACAGTATAGCATTGTAAAACAGGGCTTCTTTCGGAAAAGTTATTCCTCTCCCCACGAGGAATAAGCCCTCTTGTGCAAGAGCTCTTCCACAAGAGGGCAGTGTAGACAGGCAACATGAATTTCTTGTGCAAGAAGCCCTTATGGTTAAATGACCATCACAGCTTTCTTGTGCAAGAGAGCATCCACACTGCCATGGATGCTCTTGCGCAAAAGCCCATGCCAGTGTAGACGTGCTCTTGTGGGAGACTTTTTGAGCAAGAACTGTTCCGCAAAACAGTTCTTGCACAAGAAGCTGCCAGTGTAGACGTAGCCTGCAGAAATAGTTATAGAATACATAGGACCATACAAAGTGAAA
Source organism: Pelodiscus sinensis (assembly GCF_049634645.1). NCBI lineage: Eukaryota > Metazoa > Chordata > Testudines > Trionychidae > Pelodiscus > Pelodiscus sinensis. The sequence goes on from NC_134712.1 coordinate 75,341,658, forward strand.
AGACACAAGATGACAAAAGTGCCATACAAAGATATGTGAGGTGTTAAGCTCCATTATTTTTTGTGATTTACTGGTTTGAAGTCCAGCTACCAAATCTGCTGTAATAGTAAAGAAAAATTCTCTATTACAACTGTAAGAGGTAAATAAATAAAACTATAGCACTATGCAGCTTCATTCTTGCTGCAGGGGCTGAGAGGAAAATCTGCTTTGAAGAGCTAAGTCTTCGATGAGGTGAAAGAAAAAATCAGACAACAGCTGTGCAGAAAAACTTTAGACTGGGAGATGGGGTGAGTCCTGGGGGGGGGGGGGGGGAGTCTTTCACTAAAGTTCCAAAAAATAGCTTTTGTGCTAACTGGACTATATATTTTGCTTAAAAAGATGAACAACCAAGACGAGAGGAACTAACAGGTGAAAGTGCAAGTGTCAGGAAGACCAAGTGAAAGTAGCCTTTGAGATATGAATAAAGAAAGAAAAAAGACATGAAAAAGAAAAAGTAACTAGAGATTCTCTGTCTTTGTAAAGACTTTTCTCACTCCAGCACTGAATGCTGTGAATTCTGGTTATCAAAGGAGCCCAAGAAAAAAAACTTTAAGACACATCAGGTGCTGTACCCTGCTGACTGTTGGCCATAGGTAAGATTTTGAGTTGGCATTTGGCAACCCATAGCAAAGAAACCAAAACTGCTGAATCATCACCTATCATTTGTTCTAAATTTAGGAAATTTTATGCTGAAAGTTTAATTATTCCTGTCTATAATATTGCCATTTGACTTATCTGTTTTCAAGACTTTCTTCTTCCTAGACACCTCCCCCTACTGGGGATTAGCTTCTGTGTCTTTGGCACCCCCCATGAGTGGGTAGGGTAACCTGGCCCTGCCTCTCTCCTAGATTCAAATCCAGGGCCCATTGTAAGATGCTAAGTCCTGCATCATGGAAGTGCTATGTTGCTGCCTTCCTGGCTCCCTTCCTACCAGACTCCTCTTTCCCAATTGGCAAAATACTTGGAATCAAAGACAAAATCTCAGACCTTCCAAGACTCACAAGTCTCTTCCCTTTTAGTTTAGCAACTAGTTTAGCAAAGGACAGCTCAGTACCTCAGTTTACCTCCACTGTCTGCTTTCCTCCTGATCTGGGCTGCTTTCCTTTTGAGTTCCTCCTCCAAATCATGCGTGCATTACAGGTGTTGAAGCATAGCGCTGTCTGACCTCAGAGCAATTGTTTAACCTCTTTCATAGGGTGCAGAGTTTGTAGATCTCATCATGGTTCCCCATTTAGAGTACTATCCTTCCCTCCACCCCAAATCATCAGCCTTATTTTCTTTGCTGCCTTAATTTTGATCTGAACTCCTCTCTTTAGGCTGTGCTGTTACTAATTATTATTAAAATGATGGACTTGTGAAACATTGCAGCAGAGGCTCATTATGTTGGTTATCCAAGATGGCTTGAACTTAGTCATTTTTCAGGATGCGCTTCTACTAAAAGAAGCTTTTGTGGGGAATTAAGCTCATGCTCAGTCATGAAGAAAATATTCAAAAAGTTGAGCCTAGGGAGGAATGGATGATTCAGAGGGTTTAGTAATAGGATATGCTATAGCACTTTCCAACTAAAGTTCACTGGTTCAAATCCACCCTGGTCAGTCATGGCCAGAAATTATCACCACCCGACAGCTGTGGGGAGAGAAAGGATTGTTTTGTTGTTAATTCACAGAAACTGAGGGTGAGCAGCATTATGTTTTATAATCTGCTCTGTTACTCTTTTTTGACAATAGGAAAGAATCACAGAAAAAGTTGCTTTCTTCTGCTATCCTAAAAGGAAATGTATTCTATTGCTGAAAAATGTTATCCCTAAAGCTTTTCTCTCAGGGTGGAGGGGTGGACGTATTGCTGCACTGTAGCACTTCTTCCTTGAATCTTTTTAGCCTTTCTCTTGCCCATCTTCTTTCTTCATATTTAAGGAAATAGTAGACATAGGCTGTGTCTACATGACAAAGAAAAGTCAGAAAAAGATATGCAGATTTTGAACTACAATTTGTGTATCTGTTTCCATTTTTCCTTCGAAAGAGGCTTTTCTGATAATTGGTACACAGCGCCAAATTTCGAAAAACCTGCTCTTCCAAGCCATTCCCTCTTCCTCATACAACAAGGCTTACAGGGATGGTGAAAGAATGTGTCCGCTTTTCCAAAATTTTATTCAGAAAAGTAGACGTGTTCCTTGGATGCGGCATTGCTTCTGTGGGATACCGCTGGTATCTCAGAGAAGAGCTGCAGTCTACACATAGTCGTACAGGCATACTGAGGATTTCCTGTGTGTGTCTGGGCAAGTCAATCAAGAGTCATATACCTCTGTTTTTCCCACCTGCAAATTAAGATTTTGCTTGCCTCACACTTTTGTTGTGATGCTAAATTCATTAATGCTTTTAGACCACTCTGAAAGGGTGTGCAAGCCACTGCAGAAAGACAAAGTGTAATTAAAAATCAGTAGGCAAAACTTTATAGAAAAGGGACAATGGGAAATGGCTGGCACTTTTCTATTATGGATTTGAGTAAATGTTTTTGAATTACTCTAGGCTGGACTAGACTAGATTTTGCAATCTGCTTTAAGTGAGGGGCAGCTTCTAGTTGTCCTACCCCAGGATCAGAGTAGGTACTGAATTGTAGCTTAGAAATTCCTCATTTACTCCCTGAAGCAGGGTGTAAGCAAACTGTGCCAGCCATTTCCTAGCCCAGCTCGGCAAGTTTCCTCTCATGATAGCTCAGTTCTGCTGGCTGAAATATTCGGGGAAGAGAGGCAGAGCTGGGGCTCCCCAATCTTGCCTACTGATTCATCACCCATCGGTGTGGGACCGGTCTCTGGCCAGCTACTCTAGGTCCCATGAGGCAGATAACCCACAATGGGCAGTAAGAAGGTGTCTTGATTTCCCCTAGCTGGCCTGAATAGGGGCATAGGCTAACTCGTTATTAAGCTATTTGCATTTTTTGTCTAAGATTATTGCGTCTTTTTCTGTTTCTGAGCCATCTGTAAACAAAGCATAATGTAGAAGAATTTGTATGACATTCAAAACTTACTGCTGAATCATTTCAGCAGATAATCATTGGTCTGTCATTTATACAGTGTGTTTGAAATGTGTCTTCTTGTGCTTGGATCTGTATGCTCCATGGTGTTCTGGCCAGCTGAGCCATACTGATTAGAATCAGGTTTCCACTGTGAATTTTTGCAATTATGAAATCAAATGGCCTCGTGTGACACTTCTGCTGTACTTGTGCAAGGCAAGCATCCCCAGTCAGATCATTCACTGTAATATTCACAGAAATATTACCAAAAAAAGTGCTCCTAGCTAAACTCATTAAAAAGCCAAAAAGCTATTCCCAGACTATTCTTATAGTAATCACTTGGCATAATCAACATAGCTTCCATGGACTGCTTCCATATGGAAACAACTCAGATGTTATCTCTTTAAAAGAGCCTTGAGATGCATTAGTTAGGACTGCATTGAAGACAGTTGCTTGTTGCTTTCCTGTCTTTTCTCAGCAGGGATGAATAAAACTCTCCACTGAAGGAATTACTGGATGAAGTTCTATGGCCTATATTACACAGGGGGTCAAAGCAGTTGGTCATAGAGGTCTCTTCTGGCCTTAAAATCTATTAGTCCCTGGGAATGATAATCTGGCATTTTGCAGTTAGTTTTAAACTAAGTTTAAAAAGTCAGCGTTGGATATTCAACACATTATTGAACAATCATTTAGCTACAGAGCAGGAGGGCAGCATAACTGTGTGAGTTGCAAATTTGAACCTTGCAATATGACTGAAATAACAAATCAAAGCCTCTTAAAAAGGAAAGGGAGAAAATGTTCCTGTGTTCACCAAACTGTTAAAGCTACATGATAGCAAGCAAACATTTTGCAACCCATGAAAAAGGTGGGCATTGCAATCCACAACACTGCATAATTAAGCTTTTTTCTCAAAATGTGTTTGTAAGCTGCCAGGAACCTATTAATATAATAAGGCACCATAGCAATGGAAAGTAACTCTTTAAAATATGGAGATAGATAAAACGAAGATTTCTGTGGCATATAATTAGGCAGAGGGCATGAATCTCTTCGCATCATGCTCGTTTAGAAAGAATTGCTGAATAAACATAGCCTGTGATTTAAATGGAAGGTGTGCACAATGGTGCATGGGATGGTAATTAGTTCTATGGCACAGGAAAAAGTGTTTGCACAGAAGCCAATGCAATCTAAAAATAAAAATTATGGTTTTGGCTTAGCAGGCTTGGTAAGCAGTGTGGAATCTGAATGCAGAAACGGCTTCTGATCAAAAAGCCTAAGCATTCATTGGGACTTAATAATCTTTTCCCATTGCCAATCAGACTGCCTTCTTTTTTCAAGGTTTACAATATATGCTCACAGTTTTACATACCAAAAATATCCTTTATTAAAAGAACATTAAGGCTATAAAAGAAGCCCATAGAAGCAAGAAAAATTATAGTTGCAGATTAAACCTCTATACTTCAATATAAAGGACACCACAGGAAAACATTAATGTGGTATCTAATTTTGGAAAATGCAATGACAATGATTGTTCTACCACAGCTAATAAAAATCATTGCTATTTATTTGAGTGCCTGGCATAACCAAGATCCAGATCTCTTCAGTGCCCCTGAAATGAAGCAGCTACTTGGATGAACAGGACAGTGGCGGGCAAAACTGTTGTGTAGGAGCAGCCCTAGACGAGCTGCCGACAACTGGCACCCTAGGCGAAACGCGCGATCAGCGCCCTTGCCTCCAAAACCTTCAACGACCGTTTATCTTGGCACCCTAGGTGACCGCCTAGTTTGCCTGTATTGACGGGCTGCCACTGTGTGTAGCATATTACAGAAGCATGGCTGGAGGGAACATTTTGTTCCAAACACTTCTCATCTATGCAAAATACAGTCGATTTTCAAGATGGGGTTACCAGGTTGAGGGAGAAAATTTTAAGTGCTTTTGGAAAATCTCACCATAACGTTCACTCATGCAGAATGGAGCTTTGTGAATTTTCTTCATAGTGTTTTTAAAAATTTTCAACTGATTAATATAACAACTAATTATTGAAAATAGCTTGCATTTTTTTAGTTAGTATAAACTAAATTAAAGGACGTGTAATTACAACATGTGACTGTACTATAAAGAATTCCTATTAAGCTTTATGGAAAGAAACCTACTGTGCAAACATATAGGGAAAATTCTGAAGTTCAACATATTAGTCATTGTTAATTTTATTTTGCAAAATAGCAGAAGTGATTAAATATAGATTATATGATTGGAGCGAATGCCTCAGAAGCTTGGTTTTAAAACAGAAAATATAAACCTTATCACTTCTAGACTTTGAATACTGCATTCAAACCTACACGAGCCCTCTGAACATGAGATGAGCCAAACTGACATCTACTGGCACAGATATAAGTTCTACACTGGTGGGTTACTTTACAGGACGAGCGCTAGAGATGTACTAGTTTTTTCACCTCTATGCACCATGGTTCTATTCAAATCACAAATGGATATAAATGGGTTGTCTTCAATTTAATCCCTGGAGGACATATGCAGGTCACAAAACTGCCACACAGTTTGGCAGGGAGTTTCTCTTCAGGTCAGGATCAAAATGGAAAAGTAGAAGAGCTGTAGGTCATGAGTCAGCTGCTTTGGCAATGCGAGGTTAGGAAAACTTGCTCAGTGGCTGTCATCTGGGTGTTGTGATCTATGCCATCTCATGCCAAGTGAATGCTATCAATCTGTCACATTTGTGAGTGCTAATGTTCAGTTCAGATGAGTTGCATAAGAGTGAAACGAAGGGTCTGGAAAATTCTAACTCAGTTTTTTCCCCCCTGCTATAAAATGACTGAACAGACTTTTTGAAATTGAAAACAAAACAAAACAAAAATGACTGCTGTGCCGAGATCTGGATGCCAAGTACAGTTCAGAGCAATTTTTTATGACCGGGTGTGAAACACAAATGCTGAGAGAATCTTAATTATCGTGTCACCACAGAGCACATGCTGTCAGTTGCCAATAACTACCAGACTCTATGCAAAAATATCAGCATCTAGTCCTGTACTTACAAATGTCCTCTTCCTTTAATGTTTCTCATTTGCACTTACAGCAAAACACAGATTTTAATTTTATGTGAAACCTGCATGTTGCTTTGATAACATGTCTCTTCTGTTATGGTGCTTGTTTAGTTTCTCAATTCAGCTTTTTTAGTTTCTCAGTTAAAATCTCGGGGATCTGGGAGAGGAAGGTAGAGGCAGATTTTCACCCTTATGTCATTTCAGTGAAGCCTACTACTTCACTGTTGCATGTGTAATAGTACAGTCTGAACAGGACCATGAGTACCATGCAGCATATTGAGTGGAATTCACAAAGGTACCTGAATGCTTAAAAAACACAAACCAATTTAAGCTCCAAAATCCCTCAAACTCCCACTGAACCTTGTATGCTCACTTGGTGTTGTCAACGTTTTTCAAAGTAAATATTTCCCAGGCACTTAAATTTCTGTCTCTGGTCATGCAAATTATTGCCTCACTTACCAGATCCAGCTCCCATTAAAAATCAAGATGCAAGTTTCTCACTGTGACAAAGTATGATTTTTTTCCATAATATTTTATATGACTATTGAGTGAGCCCCAGTTTCCTCCTATGTGCAGCGTGTTTAACAACATGTTTAACATGTTTTTGTGAACCTGCTTGGGCCCAGACATTTTGTAACCTGGCAACTGATGACTCTGGGGCCCTCCTTCTCCAGAAAGTCAGCAAATTTTGGCCAGCGGAACAAAGAGCTACAAGGGAATGACCAAGTGACTCTGGTCACCAGGGAAGAAGAACAAAGACTGAGGAAGAGCCCAGGGGATGGTAGAGTGGGGGCTGTTGGAAGCAGGACACATGCTTCTGGACTGGACTCAGGATATTTCAGAGGAGAGGGACTCCAGTCTCAAGACTCACCCAGATGGACTTTTCCATCCACCATAACTTTTCCATCCTCTGTGCTGACCTCAGGTCTTTCTACTCTGTGTTCCAGACAACACATAAATCCTTTTGTTTTATGATACTGGCTGAGAACCACTCCAGACTGAGTTGGGAATGCATGGCTCCCTTTGGACATGTAAATCTCCCTCGGTGTCCAATCCTCAGGTATCAAGTGGGATTCAAGGTGTGAACCAGGAGCACTGAATGCTCTAACGTTCATTCCCAGGAGGCAGAGAAATCAAGGGGCTTTGCCCAGTGAGAGAGTGTGACCTAAAGAGAGTTAACAAACTACAGCAGATTCCTTCCAGGGCTGTTGGAGACCACTATGACACCCATCTCACAACTGTGAACCCAGTAATAGGAGCCACTCTTTAGGATATGGAGGACTCAAGATCCAAATCCTACTTCCCTACCTGGGGGTAGAATTGAAACAAGGGTGTCCCACTTCTCAAGAAAGAGCTGTGAACTCTGGGATATTCTAATGTAGGGCTCCTTCACTCTCACCTATTGATAGAGCCCTGCAAATCCAAATATATCTGCTTTATATCCACAGGTATCTGTGTCCACCGAGGAGGAATGTGGACATCTGCCACTCATTTTTGTGGATATGGATGTGGATGCAGATATACATTTTGTATCTAGAACCCTGCAAAATAGCAGTTATATGCTTTATATCCAGGGTTATCAACATCCGTGGATATGGCTGCAGATATCTTTTGTATCTGCACAGGGCTCTCTACCTATTGAAGCTGTGCCACTGTATATAAATAATGATAAAGAGCATACAGTGGACAGGGTACTCTCCTGAGAAGTGGGTGACTCAGGGTCATCTCTCCCTGCTCCAATTACCCTTCCCATCTGTTATATAGGAAGCCTAGACATCTAGCTGGGTTTTGTGTATCATGGAGTTGTTCCTGTGATTTTTGTAGGAGCCATCTTGCTTAGTGTGACAATATCTAAATCCCTTCAAGGATTCCACCTTATTGGCTATTTATATAGTACACAGAATGTGCAAATCAGTTTCATCACACCGGTAGGTGGCCATCACACTACTGCACTCAATGTTGTTGCACTCTCGTACAACAGCAGCAATTCCGGTGCCATGGCTGCAGACGGTGTTGTGACTAGGAAGAACAGTAGCAGGATGGGAAAAGAACAACTCTTCTAATGGCTTTGAATTGAGATCAGTGATGACACATTTCAATTACACCATTAGTTCCTGATGTCAGAGAGAGGTTAAAATGGAATGACTCTTTTGTGCATTTGGAGCAATTAGAGGTCTGAAAATGTCTTTTTGCAACTAAACTATAATTGCTTCTGAATAGTCAAAGCTGCAGAACCTTTTCCGGAGTGGAAGCTATGTTTTAAAGTTTGTATTACTCATCTATACAGACTTAATTGACTGAGGTTCTAAACCCCAACCCTCTAGTGAGTACTGATGAGGTTTGAAGTTGTTCTGAATTGCTAGCATTTTAATATACAGACAAGAGAGTACAGTATGGAAATATAGCCTAGGAAGTAAAGTGATTACAATTATTTCAATTTCACAGCTTCACATGAGGCTACACCTGAAGACCACATAGAAATATTAGCCAGTGCAAGGTAGGACTGCCCACCTATGAAGTTCTGTTTCACACTAGTGCTCATTTATCCATATCAGCTTCCACATGAAGCTAAAGTGTGCTTGGTTTTCTTTTTAAAATTTTTTAAATGGTTTGGGTCCTAGCTTCCTTAGACACCCCATCTGGGCCATGGCACCAGTGATCAGTGGTGATGTCTAGATACTTTCAGTGGAGAGCCTTGTGGCTTCCATGCTGACTTAGTCACTGTAATCTCATTTGTGGGCCTTCAGGGCAACCTGCAATGGGAATGAGGTGGGAGGGGAAGAGCCTAGTGAATGGAGACTGAAGCTTGTCCATCCAGCTGTCTCCTCCTATCTTTGGCCCTGGCTAGTCCTCCACGTAACAGATCCAGATCACCATTTCACCCCACAGAGAGGATTTTCTAGTGGAAGGAAAACAAAACTGTGGAGGCAGCACTCTCCCTGTCTGCTGACTCTCAGCCCCTTTGCCCAGAAGATGGGGATGGGTGGGGAGACAACCTGGTCCTATGTTATATTCTAAAGCACTATTTTACCTCCTGTTCCTCATCCTGCAAATTCTTTTTCCCAATGCCATGGCTGGTTCTGATGACCACGGAAGTAAGCCCCTCTTTGGTGGATGAAGGAATGTGTGCAATTCTGACATTAATATGAATGCTGATGCTCCAGAGACGTCATAGTATGTGGATGGCGCCATGTTATGTAGAGATTTTGGACCAGATTCTCAGCCCCTCTCCATGCTTGCACCATTCAAGTGTCTCAAAGAGAGAGGGTGCTTCCCTTAAATGCCCAGTCTGCAATTCTTCAGCAGGCACAGAACCGGTGGAGCCTGTTCTCACACTTCCCTCTAGGGGTGAGAGTGTGTCCAAACCCAAGTAACTGGAGTGCTATGTACTCCAGTGGCAAGTCATGTCTGGTCAACCATGTATGGCTGGTGTAAAATAGCCCGAAGGCTGATCTCTACTGTTCCAAGAACTGAGGACAGTCCAGCTGCTGAATAGGCTCTCTCTTGTGTGCAAATAGCAGACATGCAGAGATTCATGTTTCATGGGTTTTGTAGGAGGGTGAGTAGAATGCTTGGCATGGTGATTGGATGCAATATTGCAAAGTTATGAGAGCAAGAGTTCCTGTTAGGAGTATTTAGAGTATACAGGAGTATTCGTTGCTGTCAAGCCTCTTTTCCTCTTCTCTTCTACTTTTGCAACTCACTTTTGATATGGCGAGGAAACAGCCGTGATAGACATAACAACAGTTGAATACTGACAGCTCTATAATAAACAGCTACCTGTCCAGATATAATACCCTCCTCCCTTGTGTCAGACACAAGAGACACAAATGCATATCAGCTTCCTTTAGATGTGATAGAGAAGGCAAGCGGCAATAAACACTAGCGTAAGTATTCCAGCATTTCTCTTTGGGACATAGGGACGTGCCAAGATCTACAAATGTCTCAGCTAAATCTTTAAGTAAGGGTCAGAGCCTGTTAGGCATCTAGGCTCCCATGGAAATCAATGGAGGATAGGATCCCAAATATTATTTGAGGATATGGGCCTAAAATAAGCCACGGCTCGGACTGTTTAGAGCTTCAGGTCAGTACAGAAGCACAAGCTGAAAGTGGGTGTGTGGTCTAAAGCAATAACGTATTTCTCCATCATTTTGGTAGCTTTATTCGATGCTACAGTTCATCTTCTACAGTGCTAATAAAACCTCCTGAAAGCATGAGTTCTCTTGACCCTGAATGGCAATTGCTTCATTCCTGCACGCTGCATGGTCACATTTGTGAGAGAGCCAGCAAATGTTTATGACTAATTTAATCAGCGGCAGCCAATACCCGTTGTGTGTGGAGTAGTGGTTAGCAAGAGTCTCGAGGCAAATTTTTAAAAATAACTGCTTTTTTTTATTATGAGGTAAATTAAAGTGGATTCAATTGAAAGGCCTCATGAGAAAGAGTGGCCTATTATAGAATTCCACCTACATAATGCTCCCATTAGGCTCTTCAGTGACAATACAGTCCACCAATGAAACACAAAAATACCATCATATCATAGGTACATCTGTCATTAGGTCTCTGTGATCTGAAGGTAAGATACTATTTCCTATAGCAACCATTTCTGAGAGTTGATTAATCCTTTTGTGAATGGCCAATATATCAGGATATAGTCCTGTTCATATGTTTTAAGAAGTCACAAAGTCAGACTCTTGTTACTGATACTTGATAACCCATCTTTTCTGCTTGATCATATTTTCACCCATTAAATCTTTATTTACAGCAACTTTTAACAGAAATAAAAGTAGGCCAAAGCTACAAGAGACAGCACAGATGGTTGCAGTGAAATTCTAGTAATTAGAAACCTCTGGGTTCAAAGTAGGCTTACCTACTAAACAAGTGTATGATCACAGACAGAGCTCCTAATTCCCTTGCTCAGTTTAGCAATATCATTTGTTGTTTTTAAACCAATGCAACACAGAACCAAGAAATAAAGTTTCCTGTGAACTAAGCTGGCCTGGGGAAAAGTATATTTCAAAAGAGAAACACTAAAAGAAAGCGAGGAAGAAGCTGACCAATGCTAGAACAAAGATATCAAGGTTGGCAAGAATTTTTTCCTCTGTCTGTCTGTGTAAATGCCTTGTTGGTTTGTCTGCTTTCTAAATAATTTCATCAGCATCTGTGTTTTAGGATTTTATGTTTTACTCCCAGATTTGTTTACCAATAAATCTGGCATCTAGGTTCCTTTTAGAACTAATGTATTCTGATGGCTGGGGGAGCTAAGAACAAGTTGCTTTCAGCGTCTGGAAATCTGGTGGCTTGCTCAAATCTGCATATGGCAGCTTCAGATCATATCAGTGACTTTTCACTGGTAAGAATATTAGATTCTGTGGACCTAATCTTCGTGTACACCAATGCCCTTTTATATCATTATAGCAGTGTAAAAGGGCTTTAGCGTAAATGAGACTCAGACCCTATCTGCTTCTTTTATGTATTGTATGTACATCCTTTGCTTAGTCTGATATTTTCCTTCAATAACTTTCTCTGTGCATATTTGCTCTCTCATGCTTTCATAAATTCTCTATATTGTAGTGATGCTGCAATCTACCTCCAAATCCAAAATCAAACAAGTGGTTAAAATGTTTACATTGTGCATACATATTGATTATACTTCTTAACTATTTCTCTGGCCCCCACCCTGGCCCTGTGTCCACACCTTCTGAAGGAGGTACAGTTGTTGGCTCTATGGGCATGTTTGTGCAACATGCACTCAGATTTGCTTAATCTAGTATCCTTCTGAGCTCTGTACCATTCCATTGCACTGCAGTTCTCGTGTTGTTCCCATTTGGTTCTTGTCATGAACAAAGCATGGTGCTGTGAGTTAGATCCACCTGTCAAAGTGTCTGAAAAGTAGATATGCCCGGCACCCTCTTTAGCAGAAGAAATCAGTAATTATGAGACTGTAAGTCTTTGCCCTGCAGAAAAATGTTATACTAAGGGTATGTCTTAGGCTATGTCTAGACTGCAGGCTTCTTTCGAAAGAGGCTCTTTCGAAAGCATCTTTCGAAAGAGCCTCTTTCGAAAGATCGCGTCTAGACTGCAGGCGGATCTTTCAATAGAGGAAATCCGCTTTTTCGAAAGAGAGCACCCAGCGAGTCTGGATGCTCTCTTTCGAAGACGGCCTCTTTACATTGTAGAACGCCTTCTTTCGAAAGAGGAACTTTCGAAAGAAGGCATTCTTCCTCGTGAAACGAGGTTTACCGCCATCGAAAGAAAAGCCGCGTTCTTTCGAAATAATTTTGAAAGAACGCGGCTTGAGTCTGGACCCAGGGGAAGTTTTTTCGGGAAAAGGCTACTTTTCCCGAAAAAACCCCTGAGTCTGGACACGGCCTTAATGATAGGTAGGTTGGGTAAGTCTACATATGCTGCAATAACACCTCCTGGTTGAAACGTAGACATACTCTAGGTCAAGGGCTCTGTAACGGGGTCCATCCATTTGTCGGCGCCCCTCTGTGGCTGAGGGGTGTTGGGTAAGTTCTTTCCCTGGCCGTTTGGTACTTCGTAGCTCCCTTGGTCACTTCCCCTGGATGCTGCCCTGTCTGGTCGTCACAAGGTTCTGAGGCTAGGATCTCGCTAGCCCTGTCCACGGTGCTATCATGTCCTTGTATTCAGCTTATGGCCAGTCTTCAGCCACTGGACCTGTGCCTCACCCAGGTCTAAAGTTCATCTTGCACTCAGAACTGTCCATAGTGCTACTAAAAAATAACAAATGGTCTGGTAGCACTTTATAGACTAACAAAATATGTAAGATGACCATAGTGCTGCTGTTCTCCCAGTCAGATATAGAACTGGCTGGGTCGAGCTCCTGTGAGAAACTGCAAGACCCTAGCACAGCAGCTTCTTTTATACTGGTCTGCTGGGCCCTTATTTGCCACCGTGGAGACAGCCACTCTATCCTGCATAGAGGACCTCCTGAAAGGAGGTTTAACAGGTAGCTCGATTTAGGGCTTTAATTCGAAATACCGTGTCTCTGCCACGTGTAGATGTGGGCAGTTAGTCCGGACTTGTAAATTTCAAAAATAGTGACCGGCCGGGAAGATGCGAATCAAGCACGGGATATTTAAATTCCGAGCTTCATTTGCAACTTCAAATGCCTACATTAGCCTCCCTATTTTGAAATAGGGGGCTACATACCCTTTAAAGTGCTTTAAAACTTGTCCCTACTGGGAAAAACACAGAACCATGCGAGAAAGTAATGATTGGGGTGGCCTCTAGGGAGTGTTGTAATACAACTAGTGCAGACAAAGAAGGAAGGCAGCAGCATCCCTAACACCTTCATTCAGCATTAGATTGAGCTGCTCCCATGTGGTTACTTCCTGAGGGTAAGTCTACAGTATGGGATAAGGTCAAATTAAGATACTCAACTTTAGCTACGTTAATTGCATAGCTGAAGTTAAACTACCTTAACTCGGTTTTTGGTGCTGTCCACGCTACAGGAAATTGAAGGGAGAACACTCTTTCTTTGACTTCCCTTACTCCTCATGGAAGCCAGAATACTGGTGTCTACTGAAGTGCCCCTCTTAGCTTGAATTAGCGTGTCTTCACTAGACCTGCTAATTTTAACCTTGGAAAATCGACAGCAGTAGATTTGATCTTCTGTGTAGTGTAGATGTACCCTAAGTGTGAAATCTTCCACAAGGTTGAACCTCTCTAGTTTGGCACCCTCAGGATCTGACTGGTGCTGAGCAGAGAATTTTCTGGATCACAGGAAGTCAATAATGTCTAGATCTAGCAGCATTACCAACACTTTCACTGCTTACTGGGTCTCAGAAGACATTGAGGGGAAAATTAGAACTAAATAACAGCACAGAACATGGACAGCCAGGACTGGTGGCTGTAAACAAACTTTATGGGACTGTGGGAAACTTGGCCACACCCATTATAGGTGGACATCTGGTTAACTAATATCATGCCAGACCGTGGATATTGACAGACCAGAGAGTGCCGGACTAGAGAAGTTCAACCTAGAGTAACACAGACACAAACTTCCAGCTATCAATACGGGGAGCTCAGAGACATCAAAGAGCAGCCAACTGTGTAAGAGAAACCTTTTATAGTGAAGCACTGTAGATGGGACAGTGTGTTGGTTTAAATATATTTTAATATTTATGTGGATAGAAAAGCAAGTGTCAATCCTGGCTCTCAGAGGGTGGCATGGGGGTGCCTTCTTTTTTATTTTTCCTGTGGTTGCCATAATGTTGCTGCTGCTTTAGCTATCAAACTTCAAGGTCAAGCTCTGGAACTGGGGCTGTGCGTCTGCTCTTCTGCTTTTTTTAGCGGAAGAGCAGACGTGCTCTTTCGGAAGTCCTGTCTTCCTCCTTTCACAAAGAAGAAGGGCTCTTCTGAAAGAGGAGGCTTTTCCAAAATTTGGCCCAGTGTAGACGGGCCAGATTTCAGAAATACCTCTTATGCAAAAACTATTGGAAAAAGGTATGTAAATTGCAGAGCGCAATTTGCGTATCTTTTTCTGATAGAGCATTATAGTGTAGACATAGCCCAGGAGTGGCCAAACAACAACTAGGCCACAAAATACAGCCTCCTCCTTCCCTTTGCCTTTTGTAGGGGCTCTTGTGTTACCTATTAAAGCACAAAGCAGGATGTAGGAAAGCACTGAGCTCAAACAGCCATACTGGGATTAGGTTTCTGGCTTTAACTTTTGACAGGCTTTCAGACGGTGTAGGTGAACAACAATAAGAAACCCAGCACAGAGCAGCCACTGAAAAAGATTAAGTGATTCCATGTAATGGCTCTGCAAACTATAATACAACAGGGAGTATCAGACTTATCAGACTAGTAATTGATAAAATGTATAGGAACAGGAGCCTAATGTGTACCATAGCATTCTTCAGTAAACGTTACACTGTTTTATCTAATTAGGCTAAATAATTTTATTTTACTAGTCAATTAAAAGGAGGCACAATTCCTTTTTAGCTTTAAAAGAAATATCCCAAAATTGGATGGCAGATGTGGAGCATTCAGTAATTCATGCTTTTGCTGTACAATACTGAGTGTCCTTGCATAGGAAGGGGAAGGGACACTTTGGATTTTAGTGTAAAGCCTATTTTCTGTGACTGGTGCAGCCTGAAAATGGGCTTAATTTATCAAACCTCTGTCCTTGAATGAATGTGAGGTTATGACCATCAGAGGGCAGCACAGTAACACTTTCCCACCTGTAAGTTAAAGGATTTTCAGATATGCTCTAGCTTGCTAGGGGTCCATTTCAGATAGTCATGTCAGATATCAAAGACCCTGACACATTCTCCAATTAAGAATGATTGATCTTAGAGGTAAGGAGGGAGAGAGGGACAAACAATGAAAATAGAAATAGGAAGGAGAACAATACAACTGCTTATAAAAAATCCTGACCTTCCTGGCTATGTTAGCTGAGTCCATTGTCCTTCTTTGGCTCTTTGTATTTGGCTTGTCGTGTGCCTTTAGTTTAGAGTTTTGTTTTGTTTTATTTGGGTACAATTCTTAATTTACAAATACAATTGTGATGAGAGTGTATAGTGCCATCCCAACGCCTGTAGGGAAAAAAATGTATGTTGCAGAAAGGGCAAGTTTAAACATGGAAAGAAGTAATGATTTGTAATCATGATAAAGCACCTGGCATGTTATTTAATTTACTAGCGCCAGGCAGACCAGAAATTTCTGTGCTCTGGGTGGGAGACAGGATCTCAGTAAATAATCCATAATTACCCTACAGGCCAATGAAGATTGATTTGAGGAGACCATTTTTTTTATCCCTCAGGATCTGAAAAATTTATTTATTCATTTGTGATTAAGTCACTTTACATGTGATGAGATAAATATGTACAGTGTATACAATATGCATGACTATATTACAAAAATCATGAATTGCTTAGAGCCAATTCTAAGCCAAGACTCATCCCCGGATTCTGAGTGGGTGAAGCAAGGGCATTCTGCTGGGGCCAGCTTTGAGAGTGACCTAAAGACTGTCATTCCAAAGGCCAAATGGACTGGAAACTTGGGTAATGAGGTGGTGATCACACAGCTTCCATCTTTGCTTCTTATAAAGCTCATGCTCCCAGCAGCAGAGCAGCTAACCCACAAAGAATCAGCACTGAGCAGAGGCAAATGCTGAACTGAACATCCCTTCACCTTGCCATGCAGGCTTCATCTGTCCTGAAGCAACATAGCAGGAGAAGAAAAAGAGGATATGCCTAGAATAAAGGAGCGCCCGAAAGTTCTTTCACAGCTAATTAGTATGGCACAGTGTCCTCCTCACTCCATGTTTCAGGCAGGTGAGATGCTCTCTCTCCACAGCAGGAAGGGAAAAAGCCTGTGACCAGATGCCTGGGGCCCTCAGCACACATTCGGAAAATGCAAAGGGGGAGGGGAGGAGAAGTGTATTCTCAGCAGAGCAGCTGATTGAAGGCTTGTATCATTGAATTAACTTTTAAATCAACTCAAGTATCCAGTAGTCGAAGACAATGCCTTCATTCTTGTGTACTCAGTTTGACATCCTTTACCCACTCTTTCAAACACTACCAGCTATCACTGAACTATGCTGCAGGGTACTTGACAAAATACTGAGGAACAAAAAAGCATATATAAATAAAACTTGGCAGGGTATGTCTTTCTGCCTATATCAATCAGTACCATTCCTTTAAACATACACATCCTCATAACATCCTTTATATATATATATATATTTAAATTTAGTAGTGCGCATCAGGGCTAAGTGGCAATACCTATAATAATTTTATATACACATTGTATTTTGTATAGATTATGTTGCTCGATTGGGTAAATGCACTGCTCTTGGCACCATGCTATGCGGAAACAAAGCATCAAGTTCTGGCCTTCTGTATGCTTCCATCCTGCCAAGACTTACATGTGAGTAATCCCATTAGCTTCAGTGGGACTATTCATGTGTGTAAAGTGTGTGCATATGTGTTTACAGAACTGGTGCACGTTTGTGAAGCCCCAGTGAAGCCAGACTCTATACAGATGAGTGCTATATAATTATTGAAGGAGAGAGACAGCTTTGACTTTGCCCTACATTTCTTTAACTGTACATTCAGTATATTTTAAAGATTTTTTTTAAAAAGAACTGAATTTTAGCAAGATCAGAATTCAGAACTTCAGACAATTAGGTAGATCCCTGCAAATCTACAGCTATCCACTTTATATTCCTGGGTATCTGCATCCATGGATGTGGATGTGGATATCCGCAGCTCATTTCTGTGGATTCAGATGCAGATACAAATTTTGTATCCACACAGGGCTCTGCAAATAGGCCTGTGGCCTAAGAAATTAAATACCCTATGTACATTTTTGTGTTAGTCTAAAGAAGAAGCCCTCCTTCACATTTCCAATCTCCCTTAACCTACGTTTTGTTTTTGAATCTGTGTGCCCCCTAACTCACATTGTTCATGTCACTCACAGACAGAAAACAAATGAAGGGAGGACATTTTAGGGCCATGAAATAATGTGAGCATAACAAGCATGGAGACTGAATTGCAACCCAATACAACCCAGGGAATCACACTGCAAGCTTCCTCACCCTGAGAAGCCACTTCGAGAAATACCTATTTGTGTCCTTTGACCATCTCCAATCAACCTACATGCCTCCCTACTGAGATTGTTGACAGTACTATTGATGGGGTTTTGGCAGATGGAAATATCCATCCATTAAAAGGTAGTCAGAGAGCACTAACTCATACACAGTTGTCCCCAATGGCACTAGCTTTTATCCAATAGTAATCTGGTCTATATTGGATCGAAGGACTCTGGGCCCACTAACATCATTGTCCAGTATTGAGTGATTCCTGTGAGAAACTGAGCGCACTCAGCCATTCACTGAATTTAATAGAAGGACTGTATCACTGGAGGAGAAGATGGCTCAAAGGGAATTCTTCTCCCGCATTGGTTCCTGTAAAAAAGCCATTCAAGAACTGCAAGAAGCCAGTTGCAATCTCCCCCACTTGCAGGAGTTTTGGACACTTTCTTTCCAGACCTTGGTTAACATGTGGGAAGGAGGGGCTATCTAGAGCACAATATGGGGATAGTGTGGGGCAGACCATGGGCAGCCTGGGAAAGGCAGCCATAAATTAGAGCAGTCCACAAGGCTATCCTAATTTATGATAGTGTCTGAATGACTGTCTTAAGTCTACCTTTGTCTTCCATCTGACCTACATCGTCCCCAAGAGGTGTAGCATAAAAATATGACTTTGTCCATCTTGAACCATGTCTCTTATTTTGCCTTTTATACTTCATTCCTTACTTTTTTGTTTTAACCCCACCCCAATTAGTTGGAATCTTGAGGACAGAGACTCAAACTCAATATTACCCTTTTTATCAAAAGTTAATAAGGCATATAGGAGAGGAGAGGGTGGAGGTGGAAGGCGAGGCAGTGTATGACTGAATTTCCCATATTTCATTCAGCTCCTTGCATAGGGACACAATCAGTTCATAAACACTATGGCTACATCTACACTGCAGAATTTTTGCACAACAACAGCTGTTCTTGCACAAAAACTTGCCGGGTGTCTACACTGCACGTGCATTCTTGCGCAAGTAAATTTACAGTACAGTGTCAGGGCTTCTTCTGGAAGAGTTATTCCTCCCCCCATGAGGAATAAGCCCTCTTGCACAAGAGCTCTTCCACAAGAAGGCAGTGTAGACAGGCAACATGAATTTCTTGCTCAAGAAACCCCTATGGCTAAAATGGCCATCAGAACTTTCTTGCACAAGAGAGCATCCACACTGCCATAGATGCTCTTGAACAAAAGCACATCTTTTGTGCAAAAGCACATGGTAGTGTGGACGTGTTCTTGTGGAAGATCTTTTCCACAAGAACTCTGGAACAAAACAGTTCTTGCTCAAGAAGCCTGCAGCGTAGACGTAACTTATAAGAATTATCAAATGCAGAGGGATTTGACCAGGAAGTTCTCTGTCTTTACAATAGCAAGTACAAGTTCACTGAAGGGTAAACATAAATTACAGTGAAGTGCAATGAGGCACTAGAGTGCAGGCCATGGCCTATTAATTGCAAAAGAAAGAAGGTAAAAAAATGTGGGCAAAAAATGTCAAGAAGAGAGAAAGGGAAGGCAACAGCAGGAGTCAAAAGAAGCAATGAGAGTTGTGATTATTCATACCACCCCCTGCACCCTTTTGTTAATAACAAAATATGCCCTAGCTGTGTCACAGGTGATATTTCCCTGAAACTTTCTGTGCTTCAGTCTCACTCCTCCCCATTTTTTATTCTTGTGTTAAGATCCAGAATTCTATTTGTTTTCTGGGAAAGAGGGGTTAGCCCCTGCATAGACCTCATACAGATTTAAAGTGCTCATTTACAGAGAGCAGAAGGGGCAGTGAAGCTTCCGTCCAAGTCTTGGTGTATACAAACACTGACCGTACAGCCCAGATTTTCTGGGACGGTCCTGATTTTAAATACTCTGGCCCAGTGTCCCTATAAAGCAGTGAAATGTCCTGAAAATTCCAATATTTCAATTGTGGGGGGCAGGAGAAAGCCCCCCTAGATCTGGCTTGCAGGGAAGAAGCGAGCCAGAAATGGCTCCATACACTGCCAATTCCTTTCCCCCAGTTTGGACAGCCTCGCAGGGATACACCTGGCGCAGCAGCAATGGCCTCCTCTCTCTCCCCTTGCACAGTGTATGTAGGTGGCTCCCTTGGTGGACTATGACTCCTGTGGTGCTTTTCCAGTGGGCAGCCAGATCGGCTTCTAATGGCGCGCAGTTTCCGGAGTGGATTGGAACCTGAAGTCTGGGTTCAATCCAGGTTGGAGCATTCCAAAAAAGCAGGTAGCGGAAATTCCCAAGTTTCAGCATGATGTGCACTGCCACCCAGCAAGCCCCTGCCACTCCAGCCCACTGTCCCAACACTGCACACGGTGCATCTCTCTCCTTTCCCCCACAGGACTGCCTCTGGTGCACAAGAACCCCAGTCTGGCCATGCCGCCACCTCTTCCATCTCCAGGCCACTTGTTCTTTTTTACAGCTGCTGATGGCACCACTGTTAAGGCGGGGGAGCTGGGCCCAAGGCAAAATCTGATGGAGCTGCTCCCAGACCTTCGTGCCTTGGAGCTGCCATCTCTGTCCCAGCAGGGACTATGTAGAGCCCGGCTGGGGCACTGCAGGGTGGGGCGTGCTAGGCAGATGCCAGTGAGGGGGAAGGAAGGAGCCAGCAGGCTCTATCTTGGCCTGGATCATGTGCTGTAACCCATCCCATTTCCCCAGGTGGGTGGCAAATGATCCGTCTCCTCCCCCACATTGCCACCAGTTTCCAGCCTGGTCCCATGGTGGAAGCCACACTACACCTGGGCACAAGTGGAACATTACTTAATCCAATTTGAAATAGAGGCATCCCCAGGCTCCCTGCTGCTCCACAAGAGCCTACAGAGAGATTGGGTCTGTTACCATGGCTATGAAATCACCATGTCATTCCAGTGTGCATGATGGACAGACTCTTTGTGAGTCTTCGTCATCCAAGCAGTTGATGATTTAAACAGATGATTTAAGATGCCATGTGAAAACAGTTGGCGTGTTCATAGAGAGGCTGGTTGTATCATCTCTCTCCAGAAAGGGTTGTCATGACTTGTGTGTCTGGGGAAACAAGCCCTTTGTGAGCTCTGTGAAGAGGTGAGATGTTTTGACTTCAAGTTTCAAGGGATTTGTTCTCCTGTCTTTGGGCTGCACGTTGAGTAGACCTGAATGAAGTTAGCTGCGACAAAGCATTTCTGAATTATTCTGACACACAAAGTGCAACCTGGGCTAAAGACCACTCATCCAAGGAGAGAAAGTGCTGCTGTCAGAAGAAGTCAATGTAAAGTCTCTCCAATTTTCTACAAAGATTATCTCTACCAGGTAGTGGGGCTTTTACTGATTAGTCCCTTATATTTTTGAAGGGTTACTAAATGTTAACTGGATCTTCTTGGGTAATGTCAACAGATTGCATTGGGCCCAATCCTAGCTTAAAGCTTGGATCAGGCCCTTTGGAAACATGTTGGGAAGTGGTTTCATTTGGCAATTATTGTTAGGTATTATTTACATAATATAGGTATTGCCATCGTGGTATTGACATCATGGTATTGACATATACATTTCTCAGTAGCTTTACATATAAAATAGCCCAGTCCCATTGATCTCCATGGGAAATATACCTTTCAAGCAGTGGTGGTGAGGGTTAGTGACAAGGTCTTCTCCACCTTGTAATTGTCATGGTTAGTTCAATATTGTCATTCTGGCTTGTGGAAACAGAGGACATTTGATAGTTTTGCAGTAACTTCAAAAAATGAAGTTGCAGTCTCACACACCCCAGTGTGACCAGGCTAATGTTAGGTCACACTGGGGTGGCCACTGGCTCCCAGGCCCTTCCAGAGCATCCTCTGTCCACAGCAAGAGGGACTCTCCACCGAGAGTGGCTGCTCTGGACACTGGCACAGTCCCTGCCTGAGGTGCTCCCGAAGTGCCCCATAGACAGGGACTGCTCCAGACTAGAGCAACCCTTGTCTGTAGTGTGCCCTCTGCAGGACTGGAGCAGCCTCCTGCCTGTGGCAGGTGGGGAACTGCTCCAGCCCCCTCCAATTATCAGTTAATTGGAATTGGTAAGCATCATCCGTTAAGAGGACTAAGGAAGCCATCCCATGAAACTGTGGGATAGTTCTGGATGACGCCCAGGCCCTGAGTCAAACGGGGCTGCATCTATACTGCAATGTAATTGGTCTTGGATCCTGGATCTCATCTTGAATTGAGGTTGGACCCTTAGCGCTGTAATGTCATGGGACCCAAGGTGTGGGGCCTGGTTTAATGCAATTGCAGCATAGTTGAATGGGGGATGGTCTTATGAAGCCTAAACCCATCCCTATTGGTAGAAGATGGTGGGAGGAGTTCTTGGAGGGGTCACATGACACCCTTCTGGTTACGTGTCCATCTTGACCCCAAAAGTACTACCCCCATGGGTGAGACTTCCTGTGGCAGGTGAGCAGGGCCTAAGCAGTCGGGGCAGGGCTAATGGGGATAGGGGGCATGGCTAACATTTAATGAGAGGGCTCTTATATCATGTGTCCCCATTTTTGGTTCAGAAAATATGGTCAACGTACATATACAGGAAGTGCAGCAGCTACATGACAGATTTGGGAAAGGCTGTGGAAAAGGTAGCTTGCTACTTTCATTTGTTACAGTGGCAGGGTATAAACCAGAATACATCATCTGTCTCCTGTTTGTAAAATGAGTTTTAATTTGTTCACCTTATATGTTAATCTTGGAGGAGAAAATCTTTCTGACTGGCAGACAGTTTACTCATCCATTCTGCCTTCTCCTCACTTTGTTCCCATTTGGCTGCCAGAATGAGAAGGTCTTGAAAGGGGAAAGGGGCACACATATACTTCAGTCTGATCTTAGATAAGGTGCCCATCACTGTGGTAGCTGAATACAGCCAAAAAATTGCATTCCCCATCATGTATGGAGTAGAGCTGATTGGAAAAAAAAAATTCACTTTGCAATCAGAAAATGCTATTTTGATGAAAATGACTGTTTTTTGTAAAATCATTATTTATTTTGATGAAAAATTGCATTTCAGGAACATTCTGTTTTGAAATAAATTTTTAATTTAAAAATGTATCTTTTTTCCATTTTTATTATTTTCATGTTGTTTCATGCCACATCAGTAGAGGTAGAAGCAATACATGACATATATGACAGCTGAAACAGTCTATTAAATTATTTTATTTTATGTATTTTTTAATATTTTTAAAAGTCATTAAGGGCAACTGCTACTTAGCACAGCTTGAAACATCTTATATTATTTTTCCAAACGAACATGGTTCATATTATAATGAAACAAACCCTATTGCTGTCTCTGGAAGTTGAAGAAACAGCTGCCTATCTGCCTTATCCAGAAAAGGGTCTGCGTTAGCAGGTATGGGAACAAGAGAAGGCTTGAATACCTCTCACATAGGACACCTCTTCTCATCACCCCAACTATGAGGGGAAAGTCAGACAATGTTCTTCCTCTTTACAGGGT
This sequence comes from Pelodiscus sinensis, assembly GCF_049634645.1. Lineage (NCBI taxonomy): Eukaryota > Metazoa > Chordata > Testudines > Trionychidae > Pelodiscus > Pelodiscus sinensis. Next base: position 75,364,811 of record NC_134712.1, read on the forward strand.
TGAAGATATTGGAATGTCAGGCAAACCTCTTGCTTCTTCCTAACAAATAGACTGTGGTCGTATATTGAGGAGGAGTGGGCGAGCAGAGACTTACCGTAACACTAGCTTCCTTGCACAGGTAAGGTACAGCATTGATAGCTGATGAACATGAAAAACTGAGTGTAATAGGTGTTAATAATGGAGTTGGGTCAAATGTTCCTAATTAAAATGTGTTTGAGTGAAATAGTCCTGTCTGCAAAAACCCCATACACAGTAGTAAAGTTACTACAAAATAAAATGTTTTCTCAGGATGATACAAAGCTATTATGAGGTAATTCCACCCCCTCCAATTCCAAATCAAATTTTGAACTAGGTTCATTAGTTAATTGGTCACCAAAGCCCCATAGTATTGAATTTGATTCCCTGATTAGCTGAGCCTTACCATAAAGTCAGAAGCATTAGTAGAAGCCATTTTGACTTCTTTTCTCTTAGGGTTGGTGTGTGTTTAGGGAATTTATCTGAGCAGGAGCTAGGCAATAACAGTAAAAGCAGTTATGTGATTTTGTGGCCTTTTCTGGTGAATCTCTAAAGATAATGGAGGGGAGAGCAGTTTTTTCACCAGAGATGCCATAGATTTCCAGTCATACCTGCAAGAAAAACATCATCAGGTAGGGTGGAAGAAGGTCTGCATGAGGGTTAAGGGGTACACCTCATGATGAAAGTCTCTCTAGGTCCCAATACTGTGTATGCAGACCTCTGGTTACTCTAATGAGGTCTGCCTGCATGGAACATCTTGCACGATTGGGTCCTAGGTTTAAATAAACATACAAAATCTAACCAATCTTTTCCCCCTCTACCTTTCTGATCCCCCAGATTTGTGTGAGGAAATGCTGCACTTTTTACCAGGTTTTTATTCTAGGTATAGTTTGGATATGCTTATGTTGAGATATGTAGGAGGGAGTTGTTTTGTTTGGTTACACTCCATCATAAAGCATGGCTGATAACAATATGTTACTTTGTGGTCAGTGCACTAGCTTATCAGCTACTGCACCATACTTAAAACACCAGCAATTAATTTTAAGCTTCAGCATCTTATTGGTGGTAACTAAGCCAAAATTCTGGTTTGAAATACCACCCTTTCTTGACTGGAACGAACAGAACTTTGTTCAGATTGTTATGCTATTTCTAGAGGTGGAAATACTGCTTGTATTTTGGGATAAATGCCCAATGTGCTATCAAGAGACTCCTACAAATGTTTCTCCCTGAGCTTATGATACACCGGTGGAACACAGTTTATGTTGCACAGAACATGGCTGAGAGGGGAGGAGGGCAAACTCTCTCAATGATAAAAATGGAGGCAATGTCACTTGGTAAGCAAAATATGTTGCCTGTCAATCTGAGGAGGGGATTGTGTTGAGGTATGTGGTGCATAGAATCTATGAATGGTAGCAGTGGCAAGGCATCTTTGTGCAATGTTGGTGGGAGTTGGAGGTAGGCCTGAATGAGACATGACTAGAGGCTGAGACTAGTGGATGAAGTCAAGTAATGGGAGACTGGAAATCAGAAGAGAGGCTGAGGGGCTAGGGAAGAAAAGTAGTAGTAAGAGTAAATGAATGAGGATGGAGAAAGAGGAGGAAAGATTGAAGAAGTGAGAATGCTAGAGGAGGCAGAGATGATCCTACAGGGAAAAGAAGTGAGGAAGAAACCACTGAGAAAAATATCCTAAAATTTTGAGGAGGAGTAATATAAAAGGGGGAAGGCAGAATTCCCTAATGACAGAAGATTTTGAGATAATGGAATGAGAGAGAAAAGCAAATGCTGTATTTTTAATGAAACTTAATTTCAAAGTCCTACCATAGGTTCATGCAGATTTCCTGCCTAGCTTTTTCCCCAAACCGCCTTCAATGACCCTCCTTTCTCTTTTCCTGTGAGGCTCTGACCTACCCAATTGTACACTGGCTGGAAATAATGTAATGCAGACAACCTGGTGACATAGAACCCTGTTAGTTTGCTTGTTTTGTTTTTTGCCTACATGTGTCTCAGATTTCCATTCTTCTCCCTCCCTTTGCATCCCTTTGAATAAAGAAAAATCCTATCTGGCAGAACTACCAGAATGATTTGGGGGAGGAAAGGAGAGTGGGATTAGCAGTGTGCAAGGTATCATGTACTCCAGTAGCATAATACAGATCTTGCCTATACACTTCAATCCCTAAATTAGAGCACAGAACACTATCACTGTTGCCTTGAGAACTTAAGTGGCTCTTCCTTCACTGCAGCCAAAGGGATCTATGCTTCCCCAGAAGCATTACTGTCATCATTTTACACCCAGACTCATTAATTTTAGAGATGTGCTAAGCCTGCCCAGTTGGCTCATGATTAGTGCAGGTATGTCCTAATTGCTACCCATAATGCACTTCTAGCCCCAGAGAAGCTAATTTGCCTTCTCTTTCTGCTGCATTTTGTTAGGGGGACTTATGTTGATGTCATGTAAATTTAAATGAGAAAACTCTCTTCTGCCTTGTAAAGATGCTATCTAAGTACCCAGGAGAGGCTAGCCCTTGATTGGGACTTTAAGTATTTGCGAATGCAGGACAGCAGGCATACTATAACATGGTTTTAATATGGGGCATTTTGGCTTGCCTGGATTGGAAATATATTACTTTGATTCACAGGCTGGTTTTACTCCCTTGTCTTACCTTAAGTGATCTTAAGTACTAAAACTTCAGTTTTCAGAAATGACTAGTGGTTTTGAGTGGTCTTACTTTTGGGATATCCAACTTGTCTGGATTTTTCAAGGCCTGATATTCAGAAAATGCTGAGCATCTGCCCTTTGAAAAACCAGGCTGAACCCCAGAGCCACATCTATATTACATAAAAATGGAAGAGACCACAGCAGCCCTTGGCATAAATAGAATTGCAGTCTACTGAGACTGCAGTCCTTGCTGCCAATGTTCCTTCTTGATGTATGTAGGCTTCCCCTTATGTCAAGCAAAAGGTCCAGTTTGTTTACTTTTACTGTAGCTTTGCCATTGGTGAGAGTGGTGAATTCTGTTTCACGGTGGTCTGGATCCAATGCAGGAGGTATAAGGGAGCTGTCGAAAAAGGCTTTCTTTCTTGACAGATCCCCCTCTAGACTGCAGCTTTTTGCAGACAAAGTGCTGAGTTGGCAAAACACGGTGGCCATTTTATGCAAATTAGGTGCGGGATATTTAAATCTCTGCCTCATTTCCAATGTCGACCTGCCTAATCTGCATCCCTTTGCTGACAGAGGGATGCAGTCTAGACATCCCCTAAGTGCCCCTGGCCTAATACATAAAAGAAAACTGACATAAAGTTACCTGTTGGATAGTAAAAGTTGCAAAGCTATACAAGTATTATTTTAAGTGATCACAATGAGGCACTTAAATAGGGTTGCCAGATGGTTTCAACAAAAATACCAGACACAATCGACATTACATCACAAGCTACATTACATCTTATTTAGAAAATACCGGACATTTATATTTTCTCAATTTGTTTCCCGAACACAAAGCTCAAATACTGTACTGTCCGGTTCAAAACCGGACACCGGGCAACCCTACACTTAAATCAATCTGGCCCAGGAAAACTAGCAGTGCACTAGGGTGTAGATTGACAGAGAAACACACAAGATAGAGAGGAAATAGTTGGTCTAGGAGATAAGTTACAAAATGCATTGCTTCCAAATTTTTGCAAGAGTGGTTGTTGGGGAAGGATTTTATCTTGAAATACTTAGTTTAAATTGAGGTGCAGTATCTTTTGTGCATAAAAGAACAGTGATAGCTTCAAAGGACAGAAACAGCTCTCCTAGCACTTATGTGAGCTTGGACACTGAGACCTCATAATCTGCTATGTATTTCACTTTGGCACATTGCCAACATAGTAGAATCTAGTAACTAGATAAAAACTGGGGCTCAACAGTTTGGTTCAGAGTCTGAGCGTAAATCTGCAGCCAGTCCCAGGATGTCAGAGAAGTGACTCTCTGTCTTCAGACAATGAGACATTTTGGGTATGGGGAAGGTTGAGAAGATAACCTAAATAAAATTCTCAGTTAGCATTAACAGTTTGTTACAGAGAAGGAAGAAAGGCAGTGTTGCAGGAAACCACTATAAATCACTGTGGCAAGGTACACAATATAGCAAAGCCAACAAAGGGTTAACTTTCCAGCTTTTTCATTCTGTGTAAGTGGGAATACTGACAAAGCTAATCATATCCTCCTGATAAAGGCCTGTGTATGGGTTCAGTGATTTACAGAGGTGAAAGTAAAGGGGTAAAACTGCCTGATCTATGGCAAAAGACAACAGGGGAGATATTTAAAGAATCAGCAGGACCTAGAGGGGGAAACTATTTTAAAGAGCTGTTAATGGGTTATTTAAAGAACAATTAAGGTGCTATTTACAGGGGGTCTCTCACACTGCTGTGGGTTTCCCTGCAGCAGTGCTCCCACACAGACATCCCACTGCTCCCTGGTAGGCAGGTAAGGTTACCTGGACCCAGCCTTCCCCCTACCCACACCACACACACACCGGATCAAGGGAGGATGTGAGGCTGAGATGTGCATCCAATCCAATTTTTCCCCTCTGTGCCCTCTGTGTTTCCCTTCCCCAACCTATGTCCACAACTGCTCTTGCTTCTCTTATCTCTCATCCCCATTTATCCCCTTTCGCTCACTACAACCCCAATCCCTCCCCACATATTCCTCTGCTCCCTAACCTCCCCTCTACTCCCAGCAAGTGTTTGCATGTGTAATTGCATGTGTAATTTCTTTAAGGGCTTTCTGAATATTCTGCTGTATTCGGATTACATTTCTCCAAAATACAAACCCCTTTAGCAGAGGTGAACTGTGGGTATGTCTACACTTGCACCCTAGTTCAAACTAGGAATGCAAATGCAGGCATTCGAAATAATCAATGAAGCAGGGATTTAAATATCCAGCGCTTCATTAGCACGATCTTGACGGCGGGCTAGTTCAAATCACAGCTGATTCAAACCAAAAAATGAGGAGTAACGTTAGTTTTAACCAAGGAGTTTGGTTTCAACTAACGCGTCCCGGCTCACATTTCCTGGTTCAAATCAGCTGTGATTCAAACTAGCGCGCTGGCGAGATCATGCTAATGAAGCGTGCGATATTTAAATCCCTGCTTCATTGATTATTTCGAATGCCTGTATTTACATCCCTAGTTCGAACTAGGGTGCAAGTATAGACATTCCCACAGAGAACATGCCTTTTTATTTCAGATTTCTGCTCACAGTAGGGCTTGAATTCATAGTGCCCGGCTAATGATCAGGTTGAACAGACATAACAACATTGCCACAGAGCAGTGGTTCTCAATCTGTTTACCATTGTGAGCTACATATGCATCTCTCTGTGTGTTGTGACACACACACACACACACACACACACACACACACACCTCATATGTCCCTGAGGATGTTACATGTGCTGCAGCTGTGTGCTGAATGGACTGCAAGCGGTCTGTGATCTGCAGGTTGGGAACCACTTCCTCCGAGCCACGCACTTGCTGTGAAAAAAGCTGGCTTTCAGTCCTCTTTGGCTCTTTCTCTGCACATGCTCACTGTAAACCTAACCCTTTAATAACATACATTTTACATTCACAATATTTTGCATTACAAAACCTCTTCAGTTAGTTTTTACTTCTTGTCAGGTGGAATAGATTCACTTCTGGTCTGATGTGATGTAAGCGTATACTCTAGACCTCAATCTTAGACAATAAAGATCCATCCTCTTTCTGAAGTAAAGCAGTTTTATATTTAGTGTATAAACAGAGATTGGGGACAACCTCCCCTACCCTTATTAGATTAGTCTGTCGTGTTAGGTACTCAATTTACTGTAGAAAGTAATTAAAAAATGCCTCCTATGCACATACATCCCCCTGGGGGTGGGTTGCAATAGTATAGTACCTGTAAGAAATGTAAGTTACTTTCACCCCTGTTACAGGATGCTTTATAAAGATACTTGCAAAACAGGAAGAAGGTAGGAAATATGAAATCAACAGGAAATGTATTAATTAAAGGTTTTGATTAGGTGCTTAAAACTGGACAGTAAGTGAATTGTGCCTTTAGAAGATTTAGCTATGTGATAGTTATTTAGATTGAAGAGACCTCTCTTTACTTTGAGTGGATTTTTTTAGGAAACTTTTTTTTGAGGGGGGAAGGAGGGGGAGGCCCTATTTTGACCTTTGTGAAATTAAGGTAAGAGTTTGGTCCAAGGAACTGTAACTAGGAAAATTTATCCACCCTCAATGCCAGTTTATCTCAGTTGCTGCTTTTCCCTCCTTTTGCCAGTGATGAAGCATATGAAAGGATGTTTGGCACTTAATAATATTAAATAAAATAAATTTTTAGTGACATATTTTTAAATGTAAAGATTAGTGCAAGCATAAGAATATAAGAATGGCCATACTGGGTCAGACCAAAGGTCCATCTAGCCTAGTATCCTATCTGCTGACAGTGGCCAATACCAGATGCGCCAGAGGGAGGAAACACAACAGGTAATCCTCACTGATCCCTCTTCTGTCACCCATTTCCAGACAAACAAAGGCTAGGGACACCATTCCTACCCATCCTGGCTAATAGCCATGGATGGACCTAACTTCCATGAATCTATCTAGCTCTTTTTGAACCCTGTTTAAGTCCTAGTCTTCACCATATCCTCTGGCAAGGAGTACCATATCCTCTGGCACTGAGTGAAGAAAAACTTCCATTTGTTTGTTTGTTTTAAACCTGCTGCCTAATAATTTCATTTCATGACAACTAGTTCATATATTGTGGGAATAACTAAATAACTTTTCCTTATTCGCTTTTTCCACACATGTCATGATTTAATTGACTGCTGCTGCAAACTGAGTGTATTATTTCAGAGAACCATCGACAATGACTCCAAGATCTCTCTCTTGAGTCGCTGTAGCTAAATTAGTCCCCATCATATTGTATAGTTAGGATTATTTTTTCCAATGTGCATTACTTTATTTTTATCAACATTCAATTTCATTTGCCATTTTGTTGCCTAATCACTTAGTTCAGTGAGATCTTTTTGAAGCTCTTCAGAGTCTGCTTTGACCTTAACTATCTTGAGCAGTTTGGTATCATTTGCAAATGTTACCACCTCACTGTTAATTATGATGTCTTGGAAAAGTTTCCATGCAGCTTGCAGAGATTTTACTTTTGTCATTGTACCTTTTAATTCCTGTTTAACTAACTTCCTCTTTTTTGTGTAGTTCCCCTTTCAGAAATTAAATGCCACAGTGTTGGGCTGCTGAGGTGTTTTTCCCACCACAGGGATGTTAAATTTTATTACATTATAGTCATTATTTCCAAGCAAAATGCTTTCCAAGTGAAATTTCTGTGAAATACTAAGGGAGATTAGAGAGGCTATTAAAATTAAAAACTCAGTAATAGTAGGGGATTTCAACTATCCCCATATTGACTGGGTACACATCACCTCAGGACAGGATGCAGAGAGACAATTTTCTTGATACCTTAAATGACTGCTTTTTGGAGCAGCTGGTTCTGGAAACCATAAGGGGAGAGGCAATTCTTGATTTAGTCCTAAGTGGAGTTCAGGATCTGGTCCCGGGGTAAATATAACTGGACTGCTTGGAAATAGTGACTAAGCATCTTTTATGTCTTCTTCAGACCAGGAGTCTTGGTCTGTTAGTAACTCGGCATTCTTTACACTAAAAAATTCATTGCTTATGAGCTGATTTTTCTATTTTGCCCAACAATTTCTTGGTTTTTTTATAACTTCATTTGACAGGAGTTAAAGGCAGGCTGTTATGAAGTGGACATGATAGAGCTGTTACAAAATACCATAGGCTATGGTAAAAAAAAAAGAAAGGAAAGTATCAAGGATAGATTTGAATTTGACTAAACGCTATGAAGAAAACATTTGGGCATAAACTTTCGTGGGCAAAACCCACTTTGTCTGATGGATCTTTAAGGTGTCACAGGTTTCCTCCTTGATTTTGTGGATACAGAATAATGCAGCTACCCCTGACTCTTGATTAGACATGCAGAGTTATCAAGTATCAATGCACTGTCCCTCTTCTGCTCTTCTTTTACATAAATGATTTAAATTACTCTTGTTTTTGTCTAAAATAAAAATGTTTTAAGTCCAGAAGAGTTCTGATCCAATATTGACATGTTTTGTTGATTCTTTACAAACTTTCTGACAGAGCAGCTAGTACTCATCTCTTGGCTGAGTGTTGGTGCCTTAAGATGGGCTGGAGAGTCACCTCTGGGAGGTGCATGTTGATGTCACTTAAAAAGAGGTAGGATACCCATCTGTCTTGGATGGATCTGCATTTTAGCCTGGGATAACACTAGATGACCCTTGTCCCTTCTAACCCTGTGGTGCTGTGATTCAAAGAACAGAGCTTCAAAGGCAGTTCATATGCACTATGTAAAGCCTATTTTAGAGGGATAGCTCAGTGGTTTGAGCTTTGGCCTACTAAACCCCAGATTGTGAGTTCAATCCTTGTGCAGGCTGTTTAGGCATCTGGGGCAAAATCTGTCAGGGATGGTACTTGGTCCTGTTGTGAAGGCAGGGGGCTGGACTTGATGACTTTTCAAGGTCCCTTCCAGTTTTAGAAGATAGGCATCTCCATTCATTCATTTATTTGGACATTAGGAAAAAGTTCCTAACTGTCAGGATAGTCAAACACTGGAATACATTGCCCAGGGAGGTTGTGGAATCTCCATCTGTGGAGATATTTAAGAGTAGATTAGATAAATGTCTATCAGGGATGGTCTAGACAGTATTTGGTCCTGCCATGAGGGCAGGGGACTGGACTCGATGACCTCTCGAGGTCCCTTCCAGTCCTAGTATTCTATGATTCTATGATTTTCCTAGCTGCTTTGGTAAGATTGCATTTTGCATTGAATCTTTTCAGATGTTCATAAACACAATCATGGAAATTTGTACACATGGCACTTAGAGCACAGACATTTTTGTTATTAATGATAGCTTGATGGTTCAGGTTGAATATATTATATTATTACACCAAGCTATTGGGATTGCCACTTGTTCACATGTTAGTAGTTTTCTGCCAACTGATGACTATATTTTACTGGACAAATACTAACATTCTCCATCTGGTGGATGGACTTACTCTGTGTGCATCCTTCATGTAATTTCATCTGAGGCTTGTTAATAAAAGACTACGTTGGGTGGTCCAAAATAATCTTCTTTTATGCAACATTCATCTGGAAATCGTGATTGTCACTTTTTGGAGTGACAGATGTGAAATTTAATTAATTTGTGTTGATCTAGTTGGGATTGGGTTCTTGTAATTCCTTGAACATTAAAGTGAAAGTCTAGAGGTGGTGCTCCTAGTAATATAAATAGTGTACAGCATTTCTTCCCCCCACCTCCCATTTGTGGTAAGGTGTGGTAAGATGTGACTTCAGTCGTTCTTGTCTCATCTAACCCAGTTATTACATCCATGCTGCTCCAAATTAACAGCAACCCTATAAAACAATGAGTACAGGGTTTTGCATTGCTTCAGAGTTTGCCCCATTATACCTTCCAAATTCCTAATAATCACAGAAGTCATGCTGTGCATCCATTTAAACTGAAGAGCTCGCAAGCTTGGTTGGGCCATTTCAAAGTTTGCAAGGATTTAGCTCTAATCCTCTTAAAATATCAGGTCATGTGACCTGGCATGCCATACTGTCCAGAGAACAAAGGTCTCTTTGATTTTTATTTACATTACTGCTCATGGCAGAATGCAAGCTGATTTATTACCTCTCATTTCAGAGGGGTAGCCATGTTAGTCTGTAGCTGGAAAAACTTAAAAAACAACGAATAGTTTTGCAGCATCTTAGAGATGAACGAAAACTATAGATGGTATCATGTGCTTTCGTGGGTACAATCACTTCTACAGATGAATGGGGCTTAAAGGATACAGTTTTCAAATAAATAGAGGTGATGGGGTAGGGGAAAGAGAAGGAAAAAGAAGGGAAAAAGTGGAAAGAAATTGTCAATTAGAGTGTCCATGCTAAATGAAACTGATCTTAGTACCCACTCTAAGTACCCTTTGTTTGCTTGTTTATGTCACTAGGATGTGGAATGTAGTGGGCCATCCAGCCAACATCTTTGTTTAGACTTCTGTTGTAAGAATCAATCTTGTAAATGAAATTAAGTTCTGTAGCTTCCCAGTTGATCTGACCTTTAAATTGGTTTAAAATAATCCGGTGATGAGATCCATTAATGAGTGCCCAAGCAAGTTAAAATGTTCCCCAACAGGTTTCTGTGTGTTGCCTTTTTAGATATCTGATTTGTGTCCATTAATTCTTTCATGTAGAGACTTTCCAGTTTGGCCAATATACATGGCAGAGGGGCATTGCTGGCATTTGATGGCATAGATCACATTAGTGGATGTGCAGTTGTATGAGCCTCTGATGTGGTGGTTTACATGGTTAGGTCCTGTGATGATATTGTCTATACAGATGTGTGGACCGAGCTAGCATAGGGGCTGATGGCAGTGGTGAGTTCCTGGATGAATATGATGAAAGTGTGCAGTGTGAATATTAGAAAGAATTTGTTTGTGGTCGGGGGGTTGTCTGGAGGCAAGGACTGGTCTGTCTCTTGAGGTCTGTGAGAGTGAACGGTCATTTTTCACTTCTCATGGGATTCCCTCTGGAGTCCAGAGAGATATGTTTAAAGAAAAAATGAGATGGCAAATTGGCTGGGAGATATGGGAGCAGATGTAAAAAAACCTACAACTGCTTTTAATTCATTATCTAAAATTGGCCGGATGGCAATTTTACAGTGTTCCCTAAAAACACCATTAAAACAGTTATATAGCACTGATTAGAATGTACTTTGCATATCACTATTCTGGAATAATACACAATCTGTACTGCAAATTAAATGTCATCCCATGTTTAATATTTGATTCAATAAAGTATGACTAAAGAGAACTGGGTAGAGCACTGAGAAGAGTGGGAATGACAGGGCATGTCTATCCTTATGGAGAGATCGGTGCTGCAGCAATTAATCCCCCGATTTAGTGAGTCTAGTGAAGACCTGCTAAATTGACTGCTGATCACTCTCTCATTGACTCAGTACTCCACTAGAATGAGAAACATAAGAGAAGTTGACAGGAGAGTTTCTCCCATCGATCACCTGAGGCGTAGACCCCATGGCAACTCAACCTAAGAGACTTCAACTCCAGCTATGGTATTCATGTAGCTGGAGTTGTATACCTTAGGGCAACACTGCCCAGTAGTGCAGACCTACACTCAGTTGTAGACTAGGTTATGATTTTAAAGCAGGGAAGGAAAGTGTGCCCGTTTTGCACAGCTGCCAGGTTTCAGACACAGGAGAGAGATTTGGAAAGGACTGAAAGAATTTTTTGTTGCTTTGCTATCTTCATTCAGACCTCCCCCTTCTTCTCTTCTTTGTCATCACGGCCAGTGTTCTCTAATCATTACAATCAACAGTGTTCCCTGCTCCGCCTGATACACATTCCCTGAGTGGAGAGCTGAGCAGAGAAAGGGGTTGTGTGTTCTGTTTAACACACACTGTGATCAGTGCTTGAATCCCTGCTCGGCTTACATTTCAGGCACAGTGAGGAGTGCTGATGAGAGAAGCAGGCTGATAAAGCACTCTGACACTGCCAGGAAAATTGGAGCCAAGGGGCTGCTCTTGACCAGAATTTCACAATCATGGGAATTATTTCTAGTGTCACCCCACCACTAACTATTGTCTGTGGTCTCCCTGCATTCTCTGTTTCCTGCTTCAGAGGATCTTTCCCGTTTTGGCCCTGATCTTTCCCTAGCCCTCTATGCCAGTGCACTATGCTATGCGCAGTGGGGCTTCAAACTGAAATTTGCTAGGTAGGCATTTCACTTTGCTTCCAGATAGACTGAGCTCACCACACAGGACAACTGGGCTCTGTGTTTTCCCCTATCTGTGCTGAACACACAGCTGCTGGCCATAAGACCGAATGAAACACATAGAAAGTGCCATTTTGTAGATGTGCCAGGAAGAGCATGCAACTGGCTTGGGAGCAGCTGGGAAGAGAAGGGGGAAGCTGGTTGGCCAGCTTGGAAACCAAATGAAGAAGGTAAGGGAGCAGGAAAAAATCCCACCATCTAAGGAATGCCCGATTCTGCTGGAAGGCTTGACAAATTATGCGTTCACAAGTGACACAGCTTTGTGTAAATGCTGTGAACTAGTTAGGGAGGGTTAATTAACTCCAACAATCTGCTTTGGATTTCCAATTTGACTAAAGAAAAGAGAAATGATTTCTCAAACAATGTACGAAAGAAGAGTGTCACCTGGTGGGTAGCACAGATGCTTGGAAGAATGATTCTCCCAGCAGGGTGGATGATATTGATGGGCTCAGTCTATAAAAGAGAAGGAAGAAGTGGCGTGTTAAGAGTATTTACAAAACAAGAGAAATAGCTCTTGTCATGAAAAATGGTGAAATGCTTTAGTTTAGCATGGAAGAAATAAAAACACAGATGAAACCATAGGGTACATCTGTTGGAGAACCACAGGCTTGTAGGAGAGAGACTTAGGTTTTATTTGGGAAACCATTTTTCCCTATTAAGGAATTTGAAATGAGCTATTCTGATGTATGTTGGTCAGCTAAACAATGATACCTTTTCAAAGGCTGAGATGGGAAATCTTTTTCTCGGTCAAGGACCATTGAACAATAGGGTTGCCAGGTGTCCGGTTCAAAACCAGACAGTTCAGTATTTGCGCTTTCTATTCGGGAAACAAATTGAGAAAATATAAATGTCTGGTATTTTCTAAATAAGATGTAATGTAGATTATGATGTAATGTCAAGTATGTCCGGTATTTTTGTTGAAACCATCTGGCAACCCTATTGAATAACAGAAAAAAACGACCAGTCAGGGGCCACACACAGCCCTGAGGGGAGGAAGGCTTGGGACACCCCCCAGACTTTGGGGTGAGGCCTGAAATGAAGGGTTCAGCGTGTAGGATGAATCTCTGGGCAGAAGTAGGGGGTTGAGGTGCCAGAATAGGTGAGGGCTCCAGCTGCGAGTTGGGGATGTGGAGCTTGGTTGTAAGAGGGGGCTCCAGGCTGGGGGAAAAGGGTGGGGGTATGGGAAAGGGTACAGGCTCTGACTGGGGGTGTGGGCTCTGGGGAGAGACAGGGATGAGACAGGGGATTGAGATGCAGAAGAAGGTTCAGCGTATAGGCTCCAGGAGGGAGTTAGGGCTCAGGAGGCGTCTCAAGGCTGGGGTGTGAGTGGGAGTGTAGGGTCTAGGAGGGAGTTTGTGCAGAAGGGGGTTCCAACCTGGGTAGGGGGTTAGGATCCAGAAAGGGCTTCAGGGGGTGGACTCTGGCTAGGTGGTGCTTACCTTGGGCAGCTCCTGGTTGGTGGTGCAGTCAGGCTAAGGCTTTAGGGGTTTGGGGCTAGCTGGGCTTTGGGGTTCCTGCCCAGCGGCAGTTGAGGAGCTGGCAGTGCAAGCTGGAGCAGCAGGAGGAACTGTCCTGATTACCTCAACACCGAGGGCCATAGGGACATGCCAGCGAGTTGATGTTTGTGGCTCCAAGCCTGCGGGGTGGCGTTGAGCCTTGGGGCTTCTGGCCTGTGATGTGGAGTCTTACTATGGGCCAGATGAAATGAAGCAGTGGGCCAGGTCCAGCCTCTGATCAAAGGGATGCCTAATCTGAGCAAAGCATGATGTATTAGTTCAGAAAGAAGAGAATTCATGTAGAATCTATTTCACACACCAGGGGAGGGACTGACTGAAAGTGAAGTTGTGTGAGAGCTTGTTTATAGTGACCACGAACTATCTTGGTTCAGAATGCACAATTAAGGGAGAGGCATTTGAGGATATTTTACTAAAGGATCCCAGAGTACATGGAACATCAGAGGAATACAGGCATTTGTTGCTGCTCGCTAGTGGAGGGAAAATCCCTACAAAGTCCCATCTTTATCTGCTGGCAGTGAAAAAGGGTCTCCATTGTTTCTTCATTAGCCTCTTGAAAATTCCTGGATGTGGGAAAAGCCTTGAAAGAGGAAAGGGGGAGAGAAGAAACAAGTAGACATATGTGGAAATTGGACATTTCATCTGACAGATCCATTTCCTTGACCACCTCTGTAGACAATATATGGCCCTAATTACCATCTAGAAATGTAGTAGAAGGCTGGATTATAAATACACAGCAATAAGAGCACAGATGAAGACAATTACATGGAGAAACTTTTATGTCCTTGCATTTCTCTAACTCAAAGAGGATTTATGAAGCACTGTTCTGTGATCAGAGAGTAAAAAAATAACTGAGAGCTTGTCCTGGAACTTGAGAAGGCTTTAGGAAACTAAAGTAAATAGGGCTTGCAGACCTGGTTAATGCTTGAATGGAAAATATGAGGGGAACTAAAAATCAGAATAAATTAATATGCTCAAAAGGATTAAAGGGAACATTGCATTTACAGCTCTATCAGAATATAAATACTAAATATTAGGCACATGAATAACAGGGAAAATGGTTCAACAAGAGCTGAGTTACTAAATAGCTATATTTAATTCTTCTTATTTAAAAACAAGTAAAAGTGTGGTAGGCCACTGGTAAATAATGACTTTGCCAATAAGAATGTTTGAGAACCAGAAATGAAGATGGTAATTGGGAGAAGATACATGTACATATATTTGCAGATCCACATGATTTGAATCAGTCTTAATTTAGCTTATGAAGCTTTAAAAAATAAGTGCTGGTGACGTAGTAAAGTTATATCGCATTTAGGCACATAGCAGAAGACTGGAAAAAAAAATAAATGATGTACAAAGGCAAAGACCTTGACCAGCCTACAGTCATACAGCATCTGGATGTGGCGATCTTGGCCCTTACAAGAGAGGATTGGCTTAGTCAATACTTTCCTGGGAGATCTGAGGGAAAACTTAGCACGCTGCAAAAAGAATAGTGATTTTTCAGTAGATTTCTTCTTACGCAACATTCCTGCATGGCTAATGGTTACTGGAAATCCCATCTTCCAGGGAAGAAGTAAAGCAAAAAGCCTGATCACATCCTTTCCTGAAATACATAAACATAGGAATAGCCATAATGACGTACAGGTGGTCCACCTACTCTTGTCTCTGCCAACAGCCAACATGAAAGGCTTCAGAGGAAAATTCAGGAAACACTATAATGGACAATAAAACCTGACCTTACGTTTTGCTTAGCCATGTGGCATGCTTTTTGCAAAAGGTATGTGTGTTACACAATGGCTAACAGCCAGGTAGCAGCTTCAGCAACTGTTTTTTCGGTCACAATATCCCCCGTAGTTGCACCTGAATATGACTTTCTGTGTGTGCTGTTAAATGCTATGTGCCACTTCCCAGGTGGCTGTTTCATAGTCCTAAACATTAAATTCAGGCAGGACCACCACATCACCTAGTCTGACTGCTGACATATCACAGGCCACCACCTAGCATGCACACACTAGTCTCATGTCAATTAGAGCCCTCAGTAGACTTGACGACTATGTATCACAGGAAGAGACTGGGAAGGGACCGAGGCACACAAGTGCCTGAGGTTTCCACAATAGCATGGAAACGATTACATGAATGACCCCGCAGATAATCCTGACAAATGACCTACACCCACAATGACCTACACCTGCAGTGTAGTGGAAAGCAAAAAAAACCCACCCAAGGTCACTCTCAATCTGAATGGGGAAAAATTCCTTTGCCATATGTGAGACCAGAATCAATTAGACTCTGAGTATGTGAGCAAGAACCAACCACCCAAACCACTAAGAGAGAGACTGCTTTGTGCTCTGCCACCTCAGAGCCCTGACCCACCCCGTCCAATGTCCCATCTCCAGCCATCTCTGACGGCTCAGAGGAAGGAGACCAAAAGAACGTTCCTGTGATGAAGCAGAGAAATTGTCACCCAGCACAGCAAGGGTTAAAGTGAGTCTTTGGACTCAGCTATACCTGTAGCCAATGCCAAGCTTGGATGGGGGATAAAAGAAGGGAGCCTAGCTCAGTTCAGGGCTGACTGGGTGAAGATGCAAGAGCTAACTGCCTCTGTGCCTGTAGGGAGGAAATGCTGACCTGCTAGCCAGGGCTGCTGCCTGGAAGTAAGCACTGAGTTCCCAGCTAAGGGAGACTGTAAGAACACCCAGTACAAGAGGTAACTGACTGAGCAAACTCCGGGCTTGTCCTTTCCGGTTTGCGGTTGCTTGCCCGAAGGAGCTGGGATTGCAGCAAGGTGCTGTCTGGACTCTAGAGGGAATCCTATGAGAAGCAAGTCACCTGGTAGGTGGCACTAGAGGGGCCATGCCCCAAATTGAACAGACTGGTAAGAAGTAGTCCAGAGTAGTGGATTCTGACTCCCTGATGTTCAATGGTTGACATACGTAGGGTCCTGGGCTGGCACTTGGTGGAGAGGAAAGGCTTGGAATTCCCATGAGGATCTGCTTCCTTCGGCCTTAAAGGCTGAGGCCACTCAGACAGCAGAGTGCTGAGACAGGTATTCTGGCTACCCAAGCTCTGTTACACTCCTATAAAAGGGGAGAGGGAGGAGGAATCCCTTCCTGACCCTTGCAGATGGCCAGCAGAAACTCAGAAGCATAAGCTTTTAGGAACACAGGACAGACATTTTAACTGTGGATGAAGTTACCCTGCAGTTTATAAAATGTTTTTGATGCACACTGTTGCATATAATATTGTTCTTAATTATTCCTGACCAATCTAATTCCAAATTTACTAAAAATAATAGAACCAATATTTGTAGAGTAATTCTGTATGCACCTAAGAAATAACAGAATGGCAAACATTTTGCACCATGGCTTATGCAGAAGAAATTGTGACTGACTAATTTTATTCCTCCAAAGGAAGTGAACAATGCATGGTTAAAATAAATGCAGTAGGTGTAGGAGTAATAAGACTCATCTTGTATGTGTTGCTTTTTAGCAACAGATCTCAGAGTTTTAGTAGAAGAGATACACTGTTCTGTAAAATTATACTAAAAAAACATTCATAATAGTTTGGAAATAGCACTGTTGTATAAATGAAATACTCTTAGAAATAAATTGGATGGGAGCTGATTTTTGATGGTTAGGGCCAGTTTCATTTAGCACTTTTTATTAAACCTGGGTATAAACTTTGTTGCCTAATTAACTCACTGCCTAATTTTGGCACTCTTAGGGTATGTCTACATTACCACCCTAGTTCGAACTAGGGTGGTAATGTAAGCAACCGGAGTTGCAAATGAAGCCCGGGATTTAAATTTCCCGGGCTTCATTTGCATTTCGCCGGGCGCCGCCATTTTTAAATGCCTGCTAGTGTGGACTCCGTGCCACACGGCTACACGTGGCATGGACTAGGTAGTTCGGACTAGGCTTCCTTGTTTCACGAGGAGTAACGGTAGTTCGGAATAGGAAGCCTAGTCTGAACTACCTAGTCCGTGCCACGTGTAGCCGCGCGGCACGGAGTCCGCACTAGCGGACATTTAAAAATGGCGGCGCCCGGCGAGATGCAAATGAAGCCTGCGAAAGTCAAATCCCAGGCTTCATTTGCAACTCCGGTTGCCTACATTACCACCCTAGTTCGAACTAGGGTGGTAGTGGAGACATACCCTTACTTTTGAATAGACCCATTAAAATAAATTGAATTATTCACAAGGTGTAATATTGCACAATTTGATCAACTGTGGCACAATTGGGCCTGTAGCTTGTACAGATTCTCTTAGAGAAAGAGGATGCAAAATCAGTTGATGGGGAAATAAAAAACGGTAACTAGAGAGGTCAGTGGTATGGAAAAGAAATAAAATGTTTCCACCGGCTGGGTCTTTGCATACAACAGAGACTCACACCGACCACCATCACCCACAAGATATTTTTTCCTTTTTCCAAGAGCAGAGATGTGTAATATCCAATATGGAGGAAGATGATGGATTCCTGTAATATTTATTATAGGAAGAAGAAAGATCTTTATTTAGAATGTAGATGCATCAAGCTCTATTGCTTGATTCTAGGTAGAAACTTGAATCTTGTTTCTATTATTAAGTGTGCCTGATGCTTCACATTTTAAGATTCTGTTTTTAGTTGCTTATAACTTTGCAAAACTTTAACAACTTGGGCTGACAAATGTTTCATGACAGGTGTTTGCCTGGGGCTGACACTTTTGGAAAGCTTCAGTCAAAACTATTCAGCTGTTTCAGTACGCAGCTCAGGAAAAAGATTGTCATGAGATAGGTGAAACCTTGTCATGGGATTGAGATTGATAGGTGTGAACTCTCACTTCAATTAACATAAACCCCACTTAAAACAAAAGGATAGTGCAAACCCACCTAGGAGCCTTATTTTGGGTATTGGTTTGGGGGGGGGAGAGGTGTAAGTAAATAGGGAATGGGCCAAAAATGAATGCTGAATGCCATTGGCCTGACTCTGGAAGAAGCCTGGGTAAGGCTGAAACAAATGCTCTTGACGCTGTGAGCAAAAGAAATTGTATCCTAATTTTTTTATTCCAGTTTTAAAGACACAGGACTTTGTACATTTTTTAAGTGAACAAAACTGCGTCAAAGAAATACCTGCCACCAATTTCTGCTCCCAGATAGAACATCAACACTTGAACTAGCCACTTGGGTCAAAAGGAGCAAGAATACAATGATATTATTTATACTTTTATTTGGAAAATTCTAGTGCCAGCTTTGGAGAAGAGACCTGGAATTTTGCAGGAGTGGTGTCTTTTACAACAGAAATGTGCCTATTCCTGTTCCTATGAAACTGTGCCCAAATTTGCCAAGTTTATAAGCCTTTGAAAAATCATCATTTCTATCTGCGCACAGTAGAGATCATCAGCTAAAATCTGCAAAGGTCTGCTCTATTTGAGCATGCTCAAACCTCTGACAGCTCCCAGTGCTGACCAGACTCTGCTCATCTGCCATCCCTTCACTGATCCAACAGGTGATAGAGTTGTGCAGGCATCATCCTCAGTGACTGAGTATGCTGCAGCCCAGGGCTACAGGAGGGAAGCCAGATTTTCTCTCTTAGGCTTTGTCTACACTACACATTTTTGTGGCAGAAAATATGCTAATGAGGGGCTCATTTGCATAAGTTGCTACAGCATTAGCATATTTTTGCACAAAGGGTTTTTGTGCAAAAAAGCAGTGTAGCTGCTTCCGTTTTGTGTAAAAAAAAACCTTTTGCACATAATCCTTATGCCTCAAAAAAGGAGGTGTACAGATCTTGTGCAAAAGGGGACTTCTGCACAAAACGGACTCAGCTACACTGCTTCTTTTTGTGCAAAAACCTCTTGTGCAAAAAGCCTTGGGCAGAGATTATGCAAATGAAGCACGAGAAGTTGCTAATGAGCTCTTCATTAGCATACTCTCTGCCAGCAAGAGAGACAGTGTAGACGTAGCCTATTATTGTTACTTGGGGAACGGGAGGGTAAGGGAGCTGGACCAGGCACTAGAATTGAGAGCAGGGAGCCTGTCTCTCCTGTGCTCTCTGACAACTCCCCTCCCCAGCTGTCACTCAGGTAGCGTTGAAGAGGAAACTGCCTGTGTGGATTGCAGAGGAACATTAGTCCCCATATAGGCCATGTCTACACAGCTTCCCTCTTCTGCAAAAGCCTATGCAAATGTAACATAGATTAGCATATGGATGTGCTTCATTTGAATAATTAATTAGGAGCAGATTTTGCACAGAGGATTTCGTGCAAGAGGCATTCTTCCTAATTTTTTCAGGAAGAATGGCTCTTGCGCAAGAGGGGATTTTTGCACTAAAATGGTTCCTAATTAATTATGCAAATGTAGTGTGGCAATATGCTAATCTGTGCTTCATTTGCATAGGCTTTTGAGGAAGAGGGAAGCTGTGTAGATGTGGCCATAGGGTGTAACCTACTATTGTTGTTAGTTACTTCATTAACTCAACTGGTAGAGGTCTATGTAAAAGTGAAAGGTTCCAACTCTGCTCATGACCTCCGTGGATAGCTTGATGGTAAATGATGAAAATTCTTCCTTTTTTAAAAAATACCTAAGATGTTACACACACACACACACACACACACATATGCACACATGCAAAAGGTTGCAAAGCCAAGTGCTCCAAAGTTAGGAAATTCCAGAATTAGTTTTAATACTGGAATTTTCTATCTTTGGAGTCTTTGAGTTTGCAACCTTAAGTGCTTTTAATATTTAGTTTTTTGGGGAATAATATACTATGAAAGAAGTTTGTACTCTTGTAGAGAACTGACAATAGGGTTATGGTACTGGGCTACACAGGAAAGTAGGGTAGCCAGCTATCCATTAACTCAGAATTTAGAAAAATCCTGTGTGGTAGCACTATGCAGTGAAATCTGCATTCACCAGATTTCAAGTTAAATAACCTGGCAGAGGCTGGGCCTAATTCTTCATTGCCTTTATACTGTTACTTAGGCCCAGATGTTGGAAGATATTTAGCTGTTTAGGCCCCACTAATTTCAGTGGAAATGAGGTGCCTAAAATCCTTTGAGCATCCCTCCATCCACCTTTGCAAAGTGGGGGTAAAACATGACACAATCAGAAATACAGCACTGGGTACCCCCTTTGCTTGGGTAGAAATAACTGCACAAGGGGCAAGGCCATGAAGGACTGACTCTCAGTAAAGTGGTCCTCCTGTTGTACTTACATGGTGAGGTCTTGTTTCCCTTCACTGTGTCCCTTGCTAAAGGAGATTGTGTGTAAGTGAGGGGGAAATGTTAATGCAAGAATAGCAAAAAATCTGGCTGTGATTGTATACTTTTGCTGTTATCTAAGTGGTAATGAGTACTGCCTCTGTCACCCAGTCATAACTTTTACATCCCTGTATTGAGTTACAGGCCTTGGCAGAAATGCTTGTAGTGAGGACAAAAGATAATGCCTGAAAGAAAACCCAGAAATCGAATTGCATAGTGTTAGATGATTATCCTCCGCCATCTCTGAAACAGGAAAGACAGAACAAAGGGACAGGATATTGTAATGTGTAGAGTGTTGACCAGGGTGCAGTAGGCCTCGTGAAAGCCACTGAAGGTGTGTGCCTTACTAAGATGTTAATTGAGAGGCGGGTGCACACAACTAAGGGGAACTGATGGGGGTGGGAGAGTAAGGCAATTTGAACACCAAGGGCTATAGCTCCAATAAAGATGAATTTTAAATGCCCCTTGCTTGTGCTGCAGTTTCCTGTGTGTGAGGATTCTCTTTCCTCAGTATGCTTCCCTATTTGTGGGCTTTTGCGGGAAGTGATAGATCCTCATCTCTCTACTCTAAGAGCCGGATTCTATCACATCCAGATCGCACCCTGTTTTCTCTCTTGGAGACACCATGCTACTTAATGGGGTAGGGAGATTAAGCTGCTCCCCTCAGGGTGCAAATAGGAGCCTATCCAGCCTCTGCAAACTTCAGGGAGATTTTGAATGTCACAGTATTTGCCTTGAACTATAGCTATGAACTGCCCTTGATTATATGTCACGTCTATCCAACTGCACAGCCCTGAGACACCCCTAGAAATCTCTATCGATCCTATTGATTTAGGATGACAAATATCCCAGACCTTTCTCATCTTTCAAAAGCACTCATTTGCAATAGCGATGTACCCAGTGTTTGTCGCATGCAAAACATCATGCTGATAAAACACTCTAGCATTTCACATTGCATGGTAATGAACTGAGGTACAAATCTAGAGCACATGTGTACTGTAGAGATTGTGCAAATTTAAACTAATTCCAGGGGGAGACCAGGGAATGTACCAAAAGGGAGGAAATGAAGAACAAGCAGAGGGAACCAATATAGAATCACTACAAAAAATAACCCAAGCCTTCTTTATAGATCAGCCAACACATTTACAGATACTGCTGAAAGATGAGTTATTGAATTATACCTATTTTCTCTCTGGCCATGAATCTCAGAAAAGCATGCATCTACAATTATCTTCACCCAAGTGGTGAGCATGTGGACAGTTATCACATTTAAAATTGTTTATGAATTGATTTTTGCCTTCTTAAGTTCAGCACAGCTATCCTCGCTGCATACAAAGTGCTATAACCAGGCTGACAGATTACATTGAGGTTATATTTTACATTTGGAATTCCACATGCAGCATTCAATCTGAAAAGATGATTTTTAGAAATCTGGATGGGGGCACGCCATTGATAGAAAATGTGCTATTCTCTTATAGTTCTAAAGGTTCTATTACTTAATAAAAGGCCTTGGTTATTGTGCAGAAAAGTACAATATGCTTGTAGTTTCTTTTTATCAGCAATATAAATTCTGAAGATAGTCAGTGCACCGTCTTGCCAGGCCATATCTGGTGGCCCTTCCCCCATTTTAACTCCTGAAGTTATTATTGAAGACACCAGCAATTTATCTGTGTGTGGACCTCCAGGCCCTTTATTTCTTTTTAAAATGATCCACAAAGTTGTCTTTCCAGCATCCTCTAAAACAGTGTTTCTCAAAGTAGTCTGCAAAACCACTTTGAGGAACCTGTTTACTGGCTATTCCGGTTTGTTTACTTACCAGTGCTGCAGCCACACAGCCTTGTGCCTCCGATTGGCTTAGTTTAGCTGTTTGCAGCCAAGGGGAGGCACGGGAAGCAGCAGCCTAGCCCACGCCACTTCCTGCACTGAACAGGTTTCTCAAAGTGGTTTCACAGATGACTTTGAGAAACACTGCTCTAAAAAATCCTGTATTCTGCCATAGACAGAACACATAACTAGATGGACATGTGGTTATGTACGGATCTACATTCTTGATATTTAACATGCTGTACCTCATAATTTTGATTTTGAGGTAAATGAGTCATCTTCCTGGCCATTGCATTTTGGATTATTTGATGCCTGCCCAGACTTCATTATATCACCTACATTTCTGATTTATCTATGGGAAAGTGAACACTGAAAGTGCTGAGGTATTCGCCATTTGGCATTTGTTTGGCAGTACTGTCCCAGTTGGGAGTATTGATGACATGCAGAGTCTGGTTTAGTAAATAATATATAGGCTTGTTTAGCCAATATAGGTAACATGAGGGTATGCAATTCACTCTCCCACATAACAAATTTAGAGCCAATAACCATAGTCTTTAGTATCTCTGTATGTTCAAAGCACAGTACAGATATGAACCAACTATCCCCCCCCCCCCCCCAAGTTCCAGTGAACTAGGTGGGCAAGTCATTCCCATTTTATAGTCGGAGAAACTAAGATAGAAGGTGAAGTGACTTGTTCATTGGCACAGTAATTCAATAGCTGAACCAGGGTAAAGAACAAATGAGCTGCTGGCTACCAACTCTGTGCTTATTCCCCAGGGGAATGTACACTTTTCAAAAAGCTGCCTCATTTGTTGGCACTCAGTAGCTGTGTCTCCAGAGAAAAATATTCGGTCTAACAGTGAGTCAAACCACCTGCTAGAAAGCAAAACTTCAACAGAATCATTCAGACATGAAGCCATAATCTGCATACATTTTCCCTGATGGTTTTTCACTGCTGCAAGCCACTGACTAATAAAAGAGGGGTGGAAAATAGTTTTCTGACTGGCCAACATTTTTCTTTGTCTAGCTAATAGAAGAAAGAATGTTTACGAACGATGCCCCTGGTACTGTGTATTTTGCCATCGGGTCTGACCGATATCTGCTTTGTCAAGAAACAGGGACTACTATTTCCTGGACTGTCAGGAGCATGTCGAGTCAAATATTGAACTCTGCAGTCAGCCATTCAATTACTTGATTACTGATTCCTGATGTGGGGGTCAGCTTGTTCATACACCGATCTTCTTTCAGTCTCCCTCTTGACAGAACATTTCATATAGAAAATGGGATGAAACAACTGAATATTTTCAGGTTGGATGTGACAGTTATTCTTAGAATGATTTTTAAAAGTAAAAAGTAATTATTTAACAATAGGTCTTCCTTCCCCATCCCCCAAGTAGAGTGCATATTGAACAATAGAAGAGTCAAAAGCATTGCAATAGGGATGTATGATTCTAACTGCATGGGCGTGTTGTCTTGAGATTCCCGTTTTAGTTTGCATGCTGAAAAAAGCCAGCATTTTGTTTCTACAAGTTTCACCCTTACTAAAGTTTAGAAGTTGATAAAATAAGTTGAACGAGATTCGGTGAGTGGAAAGAGTGCCAATTTTTCCCTTCTGTTTTGGGAAATGCCATTCATTGGAGAAAACAACACTGTCTGTTATTTTGAGAATCCAGCTGCTTGTCATGCAAGACCATGTGGAGCTTGCGTTGGAGTCCAGCTGTACAGCCAGGATCATTGCCCTGAGGACTCCACACAAGAATACTTTGATCCCAGTGACAGGGTCTTTGCTAACAAGCCTCTAAACATTCGAGATGCTATGTCACCACCGTTGCTAAACTAGCACAGAAGAGTGAAACAGAAGTATCTCTAAAGGCCTTTAATAATATCAAATGAAAAGGATACCAGTAAAACATCCCAAGTGAGGCTCCTCTTTAAAAAGCCTTCACATCAATTACCTTAGTGTGTATGAGTGAAGCTTTTCTTCTCCTCCTCCTTAGAGATGAAAGGAGCAACTGGGAGTGATGGATTGTGAATGATGATGAGCACCAAATAATTTAAAATACTTCAAATATCTGGTTAAGGTCAGAGTGAGACAAGCTGTCTAAAATTCATCAGTGAGAGGGAGGAAAGATCTTAAAAGTCCTTGTATGTTTTATGTTGAGTGGTTGAAATTTTCAAATTACAACTCTCAGTGATAGTTAGATCA
Source organism: Pelodiscus sinensis (assembly GCF_049634645.1). NCBI lineage: Eukaryota > Metazoa > Chordata > Testudines > Trionychidae > Pelodiscus > Pelodiscus sinensis. The sequence goes on from NC_134712.1 coordinate 75,389,510, forward strand.
AGTGCAGATTTTCCATACTGTAAATAGAGACTGAGACACAACTCCCATGGACAATGGTAGGATTAATGCGCTTAATTCCATTACCAAAGCACTTCATCTATCCTAATATTTCAACCTCGTCAGATCTGAACCAAGAATCTGGTATGTATGTAGACTGCACACCTACAGTATAGCCAGGACTTTGGATGGCTGTTTCAGAAGACAGCAATTCCCTACCTGTGTTTGCAGGTAATAGTGAATAAATTAAGAAATAATTAGGATTAAACACTCAGGATGGTGAGTAATTTGCAGGTATCACTGAGCTATTCACTAGACACCTGAAATACGTGCGTTTTACAAATCAAATATATTTCCTGACAGGCAAAAGAGAGGGTTAGCTGGATTATCAACAGGAAAGTATGTAACATGAAGCATTTTAACCACAGAAAATGCAAATGAAGGGGAAGGGTTAAGGGTCATTGCCTTAACAAAGGGATAGAATGATTTAAGAGTCTCAATTGAAGAATTTGTCCACAAAACATTTTCTGTCTGCTGTTTTCTTAGGATCTTTTTCCTGAAACAAAATTATTTCTCTTCATCTAACAGAATAAATGTTTCTGTGGAGGAAATGATGGTTCATATTAAGTCTGATCTTGCATCTCAAGTACTTTAATGAGATTTTGCATTAACTTCAAAGGTGGAAGAATCAAGCTATATACTTTCACATAAAACTAGAGAAGAGCCCCAGTCCACCAAAGCATTTAAGACTAGATTTTAATGTTAAAACTCTGAGTTAGACTGTGTCTTCTCTGCAGAAAAGGTGTCTTGCTGTAAAGATAGCTATCTTGATAGCTGTCTTGATGTAAAATCCTAATGGAGATAAGATGCAAGGAATTCTTGCTGCAATATAGTGAATCAAGATCAACCCTATACTTCAATTTAACTACATGGCTGTAATCAGCACCTGTACCTTGTCTCCATCAGGATTTGATTTTACCCTGAGACATCTATCTCAGTGTAAAATATGCAGGGCTTTGGGTGTTTTTTTTTCTTCAGTGAATTCAATGCCTTGGCCCTGTCATTGTCAATGTTGTTATTCTCATCCTTAAAGTAAGCACATGCTTAAGTACTCTGCTTTCCTTCAGAACATAGGAGACCGTTCTTGCAAAGAACAATGGTGGAAAAAGAAAACAAAGGTGTGTGTTCTCCTGTTTTGGAATGGTGATTTGATGCACAACTATGGAATCATTATTGTTTCAAAGAACAACGATAGCATATTTTCTCCTTAGATATGCAGGCCTCTGTTCTCATCAAAATTCCTCCTTCAGTTCCTGTTACCCCTACCTCTGTGTGTTTTCACTTTGCTTTTCAGACTCAGTATTTTGTTAGAATCATAGCTGAAATATGCTGGAAAGCTCCAATCGCCTGCATTTCTTAGTAAACTGAGCCTCAAGTAATGTTTTCATGGCAAAATTCTCAGCTGTTCCTTCTCCTGATGGGAACTCTTGTGGCAGTGAGTGCAAATAGCTCAGTAAGTGGTTTTCGGGTAAATGCAAAAACTCTTCCACATTGCCAAGGGGAGATTTCTCAGCAGCATTTCGCAGTGTCAGTCTCCACAAACATCAAGCAGTGCCTAGTGGCAGCTGGACTGGCACTGCCTGAGTATTTCTCCTCTTCTCTGTATCGTGCTTTGACAGGTGGTTAGTAGGTTTTTTTGTTCGTTAGTTAGTGGTAGCAGCGCTCAGGATAGGTAGATAGCAACCCCTACCCCCTGCCTCTGTTGTGTCAGTCAATCTCCAATGCATTCATCAAGCTAATATCTCTCTGTCTGCTAGGAGTCAAGGTTTACCGAGAATAGACCCCAGGCTAAGATCCAGGTTTACTGCTGTGTTTCCCCCTACTTAGGATACATCTGTAGAATATGGACTATATTGCACTGGGACCCTGAAAGAATTCCGTCATTGCCTACGTTTGTTTATCCTTAACATAAATTGGCAGTGCCAAGTACTGAACTCCAAGATGGCTCCAGGTAACCTGAATTAAAGCTAGGATGGAAACAATGTGAGATGGATTGGTCATATCATTAGGCTGTGTGATGATCAAATACTCTTTTATTGCCAAATAAGACAAAAAACCTGCACCCAAACAGATCAAAAGGCATTTTTTTAAATTACTCTGAAGAACACTTTCCAGTATTTGATTATGACCCAGGGAACAACCTGTAAACAGCAGAGGAAAATGGAGGGATACTTTAAAGAACATTGCATCTGACATTAATGCAGAAAACCATAGAAACAGCACACCCATTTGAATATCTTGATCTGATTTTCCAAGATTGTGACTAAATCTGTATATTTTATATTGATTTTGTTGTTGTTGTTGACTGTCCTAGGACTTCTGGTAGGCCCAAATTTTAAATCTTAGCCATAAAGTCAAGCATCATTAACTTTGGTTATGAATGGGGCAGTTTTACAGTGTCTATCCTTCCACCTGTGCGTGCATGTTGTGTACCGAGTAATAAGAAATTATACTCATGGGCTGTGTCTAGACTGGCAAGTTTTTCTGCAAAATCATCTGCTTTTGCGGAAAAACTTGCCAGCTGTCTACACTGGCCGCTTGAATTTCCGCAAGAACACTGACGATCTCATGTAAGATTGTCAGTGTCCTTGCGGAAATACTGTGCTGCTCCCGTTCGAGCAAAAGCCGTCTTGCGCAAATCATTTGCGCAAGAGGGCCAGTGTAGACAGCACAGTACTGTTTTGCGCAAAAAAACCCCGATGTCTAAAATGGCGATCGGGGCTTTTTTGCTCAAAAGCGCGTCTAGATTGGCACGGAAGCTTTTCCGCAAAAAGTGCTTTTGCAGAAAAGGGTCCGTGCCAATCTAGATGCTCTTTTCCGAAAATGCTTTTAACGGAAATCTTTTCCGTTAAAAGCATTTCTGGAAAATCATGCCAGTGTAGACGTAGCCATGGGCTAAAGGTCACCATGCCTTTGTTGTACAAAATATCTGATACTTGTTTTACTGACGCTAGTGAGCTCTCTCTGGGTATGTCTACACTACAATGTTAGTTCGAACTAACGGACGTTAGTTCGAACTAACATTCATAGCTGCTGCACTAGCGCTCCGCTAGTTCGAATTTGAATCGAACTAGCGGAGTGCTTAGTTCGAACTAGGAAAACCTCATTTTACGAGGATTAAGCCTAGTTCGAACTTACTAGTTCGAATTAAGGGGTGTGTAGCCCCTTAATTCAAACTAGTGGGAGGCTAGCCCTCCCCAGGTTTCCCTGGTGGCCACTCTGGCCAACAACAGGAAAACTCTATGCCCCCCTCCCGGCCCCGGACCCTTTAAAGGAGCACGGGCTGGCTACGGTGCCCGTGCCAGGTTCAAGCCTGCCAGCACCCAGCCAGCAGACCCTGCACCTGGCACGGCACAGAGCCACCCACCCGATGTCCCCCAGCCCACCCCCTCTTCCCGGGACCAGGCTGGCAGCAGGCTGGCAAGGGAACCCAGCGGGCACCTTCATGGGCTAGTGCGGACATCGTGGGCCTCGTCCACGATCTCCGCACTAGGCACAGGAAAGTGGCCGGCTAGGGCAGGAGAGCTGCCAGCCTGGCCACCCAGGAGCAGGTGTGCATGAAAATCAAGGGGGTCCACTGAGACCCCCGACTCTGACCCCTGAGCTTACAATGGCCGTCCTGGGTCAGACCAAAGGTCCATCTAGCCCAGTAGCCTGTCTGCCGACAGCGGCCAACCCTAGGGACCCTGGAGGGGATGGACCGAAGACAGTGACCAAGCCATTTGTCTCGTGCCATCCCTCTCCAGCCTTCCACAAACTTTGGGCAGGGACACCACTCCTACCCCCTGGCTAAGACTACTCCATGGACCCAACCTCCATGACTTGATCTCACTTCCCTTTAAACTCTGTCCTAGTAGTAGCCTTCACAGCCTCCTGTAGCAAGGAGTTCCACAGGTTAACTATTTGCTTTGTGAACAACAACTTTCTCTTACTAGTTTGAAGCCTGCTACCTATTCCTTTCCTTTGGTGTCCTCTAGTCCTTCTTTATGGGAACTAATGAAGAACTTTTCTGAATGCACCCTCTCCAACCAACCCCTGCTTTTAGAGACCTCTATCCTGTCCCCGCTCCGTCTCCTCTTTTCTAAGCTGAACAGTCCCAGTCTCTGTAGCCTCTCTTCATCTGGGACCTGTTCCCAACCCCTGATCATGTTAGTTGCCCTCCCCTCTCCCAGCCTTTCTCTTCCCCTCTCCCACCTCCTTTTCCCAGTCTCCCCCAGTTTTGTTCAATAAAGACAGAGTCAATGTTGGAAGAAATGTTATCTTTATTTTGTACATCCATAAGAAGGGGGGCTAGGGAAGGGTAAGTGGAAGGAGGTGAGGGAGGAATGGGGTACGAGCCCCCGATGGGGAGGACTGGGCTGGCTCTGCGGGCTTCTGGGGGTGGAAGCTCTCCTGCAGCCCCCCGATTGCCCCCTCTCCCGAGATGGCAGCCTGTGGCAAGTGCAGCCGGGCTCATGGCCGAGTGGTGTGATGTGCCCAGTGTGGGTACTCCGGGCACTCCAAGCCAGGACTGCTTTGCAAGCGGGGCACCCCTTAGAACTGTCTGTCCGGGGTGGGGGTCGGGACTCTTTAAGCGCAGCCCTCGGCTAGCCTGAGACAGCATCTCCACGCTGTAAGTCCTCCTCTGATGCCCTGCCGGCACTGCTTCCGGCTATCCTTAAGACCTGTTCACGGTCCACTCAATGTTGGCTTGCTAGTTCGAATTAGCAAAACGCTAATTCGAACTAGTTTTTAGTTCTAGACGCGTTAGTTCGAATTAGCTTAGTTCGAATTAACTAATTCGAACTAAGTTAGTTTGAATTAACGTTGTAGTGTAGACGTACCCTCTTATTGTTACATAACTCAGCTGTTGTGGATTTCCCCCCACAAATGGAGTTTCTAGGTTCAAAGAAAGAAATAGTTCTGTAGTGTTTTCTTTGACAAGCCTTTAGATGAAGTTACCACTTTTTTAGTTTGCCATCTTCTAACCAGATTGCAGACTGCTGTTGAACTATACTATCCATTCTGAAAAGAGTGCATAGTTTGGTAACAGTTTTACAGATCTGTGGGTTGGTGGAAACAGCAGGGGAAGTCTCTGTAATCAAGATAGACAAGAGGAATGAGGAAACATCTTTTACTGGACCAACTTCTGTTGGTGAAAGCAGGGCCGGCCCGAGCCATTCGTGCGCCTTGGGCCCCAGGAGCAAGGCACCGCCCCCGGGAGTGTGACACATGTGTGGCCCCGCCCTCGAGCACACAGCGCCCCCGCCCCTGGGCACCTGGCGCATGCATGGCCCTGCCTCCAGGCATGCGGTGCATGTGTGGCCCCGCCCCCGGGTGCCTGGTGTATGTGTGGCGCCACCCCAGGCGCATGGAGCATGCGCGGTGCCGCCCCCTCCTGGCCCGGCAGCCCCACGCAGTGCCCCTTACAACGGGGTGCCCCGGGCGACAGCCCGGTCAGCCCGTAGCTTGGGCTGGCTCTGGGCGAGAGAGGCTTTCAAGCTGCACAGAGCTCTTCTTCAGGCAGAGGTGACATACTTGTTTAGCTCAAAACCTCCTGTCTTTCATGAACAGGAGTTGGTCCAGTAAAAGCTATTACCTCACCCACCTCATTTTTCTTACTCTCTGGTACCAACATCCCTACCACACAACTGAAATCAGGATAAGCTGAATTACATAGGTTGGTAGGGCTTTCTTCTCTGAAGGCAGGCATGTGCTTAGTCAGGGGTTTTATCTAAAACTACACTGTTTTTAGTGAGATGGTAGTTTCAACATGGCTGCATCACTAAGTCTGGCAGTTATTTGAATGTTGTTTGTAAGCACTTTGCCAACACAATAATTCCACCCTCTATAGTTGGGTTTGTGTTGTCAAAAGGAGAGCACTCCTGAGAGCAAGGAGTTATTCGCACTGCCATGGTAAAAGTTTTATATTTGGGAGGAGAGAGGGCTTTTAAAAACATTTGTCAATGACAAAAGTTTTGTCTTTCAATTGACAGTGTAGACAAAGGCTGAGGATTTACTCTGGAGAATCTACATTTGATATCTTATCCTGTTACCTTATCTTCTGAGGAGAGGGGGCAAAAAAATCATAGTGAAGAGCTCTAGAATGGGTGGGAAGAAAGAAGCCTTCAGAGGAAAGGTAATTTTCTTTGTTTTGCTTTATCTGCTACTTGCTGAAGTTGTTAGTAACCCTGGATACCTTTGTGTGATAAACATGATGACTCAGATTCTCATTTATGCTGGCCCCTTTATGCCACTCAGGTGGAATAAAAGGGCTTTAAGGTTGGTATGTTTACAACTTCAAGGGTCCTTTGCACTGCCAGAAAGGCATGTAAAGAGCCTTAGAAATAATGAGAAACAAGCCCTATAAGCTACAGAATCTAACTTTTCATTTTATGTTTTTGTGTAACGTAGACTTGTTTCAATGTGTATTTCAATGTCTGCATCTCTCAGTGATTTTTTTTTTTCAGAACAGGCAATCATATCTGTTAGGGTACGTCTACACTATGGGACAAATTAAGACACGCGACTTCAGCTATGTTAATTGCATGGCTGAAGTCAAAGTAGTTTAACTCAGCCTTTGGTGCTGTCTACACTGCAGGAAGTTGAAGGAAGAATGCTCTCCCTTCTACCTCCCTTACTCCTTGTGGAAGTAGGGTTACCTGCATTGACTAGAGTGGCCCTCTCACTTTGAATTAGCTGTCTTAACTAGACCGGTAATTCGAATCCTGGAAGATCAACCGGGACTGCAATATAGTCCATATTCTTCGATCTTCCTCTGTAGTGTAGACATAACCCCTGTTCCCTGGTTCTGAACGCAGAGGGACATGGAATCTTGAAAGCAAGTTGCCGAAAGGGATTGTGAATATTCTCTTGGCCCTCTACCCAGCCCCGGGGCTGGTCCAATCTTCTGTCAAGAATTTGCCTACAAGAAGGGATTTTGAAGCTCAATTTCTTTTTCACACTACACTATACATTGAGTGATCTATCAGTGGTGAAAGTATCTTAGTGTTTCTTACAGGTACAGTCCTATTACAAAAAGGGTCCCTGCCAGCTCTTTAAATAGCTCCCCGCTAGATTTGCTGCAACTTAGCCAGCTCTTGCCAGAGCTGCACTCCAGGACATACCCACTTACTTTCACCTCTGGATCAAGTTCTATTTTAAAACAAACTTTGATAATTTTTGCTAAGTTTTATGAAAATTTTTCAGAAACTTTTTTAACCTATGTTCCGCCCATTTTCTATGTGACTGTAAAATATTGGTAGACTGAGGAATAGACTGAGGAATAATTCAAAACATTCAACTCCCTAAAGCAATCTGCACTTCCATGCCTTGTCAAGCCCAGAAAACTGTATTGCTTTAAGTATACCTCCCTAGAGTCCCCAGTGTGAAAATAGTTATATAAGTCTATAAGGTGCCTTATAGCTTATATTGTTATTACCCTTCCTATACGAGAATAAGTATAAATTTGTAATCCAGGCTTGTCCTACGCTTAAATTATACTATGTTTGTTGGGGATGCGTGTGATTTTTTTTTTAATTGACTAATGTAGCAGCCCTAAAGTGGATTCGGTTTTTGTATAAAGGTGACTTAATACTGGCATAGTTATTATACATTGTGCATGGGAGTAGCTAAACTGGAATAAAGCATCTTTTATTCTCACCTAACATCATTCAAATGAAGGATAGGGGGGTGGACAGTTGTACTGCTTTACCTATATCTGTATAGATAAAGCAATACAACTTTCTAGCCTAAGGTTAAGACTCCACAAGTAGTTCAGATTCATTTGTGTTTTTATAGTTAATGTAAAATATATGCATGCATTAATAATCCATTTTTTCTTTGTCATGCATAGACTAGAAAATCTGTCCCTGACTCCTCATAATTTTTTCCTTTTATATCAATTATATAATATAAATAGTTCATAAGCAATTAGGATAATAATTTCTAGCATTACTCTTGATTAAGGTATGGAAATAATCTCTTGTTTACATCAGGTGCATCTTTCATGTGTCCTGTCAGCAGAAGAAGCTTTAGAAACAATTGTTTCCCATTGATTAATTTCTTGTACTGAGAGATAGCTAGATTATCATATGACATATTTTATTAACAGTGTTTTATGCATAAAGATTTGTGTCTGAAAATTATTCTGCTCTTAACTGGAACTCAACATTCAGTATTTTAATGAGAAAATGGCTATTTACTGGCATTGTGGTGAGGAATTTCCTGCTTGTGTACTAGTACCAATCTCCTCTTCATTGGCTGAATGGGAAACTTGAGTGTCTTGGAGTTGATGTATTTATGTATTTATTATCTAGTACAAAGAAAATTCCGATACTGAAAGCAACATTTATCTGATTAAAAAAATATATTTGCAACTCCATAGGGGGAGACATCGTATTGGCTAAGTGGAACCAATGCACTTGTGAAGACACAAACACATAGGATAATATTTTTTCATCTATTACCTAACATTCTCCTAGTTTGTTTGTTAATATCTTATCTTATATCCTAAAGGATGTCCAAGTACTTTACAAATTAGATACTCTACAATGGGGAATAACTTTTTGTCATTGAAATGAAGCTGGAATATGGTAACTACATATCAGCAGCACTACACAACAGTTTAGAACAGGAATTGAATAATATTGTACCCAATTAAAATTTCAGGGGAAATTTAGATAGGCAGAATCAGCATGTTATCAAGGTTAATATGTAGTCATTATTGTTTGTTATTTTGAAATATTATTCCAGTGGGAACTGGAATCTTTTGGCCAACCTAAGTGGTGGGCCAAGAGCTGAAATCACTGAGAAATTGACAAAGAGTTGAAATCACTAGGTTTGGCCCAGAGCCAGACCCATCATGGAAGCAGCAGCTGGCAGGAGCAGGCAGCCAGCAGGGTGGCTGGCAGGAGCAGCCAGAGGGCAGCCGGTAGGAGCAGCAGCAGGTAGTCAGTGGGGCGGCTGGCAGGAGCATCAGCGAGTGGCCAACAGAGTGGGTGAGAGGCCTCCTATCCCCACCCTCCCTAAGGGTGGGAGATGAGCTCTGAAAATCACCCCTGAGCTCTCATCTGCCCTGACCAAGGGCAGCAACCATAAGCGAGGTACGGAGAAAGTTTGGGCAAGGAAATGGGACACTTATGTTGCTGGACTTGTCAGCCTGAGAGGCAAAGGATATTGTCCAATCCATTTGAGCTGGGACATTTACTCGTGGTTTGGTTATGAACTCTGTGGTATTTTCCCAAGCTAATGCTATGTTACTTCTCTCCCTCTTTCATTAAAAGTTTATTTTCTATGCTCAGTCTCTGTGCTTGCGAGTGGGGAAGCATTGCCTCTCAGAGGCACCCAGGGGTGTGTGACTTCTCCAGGCTACTGGGTGGGGGCTCTAGCCAGTTTTGTGTGAGATGGATGAAAAGGAACCCCTAGATATTGAACCCAGCCCAGGCTGCTGCCGGTGCTACCTGGCATAAGGGTTCCACTAGTATATCTGTCACACCCCCAGGTCCAAGTGTAGACATATCCTAAATGTTTCTCATCTAAGGCCTGACTTTATTTTAGTTTGTGAGATCATAACAGCTTGAGATGGTATGGCTTCAGGTCATAGCATGTTTGTTCCTTAAGTAGTATCTCTTGTTTAGAACGGCTAATGATTCCAATACTTGCCCCTTCAGTTTTCACTTGTTTTCAAATGACAGGGATTTACTGTAACAAATACTTGTAGAAAATGAATTTCAGCCTCTCATTTGCAAGCATTCTCAAAAGAAATTTTAAATTTTCACACACAAGCAAGTGGTGGCAGTTTAAATTTTCACACTCATCCAACTGAGCAACAGTGACTTGGCATTGTTCTAGTGTGACCAGTCTCATCTAAGCAACATGGCTTGAACCATGATCAATCCAAAATAAAAATTCCCAAAGACTTTCAAATAAATTTGACAGTGAATAAACTGCAGGACACTGGACTAATGGCAGATATTCAGTGAGCAGAAAAAGAAGGTAAGTGCAAAAGCTATTTCTTATAAATTATGTGCTTAGATCCAGCCTGATCTAAATAGCACTGATGTTACACTCCCATCTCTGTATCTTTGCCTTTCTTTTCTCTTCAAGCATCTGAAGAAGTGAACTGTATCTCACAAAAGCATATGCCCTAATACATTTGATGGTTTTTAAGGTGCCACCAGTCTCCTTGTTGTGTTTGTAGCATTACAGTATCTCTAACCCAACTCTTTCATCTTCACAAAGGAAGCGGCACAGAAGGTTTTATAAAATCTTAGCAATCCATGAAAGAGTCAGGTCTCTGGAAACCATGGAGATGTAGGAAGTCTCTGAAGGTGTTCAAAAAGGGATTGATCACTGTATGTCATGGTTCAATATCTCACCCTCTATCATGTCCTATAAATGCACAAAATGTATAATAAGAGAGGATGGATGGAATGACTCGGGGGGGGGGGGGGGGGTGGCGGGAACTAGAGCTGTATCAAATATTACATCTCAAACAAGAATTTCTTAACTTATTCTTTTTATATATAAATGCCTTCCCCTGGGCATCCTATCTTTACTCAATGGCACCTTTAGTGTCAACTGGTTTTGCTGTCACCCCTTATCCAGAAGAGGAGATTGAAATCGCTATATGTAAAGATGGTCTTTAGCCATAGCTCAAGCATACTCCCTCCCCCATTCCCAAGTGTGACGGGGTGGCGGTCCCTCCCACCCCGGGACCTATGGCCCCCTGCACTCCTGAGCCCGCAAGGGGTGGGGGAAACGCCGGCAGGACCGCCGCGGCACAAGCCACGGCGGCCGGCAACTCCGGGAGCCGGGGACGTGACTGCTTGTGTGCGGCACCCCGGCGCAAGTGCCCCACCTGTACAGGGATAGCCGGAGAGGGAGACGTCACCCGGAGGGGCCTCCCCTCCACGGGTGACGTCATCAATGGGCGCCCAGGCATGGAGGGAGGGGCCCAGGAAAGCAGCCCCTTCAAAGGCTGTCCGGGGAGAGAGGAAAAGGAGGAAGACGCTCGGGCCTGGGCAGAGGAGCCTGAGGTGGAGGAGGCAGCGAACAGTGGCTGCGGGAACAGAGGCGCTCGCCACAGAAGCGACCGGCTCGGTGAGGAGGAGGAAGTGACCCAGGACAGGGATGGCAGGCAGTGACGGTGCCTTCACCGGATCCCATGAGTTGGTGAGTTACGGGGGAGCCCCCACCAACCAGGCTGCGGCTGCGTGCTGCTGCCTTTAGGGTCCTGGGTCGGCTCCGACTCGGAGCGAGGGTGGGCCCGAGTCCCCCTCCTCCCTCGCGGTCGTCCCATAGTGCCAAGGGAGACTGGGACTCAAGGGGCTCTTAAACGGGCCTCGGACCTTTTTTTCTTCATTTTGGACGGGTTGAGTACGGTAGGGAGACACGGGTGAGGGGCAGCAAACGGGCAGGTAATCCCGATGATGACAGGGCTGTAAGCCTGAGGGACGACCTGCCCCGGGACACCAAGCTTGATGAAATATGACCAAAAGTATGAAGCTAATTAAGAAAAACAGATAAGATGGAGAGCCTCTTCATAAGTGGGAATTGGTATTTTGGGATTTGGATCCGGTGACATTAGAAAGAAATTGTGTTAAGCAGTCTAACTTTTGGAAGCTTATTACAATTTAATATCTTATAAGGTCCATCTGTGCCTACCAAGCTTGACTAAAGAATCTAGCTAAATATCTTTTATTTGTGTTGTGCTGCAGTAGTGCAGTAATCCACTGGACTACTGCAGAGCAACCCTCACGATTACTGTTGATTCTACGGAAAGATGAAATCTGTATTCAGAATAATTATCCCTCTAAAGCATGCCATTTATAAATTGTTTGGCAACTGACACACGCTAAAGGCAGAGAGCCAGCTTCCTCTCTCTCTTATGGACTTTATAAAAGTTTTGACTTCAGTGCAGTTACTCCTGGCTTGTACCAGTATAAATCAGCTCAGAGAATGCCCCAAGGCATGCAGCTGTGCTAGTTTAGAATATTCTAGAACTATTACTAATTTTGCATCCAGCCGTATTCCATTCTTGCACAAGCAAGAGTTCTTCTCTCTTTGAGCTGAGTTTTGCTTGCATGAGGATTGTAGGTTTGAGCTCTGTGAAAGCAGATGGGGGAAATCTCTTCTGCATGGAAAATGAAGGAAGCTGTCCAATTATTTTCCCCAAACCAATTCCTCATTCCACAGCGGTCTTCCTAAGAAGGTCATTATGAACAAGAACCATCTCCAAGGAACAGGTTGTTGAATTTTGCATTCCTGAGGTACGTGTCTGTATCAGTCAGGCACTCGACATGCCTGGAAAAAAGTGACAAATTTAAGAGATTAAGTTTGTGCAGCATTTTGTCTAAGATTAAAAGGAATAAGAAATGTTTAAATGCTGTAAATAATCCTAAACAAGTACTGTCATGCTCTCAACAAGGCTCCGTTTTATAGGTAAAGAAAAGAGATTTGGAGTCTGCAGTGATCGGATGATTTTACAATCCCCCATCTCTTTGACACTTATCACATATGTAATGCTGTAACGTTCCCAGCCAGCAGGCAAGCTTTATGGCCGCAATCAGCTATCTGTGGTTAGCTAATGAAACAGCATGCCATTCTGAAAGACTATTGTGGGGGGAAATAGTATTTACTTACCTTAATTCCAGGGTGCAGCAAATATCCTTAATACATAATTATGTGTTAAATAGTCAATTAAGAAACAAATTTATCTATTATCTGAAACTGTGGCAATATTCTACGTAATCCCTAATGATACTGAGCAATCATATTAAGTTTATTAAACTTCATACCCAAAGGCAGTATATTTACTACAGTGGCTTTTATGTCGAAAGTGAAATTCTAAGAGGTTATCTTTTAATTGGGAGGTAAATACCGATAGATTCATCACTTTATTCAGTCATAAGCCTGAATGAAAATGTAACAAAATTATGTAGATAAATGTTTTGATTACACATCATCATCATCAATGCTCTTGCATATGCTTATAATTTAAATATCACTGGGACATGGCTGCAAATGGAAAAATACAAAAAGAAGTGCTCACGTATGTATGATATAGAGACAAGTTGTTTGAGTAGTCTGTGAAGTCAGGCATGAAAGTCAACAAATAAAGTGCAATCCAACCACAGTGCTCAGCGATAAGAGCTGCAATCTCTCTGTTGTACCCAGCCAAAGCAATATAAACTCAGTAAGCATGAAGGGACAAGATGAGCAAGACCAGCAGTTGATGGGTGAACAAGTCTGACTCCTCAAGCTTGGAGAAGGCTTGCTGACAAGAATTAGAATCTGCAGTGTATAGCCTGGTGTAGGAATAGAAGTGGTTTCTTCGCAAAATTCATACTCTGAATATTTTGCAAAATGGTAGTCCAGTGCTATTGCATTGTGCTTCTTAGCAATGCTACAGAGGACTGTGGTTTCATACATCATGAATACTGCAGCCTTATGATTCAATTGGGATGCAAAATGTGCCTGTCACTGGTAACAAGTACATTCCTTGATGCTGTAGAGCTGCACTGCGAAGAAGTTTGGTGAGACATTGGGATTGTACATATCTCTTTTATTCATGTATCATTCTTGTAGGTGAAGTTAGAAATGTGAAGTGTGAGTCTGTTTAAAGTTTTAACTATGCTAATGCCTAATGACTGGTTGATCAACTTAATCATTTGTAAAGAGCCTTGATTGTCCTGCAAGTCTGCAAGGTGATCAGTCTGGAGAGACATGTGACGATACCACCTGCTACTGGGACTCATCTTAAACCCAATACATTTCCATGGAAATGGGGATGTAAAACAAAAGATTCCCACACTGGGGGAAGAGTCTATTTAGGCAATGGGAAGCTATAAGCCCTTTATCTTCAGTTGGCCTGGGAAATGACCCAGCATACTCTAAGGCTGGAGATCCTAGTCAGAGTAAAAAGAGTTTGTCTCTGAGGCCGTGTCTAGACTACAAAGAAAAGTCAAAAAAGATACACACGTTGCAAACTGCAATTTGCTTATCTTTTCCCGCATTTCTTCTGAAAAAGGCATTTCTGGCATTTGGCCTGTCTACACTGGGCTAAATGTCAGGAAAAAAAGCCTCTTTGGGAACATCCCTCCTTCCTCATAGAACGAGGTTTACAGGGATGCTGAAAAAACACATCTGCTTTTCTGAATTTTTTTCTGAAAAGTAGGTGTATTCCTTGGACATGGCAGAGCTTTAAATTCTGCAGTCTAGATGTACCCTGAGTTGAAGAATAAGCCTGAAATAAGGACAGCTCTTTCAGATAAGAACCCGCTTGCAATAAGTTTATTAGTTTAGTACTAGTGTTATGTTTTTTATTCATTTAAATTTAGTAGCTTACTTTGATCTATTTGTTTTCACTTGCGACCACTTAAATCCTACTGTTTGTGCTTAGTAAACAAAAGTGTTTTTATTTACTATCAGGTCCAGTATAAAGAACTGGTACCTGGAGCGAACAACCATTGTGCATATCTCTTTGATTGATAAAGAAGGCTTAGCTTTAACTTCGTAAAACTTTTACACAGAGATAGATGGATTTATGTGGGAGGTTTTGGACACATTTGGGGGTTGTTCCTGCATAGGAATGTTAAATCATGTTTAATCAGCTAGTTGAGTAGTCAGTGGAATTCTTATCGACTACTTGATTAGTTGATAACAGGGGAAACTGAAGAGCTGCTGCTGAGAGCTAACCCCACTGCCCGGGAGCTAACTCCACTGCAGCTCTGCTTTTTAAATGTATTAAAAACCACCAGGCTGTTAATATATTTAAAAAGCAGAGGCACAGTGGGGTAGGAAGAGGGGGGGAGAGGAGACTGAGCGTGAGCCAGGAATCAACTAGTTGTTCCCTCCAGGTACCAAGTATTTTAAGCCAACTTCCCCACAGCACCGGCTCCTGTTCCCCTCCTGCTCTCTCTCTGACAGAGGCAGCAAGGGCAGGAAGTGATTAGTCAAGTGACTACTCAACTACCCGATAAGCGTATGCATATGGGAGGCAGTAACCCCAACTTTGTGTCTTGTCTGGGGGAGACCAGAATATCTGGTCCAGCAAGACAGAGTGGAGCCCCAGAGAGCAAGAAGATGGGCATCAGTGGCATGATCAGCACAGAGGAGAACAATCTCAAGGAGACTTTTGTGACTGCACCTCATCACAGCAAGGTTGGTTACTTATGCTAAAGTAGTCTTAATGTGGTTTTATGCTAACTATTACCAGGCCTCAAGCTAAATATTATACCTTGGGCTCATTGCAAAACCTATTTTAAAATAAATTTATTTATTTACTCCTGCTTGCATTATAGCTTAGGTTTCACTTGCACTAATTTAGCAAGCATTTTAACTCTTTCTAACATATAAATTATGTGTCTTGTTGCCTGATCTCAGATTATCAAGAGTCAAAGGTCGATAACCTGATTCATTTTAACCAATCTTACCTTGAAAATGAGGTCTGAGAAAACAATTCAGAAAGAAAGTCAAGCCCAAACACACAAGCCACAATATTTACAGACTGTGCCACTACCTAGAGAGTTCAGTTTGACAATTGTTTAGGGTCTGTATCTGCCTTCTTCTATACATCAAAGCTTGTGAGCATGCAAACTCTACTGCAGGTGTGAACTCTTGCCTATTTTGTTGTGCACACCTATCTGAGTATGAACTGAGGGGAACATGCGCACTGTTTGGAGTTTGCAGAGATGCAGGTCAGTAGTGCACAGCAGTATATGCATGCTGTTGCGAATCTGAACTACATAACTTAAATGTGACACCCAGAAAAGGACAGGTTA
Source organism: Pelodiscus sinensis (assembly GCF_049634645.1). Classification (NCBI taxonomy): domain Eukaryota; kingdom Metazoa; phylum Chordata; order Testudines; family Trionychidae; genus Pelodiscus; species Pelodiscus sinensis. The sequence continues at coordinate 75,405,331 of NC_134712.1, forward strand.
TGGTAGTGGCAGAAGAGGGTAGGAAGAAAAGGAAAACAGTAGCATCTGTGCATTGGCATGGCATAAAGCCACCTGGGAGAGGTGTCTGTATTAGAAAGATGGGTAATACTAGGAAAGACACAGGATCCATCTGCCAATCCAGCATAAGAGAAGATAGCAAGAGAAGGCTGGAAACTACAGGCAGTCCCCGACTTACGCGGATCCGACTTACGTCGGATCCGCACTTACGAACGGAGCTTTCTCGCCCCGGAAGTCGGGGCGAGAAAGCCCCGTTCGTAAGCTGCTCCGGTGCCCCTGGTCTGCTGGAGACCGTCTCCAGCAGACCAGGGGCACCGGGCGGGTTCCCGCGCTTCTGAGGCTTTGCCAGAGCAAAGCCTCAGAAGCGCGAGAACCGCTGCTACTGCCCCTTGAGACCCGGTGCCTGTGGTCTGCTGGGGACGGTCCCCAGCAGACCACAGGCACCCTGACTGAAGCCGCAGCCGCGGGGGGGTCCCGCGCCTCTGAGGCTTTGCTCTGGCAAAGCCTCAGAGGCGCGGGACCCCCCCGCGGCTGCGGCTTCAGTCAGGGTGCCTGTGGTCTGCTGGGGACCGTCCCCAGAAGACCACAGGCACCCAGACTGGAGCCGCAGCCGTGGCGGGGTCCCGCGCCTCTGAGGCTTTGCCAGAGCAAAGCCAGAGCAAAGCCTCAGAGGCGTGGCACCCCGCTGCCGCTGCGGCTCTGCTCCCAGTGTCCCTGGTCTGCTGGGGGGGGGGCGCGCAGCTAGTGTGTTCCCCCCCTCCCCCAGCAGACCAGGCTTTTGTTTTGGACTCTGGGGCAGAGCAGCTGGGGCGCTGCCGATTGGTCCTGCAGCGCCCGTGGGCACTACTGGACCAACCCGGCAGCACCCCAGCTGCTCTGCCCCAGGTCCTGATTCAGCCGCTGCTGGTCAGTTTCAGCAGCGGCTGAATCAGGACGTCTGGGGCAGAGCAGATGGGGTGCTGCTGGGTTGGTCCAGTAGCACCCCAGCTGCTCTGCCCCAGGTGTCCCCAAGTCAGCTTCTGCTGAAACTGACCAGCGCTGACTACAGGAAGCCCGAGGCAGAGTTGCTCTGCCCCGGGCTTCCTGGAATCAGCTGCTGATCAGTTTCAGCAGCAGCTGACTTGGGGATGCCTGGGGTTCTTAAGTTGATTCTGTATGTAAGTCAGAACTGGCGGTCAGTTTCAGCAGTGTCTGAATCTGGACGCCAGTTCCGACTTACATACAGATTCAACTTAAGAACAAACCTACAGTCCCTATCTTGTACGTAACCCGGGGACTGCCTGTACTAATTTAAAGTTAAGTTTTGTAAAACAGTAACTGTAGCTACACTGGAGACTTTAAGAAAGGAGTTGATGAAATCTGTGCACTTCTCCCAAGTTTCACTTTCTGGAAATCTTTCTTAAACCAAGTGGTTGGAATTTTAAATGATCCATTAATCAGTCAAAACTCCTTAATGCACTGGTGACTGTTATTTGTATAGCTGCTCACCCAAAGCACCGCTCCAGCCTCTTCCCTGCTTGCTCATTAGAAGAGCCTCTCCTCCTTTTTCCTCATGTGGGTTGACATCTGTCCTGCATTCTCTGTTGCAATGCCTGGTGCCTCTATCCAAAGTGTTTCCTCACTGTGCCTGGGTCACAGGGCTGCTGTCCCTTGGGGAAATAACTGATGCTACAACTCTTAACAAGGACTATAACCTAACTCACCACCAACAAAATACAACAATGAAACCCCCCAAGAAATGAAATGTCACAATATAACAAAAGGGGACTTTACTGGGGACAAGAAAACACAGGATGTAGGGAAGGAAAGAATTAAGATTAATAGATACTAAAACATTAACACTACAGCAAATTCCCCATCTGATACCTCCTAAGCATCTGGAATGCCTAGGATGAATCCAGAGATGGGCATAAGTAGTGCTGAAAACATTGTTTTTACCATGGAGTGGGGCATGGTCCCCATCTGGAGCTGGAGTCCTGTCAAGGTCTCAGTTGGTTCTAGGTAGCTGTCACCAGGTTGGTTCTCTGCCTTAGTAGATGGTAGTTACTAGAGGGCTGAAACTGTCCAATCACATGTGAGTGTTGCCAGAAAACACCCTAAATCATGCATGATCAGCAGCCAAAACTTCTGAAAAACAGAAAATATAAGGGGATGGGTGGGGTTTGAATTTCTTTACCATGACACTGAGCGGGAAAGGGGATTACATCATGATACCATGGCACTGGCTGGGGGTTTTCTGCCCAAAAAATGTTCATGGGGCATAGTCCACACACAGAGCAAAAAATTATTGGCCCCAGCTGCTCAAACATGTCAGCCCATTTGGCCAAAACTAGCAGAAAGTTGCTTGTTTTGAACAGACCCAACCCAACTCTGGGGCTGTGAGAAGCAGCACATATCAAACTCAGAAGTTTCAAAAATGAAACTAAAGTAAGCCAACTACTCTCTTTCTTCCTGTCTCCATCCCAGATTCTAAACCTGATGGGAAAAGGTGTCTGGAGGCTCTGTCTGTAGTCCATGTGGTAGGTTAGTGTTTCTTAAACTTTTTAAGACTGAGGAACACCAAACAATAATTTTTTTTATGAGGAACACGAAGGATATTTTGTTGAGCCAAAAAAAAAAAAAGTCTGAGGAAAAAGGGTTGTGGGGAAAGTTATTGAGGGGGAAAAACAAGGTCACCTGCCTCTTTAAGGGTGGCCATTTTGAATTCTGTTCTCTGCATAGGGTTGCCAGGTGTCCAGTTTTGAACCGGACAGTCCAGTATTTGAGCTTTTTGTTCAGGAAACAAATTGAGAAAATATAAATGTCCGGTATTTTCTAAATAAGATGTAATGTAGATTGTGATGTAATGTCAAGTGTGTCCGGTATTTTTGTTAAAACCATCTGGCAACCCTATTTCTGTGGCACACCTCCGACTGCCTGTGCCACGGAACACAGTTTAAGAAACACTGTGGTAGGTGGTCCCCTTGAAGCTCAATCTAGTGTTCCAGACACTGACAAATTCTAAAAAGGCTTGCACTTGCTAAATTAACAAGCATAGCCCTGTTGTACCATTACAATTCATATAGTTTCATTTGTGCAGTATGGAACATTCTTGCAAGCTGTAACCACTAGTTTTAGTGGGTTTATAACTCAACAGTTTTGATTAAGACTTGGCATGCAAATTGTTGTGTAATGTTTGTGCTTTTGTAAAACAGCTGCTATGGTCCATGGCTGTATTTGAGCACTGCAATGACTCCCATATAATCCAGGAATGTGTGGAGGTCTTTCTACTAGAAATAAACTATAAGGTCTTTTATATTATTACTCCTAAAGTTAATGCAAATAGGAAGTATTATGCCACTCAAAGATGTGGGTTTTCTATAGTAGTGTCAGCTGTTGTACTATGGTATCTTTCACCTTATAGCAAAATCATTATCCTTTTCTTTACATTTACAAAATGTTTGCTTTTTTCAACTGGAATTTTCCATTCTTGGCTTTGCTGAAAGATAAGATTTTTATTGGTTACAACTTTGGGTAAAGTCCTTTTAACCACTTTGGGATATTAAAAATGAAAAGTATAATCAGTTATAAAAAATATTTCTGCCATGCTATAGCACTAACATTGCAAAAGTAGTTACAGATAGAAACTTTGTAAGGGTGAGGTACTCTCATGTTCTGAGACAACAACCTATCTTGCTGAACAGTATTAGCTTGCTACTCCCTTGTGCTTCCATGTTGGTCTGTCAATATTAATCTGTAATCTCTTGTTTTTAAACTTTGTGGGCAAGTGCTTTGAAGGATAGACTTTTTGTTTTGTGTTTGTACAGCACCTTGCACAGTGAAGACTTAATCCGTGACTAGGGCTCTTTGGCACTATAGTAACTCAAATAATAAATAATGAACATAGATCTTCCTGAGGATTAGTTTGTGTGGCTTGGGGGATTGAAGTATGAGTTAGTTTCACTTGAAAGAGCATCTTTGCTTGTGCATTGGGCATTTGCTAAGATTTTATCCAACTATTGGGAAGCTTTTCCTCTTTACTCACATAACTGAAATTTCTCTCTGTCTATCTTGATCAATTGCTTGGGCAAGAATAGGAGCCATTACTCTCATGCTGGGATAATTTGCATATCACAAGAAACATTCTAAAGGTTAAACCCAAAGCCCTTTGACTGTCAATAGAAAGCCCATCATTGACTGCAACAGCCTTAGGATCCACCTCTGTAGCCAACTAAAATACGTAGTTATATCCACCATAAAAGACTCGTTATCTGATTTTTATAAAACAGCTCTTTGCCTCCTCAAAGGAAGCAGAACACAGTAAATTGATGAAGAATCCCAAGCCTTAACATTTTTGTTATGAGCTAATGAAATTCTGCTGCTGGGCAATAGCAAAGCCAGTTGCTAATTTGAGAGTATTTTCATCACTATTAGTTGGTACATGTGGGTGTTACGCTTGTTCTTTCCTCATATTTATTAATCCCACCAGCAGTCTCTTTTCTCAGTATTATAAAATGAAAAACCAAGTGGATCAGTAGCAATAAAATGAAAAACCATTTGTTGGCAGCAATTATTCTTTCTTTTTTTTTTTCCTGAACAGCTCTCATACACACACCCATACCTGCACTCCCAGTACACACTTTATCTGATTCCTGTGTTGATCTGATCCAACTCTTGCCTGGGTGTTCTCTTCCTCACCTAAAAATATAATTAATTTTCCTTTAAAAACTGAACCTCTCTCTTTGATATCTGCTGCATGTGCCTTATCTTGCAAGAACACATCTGTAAATAATAAGTGATGCTGGCATGCTACAGAGATACTGTGAGAGTCAAAGCAAAAGAGGAAGGTTTCCAATCAAATGAACAGCTATGAAACACAAAAAAGTGATGGATAACAGGATAATAATTTGCCGCATCATATATCTGTCAAAGTTCAATAAAACAACTGGAACAAGTTTAATGGAATGACCAGCAAGAGGGATAAAAGAGCTTTAATTTAAAAAAAAAATAAGGGGATGGGAGAGTAAATCCAACAGAAAACAACTAAATTTGGCACTTCTGCAGTGCTGATACTTAAAGACATCTTTATTCTGAATGATAAAGCTTAGGGTTGCAATGTTTTGATATTTTTGCCATTGTAGCACATTGGAATGCCGTTACTTTAGAAAACAATGGTACAAAATGTTTAAATTGTTTCTAACCTAAAGGTATGTTAGAATGCCATTAAAGTCCTGCTGACTTTGTTGTTAGTGTGTCAAAATCAGGACAGTCTAAAAATACCCATATCCACATGTTAGCCAAGATGCATGTGTATTTAAGGAGCAATGTCAGGCACATTTGGAAAATGAATCTGTACAGGTGGAACCTCTCTAGTCCTGTACTCTCTGGTCTGGCAACATCCCTGATACAGTATGATTTTAGTTAGCTGCATGTCTACTTATCATGGGTGTACCAAGTTTCCTGCAGTCCCATAAAGTTTGTTTTCAGTCACCAGTCCTGGTTTTGTGTTCTGTGCTGTTATTTAGTGTTCATTTACACTAAACATCTTCTAAGAGATGACACCGGTCAGATCCCAAGGGTGCTGAACTAAAGAGGTTTAACCTATATTTCTTAAAAGTATCAGACAATAGCTATTTGTTATTAAGCAGCACCAGTAAGTGTAAACATATGGTGTTTCACCATCATGCAGGATTCTATATAGTGAAACCCAAGGTATCTCACTCTAGCACACCACTTATTCTGCGCCATGCTGCCCTTTGTGTAAGCTGGCAAGATACTTACATAAAACATATGTAGGATTTTTGTATATTTCAGTACCTAACATACTACAATAGACAACTTGTAATAGGCAAGATATTAATAAAAAGTTAGGCCAAGCTCTGTCCTTGGGATTGAATTGAGCATACAAAACAAGTGATTCTGCATGGATTTGACATAAAACCAAGAAAAACTCCTTAGTCTTGGTTTTGGTTTTCATTTAAATCTCAAGTCCAAAAGTCAGACTTAAGGATTGTGGACCCCATGCTCCAAAGTTAGATACAAGCTTTTTGCATCTGAACATGCAAAGTGTTACGACCAAATTTCATGCAGCTCTAGCTGTCGTTTTCTTCTGCCTGTTATCAATGGAAGCACAAGCTGTAAAAGGGTGAGTCATGATACTTTCTTCCAATAGGTTCTGAGTGCCAGCACTTACCTTGAATTTTAAAAAAAGGTCTCTGTCTTCACTTGCTCAAAACCAAATATGTATATGTTGAAACAACAAAGTGTAATGGTTAGAGGTAATAATTTAGATTAGATGCAATTAAAAAATAACTCAGAAGGAAGGAATGCTTCTTTAACAGGAAGTTGTGATGGCACTTGATATTTCCTATGGATATCTCCTTTAGCTCCCTGGTGCACCATTCCCCAACTCTGCCTGCAGTTTTGCATAAGAACTTCTTTACTCTGCATATTTTTCCTTCACACTTTGAGTTTTGTTCAAACGCCATTATTTTGTCCAAATATAGCTCTCAGAAAATGTGCTGTTAGTGCTCTAATAATAGCAAGCAGTAGTCCAATTGCTAGTGAGAAATAGGACATTTATAGCAAAAAGCATAGTTGAGCCATTTGTAATCGTTTCCCTTGGTAGCCAGTTTGCACTCTTTGCCTGCCAAAAGTTGACAGGCAAAAGAGCTTTGTTGCACTGTGATTTTAATTAATTTGTACACTCTTTTTTTTTTTTAACCTCCAACTCGTTGACTTTCCATAAATATGCTACAGTTTCATCCTAGGAAGACTGCCTATTGAAATGGCAATATGGGACAGACTTCTTCCTCTACGATAAATAAAAGGTTCATTTTTCCCTTACATCTTAGCATAAGCATCACATACACAAAGGTCTGCCAATCACCTCTTGATCTTCCCGAAAAGAGCTGTAGTATGGAATGACGCCCTCTTCCTGGCTGTGACCTAACTCGTGACTAATTTTATTAGCCATTTGAATAATAAAACAACTTCCGAATCTGAAGTTATTTGGAATGAACCAGTGCAAACTGTGTTGAAGCAGGAGTGCCTCTGTCGATACACTCTTACTTTGGTTATATGATGTTGGAAAATGTAAGCAGAACTGAGCATGGTGGGAAAGGCCAAGAGGTACTCCATCGACCTCCATTTCTTTATTAAAAAGTGAGATTTGCCATAAGATTACTCCTTAAAAATTACAACTTTATGGCAGTGTATGAAAGGTGTATATAGATTCAAGGGTCACTCATGCATTAAGTAGATCAGATTGTGTGTGCTTTTTTATTCAAAGATTACACTTCAGTTGTTCAATGATACTTTTCAGGTGAAACCCAAAGGAGTCTCATTGGTCATAGCTCTCATTGAGTGGGTCCAAAACATAGAAATGTCATTATTAATCCAGAATGAGGCCCATCTGACTCAGAGCTACAGTTGCTATTGATACTAGCCCATGGAGGTTTCAGAAATGTCAGCAGCAGTTATGATGAATTAGGAAGGCAGAAAGAATGAAACATTTCTTTCTTATCCTGAAGACTGGAATGGTTCACTACTGAACACCGAGCAGACTACAAATGACAAAACTGTCTTTGTGCATCTAGTCCATTTCCATTGTTGTTTTGTGAAGCAAAAGAAATCATTAACTTTCTAAAGGCACAAGGCTTTCAATAACTCAGACTTCTCTGCATTTAAGTAATTCACCCTCCCTAGCCATTCATTTTCTAAACTCATTAAGATGTGGCTTCGGTGAAACAATAGGACACAAATCCTGCAATTCATCTGAGTTCTGTTAATGTAACAGTGATGTATGTGTAAGTGAAACAGGAGGCAAAATCGAGTTTCTTACTCTGTGTAAGTGATTACAGGGATGTGAAGGGCAGCACAGTGAATACTGAATCCGTAGGAACATCTGGAAACATTGTAAATTGAGCAGAAGATCCACCATAATGGGCTGTACTAGTGCACAATTGGAACCCTGGAATGTATTTGTACAGTCTTATGTTAACATGCAGGCTTGGCAAGATCAGTCAGTAATGGCAAGTAATTATGGAACATTTGAAAGCCCCAGGTAAACGACCTTTTCAGAATTGGCAGCTGTCAATGGATCGTTAATTATTTTTTATTATTTCCTTCTTTATACGATTAGCAATCTTGAATCCTGGTGGGAAATCAAATAAGACAGTTTGGATACAATAAAAATGGCAATCTGAGCAATAAGAAAAGAAAGTAAAATGGCACATGCAAAATTTCTGACAAACTTCACAGTGCTCTCAGATTCCACATGGATAAAAAGGATTCAGATGATTAGCTGGATAGACTGAAATGTGGCGTTTGTAAACATACTAGAAAGCACCAACTAATTTTGTTTGGCAAATATGCAAGCTTTAACAAGTCTTAAATAAAGGTAATTCTTTAATAATACTGTCCAGATGAACCAAGCATTTGTAACGTTCTGAGGAGGTGTAAAGAAAAAGTAATTAAGATGGATTTTAATAAGACCCACTGTGAGTTGTTGACCAATGATCACATGGGACAAAATGTGTTGATTCAAGTTATTATGAAAAACATCCATAAAAAGTATGGATGCAGGGCAGATAGGGAAATCTTTAAAAAGGCATATCAATGAAGGAACTAAAATACATTAACCTTAAAAAACAAGAAATAGTCTGCTAGCACTTTAAAGACTAACAACTTTAAAGACTAACTTTTGTTAGTCTTTACAGTGCTACCAGATTATTTGTTGTGTTTTAAGTTTATCCTGTACAGACTAACTCGGCTACCCCCTGAAGCTAAGATTCATTAGTTTAGTACCCTGGATTTTCCTATCAAGATACATGCATGAAAAGAGTCTATGCAGATACAGAGTTCCTTCTCCCCACCCTCCACACCCACTTGTGTAAGCTGTCCTTTTGACTCACAGATCTGTGAATGATGCCATGCTACTCTGGTGTCCAAGCTTGGGAAAGGTGTGGAGATTACCTATGGAATGTGAGAGGTGTGAGTGGGCAAGAACCAGGGCTGCAAAAATGCTTACTGTGCCATTTACTAGAAAAAAGGTACAGTACTACTGTTTCAGCACTTCTGGCATGAGGACCAAGGGTGTATTAACTTTTCTGAGCATATGAACAGGAAGAGGGGATGAAAAACGTGCACACATCCCCAAGACTTTCCCTTTGTGGGTTAATCCATTCTCTGTTTTCTTCCCTCATATCAACCTCTGGGCCTCTTTCTGAGTCTCTCCAAGTGTGATTGCTTCTAGAGCAGTATTCAGGTCCAATTGATGGGCCTACACAAGAGGTTTAGGAGATTTACGCCCTCTCTTATTGGAGATTTTTGAGGCTCTTATAGGAAATTAATCATGCATTTCTGGATCAGAGTACTATAATGAAATAATCCAGATTAAACCACTTACTACTGAGTTCCTTAGTCAAACTCCACTGATTTGAAATGGCTGACAAGTAAGTTGCTCCTTTGGATAACCCACGGCTCATTTCTCCTAAAGATTTTTGGTTGATTTATTTTCTTGTAACATCAAAATATGTATTGCCTCATTCCAATAACATTGGTGTATCTGAGATTTAACTATTTCCCCACTTTGCACCACATCCTTGTACGCTATTGACGACGAAATTGAGATTAATTTCACAAAATTGAGATTAATTTAATTAATTGAGATTAATTCCAATATGTCTAAATTCTCTAGTCAGCTTTGACAATCCCAACCTAATGAGCTGCAAAATGGTTGCTTATAATAGTGTTAAAGAATTTGATACTGTAGAGTATTGTACTAATTCATCTTCTAAAACGACAAGGACCTAAAGAGAAACTTTAGCACTAAATAATCTACAGTCATCTAATTTTTTCCAGATTAAAACTGCACATGGGTTTCTTTCAATGATTGTAATTCCTTAACAAAAAGTATTCTATTATACTAAAATCATAAATGAATGTAAAGGCATTTTGAAGCACAAAAAACTCCCAGCCACACAAGAATGATGTATACAGCTTTTAAAGAAGCTTTTGGCAATCAAGGACTACAGGATTCTGTACTTATCGTAAACTATTAAATCAATACATATATAACCTTTCTAGAAGCAATTTATATGTTATTCTCTCAAGCCCTGTGAAAATGTTCCCGAGAAAATGTCAATATTGGACTCTCCTTAAGCCTCTACAATTATCAAAAGCTGTGTCTACAACAGGGCATTTTGAATTTGACAACCTGTGGCAAGCACATATAATTGCGCTGTCAAATTGTGACTAACTAAAAACAATGATTTCCTTTGCCATTATCATCTTGCACAAACTGGCATGTTGCACTGCTTGCACCATTAAAACAATGTTCATCATTTATAATTAAGCATATTTGCAAAGTGAAATTGGCTGGAAAGATGCCTTGAAAAGAAAAATCATTACAACCAATAAAATACAGCGTGTTTGGTTTTCAGGGGCATTTGACACAAAGGAGACATTCACAGGGAAATTATCTCTGGTACTTGAGTTCCTTTTATATAAAAAGGAAAAGGATACTCAGAAACCTAAAGTCAGATCCTCAGTTGGTGTAGTCTGGAACAGCTCCATTGATATCTGTGGAAGTTCTGACTTAACCAACTGAGGTCTGTAGATTGTGTGCCCGCTGATGCATTCAAATCAACTCATCAAATCATTTCAATATTACAGCAAAACAAGTGATGAGCTTTGCAAGGAGTATACACTGATACCAATTTCCCCTCTCACCGTTTGCCTCTCTGTTTAGACTGAAAGCCTTTAGGGCCAGGATTTATAATGTGTTCATATAGTGCTAGAAGAATGAGGCTTTAATATCAGCTGAGGCCCTAAATCCCACTACACTGCACTGTCATGTGAATACCACATACCTGTGCTGGCAGGTGCAATTTTGTCTTTGTTCAGGAGCCAAACACAGGAGGCAGTAAAAATGGAAGCTTCTGTAGACTGCCCCAGCAGTCACTTGAAAAAAGTGCTAATCCTTCCTATAACTTCCTTACTGTTGTTTTGAGTGTATTATTTGCTACTGACTACTGTAGGGTACAGATTTGAGATTATTCCTCCTAGTTCATTTTTCATAGTACCCGACAAGGATCTGAAATCACATTCTTAGCAGGCAAGGAACTCTCCTTATCTGTTAACTCACCCAACCTATTTTTTCATAATCATTCTGCATTCAGTTCTGTCCAGACTTTTTCATTTTGACAATTGCCCTAAACATCTGAAATCTGTTAACTTCTGGTACCTATAATCAATAATTCTTCTTACTCTATAGAGGTGATAATGATCAATAATTTCATTCTTTCTCAGTTTAAAATAGTTTTATCAACTGGGAATTATTAATAAACCTTTCTTACCTGAGAATTGATTTGATTCTGACAGCTTTGTGATATCTTTTAAATTGTGGTAAATAAATGCTATCCATATTGCACCTAATCTTCTACTAATGGAAGTTACATTTTTTCATACCTTGCAGAATATTGGGTAAAAGCTTTCCCTTTGAGAGGCATTTGTCTTTTGTGTAAAGCCTGTGCTGTACTGCGTGGATGCGAACTGGGTGCTCAAGTTTGAAGCTGTAAGCTGAATGCGTGAGTGGCCATCCAGGAGCAATTCAAATGCCACCGAACTGATTGGCAGAGCACCCACAGTTGGCAGCAACTGGCAAAATGCAATATGTCTTGCAGTATGATTGAATAAGACTGCTGGAGTGCCCAAAATACACATGACCCTGATCTCTAATCTGTCTTTGGATATGTCTACACAGCAGTAATAATGTCATTGCGCATCTACATTACAAGCCTTTATTCCGAAATGATGTCAAGCTGGAGGATGACTTACTCTGATGCATGGTAACCCGCATTTTGCAAGGAGTAAGGGAAGTCAAAGGAGGAGTGTTCTGCCTTCAACTTCCCGCTATGTAGACAGCACCAAAAGCTGAATTAAGTGATTTCAACGTAAGCGATGCAATCGACATAGCTGACGTTGCGAAGCTTAATTCAACTTTAACCCTGGTACGTAGATGTACCCTCAGAGACCTAGTCCTAATGCACCAGTCTCTTCCTGTAAAAGGGTTGTCTAGGATCATCAAGGCACAACTCACTTCACTGCAAGACCCTGACAGTCTGCTGTCACCCTTCACAGCACCAAGACGGTAGTGTAGGGCTTTAGCCCTCCCACTATGGCATACAACTGCCACCCCCTCTGGGGCACTAGAGTTAGTCCAAAACAAAAAAGAAAACAATTTCAAAATCAGAATTGTCCTTTGGTTCTTTGGTCAGACCCTATCCTCCTGCTCTGGGCTTCTCTTCAAGAAGCTAGTCCCTTTGGGTAAGTCTACACTGTGCGTCTTAACAAGCCGCCTGTTACTTCAAAATATTTCTTGAAATAACGGCCAAGCTATTTCGGCATCCCTGCAACACTCGTTCCATGAGGGTTAAGGGATGTCTCAAAATAGTGTGGTGTTCTGAAATTTGGCGCTGTGTGGACGCGCCAAATTTCAAAATAAGCTATTTTGAAATAGAATCGAAATAAGATACGCTATTTGCGTAGCACAAACTGCGTATCTTATTTCGAGTTTAGGGTGCTGTGTAGATGCACCCTTTTTGTAAGTCTCCCTGGTTTTGTCATCCAACCCACCAAATGGGTTATCCAGGTAGTAAGCTGCCTTAGGCTTTTGGCTGGAACCAGCCTTTCCTTGGTAAAAAGATAGCAAAACTTTACTCTTCGCTGCTCAGTCATGAACTGGGCTGTCTCCTCCCTTTAACATCCCTCTTTCATCTGCAAGGGTAGAGGAGCTGCTCTCCTTCGGCCCTAGGCTGCAGTGAGTGGGTTATCAGACCTATCACATTTTCCTTTTAGGAAGTGTCCACCGATATTGTTTACGATATCCTAGGAAGGAGCCACATGCTGGTAGCTGTGTCTCTCAACTTTCTTTTTTCTGACACAGAGAGTGAGAAATTAGGATGTTAATGCCCCCAATTTACATGGATGGCGTTAAGCTGCCTAGACCTCTGGAACATAATAAATCCTGTTTTAAATTCGCAAAGTGCTTATAAAGAAGTGCTGCGTGGATTTAGCAATTTCTTTACTTAAAATGGTGTTGTGAGCATGAAGCAAGCCTGCTGGGGCAAATTACACTAAAGTGGGCTACAAGTGTTTTTTAGTCCCTGAGACGTAAGCCTCCACCCAGCAGGACAGCTTACGCAAGCCTGTTGGAAAAAATGCTTGTAATTCAACAACAAATCTAAATTCACAATGAGTATTAAACCTTGGTGTAGTCTGAAATATCCCACTTGCAGATATATCCCATAACAATACTGGAGCTCACATTAATCATGGGAGTTAGGACAGTCGGTGACCTTTTCTAATAAGAACGGAGGCATCTAAAAGTAGCCATTACATTTCACAGAAGCCCTATTTACAGTACATCTGCAGCATTCATCATCGGTGAGATGTAAATGTCCTCGTACTGCTGACATTTGCCAATCATCCTTCACTGAGGGAGATTGTTCTGAAGTGTGTAGGATGCTTGTTTCCCAAATACTGGCAATGCTGAGGCCGTTACGGCTTCTTTTCAGCCTTCTAATGAAAAGAGAGCAGCTGTTGAGCAAGCAAGGTTAATAAACCTTGGAAAAACATTAAAGCTAGCTTGGTTTTAGGGCTTTTCTAAGCACAAAAGTTGAAGATAGTTGTCTTATGTGGAGCCATTACTTTTTCAAGAGTCAAATCTACAAAGTCACTAGTAAAATTTATATACTTTGGATTTACATTAAAACTCACATGTACATAGACCCAATTCATTGGGGGTTGGTAATAAATGGAGACTGTTATGCTGAGATGTAGGCATAGCTTAAACATTGCAATTCTGCTTCAGCCTACGTCTGGAACTTATCAGAAATGCTGACCAATATATATACAATAACTGGGTGTTTGGGGAATGTTTTCTCTTGACAAAAACCCCAGGGTTACTTCAACATCACTTTGAAAAATTAGACCTATAATTCCCATGATCTCTAACTTCACTGCCATGTCACTTGTGACTGCCCTATTAAATTTCCTGCTTTTGACGCTTTCACGGCTTGAAGAAGTGAATCCAAAACAGTGGCTAGAATTTTGCTTATTAAACAAGATTGTGCAGAATCCTTCCATCTTTTTGATGGGTCCTCCCTACATTTTGACTAATGGCCCCAGCTTGTGATTCAGAATTTGATAGCAATGGGTTTTTTTTCTATCTCCCACATGGTCCTGTTTGACAAAATCAAATAGCAAATGGTAGCAAAATGATTATCATGTTATCTGATGGCAATGAAGCTTCAGGCTATGTTTATGCTGCAGGGTTTTTGTTTTTGTTTTTTGGAAAAAGGTACACAAATTATGAACTGCAATTTGTGTACCTTTTTCCGTTTCTTTTTTCAGGAGAGGCTTTTCCAACATTGGCCTGTCTACATGGGGTCAAATGTGGGAAAAACCTCCTCTTTTGGAAGAGCTCTTATTCCTCAAAAATGAGGAACACAGGGCTTCTGAAAGAATGTGCCTACTTTTTCAGAAACTTATCCCCGGATGTGGCAGAGTTTTTCCAGGATACCAAAAAACTCTGTAGTATAGATATAGCCTGAGGCTGGTTAAGGTACAGAGACTGTCCTGATATCATTGATGGATGTCCTGCTTCTGGCTATGAAGAGATATGGGACATGCATGCTAATATTGCTTTACCTTTTAGTGTTTTTTGTCATGGCTGACTTGCCAGTGAGACTGTAGGATTTCTTCTTTGAAGTATTCTTTCATTCCTCTCTGAGAGATCTGGGACTTATGATTGACAACTATATTTTCTCCCCACTAGCTCTTGCCCAAGAAATATTCTAAGATTCTATCTCTTCTCTCTTATTCAGCATGAGTATGAGTACACTAGCTCGTTAGTTCGAGCTAGGTAGGCAAATGAGGGCAACCGGAGTTGCAAATGAAGCCTGGGATTTAAATATCCCGGGCTTCATTTGGATCTTCCTGGGCGCCGCCATTTTTAAATCTCCCTTAGTCCGAACTCCATGCCCGTGGCTACACGCGGCATGAAGTAGGTAGTTTGAATTAGGATCTCTAATTCAAACTACTGGTACTCCTCGTTCCATCCTAATTCGAACTACCTACTCTGTGCCGCATGTAGCCATGGGCACAGAATTCGGACTAAGGGGGATTTAAAAATGGCGGCACCCGGGAAGATGCAAATGAAGCCTGGGATATTTAAATCCCGGGCTTCATTTGCAACTCCGGTTGCCCTCATTTGCCTACCTAGCTCGAACTAACGAGCTAGTGTAGACATACCCCATCTAAGTAAGAATGTCATGAAGCTTCACAGATTATATCATCAATATTTCAATTACAGCCTTCCTGTCCAGAGTAGAAATTGGAATCTGGATGAAAAAAACCTAGTTCAAGTCAATTAAGAAGGCAAAACATGATGCACCATGGGAGATGTAATCCAACCATGGACTCCAGCACATTGAGAATAGGGGCATGAGGCAACCCCTCTCCCCACCACAACGGCTTAGTCATTGCCATATCATTTTTTAATCATTTTTGTTTGTTTGCATGTTTGTTGTCAGCTGAAAGTTATAGGCCAAAACTTTTCAGTGAAAAATCAAATCTGAAAAGTCAAACTTACGTTGGAGGAATCACACTTATTTTCTGACCATTTCTATTGGCCATAGACAGTACCACCCATCAGAAGAAGACTTGGGTTTTTTTTTATTGGTTTAATTTTTGGCTTAAAAAAGCGGACACTTTACAGTACACCAAACATGCCACTAGACTAAACAACTTTGATAACAATTGCTTGTATAACATTTTTCAAATAAGATGCAAGACAGGTTGGTAAATGTAGAAGAATTAAATCGTGCTGGTGTGCCATTTCTGGGAACAGCGATTGTCGTCATAAGATAGAGGAGGCTTGGACATGTCAAGCAAATGTCGGATTTAAGGTCCGCAGAGTGTGCTGTACTCTGAACCTCACAAAGGGTCTAGAAAGAGATGTAGACCACTGTGCAGATCTCAGGCTGCTTGCAAACATGACTTAGTATCCTTTGGAATTTCTGTGGATGACTAGGAAAGGAGTGTAGAATGCTGCTTTGGCTATTGGAATCAGGCTTTATGAGATTGAATCAAGCTCTTTGATGACCAGCATCATAGAAGAAAAGAATCTGCAGATCAGATCAGAGAATTGCTAATGAATGGGTGTGCCCCAATTGTAGACAGGGCTCTCACTCACTCATTGCACTTTGCATCCATCAAAGAACTCACTAGTGCATACGCCTGTGTTTCTTAAACTTTTTAAGACTGAGGAACATCAAACAATATTTCTTTTTATCAGAAACACCAAGGGGAAAAAAAAAGTAGGGAAAGTTGGGGGAGAAAGTTATTGATGAAAAAAGGGTTGAGGGAAAGTTAAGGGTGAACATTTTAAATTCTGTTGTTCTCCGTGGCACACCTGCAACTGCCTCACAGCATACCAGTGTGCCACGGAACACAGTTTAAGAAACACTGGCATACACCTTGCTCTGTAAAGAGCAGTGGTACCATTTTTCGATATGGTTCAATTTCCGTTAATTCCCACCCTACCTTCTCTGTCAAACCACCCTCAACTGACACCTCAGCTATGGGGGAGCATTACAAAATGCTCTTGTTGGGCACAGAAATGCACACATGGGCTGCTACGGTGGTACAGGAGAGATCATCTAAAATGAAGGAACTTGCAGTCAGAGGAGCTAGATACCATCAATGAATAAAGTCCTGGCTATTCATAAGTATAGCTGGTGCTGTAATAGTGTTTATTTCATAAAGTCAGGACGAAGAATTTCAACAGAAAAGTGCTCTTAAATGATTCTGAATTATCATTCACAACTTATTAGGTACTGCAAAAGCCACAACTCTGCAACTAAGGAAAAAAGTTGTTCAAAAACCACCCTGGTTTAGAAGGGAAGTAAAAGAAGCTATATACAATTTTAAGAAAATGTACAAAAAAAGGGGGGGAGTTGTTGGTGACATATCTCAGAAGTTAGGTATTCTGAAAAACTGGTAAGGGAGGTTAAGGGACACAAAGAGAAATGTATGGCCAGCAGAACTAAGGACAATAAGAAAAAGGGTTTTTTTAAATACAGTAAGAATAAACAGAATCCTGACAATGTCATTGGTCCATTACTAGATGGAAATGATAGGATTATAAATATTAATGCAGAAAAGGCAGAGTTGGTTGATAAATATTAACGGGGAATCCTCCTGCAGCTGGTCTGTTTCCAGTAGCATCCCACAGGGATCAGTAGTTGGCCTTATGCTATTAACATATTTACCAATTACACTGTTCTACTTAAAGAATTGCATGGGATCTTTTTCAGGGGGATAAGGCAAAACACCACATTTATTGGTAATGTATCAATATTGTATTACATGCATATAATATACCATACTCATGTGCACGTGTGCGCACACACACACACTCACTCGTGTTGTTTAGTTACCAACTTGTTGGCCCTCTTAATTCATTGGCCAGATGAGTAAGATGGGAAGGGGAAGGAACAGGGATTCTGTCAATCCGGACTGATGCTCTAATGTTGACAAGACGAGACCCAATTCTATAGCTTTGCGTGAATCTTTTTATATGTTTTAGTCCATGAAGCCAGTCCTGTCCCACTGCCCCAGGCCACTGTATGACCATGAGTACTTTGATCTTCTTTTCATGGTGGAGTTTTTATTTTTCTCTTTCTTGGGTGGGTTCTTTTGCCTGGCTTACTTGCATTGTTCTTCAGCCATTAAGGTAGTGCTGGCATCTGGTCTCCAGAAAGCCTGGCTTGAGGAACTGATTCCTTTTACACCCACATTCACACTTTCACATAGACATACAGCTAACTTTAAACAGAATTAAGGCAGGTACAAAGTTTAAAATGGAGTTTCAGTTACAATATATAAAAAAGTTCCCCCAAAAAGTTACAACAGATTCACCAACAAATTAATCCATCTAACAAATTAATCCAAATTCCACTCATAAAAATAGGGTTGCAATTCATGAGATTACATAAATGATGTCATATTGGTAGATAGAATTTATTAAAAGTGTGATTTCATGCTGCAGCCCTACAACATGAAAGAAAACATAAAATCATTACTGCTAAAATTTTCAGGTGACACACAAATTGGGAGAGAGGTAAATAATAAAGAACACAGGACTGATTCAGAGTGATCTACATCACTTGGCAAACTGGGTAAAAGCAAATAATGTGTGTTTTATTGCAGCTAAATGTAATGTATACATCAGGGAACAAAGAATATAGGCCATACTGATAGGAAGGGGAATTATATCCCAGGAAGTAGTGACTCTGGGAAAAAATTGTTTATGTTGGGGGAAGCGAAAATAGCCAGCTGAACATGAGCTAGAGCTAGGTCTAGAACTCCAGGTTACCAAATGAAATTAATAGGTAGCAGGTTTAAAACAAACAAAAGGAAGTTTTCTTCACACAGTGCACAGTCGACCTGTGTAACTCCTTGCCAGAGGATGTTGAGGAGACCAGGACTTTAACAGGGTTCAAGAAAGAACTAGATAAATTCATGGAGTTTAGGTCCATCCATGGTTATTAGCCATGATGGATAGGAATGGTGTCCCTAGCCTCTATCAGAATGGGTGATGGGAGAGGGATTGCTTGAAGATTCCCTGTTGTGTTCCCTCCCTCTGGGGCATCTGGCAGAAGACAGGACACTGGGCTAGATGGACCTTTGGTCTGACCCAGTACGGCCATTCTTATGAGCTCCCAGTATAGTGTTGTGGCCAAAACTAATGCTATCCTGGGATGCATAAATATGGGAATTGTGGGAAGAGCATAAATAGGGGAATCATGGGAAGAAATAGGGAGTTTATTTTACCTCTGTAGTTGACACTGTTGCGACTACAGCTGGAGTGCTATGTCCAGTTTTGGTACCTGCAGTTCAAGAACGAAGTTGATAAGTTGAAGAAGGTTCAGAGAAGATTCATAAGAATGATCTATTAGAAAACATGTCCTATATTGATAGACTCAAGAAGCTCAATCTAACAAAGGTAGCAGAACCAAAATGGCTTAAAATGTTAGACCATAGCACATAGAATAAAACAACTTTTTTTTCTTAATGGAATTTTATATGCGTTTTGTCATTTTATGGTCGGGGCTTGACTTACAGTTGTTGTTTGTCTATAGAAAACACAGAATACAGACTTTATGATTTGTACAGTGCCTCAGAAATTCTAATACCTGCTGTATTATCCCTCTTTCACTAGAGGGATATACAGTATAAAATGGTTTTAGTTTGAGCTTCAGAGTAATTCCACACAGAAGCAGCATTAATGAAAAGTCAACCATCTTTATCACTCATTGTTAATCCTTTCCTCTTCAGTTCTCAACTTCCTGCCAAGCTATTTTAGTATCCCAGATATATGTTATTCTGTATAATAATACTTGCATGCCGTCATACTGTATATTTCGAATAACTGGATCCTTATACCTAACTCCTGAAAGAGCATTTAATATACTACAGAGAGACTCACAATGCCATTGGAGTTCTGCCAGAAGGATTTAATGAATAACAGGCCCTGTCTCCCTCTGTATTTGACTTTGGGGCACATCTGCATTTTTATGTAATTATTTGAACACGGACAGCTGAGTATGTTAGCAGCACTGTATTAATCAGCAAGAAATCCCAAATATGTCAGTGTGCTGGCATCTAGGTAGGCAGTAGAGAATGGCCTACTGATCAGGGATTTCAAAAGAAGAAAGAAAGAATCCCTTCTTTTTAGCTGTCGCTGCAAACTGCACAAGTGCAGTTTGGACTGTCAACTTCACAGTCTTCCAAACTACAGAGTGAGCTTAACTTGATTCAATTCATCCTGAAATTATTTTGTTGCCTTTAAAGTTTCTGCATTCACTGGATTTTCAGATAGGCCCATCTCCTTCACCATAACCTCAGTGTCGTTTATTAGGTGAGGAAGGCTGCAGAAAATATCTGAATCAAATTGTAACAGATGTGAGGCAAAAATTATACGTGGCATCCAGATTCTCAACTTATTGCTTGTAAGAGCTTGAATGTAAACTTGAGCTATGTGCGCTTAGGCCTTTAGTTGGAGGAGAGACTAGAAAAGCTAAATGAAACACAAGAGAATACAAAGTTACTAAAATACTTTGGCCAAAAGTAAAGGGACAGAGCAACAACCCGGGGCTGATGAGGATCCAGTTTCTAGTCCCTACCTGACTCTTCCCTTAAAATTAATACACTAATTGGTCATACGCATGTGATAATTTTATGAAGTGTGTGGCGGCCTCTGCTGGTAAACTAGAAAAGTTACATTAATATGTGTGTGTTTGCACAGCATTTTATCAACTCTGGATGTGCAAGGAAAGAGTCTCTTATGGCCCTGGCTCAGGGGGTGCCCGTGGCTATAGGCGGACTCGGCCGCTGCCTAAGGCGCTGCCGCCCGGGGTGCCTGATGATGACGTCACGGGGGTGCCTGGGGCGCCCGCTGATGACATCAGTCCATTGACGGCCCTGCAGGCAGGGGCGCTGATTGCGCATTCCACCTGGGGTGCCAGCTGCCGCAGCCAGCCTCGGGCCACTCCTGCCCTAGCTACTGAGTCTTCAGAGGCCAGTCATATCAAGTTCCTTTCACACTTGTTATTTCCTCTCTAATGAATCTGAAGAAGTGGGTTTTAGCCACGGAAGCTCATGATCCTATATATTTTTGTTAGTCTCTAACCCTTAGGGTGCATCTATACAGCACCCTTAGCTTGAAATAAGCTGCACAATTTGCACTATGCAAATTGCGTAGCTTATTTCAGTGATATTTCAGAATAGCTTATTTTGTAATGTGGCGCTGACTACACGGCACCAAATTTCGAAATAACTCACTATTCCGAAATGCCCCTTAACCCTCATTGAATGAGGGTTACTGGGAGGTTGGAATAAGCCACCCATTATTTTGAAATCCATTTAGAAATAATGGGCTGCTTTAATAGAGGCAGAATAGCTATTTTGGGATACTTCCGGTATCCTGAAATAGAGCCGCAGTGTAGACGTACCCTAAGATGCCCCAGGACCACTCTTCGTTTTTAAAGTTACAGCCTAACACAGCTATGTCTCTGAGACTTTCTTCCTTAACCATGACTCCCATTAATATTGATAAAATGCATCCCTTGTATTATGGAAGATCTACAAACTCCTCTCTATATTGGCCTCTCCCACAAATGGGATATAGAGGTGTGGCCACCCTTATTTTTATCTGCTTTACCCAGTATATTAATTTCTGTCCTATGTAGTTTTTGAGATAAGCCTTTAGATAGATTATGACGATAACGTAATAAAAAACAGTTTCACTTGGTTTCCTAAATCATTATTTTATGGTTAGGCATTTGTGTCTTGTCATTATGAATTCATCTTGCATTTTTTGCTTTAGTACCTCTCATAAGAAGTTCATTTGGCATTCAGGTGGATTTTTACACTGCCCATTGTAATTTATTACCAACAAAGCAATAGTTAATGGGTATTTAAAAGAATGTTACTGCTTGTGCTCAAACTCTGTTAACACTTTATTTGCTCCATCATTAATTAATTTGCTATATCTTTATTACAATAGAAATTTGATCATAATTTCACAGTAAGAAAAAGTGGTACTTAAATATTCTGCTTCTATTCCTCTTCTGATTATTCTGAACCTGCATGGAGTAGCAATTTCACTTTTTTTGAAGAGGCAAAGATTGCATGGTAACACTAACCACTCCACAAGCAGTGTGGTTCAATGTGTAGGGCACTGAACAGGAGTCAGGAGATTTGGGGATTTTCCCTGCACTGTCATTTACAGAGCTGGACAAGCTTGGGGTGGAGATGGGGGGGCAGGAGGGGGATGAAAGGGAGAGACAATTCCTGACCTAACAAAATTCTCCATCTCTACCACCCACATTTTAAAAATGGCTACATTTTGAAAATCAAATATTGACCCACCCTGTAGCCTGTGAGAGCTCAGGCAGGCTGTTTCTTCTCCCCGTGCATCAATTTCCACATGTGTAAAAGTGAGGAGTGATACTTTATTTTCCTTTTTAAGTGTTTTGAGATTGATGGATAAAAGTCTGACATAAGGGCTAGTTGCTATTAGGACAATCCACGTGAAAGAGCAGAAAACCATTGATCCAGCCTCCTCTTTTCCTCTGTGGTTCTTTGAAATGTTTGTAAGAAAAACAAAATCTAAGTGCCTTCTTCCTTATTACTATTCTTAATATGCCAGCCTGGCTTCAGACTTGCAACCCACCCACTCACTTGCATGCATGGGCATGCACTGGTGCATGGTCTCTTTCTCTCTGCCTCTCTCACCCTGAATCACATTTCCCTTTAGCAGTGCTTGAGCAGTAGTACCATTGTTAACTCTTATCTGAGGCTTGCTTTCCCCTGCAAGCTTAATTGGTGCATTCAGGCCACTCACTTTGGAGTGGTGATCTTACTGGGCAAACCGCAATAAAGCTCACCAAGCTCTGTGGGACTGGCTGGCTGGCATGGCTCCTGATTTGAAATTCACACATCAATGCAAACAGCAATAGCAATGTGTAGTCTGTGCTTCTTTCCAGCAGGCTTCACTCGATTAGGAAAGTCTCGTTTATGAAGTACCACAGCTGACCAATTACACTGTGGTACACAGCGTCACTTAAGACACAGCACTTGTGTTTGCTTTCTCGACAAACAAATCTAGGTTTATTTAACAAAGAACAGAGATTTGAAAGATAACAAGCAAAAAACATTGGAAACAAAGGGTGGCAGATAAAATAAAGTAATAACATGCATACCGGAGTCTACATCTCACTATCAAGATATTGTCATGTCACGCAGAGCATATGTTCACCCCAAATCCCTACAGTATCACAATCAGGGTTGGCTGTGATTATTCCATTCTTGAGACCAGTCATGTTGTCTTCTTGCCTATTCAGTTGAAGGATGCAGTTTATCTCTGTCTGTACAGATGTAATCCAAAAAATCCATCGTCTGCACTTGCAAACAGGATAGCTTTAAAAACACTTGATTAACACTTTGCTCAGACTGTGAACCATGCAGTACTTAATCCATATGTAGACAGACCGATTAGATAAACATTCTGCCTCATTTGTTGACTGTCTCAACTCTTAGACGTAAAGCATAATTTTCAGCATAGATACTGATCTCCTTTCATATTACCTATGCCTCTATTTTCCAGTGATAGTGAAGACCAGTGTGGAACAGGCTTTCAACAGATATTTTATGTGACATCTTTGGTGAACTAGCCTGTGGATGCCATACCCAGGGATCCCTAGATGTCTTATGCTCCCCTGTGCCCTCTGTAAGTTGTCTCCAAAGAGTCCTTGGTAGGTGCCCCATACAAACGTTTGCACTGGTGAGGGAGAAATGCAGAGAGCCTGTAACTCCATCTCTACTGACATGCCTTGAGGCTTGGCTATGCCAACACATTGGAGGATAAGTTGTCTCCGCTTATACCTTCCCCAGAGCAGCATAGAGACTGAGAGTCCTAATCTTCCTCCAAAGCTGCGCCAGGGACAGCACAGCAAGGCATGCTCCCTAACTATAGGCAAGACCACTACACTTGATCTTAGCCAAAAGGCCGAGTAAATCATCACCTCCTTTACATATCTCCAATGTACTTATTCCTCCCCCTTGTTCCTCTCCTGATTTCCTGCTCAACAGCATGCAGAAAGCAATGTTCAAAACAATCTGTGACACTGATTTTTACCTTGCTGCAAAAACCGATTATAATGAGGGTGTTCCGATAAGCAGCAGTTTCTCGTCCATAATGCATTTCCAGCAGGACAGCCTTTTTAAGTGACATGGTGCTGTGAATTGACTTAAGAGAAGCTTTCTGGCACAAATGTTGCCATTCAAAAGCTGCATCTTCTTCACTCAGTGCACGTAAGTTTTTATGATCTTGGATAAAATGGTCAATTTGGAGTGCAATGTAATTTAGGTGTCTGAACGCTATTAATCACCTAGAAAATCACAGTGAACATGTGCCTTTCATAGAGAAGCTATTCCTTGGCCCATAGGTCTTTCTCTGAGCTGTGGCACACAACTTGTATAATTTGCTTAACAAAGCAATGTCATTAAAGAAACTCTGTGAGACAATGTGAAAACCAAGATTCAATATATTTACATGTGCCACAATTATTTCCTGTTGAAAGTATAGAGAAATAACCATACTGATTTGTTTGCGTTCTATCATAGTTCTTTAGCCAGGCTCACCAGCATGATATTGAAGTGCCTTTGACACCACTGGGAGCTACCACTGTGCTGTAGGTTGGGAGTAAACATTGACTTATGGCGAATACTGTTTGTATAAACACTGTATAATGTATGTGTTCTAGACAAAGCACAGCATACATGTTTAGGGTATTGTGTGTTGTGTGTGCTCAGAAAATACTTGAAAATGGGACCTCTAGCATGTTGATACTATTCAAAAATAAAAAAGTTGCCAAATAAGATGACAAAATAAGAGATGTTATCAATAAAATTGGGTGTGCTCTTTTACCATTAGACTATTTCTTATTTGCTCAACATCCCTATAAATAGATGTTATATTTCTCTCCACTTTCCTGTGAAGTGTAGGGTTTGTTTGTTTTTTTGACAAATAATTGACTGTTTAGTGGGTAGGTAATCTGAGAACAGCAGCATCCTAAAGAAAAGTAAATTAACAATTACTACTTGGAATGTACTACAGAATACTGCAGATGGTATTCAATTTACCCTTCTTCATGCATACAATAACATTGTGTCTTAGAACGCTTACATTCTATCAGGCAAAAGCATTCATTCAGATGTCACATGCCTCATTTGTGGGTGCAAAAACCATTCAAGATGAGGTTTGTAGATGTGTTGTTTACAGCTGAAATGCCAAAAAGAGACACTGAATTGTTAAAACACCTAATAATTATCTAATTTAAAACTAAATATCTATATACACTGTCTCCACCCAATTTTTCTGTCATCTTCAAAAGCACAATACCTTCAAAAGCACAAAAGCTTTTAAACCTTTCTGTTGCCTACATAATCTATTGTCTGTTCACAACATGGGCCACAGAGGAGCAGTGAGGTGGCAAGTGCTGGCACTTCACCACTAGGTGGCAGCAATGGGTTTCCAGCCAAGCAGTGCAGTTCTAGTTGCTTGGTTGGGAGAAGCTATGAAGACATACACGTTGATTTTTGTTTTGATTCTTGACTAAAGTGCTTGACTTATTTCAAAACCAAATGTCTTCAGTCTGTCATCAGTTCATGTCTTAGTGCTGGATTCCAGCCTATAAGATGACCTAACGTTTTAAGAGCTGTACTGAGTATTACAGTAGCTGACTTTCTGAAGTGTAGTATACAAGGAAGGGGCAAGAATTGTATATGTATAAACTAATGCATGTTAGAGATCACAACCAGTGCGTCATAGATGGGGGGGAGAATAGCCAGGATTTCATTCTTGGGGTATACATCCTGTTTAGCTTGGTCTGTGACTCTGCTGTTAACATAACAGATGCATTTGTGACAAGTTTTCCGGACTAAAAAGCTTGCAATCAGATTGTGTGGTGCAATTAGGCTGCATCCAGGGAAAGTCCCTTTTAAAGCTCTCTCATGCATGTCCTGAATTTAAAAGAATCTGGATATTTGTCCTTTTTGCACTTCCTGACTGATCAAACGGCCAGTTTTTAAAGTGTGGGGCATGGAGGAATGTTCAGGGGCCAAGAGGCAACACTCGGGGATATTTCACCTACACGCCTCCATGGGCATCCCAAGGTCTGTCCCCCCCACCCCTCTCTGGAGGCACTGTGCTCAGAGCCCTGTGGGAGCCTGGTTGCTACATCTCTGCTTTGCAGTGCCCCTCCAATCAGGGAGCAATGGATGTCATATGCTAACTCAGAGGTCAGTGCTGATGGGCTACGTCTACACTGCAGGCTTTTTGCACAAGAATGGCCATCTTGCGTAAAAAACTTGCAGAGCATCTACACTGCACATGCATTCTTGCACAAGTAAATTTACAGTAAAGCATCAGAAAAGAGGGCTTTTTGCGCAAGCGTTATTCCTCTCCCCATGAGGAATAAACCCTCTTGTGCAAGAAGGCAGTGTGGACAGGCAACAGGGCTTTCTTGCACAAGAAACCCCTATGGCTAAAATGGGCATCAGAGCTTTCTTACTCAAGAGAGCATCCACACTGCCATGGATGCTCTTGCGCAAAAGCACATGGCAGTGTGGACGCGCTCTTGTGCAAGACCTTTTGCACAAAACTGTTCTTGCGCAAGAAGTGTGCACGTAGCCATGGTATCCTAATTAAAATTCTTCTTCAGTCTCTGCCTCCTGTAGGTCTGGTTTCCATGGAGACGACAAGGCCAGTGGGTCCATGGAGCAGGACCTAGCAGGCAACCCAGGCGAGTCTCCATTTAGGCCTTGTAGCCTCAACCCCCGAACGGTGTTTGGAGCACTCACCCTTGTTTTATGTCCCCCTAACCTCTTTGTCCTTTAGGGCTGATTCCAGGCACCCTTCCAACTCCTCCTCCCCTGCCACCGCTCCAGCTGGCCTCTTTCCCTCCCCACTCTACATATAGTCACCTGCTTCTGCTACATCTTGGCTTTTCCAAACCCCTTCCACAATTGTTTCCTGGTCCCTCCTGCTATCCAGAACCTCCTTCCTGCCCTGCTGCTATCCCAGCCTCCAAATGAGCATCTCACCATTAGCTAGATCCTAGTCCAATAGCTTCACCTCCTGGCTTTGAGCCCAAAAGTATGTACACACACTGGAATGATGCATTGCTGCCCAGATTCCAGACTATGCCCCAATCTCTGCCATCTAGGAATGTACCAGGGTGGGAGTGGCAACTCCAGGTGCTTCAGGCCAGTCCCACATGTTCCATTTTCAGTTAAGGGAAATATGGTCACCCTATGTGTAATGCAGATCCAAGATGTGCAACTGACCCCCTCTTAAGAATATTAATGCTCCCTGCATGTGGTTTTTATTTTCTTTCTAGGACCCACTTTTGCTGAACCTTGTGTGACATAGTGTGAGTACCTTGCTGGTTGCTAGGCTTGAGTTGGAGTGACAGCAGGGCAGGGGATGAGTCATTATGCAAGGGGGCTAAGAACCTGTCTGACCAGTTATCTCCCAGGGAGCAGAACAATGGGAAGAAGGGGAGTGGAGCCCTGGTTGGGGGCAGGGATGGAAGTGAGTTAGTTAGGTTTCTGGCTGGTTTCATGGAGGAAGCAGCCTAGGCAATGGGTTGGGATTTAGGGGCCCAGGCTCCCCCATCTCAAGGGGGGGCTGAGGCATCCTAGGACTGTCCTGTAACCAGACTACATCTGTGCTGTGCTGTATCCTAGAGAAGCAATAAACTCCCTCTATTCTACTGGCTGGTGGAGTCTGTCCGTGCCATTACGGGGGTGCAGGAGACGGGAAAACCCCAATGCGCCTTCACACCTTGCTAGTTATTTGGCAGTGGACCTCATTCAAGAGGAAATCCAGTATTTTTTCCTTCAGCAGTTGATGTATCCTGCTGTGGACTGAGGTGGGAATGGGGAACAAAGTGTGATATTGGGACTGAGGACAGCTGGAATTGCACAAGAAATATGCATTGCCTGGTGCTGTGACAATTCCCAGGTACAATCACTTTCCAGATACAGAAATCAAAGAATAGCACCAGCTTGAGAGCTGCTAACTTCTTGCTCCCCCAGATGGATGGACTTGTTAGCAGCAGCTGACACAAATACACCTGACCTCAGTTTAGTGAAGCTTTCTATGGTGTATTTAAAAGGTAAGTTATTGCTTTTGTAATTTTGTAGGTAATTTTGTAGGTAATAAGTTAGTTAGTTATAATGAATGTATGTTATAGCATAAGGTTTGGATTAAACTTAAACACAGGATGTAGGCCTCAGACAGGACAGACCGCTTTGTAAACTTAGGGTTCGTCTACACTTGAACCCAGTATGAATTAGGGATGCAAATGTAGGCAACCGAAATTGCTAATGAAGCAGGGATTTAAATATCCCATGCTTCATTAGCATGATCTCGATGGCGCATTACTCCACTCAACATCTGTTTTGAAAGTGAAAGTGCTCGCTGGGATGCATTCGTTCGAACCAAACCCCTCAAACATTTTTTGAGGAGTAACATTAGTTTGAACCAAACCCCTGGTTCGAACTAATGCGTCCCGGCGTGCACTTTCACTTTTGAAACAGCTGTTCAGCAGAGTAACACGCCAGTGAGATCATGCTAATGAAGCGTGGGATATTAAAATCCCCACTTCATTAACAATTTCGGCCACCTACATTTGCATCCATAGTTCAAATTAGGGTGCAAGTGTAGATGTACCCTTAGTTCCATCTCTGTTTGATGTTAGCATGTTCTGATGTTGAAGCACATGGATGAAATATTAAACTTAAAAGACAACAAATGGTCTGGTAGCACTTTATAGAATAACAAATCATATAGAGGGTATAATGAGCTTTCGAGGGCACAGCCCACTTCTTCAGGTGATGTTAATATTAGGTAAGGCCTTGTACTAGATAGAAATAAGTTTAATGTTGAAAGACTTTGTAACTTTGTTAAAGAGACTAGAAGTACCCTTTGTTGTGTGCTGCAATTGTGTAAATGTATTGTTTGTGTGAATGAGAGAAGTTTTTTAGGAGAGATAAGTGTGAAGGCCACTGCCTGCCCAAATGGTCAGAGGAGGGACTGGAGACTGAGAAACACCAAATAATTATTAACTAAGCTAAAGCACACTGAAGACGCAAACTGGACTGAGGCAGATTGACAAACCCTGAAGTTAGTGGCAAGCACCTCTTGATAAGGAACCGATAACAAGTTTCAGCAGAATACAACACCCAGGAGGGGTTGTCAGCATGCTGATATCAGATGACTGTGAGAACAACCTCCAGATAAACACGTCTCAAAAACTGATTGTGATGCTGAATGGCTGATTAAGGCCTGACAAGGCAAAATTCATAGACTCACATGGAAGGAAAATCCTACAAAGAAGGGGACATCTTGTATGGTTCTTCAGGTTCTGTCCTGCTATGACCGTGGAGCATCAGTCTGGACTGACAAGAACCTGGCTCCTTCTTTGCACTCAACCGATCTGGCCAATAGGTTGGGCCAAGCAACAGATTGGTAACTATTCCATCAGCAGGACGTGTGCATGTAAATGCATATATGCTACTTTGTTATATTATCCATAAATGCAGCCCGTTGCCTTATCCCCCCTGAAAAAGATCCTATGTGCTTCTTTTAAGCATAACACTTTAAGTACCCAGGTCTGTTTTCCCCCCTGTCCTGCTTTTGGGCTAAGGAGCTCTGCAGTGAACTGTACAATCTAGCAGTGGGCAAACAGAAAATAATTGGCCTAGCACAAGGTAGGTAAATTGCCTCTGTGTCTGAGGGAGCAGCTTTATTGATGCTTTGGTTACAGTGTGGTATCATTCTGAGCTCTCAGAAATAAAATAGTATTATGTGGCAACCTTTCAGCAAGATTACTTAATGTTTTTATTGGATTTATCTGTTTATGCTATGGACATAGTCCGCTTCCAACCTGGACTAGCTGGTTTGACTTTGGAAATAGGAAAAAGCTCACACTCAGGCTAGTTATCCACCTTTGCAATGAGGACACAGGCTAAATCACCTATGTGCAGATAAGCCTTCAGTGCCTTCTCACCATTCCCCACAGATATCCAGGACAAGCAAGTATTCTCATAGGTCTCTGAATCCTAGAGAAGCTCAGTTTACTAAGAACACAGGGTGAAGACCCAGCAACACAAGTACCATAACTCCTCACTTAAAGTCATCCCGGTTAATATTATTTCATTATTAGGTTGCTGATCCATTAGAGAACATACTCATTTAAAGTCACATAATGTTTTTATAAGGGTGTTTGGCTCTCCCTGCACATTCCAATCAGAGAGTGGGCAAGGCCCTGCTTCCACTTCCCAGCAGGAGTGCCAGGAGTGGGTGGAACAGAGCAAGCCCCGGACCCTGTTCTCCAACAGGAGTGGCAGTGTGTGTATGTGGAATGGGGCAAGCCTGCATGCTCAACCCCACTCTCCAGCACTCCTTCCAGGTGGAGCAATGCAAGCCCCAGCACCCCAATTCTACTATACCCCTGCCTCAGCCAAGCTTCACACTCATCATTGGAAAATACAGTCTGATAGGAAAAAATGCCCTGGTAATTTTACATTAATTCTTATGGGAGAATTGGATTTGTGTAACATCTTTTCACTTAACATAGCATTTTTCAGAAACATAGCTCCACGGTTAAGTGCAGAGTTACTGCATGGCTTTGCAGTATGGCTATTTGTGCACACACAGGCTCACGTGGGTGGTCCACTGTAGATAAATATATAAAGTGTAACTGGGTGAGAGAGAGAGAGAGAGAGAGAGATCCTGTAGCTCATCCGGGAGGTGAGAGACCCCCAACACCTGTCCGCTTCCTGGCTGTCCAGATCCTATTAATTCTTCATTATTTAATCCATAGTGGAACAGCTACTCTAGGAGAGATTGAAGTAGTATCTCATTAGAATGTCCCATAACTCAGTGATAAGTTTCAGAGCGGTAGCTGTGTTGGTCTGCATCTGCAAAAAATGAGGAGTTCTGTAGCACCTTAGAAACTAACAGATTTATTAAGATATAAGCTTTTGTGGGTAAAACTCACTTCATCAGATGAATTGGAGTGGACATTACAGAGGCAGGGAGATATATATATATATATAAAGTACTTCTATATCAAAAGAAGGACGTTACTTATCAAGTGTAGGGCCAGTGTTAAAAGGGCCAATTCAGTCAGGGTGGACGTGGCTCACTCCCATCAGTTGATGGGGAGGCCTGAATACCAAAAGAGAGGAAATTGCCTTTGTAGTAAGAGAACCAATCTAAATCCTTATTCGGTCCTAGTTTGTTTGTGTTAAATTTGCAAATGAATTGCAGCTCTGGTGTTTCTCTTAGTATTCTGGTTTTGAAGGGTTTTTTTGTAGAAGGATGGCTACTTTTAAATCCATTACTGAATGTCCAGGGAGGTTAAAGTGTTCCCCTACTGATTTATGTCAGTTACCTTTCTTGATGTCTGATTTGTGTCCATTTATCTTTTGGTGCAGAAACTGTCCAGTTTGGCCAATATACAAGGTAGAGAGGCATTGCTAGCACATGATGGCAAATACCACTTTAATGGATGCACAGGTATATGAGTCTCTGATGTTGTGGCTTATGTGGTCAGGTCCTGTGATGGTGTCTCTTGTATAAATGTGTGGAGAGAATTGGCAACGGAGTTTGTTGAAGTGATAGGTTCCTGGGTACGTGCTTCTGTGGTGTGGTATGTGGGTGCATATCTCAATGGTTAGAGCTCTTCCCTGCTACTCCAGAGGGGAGCCAGGTTCAATTTCCCCCTCTCTGCTACACACATCGATCTTCTGGGGTTTGACTTAGCAAGTGGCTAAGGATACGCTAAATTGACCATTAGTGGTGTTCCCACCAACCTTGGTACTCCACCAGGTCTCGAGGAGTAAGAGAAGTTGACAGGACAGCCTATGCTATTCACATAGATGGAGTTGCAAAAGCGACATGTCAGATGCATGTCAGACTAACATGGCTACTCCTCTGATAATAGATGAAGTTGTGTATCTTAGTTCAATTTTCTCCCCCAATGTAGACCTGGCCTTATCTGCCTTATTCTCAGAGGCAGGTGTAGGCTTAGCACTTGTTCCTATTGTCCATATCTCCCACTGGCTAGTTTTGGCAGTTCCCTGCCTAGCATGTTGGTTGTGGTGCATTGTACTATACCATGCACTATATAGGGATTTTTGCAAGGCTCCTTACAGGTTAGGTACTATGATGCTTAGCATTGCAGTGCCTAAGTCCTTGTGTGAATTCCACTCCAAGGCTGTGTCTAGACTGGCAAGTTTTTCCAGAAAATCATCTGCTTTTCCAGAAAAACTTGCCAGCTGTCTACACTGGCCACTTGAATTTCTGGAAAAGCATTGACAATCTCATGTAAAATCATCAGTGCTTTTCTGGAAAAACTATGCTGCTCCCGTTCGGACGCTTTTCTGCAAAAAGTGCTTTTGCGGAAAAGCGTCCTGACAATCTAGACGCGCTTTTCCACAAATGCTTTTAACGGAAAACTTTTCCGTTAAAAGCATTTTCGGAAATTCATGCCAGTGTAGACGTAGCCCAAGTGTTTTTGTCCAAGTGCTTTACAAAAATGGGAAAGCATTACTGTTTCCAGTTTAAAAATGAAGGAACTATATATTTTACATGACTAATTCAGTTATTCAGCTGACCATGACAGAGATGGGAATAAAAGCCCATGTTTCCTGGTGTCTAGGGGTTTACAATAATTTGTATAACCACAGAGTGCATGGTGCTGTACAAAAAGATAGTCCCTACCCTCAATATGCAGATGCTGCCTAGCATATTATAACTATTTCAGTGATATAATACTGTAATAACGTAACTAGAATTTCCTTAATAATTAGAATTTACACTGAGATACCACACAGAATAAATGACACTGCTTCTGATCATATGCAAAATTTATCTCCTAAATGTGCATTACTCACATCATTTGCAAGTCCCAAAGGGGCAATTGAGTTGAGTAGGCTAATTCCTTTGAGTGGGATTATATATCTCATGAGAAACCATGTCACATTACATCCGGTCTTTTAATTTTTTTAAACTGCAATCACATTGTTTCCTGGGTATTGTATATGCTCCATTTTCTCACATCTTACATTTCAGCTCTGGGACAGCAATCACTGGGGAGGATTTCTAATCTCAGGATTTTTATTAAAGCGCAAGAGCAGTGGTATAAACCACATTATAGTTGAAGGAAAGCCATTGATGCTAATATGAGAAGCTATATTCCCAAATGTATGACTAAGTGAATTACAAGTTAATCTATGTGTAAAGGCATTTTAGTGATCTCTGCCTTCTTCCAGTGGTTTCCATTCTCTCTGTAAGCATGAACTGAGCAACATTGCAAATGTGTATTTTCCACTCTTAAATATTTCATATTACTAGCTAACCTCCTACTAGCCCAAAGGTGCAGGGATTTTTAATTCTTAAATTGCTTAGGTTTAAGAAACAGATAGTTCAACAGATATAGTCTCCTGAAAGTGATTGTGGCTGGCAACTTTGCATAGATCACACCTCCCAGTTTGGAAACAGAATTCTCCATGCGGTCTCCATGTTTAGCGGCTTCTGCCAAGGTGTGAATCAGGGGAGTTCTCAGGAATAATGCCAGAATATTAGCAGATTAAAAATAGCACTGTATGCAGCAATAAGGATTTAACATTCTCACTGGTTTGCTGAGCATTTCCAAAGAGTGGCAGAAATTGTGGGTCAAAACATCACCCTCTTGCTGATTCCTATGCTTGTTTTGTGAGTCATGCATAGCTTTCAGTTGTTCCAGAAATTGCTCAAGCATGTAATACACAGAGTTGTAGTGAGATGCAACCTTCTGTACCAGGCGATGCAAATGATGTTCTAGCCATGACAGTACACCTGAAACTGACACTGATTTTCTGCACAATGTTTCTGTTATCATGAAAAGTCAAGGTTGTAGGAGAAAGGTGCCTCCATATTTTTTTTCTTTGGTTTATTTTGGTCCTTCTGTCTGCCCCTGTGAAGAGCTCTGCTCTGGGTTCAGTTGTTTCTGAAGCACATTTTCCTCCACAACAATAATAAAGAACCCAGTAGCAGCAGAAACCAGAAATACCCTGCAGAATAAGCCACCTCGCCAGTGACTATGCAAATATTACTGCTATTGCATGGAATCTGAAGGATGTTGGAATAACTTAAACCAGGCTGGGAGAATGTGTTCAAAGTAGTGTCCCAAACACTTTCCACTCCTTTCTTTCATTCTCTGTGTATAGTGTGTGTGAAATATATTCAGGGGAGCTGACAGATTTGCTGGGCTGGTGGGCAAGATGTGGGAGGGAGCAGTTCAACACCCCCAGAAAGGGTGGGGCCATATTCGACTCCCCCAACCAGCCCTCAGGACTACCTGGAGCATGCTATTCCGTGTTCCAGCAGTGATTTAAAGGCCTGGGCCTCCCAACTGCTGCTAGAGAGAGACTCTTTTGAATTGCCGGACCCTGGAACAGTTGTTTCCTTTGCCCCTTCCATCAGTGGGATGGAATATATCTAATATATAAAGGAGAATGTTTGTATGTTTGTGCTCTAATAACTTGGACTCTATAAGAGCTACCGCAACCAAACTTTCCATGGGATAACCTTTCTTCCAGGAGAAGGTTTTAAGGTACTGTGGGAGGGAAGAGATGAGAGACTGATGCCTCTCCCCGGGCCTGCATGGAGCTTGGCAGTGTGGGGAATCGTAGAGCAGGAAAAGACTTCAGAAGGTCATCAAGTCCAGCCCCCTGCTCTAGGCAAGACCAATCCCAACTAAATCAACCCAGCCAGGGCTTTGTCAGGCCGAGACTTAAATACCACTAGAGATGGAGACTCCACTGCTTCCCTAGGTAACCCATTCCAGTGCTTCACCACTCTCCTAGTGAAATAGTTTTTCCCAATATCCAACATGGACCTCTTCCACCGCAACTTGAGACCATTGCTCCTTGTTCTGCCATCTGTCACTACTGTGAACAGCCTCTCTCCATTCTCTTTGGAACCTCCCTTCAGGAAGTTGAAGGCTGCTATCAAATCCCCCCTCACTTTGTTTCTGCAGACTAAACAGACCCAACTCCCTCAGGGTATGTCTACACTACCCCGCTAGTTCGAACTAGCGGGGTAATGTATGCATACCGCACTTGCTAATGAAGCCCGGGATTTGAATTTCCCGGGCTTCATTAGCATAAGCGGGGAGCCGCCATTTTTAAATCCCCGCTGCTTCGAACCCCGTGTAGCGCGGCTACACGGGGCTCGAACTAGGTAGTTCGGACTAGGGTCCTATTCCGAACTACCGTTACTCCTCGTGAAACGAGGTGTACCGGTAGTTCGGAATAGGCACCCTAGTCCGAACTACCTAGTTCGAGCCCCGTGTAGCCGCGCTACACGGGGTTCGAAGCAGCGGGGATTTAAAAATGGCGGCTCCCCGCTTATGCTAATGAAGCCCGGGAAATTCAAATCCCGGGCTTCATTAGCAAGTGCGGTATGCATACATTACCCTCCTAGTTCGAACTAGGAGGGTAGTGTAGACATACCCTCTGCCTCTCCTCTTAGGTCATATGCTCCAGCCCCCTAATCATTTTGGTTGCCCTCCGCTGGACCCTCTTCAGTGCATCCACATCCTTTTTTTGGGGGGGGGAAGGGGCGCAGAACTGGACACAATACTCCAGATGTGGCCTCACCAGAGCCGAATAAAGGAGAATAATGACATCTCTGGATCTGCTGGCAATGCTCCTCCTAATGCAACCTAATATGCCATTAGCCTTCTTTGCTACAAGGGCACACTGTTGGCTCATATCCAGCTTCTCATCCACTGTAACCCCCAGGTCCTTTTCTGCAGGACTACTGCTTAGCTGATTGGGCCCCAGCCTGTAACAATGATTGGGACTCTTCTGTCCCAAGTGCAGGACTCTGTACTTGTCCTTGTTGAACTTCATAAGATTTCTTGTGGCCCAATCCTCCAATTTGTCTAAGTCACACTGGACCCTATCTCTGCCCTCAAGCATATCTACCTCTCCCCCTAGCTTAGTGTCATCTGCAAACTTGCTGAGGGTGCAATCCATCCCCTCATCCAGGTCATTAATAAAGATATTGAACAAATCTGGTCCTAGAACCGAACGTTGGGGCACTCCGCTAGAAACCGACCGCCATCCTGACATTGAGCCGTTGATCACTACCCACTGGGCCCGGCCTTCTAGCCAGCTTTCTATCCATCTTACCTTCCATTTATCCAATCCACATTCCCTTAACTTGCTGGCAAGAATATTGTGGGAGACTGTATCAAAAGCCTTGCTAAAGTCAAGATATATCACATCCACTGACTTTCCCATGTCGACAGAGCCAGTTACCTCATCATAGAAGCTAACCAGATTGGTCAGGCACAACTTGCCCTTTGTGAATCCATGCTGACTATTCCTAATCACTTTCCTCTCTTCCAAGTGCCTTAAAATGGATTCCTTAAGGATCTCTTCCATGATTTTTCCAGGAACCTCGGTCGGCCTATAGTTCCCTGGATCGTCCTTCTTTCCTTTTTTGAAGATGGGCACTACATTTCCCTTTTCCAATCATCTGGGATCTCTCCCGATCTCTGTGTCTTTCCAAAGATAATGGCCAAAGGCTGCTCAATGACATTTGCCAACTCCCTCAGTACCCTCAGATGCATTAAGTCCAGACCCAGGGATTTGTGTACGTTTAGCTTTTCTAAATAGTTCCTAACCTGTTCTTTATCCACCAAGGGCTGTCCATCTTCATCTCATCTTGCTTCACTTAGTGCATTAGTCCGGGAGCCGACCTTGTCCGTGAATACAGAGGCAAAGAAAGCATTGAGTACTTCAGCTTTCCCCATATCATCTGTCACTAGGTTATCTCCTTCATCCAGTAGGGGCCCCAAACCCTCTCTGATCACCTTCTTCTTGTTTACATGCCTGTAGAAACCTCTCTTGTTATCCTTCAAATCCTTTGGCAGTCGCAATTCCACTTGAGCTTTCGCCTTCCTGATAACCCCCGAGCATTCTCGAGCTATACATTTAAACCCCTCCCTGGTCATTCGTCCAAGTTTCCACTTTTTGTAAGCTTCCTTTTTGTGCTTAAGTTCACCAAGGATTTCCCCTGTAAGCCAATCCGGTCTCCTATCATGTTTGCCTCTCTTGCTACGCATCGGGATTGTTTCTTTCTGTGCCTTCAATAAGGCTTCTTTAAAATACTGCCAGCTGTCCTGGACTCCTTGCCCCTTCATGTTAACATCCCAGGGGATTCTTCCCATCAGGTCTCTGAGGGAGTCAAAATCTACTTTTCTGACGTCCAAGGTGTGTATTTTACCACTCGCTTTTCTTCCTTTGGTCAGGATCCTGAAATCTACCATCTCATGATCACTGCTTCCCAGGTTGTCACCTACCTCTACTTCCCCTATTAGTTCCTCCCTGTTTGTGAGCAGAAGGTCAAGCTGTGCATGGCCCCGGTCAGATCCTTCAGCACTTGTACCAAGAAGGTATCCCCAACATTCTCCAAAAACTTCCTGGATTGCCTGCGTACTGCCGTATTGGTTTCCTAACAGATGTCAGGGTGATTAAAGTCCCTCACAAGAACCAGGGCCTGCAATCTGGAAGCTTCTCTCAGTTGACCAAAGAAAGCCTCATCTACCTCATCCACCTGATTCAGTGGCCTGTAGTGGACACCAATCACAACATCACTGCTGTTCTTTGCATCTCTAAACTTAACCAATAGACTCAACAGGTTTTTCTCCCTCTATATACTGGAGTTCAGAGCAATCATAGTGCTCTCTTACGTATAGTGCAACTCCTCCTCCTTTTCTCCCCCTGCCTGTTCTTGAACAGTCTATACCCTTTCATGACAGCGCTCCAGTCATGCGAGTCATCCCACTAAGTCTCTGTTATCTCAATTAAATCACATTTCTTGGACTGGGCCAGGGCCTCCAGTTCTTCCTGTTTGTTGCCTATTCTTCTCGCATTAGTGTACAAACACCTCAGATAACCAGTTGATCACCCTATCTTCTCCATTCGAATCAGGAGTCCTCCTTTCTTGCTTGTTCCTCTTTGCATTTCTTCCCGATATCCAATTTTCCCACTCCCTTCAGGGTTTTGGTCACCGTCTCCCAATGAACCTAGTTTAAAGCCCTCCTCACTAGGTTTGCAAGCCTGCCCGTGAAGATGCTCCTTCTTCTCTTGGTTAGGTGGATCCCATCTCTTTCTAACAATCCTTGTGCCCAGAACAGAATCCCATGGTCGAAGAAACCAAAGCCCTCTCTGCAACACCACCTGCGCAACCACACATTTACTTCCTGAATTTGACGATTCCTGGCCAGTCCTTTCCCTTCAACAGGTAGGATGGATGAGAACACCACTTGCGCTCTGAATTCTTGGATCCTTCTTCCCAGGGCTACATAGAGGGAGAGAGCTACCCGCTAAAAGTCATTCTTGGCCATATCGTTAGTTCCCACGTGGAGAAGCAGGAAGGGGTAGCGATCCAAAGGTTTGATCAGTTTGGTAAGCCTCTCACTCACATCCTGAATTCAAGCTCCCAGTAAGCAGCACACCTCTCGAGATTCCAGGTCTGGACAGTCCCCGACCACCACCACCCGTCGTTTTCTTTTGGGTGGCCGTGGAACCCCCATCCCTAGGACTACGCATCCCATGCCTTCTAGTAGATGGTGTTCCCTTGCGGTTTCTTCCTTGTGAGGTTCCTTCCAAAGCATGCACCACTGTAGAGCCTGTGGAGAGAGCCTGAAAGCGATTACTTACCTCTATAGCATTGAGGGATTCCTGTGCTGGCCTTTTTCCCCATATAGAAGTTACATGTTGCCAGTTCTCTTCCTGGTCCCATAGTGCCCTCTCCTGCCGTGCTTGCAAAATTAAACTCTGCCTTCTATCAAGGAAGTCTTCATCCTCTCTAATCAAGCGTAGGGTCAACACTTGGGCCTCCAGTCCTCTAATTTTTTCTTCCAAAATGGCGACCAGCTTGCAGATGACTTTGTGCAGATGAAATCCGTTCTTTCTTCTGGGAGGAAAACAAACATGGCACATGCTGTGCAGGTAACAAGAGCAGACCTATCACCATCCATCCCTGCTGTCCTGGAGAAAGGATTTAAAGGAAAGGCAAGAGAACCTCATGCCCTTCCCTCTCCTCTTCCCAACTCCCTCTCTAAACTCGCTGTTAGCACTCACCTGTTCGCAAGCTCCTTGGTCGCTTTCTCACTACTTTATAAAGCCCTGGATTGCCTGAAAGTCCCTTCCACTACCAAGGCTCAGCCAATCATCAGAGGCTTCTAGAATTCAAACTTTAATTAGAAGCCAAAAGTTTCCACCTGCCACTCACAGCACACACTCCATGAAGGAGAGGAGGAGGGGAAAAGGGAAATGAAGGGGAAAAAAAGCGGCTTCCCCGCCTTTGCTGGATTCATATGGAGGCCCCTCTTCAATACTGCGATTGGCTTGGGGCCCAGCAGCCAATCAATGGGCGGGTGGGTTGCTGTGGGGCTCACTCTAGGCAGAGGGAGTGGGGCTGCTGTTACCTCTCAGCTGCCGCTTTGAAAAAATGTCCGGAAGGAGGTGCATCAGGGACCCCTAGGTGAGAGTAGGGGGATGGGAGGAGGGAATGAATGGAGAGGGGCTGGTCTGGGGGGAGGGGCTGGACCATTGGGAGTGAGTGGGGAGTAGGGCAGGATTGGGGGGGGGGGGGGTTGGATCATTGGGGGCAGGCTGGTCCAGAGGGAGTGGACCATTGGGAGTGAGTGTGGGGAGGGCAGGATTGTAGGGAGATGAAGGAAGTGGGGCTGGACAATCCAGCAGGGAGTGAGTGAGACATGAAGCCCGTGGCAGGGGCGAGGGTGTCTCCTTTAAGGGGCACTGGCCCAAGAGGCAGCACTGGATGATTCTGGGTGGGTGGGAAATTAATGCAAGGCCTGGGGGATCCCTCAAATCTGGGCACTGGTCCTGAGTTTGATACTGGATGATCCTGGGGGGGGTGAGAGATGCAGTCCATGGGAGGGGAGCTGGTCAAGGGGGTGGTGCTGGAGGAGGGACTATAGAGGTGCCAGCAGGCTCAGGTAGCTGACTCATAGTATCATCAAAAAAGATGGGAGAAGAGTTTAAGGTGTCACCTTGAAATCTCTCAGATTCAGTAGGGCCAGCCCCATTGATTGAGGCATCCTTATACTCAGCTCTTGGATGAGAATTTGCAGACCCAGCATGCCTATCCCCTACTTCCCTACAAAAAAAAAAAATTCGCTTCTGCAAGGATAATTAGCAAAAATACCATCTGATAGTAAGCAAAACATTGCACTATTGAAGAGGGGCCTCCATATGCTTCCAGCAATGGTGGGGAAACAAGCCATGGTGATTTGGGGGCTCTCCCTTCCACTGTGCTTTTAATGGCTCCAAGACTCATGACATGGGAAGAAAACAGAGACATAGTTTCTATTCTAACTTTTGTATCTAAGTTTGCCAATTCAAATAGCTCTGATTCTCAACATTGTAATTCCTCTTTTTTGAATCAGAGAGATTGTTTTATGCAGCAGTAGAAAAGCAGGGGGGTCTGCCATAATGGCCAGATGTCAGGCACTGGCAGCTGTGGTGTGGCTGGAGGCTGTCAGGATCAGCTTCTGTTTTTCTAAATTTTGTTCCTCCCGTTTCCCGGGCAGCACCAGGTAAGTCTAGCTAGTTATTTAAAATGCAGACTACAGTTCTAACAATTCTAGCAAATAATTAAGGGTCCATCCATGTTTCCGGAAAAGAATTGATATTTTCTAGGGTCTAAAAATCAGCACCTTTGGCGGCATGAAACTCATTTACATTTAGGTGACTTTTCTCACAACGTTTTTTGTATTTGATTTTCTTGGTAAAAGCTCCCCAAAAATCAGCATGAAACTCTGCTGAAAGTTCTGAATTTTGCACAAGTTACATAAACCAATCTTAGGGCAACCAAAATGATTAGGCAGCTGGAGCACATGACCAATGAGGAGAGACTGGGGGATTTGGGTTTATTTAGTCTTCAGAAGCAAAGAGTGAGGGGGGATTTGATAGCAGCCTTCAACTTCCTGAAGGGAGGTTCCAAAGAGGATGGAGAAAGGCTGTTCACAGAAGTGACAGATGGCAGAACAAGAAGCAATGGTCTCAAATTACAGTGGGGGAGGTCTAGGTTGGATATTAGGAAAAACTATTTCCCTAGGAGGGCAGTGAAGCACTGGAATGGGTTACCTAGGGAGGTGGTGGAATCTCCATCCGTAGAGGTTTTTAAGTCTCAGCTTGACAAAGCCCTGGCTGAATTGACTTAGTTAGGATTGGTCCTGCCTTGGACAGGGGGTTGGACTTGACCTCCTGAGGTCTCATCCAGCTCTGATTCTATGAATATCTCAAATGACCCATATAAACCCAAAATACAGTCCAAATTCACTGATATAAAAATTTGGTGATACTGGCCCAAGTGTCAAGTTTAGAAGGAAACTATTGCTCAGCTATATTTGGGAACCAATAGTGTTCTTTCCCTCAAATCTTTTTCACCTGAAGGCACTTCCCTTTTCTAGGAGAGACCTATAATGGCCTGAGTTCAGTCAGGTCACTGAGTGGCAAGTAGGTGGATTAGTCATAACTGGGGGTCAAACCAAGCTGGGGAGAAAGTTGGGACTTCATAAAGGAAGGAGAACAAGGTGGCAAGAGGATAGGCGAGGAAGGAGCCCTAGTTGATCTGGGATTTTCCTTTTCTAGGCTAATGGCTGGAAGAGATCTGAATCCCAGGAAGCTGCAAGGAAGACTGGAAGGCCAGTGAAGCCTGGGGGCGGGGCCAGAGGTGAACTGTTCTGAATTAGGAGGAAGCTGGAGGCAGTGAAGCCCCAAGAGGCAGTGATGGTAAATAGCCTAAAGCACATTTGGAATGAAGTGTCAGGGGTTGCAGAGGAAGAGGTACAGCCATTCTCTCAGTACTAGAAAGGGGAGATATCCGGAAGCCACAAGATGGGTGCAATCTCCAGTGTTTGGAGTTGGAGTGTCATACATGGACAGGAACTAAACCTTTGAGTAGAAACCAGGAGAGGTGTTAGTCATTACAATGAGCCCAGAATGGGGTCAGAAAAGGCATGAGGAAAGTCTAATAGTAGGCAGGAATCCAAAAAGGAGGGAGCAAAGCAGACTTTGGCTGATTTGTCCCAGGATCCTGTAGTGGAATCAAGTGGACAGGGTAGGCATGGGTTCCCCTACCAGCCACTGGGAAGTATCCTGACATAGCAGGGATACAGATAACCCCGAGCCTTGAGAGAAGGGTACATGTCCACTGGGCCAAGTGTCAGGGGCAACAGGCTTGACATAAGGTTTGGAATTATTTGTTAGATGTTTGTTGGTTGGACTTTCCATTACTCTGGAAGGAGAGACTATAAATGACCTGTCCAAAGGCCAAAATATGAGAAAAAGAGGACCATTGCAGAGTCAGAGCAGCAGCTGGCATCAGTGCTAGACAGGAAAAGCTGCTTTGCTGTAACCAGCCGTCAGGGAGCACACCAGTAGAGTGTCTTCCATAAGGCCAATATGTGGCATAGCAATCACCATCTTGCTTACCCCTTCTCCTTTTGTCAATTAATCTGTCCACTGATCTTGTACAATTATTCAAGCTTTCCTCTGTCTGCCTTTTTCTGCACTCTTCAGAGATGCTGGTGCTAGTATTCATCATTGCCGCTTCTACCTTTCATGGGTTTGAGTTTCTAAATGATGGCACCCTCATAAGCTGACTCTGTAGCTTATAAGTGTGCGTCTGTAAAGTATCTACAATGTTCTTCCTCCTTCCACATAGCTTTCCCCGCAGTTATTAAATAATCCCCACAAATCAAGTGAGTGAGTGTTTCATTTTGTTCTGAAGGCAGTGGTGTTGACACTTCTTCTGGTGCAATTCAAGAGTGAGATCTGTGTCCACAGGCCAGCAGCTGGCAAAGCTCTGTCCTTGGCCCTTATGGGCTTCACCTTTCTGATTAGCAGTTTCAAGGCTTTGGTGAACTGTAGCTGCCATGGGCAGTTAAGGAGATGGCTTGTTAGATAACCTGGACCAACCTAATCTCATAGAGAGCATTGAGACTTGTGATCCCAATCAACACAGAATGCAGAGCCCACGGGGCTGGTGGCTTGTGTTGCTGAGTAATCCAAGTACCTCTTCAGACTTCAGTAATCAAGCCTAGATATCATGATATTTGAGGGACTGATTCCAAATCAGACCCTGGTAAAAGAAGATGGAGCCTTCTGGCCTGGCCTTACTAAAAGAGTGTATTAATCATTCTTTTCTGGCTGGGGTACAAGATATAACAAGGAGCTAAAGAGGATCCCAAAGCTGCAAATTATCGCAATGAGTGGAATATGGCTGCTCTTTGAAGAGAATATGGATAAGAGGAGTGGTACAGTGATCAGCCTTTTTCAACCAACATAATCTCCATTCTGAACGGAGAAGAGTCACAAATATGTTGCACAACCTTTTTGGCTTTGGAGTGATGTTGCATAATTGGGATTTGTCTATAGAACTAAAATGTGTTGGCCTGTGTTTGAGGTGCCTCAAAACCACCAGTTGCCATTGAAGTCCAACCATTCAGCATCTTTGAAAATCTAGCTAATAAATTTTGAGAAGTCTTCTGGACACAATACCTGGGAGAGCTGTTCTATGGATGAAATTGCAGAGGTTTTCAGCAGTGCCTGTAGGCCAGCAGAAGAATACAGTCCCAAGGGCCTCAAAAAAGAGCCTTTATAAAATGTGAACAACAAACTCAACACAGTGTTGAACCATGTAAAGACCATGCATAGAGCATGTGGTAATATTATAGAGCCTGAACTATTGCTCCAAGAGACCAAAGAGTGTCTTTAGAGTTCCCGGTAGACTTACAGAAGTGCACAGAGTCCCAGAGGACTTCACAAAAGACCATACAGACCTTGACAGATTATTGAATAATGTGAATTTCTGATTCTCTGTGCTGAGAGAAGTTTCCTGAAAATTTTGTAAAACTTTTTTT
Source organism: Pelodiscus sinensis (assembly GCF_049634645.1). Taxonomy (NCBI): domain Eukaryota; kingdom Metazoa; phylum Chordata; order Testudines; family Trionychidae; genus Pelodiscus; species Pelodiscus sinensis. The sequence continues at coordinate 75,448,989 of NC_134712.1, forward strand.
CCTTTTAAAAGAAAAAATCCTAGCAAATTTCATATAGAAACACAAAGAAAATAATTTTGAAAGCAGTACTTACAAATTCCAGTTTCTTCAGTCACACAGTGTGTCGTCATCTGAGAGATTTTATGGGTGCATGTGGAAACTAATTTTTTTTTATAAATTCTTTTATTTTGGGTCTAACTGTAGCTCTTGTTCTCTCTGGGAAGTTGCTATGGATGGCACATATATGCATTTGAAAGTAAGTGCTCTTTTGTCTAAAGGCTTTAATCTCATACATCTGATAATTGCTGTATGTATAAATATCACAACAAGCAATTTTGTAGGTAATTACAAGCAATTTAATTGCAACAACTAATTTGTAGGTTTAGCTAATTGTTTCCCTAGCCACACTATGCTGCAAAAGAAAAATAACAGCAGAGAATAAAAAAAGACAATGTCTTGATTTTTTTTTCATTGTGCTGAGCCTCCACCAGTCCAACTCAGGTCTCTGCAAGTGACCAGAGGTCAGGGCCAGTGACCCAAGTATGGATCCTTGAGGAATTCCTATAGTAAAAGAAAGAAACATCAGTGGTGAACAAGAAATTATGCAGGTATGCAAAAACATCATTAGTGTCTTTTAAGTAAAGTGGTCCCTCCATGTATTATGAAGCTATGAATGAAAATATCCTTATCTGTATCCCTGACTTCATAAAGAGCATAACATGATTTTTAAGGCTACCATATGCCTTTTCTTTTTCTTTCATTTTTTCTTGTTTAAATTGGGAAAGCAGCATATATTAGTACACTTAGATAATCCTGATTGCTTAGTTTCTTTGTGCTGGTGAACAAGATCTCAGATATATATCTCTGCTTTCTAGCCTTTGAGTAGGAATTGGGTCATTGCACAAAATTCATGCTGAGAGTGGTGTCCTGCCATAGTAAGGAAAGAACTGTAATTTTCAGTCGATCTGGTTGAAATAAACTACAACAGTTTCTTTAACGAATGAGCTGGTTTAGTACAAAGCTGGCTGTTCTTTGTGGTGACCTAGGAATGCAAACCCAGTGATCATTTATGGCATTACCCTCAAGAAGCCAGGGTCACTGTTTTAATAAACAGTATTCTTGTGCAGTATCTTATGATACACTAAGGTGGTTGTAAGCATTGCTTCTCAGTACATAGGATCATAGGACTGGAAGGGATCTCAGGAGGCCATCTAGCTCTTCATCGCAGGACTGAGTATTATCAACACCTCCCCTAACAGGTGTTTGTCAAAGCTGCTCAGAAAAAAACCCTCCAATGATGGAGATTCCACAACCCTAAGTAATTTGTTCCAGTGATTAACCACCCTAAAAGTTAGGAAGTTCACTTGCCTGGTATTTGTCTCTTTTCTGTATGGTTGTGTGTGTCCCTGTATGCATAGGGGATGGGGAGCTTCAGCCTCTCTCTACCCCCACAAACCCTTATTTTGTTTTAAGTTATGATAGGAGAACGTTATACTGAATTTGGTGGTACTAGCTCTTACTGTTTAGAAAGAGGGTTTTTTTATGCGTCCCTGTATGAATCAGGGGGGGAAGCTTCTGCCCCCCACCATATAACCAACCCTTTCAATGCTTTAAGTTATGATAAGAGGAAGCTGCATACAAATTTGGTGGTCCTAGCTCTTACTGTTTAGGAGGAGTTCTTGAACAAACGGACAGACAACCCGCTTGCTTGCTCACCGACAAACAATCTCTCTTAAATATATAGTAGACAACAGATGTCTGCATTACTGTTTGTCAAATGCAAATCTATAGATACACGTCTTTACCATAAACTGATACTATATATATTCTTATTAGACTAATGTTTCAATGAAGTTTAAGCTTTTTACTACAAAATTATATTGTCAATTGAAAAATTTAACAACTGAGATTTCCCACTTAATTCCACTCTGGGAAAACATTTAGCTTTGGAAAATAAGTTGATAAATATTCATTCAGATCTTCCCACTGTTATTCTGATTGCTGTACTGTGAAGAAATATACATTTTTAAAATATTTAATAAGAGTTGTGTTTGTTTTGTCTGCAAATTGTACAGTTTATCATCTCCTTAACTATTCATTAATGCTTGAGTTTTGCAAGTGATGTGATGGGGAAACCCATTGTCATATTTTAGCAACTTCAACTTGTTTTAAAGTTTTCTGTTTAGGGTATGTTTGTGTGTGGGCGAGAGGGGGGCGGAAATATTGCTATGATATTTCAGTACCATTTTGTCAAAAGAAATGGGAAATAGAGATTTAATAGTGTAGTCAATTAACCTATAAGCAAAAGTTTATCAGTTAATGCTATGGACTACACCCATTTCCCACTCCCCACCCCCTGCAAGGAAATTTTTTAGCCAGTAGCCTAGCTCAGTCCCAGCTTGCGCTAGATCCAGGACCTACTCCTGCTGCAGCTCTGTATTTAAAGTGTATTAGGAGCCAGGCAGACAGGCAGCCCAGCTCAGTTCCGGCTCATGCCAGGTCCAGGAGCACAGACCCACCCTGGACAAGGGATGCTGCCACCCTGTGCTGCTGCATCTCAATCAAAGGCAGCAGTGAAGGGTGGCAGGCAGCTGGTCTGCGAGGAGAGTGGTTTTTAAACTGGCTCCCCTTGTGGACCAGTTCCCAGCTGGCACCCCACGCTGCATCCTCTGATACAGAGGCAGTACACGGAGTGGCAAGGGATTCCTTGGGAACGGGGCCACTGCATAAAGGATCTGCCGACAAAGGGTTCTTGGGTCGGCAGATCCTCGTCTAGACTGTTGCGCTGTGCTGACAAACAGCTGATCACCACAGCGTGGTGGCCATTTTGATTTAAATGAAGTGGCAATTATTTAAATCACCGCTTCATTTCCCTTTGTCGTCCTGCCTCATCTACATAGCTCTGACAACAGAGCCATGTAGTCTAGACGCACCCTTATTTACTAAAGGGGTAACAACCATCAATAGCATGACTAGAGCTGGTCAAAGCACTTAAGAACTGTTGTTTGTTGAAAAAGTAGATTTGTGAAAATCAAAAGTGGAACATGTCAATTTTTCTCGTTTTTTTTATGGGGAAAAAAATCAGTGTTTCATTATTGTCCTTTAATTTCATTTTATTAAAATGCTTTATTATTTTTATAAAAAATTTAAAATATCCATTTGTGGTCATGGGAACATTTCATTTTGTGGGAAACTTTGAAACTTCATTCATTTATTTTATTCAAAAAGACAGTATTTCACATGGAACAAAAATGTTTGGGACCCAGCCAGCTCTAAGGCTGTGACATAGCAGTAAGATTAACTTGTATAAATGATCACCAGTTACAAAAAATACAAGAAGAAACCTGTGTCCACTATAAATCTAGTCATTTTATAGTGGAGAATTTAAAGTAATATTATCAATGGCAGAATCTTTAGGAAATAGATCCTTGCTAGGGTCTCTATTTAACCTATCCCTGAGAACCTAGAGCTGAATCTTTTTCTGGCTTATTCATTGAATTTAGCTGGGGTTTCATAGACCATAAAAGGGCATAATTTGGCCTATAATCATTATTCCAGAGATATTGAACCACCCCTCATTATTCCATGATGTGCTTGGATGTTCACTATACTGTCTAGAACAAAAGCTGGACCTGATCATGCAATACTTTCTCAATCAGAGCTCCCCCTGAAGCAAGTTAAGGAGTGCTAACATCACATTGACAAGCCCTCTTATGGTGGCATGGTAGTTTCATTGTCAATGGGAGGCTGCAAGGCAGAACCCTTCATCTATGTTCCATCCAGGCCTACAGGAGATGTCTCTGTATGTTCTTTTTGTATGAAGAGATACATGGTATCTACACGGTAAAAAATATTTGTTGCCCAGGAACCTCTGATAATCATCTGAATCAGCCTTGTCCTGGATATGCAACGCATAACTCCTGAAATGGTACTGACTACATCTTCTGTGGTATCTGATGAAATGTGAAGAATCCTCTCTGGGGAAGGCAATAATCCTGTGCAGCCTGGCTTCTTGAAACCTAGACAAGCAGAAAGGTATTTTCAAATCCCAGGCATTCAGCGAATGAGATGTGAAATGAATTTCACATGGATCACATCCCTGGAGGCTTGTCACAATAGATAAGGCAAAGTGGATAGATGCTACATTAGTTCATGTATGCTACTCAGTAGCAGAGCTAATAACTGAATCATAATTTCACTTCAGGACACAGAGCCACTATATAGTGTCCTCCTTTGATCTCTTCACCCATAGCAGCAAATTAGGAAATATATAATAAAACTTTCAAAACATTTCTACTAGAAAAACAGTAGAAACTTATAACATATAAATGTCCCATGATCAGTTAAACCCTGCAGATAAAGGGCCACCACATACTTTAACTGTTCTTCTTATGTACCTGTAATACACATACACACACATACTGATTGTGGTTCACTGTCCCATTCACCTGTTGGTTACATACATAACCCTGTTCTCAATTTATTGTATATAGGACAGCATACAAAAAGATTGAAAGCATTATATAGATGAATCCATAGCCTGACCTCAAGCATCATCATAATTTTTCTAAGTGGTACATTACAAAGGTATCCTGGTGCCAAAGACAAGACTGACAATCCTGTCAATTAGACAGTTGCTGAAATGTGTTGGCATTAGATAGGTTTGTAAAGGCCTGGAGAAGGTAAAAATTCTATAGCTCTCCATGAGTAAAAAAGAATCTTTGGAAATATCCAGTTTTTATAAGGTTAAGCCAGGAGCCTGTGTGTGAAAAGGTGAACAAATAAGACACCTTCCACCCCAACCAGTTGTCTAAGTAATGGAGAAATTACTTTTGACTTATAAAGCACTAAATGGGTTGGGACTGAAGTATTTGAAGGACTGCCTCCTCCCATACAAACCTGCCTGGGGATTGAGGTCAGATGGGGAGGCTCTGCTCCATGTTCCTCCACTTATGGAGATAAGGTTGACATCTATGCGGAGCAGGACCTTCTCGGCCTTTGCCCCTAGGCTATGGAATTCTCTCCCCTGGGACATTCCCCTGGCGCCAACATTGGCACTGTTTCAGTGCCAGGCCAAGGCCACCCTTTTTACCTGTGCTTTTATTGATGTTTGGGAGTGAGGGGGTGTCCCTCCTCTTGAGATGTTTTAGCAGGTTTTACGTTCCCCCCCCTTTGAGGTCCTGTATTTTACTTTATATAAAAATTTATTTATCATGTGTTAAAAATTTTGTGAACCACCTCGAACATTTTAAATAGAGTGGAGGAGTAAAAATATTTTTAAATAAATAAAATAAATGCATCCTGAGAGCTCCTGTATAGCTAGCTATTCTAGTGGATCTCATGGTTGGTAGGGCCAAGAACTTTCTTTCCATGCACCTTTCCAACCAGTGACACCCTTAAGGACCTGTGTTGCCATTGACTTTTCCATGTACCTACATCATGCTCCCTTGTTCCAAGTAATGCTACCAAGAGGAATGTTAACTCTGCTCAGAAGGATCAGAGTGCTAAGGGAGCATAATTAGTGTCAGCAACCAGCTGACTCCAGCATCGTCTTTTTCTGCCTTGGAGGTCCCCCTCTTCCCAGCTCTTGACCCCTGCAAAGCTATCTACATTGTAGTCCTGGGGTAGAACTATGGATGGTAGAGCATCCAATGGTTCTTCTGTTGCTTCCCCAAGTTCTATTGACTCTAGACTCTCTATCATTATATGTGGTTAGCCTCAAGGCTGCAGGAGGGGCCTCTGGATTTTTTAAAAAGGCAAAAAGTATTTTATCCACAACCATCTTAATCCCTTTCATTTTGCCATCCATAAGGAATAGCACACTTTCCTGAAAGACGCACAAGGAAGTTTCTACAATCACAGCTGAATTTGTACTTTCCAGTGGTTTTGATTTTGCATCACAAGGAAAAGTTTGATATGGAGCATATTAGTAGTGATTTAATGTTGTGGAATATTTTATTGCTCAGTAGTGGGTTCAGCAAACAGCCATATTGCTCAGTATTGGGTTCAGCAAAATGAGCCATATTGCTCAGTATTGGGTTCAGCAAAATGAGCCATATTGCTCAGTGTTGGGTTTGGCAAACTGAAGGCTAGTGCCTGTAATGAAACTAGAGCCTCTAATTTAAGCTCTCCAACAAGCAGCTACTGAGGAGATCATTATCTTTGCAGACGCAGCGAGAAGTATTTTACACACCATCATCCCTTTTGGTTGGCTTTTTATGCTGATTGACTAACTAAAGAAGAACCACATGTAAATTTAGCATTTCAATGTACTTTTTATTTAATAAGAATTTTTCAAGTAAAATGACTGATTTTCCTAGAGTCTATGCATCACAGTGTGGATATAAATTACTTTCCAAACCAATTGCACCAGTACAAGCTAATAACATTCTACTCAAACCTCTTATGGAATGTCCCCTAAAAGATTTAAGATGTGGTTTGGGGTCAGAATGTACTGCAGACGGGAAACGTATAAATCATTAAACACAAATCTGAGCAAGAAAACCAATTTTAATCAAAATCCTTCTCTTACCTAAAGTAGGTGAGGTCCAGGATGCTTCAGAAATCAAGTTCCTAGTTCAATTAGTTGCTTCAGCGATTATGATTTGATAGATTTAATAAATAATTCAAAATCATCTGCCCATTTTCTGGAGAATAAAATCAAGATAGTGTAATAGTTACGTCATCTAATAGTCATCTAAGTTATACAGTACTCCTCACCATGGCAAAAGCATCATGACTTGAGAAGCAAACCCAAAATTCTTGTTCTGTAAATCATTACTTTCCCACTAACTACTCATTTCAGAGCTTGTTGAAGTATGCTGTGCTCCATTACTCCTACCATTTACACTGTTAGAACTGGAGCAATTTGGAGCAGCCCTGATTTTACAGTGAAACTGCTCTAAATGGAACTGGGAGCAGTCCCAGGGACTGGGCAATGTAAAACTGCCTTTGCAATCCCTTCTTCCTCAAACTCATAGATTCATAAAGCTTAAAGCCAAAAGGGACCATTGGATCATCTAGTCTATCCTCTTGTGTATCTCAGACCACTACATTTTACCCATTTAACCCTGTATTTAGTCCATTTACTTGTTTGACTAAAAACATAATGGCTACGTCTAGAATAGCATGATTTTCCGCAAATGCTTTTAACGGAAAAGTTTTTCCATTAAAAGCATTTGCGGAAAAGAGCATCTAGATTCGCATGGATGCTTTTCTGCAAAAGCACTTTTTGTGGAAAAGCGTCCATGACAATCTAGACGTGGTTTTGCATAAGAAAGCCCCGATCGCCATTTTCGCGATCGGGGCTTTTTTGCACAAAACAATAATGCATTGTCTACACTGGCCCTCTTGTGCAAAAGCATTTGCGCAAGAGGGTTTTTGCCCGAACGGGAGCAGCATAGCATTTCCGCAAGAACACTGACAATCTTACATGAGATTGTCAGTGTTCTTGCGGAAATTCAAGCGGCCAGTGTAGACAGCTGGCAAGTTTTTCCAGAAAAACTTGCCAGTCTAGATGCAGCCAATGAGTTTGGCTAAAGCATATCTTCCAGAAAAGCACTCTGTCCTGATCTGAAGACAACAATCAACAGAGAACCTACTACTTTCCTGATAATCTGTTTCAATGGTAAATTATCCTCACTGTTAAAATAATCATGCCTTACTTTCAGTTTGTATGTGCCTAACTTCAGTTTCCAGCCTTTGGCTCTAGTTATGCTTCTTCTCTGCTAGAATAAAAATCCCTTTAGTACCCAGCATTTTCTCCCTGAGAACAAGTCCTGCTCTAGGTGCCCTGTGCTTGTATGATGAATGTCTAACCTTAACTTTCAGAGATAGAGAAAAAAAATCTTACTGCATTCAAAGGATTTGATTGCCTGCACATGTACTTGTTTCCTGGTGCAAAAGTTACATTTGAATATTCAGATTTGTGTGTCATGTAAATGCATTCCAATTAATCCACCAATAATAATAAGTTACATTCAAGGGGTTGCTCTGTAAATGGTTCTAACTTAATGTGGACACAAGGAGGCATGCAAGCAAATTCTGAGTGAGAGCAAAAGAGAAGGCCTCTGAAAAGTTTGTGCAGTTCCATATTACTATAACTTTTAAGCTGTAGAGCAGGGGTGACCAACCCACAGCTCGCAAGCCACATGCGGCTCTTCACCCCTGAAAGTGTGGCTCACGAAGCCTCCTCCACGGCTGGCGAAGCAGCCCAATGCGCCCCTACAAATGGCCTCCGGCTCCCTGTGCTCACCAGGTGTAGGGGAGCCATCCGGCACGGCAAAATGGTGTTGGTAAGATGGTGGCAACGGCCGGAGGCCAACCCGTGGTGTTAAAGGGGCAGTGTCCTTTTTTTAAAAAAATTTATTTTTATTTTTGCTCAACAACTCTGGTTGGCATGGAGCTCTTCCTTTATCTATTTATTTTTTCTCTCAACAATTCTGGTGCAGCTCTTCACATGTTTTCTGACGCGTTTCGTCTCTCTTCGTTTAATGGGTTGGCCACCCCTGCTGTAGAGTATGAAGGAGAACATCTGAATGTGTTTTGTGAATGAGATGGTTCACTTAGTCCAAACCAAATATTCAATATGTTTAGGACTCCTTAGGCAGAGTCCACTTGCCCAGGTAGGAACACCTGTCCTCACTCTCACTCTCTTTCAGTTTATAGTGACCCCTCACACAGAGGGCAGGTTAACATAGAGTTCAATTACTCTTTAATCATACAAGCTTAGAACCAAAGTATAGAGACTGAAAACTTTTGAAGAATCTTCCAATAGATTTTTGTAAAACATGGCTTCCACTAGATGTTTACAACTTTAGGGACACAATTTTATGCCTCTTTGACAAGGTTCTTTTGTGTGTAGAAATGGAATGCACACATGTAAGCAAGGTCTGAATGACCCTAGCAATCTAATGATGAGCTGGGGAACAGACTGCAGGAACAGACTGTGTTTGCATAGACATGCCTGCTCTGCTAAGGTGCACAATGTGATGGAGCAGCTTTGCTAAAATGATCACTTTTGGCTGAGGTAGGGTTACAGATTGTATTAGTATTGAGTGCAGGGGTTATGAAATGTTGTTTATGCTTGTCTGATTAAAGGGTAGTTGAACTGTATGTTAACCTGCCCTCTGTGTGAGGGGTCACTATAAACTGAACTTCATTTTCTAAACGGGACAGGGATGCTGTCTGTGAAAGAGAGTGAGAGTGAGGACAGATGTTCCTACCTGGGCAAGTGGGCTCTGCCTAAGAAGTCCTAAACACTATTTGACACTGCACAGTTTAAAAGCAGCTGATTGGATTCATTTGAGAATCTTTGCTCTGTTCAGTGATTGTTAGCATTGAAATAATTGATAAGCGGGTGTTGAGCCTTAGATATACAGTATTGCAGTGAAAAAGACAGCACTGCCTGCCAAGCACTGAGATTCCCCACTACCCACTGAAATCACTGACGGGTTAAGTGGTAGAACCTCCGAAAGTGCTGTTGCAGCAGAGAAAACAGTGGTGGCAACAGGACAGTGGACAGGTGCAGCAGCAGAGAGACGCTGACAACAGCAGCAAAGTGGACAGTAGCAATTGTGAGCCAGTTGCAGCAGCAGCTGCAGCAGCAGAAGTATAGTTTGACATTTCCCCCACCTGACAGAAGGGTTAAACATGAGTTATGCATACATGAATGCAGTCACTTGAATGCAAAAATAGTAACTAAACTGCACATGTCTAAATGGATACCACGTTGATGCATTAATGGACTTGTGAACCAAAGTCAATGCTCATGTGTCTAATATATAAACACTGTATAATTATTGCCTTGCCAGATGGGAAGACCTTGATTTAATTAGCAGAAAGTAACAAGGCATCTCTGTCTCTCCTCTTTTTCGCCCTTCCTCCCTCAGTATCTGAAGTTACTGTAATAACACTTATGGTAACAAAGATTTTCAAATAAATGTTAGTGGCACAGGACATTTTGTCTCATCAACAATGAGTTAGAAAGCTCTGAACTTTAAATCAAGCATGTTGTGGTAGTGTAGAGCATTCGTGCTGCGCAGAATGTCCTGGGGGTTATAAGATCAATTCAGCTTTGCTCAGCCATGTCGGCAACGGCTGTCTTAAGATGCTGACATGGCTCAGCTTGATAGGTTGAAGAAATTTAACTGCTTTGATAAGGTTAAAGGGGGCACCCAACCAAGAATATAAAACAAAAAGAAAACACTGGTTAGAAGCTTGATTGCACACTCAAGCAACCCGTTGTCAACTGACAACATAACCAGCACAAATTGCTTCCTATTCAGAAGAAAACAAACATACATTTAAAAAAAGGAACTAGTCAGTTTCTGCAAGCTTTGCTTCCCTAGCTGACATCATATGGAACCCATAGAATATATTTCATTGCTGCTCTACTCATGAGGTCTGTCAGCACTTGTGTTAAACCCCTGAATATCAGAGTTTCTGTCCCATGTGCAAAACTTCACGTTGGCTTTAAAATTTGCCTTATTGGATAAGATATTGTAACTAGATGTGCCCTCCCATTGGAGTGTTGCTAATTGGACACAAACCCCTTCCCCTCCCATGCATTTTTCTCCCTTCTCTTCTATTTCTAGCTCTGTCAGCTGTGATTTGAACAACATTTCCTGATATGGTGTAGGTACTTCCTGCTCAGAAAGTCCCCAATAATGTTACACGCTTGTTCAAAGCCATGTTGCTTTAATATAATCAATTGCATTCCTATTTATGAATATGTATGAATGCATGAGGAAGTATGAATGAGAAACACCCAATTAAAAGGCAGTTTAGCATGTGTTGCCTTTTATGGCTAAGGAAAACTCCTGCAAAGTGTTTAAATGGATGTAACAAGTGGCTCTCTCTCTGTCGCTCTCTGACAAGATGTAACATCATGCAAAGCCCGGGAATGGATCAGAAGCAATAGATCTTCCATGGATCCGAAGGGGCCCCAGGGAATTCTTGTTGCTTCATGGCCAAGTCTCCCGAGGGGCAGTCTGACCACTTTCAGCCACCTGTGAAATCAAAGCCAACACTATCTGCCTGCAGCCTGCCTCCAAACTACCAGAATGAATGTGATGTGGTGTGTTTGTGAGTACTGCTGTACCCTTACGAATCTATGCTAATAAACAACCCAAGTACTGCTCCAGTTCATCCTGTGTCTGGGTTTATTCCATGGCTGGTTCCAAGGACAGGTAACATATCACCCCATGAGCAAGTTTTTTATTTTAAACTATTTTGTGCGGAAAATAGTTTTTCAGTTAAGTGTTCATTTAAATGATTGCTGATTTCAGCAGGCTGTAGAATTAAATAGGCCTTTAGTTCAAACCCTTAAAAATTGGTTTCTAATGCTTGAGTGTGTGTGTGATTCAAGTCTGACAATTTTTAAAAGATTTTTGGAACTCTTAGTCCATAATATAAATTAGATCTTGGCTATTCGTGTGTGCAATTTAAATGATAGTTATAAATCTTTTTCTCTGAGTTTTATAATACATATATTCTTGCCTTAATTTGAATACTAACCACTCTGACCAACTGATGTTACAGAACACATTTTTTCAATAGATTTTTGTTTAAAAAGAACAAAGTGACACCAACTTGAGCCAAATCCAAACTTTTGAAAAGATTGGTTAAGTCACCCATTCACTGCCCTGCATAAGGCCTATCCCCTTCCTTTGACATGTCAGACTCAATGGAGGGAACTCATCCTGGCCATTGGCCTGCATTGTCTGCTACTGTCTTCATATCTTCTGCACTTGGGCTTTTCGCAGGCTCAGAGACATGCTACAAATTATGAGTATCTCAGGCTCAAGGAATGAGCTATTTGTCAAAACCACCAGAGGTCTTGAAACCTGGGCCCATAGATCTGGCACAATACCAGCTGAAATAAGATGAGTGGGGCTGGAACACATCCTCATTATGTTGGGAATAAAGTGCTGGGAAACAGAGAGTGGCAATTAGACCTTCTGGTGATTAACAATCAATATGAGGATGGGAGAAATAAACCTGGTTCAGAGCTGGATCAAAAATCAGAACTGTTAGTATTTGTAGAAATGAACATGAGCAAACCTGAGGTTCTGATCAGATGAATTTAGGACCAAGAAAAGTTTGGGATAATTAAAGGATGATAGTCTGAATTAATGAGAACAGAATGTGGAAAAGTAGGAAGGAGAAACAGGATCCCCAAATCTCTAAAATGTAGAGATTATCTAAGTTCGCACATCACAAAAAAGTCAAGAATATTTTTTTAACAGTTTAAATATGGCTCCCAGACACTTTTGAATATTTGAAGGGCACAAGAACTAAGATGGGAGAGGAAACATCTCTGGCCACTTCACATAATTAGGAAGATAGGAATGAAACATAACAAAGGAAACTTGAGGCTGGATAGCAAAAGGATTTCCAAACCAGTGAGATCTACTGAACAATTGAATAATGTTTCAGAGTAAAGTGGTAAAAACCTCCACTCTGGTGACTCAGCATGATTGGTGCCAAGGCTTAATAACATCCTATGCAAAACAATAAAGTTGTTAGGTGCAGGGTCTAAGAATCATAGAATCATAGAACTGGAAGAGACCTCAGAAGGTCATCAAGTCCAGCCCCCTGCTCTAGGCAGGACCAATTCCAACTAAATCAACCCGGCCAGGGCTTTGTCAAGCCAAGACTTAAACACCTCTAGGGATGGAGACTCCACTACTTCCCTAGGTAACCCATTCCAGTGCTTCACCACCCTCCTAGTGTAATAGTTTTTCCTAATATCCAACCTGGACCTCTCCCACCACAACTTGAGACCATTGCTCCTTGTTCTTCCATCTGTCACTACTGAGAACAGCCTCTCTCCATCCTCTTTGGAACCTCCCTTCAGGAAGTTGAAGGCTGCTATCAAATCCCCCCTCACTCTTCGCTTCCGCAGACTAAACAGACCCAAGTCCCTCAGCCTCTCCTCATAAGTCATATGCTCCAGCCCCCTAATCATTTTGGTTGCCCTCTGCTGGACCCTCTCCAATGCATCCACATCCTTTTTGTAGTGGGGGCCCCAGAACTGGACACAATACTCCAAATGCGGCCTGACCAAAGCCGAATAAACGGGAATGATGACATCTCTGGATCTGCTGGCAGTGCTCCTCTTAATGCAACCTAATATGCCATTAGCCTTCTTGACTACAAGGGCACACTGTTGACTCATATCTAGCTTCTCATCCACTATAACCCCCAGGTCCTTTTCTGCAGAACTACTACTTAACCGGTTGGTCCCCAGCTTGTAACTATGCTTGGGATTCTTCCGTCCCAAGTGCAGGACTCTACACTTGTCCTTGTTGAACCTCATCAGATTTCTTGTGGCCCAATCCTCCAATTTGTCTAAGTCATTCTGTACCCTATCTCTGCCCTTAAGCGTATCTACCTCTCCCCCCAGCTTAGTGTCATCCGCAAACTTGCTGAGGGTGCAATCCATCCCCTCATCCAGATCATTAATAAAGATATTGAACAAAACCGGTCCTAGAACCGAACCTTGGGCACTCCGCTAGAAACCGACTGCCATCCTGACATCAAGCCATTGATCACTACCCGCTGGGCCCAGCCTTCTAGCCATCTTTCTATCCATCTTAACGTCCATTTATCCAATCCACAATCCCTTAACTTGCTGGCAAGAATATTGTGGGAGACCGTATCAAAAGCCTTGCTAAAGTCAAGGTATATAACATCCACTGACTTCCCCATGTCCACCGAGCCAGTTACCTCATCATAGAAGCTAATCAGATTGGTCAGGCACGACTTGCCCTTTGTGAATCCATGCTGACTATTCCTAATCACTTTCTTCTCATCCAAGTGCCTCAATATGGATTCCTTAAGGATCCCTTCCATGATTTTTCCAGGAACCAAGGTAAGACTGACCGGCCTATAGTTCCCTGGATCATCCTTCTTCCCTTTTCTGAAGATGGGCACTACATTTGCCTTTTTCCAGTCATCCGTGATTTCTCCCGATCTCCACGACTTTTCAAAGATAATAGCCAAAGGCTCCACAATGACATTTGCCAACTCCCTCAGTACCCTCGGATGCACTAAGTCCGGACCCATGGATTTATGTACGTTTAGCTTTTCTAAATAGTTCTAAATAGTTTTTCTAAATAAGGATAGACAAGCCATCCTATTCCTATCAGGCCTCTTCCATTTTACTTCAATTACATAAAAATGCATCCATATTTTGAGACTATAGTCACTGAGTTTGAGCAGCTGATTAAATCCCATAGCTAAAAATATATTCAAGTTAAACTTCTGTTAGCAATTACAGGATTTGCTACACTGAACCAGACCAGTGTTTTGTTCAGATATAGGCCATACCTGCTATACAGTGCCCTGGTATACATCAGTTCTGCACTAACATAGTTGATGAATTTAGGAACAGTTTTTTATAAGTCCGCTCATAAAAGGGACTTTGATCTTATGTTGCTCAAAAAAAAAAATTCACTCATATGAAAGTCAGCTGCTTGAACACAAATCAGAGAAAATGTCCGGCTTGTGTGCTGCACAGACACAGAGGAATACGGTGCCCTGTAGCAATCCGTGCCAAGCATTGACGCTCTCAGTCTTTGTTGTGTGCAGTCACGTTGTACAAAGATACCGCGCACCCACTGTGTCATCCTTTACAGTACATTTCATTTGTGATTGATATTGTAGTATGTGGTGCAATCCTTCCACATGCCTAAGGAAGTGCAAGCGGCGTTAAAAGTAAAGTTGGTGAGTGTAAGAGGCATCAGAGTAGTATTAGTCAGGATGTGAAGTTGGATGTATTACATCATAATATGAAGGGTGAATGCTTTGCCAATATTGCTCACTATCGTGGACCTCTTCTGATGACCATATGCACGATTATTAAGAATCATGAGAGAATTTTGGAGACAGCAGAACTTATGCCAAAGAATGCTTCTGTGAAGCTTATGCAACAAAGAAGTGACAGGATGGAGAAAATGGAACACTTGTCTATATGGCTGCATGATCTGTACGAGCAGAATACACCCATCAGCCAGCCTTCATTCATGAGAAGGCCATGAGCTTGTATAAAGACATTGAAACAGGATAGACTGGTGAACCTGGACCTTTTAATGCCAGCCATGAATGGTTTAACAGGTTCTGGAAAAGATATGGCTTCAAGAATGTGTGAGTGCAGGGAGAGGCTGTGAGTGCAGACAAGAATGCAGTTGAAGCATTTTGTGAAATGCTGAAGACCACCATCGAAGAAGTTGGCTATGACCAGACTTGTATTGGAAACACATGCCGTCTAGGACCTATATTTCTGTGAATGAGAAATCTGCTCCTGGATTTAAGGCCTTGAAAGATTACTTAACTCTGTTGTTGTGGGCAACGCTAGTGGAGACATGAAGCTGAAGCCCTTGCTCATGTATCGTAGTGAAAACCCACATGCTATGAAAAACTATGTGAAATTTCCAGTTCCTGTCATTTGGAAATTCCACAGATAGGCCTGGATGACCAGGCAGATTTTCCATGAATGGTTTGTGGATTATTTTGTCCCAAAAATGAAAAAGTATTGCAAGGAGAATTACATTCAAGATTCTTCTTATCCGGGACAATGCTAGCTCCCATGACCTGGATTCTGAATTCCTCGGTCCTAACATCTAGGGTTGTTTTTATGCCTCCAGGGATAACCTCACTCATGCAGGTGATGGACCAAGGGGTTATCACAAACTTCAAAGCTTATTATTTGCAGAGGACATGCTGCAGACTCATTCAGAAAACTGATAGAGAAGAAAAATCCACAGTCCAGGAATTTTGGAAAAAATTCAACATCTTGGATGCTGTTATGATTGGTGCTGCCTGGTAAGAAGTCTCCAATCAGTTAATGAACAATGCCTGGAAGAACCTGTATCCTGATACTGTGCATGATTTCTTAGGCTTTCCAGAAGCCTTCATATATAAGAAAATCATCGAACTAGCAAAGGAGACTGGCTTTCAGGAAATTGAAGAGGACAATATGAAAGAGTTTTTGGAATCTCATTCTTTGCCTCCCAGTAATGAGGATCTAGAGGAGTTGGTTAAACAGTGCCATGAAGAAGATAGTGTTGAGGATGAGGATGAGGGTAAAGATAAAGATGCAGATGCCGGCCTCACAGTATCTATTCTCTGATGTGTCTTCGATGTATATGAAGAGATGATGGATATTGTTAAGGAATGCAACCATCTCATTGATGATTCTTCAAGAGCAGCAGCAATCATAGCAAGATAGTGTGTCACGTTACAGACAGATTTTAGATGCCAAACTTAAGTGCACCAACCAAACAACACTGGCCACTTTCTTTACTAAAAAATTAAAAAAGAATCCCAAACCATTCATGGATGAGTCTCAAGCAGGACCTGCTGTCAAAAAAACCATGCAGCAGCCATTGAAGAGCCTCTGAAAATCATGACTTTGTTATTGACAGCGACACAGCAGGTGTTGCTGAATCACCAGTCATCGAGGTGGTGGATGATTGTGATGTTGAGATGACAGTTGATGATCCTCTACCTGCTTCCCCCATCCTTATCCTCATCCTCCAGCTAATTCTCCATCAACACCAATATCAGGCCAATCAAGCAAAAATGTCACCTTCTAAAGGTAAGATTACAGTATTAAAAACTATAGTAAGATTACAGTATTAAAATTACCATAAGATGTCATAAAATCATGTTTATGTATTGTTAAAATCAGAAGTGAGGCATTTCCTAAGTTCTAGAACCTAACCTCCCCTTACTCCATTGATTCTTATGGAGTAAAATTTCCCGCCTTGCATCTCTGAGGTGACGTAAAGAATGCATTCTCCCCATTTACATTAATTCTTATGGGGAAAAATTGCCTGCTTTATGTTGTTTCACTATATGTCCACGTTTTTTGGAATGTATCTTCGGCATATAGTGAGGATGGCCTGTAAACTCTAATATGCATAGCCAAGTATCATGCTACTTTTAGTGGACTCCTTTCTCACACCAGCACGTTTATCCAGTCTGTTTTTAAATTTTAAACTTAGCTACAGAGCCAAAATTAGAAGCAATGATGTTTACACCCCAAAATTCAATAGAAATGTAACAGATTTCAATGAATTCTTCTTCATTTAGGAAAGCACACTTGTTAGGAATTATCCTGGTTTTACCTGAGTTCAGTGGAATTCTGGGCATGCAAAAAATGCAGGATTAGTTCCTACATTTAACTTTGGTGGGGAAGAAAGCTGACCTTTTCTGCTGAAAACCCTGGGGAAGGACAGGCAAAGTTATCGCTAGTGCAGAGTAATGCAAATTAGATTTTCTTGGACCAATTTGGGTGACTTTGGCCCAAAATGAATTGACTTTTATTTTCTTGTCACTGGTCCTAGTGTTCTAGTTTTGTATATTACACCCTGTGAACATCTCTCTCAAACGTAACTACTTTCTTCTTTGTCTACTGGTAGCTGGAATAACTGTTTTCTGTGCTCCTTAATGACCAATAGAAAACAGGATGGGCATCTAGAAACAGGTGCTTGGCTAATGTGTTGTATCGCTCATCAGCATTTGGATCCCCATTCTAGCAATCAGAAAGAATATTTATAGTGTGGGGTTAGCCGCATCAGGGTGAATGCTCTACAGAAAAGCTTTCCTGAGATGCCACATCTTATTTGTAGGGTAGTCTTCCGCACAACAGTAGAGTTACAAGATGGGACAGAATGGCATGACCTTGTCTGCTGCTGTTCTTCAACTGTTATACTAGCATTTCCATATAACGCAATGACTTTTCTCACATTACATCTCAATGCCCTGAAGAACTGCCAGTCACTTCACCCAAGAAAATCCTGCTGGGACCTGCACGATGTACCCTGTGTTCTCCTTGCTATCCTCTTTCTTGATAAATAAAAAAGATATGAGGAAAATGTCATTAAAAACTCAGTCTCCCGCTGTTTTTCCTTTAACTGTGTAGGTTAAATGCTTGATATTTCCTGTGTCTGCATTTTGGGATAATTTCATGATGTCAGGTTTATACATGCCCTGTTTAAGTATATTGTCAATTTCTTTCATTATGTGAATACACACAGACCTATTAGGACATTATTTGTTAAACTAATCATATAACTATTGAACACTCAAGCTGAGGTCTTGAATTATTGTGTAATCTAGAGCTTCTAGTGTAATTTGTATAATTCCAGGTAGAATATCCTAGTGGATAGTGCACTGGCCTGGAACTCAGGCCACCTAGTCCTGCTTCTGCTAATGGTCACTAAGCTTTGGCAATTCACTTGACCTCTGAATCTCAAGTTTTCATATCTGTAAAATGGCACTAATGATACTGATCTCTGTTATTGAAACATACTATACAAGAGTGAGGTATTATTACTATAACAATAAAGGATCAAGGAGGGTCAAAATAATCCCAGAAAGTGGAAAAAAATGATGCTGCAATTTATCAGATCACTTAACAAAATCTAGACAAACCATTCTAATGAGTGTTTTGCCTGGAGCAGGCACCTGGAGTCGTGGGGGTTTATAATGCAGATTATGGAAACATAAAATGCAGAACACCGTGAGTTTTAGATTTGAACTCTAAGAAATTTATGATGGAATTCCTGCTCTAGCTTTGTAGAGATTTCATTCTTCTGTTTGTATGATCCTGTTTTGTATGTGTGCATAAAGGACAAATGTTGTGTTTGTGGAGGGGGATGTGTGTTAAATATGTTTTCATGTGTTGAATCCCGGTATATCAGGATTACTTTAAGTAAAGCATATACCCATATTGCCAAAACAGTACAATTGGGCTTGTCATACAGAAGCTAGGTTCCTGCTTGGAGGTGGAGTGAACCCACTGGTTGTAGTATAAACTGCTAGAAAAGAAAAGCAGGGCAAATGTATACTAAGTAGATGAAGGTAAAGTTCTGCCCCCTGAACATCAATGGGAGTTTTGTCACTGACTTTTATGGGACCAAAGTTTCTTGAAAGAGACTCACTACTAATGAGCACCTGAACACTGAGATGGTAGATAGCTATACTTCTAACCCCTTTGAGTGTTTTTCATTTGTTTTGATACTTGCTGTTAACCTGGGGAAATATCAGAGGTGTAGTATTTTGATAAATAATCTACAAATCCGATCCTCCTCTTGATTTGTGCATACATGTGCGCACACAGGTGCACACATTATATTTAATAGAGCTTTCAACTTCAGTCTCTTGTGGATCTGGATGTGTATATCTCATAAGCATCAGATGGTGATTTGGGGGTATATTAAATGTTTTTTGTAGCAAAAAGGTAGAGGGACAGATTTTCTGAACTGTTCATGGTTTTTTAGATTAAATCATGGAATGGTAGGTGTAAGGAGGGACCGCAAAGATCATTCTAGTCTAACTCCCATCAAAAAGATCCATATGCAAACCATTCATATACAAATGGACCAGAGAAGGTCATGGGCTTAATTGTAACTATTAGCAATGAGCACTAAGGATTTAAAAAACACTGAACAGCCAACATTTCCCGTTAGTCAAAGAGCTTTTGTGTGCTCAGCACTTCTGAAAATATGGCCACTTATTTAAAAACATAAATTAAGATTAAAAAAAAAAACCTTTTGATTAGCATAAACAAAATCTATATGCTTCCCAACTTTCTAACCCTATCTGACCAAATCAAGATAAATTGAAATTTCTAGGTCTATCACTCTAGTATCTAACCAACAGTGTGCTCTGAGTAAACAAAATATGTTTAATTTGATACTGTACTTCTCTAAAAATCTTTCTCGAGCTTTAATACTATTTACATTTAAGACATTAAATAGCAGGAGCAGATACTGTCTTTCAGATCTGAAAGATCTGTTTTTTGGATTATATATCATATCAGCAAAGGTTGTGAAAGTACTATTTAGGCAGGTATCTGCCATATATTTACAGACAATGAAAATATTTCTGACTATTGCATGTCAGATGGTATAAGAAGGAAAAAATGTTTAAATGATCAAAACCAGAAAAAGATGAATGGTGACATGACACTGAGAATTCCTGAGGTCTGAACCAATAACAAAGCACACTTCTTAATTCTCCTTAAACAATGTGGCTTTATCTATACTGCATGGTTTTTGCACAAGAAGCTTTTTGCAGAAGAGATCTTGTGCAAAAACTTCTTGTGCTAAAGTGTGTCCACACCTCAAAAGTGCATCGTAAAAGTGATGTGTTTTGTGCAAGAGAGCGTCCACACCGCATGGACACATTTGCACAAGAAAGCTCTGATTGCCATTAACAGAATGGCCATCAGAACACCTGTGCTTTTTCTGATAGGCTCTTTTTGTGCAAGAAACCCCTGTGGGGCGTTCACACCTGCCTTTTTGTGCAAGAGCTATAACGCAAAAAGGTTTTATTCCTCGTGGGGAGAGGAATAACTCTACCCGCAAAAGCCCTTTGTCATGTCAATTTACTGTATTTTTGTGTGTGCCTAAACGTACTTGAAGTGTGGACACTGCCGGTTTTTACTGAAAAACCTGGTCCATAAGAAAAAGTGAAGTTAAAACAACTTTTCTTTCTCACAGTTTTGATCCTCTGCTCATTACTTTGAAGGCTGGGTTGAATAAAAGCTCAAATTGAAAAGGTCACTGTGTGTGAGAGGGTTATGCTAAAAGTAAGGGTGAAAACTGGAAAATCAAACAGAAGCAGATAAAGGAAAACCTGTTAAGTACAACGTAACACGTTCATCTACAAACAAATGAGTAGACCCAGTAGAAAATTCTGAGTGGAGGCTATTGCCCTTAACCCATTTGCTTGTATATGTCAGTGGAGAAATTCACTGGTTCTTACAATGTTAGTGTAATAGTATAACTTAACCTTTACAGAGATTATCTATCCCCATGTTAAGACATTGATAAAAATGTACTACTACTTTGTTCACTTTTAAAACTGTGTAGTATAGATCTTCTCTGAGGGGAATGATGATGTGACTTTTTATTGAGCGGTATCACCTTTCACTTTACATCTGGCCTCTGGTGGGGGCTCTGAGACCATCAGGCCAAAAAGGTTTGTGTTAAAGATAAAGAGAAATTAACCTTCCACGTCTCAGTAGTTTAGGTCCAGAGTCATTGATGCAAAAGGCTACCATTCCAGGACAACAGCCACAACTTCACTGTTCCCCAAGCAGTTGGGATTATGTGCCAGCTGTGTCCTATAACCCAATAGTGCTAACAGCTGTCACTGAGAACATGTTTCTCTGATCGTACAGTGTGATGGTGGTAGGAAGAGACTTCCACAACCTGATACCCTCCCATGTTTCAGGTTTCATTGCAGGCAGCAGTTTATATTCAGCACCTCTCCAAAGAGCCTGATAAGAGGAGTGCATTCCTCGAAGTTCACTTAGCTAGGTTTTCATGCAGGGCCCTTCACTGTGGAATTCATCCTCTATGACAGTGGAAGGGGGAGCAAATCATCAGGCTTCATTTTCAACATTAAAGGTAAGGCATGGGGGAGGGAGGGAAGAAGAAATGTACTAGTGACTAAAGTGATAGGGTGGGCCTGTATGTATGTGGAGGGTTAAGATCTCCCTTGGAACTTTAGTAATGAATTGTGAAGGCTTTTGTGAAAGGGGACATGAAAAATTACAGACTAGACGATTTTACTCTCTGCCTCTCATTAGCTTAGTAGGAAGGCACCAGAGGAAGCAAAAGTAGTTATTCCTTTCTCGCTAAGACCTTAATGCTTTTTATTTTCCAGAAATGTTTTCAACTGAACATTATATAGCCAGGACCAATGTTCCCTCTAATATTTCCATCCATGTGCAGATTTTTCCTTTCATGTACAGAATAAATGTGTATGTGCACAGAAACATGTGAAAGTGCACCACCAGTAGAAACAAAAAGTCTAGCTGCCGGTACTCTGCTAATCAGCTGAATGGCATTTGAATCTCTTCTGAGTGGCTGGATTAGTGCACCACTTACAGGGAACACTGGCCAGGGCCCCACAAATTCACTGATTCTGCAGATGCAATTATTTTAATGACATTTTCATGCAGGCATGGTCCCCCCTTCCTCCCACAAACACACCACCACCATCACCACTTTCCTTCATTCAACAATCTGTCAGGGAAGAACACACATGTGCTACTCAGCAGCACCATGCTCACTCTTTCTAGGTTCAAGAAGAGAAGTCTGTGCTGAGATTACTCAGTTGGCGCTTTCATACAGACAAAGCCTCATAAATTAAGATTTATGGGTCAAACGGTGTGTTCACATTCTAAGCAAACGAGGGTGGTCTCCCCTGAGATGCTGGAAGCCTGTTGAACCAATTGAACTGGTGCAATTCCACCAATTGGAAAGAGAACAGAATGTCTGTACTCTGCGCTTGCGGCAGACTCTGCTCTGTATTGGCTTCCTCTCTGAACCCTGCACAGCAGCATTTTGATAGCAGGGCTGAGAGAGACTACAGGAAAAGTGGGAGCAGACTGGTGGATCCAACAGCACAAAAGATCTTCAATGCATTGCCTAGACAGACAATGGGAAAATATCAGTTTCAGAGGTTGCCATTCAGAAGCCTTACCAAGAGCATTGCTGCCTATCAGCACCCCAGAAAATCTCCTGCATCAAGCCTAATTTCTTAGGCAGGAGAATAGGGGCAGGAAGATTTGGGTCTGACCTTGTTCATAGTCTTAATCTTGAATTCACTGGGATCAGCTGCAAACCAGAGGAGAAGGTTCTGATTTCATAAATTTTCTAGCAGCAGAGTTGTGCTTCATGTGGCACATATGGCAACTATTTCTTTTCCAAACATAGGTTAACTCTGTGGTGCAATGGTGTAGAAATGGAACATTCTGTACCACTGGGGATGTTAAAATAGGATGAGACACTGAATAACTTTACATGTGTTTCTGTTTCTTGCAAAAATGAGATGTAAATTAAACGACAGAGTAAAATCACAGAGATTCCCTAAAGAAATGTTTATTTTGCAGATGGTTTATATGTGGTGAAGATAATTCTTTATATAGAAAAATGATAAAGCAGAAAAGGAGGCATTTGGTAAACAAGCCTAGACATTGTTATCAATACCAATCACTCAAGTCAGAATTATTGTTGTTGTATCAGCTGCCGGGGATGAACTGTTCAGTACTCAGCTTATGGATGCCCTTGGACTTTTCTAGGAGGCCCTCCCAAGCTGATGCTTAAAGCAATGCCACTGTGATGCTCAAAGTCATCAGCACCAAACAGAGCTGATAGTTCAGGGTGTGAAACTGCTAGGCTACCTGGTGTTCCTATAACCACAGATTTTTTAAAAAACACGAGTAGTCCTGCAGCACCTTAGAGACTAACAAATCCATGTTATCATCATGAGCTTTCATAAGAAAACCCCACTTCATCCGATGAAGTGAGTTATGCCCATGAAAGCTCATGATACTATATATATATTTGTTAGTCTCTATGGTGCTATAGGACTATTTGTTGTTTTTAAAGTTATAGACTAACATAGCCACCCCCTGAGACAGATTTTTTTGCCAGTCTCAGTGACTTTCCCCTCTCCATTTCTTTAATTCAGTAATTTTACTGATTTGCTGAAAAAGGTGTATCATTTTCACATGCTGTCTGGGTGTACCTATCTTCCTCCACAGATACTTCAGTCTAAAGGGCTGGTCTCGTCTACCACAGTGTTTCTCAACCAGTAGTACGAGTACCCTTAAGGGTACTCGAGAAAAATCTGTAGGGTACATCAACACAACTGAAATTTGGAGAAAACTGAATTTTTGTTTTAAGTTTACAGTGTTTTATTCTTTTTGTACTTTTTAAACGCAAAAATTTTATCACCCACCTGGTTATGATTAAGTTGTTTAAACAAAAGTGTTGCAATGGTAGAAAACATTTTGTGTGTCTGAAAACTGTAGGTATAAAACTGTGTGTATAAAAAAAGGTTGAGAAACACAGGTGTATCACATGAGTCTATGTAAATTATGTTGCTCTGGGGGTAACAACATCACCCTGAGCAACATAAGTTACATCGACTTAGAACAGCATCTATACCAGACTATAAGCAATGGAAGAGACACTCTTCCTGACATAGTTTCTCATTGAGCGAGAGTAATTGCGCATCAATGGGAGAGGGTTCACCTGTCAACATAGTGCACCTTCATGAGACGAGTTGCATCAGCACCACTGCATCAATGCAGTTGGCTGCTGTAGCATGGTCCTGAAAACAAGCTCTCGGTTATGCTTCATCCTGGCAATAGCATAGCAACTTGTAAGGCAGAGGTGGGCAAGACATGGCCCGCAAGCCTCATCCGGCCTATCAAGCCATTTGATCTGGCCCGTGGTCTGCTGCATGCCCACCCCAGGACAATTAAGACCTAGGGGACAGAAGATCATGTGAAGACTTCTCCCCCCACCAGGGGTGCATGTACCAGACGGAATTGCCAGCTGTTTAAAATGGCTGGCGGTTCCCTCTGGGCGCTGCGTGCCCCTGGCAGGGTAGGCACGGTGGGGAGAGACCTGCTGTGCTACCCTGCCCCATGGGAGAGTGCACAAAGTCTCCTCCCCCAGCATGTGGTACCTAGAGGGAACTGCCCCTTCCGCCTGAGGCCCCGCCCCTCTTGGGGCAAGCCCACAATCACTACCAACATTGTTGAAGTGGCCTCCATACAAAAATTATGGCCCATTCCTGCTGTAAGTCATGTTCACAGAATTCAGGGTATGTTTTTTTACATAATTTTCATGGATGCTATCAGTGTTTTATTTTTTAGCATCCTTTTATTTTTATCAGTGAAAGTTATCTCTTGTGCACTGGTGTGGGGGAAGGGCTCACACAATATCTTTAATGATTGGATGTTGAGATTCAAAAATGTAAAGATTTACCATAATTGAAAAACAAACTGTAGAATATACGAAGTAACTATCCTTTAATCAAGCTAAGTCCTTCAGAGATTTTTTTGGCCTATCTGTACATTTCTTTTATTAACAGAAACATCTCTTCATCTGTGTGTACGCACATGGTGAAATTGACGTTTACTGACATTTACCAATAAATCTAATCCTTCCAAGCCTATGTGTAAACAATAAAAATCTGAGACCTGATTTTTGCAGCACCCATGCGAGTTAAGGAACTTATATTAATCTCCTTATACAGACAATAAATGGAATCACAGGGAGCTTAAGTGACTTGCCCAAGAACATACAGGAAATTTGTGATTGCACTGAAGACTGAACATCTTCAGGGGCCCAGTTCAGTTGCTTAATCACAACAAAGAGATATATCAATGAAAGTGATTTGCAGATATGCCTTACATAAAAGCCCATGTTGAGTGTTGGAATTTGGAGATGTGCCCTGGAGGTGGGGGTTGGGAACAGCACATAGCTGTGTGCAGCTATTCACCAAAGACGCTCTTCAGTTTCTTTGATTAAAATGTTATTCCTTTCTCATTCAACTTGCTTGTTATTTAATGAACCCCAATATCATGATATCACACAGAACCATGTTTTCTTCTCCTTAGAATTTACCTGAAAGGACTCATGCAGTAGCCTTCTACTTATCTTAACTCTCTGCACTTTTGTTTCCCTGGAACATGTTTGTACTTCAAAGATACATTGTAGTGATTAAATAATTACCTTTTAAAATCTGTTTTGAGCACTTTATTTACAAGATATTATAGAAGTGTCATGTGTTTACCTCTAAAGTAACTATAGTCCTCACTCTGCTGCTAGCATCAGAAACTTTAAAAGGACATATTTATCTATTGAAACTTCTTGCACAAGCTTAAGGAATCTGACGGGAAACACAAGAAGCACAACTGCATTTACATGAGTCAAAAATGCTTTTTCTGGTTCTATAGTGAACTACAGAGCTGAGCCTTCTTTGTCTCCATGTTTTGCTGCTTGTAAATTTGAAAATAAAATATAGTGTATGGAGAGCTATAATTCTGTTCTGTACTATTTTTCACCTTTTCCCCCTGTCACAATAATTTTCTTTGATAACAGGGTAAGGCAATGATATATATATACAGCGTAAGTAAATAATACACTGTGCTTGTCAGCTTTTTGGTATGTCTGCCAGAGAGTAAAGTCAGGGTACTCCTTTATGCTCAATAAGTGAGAGAGCAAAGAGGAGTTCACACAAACCTATACAAAGTAACAGACCTCTTCCAAAGCCAGAAAGAGAGGGAAATGAAGAAAAGCTTGGTCTCCTTTTGTCATCCTTTAGTAGTCTTCATTTCTGAAACTCCATCTATCATTTTCAAAGCAGGGCAATTTTCCCTCCCCTTTTAATTCTGGAAACAACGGTGGACCCTGCACTATCCCATGTATTTCTATGAATTCCTCAGGGTGAGTAAAAGGCTTTAAGGTTTCTGTGTGAAAGATGACCTTGCAGTGACTCCTGCAGAATGCAATAGTTGCTATATTTACACTACACTCCCAGTCACAGCAGTATTGGGGGAGGCATTTAGCTGAGTTTTCTTTTTTAAGCACCTATTAGAGAGAATAGAAACACTTGTTTCTTCTTTGAGATTTGCATAAATGAATCAGATTTGAAGGTGGCCTTTTATATTCCTATTCTAATTTCTTCCCACCTCGTGCAAAGACAAAATATAGCTAATCTTTTTAATTTCCTCGGATGAGCTAGGAAGGGTTGTGGTATGGTGTGTATGGGTTTGCTTGTTTAACCAAAGGTGGCACAGCGCATTTGTTAGCAATATTTTTGCCTCTGCATTATGTCTTGGAGTTTCCCCAGTCAGCACAGACAAATAGTTCATATTTTGCAATTTTTTTGTATATCAGTTGCAGAAGGCTAGAGCAAAGCAAGACGGGATTGAAAGGATTGTCCATTTGTTAGGCTAATAGTCTAGGCTTTGGAAATCTGTGTTTAAGTCTCTGCTCTACCCCAAACTTCCTGTGTGATCTTGAGCAAGTCACTAGCCCATCTGTGCCTCTGTTTCCCACTTGTAAAAAGGGGAATGATCATACTGCCCTACCTCACAAGGGGATAAGTATTAAAGATTGAGAGTCACTGGTGATGTTGAGGCTATACGAATATTCAAAAGATGAGAATGAGCTTAAAAATGGATATGCACTTGAGACTATGGTCAGGTCAGGGGAGCTGACAGCCACACCAGGCCTCTGACATCTGCTCCACACTCCCAGAATGGACAGGGCTGAGAACAACCAGCCTTCAGCACCATCCGGACCGCTGTACCCCCCAGTGCTGCCTAGAGCAAGCTATGTGGTGCCCGCGCTTCCCCAGGCAGCCCTAAGAGCTACCTAGAGCAGCTACACAGTATTCCAGCAGCAAGGTAAAGGGAATGGGGTTCCAGACAGTGGCCAGAGCCTTGGGCCCCTTTGAATCACTGAGCCCTAGGGCAGTTGCCTCCTTTACCTCTCTCCCTCCGTCCGTCTGCAGGCCTGGATCAGGTTTTCAAAGGCCTTTGGTGTATGCCAATATTAACAACATCTGATTTTGTTCATTCAGAAGCCTCAAGCCTCAAAGCTGCTTTGAATGTGTGGAACTCTGTGGCCGCACCAAGATTCACTGACAGCTGCCTGAAAATATGAAATTCTTAGCTGAATGGGGAACACTTTTGAAAAACTCACCCTAACTCTGTTCCTGCTGAAGTCAACAGTAAATTCCCATTGACTTCCTGAGATTTGACTTGGGTTAATGCTTAATTTTATCAAGAGATGCTTTTACTTTTCTGTTCAGCCTACTTCTTGGAAGGAACATCATGTACCATAGCCCAATTTGCAGTAATATGTAAAGCATGCACATTGATTTGAAATAATGTTTCTGAATTTCCATGTAAATGTCTATTACCAGGCTCTCTAGAAACTATGGGTATGTCTACACTACCAGAACCGGTTTCAGCTGCCCTTAAATGCCCCCCTGCGTCCAATCAGTGTGGACGCGCTAGTTCGAATTAGCAAAACGCTAATTCGAACTAGTTTTTAGTTCTAGACGCGTTAGTTCGAATTAGCTTAGTTAGAATTAACTAATTCGAACTAAGTTAGTTCGAACTAGCGCTGTAGTGTAGACATACCCTCACAGACTTATTCACTACAATGTACCCCTGAGAAAGAAAGATGATGAAATGGGGTGTTGAAAAGACAATATTGGAGAACTTCCATGCCCCCAAGTGGAAATCTATAGAGCTTTTATATGAGGTTGAGTACTATAAATGTGCATTTCCTTATTTTAATGTGCTGAGACCATTACAAAGTTTAAACTTAACTCTGAATTTTTTACCCTAAATTACTACATATAATTTCAACCTTAACTACATTTAATATAGCTTATGTCTGGGCTGATGTGTGTGTGAATATAATAATAATAATCTTTTAGGTAACATTCGTGTGTTTAGCTTTCCACATAGGGCTGTGTGAGGTATAGTAATTCCATTTCACTGAGGGCATATCTACGTTACAAACCTAAGACTTACAGCTACCACAGTAATTACAGCAGTGATTAATGTCTACGCTACCCTCCTTCGCTCAGTGATGCGCATCCTTACCAGGAGCACTTCTGCTGACTTAGACTCCCCTCCCCTACTGTCCCTCTAAGAGGCCAGGCAATAGCCTGGCTGGGAGCAGGGAGCCGAGCACAGTGAGTTTGAGCATGGGGAGTCTGAGTGCAGGGAACTCATCTGCAAGTGGCAAGCCCCGGCATTGACAAGAATGACAGTCAAGAGCTAATAAAAGTAATAGTCTCCCCCCTCTTGTGATGGTTGAGTTATGATGTCAGTGCAGTAGGGCACTCACATCAGCGCGCTGTAGTATGTGCAGTGACAAAGTTAGGTCGACATAAGCTGCTTCATGTCAACCCGACTCTTTGGCGTAGATCTGGCCTAGTGATTTCAGTCTTTCAAAATTCTGGTTTTGTTCAGTTTTCAAATGAAAACTGATTTTGAAATTCTCCTTGAAAGGCAAAGGAACCTTGGCTCTTCAGCAGTCTATTCACTGAGTGGGCTGATTAGAGCCACAAATGATGGAAGGCAGGCTATCCTGGAACTGCTGAGTCTGGAAGCACTGGGCTCCCAGCCCCAGGCAGTCCACTTACGTGGGTTGTTGAGGAGCTGGAGGAAATGTGTCAAAATCAGTTTTCATTAAACTTTTCCACTCTTACCAAATCAGAAAATTCTGACAAGATTATTTTGCTGGCATTTTCCCAGGATCTCTATTGCTATGTTATATTTGGCCCACTATATAGCAACTGGAAGTCTTGTTTTATTACTGTCTCTCAGTGGCAACATTTCAGTGCATATTAATTTCTTGTGGGAAAGATGATCTGAGCATACTGAGCTTCACCTTGCATTCTGGTAGCAAAATGGGGCCTTAAAACAAAATTATGGGTGCAACCATTTCTAACAAATATTTCAAATTTGGTTAAAACTGATATTTCTCTTCATAAGCCGTGGTGACATGGCAATCAGTAACAGCAGAGCCCTTGATAATCCATCTTTAGTTCATAAATTGCTTGTTTGCTTCTTATCACCAGAATTCAATTATTTTCACATGCTGTTAGCAAAGAATACCTTCTCATCTTCCTCCGTTGATAGTCAGAATATTGAGCGCCTCCCGGTTTCTTTCATTTCTGTCTGACCCGTAACTTTACAGCTATTCCACTAAGAGAAGAGTGGGTATGTTAGGCCAGCCATTATGTTGGCAATTAGAAAGCTTTGGATTAATTCAGACCTTTTCCATAAAGTAGTCCTCCAAAGGTAGTCTTAAAAGAAATCATGAACATGAAAATTTGCTGTAATGGTGTTTAGCTTATAGCCAGAGAAGGCTCACAGCTTCACAGTTCTAATTCAATTTTGCCTTCACATGCTTACTTTTGCCTGGTTTGCTCAATACATTCTTTGCTACTTCAGATATGACAATACAGTTTGAATTTCTAAAATCTGGGGCACTCTGGTCTGGCATGGACCATGGATATTGCTGGACCAGAGAGCCCCAACTGGCCAGGTTCAGGGGCTGGGCTGGCAGTGAGGAGAACAACCTTGGCCAGCAGTGCAGCCACAGCCAGGGCCAGCACATTGGGGGAACATAGTCCTGCCCAGCTGAAGGCAGTGGGACCAGAAGCCAGGAGAGCAGTCCTGACTGGGGCCACTATGGTGGGGAGCACAGTCCCAGCCCCAGACAGGGAACACAGTCCCTAGCAGGGCTAGGGGCAGCAGGGCTGGCAGGGAGCAGGATGGACAGCCGAGAATGGAGCCTTGACTTCCCCCGGTCCAGCAATCCCCGTGGTTCAGGACTGCTCAGATCCTGAGAGTGCTGGACCAGGGAGATCCCACCTGTATTGCTTCACAGGTGGGCATAGATTAGTTTGGCCACTGAAAACATTTCTAAACTGATACAGGACAGTGCTGATATTGAGATGAGTATTAGGATGAACAACATGATTTGGGTAAAAAAATAAACCACCTACATTCTACCTCATTTGTTGCAGAAGTTGCAAAATGTGTAATCTATTTTGGGTCCAATCCGAAGCAGGGATTTGAATGTGGGGGTCTCATGTCCAAGCGGAGTGTTCTAACTAGAAAGTGTGTAGCGAATGAGGCAGGGAATGTCAGTAAGAGAAAGGACGGACTCCTCACATAGCAGTTATTCTTGGCAAGTCATTTAAACCAACTTTTCACAGTTGGTTGCTAATTGTATGTTCAGTTTGTGGGTGCCCAATTTAACACCCTGCAGCTGAGCTATCTCAGCTGCATCTAAAGTGAATGCAAGCAGTGCTTTGAACTTACAGAATGTTACATAATGCTAATAAATAATTTGAAAAACCATGACCATGGCATCTTAGACTGGATACTCGAAATTAGTGGATGCTTTTAAATTCAGTTCCTCCCTCTAGAACATGGGACTAGTAACATGTGCTCACCTCAGAGGTCGAGTGAAAATTAATTACTATTTGGAAGGCACTTGGATACCAGAGTAATGAATGCCCCAGAAAAGCCCGGGAGGAAATAAATAATTCTGTCTTCACTGTGAGGTTTGAAGAGTGTGCAGTAAATAAGTGATGAAGTTACACGTTGGCTGACGAGGAGAAAACAAAATATTGTGTAGTTTCTTATTTAGTGAGAACTGTAGTAAGTTGAGGGTCAGTAACATGGAGTCAGCAGGCCTAAATAGAAGCCTGCAACATGGAAACAGCAACAGGCCTGCAATCTAGTGAGCAAGACTTTGGTTCAGTAACACAGGAGCCAAGAAAGAAGCCCTATTGATAACTGTGTGATTGTGTAAGTTAGGTCGAGCATGGAAGGACACAGGGAGGCACTGGGTACAAACTGTAAGCCAAGGGGGAGTAATGGAACATCTTAATAAGAAATGTCTTGGTACAAAAACTCCCTAAAAACTAATGCACATACCGACCTAGGTTCAGGACTGGGTCGAAATTGAAAGCATGAAGGATAGTAAGTAAGCCCCCTTTCCATAAGGTGAGGGTTGGTAACTAGGCAACAGAGGGTGGTAACCTGGTACATAAAGAAATTATGTAAGTTGTTTATACCTGTCTATAAAAGGACACTGCAGAGGGTGCTCTCCGGCCGACCTTGGGGGGGGGGGGGGCGCACTAGGTGCCTGAATGGCAGGTGTCATTGCCTAAACTTACAGAGTGCACAGTAGCTTAACTTTGACTAACTGCTGTTAATATGTTATATGGCAATAGGCCTGCCCGGTGTTGGTACCTTGTCAACGCAGGCCATAGTGCCCAGTGGTGTAACATTGTACTGATCTCTGTTACCAACTGGTAGAGCTTCGCATTTGACAATAAACCTGCTCGATTGATTTCAAATCTTGCCTGCATCTGTCGTTTCCGGGGCCTCTCAGGCTGTGTCTAGACTACATGCCTCTGTCGGCAGAGGCATGTAGATTAGGGTTCTAGGCAAAGGTAAATGAAGCCGCGATTTAAATGATCGCGGCTTCATTTACATTTACATGGCTGCTGCGCTGAGCCGACAAACAGCTGATCAGCTGTTTGTCGGCTCGCCGCTAGTCTGGACGTTCCCCCTGTCGACATCAAAGCCCTTTGTCGGCAGCCCCGTTATTCCTCGTGGAATGAGGTTTACCGGGGCTGCCGACAAAGGGCTTTGATGTCGACAGGGGGAACGTCCAGACTAGAGGCGAGCTGACAAACAGCTGATCAGCTGTTTGTCGGCTCAGCATGGCAGCCATGTAAATGTAAATGAAGCCGCGATCATTTAAATCGCGGCTTCATTTACCTTTGCCGAACAAACAAATCTACATGCCTCTGCCGACAGAGGCATGTAGTGTAGACGTACCCTCAGAGATCTCTTGTGTTGACCCAAGTGCATGGGGTCTAACACTCTAGATAAAGGGAGCACCGATTGTTACGCACGCAGCCGAGAGTTTAACAACAGAGTAGAGGTCCTGTCAGGAGCGCTCCAGGACAACCCTGACCAGACGACGCTGACAGTGACAGTCCAGACCACCGAAGGTACCGAGGTACGAGAACACCAAGGTACGACAAGCACCATCAAGTCTGTGCACTGAATCAGGAAGGTATCTTATGGAAAAACAGTGTGAAATCACGTAATTAAAGACTGTATCATTAATGCATACTCACAAAGAGACTGAATTAAGGTTGCACAAGCAGTCTTAATTCTAGCATTTCCTAATTTTTGAGTGCTATCTTTGCAGCCTTAATGTTCTTTTAACATAGCTTTTTGTATTTAATACTATATGATTTGCACAAGCGGCTTGAACGTGAAGCAGTGATTGCAAGTTATCTTTATCACTGTGCGAGGGTTCCTCTTTTTGACAGATTGTCACACAGATACGACTTGCTTTTTTGGCACTTAATCATGCATGAAGCACAAACAGGGTAAAGGGTTCTTCATTTCAAAGTCTGTAAATGGTAATCTTGCTGGCTGCTGTATAGGCCAAATACCTTAGGATGTTACTAATTCTGTTGGTTCAAGTGGCAGGGTTTTAAGTCCCATGGGATAAACATGCAGATCTTTGTATGCTTGTGTTTGCCTTTGCCACCTGGACCTGTCTAAAACTGTAGAACTCTACATCTGTATTCACCCTCACATCAGTCAATTTCCTGACTACGGTTCCTATCTAAGTAGAGCTCCCATTGATTTTAGCAGGAGTTATTTGTCTGCCTACGGACTTCAGGATTTGGCTCCATGTGAGAGTAAATGGAAACAGTGGAAACATGAGCTGGGTAGAACAAAATGTAACGCAAGACTAATATTTCTAAAATGTCACACGAAGTGTCCCAGTGGTCCAGTAATAAATATGTAAAGAAATGTACCATACAAATGAGCTATCTTCTCCATTTCTGCAAGGTCTCCTGCCATTGTAAACTTCTGGTTGCCTTAGCCTACTACTGCAAATATGGCATTCACATGACAGATTATGCTGGCCAAGGAAAGAGCACATATCTCACACATGTAAATAGGTCCATTTCATACAAGTAAGTTCCTTAAAATAATAAAGGACTGAATATGTGTATGAGTGGAGAGAGGGGTGGGTTTTTGTTTTTGTTTTGCTTTTTATTTGTTTTTTGCAATGGAAAGAAGTCAGGTAAAAGATTCTAGGAGGAATGAAACTATTTTGTCTTTGTATTTATGGTAGCAAGAGATCATCTACCTCGTTAAAACAAAAAAACGCACAAGAACACTAATGATAGATGCATTTTATGATTATAGAATTTAAGGAATTAAGTAACCATATTACCTTTTACCATGTCTTTTACAGTCAGTCCCCGGGTTACGTACAAGATAGGGACTGTAGGTTTGTTCTTAAATTGAATCTGTATGTAAGTCAGAACTGGCGTCCAGATTCAGCCGCTGCTGAAACTGACCAGCGGCTGACTTCAGGAAGCCCGAGGCAGAGTTGCTCTGCCCCGGGCTTCCTGGAACCAGCCGCTTATCAGTTTCAACAGGCTGAACCTGGACGCCAGTTCTGACTTACATACAGATTCAACTTAAGAACCCCAGGCATCCCCAAGCCAGCTGCTGCTGAAACTGATCAGCGGCTGATTCCAGGAAGCCCGGGGCAGAGCAACTCTGCCTCCGGCTTCCTGTAGTCAGCCGCTGGTCAGTTTCAGCAGCGGCTGACTTGGGGACGCCTGGGACAGAGCAGCTGGGGTGTTGCCGGGTTGCTCCAGTAGCGCCGCTCCTCGGCGCTACTGGACCAACCCAGCAGCGCCCTAGCTGCTCTGCCCCAGTCATCCTGATTCAGCTGCTGCTGAAACTGACCAGCAGTGGCTGAATCAGGACACCTGGGGCAGAGCAGCTGGAGTGCTGCTGGGTTGGTCCAGTAGCGCCCAGAGCGGTGCTGCGGGACCAACCGGCAGCGCCCCAGCTGCTCTACCATAGGCATCCGAAGAAAAACCTGGTCTGCTGGGGGGGAGGGCGCACTAGCGCGCCCCCCCCCCCAGCAGACCAGGGAGATGCAAGCGGCGGGACCGAGACGCGCCGCGGTCCCGCTGCCAGCGTCCTCCACGGCTTTGCTCCCCGTCTCCCTGGTCTGCTGGGGGGGAGCCCCCCAGCAGACCAGGGAGACGGGGAGCAAAGCCTCGGGGGACACTGGCAGCGGGACAGCCGCGGCGCGTCTGGGCTGTCCCGCTGCCCGCGTGCTCCGCGGCTTTGCTCCACATCTCCCTGGTCTGCTGGCTACCCCCCCAGCAGACCAGGGAGACGCGGAGCAGCTTTTCTCGCCCCGGAGGATGCGGGCAGCGGGACCGCAGCACATCTGGGCGTCCCGCCGCTCCCGTCCTCCGGGGCGAGTAAAGCCCCATTCGTAACTGCGGATCCGACATAAGTCGGATCCGCATAACTTGGGGACTGCCTGTACTATGCTCATTTAATTATGCTTTTAGTTTGTAAATGACATGTTAGTAGAGCAACAAGCATGATTGGAAGGACCAAATCCTGTAGGGTATGTTTACGCTTGCACGCTCTTTTGAGAGTGGGATGCAAATGAAGACATTCGAAATTGCAAATGAAACCGGAATTTAAATATCCTGTGCTTCATTTGCATATTTGCTTTATGGTGCTATTTCGAAATAGCGCTATTTTGAAATAACAGATGCTGTGAAGACGTGGTTATTTTGAGAGAAAACCCTTCTCTCAAAATAACCCTTATTCGTCATACAATGAGGTTTATCAGTTATTTTGAGAGAAGGGTTTTCTCTCGAAATAACCATGTCTTAACAGCATCTGTTATTTCGAAATAGCGCCATAATACGAATATGCAAATAAAGTGCGGGATATTTAAATCATGGCTTCATTTGAAATTTCAAATGTCTTCATTTGCATCCCTCTCTTGAAAGAGGGTTCAAGAATAGACATACCCCCAGTTGGGACCAGGTTTGTTGCTCTCTGTACCAAGTAACACAGACAGCCACAGCATTCTCCACGTCTCACTGAGAGTTTAAATCGACCTTTACTGCATTAGGTTGATTTTCTAAGCAATGAATCCATCAACTTTAAGAGCCATTAAAATCGATTTTGGTACTCCTGCTTTTCTCGAGTAATAATAAATTCAACCTTGCAAGGTCAGCTTTAAGGTAGGCCGATGCAGCATGGAAGTTGACATTCTTGGCCTCCAGGAGGTGTCCTACAGTGCTCCGATGTGACCACTCTGGCCAGCACTTTCAACTCTGCTGCTCTCCAGGTACATAGCAAAAGCCCGGGAACATTTAAATTTCATTTCCTGTATGGCCCCTGTGGCAAGAAGACATCAGATCAGGCAACACACCTCCGCAGCACACCTGACCACGACTGCCCACAGTCGCAGATGAGCTCCAGCACGGAACATGCAAGAGATTCTGGACTTCATTGCTGTCTGGAGACAGGAATCAGTTCTTGCAGAACTACAAAGCAGCAAAAGAAATGCTGATCTCTATGCCAAGATGGCACAGGGCATGGTAGAGAGAGGATATGCCAGGGATGCCCAGTAGTGCTACATGAAAATAAAGGAGCTCAGGTAGGCATACCAGAAGGCAAAGGAGGAAAACGGCTGGTCTGGGTCAATGCTGCAAACATGCCACTTCCTTGAGCAGCCTTGTGGGATTCTGGGGGGGGGATCCGACCAGTTTCCAAAGCTGGTCCATGGATTCCTCCCAAGAGACTCCTCTGGAAACCTTGGGCAGCGGCATGGAGGACAGTATTGATGAGCAGAAGGAGACTAGTCAGCAGGCCAGTGGAGCATCCAACCTCACTGACAGTCAGGATCTTTTTATAACTTTGGAGTTTGCTTCCAGGGTCTGATGTCAGGGAGATCATGTCAGGTGAGTTTACATTGTTAATCATGCTACATGTGAATTAAAGCAATTGGGTATGATCTTTGCCAGCTACTCTTCCTTCAGAGCAGAGGCTCCCCCAGAACATTTTGTTAATGTGCCTGGAGACAGAGCAGGAATCCTCCCTGTATGTCTCCACAAAGCCCACCTAAAGGAACTCTTTCATCCTTCTCACAAGGTTTCTGGGGAGGCCTGCCTTATTCCATCTCCCATGGTGGAATACCTTTCCATGCCAAGCTAGCATCATTGTAGCACAAAGCATTGCAGCACAAGGTCCAAGGGTTTGGCCATGTTCACTCAGCATCTGCTTCCTACAGGATGAAAGTAACTTACATTTCTTACAGGTACTGTCCTATCACAATCTGCCCCCAGTAGGTGTATGTCAGGGAGCTTAAGTTAAAACAAAGGATTTGTCAGCCTGGAGCCATTGTTAATCCTCTAAAATAACACAGGGGTTTGGGTTGGTTTTTTTTTATACTGCCATGAGGCATTTTATAGGCGTTATAAAAATATGCTTATAAATATGACATAACTGCAATATACTTTGAAAAATATCCCATGTAAGGTATCATTGGAAAAGGTATAATCTACTGAATATGATTTTCCCATTTGTATGCATGTATCATTCCTGTAATTGAAGTTAGAAATATGAAGTATAAACCAGTGCTAGTAATGCTAAGTGAGGGTCATTAGTAGTACTCAGGGAACTTAATGGCCCAATATTCAAGACAATGAACTGTGGAAAGACTTGTTTTTTTCCTGTAAGCCTGGGAGGAGGGGCTATAGTTGGTCCTACAAAGACATGTGGCCATGTCCAGGGCCGACTTATCCGTTAGGCACAGTGCCTAGGGCCCACAATACTTTTAGGGGCCCACAAAAATGTTTTAAATTTTTTCTCACATCAGAAAAAAATGAAACTTTTAGGGCCCACGAAAATCTATTAAATTTTGTCTAAAACAGAAAAAAATGAAGTATTTAAAGTTATATCAAAAATAATTTTTAATATTTTCTTTTTATGGAGGAAGGGACAGGTTGTATGGGACAGGTTATACTCTTCCACTGAAAATGAGAAAAAGTTTAAACTGAACACAAAGGATCTCTACCTTCTGCAAAATCTATATAAAAGTAGGAATGCAAATATTAGGGCCTGCTGCCAGACATCAGGACACTCTGCTTACCACCCAACATGACTGCTGGAAACATCTAAGACTGAAGTGGGGGAAGGGCAGGATTGGGGCTAGACTTGGAGGTTTTCCAGTCTGTGAAAGAAAATTATCAGAATAACTCTGAGCGTGAGATATTACATGAAACCAGTTTCTTAGTGTATTAAGCTTAGCTTGCATGATCTGTTTTATTTTGCTTAGTAACCTACATTGTTCTGTCAGCTATCTCTTAAGAACACATGAATCCCACCTTTTATACTTAATAAAATCACTTTTCTTTATTAACAAATCCAGTGTAAGTAATTATTACCTAGTTGAGGCAAGGAGTTTGTGTATGTCTCTTTACCCTGAGAAAGAGGGTGAACATAAGCTTACTTTGTATAACGCTTTATACAGAGTGTAAAGGAACATTGTACATACCAGCTTGTTTGATTCAGGATCAGTACTTTGATTAATATCACATCACTTAAATATATTTGGTCAGTTGGCATTAATGCATGCTTGGGTCATAGGCCCTTTCCCCTTCAAAGCAATAACTGGTGTCCCCTACTTCTCTCGCCCTTCCGTAACTGCACCCCCAGGAGGCTGAGGTGGCAGATATGGACAGACTGTACTGCCTACCTCCCATGATCAAGATATATCTGCTTGGGTGGGTGGTCCAGGTCTGCTGCCATCTTTTCTCCTGCCACACACGCAGTTCTCTGTTGGGGTGATGTTGTCTGGGTTTTCCACTGTTGTACATCTATTCACAGCTATTGTTTTGGGCTCTGTGCAGTCTTGGGTAGATGTCAATGCATCAGTTACACCTGGATTATATTTCTGAGTTTTTATTTTACCCTTGGTGGCTAAAGATCTTTATAATGGAAATCTGAGATGAGGTTGAATGCCTCCATGAGCTGTGGCCCCTCTAATGGACCTAGAATAACATTCCTTAGAGACCCTCCCCAAACAAGAAATGATCTTGTTTAAACATTTGTTGCTTGCTTCTGGATCTAATTCTCCTGAGAGCTTCCCTACATTATTATTAGTTAATCTTAGCATGCACACACAGCTTTGCAAATGCATTTAAATCCTGATCTCAGTGCTCCTACAGTTCCAGTACTAGGTATCTCCATAAGTAAAGGCTAGCCAGCAGTTATGTTTGTTAGACATTATTAGTTTTGTGATGAGCCCAAACTGAGTCTGGGCTGTAAGATTCACTTTTACTTGTCCATGCTGGATTCTCCAGCACATCAAGTATTTATAAACCACTATTAGAGATCTTCTAAAATGCATTCTCTAATTCAACCATGAAATATTGGGGATTTTGCATGAACTGCTGGGAGAAATTCTATGTCCTGGAGGTCAAACTAGACGAATGCAATGATTCCTTCTGAATTTAAGTCTGATGACTCTTCAGAATTACTAAAAAGGGCTACCTCATCAGCAGGAACAAACTGTCACCTCATTAGCAGGAACAAACTCTTTCCTGTATCTTTATGCTAAACCAGAACACTGTAACAGAACATGGATGTTTCATTGACATAATAATTGGAACAGCAGTTTTTCCAAATTAAAAAAGATAACTTTGTAAAAACTGTTTTTACTATAAGTAAATAAAAGGGTAATTATATAACCAACAGCTCAAGGTGTTGCATAATCTGTTCTAGAGCCTGTTCCACAGAAGATTGAATCTGCCTCAGCTGCCAGTGAAAAGAGTAAATCTTTCTGCTGTTGTATCAAACACAGTTTTAATGCAGAGAGTCCAAGATTCAAGCCTATCAACCATGATTGTCTATAGCTATATTTGTCAGTATTCAAATGTCATTTACAGTCCCCCATGGATAGTTCAGTCACTCTGTCCACTTCTAATCTGAGAACAAATCTATGTAAAATGGTTTGATATAACATAGGGAGTTTCTGTTGAGATTCATTATGAGCCCGTGTTACTTTTACCACTTATGAACTGAAATTTAAATTCTGGCAGCAAAGTGACAGGCAGGAACTGGAAAGAGAAACATCGATTAAAAGGAACAAAAAAAAAGTATAACAGAATATTGCTTTTTCAAAGGTGCAAATTGCAAATCATACCATGGTGACGGGCTGCCTACCTGAACTGTTTAACAATAAGCTTCATAGTTCCTTGAGGAAAGCAGGCTGTAGCAATACTGCTGGACTTCCTTCCCGTAGTTCATCTTGATAAGTTTCCTCTCTCTCTGTTCAAGGTGCTTTCTGGCTCACAAGAATATTAGCACTACCTTAGGCATAGGGAGCCCATGGGTTCTGCTTTGTGTAACAGGCATATCTTTTGTTTTGTTCCATGAGAGAGAAACAGTGTTAGGAGTCCACTACGTTCTCACTGGGCTCCATTCTGGATAGTGTCTTCTAAAAGGTCCAGCAAAGCTTGTTCTTCAGTAGAAGATTAGACTTTAGAAAGGGAATTGTGACTGTGATCATCAATAATGAAGCCTGATACCTATTTATATTTCTCTATATGAATACACAGTTTATATGCCAAAGAAAGGTCACGGATCATATTCAGAGAGGATCTGAAAGGTGGTGTGTGTTAGATTTCCCATGTGCTTGACCATGCTGGAAGAAGATGTACATTAAAATACTCGCACCCATACTTTATTATTTATTAATGCTTCTTGTTGACTATTCTGTAGAGGGAATTAGGTGACTCCTTTTGTAAGGAAAACAGCTACTTATGTTTGCAGAATCAGTGGTTTTAGCTGCACAGATTTCTGATTAAAGCTTTCCAATGCCAAACAAGGGAATTGCTGGAAAATGATATTAAGGAATTGTTGACTATAGATGGTTGGCAAAATTAATTACAAAGCCAATTGATTATTCCAAACAATGTTTGTAGAGTTGCTTTATATTATGGAGTGGACATTTCAGATATCTTTATTTTATCTAGATATCAGACATTTGGCTATTTTTACTCATCCTACTTTCAGGATAGATAACTCTATTAGGTCAGTTTTTCAAGATTTGAGTCTCTCTCATTCTCTTGAATGTTTGCTGAAGTCCTTCCAGGTGTTCTTTGTGGTATACTGTTTAGAATAATAAAATCATAGAAAATTAGGGTAGGAAGAGACCTCAGGAGGTCATCTAATTCAACCCCCTGCTTAGTGCAACAATTGTCTTCTGTGTGTGTATATTTCAAGGAGAAGAAATGTGACTGCTTCTCTGAGAGGATTCAGAAACAAGGCTCAGAGAAAGTGAGAAGCACATTTTGCTTTCTGTTTCATGGAGTTCTTTTATTTGATGTTGATTTCCTTTTTACGAACATGAAAATTCTGAATCCTGTATGGATTGTTCTTTGAGGATGGAAAGCATACACCTTCACAGGCCACTCATAGAGCACACATCAGAGTTCTGTCCCATCTGCCCACATCTCAACTGGGTTCTTATGCATTCAGCTGAGGTATAGGATGGCAATTAGGATTTGCCTGGAGTTGTACTTTCCAGGTATTTGGGTCTACTGAGAGGAAGTACTACTGAGCCAGCACTCTCACACCTTCTTTGCCTCCCTTCTCATTGCTCCCCTGACTAGATTGCAGCCAGGAACGAGTGCTTGGGAGGTGGCAGCAGAGTATAAAGGGTGAAACCCAGTGCAGGCCCCAGACTTGTGCACCCAGTGGGTTGCACCAGCCTCCACAATTATCCCAGTAGCTTCTACTGTTTGTTTGTGTACAGGTGAACCACATTGCCATGCTAGGCCTGAGGAGGGACTGCAGTCTTTTCCCTTTTTTCCTAAAGGTTACTGGTTCTTTTATAAGGGTGCCTGGTGCCTTCATGCTCACGTGCAGAGAATTCAGAAGGCTTGTCCCTTGTTGAAAATATAGAACACTGAGGCCATGTCTAGACTACAGGCTTCTTGTGCAAGAAGCTTTTTTCAGAAGCGATCTTCCAAAAAAAGTCTTGCGCAAGAGAGCGTCCACGCTGCAAAAGTGCATTGAAAAAGCGATGAGCTTTTTTGAAAGATAGCATCCAGACTGCCTGGACGCTATCTCGCATGTAAGCAGTGATTGCTATGGACAGAATGGCCACCAGGGCATCTGTGCTTTTTCATCTTCCCTCTTCTTCCAAAAAAACCCTTCTTCTTCCCCATCCACACACGCCTTTTTGCAAAAGAGCTCTTTCGCAAAAAGGCTTCTTCCTCGTAGAATGAGGCTTACCAATTGCGCATAATGCCCTCTGTTCTTTTGATTTACTGTCGAAAGAGCGCACTTGCAGTATGGACGTAACTCGAGTTTTGTGGGAAAAATGACCATTTTTCCGACAAAACTCTGTATTTTAGACATAGCCTGAGTCTCATGTGTAGGAATGCCAGTCATAAAATAGTTATTACAATCTCCAGAGTAATAAAGAAGTAACCAGAGGTACTTTATTTTACCTTTTATTAGGTATAGGGAATTCAGAACATAGGACAAAGGGAAAAAAGGGATCAAGATAATAAACAACAAAAACAGTATAAACTCTAGTCTTCCCAACATTTACAGCTAGTACAAACTACCCAGTGCTTCTTCCCAGTCCCTGCCTAGGCAAATAGCAAGTTTAGACTCAGTTTTCGATGGGTGATGCAGTGCTGAAGTCAGTGGTTCTCTTAAAACAGCAAAATAAACAAATAAGGATGTTCTCACACAGCATTCATGCCAAGGATGGAAAGGCAA
Source organism: Pelodiscus sinensis (assembly GCF_049634645.1). Classification (NCBI taxonomy): domain Eukaryota; kingdom Metazoa; phylum Chordata; order Testudines; family Trionychidae; genus Pelodiscus; species Pelodiscus sinensis. Next base: position 75,491,005 of record NC_134712.1, read on the forward strand.
TCCTTGCAGTTTTCTGGTCTGGTTTCCAGTGAGCAGTTAGGCTGGCTCTTGTTAGCTTGCTTGTGAGTCTCCTCAGCCTCCTGGGTTTCTGGTCTCTGAAGAGCTCACACTGCTTAGTGTCCCAGACACACCCAGAGGACTTGGTCTTCCCCTGGGTAGGAAAGTAGAGGATAGAAGCATCCTCCCTTGTGATGGATCTCTCTCTCTGCTACACTCCAAACACAGCTAAACCAAAAGTAAAACCAAACCTTTGTCTCAGAGTTCTGGCTTATGATCAGTTCTAATAGCATTGCTAGCCACTTCCATCTCCATCCTGGACCTTAGGCCCAGTGGTTTTCAGCCTGTTCTCTAAGATTAGTAATGAGGTCTGCACCTCCATTTGGAATTAAGGATCTTCAAATGAAAAAAAAGTTGAAAACCACTGCCTTAAGCAATCTGGGAAACAGTCCTGAACCCCTGCTACTATTGCTTTGGTAGTCCAGACAGGGAGCCAACAGAGTGCGTGGGCTCCTAGACATAATGGTGTGGGGGGGAGAGGACTTCATGCTCCCTGAAAGGATGGGGTCTCAGGCAGAGGAGGTGGGTCCAGGGGCAGCCAGCCTCTGTGCTGCCTGAAGTGCAATGCACCGCATCTCTTCCCTCCCCCTCAGAGCCACCCAGAACATGTGGCATGGTGCTACAGTTGTGATTGAAAGAGCCCTGGGCTGAACAGAAGCAGCCAAGAATCCCAGGATCCTTTGAATTGCTGGACCCCGGGGCAACTGCCCCCCAACCCTAGTCTGGGCTAAGTCCCCTATATGCTCAGTTTGGTATTTCAGGTCCCCTCCAAACGGGTTCCATGGGGGGGTCACTATAGCAGTGGTTTATGCCTTGTTTGAGCAGGGAGATGGAGATTAGGGTGGAGGAAAAGGGAGCGACTGAAATCTGTGAAGGCTATGAAGGGCAATTTGATAATTCCTTCTGCTGTTGCTGCAGCAGTTCTTTAGCATCTGGTGCTCTGCGATCCACTCCTCCTCCCCCAAGCATTGCTGCTGCCCTGTGTGCCAGTATTCCCCATCTAAATACCAATGTCTTCTCCATACCCCACCTTAGAGGCTGGCAAACATTTTCCCACCTTCCCCTGGCCAAGTGTCTCTGCCAGGACCCACAGTGACTGGTAGACAGGGCTAGCTGCTCTCCTCCCCTGTGGCTGGTCAGTTCTCATGCACTAGATGACCACTCCAGTCTCACTTGCAGATCCTGTTCTTGCCCCTGCACTCCTATCTTTGTAATGGGTAAGATAATTAAAGTCTTTATTCAAACTTAAGTGTACAAGCTAATATCATTAGCTCACAGACATTTACCCTTCCCCCCCCCCATCCCCCGTCTGTTCTGAAATTTGATTTGTCCTTTTCATATGTGTTCATTTTTTAAATTGTATCCTTTGGTATATACGGTTGTGACAATTTTCTTCCACTATTTGATCTGAGGAAGTGGGTCTGGCCCACGAAAGCTCATCACCTAATAAACCATCTTGTTAGTCTTTAAAGTGCTACATAGTCCTGTTTTTTGTTTCAGCTACCCCAGACTAACACGGCTACATTTCTGTCACTGCTGGCATGGGAGCATTCTACATGCCTAAATAATATAGATAAGACTTCAGTTGGAATTGCAGAAGCTTATCTCCACTAAGATCAGAGCTTTACAGTGTAGCACATGGAAAGATCAAGGAATAGCCCAGGCAAAAGAGGCAGGATTTTGTATGTGTGTTGGAGATTTGAAACTAGATGGTACCAATGACACAAGAGACAGGAAAGATATTACAAACTGCAGAAGGTCCAAAAGAATAGATTTCTCTTTTGAAGAATGCAAGGACTGAGGAAAAAGAAAGGCACGTTGTAACTAAAGGAAGCAGGGAGAGAGGAATATACAATGTAAGCTTTTAAAACATGAGAACAGACTATATATGTTGAAACTGTCTAGTCTATCACTCTCTGCTCCGGCAGTATCTATGATCTGATTTTTGTTAGCCAGGTGTCCACTTATCATGGGAGTGGCCAAGTTTCCTGTGGTCCCATAATGTTCATTTAGAGTCACCAGACCTGGCTCTGTGTTCTGTGGTGTTATTTAGCTCTAATTTACCCCTAAATGTCTTGGTGATGCTGCTAGACAATATTGACCTCCTGTGTTTCAGCAGATTCTAGGGAGAATTTCTCCAGTGCAGGAATAGAGCAGGGTAAGCATATGAGCCCCTTTGTAGCTTCCAGCATAGGGGTACACCAAATTGGGAAGGAATTAGGGTTACCGGGTAGGTTTAGAAAAAATACCGGACACACTTGATGGGGGGGGGGGAACCGGCCGGGAGGGGGGTGGGGCTGGCCAGCAGGGGGAGGCGGGGGCAGCACGGCTGGCTGCCGGAGATGGGTGGGGGTGGGGGCAGTGCAGCTGGCCTGAGGAGATGGGGGGGTCAGGGGCAGTGCAACTGGCCTGGGGAGATGGGTGGGGTGGGGCTGGCAGGTGGGGAGTCAGGGCAGCGCGGCTGGCTCGGGGAGATGGGGGAGGGGCGGAGACAGTGCTGCTGGCCCGGGGAGATGGGGGAGGGGTTGGGGGCAGCGCGGCTGGCCAGTGAAGATCAGGAGGAGGAGAACCGGCCGGCAGAAAGCAGGGGTGGCCGGGAGGGGGTTGGGGGCAGCGAAGCTGGTCTGGAAGGGTCGAGGGAACCAGGGGGGAGGAGGCGGGACTGACCCGGGCACCTGCAGATCCCGGGGTGCTGTCAGTCCTGCACATAGTCCAAAGAAGTGCGAGTGAAACCGGCTGCAGCTCCATCACGTGCTCAGGAGCAGGGATAGGGCTACTCCTCCTCCCCAAGGCATCAGACTGTCAGCCGACGGTCAGGGCAGTTAGTGTGTGTGTGTGTGTGTACTATACACCCGAGACTTTAACTGCTGAGACTGGGGTCCCTTGCAGTGGGCAACCTGGAAGAGGTTGAAGGACGCCCCAATAAGTGTACAGAGAGAGCTTATTACACGTCAGACTTCAGCTGCTAGAATTCATAATTCCTTCGCAGCAGGCAGCCTCGGGCAGGCTGAGAAGCGCCCCAATGGATTTTGCCACCTGGGTGTGAGACAAATCCAAACGCCCAAGCTCTCCCTATGTCTGTCCCTTTATGACCGGCTGAAGTTCTTTTAAATTGTGCTTGGTTCTATTACAGCAACTGAAGGAGTCAGGTTAAAGCTTAAACAGTTACAGGTTTATTAAAGAAGCTTATAAATCATATGGTTACAATGGCTATTGCTCTATTTCTTAACTACTAGCAAAATATAGATCTTAAAAATGGTTACAAAGAAGATAAAGATAGAAAAATAGAAATAATGGTACCAAGTAACAGCTTACTCCTTCTATGTGTACACTTAAGACAGAGGACCACATCCAGGTACAATTTTTACCCCCTTCTGTGCCTCTCGACTCCAGCATGTCAGGCCAGGGCCGGTCCCTCAATTCCTAGGAAAGACGAAAATACGAGGTGGGCGTCCCCGTAGAACCTCGGGAGGTCAAACACCTAACCCGACCAGCAGGTAGAGGGCAGAATGACACTCCAAAGAGTGTGTGCTGCTGTACCACCTTTATACTCATGGGGTCACGTATTTCTCTTTCTTATCTGTCATGCCAAATGGGGCTGGTCTGTCTTTTGTGAGACCAGTTCTTACAAGGGAGTTGTGAACTTAATTTACACTTGTAAGAGCGATAACTAAATTGGAATTACTGGGGATTCTTTTCTCAGTGGGAAATTCCTCTCCCAGGGACTGTGTGTGTGTTCGAATCAACATGGGTGCCAGCCGGGGCAGTTCTCGCAGCCTCAAGGCCAGCTTATTACCTTAATCGCTCTCTCCTTATATCTATGTTTTCAGCTTCTCAGGATCAGATGAGCCAGCATAGACTATGCTGATTTTACTGCTCCTTCTCTGCCCTGTATGCTTCAGAGAGGCAAATAAGATGGATGATATGGGGGCTTGGTCTGTCTGGCTACACAGACGCAGCCAGAGCTCTCAGCGCCGATCGTGCCCCACCTCCCAGTCACTCCCCCTGCCCCCGTCAGGCTTCCGTCCGGCACCCAGCCAGAAATCCAGGGAATACCGAACATTGCACGTATCCGGTATTTTCTGGTTTTTTTTACCGGACAGAGGCCCCAAAAACCAGACTGTCTGGTAGAATACCAGACACCTGGCAACCCTAGAAGGAATGAGAGGCGAAGTGGCTGTAATATGTTGTTCTTATGGCTGTTGCTGATCTGTACTGGGCTATGCTATGGACTACACCATCCCTGAAAAATACAAAATCAGAGGCCCCATAATCTTTGGCCTCTCACATTGTGCCTCCTGAGAGAGACAACACAGAATCTAGCCTGTTGGCTGTAACCTGTGCCCAGTCCTCACACACTAGGACTACTCTCTTCAGAAAGTTCTTTAATGTGCTCAGTGGGAGTAGCTCACCTGTGGTTCGAGTAAAATGGGAGCAAATCTCTGGTCTTCCTGTTGGAATTTAAGGTAGAATGGGGGACTTGGAATTTGTTGGAGAAGGAATGGAGGGCAAGTCAGGGAGAAAGGATGTACTAACTGGACAGGTAAGTTCGCAGACCTCACTACCACAAGTTTATGATTATAATTAACTTCAAGCCAATGCTAAGTGGCAGTGGGTTCAAGGCTGGTTGGAAGAATTTCACAGCACTCTGTATATCAGAGTTGTAACTTGAAATTGAAATTCCATTTCCTGCTGTTTCCATATTCAGCAGAGAGACTATGCAATTCTTGTGGTTAAATATTCTGTTACCCTGGTGGGGGTTTTTAAGCCATTTATAAGTAGGATGTGTCATAAACACAGTCATTATTTCCAGCACTGACTGAGAAATTCCAATATTGACACGCATAAGAACACCTTCAGAAATTAAGCTTACATGATGAGGGCCTCAAAACACAGTAAATAACTGCTCTTGCATGAGAAATATGATAGAATGAATCTCTTGAATGCATTACCCAGTCATCTGGACATGCAACTAAATATAAAATACAGCATAATTACAGATCCCTTCCTATCAAATCAAAATAATTTATTTTAGGATTTTGTTTCTGCTAAACCAATGTAAATATTTTGTTTATATTAATATTTCATGGTGAATATTTTTTTCTCCTGACATTGAACCTGCATAGTGAGATTTATTCCCCTTTATAAGATAGTTCTTGAAGGACAGTAAAATTACTTGTAAATACGTTTTTGTCTGAGTTATATAAACATCCATTCATTTTAGAAAAACATGGTTTAAAAATTAAATTTCCCTTGGAAAACAATCTACTTGTATTTTGGATCATAAGAAAAAAAATGCCCTACATTTTCTCGAAATCCAAAAGCTAGAAAGTAACACAGAGCTTCTTGCATTACTAGGTACATGCTGTCTGTAAAAAAATTAAGAAAATAATAAATGAAAGATAATATAGTGTCATAACTAGAAAGGGAGGAGAGAGCTTTTCAGTGCTTGATTTTCTCAAATGGTTGATTCTGCAATCAATTTACTGGCCACTTTAATCAATTTTCTAGGATTTCCCTACATGGTTTTAGCTAGTCATGCATAATGACACTCCTATTATTCTTATATTTCCTTTTTATTTTATTTTATTTTTATTTTTATTTTGGTGGGAAAACAAAGATTTGCATCCATCATGCAATCAACCCTGAATTATATAAATGGCTTCTGAATTAACAGCTACCTCTGTATCCCTGTACTGTTGCTCTCCTGCATACAAGCAGCTCCCATATACTCTGGCCTTATATCTGGTTTGCTATTATTTGCATATTATTAGATGGTACTATCAACGATTAAATGACTCCTATAAAGTTGATAGGGTTTCTGTAAAAGGCTGATAAATAGGCTGATGGTTATCAGAGAAGGAAGGTGTATTATATTTATTTAGCTCAACTAGATACACTTAGCTACAGGTATGTGACTTCCCCATCAGCTCTAAAATGCAGTCCTAAAGCTCCATTTAGGGTCAGAACTCATTTCCTATTTATGTCTAAACCATAAGACAACATAAAATCCAGTCCAAGCCTTCAACCTATGCTTGGCTGCTTCTAGGGTGCCTTTTTTAGAGTCATTAAGCTAACCCATAGCTTTTTTTCATCCAAGACCCAAACTTCTTTGTCAGGGCAGAGATCTCAAGTCTGTTTCCTCCCTTTTTTCCCCATTCATCAAGGTTGGTATTACTGGCAGAACAAGACCTACTTTAGCCCTAGTTTTCAGAACACACCATATTCCCTGGTCCAGTGTACAATTTGTATACATCATTGCAGGGAATCTCTGAGTGTTGTCTTGCAGGAGAGATTAGTTCAGCAATGTATTGGCTTTCTCTGCTCCAGTGGTTGAAGGAATGTTTCCTTTTCTGAAATGTTACATGGGGGGAGCACAAGACAGCAGTAAGCAAAATGCAATTTTCCTACTTACTTGTGGCCTGGGACATAACACACAGCGTAAGGGTCCCTGAATCTGTAAAGCTGCCATCAGCTACTCTTGCTGCTCCTCTCTGTGCTGCTTCAAAGACCTGGTGCCAAGCATCTGCAGATCTGCAGTAAAAACATTTGTCTCATGCTAAGCAAACCAGTGGCTAACAGCTGCACATGTTGTCTTCAGTGTTGTAAACCTGTCATCATTGTTGTATTGTTTACATATGGCTACAAGGCCTTGTAGCCTAGAATCCCTAAGCAGTGCAGCAGCAGCAAATACTTACATGACAGCTGTGTCAACTGGAAGCAACACAGCGAGCTTATTTGTTTCATCTGAAGCTTCAGCAACCCCACATCCCAAAGACAGAAATCTGGGCGTTTTTTTCATTTTTTTAATGGGCTTGTTGTTAATAATAGAACAACTGCAGTGCAGATGCTGGAATGGAAATTGCTGGCATTTCTCTAACAAGGCTCATAATTCTACTTGAAATAATGGATTTCAACTGAAATAGCTGGAGCCAGGAAGGCAGAGGTTGTAATTCATGACCGAGCATCCAAAATGAAATTCAGAATCTGGGAAACATGCAAAGACTCCAATTTTCTACATCAGTGGAATATATCAAGTTCTCAATTGATTAATACTATAAGTGGTTTTGTTGTTCAATTGACAGAGCTTTGTTTTGCTTGCACAGACATTTGAAAGAATTGATTCAAATATTATTGCAACATCTGGATTTTCAAAATGCTTTTAAAACTGTAAATCAATTCCCTCTGGTAGCTATTTAATTGTTTTTCACTCTCATCTGAGTGAAAGGCTCCTATTTACTGAGGTAAATAACTATGCCTTCTTGGGATACACGCTTACCATGGCATGTCTCAGAGAAGTGGAGGATAGTTCATTATTGTTTCTTCTATGAGCACTCTCAGTAAATATTTATTGTGTAATAGTGATTTTTGTGGCTCAGTTTGCCAAGAAAATGTTTCTAGGGTTCTAAATATAATACAAGTTGGAGTAGTTTATGAGAGTACTATGAAATCATTTACATAAGAACAATATAATACTTACCCAAAACAATTGCAGAATTATTGGTGCTCCCAGATAATACCATTTTAAAACAATTAATTATCTTTAAGGTGGGGATTAGTACCCTTAGCTAAATAAGGGTAAACTGCAGGCACATACTATACAAGCTGCCTCAGCGCTGCCAGTGAACCTCAGTCTTGACTAGGAACATCCTGATTCTGGACGACTCAGATGCAAAAAATCTCCTTTAGGCTATATGATGGATTGGTTTTGGAATGTGAATAAATCAACCCTAAGTTCTTGGATAAGGCTACCTATCTCACTTGTATGTATTTCCTTTCACCCACCATTGTTTATTTAGATTGTAAATATATTGGACAGTTTAGGACCTATTCCTGCAATATGCTGAACATAAGAACAGCCATACTGGGTGAGACCAAAGGTCCATCTAACCCAGTATCTTGCCTTCTAACAGTGACCAAAGCCAGATGCCTCAGAGGGGATGAACAGAACAAGTAATCATCAAGTGATCTATCCCCTGTTGCCCATTCCCAGCTTCTGACAAACAGAGGTTAGGGATACCATCCCTAACTATCCTGGCTAATAGACATTAATGGACTTATCATCCATGAACTTATCTTGTTCTTTTTTTGAACCCTGTTAAAGTCTTGCCCTTCACAACATCCTCTGGTAAGGAGTTCCACAGGTTGACTGTGAGTTGTGTGAAGAAGTACTTCTTTTTTTTTGTTTTAAACCTGCTACCTATTAATTGCATTTGGTGGCCTCTAGTTCTTGCGGTAGGGGGAAGGAGTAAATAACTCTTTCTTATTCGCTTTCTCCACACCAGTCATGATTGTATCTTTCATATCTCCCCTTAGTCATCTCTTTTCCAAGGTGAAGAGTCCAAGTCTTATCAATCTCTCCTCATATGGAAGTTGCCCTTTTCTGAAAATATTCTGAATATTTTCAGAAAAGGGCAACTACTCATTGCCCTAATAATTTTTGTTGCCCTGGTCTGAATATTTTCTGATGCCGATATATCTTTTTTTTTAGATGGAGCAACCACAACTGCACACTGTACTCAAGATATGAGTATACCATGGATTTATATAAAGGCAATAAGATATCTTCTGTTTTATTTTCTATACTTTCTTAACATTTGATTTGGATTTTGACTGCCACAGAATATTGAGTAGATATTTTCAGAACAATCCACGATGACGCTAAGATCTCTCTTGAGTGGCAATAGCTAATTTATACTCCATCGTTGTGTATGTGTAGTTGGAATTATGTTTTCTAATGTGCATTACTTTGCATTTATCCACATTCAATTTTATCTCCTATTTTGTTGCCCAGTCACTATACGTGTGTCTAGACTACAAGGTTTTTTCGAAAAAAGTTGCCTTTTTTTCAAAAAAAACTTCCCCTGCATCTAGACTGCTGCCAAGTTCTTTCGAAAGTAAATCAAAAGAATGTGTTAGGGTTTTTTTTACCACGGAAAACCTCGTTTTATGAGGAAGAATGCCTTTTTTTGAAAGTGCTCTTTCGAAAAAAGGCACTATGTAATGCAAACAGTGCTTTTTCGAAAGAGAGCATTCAGACTGCCTAGGTGCTCTCTTTTGAAAAAGCAGCTTGCTTTTTCAAAACTACTGATAGTAGTCTAGACACTCTTTTTCGAAAGAGGCTTTTTTGAAAGTATCTTTTGAAAAAGCCTCTTTTGAACGAGGCTTGCAGTCTAGACGTAGCCCGTTTTTTGCTATCCTTTTGAAACTCTTCACAGTCTGCTTTGGACTTAACTGTCCTGAATAGTTTTAGATCATCTGCAAATTTTGCCACCTTACTGTTTACCCCTTTCTCCAGATCACTGATGAATGTTGAATAGGATTGGTAGCAGTATAGATCCCTGCAGGATACCACTAGTTACTTCTCTTCTTTCTGAAAACTGATAATGTATTCCTACCCTTTGTTTCCTATCTTTTAACCAGTTATCAATCCATTAGAGGACCATCCCTTTTATTCCATGAAAACTTACTTTGCTTAAGAGCCTTTGATGAGGGAACTTGTCAAAGGCTTTCTGGAAACCTAAGTACAGTGGACCCTCCTTGTCCACATGCTTGTTGAACCCCTCAAACAATTCAAGTATATTGGTCAGACATGATTTCCTGAACAGCTACTTTTTGCATGAACTTGAGTCTATCAACCCAAGTTAGGAAGAACCCTTGATTCTGCAGCTGTGCCTCTGCATACATGTATTCATGTACATAGACATAATACATAACTAATATTTTAATCTCAAAACACACTAATGGTAGGGGAATGTTGGTGGGACAGGATCTCATTAAAACTCTGCATTGAAAAACTAGGCGATATAAACACAAATTTGGTAATCCAACCTCCCATTTGGTCATAATTTTCTACATCTCTTGTGGGTCAGTGGTGTCTTCATGCTCCATAAGAATTCTTGCATAGCTCTGTTTATTCTTGTGACCATGGTAGCAGGAAATTTTAAGTAGAATTAAACTAAATATATAAATTAATCATAGTCCTACATTAATTGTAATGGCTTCTGTCTTTCCCAATTAAGATATTGGTAGTAAAAACCATTTCTCCATAGCTTTTGTCATTTCTCTGAGTATGGCATCTGTGTTTGCAGATACTGCTTTTGACAAATGAGAGCATGGCTGATGCCTAAATAGATTATCTCTTTACATGACTGAAAACAGCATTATTGTATTTGAGATGGATTGGGTCTATGAGAAATATCTATCACCTAAGACTTGCCCTGAAGTCCTCATATCTCACTGAAGTAGTTTACTGCAAATGGTAGGAGTGGAACTGAAGGCTTTTTTGAGAGTGAACGGAATATCATCCACCTATATGCTAACCTTGTGCTCTGCATCCTTGGTGGTGGTGGCTGCAGTGCAGGGTGTCTGCTATATGCTACTAGCAGTTCCATGACTATGACACAGTAGAGATGGTAGAGGGTATCTCAGATGTATTCCTAGATTTAACTGAAAAGCGGAGGAGAGAACTCCACTTGTCAGACCCAAGGCATGGGATTCTTTGTAAATAAATCAATCAAGGTCAGAAATGTAGGTCTAAATTTTAATTTTCTCTGAATTGCTTGTAGAAATAACCATTCCTTTCAATCGAAGGCTGTCTTAGCATCTAACGACAGGAGAGCAGCTGGTGCATCAGTTGTTTGCGCCAATCAAATTCAGTGGAATATCTTTAGAGTATTGACCACCATTCATCTTTCATGAATAAAAAATACCTGGCCCTCATGAATGGTTGATGGAGCAATGTTTTTTAAGTGTACAGTGAAAATCTTTGTCAATTTGGTGAAATAAGGCAGTCATTGCTACAATGAAAATATTCCATGTATTTTTTTTGTTTCTAGAATGCGGATAGTTGTTGCCATCTCTATCTTCTGGAACTTTCTTTCTTTTGGTAAACATTGCGTTATAGACTTCTGACCGTCTCGGTACTAACTGATTGATAAATGTTTTATAAAATTCTTCTGAAGAGCCATTGCATCTGGGCATGTTGCCATGGCTCCCCATGGCTGGAAATGGCAAACAAACAAACATGGGCCTGGGCCCACTAGCAGCTTTCCCAAAGCAGACCCACGGCCCATTTTAAGAAACACTGACCTAGAGTATTGTGATTTGTTTGATATCATCCATGCTAGTGTTCCAATCTCTACCTACTACTACTGGGATATCAGCTCTGTGGGATATAATGTTTGCAATAAAATGTACATGCCCACCACTAGGATTATATACACTTTGTCAAATTAGTATTGAACATGCCTTTAATTATTATGTATCTGCCCTCTGGATCTGAACAAAACTGAATCAATTGAAAAGTTAGGCTCTTGTGGATTAGTATTGCCACTTTCCTGCTTCTGGAATTGAAAGAATGTCTTAGGGAATCCAATATTAAATATAGCAGCAAATATCCTCCATCTCTCTTAGGGCAGCTGGTGTAGAAAGTGAGCTCCATTGAAGCCAGTGGTTGTTGGCCTAATGAAGGCTGAATAATCCTCAGTAAAGTGCTGTTGACTAACTTTAAATGAGAGTCTGCCTCATGACAGATGCGTCAGGGGACAGACCAAAGCAGGGCTGAATCATGCTGGAAACAGTAGTAACTTATTCATGGATATCTAACTGGATCTGCATAGTGTTTGAGGACAATATATGTGAACCCAGCTCCTAACACCCTTAAAAATGACTCCTTAAAGCCTCACTGAACTCTTACCATGTGGCATTGGCGTGAAAGAAATTATGGGTGTTAGGGTGGGACAAAGGAAAGGGAAGCACATGGTCTGATTCCATCTTTCCACTGCTTTTGATACCTTCCCATCCCATTTTTCTTTCATTTGCTCCCCTCTGTTTCTCCCCACTTAGGACTCATAGACAATACAGCTGCAGTGTTACTGCAAAGTTATTACATGGCTACTTGTGCCTTGTAAAATAAAGCAATAACAGTGTTTTCACTGTGTCATGCATTCAGTTTATTATGACCATGAAAAATAAACATGCACTAGGAATACTGCTGGCTATGTGTTTTTAACCTATTTTTTGTGTTACTGAAATAATGTTTTAGCTAAACTGCAGTTTTTTCATGTTGCATACCCCCTACACTCATTTTCATTTGTTAATGTAACAGGGTGAGTTGTGATGCGGAACTGAAAACTTTCATTCTGTGTTTTTTTCTGTAATGAAAAGGCTGCATGTATTTGTTGCAAAGGTTTCATTTTCTGAGTTGAGAGGACCCAAAACAGATGCCCATTGAAGGGCAAATGCAAGGACAATTAATAAATCATTAAAGACGTCTGACTTCTTAAATTATTTATTTTTTAATTATTGTAGTTAGTAATATTTTAATATAGCCTAGAATAAATGAATTTATTATTACTGATTTTTATGATGGCTTCAGAACTGAGAGGACTTCTGCACCCTGGCTTAACACATAGGGTGATAAACTGTGAATACATTGTTAAACATTAGCCTGGAAATGAAAGATAAGGAAGCATATGCTTTGTCTGCAGATCAAGCAAGTTGTCAGTCAAAGCTATAGAAACATAGCTGAAAAGTTTAAGAACTGAGGGGAACCTAAGTTCAGGACCCATGAGGGGAAACATAAGACCAGACAATATGCCAATTAATGGAATTAAATTGAAAAGATTTAACGGGGGTTTCCCTAAGGAGACAGTATGAAAGAAAAGACAACAGTTAATTCAATAAGGACAAAGGCAAAATGAGCTAACTGTGAAAGAATGAGAATATTAGAGATGGTGTCTGAAGAATTAAGGAACACTAGCTCGCAATTACTGTGAATTTATTATGCTCCAGTAGCATGTTCTAATCCACTCTCCTCTCTCCTCTGAACAAACATGCTGTCCTTAAACTCCAGTGCAAAAGCAATAATCCCTTTCAGTTCCAGTCACACTATGAAACCGATTATGATCAGCAAAAATTCAAAGAATGTAACGAACAAAGACGACATCACTCAAGTTGTCTGTCCATCGTCGTGCTGGCATTTGAAAGCTTCACAGCAATTTTTGGTTTACTTAACACATTTGAGTTGGTAGCATTCATGATCAATGCAGGCCTCCTCCCCCCATTAAAGTACAAGGACACAGGGGCAATGTTGAAGTAACGGCATGGAAGCAGGGGAGTTCAGAGCCTCCATCCTATTATATGCATTTAGGACTCTGTTGGTCAGTACAAGGTATGTGGGGGATAGCGTTAGAGAGAAGCGGCTTTCTATGGCATGTTCCCTTCCTAACTTGACAAATATATTTGTGGAAGCTGAATCTCTTCAGTTACAAGGTCTGGCACAGGCAAGGGCACGCTAGTGTCCAGAGGACAACCTGGGTTGCCCAGCTCCCCAGGGTGCTGGCTGCCTATAGAATTAAATACACCTGGGAGACAACACCCTAGGAAGTCAGGCACCTGTGAGCAAACCAAAACAATCTACTTTGGTTTTCCAAAAATAATATCTTGCCTCCTTCCAAAATTTTTGACTTCTCTAGGAAGACCTTTTGCCTCTTTTTGGGATTAAAAGTCTTTCCAAAATGCTCTGTGGGAAGGAAATCCCATTTTCAGACCTGTGATAGTGGGTTCATAGCAAATCAGAACTGTGCATGTTGCTTGTCCATCTTCTCCAGCAATATGATGGTAATTAATTAGGGTGTGTGTTACTAGACCTAATCAAGGTATCATTTACCAGAAAAAGTTCAAAGTTAACACCACGATGGGAACATGGCATCTGTTTACAGGAACTTTCCATGAAGCAGAGGGGACAATTCATAGAAGAAATTCCTTTTCTATGTAGCTTATCAAATATCAACAGAGCTGGAATGCCTTTTTCTTAATCCTCCTTCTAGAATTTAGATGAACTGCCAGCTAAAATACATTGCATTGCTTACTAATGTAGGTATAAAATAAGTCTCTTCAAAACAGGGATAAAAGAAAACTGTATTTGTCCTGTTAGCAGACCTCTCTTCAGAAGAGACGTTCAAGTCTACCATGCAAATCTGTGCTTAGAGCTGCTTCATGCATTTATGGGCATTGAAAATTCAGACGGGAAATCCTTATAACTAAGAGCAGATAATCTCTGCACGCATGTTATATATTTCTCAAAGTTAAAGTGGCAGCTGCTGTACTTCCTCCTCCTCCTCCTCCCCAGAAAGAATTCCAGAGGCAATTACTCCTTGTTATGTAGTATTCATTGGCCAAATGAATTTTGATCAATCAAATCCCCATTGAGCCCTGTGCAAGGAAGGAAATGTTGGCTCTCATAAATTTCCAAATGAGCAAACTGAAATTTTTTAATTTGCTTAAATAAAGATTGATCCCTAGATGGAACACTGTGTGCCAAGTCTAAGCCTAGAGCAAATGTGTACGGCTGAATTATACAATGGGAGTTTGTGACATCTCACAGAACTGCACAAGAAAAGCCCTGCTTCTGTCCAATTGCTTTATGTCAGATTATATCTCTGCCATCTCAGCTGTTAGTGGGTGTCTCAGAAACACTCGCCTAATCTTTCATGGGATGGTAATAGGTGAGAAAAGAGACTTCATGTAGTATTACATTCCTCTTGTTATGTTTTCCATGGCACTAATTAATGCTTCATGTAACAGCACAATGTGTCAAAAATAGTGTGGGCATGTCCAGAGGAAGTATTTCAATGTTTTCCAGAGAAGTAGATATAGGGTTTTGACTTATTAGAGGAGCATTCAAACCACAGATGAATCATATCTGACCCACCCATCTTTATAGACAATATTAATTGAAAAGAACACTGTAATTATTTATCCATAACATTCCGCAGAAGTATAAATAAGTGCCATCGATAAGGGCACCATTTATGATGGGATACAAGGGCAGTAGCTCCCCTCCCGAAGTTGGAACCCCTGGGTTTCATAAAAGAAGTCTGCTTAAAGCTGCATGCCCTCACTGCAGAGGCAGTTCTTAAATTCAATAGAGTTTGAGCTGCTTGCAACTTTGCCTTTGGGGCAGGGAGTTTGTTATAAAAAGAGAGAGGCAGGTAACGAAGAAAAACAAAAGGCTGGGCATTCAAGTAACTGAAGGATCGTTAGAGCATCATGAAAACATTGTCGGGTACTCCACTTAAAAAGTAGCAGGGGAGGGGGGGAAGTAGGAATGATTGTTGTGCTGCAGGGATTGCATTTGGATTACTGTGTTAAATTTATAAATGAGTTACAAAGAGATTTCACAAAACTGGGTGATTGGGCAACACAAAGGCAGATGGAATTCAGTGTTGATAAGTGCAAAGTAATGCATGTGAAAAAAATATAATCCTAACTACACATACAAAATAGCTGATACCACTCAAGAAAGAGATCTTGGAATCATTGTGGATAGTTTCCTGAAAACATCTGTTCAATGTGCAGTGGCTGTGAAAAAACAAAAACAGCCAACAGAATATTGGGAATCATTAGGACAGGAATAGATAATGAGAGAAAATATCATATTGCCTTTACATAAAATCACTGTATGCCCACATCTTGAATACTATATGCAGATCTGGTCACCCCATCTAAAAACATATATATATTGTATTTGGAAAAGGTACAGAAGGGGCAACAGAAATGGAACAGCTTCCATATGAGGAGAGATTAACAAGACTGGGACTTTTCAGCTTGAAAAAAGAAATGACTAAAGAGTGAGGGGATATGTTAGATGTCTAGAAAATCATGAATGGTGTGGAAAAATAGAATAAGGAAATGCTATTTATTCCTTCACTAACATAACACTAACACTAGCATTAACACAACACAAGAAGCTGACCCAATGAATTTATAAGCAGCAAATTTAAAACAAATAAAATAAATTATTTTTTCACAGCTAACTTGTGGAACTCTTTGCCCGGAGATGGTGGAAAGGCCCAAACCATAACAGGGCTCCAAAACAATATAAGTTCAAGGAGGATAGGTCCATCAATTGCTACTAGCCAGAATGTGCAGGGATGGTGTCCCTCGCTTCTGTTTGCCAGAAGCTGGGAATGGGTGACAGGAAATGGATCATGATGATTACATCTTCTGTTTTTTCCTTCTGAAACACCTGACATTGGCCACTGTTGGAAGACAGGATACTGGGCTAGAAGGAACTTTGGTCTGACCCAGTATGGCCATTCTGATGTTTTTATATAGAGCTGAAATGTATCTGCCCCTTGTTGTAACCCACTAGACCCCCTCAACCAAAATCAGAAATGGCACCGTTGGCCATCAGTAATACATGTTATTCATTTTCTCCTTTTGCAATGCCCAGGGAGAAAAACAAATGGCTATTGCTTCCACAATTCTTCTCTCCCTTCCCCCCCCCCCTCCCGTATACCATATAGCAAATCATCGTGACATGAAGTAATGCAAGCTCCTGGTTCTGCAAATTGCAAATGTTGTGGAACAGCAGCTCATCAGTTTTCTTGGTCAATGTTGCTAAACTAACTTCCTATTTGTATTCTGGGCAGTGCTCACTACTGTGACACAGCATTCACTGGTTTGATTTTATTGTATAATAATGAGTTTAGTCACTAAAGTATGATATTACTAAATGAAGCAGGAAGAAGAATAATTCAGAGATTGTGCTGACTACAGTCTCTGAATACAGCCTAAAATAGCCTCTGTGGCTGCCATCTGCAAAATACTTTGATTCTTTGATAGAATCATAGAACACTAGAACTGGAAGGGAATCTCAAGAGATCATTAAGTCCAGTCCCCTGCCCTCATGGTAGGACCAAACACCATCTAGATCATCCCTAGTGGATATCTATCCAACCTGCTCTTAAATAGCTCCAGTGATGGAGATTCCATAACCTCCCCGGGCAATTTATTCCAGTGTTCAACCACCCTGATAGTTAGGAATTTTTTCGTAATGTCCAACCTAAACCTCCCTTGTTGCAATTTAAGCCCATTGCTTCTTGTCTTATATTCAGAAGTCAAAGAGAACATTTTTTCTCTCTTCTCCATGTAAAACCCTTTTAGATACTTGAAAACTGCTATCATGTCCCCTCTCAGACTTCTCTTTTCTAAACTAAACAGGTCCAATTCTTTCAGTCTTCCCTCATAGTTCATATTTCCTAGGCCTTTAATAATTTTTGTTGCTCTTCTCTGGATCTTCTCCAATTTTTCCAATCTTTCTTGAAATGTGGTGCCCAGAACTGGATGCAGTACTTCAACTGAGGCCTAATTAGCACAGAGTAGGGAGGAAGAATGACTTATTGTGTCTTGCTCACAACACTTCTGTTAATGCATCCCAGAAGAATCTTTGCTTTTTTTGCAACAGTGTCACCCTCTTGACTCATATTTACCTTGTGGTCCACTATAATCTGTAGATCCCTTTCTTGAGTACTCCTTCCTAGACAATCACTTCCCATTCTGTATATGTAAAATAGATTGTTCCTTCCTAAGTACTTTGCATTTGTCCTTATTAAATTTCATCCTGTTTACCTCAGACCATTTCTCTAGTTTGCCCAGATCATTTTGAATTTTGACTCTATCCTCCAAAGCACTTGCTACCCCTCCTAGCTTGGTATTATCTGCAAACTTAATAATCATACTCTCTCTGCCATTATCTAAATCATTGATGAAGATATTGAACAGACCCGGTCCCAAAACAGACCCCTGCATAACATTTCCAACATGATTGTGAACTGTTACTAACTACTCTCTGAGAACAGTTATCCAGCCAGTTACGCACACACACACACCTTATAGTAGCTTCATATAGGTTGTATCTGCCTAGTTTATTTAGGTCATGCGAGACCATATCAAATGCTTTACTAAAGTCTAGGTGTGCCATGTCCAATGCTTCTCCCTTATCCACAAGACTTGTTATCCTGTTAAAGAAAGCTATCAGATTGGTTTGACATGATTTGTTCTTTACAAATCCATGCTGTTACCTATCACCTTATTTTCTTCCAGATGTTTGCAGATTAATTCCTTAATTATTTGCTCCATCATCATCCCTGAAACAGAAGTTAAATTGACTGATCTGTAGTTTCCTGAGTTGCTCTTATTTCCCTCTTTATAGTTGGGATAATTTTCCCTTTTCCAATCTTCTGGTATCTCTCCCGATTTCTATGACTTTTCAAAGATGATATCTAAAGGCTCAGACACCTCCTCTAGTCTATCAGCTCCTTGAGTATTCTAGGATGCATTTCATCAGGTCTTGGTGACTTGCAGACATCTAACTTTAGAAACTAAATCCTTTGCAATACAGAACTTCCATACTCCACACAACTCTGCTTGTGATTTCTTCCTATTCAAGTCGGTCTCTGCTGACAGTTGTTTAAAGTCAGTAGAGTGTAGGAGCAGTTATTGGTTATGTTTATGTTTCTTAATTATAGGGTAGTGGTTGGGAAGCTGAGGTCTAAGGGTATGTCTACACTACCCCGCTAGTTCGAACTAGCGGGGTAATGTATGCATACCGCACTTGCTAATGAAGCCCGGGATTTGAATTTCCCGGGCTTCATTAGCATAAGCGGGGAGCCGCCATTTTTAAATCCCCGCTGCTTCGAACCCCGTGTAGCGCGGCTACACGGGGCTCGAACTAGGTAGTTCGGACTAGGGTGCCTATTCCGAACTACCGGTACACCTCGTTTCACGAGGAGTACCGGTAGTTCGGAATAGGACCCTAGTCCGAGCTACCTAGTTCGAGCCCCGTGTAGCCGCGCTACACGGGGTTCGAAGCAGCGGGGATTTAAAAATGGCGGCTCCCCGCTTATGCTAATGAAGCCCGGGAAATTCAAATCCCGGGCTTCATTAGCAAGTGCGGTATGCATACATTACCCTCCTAGTTCGAACTAGGAGGGTAGTGTAGACATACCCTAAGGGAGTAAGGAAACATGGGAGCATTGCTCTGCAATGTTTGATTCTATAGGTAAATTCTATTATGCAAGAATCTGGATTCTCGTTGTATGATCATCAAAATGTCTAGCTGGATGGTTAGTCTACAACAAGTAGTTGGTGCTCCTAAAAAAAGGCTTGGGCATGCATTTCTTCTAAGTATGAAGACTCTGATGTGCGCATGTGCCTGCCTGACTTCAAGTGCGTATATAATTTTGTTGGCTTCCATGGGACTATTCCAGTGGTTAAAGTAAGATACATGCTTCAGTTCTTTGTTGAGCTAGGAACAAAAACATTTTGTGCTTATCCAGATGATGACAGATACAGCAATCTTGTGCAATATCACTGTGGGCCAGGGATCATAACAAATTTGGAGGCATAGATTGTCATAAAAACAATGGGAGGTAATAAAGGTGAATAACTCAAAATATAAAAGCCTCTAGAGAGGTATCACTTCATGGGAAAGCTTGTGTATACTGGTTCAAATTGGGCTTGTGCCCTACTAGGTCACAAAAGATGAGAGATGACCTCTAGTAACCTTTTTGTACGGCTATAGGTTCTTGGTGATTTTTTGGGGGGGTTTCACTAATGCTTTTATCTGAAGCATAAATATGCTTGCTTAGAAAAAGCTGTGTGGTGATGTGTAACTCCTGACAATGCACTGTTTGTAGCCTTCAGAGAGAGAGTCACCTGCAGGCACTAGCCTTGAGGCAGACTGGCTTGCTAGGAATACATCACAGTATAAAACAGGGAGCTGTCCATCCTCAAAACCCCTCAGCCAGACCTGAAGACAGATACGGACCTCAACCAAAATGACGTGATGTCTGGGAGCTGGAAACCTTCAATGGGTGCTCTTGAGGGATTGCAATGGTGGAATAAGGGACAGTTACCCTGAAACTATTACATGAACTATCTTCAATCTGCATAACTGGTCTGGTGCTCTCATGACAGCATCCTTCTCTCTTGAGACTTCCATTATTTTTTTCACCTGATCAATTAAAATATAGCACAAGAGGAGCCTTTCTCATAATATGTTGATATTTCTACTGCCTGGCCTACAATCTGCAAATGGACAATATAAAAACAATGAATGCCTTTCTTGACCCTCTAAAGGTTGTGTTAGGGTTCAGTCTAAGTAAATGTTTGTGGCTTTTATTTTTTCCAGACTGGTTCCTCCATCTCTGTTTACTGTGGTGGGAGAGGCAAGGTGGTGCATTTTACACATCAAAGTAGCTGTCCTCTCTTCCCCACCTCTTTTTTCACCTTTTCACTTACTCTACACCACCAAAAAAAGGTAAAAATAATGCCTGGTGCATTATTTTGGACCATTAGCACCATTGCATAAACCTTTTGTGTTTATTATCTTCTAAGCACATTTTTCCATTTAATAAGTGCACATCATAAAACTTCATAGTCGGCCACAAAGACTAGTAAACAGTGTCATTTTAGAGAGCTCCTGAGTGAATTTTATTTTGCTTTTTTCAATGACCCTTTCAGTTACGTAAAAAATTATTTTAGTAGCCCTAGTTTAGTTTATTGCATTTATTCATTAAGACACCAAAATAAACCCATTCCTTTTTCTTTTTAATTCTGTAATGATACTAGTTTTGCTGGGGATCTGAAAATGAATACCACAGAGGCAAAATGTTTCTATGATGAACACTGTATGCAAGGCCTCCCTGTCTAGACAGATGCCAGGTTTTTAGGGTGGTGGTTTCATAAAGCTTCATGTGGAGTTCTGGTTTTAGAACATGACCTATTTTTGTCCTGTTTAGATACTGGGTAGAGATTGCAAAAACAAAGTAAAGCTGATAAGTGACTTATCAAAATGGAACGTAGGCTTCTAAATCAGAGGGCTTTTGAAAATTTTACCCACTGACTATGTGCTCTAGGACATGTCATTTTTATATAGATCCTAAGTGGCTGTCTTTGGAAATTCTAAACAAGGCTATTTTCAGAAGGAAACAAAGTATGTTTAATAGCTGCGTAACGTGAGCAGATGTATGAACAACTTTTTGTTCTTGTCATTTATGGGCAAACATGCAATAACTAGAGCAGAAGTCCCAGAACTCGGAGGAGCATGGAAACTTCCTGGCCTAGTCCTCTCAAGCATCCTGTGTATTAGAGTACCTCAATTCATCCCAACACTGGGTTTACAAGTGGGTGAAGGGGTTGTTTTTGTTTTGGTTTTTTTTTTTAATGAAAGGAAGAGGGATGAAAAAAAATCAGGTTAAACAGAAGTTTAAACTCAGGCTCTGTGCTCATTTTATCCAAACATTCGCCATTAACCTCCAAAGCCCATTCCTGCCTCATCAGCAAGGTCTGTCATAACTGCAATATGAAGATTTGCTTTCTCTTTAAATTTCAAATGATTCTCTATTTGCCAGGTTGAATGAACTGTTTTATTTAAGATAAGTTGTAGTTGTGCACTATCAGGATTCTTGCTGTAAACAATCCAGAAGAGAGGTAAGTTTGAAGGTAGCCAGTCTCTTGGTGAGTTTGAAAAAAGGTTTGACCTTCCCTCAGTTTGAGTTCTTGATCATGAATGTTGACCACAGTGTTCCATCCCACAAGATGCTGCTGTCATTCCCGCAGAGTAAACCCAAAGCACAGGAGTCATCTGAGGTAAAGAGAAACTTGTGTTATCTGAGGAGAGACAGAACAGAGTTAAAAGGAATCTGACCTGGAATACAAGGAGTGTGTTCCCAAAAGGTGAGACTGAAGTAATTTTGGAGTATGGATATAATAAAACTAGTAACTACAATGAATTGTGATAACCAGGTACTGGAGTTTGCAAGAGCTAACGGATCAAGCCCTTTATTTCAAATTATGCTGGCATGCAAAAGAGAATTAAAATTCACCACTCATTTCTGTACTAAATCCTTTCCATTGCTTTCTGAAATTTTGGATATATGCTATCTGGCACTGGAATATTAATATATAGCAAAGGCATGGCAGCTTTTAAAAGTGGAGAACTCTTTGGGCTTCAAATCATCCTGACATAAGTCAATCAAACTTGACAGAGTTATACAAGGGTTGAATTTATCTCATTGGGTCTCAGGTGAGAACTTGTCTATGGTCTATCAAACAAGGCTTTATAAACCCAGAAGTTAAAAATCCACCTATACTTTATCTCCTCATCTTAACGCTCCTAAAACTGTCATTTTCAGCTGCCTATTTGGTTGATTTATGCTATTTTATATTGATGACTCTAGCACTTTGTTCTTTTTGTGTTAAGTAATCTCTCTGAATTGCTGATTGTCTCCTCACTCCTTTAACAACTTAAGTGCCATAAACAATCTACATGCAGGGGCTCTGCAGTTTGTCTTGCATGTCTTTGCTTTCAGTTCAATGTCATGGCTTATGCTGTACAGTCGTATGGGTGTCATGCTGTGTGCTTCACATGGAACATACCATTCACTGTACATGCTGATGGGTGCAAGGGTCTTATGCATAGGGCAGCTCTCATATACAGGGGATAAATCTTTGCCTGCAGAAGCAGTTTAATGAGTCTTCTCTCTAGGGATGAGCAGTGCAGTGGTGGACTCTCCTATCTCTTCTGAGACACCTGCTGCAGCCCAGAGAGCATGGCAAGGAAAAGGGTTTAGAACAATGCTGGTGGGGACATACCAAAGCTGTAAAGAGTCAGCAGAGCTAGTATGGACACAGAGTACTACTTGTGCTTACACCAATACAATCAAATGTGTTCTCGTTTCCAGTGTAAACACAGTGTTTGTTCTACTCTGTAGCAAATACAAAATTCTGATTAATTTTGAACTTCCATAGGCCTGATGTGCAGCAGGGTAGAATCTGTTCTGCTAAGGTACCACAATCCAGCACTTTGTGTTTACAGTAGCCAGACCCACCAATGGGAGGAGGGGAGGGAAGGGGAGGAAAAGAGGCAGTTGCCCCAGGGCCCGGTGCTTCAGAGGGGCCTGGGGCTCCCAGCCACTGCTGCTGCTCCTCTGGCAACGGCCATAGACCCAGCCCCCTTTGAATCGCCACCGGAGTACAGCTCCACACAGCTGTGAGGGGGGAAGGGGCACACCACAATCTGGGCAGCATGAAGGGCTGGCTGCCCTCAACCCCGTACCCAAGGCCTTGCC
Source organism: Pelodiscus sinensis (assembly GCF_049634645.1). Classification (NCBI taxonomy): domain Eukaryota; kingdom Metazoa; phylum Chordata; order Testudines; family Trionychidae; genus Pelodiscus; species Pelodiscus sinensis. The sequence continues at coordinate 75,513,984 of NC_134712.1, forward strand.
TCTTCTAGGGGGTATAGAGCTGACCCCTCCCGCACATCTTACCAAGGGTCCGTGGTGGCTGCTGGCCCTGCTGACAGTAGCTTATAGAATACGCAGCTCCACATTAGCTACTCACAACTGAAAAAAAAATTACTGAACGTTATACGATTTGTTATAAAAGGAGAAAGCTGAGAAATTTCTCAATCATCATCAGGTTTTAGGCAACAATTTCCAAATGCTATTAGTGGGGCTATTCACTGGCATAACTAATTAGAATTCTATAATGTTAATGGTTTGCCTGTAAATCAACTCTGTTTATTACACCTTGTCCAGATGTTTGCATGCCAAATCCAGAACTGTTGTCATGACAGGCATATATCGTATTGATAAACCCTGTCATTCTGTTCAGTCCTGCAAGGACTGACATCGGTGAGAGGTTTGTTTGTTTGTATCAAGAGTAAAGATTTCAGCACCTGAATATGTATAGCTAATTATATAGCACAGATAAAACTCTGACCCAAGCACCCCTTAATGCCAGCTTGCCAGGGAGGTGACAGAATGTCCTAATTCTAGTATGCACATCCTGTTTCACCAGATAATTTCATATAAGTCTTAAATGAAAGCTAAGGTCACACTGGTCATTAATATCTTCGTGAAAAGTACATACAGCTGCTATGTAAGGAATTATAAAATATCTGTTTATATATTGAAAACATACCCTGAGAGTCTGTACGAGTCACCAGCCGTGGTGAAAACAGATTTTCCTCCAGTCAGGAAGGAAGAAATATAGAGTTGCATGTTGGGACATAAATTAAGCTAACCTAATGAATGCCCATTTATGTATGGAGTCATATGTTAACAAGAAGATGTGAGGTCAACAGGGAAACAGCCCACAGGAAAAACCAAGGAAGAGATGGTTATCCTTAGAACCGTGGAAATCCATGGCTATTTGCTTTATAGCCACAGGTACCTGCAGCCGTAGATGTGGACGTGGATATCTGTGGTTCATTTTTGCAGATACAAAATTTGTTATCCGCTCAGGGCTTTAGTTATTCTGTTTGTTAGGTCAAATAATGAGGTATATGCATGCAAGAGAAAAGAATCCTGCACCTAGAAAATAAATGGGCAATGTTTTTATAGTCATGTAATCAGTATCTTAGCCAACCTTGGTTGAAAACCTACAAAAGACATTGGGATTGAGAAATTTCTTTGGACAGGAGGTTAACCTGTTTTGTTTTTAGAGTGCATGTTGTGATTTTGTTTTATATATAGTCTTTGATTCCAAAATCTTTACTCTCTTAAGATTTGAATGTTTGATAATAAATGTATTCTTGTTTTCATGAGAAATAAATCTAAGTGCTGTGATGTTCAGCAAAGTGCTGCTCCAGAGCTGAATTTTACAAGTTGACATATATGCTGTTCTCTTGGGGGGTATTTCTATGATTAGCCAAAGTCAGAGGCTGGATAAAACAGGGGAACAGAGTTTAAAGTGATTCAGGGACTGGATATGCCTCTTGTTAACCTACAAGGCAACATAAGGGATAGCATAGCCCAGAGGAGATTACTTGAGTGTCTAGAAGACTGGTAGCATCAGGAAACTGGCATCCAGCTAAGCACAAGCAAGACTCCCTCACCCTGGAGATGGGAGGTAACATGATGACTCTCAATCTTGCATACCTTGAGAACCGTCACAGGGACATGACCTGGTTTCTGACTATCACCTTCCCCGCCATCCCATCTCCCTTGTAAATTGCACCTAAAAAGCACCTAATGACCAATAAAAAGTAGCTTTTTGCCTTAACTGGTATACATAACCAGACCCTTTGAGAGAAACCATTTTCATGGCACTCAGAGTAAATGGATGGGGGAGGAGAGGCAGGAGGATCAGGAATATGCACCTAATGAAAAAGGGGTACATTTTCATAAGCCTGTTCCTTATTTTGAGGGATCAACTTGCAAATCTGACAACTGTATTTAGACAGAGGCTAAGCCTCAAACTGGCTGAAAATATATCTTAGTCTACTGGGCTACAGAAATGCAAAGAATATCCCTATGCACAGCTTAACGATAAAGTTCATGTTCCTTTAGATTTGTGTTGCTAGCTGATGCATAAGAATAAATTTCTAGTTTCTAAAAATGGTCTGTTTTAGTTAAGGTTGATGCAACTCCAGATTGATAACTGGAAGTGTAGTAATACGAATTTGTAATAAGACTGTGCAGATCAATTATGAGAAATGAATATTGATGTCCATGGTATATAGAGACAAATTAAACTCTAATGGTTTCATAATAAAGTAATTTGTTCATCGATCACAAGGGGATACAAGCAAGGAACTGCTAATAGTTAGGCTAAAGTAATTATTTTTCAGCATCTAATTACACCTACGCAACTGATTTGAGCTGCATTTGCTGAGCTAAATGATGATACAGAATGTCTTACTGAGGTTCCCATTCATTGTTGAAAGTAAGTTCCTGGCCTTTGACAACAGGGCAGAGCTGGTCCTCATAGGCAATTTAATATAATTAGGAGGATATGATGTTTACTAACTGCACAGTGTGCTTTCTTTAGATTAAATCAAACAATCGGAGAAGGCTGGGATATTATTCTTAATATTAATTTTGTCATCTTAGATCAAATTTGCCCATTTTTCTGCAAATGTTTACCCTCCTCCTTACCCCTTCTGATTTGATCTTAATAATAGGAAAGACGCAAAATCACAGAGAATTAGAAAGTTACAATAACAACAGTGCTGGAGAGTCCTGCAGCTTTATAGAGAAAGGTATACCTGACTTGTTTTACTTTGCTGGGATTTTAAATGAAGTATGTTGGAAAATTCAGACGTAAAGGGAGATTAGGATTTTCATGGTGCTTCAGTGAACCATAGATAGCAAACAGTTTATTCAGTTAATTTTGCCCTACAGGCTGGCTTTTATAAATGTATCTATGTAAAATAGATACATAGCTAACTGAAGGCTGCTCAGGGGCTGTATTTGCCACGTGCTTGTGCTACTTTTACTATTGCCACCTACTTGGTCACCTTTTTTACATAGCATTGTTTCTGCTCCCTAACTGGATGAGTTTAACAAAGAGAATAAGTGTGGTGAGGTCACCCTGATGTTTGAAGAAAAGCAGGTAAATCATTTTTGGTTAGGAGGAGCCATCGGGAATGAAAGATTTTAGTATATTTTAAAGGTGGCCTGCAAAGGATTTTATTAAACTAAGCTTGGGTCTGGCTGAGAGACTCACTCTGAGCTGCAATGTAAACATACCTGGCTGGGCCTTGTTTGTTCCAGGGCTCACTTTCTCTTCACTCCTGCCAGACTAGGGGAAGAAGAACAAGCCTGGAGATCTTCAAGGAAGGGAAAACACTTAGCCCATCTCTACAGCTGCAGCATCCTGCAGATGGCACTCTACCAGCTGGTGTCCTTCCTGCTGTTCTTCCAGGGGGGTACTGTGCCAGGCGTTGATTAGGATTAGGAATTTCTCTCAGCAGTGATTCAGTGAGTCTAGTGGGGAAGAGCCTATGGAATTGAAGTGCCCACCTTGGAAAGGGGCTTTTTGGCACCATGACTCACTTGTCTTTCAAAGAGTTTGCAGAGGGCTTGTCACCTTCCAATGTACCCTACCTCTTTCCATGCACTTACCAGTGCCCACCCTTCACCCCCCAAACCATGTAATAAAATTCCAAGATGCTATTATACTGCTTCCATTTCCAGCTGAAATTTAATAAACATCATCCCAAATTCTGCCTGTGAGCTTAAAATCCATTTTCCACAAACATTCATATGAACCAAATCTGGCTTAAGGGGATGTGATCATGGAGGGTTAAGAATTTAGTTTTTAATTTGCTGAAATCTTTCAAATAACATTTCTTTTTATTTGTCTCCTTTGATTCAGCATAATATATATACCGTACTCTGAAAAGGGGGGAGACAATATGCATGCTGGCTATTAAAAGGAAAAGCTTTCCTGTTCCATATATATTTCAGATATAATATTGCTTAGGACAGCTTCACCCCTGTGAAACATATTACTCCTGTGTTGCTATTAAGGTTGGTATCAAAATGCCTTATCTGCTGTGTAAGTAGCAGTCACATAAATTAAAGATGCCCAGAAGCAGTTTATGCTGAGACCTAACAGTTTTGAAAAATGACCTAATTTTGATTGCAGTCATTGTAACTACCTCTTTTGTGTGATAGTTCTTTTTTATTCTCCTTGTTCTCCAGCCTCTATTTTTGGCATCTACAAACACTTACAAAATAGTATTTGTTTTATAAATATTTTTTTTAAATAAAATTGCTTCTCGAGATATTTATTAGCTGTGTACTTCTTTTAAGTGGGAAAAATTAAATTAAAAGAAAACTGAAAATAAACAGAATTTGCACTTAACCCTCCTGTGGTTTTTTAAAATGAAGTTGTGAATTAGCCTTCAGGGAAAAAATGGAGGATTTTTTGTAGGGTTTTCTTTTAATGTTGAAATATCTCACCAGCCACAATAACCATTCCTCCTCTTTTTATGAAAACATCCCAGTGGAGCACCTGATTAGATCTAATGGTCTGACAACTATGTATATTTATGTATTACTATCTGGGGGGCACACATGCTATAAAATGTGTTCCTTAAAAGAAGTCAAATCACCTTATGAATGCACAGGACATAATTTTGATTCATAACTGTCCCAACCCAGGAGCAGACCAGAGAATGAAGTCTAACTAGGTCAAATGCCTACTCTCATAGTCCAACAAAGGAGTAATTTACTTCACCCCTTCTCACAGAGTACCTCATTCACCTCTGTGTGTCCAGCCAGCCACTCCATCAAATAATCTTCCCTCTCCCCCATAACTGCATGTCCCCTTCCCTGTCACTTGCTGACAGCAGGCAGAGCCAGGGCAGTGCCTCACCAGGGATGTTTCCTCAGTCTGAGTACAGCAGAGGAGGGGCCTTACTTCTCCTATGACCAATTTAGAACTAGACCTGTTCAATACACACTAAAATGAAAAGCATGAACATGTACAAAGGAAATATAACATGAATATATATAACATAAATGTTAATAATTTTCAGCACCCAGTTGACTTTAATTTCTGTGTGGCCTAATTTCCCATTCTAGAAAAGAGAGATCATTCTACGTTACTGCCTCATTGGGTCATTGGCAAATTTAGCCTTACAATGTATGTAAAGTGCTCCAAGCTCCTTAGATGGAATATGCTATTGGATTTAAAGTGTTATTAGTGTACTAATGATATAAAACATGCAGGCTACGTCTACTTTGGCAAGATTTTGCACAAATACTTTTAACGCAAGAGTTTTTGCATTAAAGTATTTGCACAAGAGAGCGTCTACACTGGCATGTGCTTTTGCGCAAGAGATGTGCTTTTGCTCAAGAGCATCCATGACAGTGTAGACCCTCTCTTGCACAAGAAAGCTCTGATGGCCATTTTAGCCATCGGGCTTTCTTGCACAAGAAATTCATGTTGCCTGTCTACACTGGCCTCTTGCGCAAGAACAGTTGCACAAGAGGGCTTATTCCTGAGCGGGAGCATCATATTTCTTACGCAAGAAGCCCTGATTTCACACATTAGAACGTCAGTGTTTTTGTGCAAGAACTCCCCGCCAGTGTAGATAGGCAGCAAGTTTTTGCCCAAAAGCCTTTTTAAGACAGCCTGACAGCAAAGTCATATCACCTTCATTCACATGGCTAATGAGCATCTGAGTTTGATATCTGATTCTGGTCTTTCTGGAGGTGAGAGCATTACAAAGGGACCACTCTCAATTCCTTAGGGAAGGAATCATGTTGTCATCTTTGTGTCCCCTAGGGTGTGTCTAGACTACCTAGTTTTGTCGACAAAAGTGGACTTTTGTCGACAAAACTATACCAGCGTCTACACTACCGCTGAGTTCTGTCGACATAACGTCGATAGAACTCAGCAGTTTTGTCGACGCTGGTATACCTCATTTTACAAGGCATAACACCTTCTGTTGACAGAACTCTGTCGACAGAAGGTGTTATTGCCTGTAACGTTGTGTCCAGACTACCGAGTTCTGTCGACAAAGCAGCTTGCTTTGTCGACAGAACTCAATGTGTCTGGACGCTCTTTGTCGACGGAAGTTTTGTCGACAGTATCTGTCGACAAAACTTCCATCGACAAAACGCGGTAGTCTAGACGTACCCTTCGTTTACAAGATGCGATGATTAGATAGCAAATGTCAACTGCACAAGACAAAGTCCTGACTCTCAGACCACCTGGGCTCCCTACTGCAAAATGATTTGTGTGAGAATCAATGGTGTGAAACAATCCTCATCTGTAAGAGAATGTTGCCCACAAAATATAATTTGATAAAGGGATTGATTGTACGCTGATTTGCATCAGCTGAGAGTCTGGCCCAGAGAGCCACACAGTCCCTTCATCACTGGTATTGTTTGAGTGAAACTGTAGGCACAACTTATCCCACAATGTTTATTATTTATCACTGCTTGATGTAATAATAGCATTCTTCCTAGGGAAACATTCTGGTCAGCCAGGTGCCAATGCAATTTGGAATTCATCACCATCTGAGTGTTTAGTGCTTTGCTGTAAATCAAGTGTGCACACCGGTGTTGAAAAACATTGTGTCAATTCATTAGTCCATGGAATGGGAAAGATCAACATATCAGTCATGAAGATATATGAAGACTGCCTCTTAATGATGTTAGCTTGTAGGCAGATTGTGATGGAACCTTTGTGGCCTGATGACTGTGTTTAATATGTGCAATCCATACCCCAATAAATCTGTAGCTGGCAATCAGAGCACAGGCACTTTGTTCCATTTATAGAAAGAAGTACACAATGTATTGTGGGCAGCATTAACATTTAACAATGTTTTGCCAGAACATAGGGAAGTTCTTTATTGAATCCAAATTAAAAAGTAATAATCACCCAATAAAAACAATCAGCATGGGTAATGCTGCTTTTCAAGTCAGGAGACTAACCCATCAGATCCCATTACTGCTGCAGTCACGACAGTGTCTGAAGGAATTGGATGTTCCATGGACTGCAACACCCTATTAATCTCTCTAGGATTTGTCTCTGTGGAAAGCTGTACCAGCAGAAAGTGTGGGTGAGGGTTGACTCAGCCTACAGTGTGTTGTGCTGTCAGTTGCCCTTTCAAAGAAAGAGAAGCTGGCGAATACTGTTGATATCAAACAAAGCAACAAATCCTCTACTCATGATTGAAAGATTTAAAAAGTGGGATTAAAAGAACAGAGCTTGCACAAATTAGCTGTTCAGGATGTTTATTTATCTGCGAGTAATTGTGCACACCATTAAGGACTAAATCCTCAACTGGTGTAAATTGGTTCCATTTAAGTCAATGAAATGATAACTGTTCACACCAGCGGTGGATCTTACATTCTCTGGGTGGTTCCAGAGGTTCTTTCCAATATTTCTGAGAGACGTAGTAATGAGGGGAGCTTCACTTTGCCATTTCTCAGTCTCCTTCATATATAAATAATCAAGAATCTCATTCCAGTCATTTTAGGTGATCATGGTTTGTTAATCAACTAGAATAAAACAGTAACCTGAACAGTAACTAGGTAGGTAGTCTGTCCAACTTAACCTCAAACTAATCAGGAATTGTAGTTGTGGTCTCATTTGCACATTCAAGAATCAGATTGCATGGGAGGAGGAAATGCTGATATTTTACTTGAATTCTAGCCATAATCCTAGAGTAGCTAGACCAGGGTGGGCAACCTGTGGCCAACTGGGTCTCAACCTGTGGCCCACAGACCCCTGGCTGCCCCCCATGCACCTTGTGCGCTGTGGCACTGGAGCCCTGCATTTCCCTGCTATTCCCTTATCCCTCCCAGAACTTTTGAAGGTGCCATAAATCACCTGACTCCTGCTCCATTCCCACTCCTTTCTGTCCCTTCCAGAACTGGAATGCTGTGAGTCATCTGTTTGCGGTGTTCCAACTCTGGGAGGGAGAGGAGGAGGAGTGGGGATGGAGTGCAAATCAGGTGATTCACTTGCTCTGAAAGTGCTGGAAGTGAGGGGGAGGAGAAGGTAAGTATGGGGCTCTCGTGCCCCACAGTGCAAAAGGTCCATGGGTGAAGTGAGCAACCAGAGGGGCCGCTGGGCTGCAGATGGAACCCCACTGAGGTGAAGGTGGGCCACACATGCAGCCCACACACTATTTGTGGTTAGCCATCCCTGAACTAGATACTTCTGTTAAAGCAAACAATGAAATAGTTAACATAATGGAAATTTACATTGTCACCACCACTGAGTCTCAGAATTAATTCCCTAAAGAGATGTATGGTGCCATTCTTACATGAAATGTGGTAAATTTTCTGTAAGCTTGGCAAAAGAGAACGCCTGTGGTTCACAATTGTAAGCTTGGGGTATTTTTCTTTTGTTTACTCCACATAAAAGCTAGGAACATTTTTTTTTTTAATAAAAGATTGCCTACGACAGAGAGCAATGAGACCAAGTGCTCGCTTGGTGCACTGCCCAGTATTGGTTTAATCTTGCCTCTGGATACAGTTTGACATGTATAGATTTTTGGTTGAATGATAGGATGTAAAATTGTTTCTACCAAAATGATGCAAACAGTAATTCAATTTTAGAGCCCATGGAAACTAGAAAGAAAGGTGATGGTGTAAGGGAGGGCTAGCAGGCACCATTGAACCAAGCTTTACAACTTTTGAAGGTATTAGCACAAATTTTAAGTAATGGATTTTGAATGACATATGGTAAAGGACTGAAATTTTAAACCCGGTTAAGAAATCATATAAGTGAATGTACTGATGGTGTGATCCATGTGTGGTTCTTTGTTATTTAACCAAAAAACTAGAATAGGGAGGTAGCTTTTATGTAGCCTCTTGATCTTACCACTTCCCTCTTATTCCTAACAAGAGACTATTTCAGTTCTTGCATTTTCTTTAAATTGTATAATGCATTTCCCAACTGCTTAACAGATATTTGGTAGGGTTCCCAAATTCCATTTGGGGAAACAAGCTGCTCTTTATCAATGTATGTCCTATAGTTTAAGTATATGATGATGATTTTTCATCTCCTGTCTCAAACTGTTGTGTAGAGTGTGTACTCTCCAACATACGCTCCATCCTGGAGGGGCCTGAATTTATTCAGGATGTGTTTCCTACCTAGTGTGCTATACCTTTCAGAGCCTCCAAATGAAAGATACATACAAGAGCCACATTATAATTATACTTCCCTATCTATTGGGGAGGGAAACATCTTTTTGTTTCAGGTGCATGGTGCAGGCTTTATCAGGAAACTAATGCAGCACACAACCTTTTAGTATCTCAGGCACTCATATTCAACCTGGCTGTCATTCAGGAAATGGGAAGCTCAATACTGTGTGGAGAATTCATGGTTAATGGTTGATTTAATCTTTTCAATCCCCAGGGATTCTGTAGAAGACTAGTTATTTTTGTCTCAAAGAGGAATGTATTGTTATATACCTTATATTTAGTTTTTAATAGATTTTCATAGTTGGTTTGAAAACAAACTCATTCATTTGCTCTTATTTTAATAATAGGTTGTAATTAAAATTATTTGCATTCCTATTTTAAACCCCCGACATTCTGTTTGTACCAAACAATGTACTGAATTAATCTTTCACATTTATTTTTAATTGTATTAACACAAGCGAACCGTCTGGAAGGTGAGCGGAGACTTATTTGTAATAAAAATAGCTACTGAGTGCTTCTCAACCAGACCAGTGCTGAGTTGTTCTTGTTACTATTCTGGCGCAAGGAAAAGGAGATTTAATGTTCCTCTCAATGGCATTTTTTCCATTTGTCTGGAATGTGATACATTCAGAATGTTGTACCCAATCAACTCCAACATTTCAGAGGATGTTCTAAATGTCAGTGGGCACAGCCCTTTTGATTGTTGGTGCAAAGCAGCACACCAGAAACCCTGATTCACTGCCTGGTACTTCGGAGGTAGTATCTTACCAGACGCAGCAGCTAAACTTGCTGGGTGGAAATATTGTCTGTTGTCTAGCACTAACAGAAATAAGAACCTTACAGTGAGACTTATAGCAGGGGTGGGGAACCTTCTTTGGGCACCACATACAAATGAGAAGTGCAAACCCCCCTCCCTCCCAACTCTCACTGAAATAAATGGTCCCTGACTGAGGAGGAGAAAGATACTTTCCACATTCTCCTCGCACACCCAGAGCCTGGAGAGTGGGGATTGGGGGGGGCGGGGGCAGGCTAGTAGATATTGTGTGCTCCAGCCCTGCAATGGTGCAGCAGATGGCTGGAGTGCCAGCAGGGCTCCCCAATGCTGGGGGGTACTTATAGGAAAGGCCCTGAAAGGATGAGGGGGAGAATAGACTTGGAGGGGGGAAGGAGGGAGTAGCAGATGTTGGTGAGATTAGGGCAGTGATGCTGAGGAAAGCAGGAATCTGGGAGAAGAGTGTTTGGGGGTGGGAGCGGGGAGAAGCAGGAGGGAACCAGAGTGGGGGAAATGAGTGTGTGGTGGAAAAGGAAAGATCCATAAGGGAAAGGAGAATTAGGGAGTGGCTGTGATGAGGAAAACAAGGAACCCTGGGGGGGAAGTGGGTGAGTGGATGAGCCTGGAAACAGACACCCTGGCTATGTCTACACTACAAGGTTTTTGCGCAAAAACCGGTGGAGCATCCACACTTCAAGTGTGATTTTGCACAAGAAAATTGACAGAACAGAGGGCTTTTGCTGGTAGAGTTATTCCTCTCCCCATGAGTAATAACTCCTTTTTGTGCTACAGCTCTTGCACAAAAAGGAAAGTGTGGACACTCTGGAGAGATTTTTGCATAAGAAACCCCTATCAGGCAATCAGAGCTTTCTTGCACTAGAGTGTTCATGCAGTGTGGATGTTTCTTGCACAAAAGCACATTGCTTTTGTGATGCGCTTTGAGGTGTGGACGTGCTTTTGCGCAAGAAGTTTTTGCGGAAGAGATCTTCCGCAAAAGGCTTTTTGCGCAAAAACCCTGCAGTGTAAACTAAGCCCCTGAGTATAGCTGGAGCATGGAAAACTGAGGTGAGGAAAGGATGGGGCATCTACTCAGTTAAGGAAGGAGGAAACTGAGAGCTTCAGGGAAATCAGAGATATTGAAGCGTAGACAATCTTACAGAAATTGGGTGGAAGAAATTAGCTGGTGATCAGAAACAGGATCTGTGGAAATTGAGATCAGAAACATGGGTGGTTCATTCTCTCTGGCTCTGCATGGAGGCTCTATCTTTTATTTCAAAATTTTTAAAAAAAATCCAGAAGAAGCCAAGCCTCTGAAACACAAGCAGGGGTTAATTTAGATCAATTTCCATTAGCACTGAAAATAATAACAGAGTAAAATCCAAGGTGCTGACTGCTGACCTCTATATCCTGATGAAGACTCATGATGCAGCAATAAGTAAGGTAAATGGCTGGGAATTCATAGCTCAAATACCAAGTTGCCCATGAGGCTTTTCCCATCTTCCTCTGGGCAAAGTGGGAGGTGTTGCATAAAAAAGCCTCCGCCTGAGCTCACTAGATTTATATACATGGATTTTCTAAAGCTACACCAAACTGTAAGGTCTAAGGTTTTAAACTGCAACTTATTATGATCCTTGTCAATCTTTGCAATCTGTGTAACTCTCAAACTTACTGTAAACTGAAACTTTGTAATCTTTGTAGCATGCAGCCACCTTGCTTGTAACTTTCCCTAAGCTGCATTCTCCCCTGAGTGAATGGAGAGAGAGTGTGAGTGTGAGTGTGTTTGAAGAAGGCTTGGAACAATGGACCACATGGCAATGAGTCATCACAGTACGGGCATGCTCCCTGCTGGATAAAGGGAAGTCTGGGCATGCTCCCTGATGACAAAGTGAATGAGTCACAGGAGCCATTCAGACACTATATAAAGAGAAGGAGCTCATGTATGAGACTCTCTTTTTCCTTCCGCTGATCCTGAGAAGCTCCTCTTCAGTGTCTTTCCTCCTGACCAGCTTTCCCAGCCATGATGAGTAGACAGACCCTCCAGGATCCACATGCCTTGGCTCCTTCTGCAACCTAAATGTCTGTGTAAGTGTGTGATTGCCTGAGGGCAGAATCATAGAATAATAGGACTGGAAGGGACCTCAAGAGGTCATCGAGTCCAGCCCCCAGGAATGAATGGGTGTGAATGAAGGGAGAGGTGTGTGCTTGCTTGCTTATCTGTGTGTGTGAAAGAGAGAGTTCTATCTTCTTTAGCTTAAACCTTTGGTAGCTGCTTTTTCCTCTTTAGTTTTACCTAGTGGAAATAAACCCATACTAGAGTAACCCTGGGTGGTCTCCATTGAGAATGTTTTTGGGGTAACAGGAAGGGGCCTGGCTCTATGCTCCCATACGGGGCAGGGCATTAGGCAGAAGGGGTGGGGCCAGAATAGGCCATCCTCCATGCTGCTCAGAGTGCAGCACACACAGCCCTGCCCTCGAAGTCACACAGAGCATGCGGCAGATATTCCGGCAGTGATTTAATGAGCCCACGGCTGCCTGCAGTAGCAGTGGCAGTGCCTGGGAGCCCCGGGCCTCTTTGAATTGCTGGGCCCAAGGGCAACTGCCCTCTTTGCCTCCCCCCGTGGGCAGGCCTGTGAGGAGTTCAGGGTTTGTTTGGCAAGCTATGTGCATGTTAGAAGAAGACAGCAAACAGACAGCAAGAGCTGCATCCCTGACCATGATCTCGAGAGGCAGAAAGGCAGACCTCTTTTAGCATGCTTGGACATTGTACAGGGCATTCCCTCTATAAGTCGCCCTGGGATACATCGGTTCTGCACTAATGTCGTTCATGCTTGTATTATAAGTCCTCCCATTCCTCGCTCTTACGTCACACACACAAAAAAGCCAATTTGTGCAAATGGAAGTCAGCCACGGGAAAATTTTTTCCCACTTTGTCGTTTCACAATACAGCCAAATTTTTTGGAACATATTTTGGATGTATAGCGGGAACACCCTGTAAGCAAGGAAACTGATTATGTCTATTTCTCCTGTGTTTGGAGAAACAGGACTTTGTGTACATTCTTAGTAAATAAACAGGATTCAACTCTGGAAAATATCTGACTCCGATCATCCATTTCTCCTAACAGAAACAAGTCTTGAAGTTCTCCAGTATTGGCTAACCACCTGGCCAAACAGGCAATGACATGTTCAAAAGTAGTTCTCAGAATTAATGCTGTGTGATTATTACATGAAACAAGTGGCATTGTTTCTGTTGTATGATTAGATGACCTTTGTTACTAGCCAATGCAGCAAGAATGCTGTCTGTTGCAACTGAATATACAGTTCAAAATGTACCTTGTATCTATTAGTTAAATATACTATAGCTATAGCATAAATTACAGGTCGGGGCTGGCTTCTCTCCTTCACCTGAAGACATTTGTGAATAATTTTGAGATAACAAATGGCTTTAACATGTCATGCTCTCTAGGGGTATGTCTACACTACCCCGCTAGTTCGAACTAGCGGGGTAATGTATGCATACCGCACTTGCTAATGAAGCCCGGGATTTGAATTTCCCGGGCTTCATTAGCATAAGCGGGGAGCCGCCATTTTTAAATCCCCGTTGCTTCGAACCCCGTGCAGCGCGGCTACACGGGGCTCGAACTAGGTAGTTCGGACTAGGTTCCTATTCCGAACTACCGTTACTCCTCGTGAAACGAGGTGTACCGGTAGTTCAGAATAGGCACCCTAGTCCGAACTACCTAGTTCGAGCCCCGTGTAGCCGCGCTGCACGGGGTTCGAAGCAGCGGGGATTTAAAAATGGCGGCTCCCCGCTTATGCTAATGAAGCCCGGGAAATTCAAATCCCGGGCTTCATTAGCAAGTGCGGTATGCATACATTACCCCGCTAGTTCGAACTAGCGGGGTAGTGTAGACATACCCTAGGGGAAGAAATTCACAGACAGAAACAGGGTCAAATCCTGGCCCACTGACTTCAGTGGAAAAAGTTGAATTTTAAGGGAGTCACATGGCTAGCCATAAATACTGAAATTAGTCAGAAAGTTTGTTAGTAGCCAATCATCTGCTCTACTGTACTGACCAGCTACATTGTTCAGTTTCTCCTGAAACAAATGACAACCATCAATATGTGTGTGCAGTGCAACTCTACTTTAATGGGGGCTTGTGGCGTGTGCTTGTGTAGGGAGGAGAATAAATATTTGGCTGTAATGGTCTGCTGCAGCTATGGTGACTGAACATTAAGAAGTTTTCAGGACAAACTTAATTCCATAAGACAAAAAAGAGATTCTCACTTTGCAACTTTGCCATGGAGGCTTGAATAGAAAATTTCTATTCAGTAAATTAGGCTAATATTTTTCTCTTGTGTAAGACATAGGGACAACAGTGTTGTAGGATGCACAATACCATGAGGGACAGATACACTCAGCAAAAGCAGTAAATAACCAATAGTACACAGGAGCTTTATCTTCCTTACAAGCTGAATTAGATTTTCAAATGTATTACTTTGTTAGCTATACTATCACCACATGATAGACTGAAGGAGTCATTAGTGAGAATCAATAAGGCTACATCTACATTGCAACGCTATTTTGGGATACCAGAGTATCCCACAATAGCTATCCCACATCTTAACAGCAAGCCCATTATTTCAAAATATAACGGGCTTGCTATTCCGATGTCCCTGTAAACCTCATTCCACAAGGTGTAGGGGACATTTCAGAATAGAAGGTTATTTCAAAATTTGGCACTGTGTAGACGGTACCAGAGTACGAAATAAGCTATTTCAAAATAAGATCGAAATTTGCGTAGGTCAGATTGCGTATCTTATTTTGAGCTATGGTGCCGTGTAAATGCCCCCAAGTTAGGAAAGGTGGGGAGCAGAAAGAAACAGTATTTGGAAACTGCAGCATATTCTTGTTGATTAGAAAGCTGGGATACTTCCATGGAAAAGATAAGGATTAAATAAGCATTCCTTACAGAAACTGTAATAAATTTACCCACAAATCAACTGGCTGCAATATTTTTTTATGATTAGCAATACTTTATATTGATAATTGACAGTAAAAATCTTCATTTAACCATAGAATTTCTATGGCTAGAATTTTATGCTTGAATAGTATGAACACAGCAGAAGGGATATACTGTTGACCGCCTGATCAGAATGGTGACAGCGATTGTGATCACGGACACTAAAGAGGCTACAAAAATAGAAAACTCGGTAATAAGTGTTTTCAGCTATCCTCGTATTGAGTGAATCCATGTAACCTAAAGATGAGATGCAGCAGGTGACAACTACTTCTCCTTTTCCCAAGTAGATCACTGAGATTCACCTGGGCTCTACCACCCTGTGTTTCACAAGTGGATAAGAAAGTAAGTGTGTGTGTGTGTGTGTGTGTGTGTGTGTGTGTGTGTGTGTACTGGATCAACAGACTGTGCCTTCTCTTGAAGACTAGGTTGCAGCATGTCAAGGCCAGTTTCACAGGAGCATGGCCATCTGGGTTTAGTGCATGACTGCTCTACCCACTTTTTTACCCTCTTGAACAGGGGTGTGCCCTTTTCCTTTTTACCCAGCATGCTAATCCAACGCTCTATATGGCATTTTGTGTGCATTTGCCCTGCACATCGAGAATGTATCACTCCATTTCTCTACTGTAGTCTATACACCTACCTCACACTGTAAAAAAGGAAAAGAGCCTATACCAAAGTTGAACCTATTTCATGATGTACAGTATATTATATAAATCTGAACAGAAAAACTTACAATGTCATAATCTTTGCTCATTTCTTATTCTTTCTTGTTTCATATATTGTATGTACCAATTATCCTTCAAGTGTTCTCCAGAATCCTGGTAGATGTGTATGCCCAGATCAGAAAATGTGTTTCCTGAAAGAGATGTGTCATAGGGGGTGTGAATTAGTCTTTTGACTCATTTTGAGCATAGTGATCAAAATATGTACATTTAAAGATTTTTTTTAAAGGAATAGTATTTGCTTTTTACAGTTATATGATTTGACCTGGTCCATTGAGAATATTAAAAAATCACAGGAAATTGTGTGTATGCACATTATAGATATATATTTTGTTTTAACTGCTTCTCTTCCCCCACATCATATAGCCAAGAAAAAAAAATCCCAGCTCTCTCAGTATTACAATATTTCACCTTATCTTGCATAACTTAATGTATTGAACCTCTAATCAGAACCTTGAAATCATGAACCCAAGAATCTGGCTGAACTAGCATAGTAGAAATAATTGTAGTCGAGAGAGAGATGAGTCTACTAGTGACACCTGGCGTCCAAAATTAAGGTTGTAAAAATTTAGTCAAAGTAAAATGTAGTTTTGTATTTAACTATACATGTAGTAACTAATGTGTGAGGTGGTGTTAGTAAAGTTTTTGTTCCAATGACAGCAAATGTGTATGTGACATTGTGTATGTGGCATTAAGATACTGTCTCAGTGAAAGTTTACTGGAATGTAATGGAAGAAAGGAATATGCATTTTTACATTAAGAAGCACAAACCATTATGGCCAATGACTCCGAGCCTTAATGAAATTTCAGAAATCTAGGTAAGGCAGTGATGACATTGGAGTTGTACTTTGCTTCAATATGTCTGCCCTTCTGTGGCAAAGTGACAAAATATGAAAGCCTCTAATTGCACAGAACAATTGACCCATCAGACACCTCTGCCATTATAGGAACACAGATTATGTACTGTAGTTCTTTTACTTGTTATTTGTAGACTATTGGGTAAGGGTAACAAGTAGGATAATAGCCAACATAAGTAAGGGAGATAAAATCTGTCCTATTGCTACATCAAACTGGTCTCTCAGGAAGAGCAAATTCTGAGATGATATGAACATATGAGAACTAAGCTAACCCGTTCAGTTAGATTATACATCCTTATAACAGGAGGAATTCTGCTTAAAATCTGATGACTGCAGTATAGCCTGCCATGCTCAATTTTATTTCTACATTCCTTGATTTTACATATAGCATACATTATTCTCTCCTTGCCCAGTAGAATTTTGCAGAATAATTTAACTTGAATCTGTCGTACTTTGAGCTATGTTCAGTGACTGGATGGCTGGGCTATTGTTATTGTCTATTTATTGCATTGTTTGTAGCGCGGGGGCACAATATAGCCTAACTTCTGACCAAAAGGGAACATAAATGCTTTGGAAAGCAACAGTGAAGTAGGTAGAATTTAGCATACAGAGCAAGCAAACAAACTTCTCAATGTGCATAGGCATTCAAGCCAATGTAATGCCAACTGACATGCTTCACAAACTCAAAGAAAAGGAAGAGGTCATACCAATGATATTTGACACCATATAACAAAGTTACAGGTTGCTGAATTTAGTGTTCCTCATAGTGAAGCTATCTGACATCTCAGCCATTCTTAGAGCTTTTAAATATTCATTTTTAACATTTTAGTTTCTCAGGATAGAGAGAGCTAAAATATATAACCTAATGTAAAAGGGTGACAGGTTCATATTATGCCTGCAAAGTTAAATTAGAGTGGAAAAACTAACATTTTTCAAGCTATTAAAAATGCATACACTATAAAATATTATAAAAGTCTGTAATACAATAATATATTTTTAAAAATCTACTAAGTAAATATATGTTTAAAAAATAAGGAATTGGTTTTCCATAAAAGTTATATGTAGATAGGAGAGAGAAGGTAAGAATGAAGCTTGGTCATGTGGGAAAATTACTATATAAATAAACTGACAACCTCACAGACTTGTTCATTATGCCAATCCATATGAAATTTTAAGAATTTGCTTAGATCCCAGAGACCTGAGTTCATCTAGTCTTCAAGAGTTTACTTCAGAGCTTATAGATGCACTGCACTTTTGAACCAGAGACAAGTTGTAGGTTTGGTATCTTAAAGGACATGAACCTTATCCCATGTTCTGTGCTTTGAAAAGTCCTATATAGTCACTAGAGATTTCTCAGACAACCTTTTGGAATAAGTTCAACACCTGTTATGTTTCATGAACTAGTGGCACAGCTGTTTGAAGATTATGAAGTGAGGATCATAGAGTGGAGGTCATTTGAACAAGAACATGGGACACACCACGATGACTCAGGGGATTCTGAGAGATCTTGCCAAGAATTGGGGAAATTTTCATTATAGGGTGTATCTCTTAACATTTTGTAACAGAGTAATCTCATGTTAAAATGAACTCTGGCAAATACAGCTATACAAAGATGACATTTGGTATAGACTGCTGCTAAGAAACAGCATGGTCACCAATTAAGAATGGCGGATGACAAGACAAGCAAACCTCAAACTATTGAATGGTATGTGTAAAACATGCAATCCAAAATTCAGCTAATGGGATGTATGCTTAAAGGAACTGACGCAAGAACAACCCATTGTAGAAGCTGTAAAAAGTGAATGACACTGAAAATAAGAGCTGGTCTATGCTAAAATGGCCTGTTGGTGAAATGGGTGTTAGCAGTGAGTACAGCTGAATTGGTGACAGACATACTTTAGCAACTAGCATAGCCAAAACAAATGAGGTAAAAGTATTTGTAAATGGGAAATACTAAAGAACCTCGAAATTATAAGCACCTCAGGAAAGGAGGTTATTTGTAACTCTGAAATGTTTGTAACACTGAAGAAACATTATGGTTCTTTCAAAAGTTGACAACTAAAGATTGACTTAACACATCTTTGAAACTTTACTATGCAGAAGAAAAATGCTGCTTTCACCTTTTTTTAGTAGTTTACATTTAACACAGTATTGTACTGAATTTGCTTTTTCAGTTTGTAACTCTGAGGTTCTACTCACTGTAAACAGTCTTACATTCACCCCCGCCTCAGAGTCATTTAAAACCATGGTTTCAGTACCATGGATATCTACCAAGCTGTTAAATGACCAACACCACTGCACACAAACAGATCATTTCTCGCGGATGTTCATCAGATGTTGGAAAAGGGCATTAAAAATCTCAAATGTGCTTCTACAGAACTCATTTGATTGGGATGCTACTTTTACTCTAACTTTCTAGTAGTGATGGTATCCTATACCAAATCATTCGAACATCTGCAGAAACTTCCAAGAGTTTTGTAGCATTCGTATTTCCTTAGATAGTCATAGGACTGGTAGCTCAAAAGTTTTTTATTTAACTGTTGAATCCTATATCGCAAGTTTTTTACGTTTATCATAAATATTGCTTTCCTCGGCAATCTCTCAACCACATGTCCACATGAAGAGAAGACTACAGGTTAAAACTAAAAAATCCAAGGCTCTCTGATCTGGCAACAAGACCAACAATGTTCCTGGGCCAGAGAGCCCCTGTGACCAGGAGTCGGGCAGGAGCAGGTCCAGCGTCTCAGCTGGGGCGGGTGGCAGTTCAGCTAGAGCCAGCAGCCCAGCAGAGCCAGTGGCCAAGGTGAGATAGAGCAGGCAGCAGCTGGGGCTGGGAGCAGAGCCAGGCAGGGGATCCAAACTCGACCTCCCCTCATCTAGCAAACTCTCTTGTTCTGGACCTATCAGGTCCCAAGGGTGCCAGATCAAGGCAACACAGCCTGTACCACATTTTGAATCAGTCTCCTTTTAGTCTACCTCCAATGGACCTGATTCTGTTTCACCTCCTTATTGTGATTAGAGACATCAAAATAAGCGCTATGACATTAACCTTATTTTCTTTGGGTTGTAGAGTATGATAACTCTACTAACTTTGGAGAGAGCCTTCATTTTGCCTGTAACATGTCTAATGTATTTTGGAAATGTCCTATCTGGCCAAATTGCTTTGTGGATTGCAGCCCCTTTGCACAGCTCAGGCAACATAAAGAGGCTTTAATTTCTTGGGTATGTCTACACTATGCGCTTATTTCAAAATAAGCTATTTCTGAATAAACATTCTGAAATAGCTTATTTCAAAATAACTCATCCACAATACAAATCCCCATTGAAATAGCACAGAGCTATTTCAAAATAGAGTGTCCACATTGATTGGAGCCTGAGTCACATATAAGAGCCCTCGGAAGCACTTTGGGCAGGGCATCAGGACAGTCATCACTTCCTGTAGCTGCTGCCTGAGGCTATCTGAGGCGCATGCTTAAAGGCACCCCCCTGTTCAGCTGTGTCTGAGGCTCTTCAACTTTACCTACCTCCTTGAGGGACATCAAAGCCTGTTCTGGTTGCCCTGCAGACACCTCAGCACTCCAGCCATGAAGCCAGACCTGCTGGAAAGCAGTCACCAGCTCTTCGACCTGCTGCCGCACCTCCTGGTGCAGTTACTGCACGCTGCCCTTGCAGCTGTGCAGGAACAGGACCCATTGCTCCCTGTGGGACACCTCCTCTTTTCTTTCCATGTGCTGCTCATGCAGCACAGCCCCTCCCCTGCACATCATGCACCACTAGTTCTGGCAATGGGGCACCAGTTCTGACTGGTGGAACCGGATTGTCATGGAGCAGTGGGACGACCAACAGTGGCTCCAGAACTTCTGCATGCAGAAGGACACCTTCCTGGAGCTGTGAGAGTGGCTCACCCATGCCCTCTGGCAATGGTAGACCCATATGAGACCCACCATCCCTCTCCAGCAATGGGTCACCATCGCACTGTGGAAGCTCACCAGGCTGGACAGCTACCGCTCTGTCGGGACCCCTGGTCAGCATGGGGAGATCGATTACCAGGGCCGTGCTCATGCAAGTATAGGACTCTCATGCTATTGTCCCACGAGGATGGTAAACTGCTGGAATGGAGCTCCCTAGGGAAGGGGGGTGGAAACTCCCTTCCTGGAAGGTTTGTCTGTCCCCTCTTCACAAAGCCCTGCCAGGGAATGGGGTAAGTTGGGGTTGGGCCTGGTGTTTGAGAAGCGGGGACCGGCCTCAGGGAACTGCCAAGGGCTCTGGCAACCCTGTGATTCTCTGTTTGTCTCCTACAGGTGATGTGGGCCACCAACACCATCCTGCTGCACAGGGTCATCATCCTGGGTGACGCAGACCCCATCATCACTGGCTTTGCCACCATGGGCTTCCTCAACTGTGGGGAGAAGGGTCATTGATAGCACCTACATCCCCATCCGGGCCCCTGACCACCAGGCCTCTGATTATATCAACCAGAAGGGGTACTTTTCCATGGTCTTTCAGGCCCTCATGGACCACCAAGGCAGGTTCCCTGACATCAGCATCAGGTGATCAGGGAAAGCACACGATGCCCGCATCTTCTGCAACTCCAGCCTCTACCAGAAGATGCAGGCCAGCACTTTTTTCTCCGACCACACGGTCAGGGATGTGGACATGCCCATGTGCATTATGAGGGATGCAGCCTGCTCTCTCCTTCCCTGACTTATGAGCCCTACACGGGACACCTTGACAAAGCAAAAAACATTTCAATGGCAGGCTCAACAAGGCTCACATTGTTGTGGAAGGTGCCTTCAGCCATCTCAAAGGGAGATTCCACTGTCTCCTCACCCAGCTGGACCTCGGTGAGTGGAACGTCCCCCAAGTGGTGGCGGCGGCCTGCTGTGTCCTCCACAATATTTGTGATAATAAGAGGGAGACATTCCTGCCAGGGTGGGGGCCAGAGGCCGAGCATCTCGTAAGAGCCTTGGAGCAGCCGCATATCACTGCCATCCGGCAACCCTTTCAGGGGGCTGTGTGCATCCGAGAGTCCCTAAGATAGAGTTTCAGACAAGGATACCTGTAAGACTCTCCCCCAGGCCTCTCTACAATGGGCCTCTATAAGGCCGCAGTGTGCCTTTCTCCACCACCCCTTCCTTCCCCTGCCCTCCCTTCCCCCCTTCCACCTCCTCTCCATTCTCTGCTGATAAAATAAACAAGACTTTTTGTTTTGGAACAATAAACTCTCTGTACAATTTAATTGAGGTAAATATAACTGGGAGGGACTGGGGAAAGAACCCGGGAGGAGGGAGAAGAGGCTCAGGGATGGAGCTGGGACTGGCACCTGCCTCAGACAGTCCCATTGCCTTGCGTACAGGGCCCTCTGTGGCCACAATAGGGAATTAGGGGGAGAAGCCAGAGAGTTGGGGGGCAGAAGCAGGTATAGGTATGGGGGAGGGATTTGGGAAAGACCAGTGCAGGGGGATGGCTGCTGGACTGTTCAATCATGGTGAATGCTGTTGGTGGGAGGAGAGAAGGCAGTGAGGGTGTGATGATGGAGAACAGACCAGCACTAATCCTACATCCACAGAGGGTCTGTTATGGTCATTCTGTCAGTGGAGCAATTTAGAACTCTCTAACAGCAGATCAAAGCAGTGTTGGGGGAAGGGGTGGCCTTCAGAATCAGGGAGCTGTAACAGTGATTTTCTAACACAAGAGAGAAGCCTGTGTGTTTCAGATCTGGGGTCAGATCCTCCACTTATTCTGGACCCTTTATGTTTGATAATGTTTAAGTTTCAACAGGGGCAGCTGTCCCCTAGCACAGATACAGCAGAAAATGGCCACAAGGCTGTCTCCCAAGGATGCCCTCAAAAGACTCAACAAAAGGAGAATGCTGGGGGAAACTGAGGATGGGAGGAGCATATTGGGTGGGGCTTTCAGGGTAATCTTAGTACATTTCCTATTTCCCCTGTGAGTTGTTTTACCACGACTTTCTGCCAAGTGCAGCCAGCAGCAATCAGAGCCAGGTTCAATATCGAAGGGTTCCTTTCAAATGATGCAACACAGGACTGGCTCAAGCCCTCACCCAATAACCTAGAAAATTTACACACCAACCTTGGGTGCCACTTTTAAGCCCAGAGTCTAAGTGTAGAGAAGAAACTTTTAATAAAAGCAGAGTGATAAATTGTCATAAATGTGCGGAAACATGCAAACAGGGTTCGTAAACATAAACCATGAGTAAAAGACTCATGGGAAGTGTCCTTTTCCCCTCAGGTTCTTAAGTCCAGCCGCCCATTAGTCCACATCACATGCCCGACCCCTCTCTGGCACTCCACTTACAGTTGCTGTCAGTGATCAGTGGAGTTCCAAGATTCAGAGGTGCATTTGCAGAGTGCACCACCCACCCCAGGCTGTGAGGGATAAAGAGAAACCTTACTAATTCCACTAATTGGGCACTCACTCACTGCTCCTCTTTCCCAGTCACCCTGCTGGCCACTTGCCAAGTGCTCCTGCCAACCACCAGCTCACTGCTTCAACCAACTGCCTGCTCACCACTCCCAGGCTATGTCTACACTCGCAGCTTCTTGCACAAGAAATATGCAAATGAGCCTAAGCATGGAATATTGCTGAGCCTCATATGCATACCTAATGAGCCACCATTTTTGTAGAAGAGGCTCTTGTGCCAGAATGAGCTGTCTACACTGCCCCTTCTTGCGCAAGAAAAACCCACTTGCGCAATGCTGCTACGCCGATTACTTTTCAGGAAGAACGGCATTACGCAAAAGGGTTTGTCTTGCGCAAGAAGGGGCAGTGTAGACAGCTCCTTCTGGCTCAACAGCCTCTTCTGCAAAAAAATGGTGGCTCATTAGGTATGCAAATGAGGCTCGGAGATATTCCAGGCTTAGCCTCATTTGCATATTTCTCACACAAGAAGCTGTGAGTGTAGACATAGCCTCACTGTCCTCTCTGCCACCACCCTGCTGGCCACCTGCTCACTGAGAACCCTAAATAGCATCCAGGCACAGAAGCCAATCACAGACTTTCTGGGTAAAACCCAGGCAGGTAGTAATCCTAATAAAAGGTTGATTATTGTGAAATACCTGGCATTGGATTATTTCTTGCATATCCATAGAGCCAAGGGAGGGAAAGCCCTCGGGCATCAAGATTCCTCCTGCATGACTGCTATAAGTATGGTAGGGACAGCCCCCTTTTCCCTCCAATCCTCACTAAAGGTAGCATGTTTAGTTTAATTCTGGCTTTAAATTGTATTGACTTTTAAGAATGAGCAAAGGATAGAAATGCAGCCGACTAGAGAAACCAAAAGTCTTTGATATCTTTTTCTGTCCAAGGAGGGAAAAGAAGGTCAAGATCGCTCGCAGGGCTGTTTGGGGTGGGTGAGACAGGGAGCTCAGGCCAAATAGTTCCATTGCTCCTGACTACAAACTTGGGCTTGAAACCCCTTTTTCCTCACACGAATAACAGAATATGCAGCATTATATACACCAGTAAGAGCTTGTTATTTTCCTAACTGCCATATGCAAAGAAGCCTAGATTTGGTCTGAAATGGTCGTCTGGTTTACTCTCTTGTGAAGGCCTAAAAATATAAAAGGAATAATAGAATAATTCTACTAGATATGTGGAGAAAATCAAATGTCATCTATCCTATGTAGAGTGTATGAAGAGTCAGATTTTGGATATTCTTTTGTTTATTCGTGTATTCGTATGATAGCCTATCTCCATTATTTTTCTTAAAAATTGGTACAAATAGTATTAAGAAGGGGTTGTTTTTTTTCCAAACTGGGGCATTTTTAGTGATACAGGTAAAAAAGAGATTGTTAAAGTGTACTTATAATCTTGACAGTGTCCCTTTTAGTTTGTTCTTAATAGCTGGCTGTTTCTAAAATAGTGAATCAAATATGTTGTATGTGCATTAATAAATAATTGATCATTAGACTTCAGGGAGTGTTCCTCACAAAATTCTCTGCCTTTATTTGCTAGGTAAAGAAAATGTGCTCAGTGCTGTACATGACACTAAGATAAAGGGTCCGTATCCCAAAAAGCTTACATTCTAAAACAGACATTTATCACTTTAACAGCAAGCCAAATGTTGATCTTAAATAACATAAAGTGCCTCTTTAACTGCAATCTTATTTTTATTCATGTCATAGCCGATAGTAAATTCCTACCAAGCAACACTACTTTTAAGTGGAGGTCACATCCCTTAATCTATTATCTGACTTTTCCATCCATTACCACTAAAAATCAAGAAGTGAAGTTAGAATTTAATTTCTCTGCTTTTGAGTTCTTTGTAAAATTTTATGTGGAAAAAAACTTGAAAAGAGCTTACTTCGTTGAACCCATTAGAGGTCACTATCAGTAAGATGATCTGTCAGAGGTGGAAGTATAGATGATACCTGACATATGCTAAGTAATTCCTCTGCTGTGAAATTTGTTAGTGTTTAACCATAGTACACTTTAGTCTAGCTTTAAAATGCAGTGTGGTAGGGTCAGGCCAGAGGACTGCTATGAGGGGTGGGAAGAGCAGCCCCAAAAGGGTAAAAGACCTGTTTATAGAAGCAGAGGGCTACAGGACAATTAGCAGCAGCTGGAGGAATCTGGCTCGGGCAGATTGTGGCAGCTGACTCCAGTGCGGGCTGGCTGAAGGCCTTTAAAAGCCTCAGCAGTTGGAAGCTGGGGGAGAGAGTGAGAGGACAGGTGAAGGAGAAACAGAGAGCAAGGAGTTTGAGAGCGAGTCATACCAGCATTAGAGCAGTCACAGCTAGGGAGGGATATCCAGAAGGAGTGGCTGGGCTCCCTATCATGGAGACTCGCTGAGAGCCCCAACCCCTGGAGTTGGGAGCGAGAGGCTGGCCCCAGTGGTGGCCTGGTTAAGAGCGACCCATACTACAGTGGGCAAAACTCAGAAGCTAATATTATCACTCAAATAAACCTTGCAATTAAATCCTGAAAGATTTTCAATGTTTTAAATTAGCACAGAAAAAAATACATTCTGGGATCCAAATCCTGAGTCTTGAAATCAGTGGAAGTTTTGCCAGACTTCAGTGGAATCCGAATTTGGCCTCATTCCACTGCTTGAAATGAAATTTACCAACTCTGATTAAGTAACTGAATAAGAATAATCATGACTTTTTTGGGGCTAATTGGAATGTCATTTATAAAAAAAGGCTACTATATACTCCAAGTTTTACTGAAAAATTATTAGAGCTTCCACAGAATTCCATCCACAAACTATATCAGTTTAAAATGTACTGAAATCTTAGCGCCTAGCCCCGAGTTGAATTACAACCAAATTTTGGGTAGTGCTTTTAACACTGATAGCCTAATAAATCTCCCTGGTTGGCACAACGGTCTTTCCAGTACCAGTACCGTGGCATATCTAGACTACCAACCATCTGACTTCAAGGTATGGGGGCAGATTTCAGTGGGTATTTGCTTATGACTTCTGAATATCTAGCTTCTTTAAAGGTGACTCAAGATAAATGTTGAAAAAATGGAGGCAACCAAATTACTATTTACTTCTATAAATTTAGAGCATTGAATACTTTTGCCGCTTAAAGTATAGGAGTCTCTCTTTCTTTAGTAATAAAGAAAAATCCTTGTGTGGTTTTGGGTTTTTGTTTTTTTGGGTGGGGGGGAGGAGTTTGGCACTGAGATAATCACTACTGGGAACTACCACTTTATTTCATTTAGAAGAATGAACAAGTTCTAGATGGCATCAAGAAGTGGGTTAATGTATTTATTTTATTTTATTACTACATCTGTTGTTTTATTATAAATCAGGCTAGATTTCTCTTCTGCAGTTGGCGTGTAGGTGATAACTTTTATGTGCTCACATTGGAACGTCTTCAATGATACACTATGCTGGCATAGAAGATGATACTGTGTAACAGAGATGCATGGCATTTATCAAGCATTTCCATTATGCAAGGCAGTGTAGAGCACCAATATTGTTTACCATCTGTGTTAATGCAGATAAATTTATTATAAATAATTCATTGCATTTTATAATTCAATGCAAAATCATTTAAATTCTTACTTTGGCATAGTGTATGAATTTGTCCTACTAGAAATATGGACCCTGAATGCAAATAAGTTTGTTTATTTGTTAATAATTGCATTGTAGCAGCTGAATGTAGTAACAAGTGCTATGGCTCGGGCATGAAGTCATCATTTCTCCCTGATAGAAAAGAGCCTTGATTGTTTCTAGTTTTCAGCACCTTTGAGCTTGGTGCATCCATTTCTGGCAGTTCTTTCTGGCCCTGCAAAATACAGAACCTGTCCCACACAAAAAGACTATTAAGAAGTGTTTTTATTTACCTTTTTATATCACAACATAATTTATTATGTTAAAAATGTCATATTCTAACTCTAAAAACGAGTAGTCCTGTGGCACCTTGTTTTTTAACAAATCTTGGGAAAGTACAGAAATTCCAATGGATTGGAGGACTGCCAATGTGGTTCCAATATTTTAAAAGAGATAACAGAGGACACTGTCGACCAGTTAGCCTGATGTTAATGCAGATACTATCATATTGTATTTGGGGGCTCAGGATGGATGGTTGGGGGTGTGGGAGGGCTCAGGGCAGGAGCCTGGGGATGCAGGAGGACTCAGAGTAGGGGGCTGAAGGTGTGGGGGAGCTCAGGGCAAGAGTCAGGCAGTGTAGGGAGAGTGCACAGAGGGGGATCAGGGTAGGGGTAGTGTTGTTGCAGTCGGTTACCTTGCCTTGTACTGCTCCTATTTCCAGCCAAACGGGAGCTGTGACTGTGGGGCTGGCACCTGCAGCCAAGGCAGTGCGTAAAAACCCACTGCCATTCTCCTCCCCACAGGGGCTGCATGTCACAGGGATGGAACATGGCTTGCAGCCAGCATGGGGCCAGCGGAACAGGCTGGGGCTATGTCTACACTGTTGAGTTTTTGCGCAAAAACTCAGAGTGTCTGCACTACAAGCGCATTTTTGTGCAAGAAAAAGTACATTAGATCATCAAAAGACAGGGCTTTTTGCGCAAGAGTTATTCTTCTTTCTACGAGGAATAAGCCTCTTGTGCAAAAAGTCATGTGTGGACGGACAACAAGGGTTTCTTGCGCAAGAAAACCCTATAGGAAAAAGCACAGGTGCTTTGTGAATAGCAATAAGAGCTTTCTTACGCAAGAGAATCCATGGCAGTGTGGACGCGCTCTTGTGCAAGAACTTTTTGTGGAAGATCTCTTCTGCAAAAAGTTCTTGCGCAAGAAGCCTGCAGTGTAGACGTAGCCTTGGAGTCCCACACTGCCAGCGGGAGCACAGGTGTGCCTCCTCCTGCAGCACCCCCAACTGGCCACTTTCTTACTGGTATAGCAGACCAGGGCCCACCAGCCTACTTTTACCTCTGTGTCGATCCCACATAAAAATGGAACTGTTAATTTGGGAATCTATTAACAAAGGATAAGAGGCTAAAAATGACCAATGCTAGATTCCAAGACCCAAACAGACCACTGTGATCAACTTGTTTGACCTCCTATATGACACATACAGAATGTCTGTTCTTAAAAATTGAGAATCTATTGTGATCCTTGGTAAATTGTTCCAATAGTTAATTATCCTCACTGTTAAAAATGAACACACCATTTTCAGGTTTAATTTGCCTAGCTTCAGCTTCCAGATGTTGGATTGTGTTATATCTATTTTCACTAAATTAAAGAACCCATTGTCAAATACTTGTTCCTTGTTTCCCAATCTTGTCATCATTCTTTTGGCTTTCCTTTGAACACTCTCCACCTTATTAACATTGTTATTGAACTGTGGACACCAGAACTGGACATTATTTTCCATCAGTGGCAAATGCAAAGGTAATATAATCTTTCTTCTCCTACTTAAGATTCCCCTATTTATACATCCAAGAATTACATTAATCCTTTTGGCTACAGCAACACAGTTGATTATCACCACGACTCCCAAATCTCTTCAAAATCACTGCTTCCATGGATAAAGAGTCCTCCATCTTGTAAGAATGGCCTACCTTCTTTTTCTCCTAGGCCACATTGAAATGTATGTTGTTTGTATGCACCCATCTTACCAAGTGACCTGTGACCTGTCCTTCATTGTTTACCACTCCCCTAATGTTTGTGTCAATGGCAAATTTTATCAGTGATAATTTTTTTCAGGTCATGATAAAAATGTTAAATGACATAGGGACAAGAACCAATCCCTGCATGAGACCATTGGGAACATATGTGCTTGACGATGATTATCCATTTACAATTACAATTTGAAACTTGGACGGTTTTTATTTATTTAACATTTACCTTTAATTTACTAGAGTTTTTCAATCAAAATGTGTAGTACCAAGTCAAATACTGAACAGAAGTCGATGTACATTATATCAACACGCCTACTTTCATAGACGAAACTTGTAATCTCATATAAAAATCAGTTTACTTTGACAAGATCTGTTTTTCATAACCCCATGGTGATTGGAATTAATTTTATTACTCTTAGCCATTTCATTATCTTGAATGTTACACCAATGTCAAACTGGTTACTCTTTTTTAATCCTGGCCCATTTCTTCCAGTCTTCTGGAACTTCCCCGGTATTCCAAGACTTACTAGAAATCAATATTAATGGTGCAGCGAACTCCTCAGAAAGCACTTTTATAACTCTTGGATGCCAGTTATGTGGATCTTCTGATTCTACAATGTCTGATTGCAGTAGATGAAGTCTTCTTATGGATGAACATTGAAATGGAGAGAGCATCTTTATCGTCTGGCTTTTTTCTAAGTACAGAAGAGAAATATTTTGAACATTTCTGCCTCTTCTGCATTATTATTGAACATTTTACTATTTCCATCTAATAACAGACCCATAAGATAGTCACAATTATTTTTAGTCTTAATATATTTAAATGCCTACATACTGTCCTTAACTTTACAGGCCAGAGATTTCTCCTTGAAACTTTTGGCTTCCTATGTCAATTTTCTACAATTCTTAACTTCTGGTTTATATTCATTACTATTGATTTCACCTTTATTTCAGTCATAAATTATTTTATTTTATTTTTATAACTGTCTTCTCACTTCCCCTGTAAGTCATGTAATTTTTTAACCAATACTGCCATCTTCCATTGATGTGGCTTTGGGGGCATCTATTAAAATGTTCTCTTAAAAAAATCCAGTTATTTAAATTTTTCTGATTAAATTCCCCATAAGATTTTTTTATTAAACTCAGATCTAAAATTCCTTTTCTATGCTTGAAAGTTTAAACTGAGTCTTCCAATTTGGTACAGTAACTCACAGGATGATTGGATTTGCTATGTACCTTTTTTTAAAGAAAATGATTTAATAACTCTTACAGAGCAAACATTTAAATGTGTTTGTTATTCCCCTAATGGAAGTATGTAGTATGGAACATTCTATTTGACTAGAGTGAAGCAGAGACCCACTGTTGTGAGTGGCAAAGCATTTGTCACTCTGTATCAGCAAGTCCTAATAGGCCTGGCAAACTCACTACACTTATCACATCATTTTCATAATGTCTATTCATTTAGGCTATGTCTAGACTGCAGGCTTCTTTCAGAAGAAGCTTTTTTCAGAAGAGATCTTCCAAAAAAAACTTCCGAAAGAGAGCATACACACTGCAAAAGTGCATTGAAAAGCGATCTACTTTTTTGAAAGAGAGCATCCAGACTGAATAGATGCTCTCTCGCATGTAAGCTGTGATTACTAAGGACACCCAGGGTACCTTTGCTTTTTCCTCTTTACTCTTCTTCTGAAAGAACACCCTTTTCCCCATCTACACACACCTTTTTGCAAAAGAGCTCTCTCACAAGAAGGCTTCTTCCTCGTAGAATGGGGATTACCAATGCCGGAAAAACCCCTCTGTTCTTTCAATTTTTTTTGTGGGAGAACGCAATTGCAGTGTCGACGTTTCTCAAGTTTTGTTGGAAAAACGTCTGTTTTTCTGACAAAACTCTGCAGTATAGACATACCCAAAGTGTGTCATGTAATATCCTAAATGGAAGCCGGGATCATGCTGGTCATTAATATTGTGAAATGTATGTAGAGATGCTATTTAAAAAGCTATGTCTATATACCGAAGATACCTTCTTATAGTTTGCATCAAGCTGTTGCTCCCCGTAGAGGTGAGAAACTAGTTTCTTGCCACACCAGAGATGTTTGTCCATCCATTTGCTGAAATGTAAATTGAGCATTGTCTTATTCATTGTCATCAGGCAGTGCTAAATGCAGATTTAACAGGCAGAGCAGAACAGCAGGAGGAAAGAGCTTTGTTTGGGAGTGCACATAAGAGATTTATTTGGTCTATAACTAAAGAAGAGAGACAATGCCCTGTTATCCTGCACTTTAGGAAGTAATCAGGCTGTGAAATTATATTAAAGAAAATGAGAAAACCTGTTCTGGCTGAAAATTCTGCAAGAAAGCTTTAGGTGAGAAACTGCTTTAGACATGGATTTTAGCCTGGTAATGTTACATTTAGGGTGTGTCTGGACTAAGGATTTTTTTTTTAAAAAGTGGCCTTTTTTCGAAAAAGCTTCCCCTGCATCTAGACTGCATGTTTTTTCTTTTTAAAATTAAATCAAAGGAATGTGGCGTTTTTTTGACCATGGTAAACCTCATTTTACGAGGAAGAACGCCTTTTTTCGAAAGTGCTCTTTTGAAAAAAGGCGTTCTTGAATGCAAACAGGGCTTTTTCAAAAGAGAACGTCCAGACTGCCTGGCTGCTCTCTTTTGAAAAAGCGGCTTGCTTTTTTAAAAGAAGTGTTACAGTCTAGTGATAGAAATGTAGCCGTGTTAGTCTGGGGTAGTTGAAGCAAAATGCAGGACAATGTAGCACTTTAAAGACTAACAAGATGGTTTATTAGATGATGAGCTTTCGTGGCCCAGTTATCCCCCTATCATGATAGACAGACAGACAGATGGACCAAATCTCAGGAAGGGTTTGAGACTCAATTTACAACACCTGGAATAAGGCCCAATCCCATTGGACAGGAGCTATAGGAGCCACCTGAGGGGTAAGTCTTTCATTTTACTTCATTTTATAGGTTGCTTTTTATGTAATTTCATATTATTTTACATTTGCAAATAAAAAATAAGACAGGGCCCTACCCTTTGAGTCCCAATGCTGGATTAATAATACATTTTGCACCTTGCATGTGTCAGAGGAATTACTAGCTACCCATTTAAGCAGCTTTTAAACCCTGAAGCAGCACAAAAGTGACTTTACTAGGGTCAGAATCTGGCTCTTTATTTTGTGATCTACCAAAAATTCAGTTCAGAAATAGCCATCTATGATCAAGAAGAACATTTTCTGAAAGTATGATTGGATCATTTTTGTTCCATCCTGTTATTCATGAGAGGGATGCAACTGAGCACTCAGGTCTGCAAAGCCATCTTTGGCAAGTGACTCAATTGGCCTAATGGGAATTGCTCCTGTGTTGTAAGGATTATTTGCACAAGTAAAGCTTTGCAGAATTGGATCTGAACATGGTGCACTATCCACAACATGATGAGTCAAATGTGACCACTAACAAGTGACCTTTTATGTATGTTCTTATTTAAAAAAAATACTTTTTAAAGATCAAATACCAAATATTCATCCTTTGGATGGTATGAAACAGAATACTGAGGGAGCAGATATTCAAGGATTTACATCCTCCAAATATTCAAGATAATTGTGACTAGTACTATGCATTTCATCTATGCATTTTAAATCTTATCTGCTCAATTATGAGCCCACCTGTCAAAAAATATGGACTCACATAACAAAGATTCTGGTTTGGGGCTCAGCCTGATCTAGTTTTCCAAGCCAAAAAGGAGAGAGGAAGAGGGAGAGGTCACAGAGGCAGAGGACAATAAGAAACTTTAGTGAGATCTGACATAGCCAATTTGAACATGATTGTTCTTTGGGCCATGAGTTGAACAATGCAGACTTGTAGAATTTGCCTGGAAATCTCCTTATCAGAAAGATGGGAAGCATAGCTCTAAAATTCTCTGCTTAACATGCTATGTTCAGAGCTTATACAAAAGCACTCCTCCCTCCTCCCCCCTCCTCCCTCTCCGCCCCCCAGTCCAGCTCAGAAATCTTAATGAAGCTTCTGGGTTTTGGAGTAATCCCTTCTACTTTTGAAATCCTGGGCTTTGCAGGGTCTTCCCATTGTGCATGTTTGGTGATATAGGAAATCTAGGGTTTGGGTTTTTTTTCTTTTTCCTTGCACAAATAAGAACAGCTGGGAGTGTACAATGCATCTGAGAAGACAAATGCTATTTGAAATGTATTGTTCTTTTGACCCATTTTCATCCCCAATTTACTGAACACAAAGAGCTCTCAGTTTTAACTTTGTCCACTATCATTAACAATGCCTCATAACATTAATTAACACTGTGGAACCTCAGGCTCGCTGCCTTGCATATGGGAATTTGTGTGGGTTTGCAGAGCAACATCTGCCAGTGAATAGGTTTTAAAAAAAAATAATTAAAC
The DNA here is from genome assembly GCF_049634645.1 of Pelodiscus sinensis. NCBI lineage: Eukaryota > Metazoa > Chordata > Testudines > Trionychidae > Pelodiscus > Pelodiscus sinensis. The sequence continues at coordinate 75,547,000 of NC_134712.1, forward strand.
AAAAGAAGAGCTGAATATGTGGCTAAATGATTAATATCACTTCATGTTCAAGATTTTTTTCCAGCCTGTTTTGTTTAATGATTTTCAGCTATGAATATTACATGTCCTACAGTTAATTATTTATGCTGATGAAACATGGTACTCACTGTGCCCTTGTAGGATTCTAAATTGAAGAGAACATACTTTCTAGTCACTGCTTTTAGAATGGCTTGGGCTTATGGAGGGGCTTTTTTGTTTGTTTTTTCTTCCCAGAGGCAAAGCTGTGATTAGAAAGATTGTTAGAACTTTAGAATCACTGTTCTTCAAACTATTCATTTTTTCATTATTCAACCCTAATATTCCTTAACCCCATCTGCTGATAAGCGCCTTAAAACTGCTACCTGGAGTTCACTGGCAGAAACTAGAATGGCCTTCGCCCCTGCTGACTACCAGCTGTTTGTGCCAGACTGCCAGCTCATTGCTTCAAAGAGCAGAGTTTGGATAATCCTTTCCTTCCCAGTGGGAAACCCTTTCCGATCAGTGGATGGTTAGATAGTCAGAAGTATTCATATTTCAAAGTTATCAGTGTTTCTGGAATCATTTATATTGGCCCCAGACTCTAAGCCAGGGGTTGGCAAAAAAATTTTGAAGTGGCCCTGGGCCATACCAGAAGAGGTGGGGCCAGGATACTTCCCTGCTTCCCCACGCACAGACCATAATTGGTCTGGGGGTGGGGGAGTGCATGAAGTCTTTGCCCCGCTCCCCAGAGGTTCCCCCAAGGCATCCATGCCCTGCCAGGTATGCATGGCGCTTCCAAGCACCGCGCACTTCTGGCAGGTCGGAGGAAACTTTGTGCACTTTCCCCTGTTCCCAGGGGAAAATGGGGAATGGCCATCAGAGCAGCTATGCTTTTTTGGATAGGCTCTATTTGTGCAAGAAATCCCTGCGGAGGGTCCACACATGCCTTTTTGTGCAACAGCTGTAGCGCAAAAAGGAGTTATGTCTCATAGAAGGAGGTTTACCTACACTGCAAAAGCGCACTTGAGGTGTGGACGCGCTGCGGGTTTTTGCGCAAAAATGGCCATTTTTGTGCAAAAACCCTGCTTTGTAGACGTAGCTCGTGAGACAGAATTAACTTTCTCCCCCAGCTCTAACATCTGACTCTCCTGGTGCATAAAAGTAATTTTTTTCAGCCAGATAGTCCTGTTCAACCAACCAATCTATTTACGCAAGAGTTTTGGATGAAAGCAATTTGTAGATGCTGACTTCTTTTTAACTTATATCCTCATATGCCTGTCCTGCACCACAAATCATTTGTGAATTACAAACTCCTTAATACCACTTCTTGAATGAGTCAGGCCATCAGAATTTGACCTTCGTAATAAATTGATTGTAGGTTCTCTCCATTATGAGAAGCAGAGTGATAAGAAAGTGAGTAATGAAATATTGGACAAGGCCCAGAGAAATCAAACTTGCTGTAACTAACCTCAATGCAGTGTTGTGGTAGAGCAGTCTGAGTTATAGTACACATAGCTTGCTGTTATGTGGGTCTCTGTAGTCATTGGTGGGCCCCCATAGCTGCAGGTACGTTTCTGTTAAAGGAGGATTCTTTACTAGGCTGGCAGAAGGGGAAAAGGTCTAAATAGCACAGGCAAAATTATTTAGACAGTTACAATTATTGAGAAATACAGGGGTTCTTAAACTGCCTATGGTGATTCTCAGACCCGGTTTTGTTGATGGTCCTTTAGTTTATCCTTCTCTTAGAGGGGTAATTGAATATTGATGTGTAGCTCCCACTGGCCAGATTTCAGTGGCATTGTGAGGGGGTAGTTAGTGTTGTCATCCAGCTATAGAAGTTGTGTCTTACTCTGCTTGTACCATACTACATGCCAACCCTCTGCTAACTACAACAGATTGATTCCTTGATTTGGCTCTCTGCATGTCACCTAGTCTCCTTGCCCTTCCATGTCAGCCTGCTATCTGACCTTCCCTCCACAGCTGTAGAAAGGATGTTTGAACTTGAGGGCAGAAGTGCTGTACATTCATACTTCCATTTGGAATCTCTTGAGGAGTTCCAGGAGAGTCCTGAGAATCCCAGCCCTGAAAGGGGTGAGTCTACAGAGGTCATGAAGTGTGAGAAAAATACAGACACGCAGGAAGGCAGGAGGGGGCTGTGGGAAAGTCTTGCATATATTATACAGGGAAGTAGGAAGAAGCTGCTTATTACAGGGTTCCTGGGCTTGAACAAAGAGGGGAGAGCAGTGGAAAAGGTGACATCAACCTCCCTGATACACAGAAATAAGGAGTTATGAAAGCCCCAATGCCAGAGGTGGCTACAGCCCTGATGTAAGTAAGTATACTGAACTTTTAATTTGTTAGGGTCTGGAAGGGTGGAGTGAGAACTATAAGAGATCTGGCCAGAGAGCTGGGTCATGAGAAGAGGTGGACCACTGAAGGGCTGGAGTAGCTGCTGAGGTAGAGGAGAGCAGAAGCTAGATGACAGGAGCCATGATCAGATGTGCCACCAGAGTCCACCCTCAATATGCTCCTCAGGGTCAGATTTTTAAGGGTATTTAAGGAATGTAAAGATGCAGACAGACATCAAGTGGATTTTCAAAATCCTCTAGGCACCTGAAGTTAAGTGCCTAGGCACATCTGAAAATTCCACTAGTCATCATCAATTTCTTAAAATTCTGACTAAGCAACTAAAGTCACTTTTGAAAATGAGCCAAAAGCCTGTTCTACTCTACTAAAAAGTTAGATTAACATCTTCCATCAGCTTCACCACCTCCTCCTGAGGAGGTGGATTTACCACAGCAATGGAAGAACAACTGTCAACATAGATAATCTGCCTGGTCACTCATTAAGAGATCTTCAACTTGCTGTTTTGTTACAGACCAATTCCAGGAGCCAAATACACAGGGAAGGGTTGGAACTACAATTCATTCAAAAGTTTAATTTGCATGCCAATGGTCTGAATCGAGATATGGATGTCTGGGACATTATCAACCAAACAAACAATGAAGGTGTCAATGGTTCTTTGTCTGTGTAGAATCTGGTGTTAGTACTCTTCCTCTCTAATTGCTAACTAATGGTCCTTATCTGCTTCCTTTAACTATTCAGTTTTAGGTGCTTATAGACCATCAGTTTTGCCTATTCACTATTCTGACTCTGCTCGGCTTTCCCTTTGATATTTATATACCCACTGCCTCTTCCTGCCCCCCACTTTTTCCTCCCCCCCCTTCCCTATTTATTTTTGGTTCTGGACATCCAGCACTGGTCATCTGAAGAAGTGGGCTGTGCCCATGAAAGTTCATGATACTATCTACGGATATGTCTACACTACCCCGTTAGTTCGAACTAGCGGGGTAATGTAGGCATACCGCACTTGCAAATGAAGGCCTCATTCCACAAGGAGTAACAGTAGTTCGAACTAGGAAGCCTAGTTCGAACTACCTAGTTCGTGCCCCGTGTAGCCGCGCTGCACGGGGTTCGAACCAGCGGGGTTTTAAAAATGGCGGCTCCCCGCTTATGCAAATGAAGCCTGGGAAATTCAAATCCCGGCCTTCATTTGCAAGTGCGGTATGCCTACATTACCCTCCTAGTTTGAACTAGGAGGGTAGTGTAGACATACCCTAAGTGTTTTGTTAGTCTTTAAAGTGCTACCAGACTATTTGTTGTTTTTTAAACATAGAGGCTGTGTCTACATTGGCACCCCTTTCTGGAAAAGGGATGCTAATGAGACACTTTGGAATTGCAAATCCGCCGGGGATTTAAATATCCCCCGCGGCATTTGCATTTACATGGCTGCCGCTTTTTTCCGGCTTGGGGTTTTTGCCGGAGAAAAGCGCCAGTGTAGACGCGATTCTCCGGAAAATAAGCCCTTTTCCGGAAGATCCCTTATTCCTACTTTCAAGCGGCAGCCATGTAAATGTAAATGCCGCAGGGGATATTTAAATCCCCCGCGGATTTGCAATTCCGAAGTGTCTCATTAGCATCCCTTTTCCGGAAAGGGGTGCCAATGTAGACACAGCCAGATAGTGTCTGCACTGAAGTGATACCATAGACTAGCCCAAGTCGCTCAAATACTTTGAAAATTTTACTACGGGTCCCTTTGCCTTGAATTCCTCCTCCTATAGATATCATCTCTATTGAAACAGATTCACCGACTTTAAACAAAATAACATCCTAACTAAAATAGCACTCTGATAGCAACTAGCCATCCCCATTTCCACAGCTTTCATCATTCACCTCTGATCATGTATCTTTGTTGCTTGTCATTATTGGCTTTTGCTTTTATGATGTCTGATGCTATTCATATTCTCTCTTTTCTTTCATCTTTTCCTAACTCCCTCTGCATTTTTCTCCTGTTGTTTTATTTTATTTTTACACCCCATGTAGCTTTGATAAGGTCACTCACCAAAGGCTCTTAAGTAAAGTAAGTTGTCATGGGATAAGAGGAAGGGTCCTTTCATAGATTGATAACTGGTTAAAAGACAGGAAACAAAAGGTAGGAATAAATGGTAAGTTTTCCGAATGGAGAGAGGTAACTAGTGGTGTCTCCCAAGGATCTGTCCTGGGACCAATCCTATTCAACCTATTTATAAATGATCTGGAGAAAGGGATAAAGAGTGAGGTAGCAAAATTTGCAGGTGATTCCAAATTGCTCAAGATAGTTAAGACTGAAGCAGACTGTGCAGAGTTTCAAAAAGATCTCAAACTAAGTGGGCAACAAAATGGCAAATGAATTTAATGCTGACAAATGTAAAGTAATGCACATTGGAAAAAATAATCCCAACTATACATACAATATGATGGGGACTAATTTAGCTATAATTACTCAAGAGAGGCATCGTGGAGTCATTGTGGATAGTTCTCTGAAAACATCCATTCAGTGTGCAGCAGCAGTCAAAAAAGCAATCAATGTTAGAAATCATTAAAAAAGGGATAGAGCATGAGACACAGAATATCTTATTGCCTCTATATAAAACCATGGTACGCCCACATCTTGAATACTGCATACTGATGCGGTTGCCTTATCTCAAAAAAGATATATTGGCATTGGAAAAGGTTCAGAGAAGGGCAATAATAATTTTGATTAGGGGTTTGGAACAGGTCCCATATGAAGAGAGATTAAAAAGACCTGGACTTTTCAGCTTAGAAAAGAGGAGACTAAGGCGGGGATATGATAGAGATCTCTAAAATCATGACTGGTATGGAAAAAGCGAATGAAGAAAAGTGATTTACTTGTTCCCATAAGGTATGGCTAGACTGTGGGGGGTTTTCAGGATACCGGAGGTATCCAGATAAAACTCCGCTGTGTCCAGGGAATACGTTTGCTCTTCCTCTTTTTTTTTGCGGAAGAGCAAACACGCTCTTTCGGGAGCCTCTGTATTACTTGTTCCATGAGGAAGAAGGGGGCTTTCGAAAAGGGTTTTTTTCTGAAATTTGGCCTGTCTTGACAGGCCAAATTTTGGAAAAGCCTCTTCTGACAAAAGTATCAGAAAAAGATAAGCAAAATGCAGATTTCATTTTGCGTATCTTTTTTCGATAGATCCTCACAGTCTAGACGTACCCATAATAAGAACTAGGGGACTTCAAATGAAATTAATAAGTAGCAGGTTTAAAACAAACAAAAGGAAGTATTTCTTCATGCAGCACAGTCAACCCATGGAACTCTTTGCCAGAGGATGTTATGAAGACTAGGCATTTAACAGGGTTCAAAAAAAGAGCTAGATAAATTCATGGCAGTTAGGTCCATCAATGGCTATTAGCAAAGATGGATAGAAATGGTGTCCTTAGCCTCTGTTTGTCTGGAAATGGATGAAAGGAGAGGGATCATGCAATGATTCCCTGTTGTGTTCACATTCTCTGGGGCATCTGGCATTGGCCACTGTTGGCAGACAAGTTACTGGGCTAGATGCATCTTTAGTCTGACCCAGTATGGCTGTTCTTTGTTCTTACATTTCTATCAAATGTACAACTTCTCATCTTTCTACTTTTAAAAAAAAATCTTAGTCGTGATTTCATATTATACATAGGTCAATACTATAAACATCTTGAGACTTTCCTTCACACGTGCCCACATAATACAAACATTCATAACACTTTTCAGATAAACTTTAAAATAGAACTTTGCCTTTATCTGTTATTCAAACTAGGCTGAAGGCTCTTTGAGATAGAGAAGTCACTTATCAAATGCACAGAGTCATAGTCAAATGCACAGCATTTATTTATTACAAACAAAATATTTTCCTGGGCCCTATGCATTTTCACTATCTATTAAAATAGAAGCAAACTAATAAACAAAGTAAGATCATTAGCTTCCCCACAATTCAGATGGGTTAGGCAGAAAGATGTATTCATGATAACATCTACATATTTTGTTAGTCTTTAAGGTACTGCGACTATTTGTTGTTTTTCAAGTTTATTTTGCAGAAGTTATTCAATTCTAATAGCTTGTGTAGCCTACAAAGGGATTTTTGTTTTTAAGACTCTGCATGGAGGTAGGAAGAAAGCTATGCAGGTGCAGATTTTCCCAAATCCTGAATGCTTACAGTAAGGAAATTGAATAGATCCTGTGTGTGAATTTCTGCACACCTCCTCACACACAATGGAAGTAAATGGCGTCTGTGTAAGACCCAGCTGATATGTGCATACTAATGGCATTGCATAAGTATAATTGTAAATGTAATAATTTTGAGGTGCAATTCCCCATTGGATATTGGGCCTTTCATAGAAAGGATTTCAAAGTGCTCTGAAAACACCACTTCTTAGATGAAAGGTGAAAAGAATCTGACAGTCATTCTATGCTGGACAGTCAGAGAGAATGGATTTGGGAGGGGAAAGTACAGAATAACTTCTCCACTTGGAGGTTTGCGTGAATCCAAAATTGTATTTTGTCTTAAAGCTGAATGAGAGGCCCTAAGGCAGATGTGCAGTGATACATTTATATTTTTATTTTGAGTCTTGGAAAACTGAAAATGGAAAAATCGGGCATGTAAATACCTTCATCAACAACACCCACAGGTAGCTCAGGGCTCACTGGAGTTCCCTGAATGCAGTTAGGTTTGTTTGTTTGTTTTTGTTTTTATGGTATCAAATACAGCCACCTTGAGTGATTTCCTGTGCAGCTTCAAGAAAAGATCAGTAGTCATGTGCTATTGAAAACACTAGTCCTGGCAGAGATGTCACGAGCAATCTGCTTCAATTGATTCTGAATTAAGCTGTTTGTCCCTCAAGCTGTTGGCTGAGCAAGTTGTTGCTTGAAAAAAGTTTCAGAAGGATAGCCATGTTAGTCTGTAAGGGAACATCTACACAGGAGTGTTATTTTGGAATAACTGATGTTATTCTGAAACAACAGTCCGCATCTACACTCCAAGCAGCTATTTCAACATAATGTCAAAATAATGTCAAGCTGAAGGACTTCTTACACTGACGCCAGTAACCCTCATTTTACAAGGAGTAAGGGAAGTTGGAGGAAGAGTGCTCTCTAAGTTCCTGCTGTGTAGACAGTGCCAAAAGCCGAAATAAGCTATTTCAACTTAAGCTACGCAATTGACATAGCTCAAGTTGTTTAGCTTATTTTGGCTTTAGCCCTGCTGTAAACGTGCCCTTATTGAAAAAACTTAAAAACAGTGAATAGTCTTGTGATACCTAAGGGTGTGTCTAGACTATATGACTCCGTCGACAGAGCCATGTAAAGTAGTTTACTCGACATAGTCAATGAAGCAGGGATTTAAATAATCCCCACTTCGTTAAAATAAAAATGGTCACTGAGCCGTGCCGACATGAGGTCGTTTCAAGTTCACGAGGCTTACAGGAGCGGTCGACAAAGGCTTCCCTTATCAACTGCGCCGCGTCTAGACTGCCACACTGTGCTGGATCATCTGATTGTCGGCACAGCGCAGCAGCCATTTTTATTTTAATGAAGTGGGGATTATTTAAATCCCCGCTTCATTGACTATGTAGAGTAAACTACTTTACAATAAACTCCATCGACGGAGCCATGTATTCTAGACACACCCTAAGAGTCTAATGAGGAATGTAGATGGTATCATGAGCTTTCATGGGCACAACCTACTTCTTCAGATGAATGGAGTTCAGGAGTCCAGGGTAACCCCTGAACTCCATTCATCTGAAGAAGTGGGTTGTGCCCACAAAAGCTTATAATACCATCTACATTTTTTGCTTGAGAAAACTGAGCCCACATGTTATAAGATTTACAACAGATCTGTCCTAGCATAAGCCCATTCGGAATCAAATCCTTCTAGCTTTGCCCATCATCCTATTGACTTAAACAAGTAATGTGAGCCAGAATTAGCCTGAGAAGGTAGGGCTGGAATGTTAGGTCCTGTTGAGCCCCTCAAGCTTAAGAAGAATACTGGTTGAAAACATGGTCACATAAATTCCTTTGTGCTTGTAATCAGCAGCTCTAAATCAGATGTCTATGATGTTTTCATTCTCTTACTGTTGTTGTATCTCTCTCTTCTGCAATGCTGTCTTCTAAGGAAAGAGAGTGTTTCCTTGCAGAGAACTCAAGCTGAAGGAGTGTTTCCTTTCAGACAACTCAAGCTGAAGTTCACTCGCAGATTGGTCTAGCTATTAAAACTAGGTTGTATACAGTCATGAGCAGTAGGTTGTGCCCATGAAAGCTCATGATACCATCTACTTTTTGGGTTAGTCTCTGAGGAGCTGCAGAACTATTTATTGTTTTTTCAGTCATGAGCAGTTCCCTCTTATTGTAAGCAAATAGATTGCTGAACTAAATTACCCTAGTTTATATGAATATCTAATATTAAACACAATTTTTGTTTTTTATATAAAATGCTAAAGTTGAGCAGCTCAGTATTAACTCTGGCATAGATAGTTCTTACCTCAGAAGGATTCTCAGATCCCTTTGTAAAAATCTACATGTTACCAGCAGGCTCACTGAGGGAGAGGCAGTTGTCCTGGGGCCCGGTAATTCAAAGGGACCTGGAAATATGAATGCTGCTGCTGCCGCAGTAGCAATGATGGTATCTGGAGTCATGAGCCCTTTAAATAGCTGCCAGAGTACTGCCCCATGTGCTTTGGGCAGCACTAAGAGCTGAAGTGGGGGAAGGGGAGTGTACCATACTGAGGTCAATATGGGGGCCAGCACAGTGAGTTCTGGGTGGTGCTGAACTGCCCTCCACCCTGAACCTCCATCGATCTTCCTCCATTGCCACTTTGCCCAGCAGCCTGTATAGGCTGTCAGCTCACCTGGTTACCAGAGAGTCTGTTCAGCATCAGATAGAACTACTCACCCACATGCGATTTTAAAAATATCCCCATGGAAATGACAATACCTGCTAACATGAAAATATAACAGTAACCAGCTATATAATGCAGCTTATGGCTGTCTTGTAATTCAATTTGATAGCTGGAAAGGTGGAGGAGGAGCAGGAAACACCATGTAGGTGCTAGCCTATCACAAGTGCTCAGCTAGAGAACCTCGGTCTTAAAATGCATTTTTGGACAAACAGTGTTATCCAGGAAAAAAATGTAGAATAAAAGACAAAATAAAAATTCTGATACAGCCTAAAGTACATACTTTCTACTGTACATATTTGTATTCTGATAGTTTAGGTTGAGGGAGCGCTTAGAGGTCTCAATCAAGAGTCCCAAAGTGTTTGCAATTTAGCTGTGAGAGCAGATGAGTACAATAAGTACACAATGAGTACACAGGGTGAAAGATCTGTGTCTAATAAGCAGCAGCCACAAACCTCACCCTTCTCCAGATGCCTAACCGTTTTCAGATACCTTGTAGGCATCATGATATAGGCTTATAAATGATAAATTATAACAATTGTATCATTTCTGTAACCCAGCCTATCACTCAGTATTTCCCTCCACACCCAGCTTGAGCTAGATGCTACAGGTACTGAAAGCTCTGTGTGTGTATGTGTATTTGTTCAATCATTCCTAAACTAGAAACATATGTTATATAGATTACATCGACACTGATTCTATGGTGTAGCATGGCAGTCACCCTGCTCCAGAATAAAAAAAGGGTTAACACAACCCTGGGAGATGGCTGTAGCAAGGAGCCCATCAAGAGAGGGCTTGTGGCAGCCAATCAGAGCCCAGGAGAGCTGTATAAAAGAGATGGATACCCAGGCTGGGGACACTCTCATTACAGCTCTGAAAGGAGAGGTACCATGGAGAAGAGTTGTGCTGGGGAAAGGCAGAGTGAACAGAGGAGCCCCTGCCTGAGATAAGGGACTAGATAATGACTTGCAGTAGGATCACTGAGGCAAGTTGGTTATAGGAGGTTGGAGGTTCTCTGAGGGGGAGGACCCCAGATTGTTAGGACACTGTAGTAGGGCAGTACCTTGGGGAAAAGCATTGTGGCCTGGGAGGGACGAGGGTCCTAACAGAAGGTGACAGACCCATTAACAGACAAACAGGTAACAGCAAGCACGACACCGTCCAGAAGCTGAGCTGAGCTAATTCCCAAGTGACCAGCAGGAGGCACTCTGGCTGTGAATCTCACTATGTCACATGTGGCAATTGTATTAAAAAACACCATATTAGAATTTGTGCTATGCAAAAAATGATGGTTTGCCGTCCGCTGCAGTGTTTCATGGTCTTATATCTGTTCAGATTTCAAAAATACTCTAAGACAGACAACTATCATCTTACTCAAAAACATCTAGAGGTGTATTCATGTTCTACTGGAAATATAAAATCTATTAAAATGGAAAGTAATTGATGGATGGCCTTTTAAACAATAAAGCAACATTTTGAAATATGCTTATAATAATTGATAGATCAGTATTGCAGGGTCATTATAATTTCAAGAGTAAATTAATTGTTTCTAAAGCACATGTAAAATGGAAAGTACTATATAAACCCACAGTCTTGCAAGTGATATTACTTCAGGGGATTGCTGCTTTCATTGTCTTCACTAGCTCTTTCTGTAGGAGGAGCAATCCACCCACATGCTATCAATTGCAGACTCAGAAACTAGATGGTTACTATTGTAATACTAAATTACAAATATTTCTCTCTCTATAAAAAAAGTTTTTCCTGCTGGGTGACAGAATGATGTCACAAACAGGAGAACATAAATGGACACGGCCAGCTCTATGTAGCTCTGTCTTGGTGTAGAAGCCAATGGGGTATCGAACTATTCATTAATGGCAGTTGAGAAATCACAAACGTAGTGTTTAAGGCAGTAATGTAACATGTAGTACAGGAGTTAACAGGCTCTCTGGCCACAAAAGCAGCCAGAGAGATGGGGGTTGGGGAGCTCAATAAGCAGAGGCTGCAGCCTCTTAGTAGTGTATCAATGAAATTCTGTCAGTACATTATTACCAAAACACACCATTAGTAAACAGTATTCAGTTTATCACCTATGTCCATCGGCTTTGAATTGTATGCTGTTGGTTTTAAATATATCTTTGTAACAGTTGGACAAAGCTGAAAGCAAAAATGAATATGGACCAGACAACATAACTTACATATTGAATGATAAAGCTTAATATCCAATTAGTTGCTGTGTCATTTAAAAAAATTAACGTCTTTGTGCAAAATAATTTTACAACTTAGCTACCTGTTACAAAGGCACCAGCATACAGATTGTCAGTTCAATTTCAGTTTAACTTGTACATTTGTCTACTTCTTTTTCTAGTTCACAGCCCATGAGGATGTTCTGTTGCATAACATAAGAGACTATACACTTTAAAATTCTTCTTTTAATTTTGAATTGTCCAACACTTTTATTTCCATCATATTCAGTACAGTGCTCCCTATGAATGAAATTCATTCCCATGCACAAGGTCTTATAAATCACATAAGCTTTTCTTAAATCCTTAATGTAAAATGGAGATACTGACTTCCATGTTCTTACTACAGTATATTTTTCTGCCAGAAACAATATATTTCAAGTTTTTCTTAATATCCGCAATGTAATTTCATTCATAGAAAACTCATTGATTTTCATTCTGATACCATATTGGTAACTCTTACAATTCTCCAAGCACATCTGTGCTTTATGGGACAGAGCCCATTTTGTTGGTTTAAATTCCCTTCTTCATTACAGTTTTTGCAGCAATGCTTATGGGGTAGTAATTTCATGGCCTACATTCTGGAATAAATATAACTGAATCTAAGGGTTATATACTGAGTTTTCATCAAATTACAGGCCAGAGCACTGCTTCCTGATTACATTATCTCTTCCACTTGGAAGCCAAAGTTAGCACTTTTGAAAATCCCAGTTGAAATGTTTGTTCCCATTTATCTTCAATATTTTTTTCAAACTATGTAAACTTCTACCTGTTACTGCTTTCTACTAATACTCGTGGAACAGAATCATCTCTAAATCAGTTATGTCTTCAGTCATTTATTTTATTGTTGTTGCACATCTACACATCTGGCAACATAGGTACAAAGGAATATTACAAAGACCTCTTCTGTTTTTGATGTTGCTGAAAAGTATAAATTGTCCTCTCTGAAATAAACTATGTTTAGTTTTCAGTTCTTAGCAAGGCTGCTTTCCCAATCATTTAGGTATTCTAGGTGTAAAGATTGAGGACCGCATTGACTTCAATGAGTCTCAAGTGATTTAACTGGGACTACCATGTATTTTATTTCCATGGAAATTACGTTTTTTAAGTATACGCTCTGAATTCTTTGTCCATTAGAAGATACAGGGAGATTTGGACTAAGTCAGCTCCTCCATTTGAATCCAATGTAAATCTTTATTCTACACCTCTCTCTCTCTTGCAGCATGGCCAGGTGAATATAGCACTCACCTGACACTCAAGGGACCCCAGTTATATTTCTGGCTCTGCCACCAGCCTTCTGGGTGACCTTGAGCAAGTCACTTAACTTCTCTTTGCCTCAGCTCTCCCATCTTTAAAATGGAGACAATGATGTTGATTTCCTTGTAAATCACTTGGGGAATCTACTGGTGAAAAGTACCATCTGAGATCTAGGTACTATTATTTTTAATTAATTTTCATTTTAATTTAGTTACACTGAGCCCTATGCTTCTCTGTTCTGAAGGCAAATCAACACTTCATTTTTGATCTAAGGAGTTTAAAAAAACACTCATATACTAGCACAATTTTTTAGTCTAACTTTTCAAAGATCCCAGACAATTTTATAAAAAGCATATTCAACAAGTAAAACACTACACATGCTGAAGCCCACTCATATTTATAGCATCACTTTCCACAGCTCCCATTGACCAAGAATGGCTCTCTACGGCCAACAGGAGCTGCAATCGCCCGTATCTGTGGAGGTGCAGGTAAACAAAGCATCTCAACTTGCCCTTACAAGCTGCAACCCAGAGTTTGAAAACCCCTGCACTAGAAAATTTACTGGGCATTGTTCGAGTCCTTAACTCAAATCTGTTTGTTTGTTTGTTTTGTTTTGTTTTGTTTAAATGATTGTTCTGGGGTTAAGGGTGGTTCAATATGCAGGCTTCCCCAGGGAGAGAGGCCAACCCCAGCCCTTTCTCACCACAGCAACTTGGGGCCAGATGAGAAGCACCTGTCCATGATGGCTACAGCTGCAACAGGCACAGCCCGAGGAGGGGTCCATATCCCCTGGCTCAGGGACAGACAGACACACAAACAGACAAACTCTCTGAAATGTATAGTAAGTAGGAGTCCCTTTCTCCACTCCTGCCCCCTGTTGACCCAATAGGATTATGCTATCCCAGTCCCTGTCTCTGGCCCCTTGTTGCCCCCGTGGTCATTCTGCAATATAACTGTCCTTCCTGCCAGTCCTCTTCCTTTCCATTCTATGAGAAACAGTCAAATTCCATGCACATCCCATGTTCCTGACACAACCTTACCTTGCTTTAAGTTGTGATAAGAGGAAGCTGCATACCAAATTTGGTGGTCCTAGCTCTTCCTATTTAGGAGTTCTTGAACAAATTAGAGATGGATGGACAGACAGGCGGACATTTCTAAAATAGATAATACGATTGCTGACCTAGCTAACTTAAATCAGGTTTATTCTGAGTTCCAACCCTCTCAGTTTTTGTAAGAGAGGAGGAATCATAGCAACATAGTCTGCTGAAGCAACTACTTACATGCCTAAATATTCTAGGTGAGAACTACAGCTAATATAAATCACTATTGGAATCAGTGAAGCGATGGTAATGTATACTAACTAAGAAACTAGGCCTTTATTTTTGTAAACATTGAAGAGATCTGACATGAGGTTTTGAGCTGTTCTGTGGTTACTTGATCATCAATATATCCTTTTAAATAGCCATTTTGTACCGTGATATATGGCTAAGAGTATAAAATGACATTTTTGAGCATATGGTAAGATGCAGAAATACATTGGTGTAAAAAGGCAGTTTTGTGGCTTGACGTGTGTATGAGTTCTGTAATATTCTTATGAATTCTCATTTCCTCTGCAAGTGTTTGTATTGATTAGCACAAACAGAAGTGATGAGAGCAGACATCCTTGTTCCCATTTGGAGGAATATTTGTTTAGTAAAAGAGCCATTTATCAGGATGTTGGCTCTTGAAATTCAGTATAAATTGTCAAGTTATTTAAAATCACTGAGCTCTGGAGACCTATTTTTTTAAAGCTGCCCTGCTTTATGGTTTTCATGTGAATGAGATAAGGGGAAGGTTGTAATATCATATTCCATCTTTCATGTACTTCTCATCATTTCCACTTGGCCTGACATCTTGAACTAAATCGCCTAACCCACTGATTCACTCCTCCAAATAATAAAATGAAGGATCATCACTGAGTGATGTTTATAGCTTCTTTATAACAGCATTTCAAATATCCTCTCCCAAAGGCCTTTGGGTCCTTGATGGAACTTACAGGCCAGCAGTTTTGTGAAGGTTGTTAGGTGCCCTCAAAACTGAAAATAACTTAAATTCAAGAAAATGTTATTGCAAATGTCTTGCTGTGTTTGGGTGATGTTCAGCTAATAGCAAAGGCCACCAATGCAGTGAATGGCCTCTAAGTAAAAGGAATGCAGCTGTGGAAAAGTTAAACTGTAATTATTAAGTGCATCGCCTTTACCAACTAATCTCTATGGAGCGGTGAGAAATGACTGAGTTGGATTATAAAAAAACAGTTGAAGCCTTACACCACTCAACACAATGGGTAAAAGAAACCAGAAAATGTACCTGCTCTTCCCATCATCCCAATAACAGTGGAAGGTTCCAAAACAAAGTTATAAAAACCTTTATTTCAAACTGGTGTTCTAGCCTGCTCTGGCTTTCAGCCCAGTTTCCAGAACTAACTTCCCTCCTCTGTTTTTATTTGCTTTTTATGTCTCAGGTGACTATGCATTTGCCTAATAGGCATGTGGTAACCTAAACTCTTCCTAAAAAGGTAGATTGCCTAGTCACAAACATCAAGAGTGGGTAGTAATGTGACATCATCTTTCTCTTCAGGAGTTCATATCTTTGCATGGGGATGGGATGTGCAATTACAATTCTTTCCACCCAACAAGAATAAATGAAACATGTAGGCTGGATCATTCACATTTTATCTAGTTCTAGGTTTAAAAGAATGTACTCCTAAAATGTATATAGATTACAACTCTCATTTCATCCTGCGGTTTTGAGAACACCAATAAATTATTTACATTTCAATTTTGTGGTTTAGCATGTCGCTGTAACATGCCTGCTAGCATTACATCCTCATTATCAGTGCTGGAGGTATTCCTTGTATACCAATAGGACTACTATTTTCCCATAATGGATTAACTTTTGTGTCTAGATAGAGTGTATGAAGGGGATAAACAACTGTCATAAGATATACTTATTTTTCCCATGAGTTCCTTGGTAACCCCAAATCTTAGCTCCACTCTTCTCAGTGGTGACCCTCCTTCCAAACAGAAGAGATAGAGTATTCCTCAGAAGACAACATTTTAGCTATCCACAGGGGTCACTAAAAATCATTGGAAAATATTCCTTCCTCCCACTCAAGGAACAAAGCAGTGCTCCTAGACTATAATGACATTCTGTATTAATTTCAGGTATTCAGTCAACAGCAACAGCTATAACTGTTTTTCTCAGAATGAGAGCTGGCTGGAGAACAATTCCATTTCACAACTTTCAAGGTTTCTAAATTTGGTTTCATTCCACACTGAAACAAACCTTTTTTTTTTTAATGAAAATGTGAAATGGAATTGTGTCAATGTCCTTTTTCAAATGGAAATGGTTAGATTTTTTTTAATTTTGGCCTTTATGTAGGAGTCACTTTCTCTCTCTCCTCTCCCTCCCTCTCCAGCCCCCCCACTCTGCAGAATTGACTAGAAATTAAAGTCTGCTCTGGAGACAACTAAATTGACATCTACATAAAATATTTTGGTTTCAACAAATGTTCCAACCACTTTCTCTTACAGTCAAAACTTTTACTGCTGGTAATTTTCCATTCTTTCTTGATTAGTGAATCTCTAAGACTGTATCTTTTCCTTGGTTCAACAGATTTCAGTGGTTAAAAGCAGAACTATCTATTTAGTTTTAAGACAGTCTCCTGGGTGTGTCTTTCCATTGCATTTGAATATTAAAATAAATGATCATAAAGGTCTCAGGTTTGGTGTCTTAATATCTAATGTAAGGGTGCAGAATTGTGGCGTCTTGAAAAGAATGTTCATATTTGAAGTTCAAATTACAATTACAATAAGTAAATTGCATAGCTTATTTTGAGTGTATTTCAAAATCACTTATTTTGAAATTTGGCGCTGTCTACACAGCACCAAATTCCAAAATAAACCGCTATTCCGAAATGTCCCTTAAACCTCGTGGAACAAGGTTTACTGGAATGTCGGAATAGTGATTATACAATGAATTACAGTACAGGTTGAAACTCCAAAGTCCAGTATTCTATGGTCCTGTCCCACCATGGATGTTGCCCGACCAGAGAACCTGGGTGGGCATGGGGGCAGCCAGTGTCAGTAGCTCAAGGTAAAACACAATACAGTAAAACTCCACTGGTCTGGCATCCAATGCTCCAGCACTCCTGATGGTCTGGCACCATCAGGAACCCGGAAGTGCTGGGGCAGCCGGACAATTGGAGTTGCTCTGCGCCGGGCTTCCCCGATTCAGCCACTGCTGAAACTGACCAGCAGCTGAATCAGGGAAGCCGGGGGCAGAGCAGATGGGGTGCTGCCCCTCGGGGCTGCAGGACCCACCCGGCAGCACCCTAGCTGCTCTTGGGGACGCCTAGAGCAGAGCAGCTGGGGTGCTGCTGGGCTGGTCCTGCAGCTCCAAGGGGCGGCGCTACAGGACCAACCCAGCAGCACCCCAGCTTCTGTGCCCCAGGCGCCCCTATTCAGCCGCTGCTGAAACTGACCAGTGGCTGATTCCGGGAAGCCCAGGGCAAAGCTGCTCTGCCCCGGGCTTCCCAGAGTCAGTTTCAGCAGTGGCTGATGTGGGAACGCCTGGGACAGAGTAGCTGGGGTGCTACCGGGTTGGTCCCGTAGCGCCGCTCCTCGGCGCTGCAGGACCAGCCCGGCAGCACCCCAGCTGCTCTGCTCCAGGCATCCCCAAGAGCAGCTGGGGTACTGCCAGGTTGGTCTCGCAGCACTTAGGGGCAGTGCTACCAACCCAACCCGGCAGCACCCAAGCTGCTCTGCCGCAGGCATCCCCGATTCAGCTGCTGCTGAAACTGATTAGCAGCGGCTGAATCGGGGACTCCTGGGGCAGAGCCGGATTATCGGAAGGGGGGGCTATGAGATGTCTGGGGTGGCATCCCCCCCACCCCACCTCAGACCCCTCATAGCCCCCCTTCTGATAGTCCGGCATATTTGATAATCCGGCAACCCTGGGTCCTAAAGGTGCCAGATTATCGGAAATGTATTGTACCTGGTATAGGAGCCGATTCGGACAGTGTATTTTGCCTTGCCTTAGACAGCAGCAATCAGTTTTACAGGATATGCTGTGGAAACTGTATTGTAGCACCCTGCATGTTCAGAAGGGAGCTAAAGTTGAAAGCCCCAAAGCATGTGCTTGGTGAACAACAAGGGAAAGTTTGTTCCAGACTGAAAAAGAGAGCTCAGTAAATACAAAACTTAGCACATGCATTTTAAAAGTTGGGAGTGCAAATAGACATTCCCTGGGACTAATTCCAGTCATTCCCTCATAAATAAGTTATTTCTGAACTTGGCAGTATTACAGGGGCCCATTATATTTAATAATGAACTTCCCATGGACACATTTTTCAATGTATTTGGTACAAACAGGCTTTTATTTAACATTAACTATGGCATAATTTCTTTTCACGCATTTTTCTCAAACCTGTTCATCACGAATCAACATTCCCCTTAGTGTCAGACTTGCACCATCTCCTCCTCATAATATCCTGAGTAGCCATAAATTCACTGCACATTTCAACTCATGTCATGGGGAAAGCCCTGACTACACAAGCATCCAGACACTGAAGCTAAGGAGAAAGCCCTTGATCTGCAGGTACCAAAAAAATCTCCATTATTTGATTCTGTGTGTGCATGTGCGCACACGCATACATGCACACCCTAAAAGAGGTGGACTAGAATGCAGGACCTGGCCGGAACTGAGAGCAGCAAAAGGGATGGATCTCACAGGACTGAGTTCTGGAGGAGAGAAACCTACCATGCCCTTGCCTGACCACTAGGTGGCAATGCTGATGAATGCCACCCTTCAGATGATCATCTTCACCTAACACCACTATTGCCACACCACCAGTGGTAACAGTAGGGAGAACATTAATGTAGACCGGGCACCCACTTGCTTTTTTGTCCATTATGGCTATATCTACACAGTACAGTTATTTCAGAATAAGCTATTCTGGAGTAGTTATTCTAAAATAGCATATGTCAGGCATGTCCAAAGTCCGGCCCGCGGGCCAATTGCGGCCCGTGTTCTGGTTTAATACGGCCCCCCAGGTAATTTGGCAATATCTATCTTTTATGGCCCCCCAACGAATCCATATGTATTGAGATGAATACATTGTAAAATCTCAGTTAAAGTCAGTTGGTCTAAATCAGTTATAAATATATTTGGACACAACATGTATACTTGGTGTTATATTCCTGTTCATATTTTTTGAACTTAAAAGTTGACAGACAACCTTTATTACCAATAATATGTAATGTACTTTACAATGTTCCTGACATATATTTCAGCTTCCTGGATTTTTTTTTTCCATCTGGCCTTCAGATATGAAAAGCAGAGTGATTTAACACCTGTTTAGATGGGTCATCCATGTGACGAAATGAAAAGTATGCCGTTTGCAATAAACTTTGCATAAAATAGTTAATTTGCATTTAATTTTAATGGTTCAAAGAATGTCAGGCAAAATGGTCGGCCCTCACGCATGTTCACTTCACAACACCGCATGTTCATGAGATTTAAAAGGAGAGGCTGGGCCGAAAGAGGAGGAGGACTCCCGGGGGTGCGGGAAACGGGGTCGGCAGCCAGCAGAGCTCCTCGGGCTGTGGAGGCCTTGGGGTGAGGCATAACCTCGGAGTCCCCAGACCACGCGTCTACCAACGCGGGGGGAAGAAGCGGCCCAGGGCGGGGGAGTGGACCCCGAGAACGGGGGAGTTTAGGGGTTTCTTGACCCCCTCCGCTAGGTACAGACGTAAAGCCGGACTTTAGGGCCCTGGGTCGGGGTTCGGAGCGAGGGCGGGCCCGAACCCTCTTCCCCCAGCGGGCCGGCAGGTCAATTGATGTTCGTTGGGTCGGGGGATAGTTAACCTCGGCGTACTTATAGCGAAAGTGGATGGTAATAAACCAATAAGAAACTTAACAGACTAAGGGGGTTTGTTAAGGGGCACAGCCGGGTGACTTCGGGTACGAGGAAACCCGCCAACAACAGGGGTCTTCTAACTACCAAGTGAGTGCTGTAACTGCTGGGTTGTGGAATAATCTGACGTGTGTGTGTGTGTGTGTGTGTGTGTGGTGTGTCCTGTTGAAGCTGGGCCACTGGGAATAATTAAAATTAAAAAAGCATTAGAGCAGGAGGACAAGATCCTGGATCTCCCACCTCCCAAGTGAGGGCTCCACTCCCACTCACCCATTGTTGAAGTTGCTGAACCGTGGAACAGTGAGAAGTTACCATCAGCATTCCGTTCCCCTGACCCAGATCCTCTGTACTTCTTGCTAAAACAATGTAAGTACCTAACACCAAGAGACAGTTTGTAGCCATGATGAACAAGCAGAGATAGGTACCTCCCTTCAGCCCAGGATAAAGTGCCCATCTCTCCAAAGAGAGGTTGGATTTAGTGCACCTCTTTCATCTTGGCACTTCCCATTGGCTAATTTAGGCTAGGAGCCTCCTACTATGGGGTGGGATGGGGTGGAGGGAGGGTTTGTTTGTTTGTGCATCCCCTATTCTTAGGTTCCTATGTCTCCACTCCTTGAATGGAAAGCCTAAGCACCTAACTTAACCTTTGTGACTCTCAGTGATTTTCCAGGAGCCTCAAAGTGAGGAAGGGTTATACTGAGCACCACCATGTGCAAATTATTTGGTGAATCTAGCCCAAAGTATACATCTCCCATGGTAGTCAAAGGGATTCTATACATTGATTCCAGTGGGAGTCTGATCAGTCCTTTATACAGTAATAGAGATTCTACATACCCTTTGTATTTCTCCAAGAACTTGCCTACCCTAGGAAATTATTTTGAAGTAACTAAATTCGACTTAACTCCTGATTTTACAAAATTGAAATAGCATGTCCCCACTACAGGGAAACCTTAAAATTAGTCCAAGTTAGGCTCCACTAATGTGGACACACTACCTTGACTGAGAGTCCCAAGAAGCCTTGGGGAGTAATTTGTTTCAATTACTCTGAGGGGTAGTTATTTTGAAATAGCAGCACTGGAGTGTCCACACTAATGCTATTTTGAAATAACTATTTCAAAATCAGCATTCTTCCCCAAGAAAAGGAGTGTAGATTTCAAAATAAGTGGCCCCTTATTTTGAAACAATGGGCTTGGTAGTGTGGACACTCTGCTTATAAATTCGACCTGTGGGGAGTTATTTCAAAATAAAACCCTAGCATAGACTAGGACTCAGATATTTTTAAATAAAATAATTTATGACCAAGCATTGCATAATATACCCTATGCACATTATCAAATGCTGACCTTTCAAATCTGAGGGGAGTTGCCTAGCTAGGCACTAATTTTTGTTGTAATTCAGCTATAGAGAATGAGACAGTTTTATAAGACAAGAAAATAAAGGTTCTAAAAAAAGTATCACTGTTTTATTACTGTTTAGTGTAAGGCTGACAAAACATAGAAAAGTATTTCCTCTGATTGTTTCCTTCATATTGTATTATAGCATGTTCCTGCATTAATTCAGATGTTTCATTTCACTATTTATGCCTGCTTTCCCTCACCCAAACAACACTAGCTTGGTTTCAGAAAGGAAGGTTTGTTTGATTTCCAATAATTGCCTTAAGTGGCAGCAGCCACCATTACTGCTCACGACATCTGCAAAGTTACTGGACTCGTAAGTGCATTTCTCACTTTTAATTGAATTTCAACATGCTTCTAAGTTTTTCCCTTTGGTCTGATAATTAATTTCTTCGTTCTACCCTTAGGTTTTCATGTTTACATGGTAATTTTCTTTCTTGTGCTCCTTGTGATAGAGTCCTCTTCAGAATATTCTTGGCCAGAGTCTGCTCTCCCACGCCCTATGTAGCTAGAGCTCCTCCCTCAGCTTCAATGCAATTGCTTTGGATTCACACCGATGGTTTGTTCCAAGGCGGTATCTGACCCTCAATTGGAAATTAACTGCTTTGTACCTTCTCTGCTGCTCCTGCCCTCACCTTGCATTTGGGAGGATTTTGCTAATGCCTATTGGGAAATTTTTCACTGTTCTCCATGATTGCACCAAAATATAGAGCTAAAATGCAGGAAAGAGTTGCAATACTTGATGTTATAGTTCTTCTGCTTTCTGAATGATTGCAGTGAACTTGGCATCTAAGAGTTTGGTTCACTTCTTTAGAAAAAATGGCTCAATTCAAATTCAGCAGGTTATGTCTGCTTGGCCAGCTGCTATTCCTTCTTCATGCCTGAGGAACTGCTCATTCACTGTTTGATGTAGGGACTGAAAACAATAAAAAGACATTTACAAATAATCTTAGACCCTATGCTCCCCTCTATTAAACAGCAGTTAAGAGCACACGGAGCAGCTAGTCATACTGAAAATTAGCAGCAAGGCACAGACAGCTATCTGTTCTAATCCAACGGCACCATATATTATCCAGCAGCCTCTCTGCAGCAATTACATGGTTGACCCACTATGCAATACACAGGGGTCTGGCCTGTCAGAGTGGGAGGGGCCAGTGCCTAGCCATTCACAGCATTCTCAGTCTGGCAAATGTTATGCCACATTTTTGGCAGTATTAATTTTTCTGGACTAGAATTGCCAACTCTCATGCTGAAGAATTAGAGACATGTTTGAACAAATCCATTATAAAAAAATACTTAATGTAACTTTTTTTTGTTAATGAATTTTCACTCAAACAGGAAATTACATCTACTGCACTGAGGTGCCATCCATCTAAATTTCTGAATCGTACACATCAATAAGTAATGAAAGCTACAGGTGTATAAATGGAAATTAAAGATGTGAAAATCATTGAATCTCTGATCAGCAATTAATAATGCACTTGAAGCACTGAAAAAATCAGATACTAGTTCTCTTAGAACACCAGGTGATCCATATTTTGTTAGGCAAACTATTCAAATGATCAAGGAACAGCAATAGAGTTCAGCAGTACTTTAAACACACTTCTGCCAAATGTTTTACCTATCTAGTACTAAAATCAACACCTGAAATTACTCCTAGTGACAGATATTAGAGATGTGATTTTTCTGGGTTTTTTTTAGTTTGCATAATTTGTTCACCTAAAGATGAAAGAAACCTGCTTAAGCAAAAAAATTTTCACCAAGGAACACAAGGGAATGAATCCACTTGCCCTTCTGTGGATGGTCTTATGATCCCTCAAGGGCACCAATTTAAGGTTTTCAGCTCCCAGACATTGCCTCGTTTTGGTTGAGGTCCATATCTCACTTCACGTCCTGGCTGAGGGGTTTTGAGGATGGACAACTCCCTGTCTTATACTGTGATGTATTCCCAGAAAGTCAGCCATGGAAAGAAGAAAGATTGGTAAGAAATCTACTTTGAACAAAGACTGAAGCTTATTACATTTAGTCTTCACCATTAAAAAGCATAGCACTTTCTGTCTTTGTTCCTCTGCATTTGAACTCATTTAATCTTATGTGTATTTTGTTTTTTTCTTTTTAACTATAAAACAACTTAGTGCTATGTTTGAAGAGAAGTGTGTATCTACCCCCATTTAATTAGTAAGATGTAATATACTTGCTTCTCTATAAAGGAAGAAAAACACATTATTTCTCTGGACATATCAGGACACATGGTTTTGGGGAAATGCAATTTTGGGGAAATGGTTTGGAGTCACCTTACTAGTAACCAAGGCTGGTGGAAACCAGAGTGGGGCTGTAGGCACTCAAGGTTACAAGATAAGTACCACCAAACTTTCCATGGTCTGAATTTCCATGCACCTCATTCTGACATAATCCCTAAATGCATAATCGTGCATTTCGCACTATTAAATTTTATCCCATTTCTATTACTCCAGTTTTCAAGGTCATCCAAATCTTGTAGGTGAATATTCCAGTCTCCCTTACACTGGCAATACCTCTCAACTTAGTGTCATTTGCATGCTTTATTAGCACACTCCCACATTTTGTAGCATGGTCACTAACGAAAATGTTAAATAAGATTGGTCCCAAGATCATCTTTGAAATACTCCACTAGTTAACCTCCCTCCCACCTGATAGTTCAGTTTTCAGATGACCTGTTAATAGTCTTTCTTTAATCACTTTCAGTCCTCGTATTATTCTTCATCTCCTCCAGTGTAACCAATACTTTACCAAGAGGAACTGTTTCAAATGCTTAAGTGAAATCTAGTTAGACCTATTGAATTTCCTTTTGTCTAGAAAACTGTTACCTTCTCAAAGATAGATCTTGCCAGACCCACCTGATCTCTATCTTTTGTAAAAACCATGTCATATTTTATCCCAATTAGCATTTACTTCTGTTTGCTTAAGTACTCTCTCTTTCAAGACCTGTTCTAGAACCTTGCATAACTGAGGTCAAACAGGCCTGTAGTTTCCAAAATCACTTTTCCCCTTGCTTAAATATAGGTACTATATTTGCAGTTCTCCAGTCAGAGGGTATGAAAACCTCCCCCGTCCCCTCTTCAGAGTTTTCAGATTCAGTAAAATCCTTGCCATGGGGCTTACAATTTCATATCCCAGTTCTTTTATCTGGGGCTACTGATTTGATCCCTTTAAGTTGTTCCACCTCAGATGTGGTAATTTCTACTTCCATACCTTTATTCCTGTTAGCCATACTGCCCCAAGATCCTCATTACCCTTATTCAAACTGAGGCAAAGTAATCATTTAGGTTTTAGGACATACCTATTTTTTTTTAATTTCTACCCCATCCTCTGTGTTTAGCAGTCCCACTTTATCTTCGTTTTCTTTTTATTTATATGGCTAAATGCTTTTTTTACTATCTTTGTGACCTTTCCAGTGTCCAACTCCACTTTGCTTTTTGCAGTTCTCACTTTTTTCCTACCACACTTTATGATCTCCAAGAGTTCGCTTTTCTTTCTATCTAGCCCGTCTATTCCTTGGAGGCTTTCTTCTTTCTCTCTCCTTGTTCATACAGTTTGGTCTGTAATCTTTTCCTACTTTATTTTCCCCTTGCTTGTAATATAAGTGTAACCCAAGGCACAGAGACTAGTAAGAAGGGGAGAGTGAAGTCTGCTCACCTCTAAAGCCTTAGCTGAGCCTCATTTGGCTCAGCTAATGTGGTGGAGGCTCATGGATTTAGCCCCTAAGGTCCCAGGTCTGTCAGTTTTACAAGTGGGATTGAACGAGGGACTAAAGACATGAGCTAAAAGCTAACGGGCTCTTAACTAAGGCTATTGAGCAATCTTCACCCTCCCCTTCTCACTGGTCTCTGTGCCTTGGGGTTTCATAAGCTTCAGATAGTTTTTGCAGTTTTGACAAAGTAATTTCAAGCCTCCTTCCCATTCAGATTCTTAAATTCTTCAGTTCAGTCCACTTCCCTAACTAATTGCCTTGATTTTTGTTTTCAGGTTTTCCCTTCTAAAATCAAGGACTCTGTAGCAGACCTATTTTTTGTTTATCCTTCCGGTTAGTTTCAAATGAATTAACTCATGATCACTCATGCCAAGATTTTTCTCTAGCCTGGGAGTTCTCAAACTTCATTTCATGGTGACTCCTTTCTGACAACGATTACTACACGACTGCAGGGGAGGAGGGACTAAAGTCTGACCCACCAGAGCACTGCTTCCCCTCATGGGGGTTAGGTGGCCCACAGACTTTAGCTTCTGGCAGGGGCCTGTAACCTTAAGTCTGCCATCCCGGGCCAAAGCCATAGGTGTTGGAACTAGAGGTGCAGGGGAGGGAGGCTGCAGCACCCCCTGCCTTGACATGGTTTCTACCATACACAGGGTTTCCCATTTGGTTCAGTGGCCCTCAACACTCCCACTATACACATTTTTCCAGTACCTCTGGCTAAAGCACTTGGTCTTTAGCTTTAGCCCCATGCACCAGCAAGTCTAAGCCAGCCTTGGCAACCTCACTTAAACAGGGTCATGACCTGCTTTGGAAATCCAAGCCACAGTTTGAGAATCCCTAAACCAGTTCTTTTGAGGTCCTTGCTACTTACCAATAGAAAATCTCTTTGTTTAGTGATTATTTGGTGAAGAAAGTATTCAGCTGTCACATCCAGGAATATCTGGGTCTTACTATTAGTTGTATGTGGAATATTGGTCCTCTCTTTGAAGATTGCTTTGAAATCTTCATTTATATTACAAAGTCATTCTAACACCCCTTGTCAATATGAATTTGTGTTAAAATAAAATTCCCTAAAGGTGATGAATTTGAATTGTGTAGACATCTTTCGGAATATGTAGGGGCACTCTCACTTTCGTTTGAGCGCCTCACACTTTTTGATGTATTTATTGTCACAACACCCCTGTAAAATAGAGAGGTGCTATTCCCATTTTACAGAATGGGGAACTGAGGCAGAGAGAGACTAAGGCTAGGTCAACACTGCAAAGATAAATTGGAAAAAGAAACACAATTTTCTGCTTTACTTCACATTATTGTCGAAAGAGGCTTTTCCAAAATTTGGCGCATCTACACAGTGACAAATTTCAGAAAAAAGTCCCCTTTTGACACATCCCTTCTTCCTCGTAAAATGAGGTTTACAGGGATGGTGAAAGAGCGTGTCCGCTTTTTTGAAAATTTTTCCAAAAAAGTAGATGTGCTCCTTGAACACGGTGTTGCCTTTCCAGGATATCTCCGGAAAAGCGCTGCAGTCTAGATGTAAGATCATAAAGACAATCTGTGGAAGAGCTAGGAATTGATGTTTGAGAGTAAGTTGCAAATGACACTCACTAATAATAATTTAGGTGTGTATTTTGTAGCATACTTGATATTTTCTGAAATTGGAAGCCTGTTTATTTACTTTCTCTAAATATTGTGTTTGAATCTCTTCACATCAAAGCTTAAAAGAGCTTATTGAAAACAAAGCTTCACAGTATTACTGCACTGACATGAGCAGTAAATGATAAGAAACTGGCATCAGGAATTTACATAATGCAAAATCTGATGTCAATGAAAGAGAATAAGAGAAGCCAGTACAAAAATCCTGTTACTTTAATCCACTGTTTGAAGTTTAAATAGGATTTCATTAGTGCTGTTCTTTCCAGATGACCTGAAAATCAAAACAAAAACCCACAAAATGAAGTTGTAAAACTGCAAAAGTGTTTGCATACAAAAACCTTTACATTGTATTTTGACTACATTTGAAACAATTGCAGTAGAAAAAGTGTACAGTAGTTGGATGTATTTAATGCCCAAAGCTTCTGTTTGAGGACATTCATGGTTAACCTGGGCCCATTTCTATCAGAAATAAAAACAAAGTGATATTTCTTACAGATCTATGATCATTGCTACATCATAAGATGTGCATTTTGTTTCCACTTCAAGGGATGATATTTATGCTAAAAATGCAAATTAATCTCAAAATAGGTGATCAGCGTTTGCTCCCATAATTGTAAAGCTTTTCCAATGTTTTAGCTGAATGTTTAGCTTTTAGTAATTAGTATTCACCAAACCAGGAAATGTATTAAGTGAACCATACATTTCCCTTTTCTCCTTAGTTGCTTTTGTAAATAAGAGATCTTTCTTAATATCACAAAGCAATGGAGATGGTAAAGCCTTGCTGTGTTCAATGTCTGGTAAAACTCCAAAACTGATTGTAGGTTCACCTGCTCCAACTAGTTTTGTAAACCCTTTCCCCCACCATCCCTTGTTCAGATTATCTGAATATTACAGTCAGGGTATGTCTACACTACCACCCTAGTTCGAACTAGGGTGGTTAATGTAGGCAACCGAAGTTGCAAATGAAGCCCAGGATTTGAATTTCCCAGGCTTCATTTGCATCTTGCCGGGCGCCGCCATTTTTAAATGTCCACTAGTTCGGGCTCCGTGCCCGCGGCTACACGCGGCATGGACTAGGTAGTTCGGATTAGGCTTCCTATTCCGAACTACTGGTACACCCAAAGCTTCTGGCAGGGCTGGGGCTGGGGCTGCTCTGCTCCTGCATGTGGGTTTCCTGTTGACTCAGTCAGCCAGGTCACCTCCTTGCATAGTTGGCAGAGCCAAGCCACTCAACTGACCTCTGAAGCTGGGCATGCTGCACTTGAGCTATGGCCCGCGAGGAGAGGCAGGAGCAACAGTGAGACGCTGCAAGGAGGGGCCGCTGCTTTCCAGAAGGGGAAACTGAGGCTAAGCAAGGAACATCTGGGGAAGGGCTGGTGAAATTGTATCTTCCCACTATCAATAGATAGGGGTTGTCTCTGAAATCTGTCAAAGGCAGCTAACCTATCTAATGACTTTGCTAATGTGTCTAGACTCCTGCTCATAGCTGAAAGGAGGTGATTCATTAGAGCAATTGGTGCTGTCTCGGTGCTATATCCTGGTCTGAAACCCAGCTGTGAAAGGGTCAAGGAAGTGGGCCGAAATCAGTTGTTAAAGTTCCCCCTTGATTTTGCACCCTCAAGGCAGAGTCAGTTCTTGTGTGTTTTAACTTCTGGCATAATGAAAGCTTGTACTATGAATTATAGGTAGTGTAAAAGAAATCCCCCAAACTAAAAAAAACCTTCCAAACTTTATACAGGACCTGTGTTCCTGCTAACTAAAGTGCATATATTTTGATTATTCACTTGGCTGAACCTTTATGTAGTGACTTACCTCAGTGTGAAGTGGAGGTAGAATGTCAGAGTTGTGCACTCACTTTTGCACATGTAAATGACCACACGAAGGACCAGGCTACTGAGAATCAGGCCCACTGTATTTATACTTTCCTTAGAAATTCTCTCTTCCTGTCTCTGCTCCTTGACACAGTCATTTCTTCATTCTACCTGTTCTCTGTTTTTGCATTGGAATTTCCTTTTCTACTGAAGGTAGCCAATTTTGGTTGGACATGTTCCTGGAAGTTTCATCACATGACATAATCTTTAATTAAAAATTTAATCTCTAATTCCTTCAGACTCCAGGACAATCACTGGAGGGTTGGCAACCCTATCGGTGCTCCTCCTCCCACCATCCCCATAGTATTTGCAAGCCCAGCAAATACTGAAGGCAGGGAGTTAGGATTGGGGGGTTCAGGGCAGGGGGGTTGGGAGTGTGGGGGTGCAGAAGTCAGGGCAGGAGATGGGGGACTCAGGGCATGGGGTGGGGGAGCTGCTGCTGCCCAACTAGTGGCTGCTCCCCAGGGCTGGTGGGGGCCTCACTGCCTGGCTGGTGACTGCTTCCCAGGGGTGACAGGGGCCTCTCCTCTGGGCTGGCGGGGGCTGCACTGCCTGGTAGACACCTACTCCACAGTTTTCTGGGGCTGTTGAGGAGACAGGAATGCGCTTGCTTGCTGCCCCCCTTGTCATCATTCTGGAGTATAACTGTTCCTGCTGTCACAGCCCTACCTCTCAGTTTGATTGAAAAAAAATCATATTACATGCACATCTCATTGTCCTGGTCCAACCAGACTTCAGACCTTGCTTTAAGTTATGTTAAGAGAAAGCTGCATACCAAATTAGATGGTCCTAGCTCATACCATTCAGGAGGAGTTCTTGAACAGACAGACTCACAAACTCTCTCACATATATAGTAGATGCATAGAAAGTAGTGTTAGAGAATACAGGCAGTCCCTGGGTTACGTACAAGATAGGGACTATAGGTTTGTTCTTAAGTTGAATTTGTACGTAACTCAGAAC
This sequence comes from Pelodiscus sinensis, assembly GCF_049634645.1. NCBI lineage: Eukaryota > Metazoa > Chordata > Testudines > Trionychidae > Pelodiscus > Pelodiscus sinensis. The sequence continues at coordinate 75,576,330 of NC_134712.1, forward strand.
TGGCTCCAGATTCAGCCACTGCTGCTGAAACTGACCAGGGGCTGACTACAGGAAGCCCGAGGCAGAGTTGCTCTGCCCCCAGCTTCCTGGAATCAGCCACTGATCAGTTTCAACAGCTGCTGAATCTGGAGCTTGGGACAGAACAGCTGGGGCGCTGCCAGGTAGGTCCCTGCAGGACCAACCCGGCAGCACCCCAGCTGCTCTACCCCAGGCGTCCACAACAAAAGCCTGGTCTGCTGGGGGGGGGGGGGGGGCGCACTAGCTGCACCCCCCCCCCAGCAGACCAGGGAGACCCGGAGCAAAGCTGCGGAGGCGGCAGGATCCCGCGCCTCCAAGGCTTTGCTCTGGAGCAAAGCCGCAGAGGCGCGGGACCCCGCCGCCTCTGTGGCTTTGCTCCGGGTGTCCCTGCTCTGCTCGGGGTGTCCCTGGTCTGCTGGCAGGGGACCCTGCCGCCTCTGCAGCTTTGCTTGGGGTGTCCCTGGTCTGCTGGGGACCCCTCCCAGCAGACCAGGGACACCCCGAGCAGACCAGGGACACCCGGAGCAAAGCCGCAGAGGCGGCGGGGTCCCGTGCCTCTGCGGCTTTGCTCCAGAGCAAAGCCTTGGAAGCGCGGGACCCCGCCGCCTCTGCGGCTTTTCTCGGGGTGTCCCTGGTCTGCTGGGGACCCCCCCCCCAGCAGACCAGGGACACCCGGAGCAGCTTTTCTCGCCCCGGAGGACGCGGTGGCGGGACCACTGCACATATGGGTGGTCCCGTCAGCTGCGAGTTCCGGGGCGAGAAAAGCCCCGTTCGTAAGTGTGGATCCAACATAAGTCATATCCACGTAACTCGGGAACTGCCTGTATCTGAACCTGCATGGCTGAAAAATGTGAGAACTGGCAAATTAAAACATGGGCTATATGACAGGCTCAATTAACGCTAGTGGTTTGTGAATTCTGAGGTTTGGGGAAATGTGAGACAGCTTACATAGCTGATTTGGTATCTGTGCAGTTACAGTATACCTGCTGCCTTTCCAGAAGCAGTGCTAAGTAGCAGCAGCTATGGCTTTCTTCCTGCACTTTCTGCTGATGTGGGGGTTGGTCTGGCAGTCTACTCTAACAGCAATTTTACTTGGTTTTTATTACAAAACAATTGCTATTTTAATATTAAATAACCTGATCTATAATTTTTAGCAGGTTTCACTATTCATTTGTGGCATTCGCCTTTCTTCTATGATCAGAGTGTGATTTCAAATTGCTTGCCAGGGCAAACCATTGGCACTAGACACTGCTATCCAGGAACTGGGTCACTACTACTTTCAAAAAGTGGTACTTTCTTTTAATCATTTAGGCACATCTCCAGGACTACACCATGCTGGCAAGAAAATACTTTCTTTTGAGATAGGAAAGTTGGCTCCGTCTACTCCAGATAACTCAGACTGCAGCCATTCTTTTCTAGTTTGTTTCTTTTCTGCCATGTGCTAGGCTTCAAAAAAGTGCTGATTGCTGTAGGAAGGGCAGAAACTATATATATATACAGTGTCTGATCTTGGGAAGTTTCGTCAGCCCCACAGCTGGAGCAAATAACCTTTATGCTGAAACTTGTAGGGGTAGTAAACTAAGTACACTTCTAAAGTTGCAAACCAACATTTCCTTTTTTGTTATGGAACAAGTAATTTGCCTTGTCTTTGAAAGGTCACTGTGCTGATATAGCTTACAGATAAATTTTAATCAGGTGGGAGCTTGGCAGTTACAGTGTCAAAGGGTTGTGGCTTTTAAAGGCTTGTCTATACTACAAACACTGTAGTTGAGCTGCTATAACATGTACACTTGCACAGCCATGAGATTTTTTTCACAGCTATAATTAATCCACACCTCCACCCAAGAGGAGATTGACAGAAGAATTCTCCTGAATCACACTGTCTAAACCAGGACTTAGGTTTGCTTAATTGTATATCATAGGTATGTGAATATTTTTACAGCCCTACACAAGGTAACTAGGGGTATGTCCACACTACAGAATTTTTCTGAAAAAACTCCATGTATGTCTGCACTGCAATCGCGTTCTTTCGAAAAAAAATCAAAAGAACAGAAGGGTTTTTCCGGCATTGGTAATCCTCATTCTACAAGGAAGAAGCCTTTTTCTAAAAGAGCTCTTTTGCAAAAAGGCATGTGTGGACGGGAAAGAGGGAGTTCTTTTGGAAGAAGAGGAAAGAAGAAAAAGCACAGGTGCTCTGGTGGCCATTCCATCCATAGCAATCACAGCTTACATGCGAGATAGTGTCCATTCAGTTGTGGGCACTCTCTTTCGAAAAAGCAGATCGCTTTTTCAGTGCGTTTTGACAGTGTGGATGCTCTCTTTTGAAAGAAGTTTCTCTCGGAAGATCTCTTCCGGAAAAGCTTCTTCCGAAAAAAGCCTGCAGTCTAGACGTACCTAGGTCAATCTAAATTTTAGGTAGAACATGCCTGAGATCACAGCTACTTCTCTAAGTGAATCAAAGTTACTAAGTTACTGCATTCAGGTGTTACTGAAGATAACCCTGCTAGAAGAAATTTGATTGAACCCCATTAGAGTCTTTCAATTAGACTACATTGTCCTGGGAACTTGTAGCCCAACATGTTACTTTTGTTCCAAAATTTAAGTGGCCAATGCAACCAACTGAAATTTTCTCTGTAGTTTTTGCTAGGGAGTATAGCTACCCTAACATCAGATACTTGCCAAGTTAGTTAGGGAGAGGCTCTGAACCCTAGAAAAGTGGCAGAAAGACTACATGCACACATGTCAGCCGGACTCTGCAACATTAAACTTACTGCCCAACTGTCGCATGTGCATTTGAGCCATGGCAATTCTGATAGTTGTGACAGTGTGTACCCTTATTTTGACCTCCTTTATAGGACTATGATACTTTGTACAACATTTATGTCTTGTGAGATATGACTTGAAAACATAATTTTCTGATCATTGTTGTCCTGGTAAAATGTGTGGTAATGTTGCATGCAAAGTTTATAGGATTCCTCTGTATGGTATTACTAGACATGTTCCAAATCTGGGGGGAGCAGCCACAAACCAGTTCCTTGGAGACAAACAAGTTCCTTGGAAAATCAAATGGATCAATAGCAGGAAGTAGGATGTGGGAGAAAAATCTACACCTTGACAAAGAAACAGCTGGAGGATTCCCATCCATATACGCTCCATCTGCTGAACCTTAACTGGAAATGATTCTCAAAGAAGAGTGTGACAGACCCGACGGGGTCCGCACTAGCCGCGGGGGAGAGGTCCCCTCCGTCCCAGGGAAGCGGTGACCGGAGGAGGCGGCGGCGCTGAATCCAGCTGCCAGGGACTTAGGCGCTGGGCAGCACAGGCGGGTGCGCACCAGGGGAGGTGGAGGCAGGGCCAGGCTGCAGAGCAACGTCCGGCCAAGGCGCCGTGGTTCACCCCGAGGGGCGGAGCCATGCGAGGGTCGCCAGGGAGGCGCAGGCCGAAAGACGTTGGGGGGGGAGGGCTAAAAGCCCTGACGTCAGCCACCGGGGATGTCAAAAGCGGCGGCCAGACGCCGAGACCGGGGGAAACCCGCCGGAGTCCACCCTGGTGCTCTGGAGTACCCGGCCGCCGGGCCTCCGAGCTACTAGGAAGGACAGCGTTGGCAGCTGGAGGGCCGCGTTGGGACGGACCAGACGCCTCCAACGGGGTGAGTGACTGAGGGAACGCTCGGCAGGGGGAGTGGAAGCAGCCCGGGGCAGGGCCGTTCTGGCACCCGTGGGCAGATGGGTTTAGGGCACCGGCCCCGTCTGCCGTGGAGGGCTGCCTTTAGGTGCCACATTCCACTTAGGGCCCCGGGCTGGGACCCGGAGGAGAGGGCGGGCCCGGGTCCCCCACTCCCCTCGCCCCCAACCCTGAAGTAAAGCCCTTCCCCCGAAGCCGCAATACTTAGACGCCTAGCTAGGGCGAGACAAAGGGGGCAGAGACCCCAGGGCCCGTGTTGGGCCGGACCCCTCCCAGCCGCCTGGACACGGGGCAGGCCGTGGTGGTGGGTCCGCTGAGCCCCTCCCGCTGCCTAGAGCGTGGGGGTGATCGCACCCCACTTACGCACCACATACAGAACCGCATAGGGACCATTTGAACAGAACTAAAGGCGGAGGGTACGCAGAGCCCACCACCCTCGAGCCGGGGTTGGGCGGGAGTGGAGCTCGCACCCGTGATCCCGCCACAAAGAGAATGAACAATAAGATGAGAGAGGAGGTACCCAAAATGATTCTTGCCTTTCTCTCTACCCGAGAGCACTGGAACAATATTTAGGGTGGGTATGCTCAGCTATACCCCCTTTATCCCTGTCTGCACCCCTGCCTGCCCCAGGCTGAGGGTAGCTATAGAGGATGCTGGCCAGTACAATACACAGGCTACGTCTAGACTGCAGCTCTTTTCCGGGATACCAGATGTATCTCAGAAAAGCTATGCTGCATCCAAGGAATGTGTCTGCTTTTCCGAAATTTTTTTGGAAAAACAGACGAGTTCTTTCGCCATCCCTGTAAACCTCATTTCACGAGGAAGAAGGGATGGCTTGAAAGAGTATGTTTTTCCAAAATTTGGCGCCATGCAGACGTGCCAAATTTTGGAAAAGCCTCTTTCGAAAGAAAAGTGGAAAAATATATGCAAATTGCGTTTCACAATATGCATATCTTTTTCCGACTTTTCTTTGTAGTGTAGACCTAGCCACATTTCTGAAAGAAAGTATGGGCTTGGGAATTTGCTGGTGTTGCTCTGTAGTGTAATTCAGGAGTGACTGGCTGAAGTACTCTTACAGTACAGCAAGTAGTAACTTACATGCTGGAGGTTGCATATGAGCAGACCAGAAGTGGTAGCTCTCTCAGCCAAGTAGGATAAAAGGCACCCCAGGTTGGAAAACGGTGCTGTTCATCAGTCCAAATCATTTTCTACGTAATGTCACAATGCTAATAAAGAGTGAATGTGGCAGCATGGAAGATTTTTTTATAACAACACCAGAAAAAATGATGGTTTAATGTTTGGCTTTAAGAAACAGATGAGACTTCATTACTGTAGAGTCAAGAAACCACCTTGGTCTTCTGTGAATGAGTAGCCTCCATGGTTAACTAAGACTAAACAATTTGCTGAAGTAAAAGAGGGACTAGACGTTGAGAAGCTATACCACCATGTTCTACCATTGTCTGTTCACACGCCCCAAGCAAAGCAGAATCAGTATGTTAGTTCTTGTCTGGGAAATCTCAAAGGAAGATATATGTACAAAACATAAAAACGCTGTGACCCCTGAATATCCCACAAATCTTTTTATATGGAATTAGTGTTCTCTGGAATCCTAGCTCCGTTTTCTTTAAGGTAAACATGTTCTATCTAGCTAAATCCCTCTGGAAACTTCAGTTGCAAACAGTAATTAACATTTGGTCATCTTGAGTGCTGTTATAATATTCAACACCAAGATTGTGTAGCTAACATGCACAAACAATGTGCGAGAGTTACAGGACTCAGGCCAGGTCTACACTGGGAAAAAAGTTGAACTAAGGTACACAATTTAAACTATGTGAATAGTATAGCTGGAGTCCATGTACCTTATTTTAACTTACCACATTGTCCCCACAGTGGATGGTTGACAGGAGAAACTCTCCCATTGACTTCCCTTATTTCTTGTGACCTGGTGGAGTACAAGAGCTGATGGGAGAATGATCAGCGATCTATTTAGTGGGTCCTTACTATTACCTGCTAAAACAACCCCCGCGAGATTGATCTCTGCAGCATCAATCTCCCAGTAAGTGGAGACAAGGCCTGAGAGTCAGGGTACTGCATGGCTATTTCAGATTACTGGAGGTATCCCGAAATAGCTACCCCACGTCTACACAAGCCACCCGTTATTTTCAAATATTTTTCAAAATAATGGGCATATTATTTTGCCATCCCGGTAAACCTCATTGCACAAGGATTAAGGGATGGCTCAAAATAGCACGTTATATCTAAATTTGGCACTGTGTAGATGCGCCAAATTCAAAATAAGCTATTTCGAAATAGCAATTGAAATAGATACACAATTTGTTTAGCTCAAATTGCTTATCTTATTGTGAGTATTGGTGCTGGGTAGATGCACCCTCAGTGAGTAGTTAGCAAATTAGACACTGAAGTAGTTCTAGGAGCAAGGTCCTACACTAGATTGAATTCAGCTGGAGATATCAGAGCAGAACTGCAGTAAATATTTTCACCCACCCAGAACTTTTTATAATATGTTGGGGAAGGGGACTCTGGGAAATACTGTAAGAATTTAAGCTCTATACTTCAATAAAATGCTTAAAGAGGAGAGAGGTGAAGACTAGTGTTTGGAGTACAGGTATGGAAATTTAGACCTACTGAGTGCTAATTCAGGCTCTAATAATAGTTCATTAGGTGGTTTTAAGAAAATCATCATTTTGGTTCAGTTGTCTGGTCTATTGTGGGATAATACTACTTTCTTGCATCTCAGGACTACTATGAGAATCTTAGATATTATTTGCAAAGCATTTTGAACATGTAAAGTGCTGTTGTGTTAATGAAGGTATGTACTGTAGATTACTGTATAATCCCTAAAAGGTTTTTTTTTTTTTGCACTGAATTCTATTACTTATTGTTGCAATCTTTCACCAGCAATGCCATTGTTCCTTCTATGATCTGTTCAAGCAGCCTACTTTGTTGCGTGACACAACCTTTACTTGGCATGGCGGCTGGGTTTGTGTAAACAAAACACATAAGGTGTGGGTGGGGAGGGCCCTTAAATAAATAAAGAACTATACGGATTTTGCCAACAAATGATAAAAACTTGTCCTGCAACATTCATCGTTCTCATTTACCAATATTAGATGTGGGGATTTTTACAAGCTGATCCTCATGCAATGCCAGAGGGAGCCTGAATGAGTGGGACTTCACAGGAGAATAGCTTCTGGGTGTACTGGCTTGTTGGAAAGGAACCTTGGTCTGCTCCCTGTTAGCTCAAACTGGCTTTCAGTTTAGATTTTATACTAACATGTTTATTTTTAAACATCAGATGATATAAATGTCTCCTGGCAGTTTTGTCTGCATTGTAGTTGTACAGGAGATTAGAAAGACAACATGGGTTAGGTAATATCTTTTCTTGGACTAACTTCTACTGGTAAGAGAGAAAAGTCTCAGAGGAATAACCAAGTTAGTCTGTAACTTTAAAAACAACAAATAGTTCTGTGGCACCTTAGAAATTTATATATTAGTATCATGAGCTTTTGTGGACAAAGCCCATTTCCTCAGATGAGTTTGAGTAGACAAACTGGAAGTACTGGTCCCTTAGGCTGTGTCTACACTGGGTCACTTATTCTGGAAAAGCACCTGCCTTTCCAGAATAACTTGCCAGCTGTCTACACTGGCCGCTTGCTTTTCCGGAAAAGCAATGACGATCTACTGTAAAATTGTCAGTGTTTTTCCGGAAAAACTATGCTGCTCCCGTTTGGGCAAAAGTCCTTTTCCAGAAAAACTGTTCCGGAAAAGGGCCAGTGTAGACAGAACAGTAGTCTTTTCCGCAAAAAAGCCCCAAGCGCGAAAATGACGATCGGTGCTTTTTTCCGGAAAAGCGTGTCTACATTGGCCATGGATGCTTTTCCGGAAAAAGTGCTTTTCCAGAAAAGCATCCTGCCAATGTAGACGTGCTTTTTCCATAAATACTTATAACGGAAAACTGTTCCGTTTTAAGCATTTCCGGAAAAGGGTGCCAGTGTAGACGTAGCCTTAGAGTATGTCTACACATCAAAGTTATTTCGGGATACCAAAGGTATCTCAAAATAGCTACCCTGTGTCTTCACAAGCAACTCGTTATTTCAAAATATTTTTCTAAATAATGGGTGCGCTATTTTGGCATCCTGGTAATGCTCGTTTTACGAGAGTTAAGGGATGTTTTGAAATAGCACTTTAACTTGCAAATTGTGCATCTTATTTCAAGTTTACAGTACAGTGTAGACATAGCCTTAGGGTGTTTCTACACAGTAAAGTTATTTCAGAATAACGTCTGTTGTTCTGAAATAACTATGCAAATGTCAATGCAGCAATTCCGTTACTTTGAAATAATTTCAAAATAACGGATGACTTATTCGAACTTCTGTAAACCTCATTCTACAAAGAATAATGCCTATTCTGAAATAGCTATTTCAAAATAAGGCGTGTGTAGACGTTCCATTTCTGCTATTTTGAAATAGCCCCGCACCAGGGCCATTCTAAGTTATTCCTCCTGGGGCTCTAAACTGAGATAGCACATCTACATTAGGGAAGCCAGCCTTGGACTAATTTTGAAGAGCTTCCCTGCAGTGTAGACAGGGAAGTGTAAAATAAGCTATTTTGGAATAACTACTCTGGAATAGTTTATTCCCAAATAACCCTGCAGTGTAGACAGCCTCCTAGTATGTGCTACTTGCACTAAGCAAGCCGATCCACTTTGTAATTAGCTGGGAGTTGCTTTTCCACACCCCAGAAAAGGAACCAGTGGCTCCCGAATCTTGTGTGCGTGTCAGCCTCCACCCCCAAAAGTGAGTCCAAGGACAGATACAACTTCATCCACTTTTTCTCTGGAGTGCAAAACCGTTCTGCGGCAGGGCCAGCAAGCCACGCCTGGTTGCTGGTGCCTGTAAAAAGAAACGTGACCACATGCAGGCGAAACTGCTCACTGCAAATCAGGCGGGAGCCCCCAGCGACTTCTCAGGGGCTTCCAGTGCGAATTACCTGGCGCGTGGCTCACAAATGCGTAAGGAGCTCTAACCTTTCCGCTCTTCTAGCCTAGCTCTCTGGCTGGGTGAACTAACAATCCGTGTCCCTGCAGAAGGGGCTGGGAAGGGCGGGCTACGTTAGGAAGTGAAAGAGGAACTAACTCGTGGGAGGCACGTGGGGCAGCCCCCCGGATTAGGCGTGGCCGGTCGGCGGCTCCGGGGGATTGCTCTGCCTCCCGGTGCCTGCTCTGCAGCAAGGGGCGGGTGGCCGGCCGGCCCGAGGCGGGGCTGACGCGGCGTCCGGGACTCCAGCCTGCGCTGCTCCGGGAGCTCCAGCGGGGGCGGCTCCGCCAGGCTGGGAAGTTTCCGCTGGGACCTGAGCTGGGGCGGGCGGAGACCCCACGAGGCGCGCGGCTTGAGGTAAGGGCTGCGGGTCCAGAGCTCCGCGTCCGTCTGGGGCGGGGCGCCCCTCAGCTCAGGTGACTTCCCCGGGCTCCTTAACCTGGGCTCTGCGCGCTGCCGCATGACCCCTCCTGACACCAGCCCGGCTCGGGTCCGCTCTCTCCCAACATAAACCCGTCGCTGGTCTCCGTCCTTCGGGGCGAGGCTGGGTTGCAGTGTCTGTGGTAGCAGAGCGGGGTGAGGAGCATGTCAGCCAGTGCGGTCCTTTGGCAAGGCTGGGGGGCGGGGTTGCTTGTTGAGGTTTCAACTAACTTTTCCCCGTGTTGTCCCACAAGTTACTGAGCGCATCCACATCCGTTTATTGTCAGTCTGCTTGGGGCGAGGGCTTTCAGTAGCTGCCCTTGAACTAGTCTTGAGCCAAAGCTCATTGGGGCCCAGGTGCTGGAACTCAGTGGTGGGGGGAGAAGGTGCTGCAGCACTCCAAGGCTTGAAGTGGTTTCCATCATACACTGGGTTTGCAGTTTGGTTCAATGGCTGTTAGAAACCCTACTGTAAAAATTACCCCAGTGCCCCTGCATTTGGGTGGGGGGGACTTTGGCTGAGCCCTGTAATAGTTTAGTGGGTTTATCAGTGAATGTAGACATGTAGAGAGTGCCTCAGAAATAAGGCAATTTATCAAAGTCTTGGTGTAAACTTTCTACTTCCATTTAATCATTCAAGGAACCATAAGAAATTTTCACATGTGTATGATACTATAGATTAATAGACACCATTTGAATTCAATTTTGTTGTTTCCCTTACAGTTTTGTTCTCCCAAACAGTTCAGTATATACAATGTATATTATTTAAGGATATAAAAATTAAAAACAACAACAATTGGTTACACAGTTACATGCTCCAGAGGCTGATGAGAATTTAACCAGGAAGAGTTTAATTTAAACTCTTGCATCCCTAATAATATTATGTTATAAATTAACTTTTTATTCTCTATTTGTGTCAATTAAAATATTTTTAAAAAATCTTTGCAGAGAAATAATAGAGGAAAGTGAGCTGGTTTTGTGGGAAAAGTGGAGCAGAAGGAAATTTTGTTTTTGTTTGGAATGTCAAAATGTTATGGACAAATTATGTCATTTAAGAAGTTAAAAGGACTCTATTTTCTGTGACAAATGAATAGAGTGGAAAGGTACAAAATGACTTTTTGGGCAATTGTTGCACAACAAAAACCTATTTTCTGGGCATAGTTTCAAAATAAAAGTTTAGGTAATGTTGCCATCTGTATACTTTCAGCAGAGTGAGTGACTTGGGCCAAATGTAAGTCATTTTGCCCAACTAATATTGCATACAAAATGCAAGTAATCTTGGGACCCTTTGATTCACTGTATCAATATATAGGATACCCTTTTTGAATGTAGGGAATTGGACTAAAAGCAAGATTTTCTCATACCTGGTTATAAACACAAACTCCAATACCGCAGATGTTTAAAAATGTTTTTGATTTTACATGTGGTAATCCCATTGCCTGAAGTTAAGCATGTATATTAGTGTGTTCAGGATTGGAGCCTCAAGTGTTATAAACAAACATGTCTTTACTATTGCGCTACCTTGCACTCTCTCTCCTAATCGTTTATTATACTTCCTTGTGTCTTCTAATAAATGGAACCCTAGAGCGTTCAAGTCCGAGATTAAGCTGTTTTATTCTTTACAGCATCTAGCCAAATTATCCCCCCCCCCCCTCCATGATTGCTTATCACTGCCCCATCTCTTTTAGGTAGTCCCTGTAGAGAAGAAAAATCACAATAGATTAGAAAAGTAATTGTTTCTATCCTCAAATGTGTTTTGTTTGTTTATAGCTTAATTATTGTGAGTTCCTTATATATGAGGCATTTAAAGGGGTGCCATAATACTTAGACTGCAAAATCATACCCCAAAAATAGGATCAGTAGACACAAAGTGCATTAATAACAAGGCATAATTGCTATAACAGTATTAAGGTTTATATTGCTTCAGGGGGTAGCCAAGTTACTCTGTTACAGAAAACCACAACAAATGGTCTGGTAGCACTTTATAGACTAACAAAACATATAGATGGTATCGTGAGCTTTCTTGGGCACAGCCCACTTCTTCAGATGACTGGAGAGAGTCAAGCAGACCCCTGCTGGCCCCATGCTCCCTGCAGCATTTCAAAGGGGTAACGCTGCATGGAGCCTGAGGTCAGCTGGGGACTCCCTCCCCGCTGATCCCAGGCTCCACGCAGTGTTGTCGCTATGACAGCGCTGCGTGTAGCATGGGCTCCCAGTTGGCCCAGGCTCCACGTGGCATTTCAAATTGGCAACACCACATGGAGCCTGGGGTCCTCTTCTCTTCGCCCCCCCACCCCTTGCTGCCTCTTTCTGATAGAGGCAGCAATCAGTGGGGGTGTGAGTGGGGGGAATAGACTAGTCGACTAGTCTGTTGACTATCCGATGAGCATTTGCTTATCAGTCAACTAGTCATTCATATCCCTACACTAGAATATATTGGTAGGAAAAGAAATCTATGTGGACAGAAACCAGCAGAATCTGGCAACCGTGTAGTGTGGGCAATGTTACACAAAATGTCTCACAGGCTACACATAGAACCCTGATGGGTTGGCCACAGATTGCCCTCATCTGCTCTAAGGATTTGAGAGGTTTTGTCTGGATTTTTTTTTAAGCTTAAGTGTGGCTCCACTCTTCGAAGTGACATGGAACTGTTATTTGAAGATCCATTTTTGTTTCAAATTCTAAATCAAATGTGGAACTTTGTAACTCAAGAAATTTTTCCCTTACTCTGAGATATGAAAATTACATTGGTTTCTTTATTCAGTACAATACTGCTTGTAATAAAGATTCTGAAAGCCAAGTAATTCCTTCAGCTACATTTGGGCATGGCTATATTACAACTGGCCTACCAATCTGAAGAACTGTTGATGTTGCTTTTCCCTCCAAACTCTCATACTTCTGTCTCCACTGGGGTCCCATGGAGTCAAAATGGCTGCCATAGACGTCTACTATTTGTCTGCTTCATTGCCTTTTTGTTCAGTGTCTCTAATTAGCAGTTGTAAAATATAGAAAGTTTCCTGATCTTGGAGAGAGTAATATGCCTGCAACTGAAACCACACCTTGGAGCTAAAATGATTCAATCTGAGAACTACCTAACACAAAAAGGAGACTGGGCATGGAAGGTGAAAAATTTAAGCCTAACCATCCAATATGCCACAAAGATCCTCCAAATTCATCACTTTTATCTCCCAGGTCAAGTATGTTATACAAGACATAATAGATTACATGTTCTGTTTACTCCCAACAGTGGCAATGCCAGATACCCCAGAGGAAGACTGCATACTGGGCTAGATGGATCTTTGGTCTGACCCAGTATGGCCGTTCTTATCATCTTAAGTCCAGTGGCTGGATGTTGACTCTAGAAATAAAATGTAAACAAAGAGAGTACTTAATAACTGGATTTAACTTCTTTCTAGGATACAGAGAAGGAAATAGGCTGGACATGAAGAGGACATTTCTTCATGGAACCCAGAAATTTCTCCCCAGCTTGCCCCATAGCGTTACAATGGATTTGCTAGAAGACGTGCTGCTCTTTGTGGAAGGCTAGAGAAAAATGAGTGTAAGTTACCATCTGTGGTATGAGGAGTTTGATAGTTCTTCTGAGGAGTGGCCCGAGGCTGGCTGCAGCAGCTGGCGCCCTAGGCGGGGCAGGGTGATGCAATCGGAGCCCCTGCCTGAACGGCTGTCAATGGCCATGACGTCATTACGGGGTGCCCCGGCGCCCTGTGATGTCATCATTCGGTGCCCAGGCCAGCGGTGCCCTAGGCAGCTGCCTAGCTCGCCTAGGCTCACAGGCCGCCCCTGGTTCTACTGTGTGTCTTTCAAGACGTGTGTGAGGAACCACTGAGGTGGACATCTGAGGCAACCACCAGTAAAGTAAATGCACAGGGAGGGAACCATCTCAATGTCTGTGTCCATCTTTCAATGTGTTAATCTTTGTCCTTTTCTGTCTCTCCCCCTCCCCCCAAGCAGGGAAATCACAAGGAAAAAGGCTGTGTGTGTCGGGGGGGGGGGGGGGGGGGGAGTGTAGCCAAACTTCTGTAGTTTTCTATTTTATTTTTCTTTCACTCTGTTTATGTTGACTTTACTTTTGGGGTTGGGATGCGGCAGTTATAGGCAGGTTTGAAAATAAGAATTACTCAGCTGCCCTGGTCTCTGGCTACCACCATTTTTTCTTGTGGACTTGCATGATAGGAATCAAAAAAAGTGGTATGTGTGTCAAATATCTAGTGCAGACAGAAGTCTTCCAGTTAGTTTTGGGATAAGAGTTGTTGCTTGTGGGGAAGGGAAAGGGTGAGGAAGGGAGAAAGTGGTATAACTTAGGAGTTGTGGCAGAAGCCTCAGGAGCTGCTCTTTCCCTCATTTCTGCTAAAATCTGATGACCAGAGTATTTTACCAGGTGGTGATTATCCTGCACTGGGATAAACATTCTGGATTAAACTTCACATTATTGGAATGGGAAGTTTCTTCTTAAATATAACAATATTATTAAATATGTTTGCTCTTAAAAGAACTTGAATTATTAAAAGTTAATAAATATGGGCGCTCTGTAAAATTTCAAGGCTCTCATTTCAAACCTCATGACTGAAAACTTGTTGCTGACTACCCTTGGAGTTCAGTGGTGAAAACTGATATGTGCACTTCTCTTCTATCTTTCTCTATCATGTGTAGATCTGAACAACATGTGGTAACATCTCCCAGCCCTCTATCCTGAAGTGCAGAACCTCTGGTGCACCAGCCACACGTGATTTGCCAAGGTTAGCCACTGACAGGCTGCAAGATGATTTCTTCACTCAAGTGTCCATATTCACAGCCACTCGCAGATCCCAGTGGCCATTATTCGCTATTGCCAGCCAATGGGAGCTGTGGAAAGTGGTGTGGGTTGGGTCACCACTTCCCGCAGCTCCCATTGGCCAAGAATGGCAAATCATGGCCGCTGGGAGCTGCAAGTGGCTGTACCTGTGGACGCTCAGGTGAAAAGAACTGTCTGGTGACCAGTCAGTGGCTAACCCTTATAGGAGTGGGCAGTGCTGGACCGAGCCATATTTGTGCCCCGGGCAGTGGGCGCGCAGCACATGGGCAGCCCCGCCTCCAGGCATGCGGCGCCTGATTGACATGGTAAGGGGCGCAGCGCCCCCGGGTGTGTGGTGCATGCGGTGCCCCTTAGCACTTCAATCAGGTGCCTCCCATAGGTTGGCATCCCAGGCAGCTGCCCGGCTAGCCCCCCTCCTTCCCCTTAATCCGGCCCTGGGAGTGGGATTTTATAATTGTATTTCAGGTTTTAATAATGTAGTAATGTATGACTTAATTTTATCCTGCTAGCCACACTTTTTTTTTCCTTTCTTCTTGTGACCCTCATTAAGCCCTTTAGTTAAATATACATTTCTTTGTTTTAAGCTTTAGTAATTGAGACACAGGATTTTGTATTGTTTGTTAATGAGAATAGAAATGTTGAAGGCCCAGGCCTTCAATGTGAAATGTTTTGATTACAAGATGTAATAAGGTTTAATTTACAACACTTTTTTGCTTTTGCTCAATATAAAACACTGCTGTTTGTATCTTTGTGAAAGACTGTTTGTGTCAATGAGGTATGTATCATCAGAAAGAGAGAAGGCGTGAAGGCCACTGTTAAAACGAGATGGTCAAGAGAAGAGAGGATGAAGAATCTTACCGATGCCAAAGAACCATCAGTGTGTATCCATGATCAGGGATTGGCAGATTGACGACTCTAAAGTGGAGCTGGCACCCCTAAAGACAATTGATTAAGCAGTTCAGGACAGGATGAGCCTCTCGGAGGTGTTTTGGAATGTTAACGTCAAATGATAAGACCAATGAAGGAGTAACCTGTCACAAACTGACACCGCGAAATCCATAGACTTCAACAGAGGAAAGAGGATTATAAGAACAGGGTGCTTTGCTATAGGACTTTGGGTTCGTCTTGCCACCAACTCCAGGAGCATCGGATCACGACCGACAAAGCCCGGCTCCCCTCTGCAATCAATCTGGCTGGCCACTAGATTGATTCAGACTCTGGACTGGTAACTATAACGTACGTACGTACGTACGTGTGTGTGTGTGTGTGTGTGTGTGTGTGTGTGTGTGAAGCAGATGCTAATTTGTATTCTCAATAAATGAAGTGTACTGCCTTCTCCCCTATAAGATCTCGCGTGCTTTGTATAGCATAACACCCTGATGAACTGCAAGTAGCCTGTGGGCCAGAAATTCCCCTCCCCTGCTCTAAATGTTTGATTATATATCTTTTATTATGGAATTCCTCCATAACTGCCTTTATTGAAATCTGTGGGCCAGTAGTTTGTGCAGAAGTTGCACTTTGGGGCTCCAAAGGCACGATCTCATCCATTCCACTTTCTTGGATCTTGTGGAGTTCTGCATCCCAGCGGTTGTGCTTGGAGAGTCAGATTGGTCTGAGGGAAAAGTCTGGGACTCTTCAGTTTGGAAAAGAGACAGTTAAGGGGGAATATGATAGAGGGCTGTAAAATCTTGCCTACTGTGGAAAAAGTGACTAAAGAGTTGTTTTTGCATAACACAAGAACTAGGGGGTCACCCAGATTAAATTAATAGGTAGCAGGTTTAAAATAAACAAAAGGAAGTATTTCTTCATGCAAACCCAGTCAGCCAGTGGAACTGCTTTCCAGAGGATGTTTTGAAATCCAAGTTTATAACAGGGTTAAAAAACAGCTAGATAAATTCATGGAGGATAGCCATTGGTGGACTTATAGACAGAAAGGCAGGAATGGTGAGTCGCTAGCCTCCGTTTGTCAGAAGCTGGGAATGGGTGACGGGGGATGGATAATTTGTTGATTACTTGTTCTGCTCTTTCCCTGTGGGGCACCTGGCACTGGCCACTGTTAGAAGACAGACTACAGGGCTAGATGGACCTTTGGTCTGACCCAGTATGGCTGTTCTTATGTATAGTAGAATGGGGATGCAGGCTCTCTTGTTAGAATAAGCTTTGCCATGAGGAGAATCAAGCCGTCCATTCCTTCAACGAGTGGTGATGACTAATCTCTGAAGTAATCCTTCCAGAGAGTCCCTCATTGTGAGGCAAGAAAGCATTGTCCCTCCTGCAGCTTGTTATGCCAATTTTAAGCAACTACAATAACACTTTCTGTGGTAGATTTGTAGATGCAGAGGCTTATTACAAATCATTGTTTAATTAGTGCAATTGAGTTTTCAGGCTAGGAGGTTTTAAAATTGTATAATGTATCTGTAAGGCTCTGTTCAGTGTGCACTTAGCCTGAGCTATGCTGTCTGAAGTGAAGCTTGGTCTAAATATGAGCACACACAATTTAAAACAGTGCATGTAGTCATCTCCGAATGAAGAGATAATTGTACTGACTTTAATTGATACTGTTCTTTTCAGCTGGGTATATTGCTAACAAACTGTGACTAATGCTAATTTTGTGTAATTCTCTTCTCCCCTCTTCTTCCACAGATTAAATAAAATAGGAGTATATCTTGAGATTTCTTTAAAGAAAACGATGTGCAATTCAGAACCTCAAAGCAGAAATTGTTCCAATAGCAGGGTGTTTGCTTTTCTTCTCAGTGGATTACTTACCAGAAGTAGTAATAGCTTAGTATCAACCTATCTTCCTGTATGTTTGAACCATGTCACTGAAAGGACTGTACTGGCAGCATAAGACACTGGAGGAACACTTTCACCCAAGGGACCTAATAAAGTGTTTCTGGTAGGCTGCAAATATTGCATTGGTTCCCAGGGGAGGCTTGATTCCAGCCAGTTCCATATGGTCAGAGGAAAAAGAGTTTGGAAAGAGAAGCAAGAGCACCACATGTTTGGTTATTTGAGAAATTCCTGTTCAGTTCACGTATTCAGGCTGTTTATTTTTATTGTTACTGTTATAAAACATATGAAGTTATGTATCCTGAATAGCTTTAATGAAAAAGCTCTGGTTTCCAGGATCTGGTAACTTCATGTTTCTTATCACTATGCATTCAGATTTGCTGAGCATCAAAAATGCTACTTGTGATATTACCGCTTCTTATTCAATGAATGCAATGTGAATGCAATAACACAGCTTTCTATGGGGGATTGAATTAATTGTTTCAATCATAACCCAAAAGGGATCCCAACTATTAGAAGCATTCCTGCTCAATCTTCTGTCAGAACAAATCCTGTGGATAATGAGTGGTGATAATGAGGCTTGTTTTGGGTCTCCCCATCCCCAGAGACCGAAGGGTTGAGAACACTGGGAGCATCATGGGACGGGGTGGAATGATAAGAGCTTCCTAGTAAAGAGACTAGAGGAATAGGATCCCATTCAAGAAGCAGTTCACACTAAAAACATGCTGCATTTAAAGGATGGAACACTGCTTTAACTTCCACCAGTTTCTGACTACTACCATTCATAGCTAGGCTGGAAGTGGAAACAGCTTCCACAGATGACAGCTCTGCATGTTCGTTAACTGAAAAGGAATAATATGAAATAAAGCTACTTTAATTGGCTTCCTACATTGTTCTGTGTCTGAGTTAGTTGTTTCATGACATACACACAAAAATTCAGCCAGAGTAGAAGATCAAAATCCTATCTGCCACTTGTATCTAGACATTTTTGTTCTTCTTATTTATAATGCATAAGATGGCAAATGATGATGAGGTAGAGCTTAAATTTTAAAGCAATAGGTTTGCAAGTAGTTCACATTGTACTTTACAAAGGATTGTATTTTAATGGAGCAGCATTGAAAGGGAAAAAAAACCCTTAAAGTGATGTTCAGAACTCGAACATACAATAACACTCATTTAGAATTTAGTAGAAATGTTCCATAAACAATAAGCATGTTTTAATATGGACATAGTAGGTGAAAAAGCAAGCTTTCATGAGTACCAAACTTTGACTTTGTGTGAAAGCACTGAGTTATTGAAATAGCGAAAGTGTGTGTGTGTGTGTGTGTGTGTGTGTGTGTGTGTGTGTGTGTTTTGTGAAACATGTGGATATCTGCATTTCTCTGGAAAGCATATGCTATGCTTTCATCATTCAAGTATAACTGGTTAAATACCTGCTTTATTTTATTCTATTGCAGAAACATGCACACCGGTCTAGGAACAGGCTTACTGCTTTAACAGTGCTCTTATTAAAAACACTACTTCAACTGGTTACTCTTGTCCTCTGAAATTGTAAATTTTTTCCATTGTATTTTTGCCTTAGTCTGCTAAAGCATATTCTATCAGATATTCATTGTACTGAATTTCAGGATGTTATTGCTCTGCAATCTAATTTAAGGTGTACTTCTTCATTTTTATTGTTTTCAAAATCCAGTCATTCATATTCACTTTAAGAAGCTTTATTTTTATATTGTACAAAACCTTTTGTATATTTTATAACTTTAACCTCAGCTTTTTGAGTGGTAGGTGAAGGGTGCTGGATGAACAAATTCCTGCTCGTGTGGGGTCTAGTCCATACAAGATATACTTTTTTTTTTTTTTTTTTCCCCCAACCAAGCTTTGGACTTGATCCCACTGCTAGGCTACGTCTAGACTACATCCCTCTGTTAACAGAGGGATGTAAATGAAGCACTTCGAAATTGCAAATGAAGCGGGGATTAACATATCCCGTGCTTCATTTGCATGATCACGTTATGGCGCTCTTTCGAACAAGCATGCAGCTGCTATGTGAAAGTAAAACCATGGTCTAGACGCTGTTCTTTCGAAAATGGGGCGCTTTTTTGAAAGATCCTGTAGGTTTAGGTTTACAGGATCTATCAAAAAATCACCCCGGTTTTGAAAGAACCGCATCTAGACTGCGGTTTTACTTTCGAAATGGTGCTTGTTCGAAAGAGCGCCATTACATGATCATGCAAATGAAGCACGGGATATTTAAATCCCTGCTTCGTTTGCAATTTCGAAGTGCTTTATTTACATCCCTCTGCCGAGTAGTCTAGACACACCCTTAGTGAAGTCAGTGACAAGACAGACTTTTTTAGTCTGTTTTTTCTCTCTTTCCTCCCCCCCCCCTCCTTCCCTGTATTTTAGCAATGATTTTGAAGTGGCCAGATTCAAAATTCCATTAGTTCTTCACTTCAGGCTGTATAATATGGTCTGATATAGGTTATTATTGGTTTAGAAAAGTCTACATTTTACCTCAAGTAACTAATTGGGAGAGTGTCAAATTCCTCCTGTGATGTGATGGACTAATGAAATGCCTTGCATGGCAATTAATAAAAACCCCAGAGCTAGGTGCTGCAGTGGAGGACTGAAGGCAGGCCAGTGGTGCAAGGATGACTGATTATCCCTTACTAGCTGTGGAGAGGGCTTCACACTTGCCTTGTACAGTATAAAAGACTGGGATGGAGCAAGAAGAGGAGCCACAAGTTTTTCAGCTGCATGGATTTAGTAATTCTGCAGTCTCCACAACTGCTATGAAGGAGCTATGGCCTTTAGTCCTATTGCTCGTAAAGTGAAATGACAGCTTGTGGGAAGCAGTGTGTCAGCCTCCAGTCTTGGCTCAGGTTGTGTGGTTGATTTCCTTTCCTTCCTCTCCTTTGGCTCTACATATAGCATGGTGACAGAGCATGAATACTCTCTCTCTGCAATGGATTTTGCCTTCATGCAAATTTTGTGTTTGAGGTTCATTAAGGAAGTGTCAGTATTATGGAAAAACTTTTAGGACTATTGACATTATCTCAATTCTTTCTGGCCTCCCTTGCTCAATAGCTTAGGTAACTTTTATGCTTTGTGTTTACCCAGGTTCTCCTGAAGGAAAATGCACTTAAGAAATACAGCTAGTTCTTGTGTCCTTTTTAAATTCCAGATTGCTGTCTCAAAGAAAGGATGCCAAAGAAGATGCAGCTAAACTAAGAACATATTGGAAAGTGAATCATGCAGCTTTCCGAAAGGAGCTGAAATGCAGCCCTCTGGCAGGGTCATGAACCTGAGACAAGTCTTTGTGTCTGTATTGATGTTTGGAGTAGCAGGTCTATTCCTCTTCATGTACCTGCAGGCTTGGATTGAAGAACATCATACAGGTAAAACCGCTTTCTTAATTGTATTGCCTCCATAGCTTAAAGCAGCACCTAAAAGCCAAAAAAAAAAAAAAAAAGATTTGGTGTGGGGACTATGGGTGCTTGCGGTGGGCAGTGGAATGTGACTATAACATGCTGATTGCTGTACCATAGTATCAAACAAGTACCAAGGAATGGGCCCCATGCTTGACAAATGTGATCTGAGGAAGTGGGTCTGGCCCACGAAAGCTCATCGTCTAATAAACCATCTTGTTAGTCTTTAAAGTGCTACATTGTCCTGCATTTTGCGTAAACCCTACTGTCTTTTGCTGCCAAGTGTTCTGCATGAATTAACACAAATGCAGATAGTGTACCATTACAGCAAGAGCACCATTGTTATATTAACACGTCATGGTCTCCTTAAAATAAAGTTGTTTGTTTTCTCTCTCTCTCTCTCTCTCAATTTCATCTGAGTGTCACATTGTCTCTTGAAGAGATTTTAAGTCCATTTCCCTTCTCTCCTCTCAACCTTGCCCCCACCCCGTTTTAAAAACAATTCTTTTTATTCCAAATACCTATATCTCCTTTAAAGAATCTCCCTTCTGCTTGCTGTCTCCTATTATGGTCTGTCTTCAAAAAATATGGTCACTTAAATGTTACTACAGTAAAACTCCATTAGTCCGGCATCCAATGCTCCGGGACTCCTGATGGTCCGGCACCATCAGGAACCCAGAAGTGCTGGGGCAGCCAGACAGGCTTCCCCCATTCAGCTGCTGCTGAAACTGACCAGCAGCTGAATCGGGGAAGCCGGGAGCAGAGCAGCCAGGGTGCTGCCGGGTTGGTCTCGTAGCGCTGCCCCTCGGGGCTGCGGGACCAACCCGGCAGGACCCCAGCTGCTCTGCCCCAGGGGTCCCCGATTCAGCCGCTGCTGAAACAGATCAGCGGCTGATTCCAGGAAGCCCGGAGCAGAGCAGCTCTGCTCCGGGATTCCTGGAATCAGCCGCTGATCTGTTTCAGCAGCGGCTGAATTGGGGACCCCTGGGGCAGAGCATCTGGGGTCCTGCCGGGTTGGTCCCGCAGCGCCGAGGGGCGACGCTACGGGACCAACCCAGGCGTCGGGATTCAGCCGCTGCTGAAACTGACCAGCAGCATCAGTTTCACCAGCAGGCTGAATCCAGACGCCTGGGGCAGAGCAGCTGGGGTGCTGCCGGTTGGTCCCGCAGCTCCGAGGTGCAGCGCTACGGAACCAACCGGGCAGTACCCTAGCTGCTCTGTCCCAGGCATCCCCAAGAGCAGCTGGAGTGCTGCTGGGTTGGTGCTGTAGCGCTGCCCCTCGGCGCTGCAGGACCAACCCGGCAGCACCCCAGCTGCTCTATTGTAGGCTTCCCCGATTCAGCTGCTGCTGAAACTGACCAGCAGCGGCTGAATCAGGGACACCTGGGGCAGAGGCAGACTATCGTAAGGGGGGGCTATGAAGGGTCTGGGGTGGCATCCTCTCCCACCCCACTCTAGACCCCTCATAGCCCCCCCTTCTGATAGTCCGGCATATCTGATAATCCGGCACCCCCTGGGTCCTAAAGGTGCCGGGTTATCTGAAGTTTACTGTACTAAGTAGAAAATTTTAAACACTTGTTAACGTATAGTGCAATTTGAGATTACTTTGTTATGGATATTGAATTTACTTTTCAGCTGGATTTTTTTTTCTTTATGCACTGTATACTTGTGGGTTTTTTTGGCAATGAACTAGTTTGGAGTTCTGGAGAGTCCCAGGCTGACAACTATCTTCAAGAAGATTGTGTGCTGGTTTAATTGTATCTGTAGCATCATGCTGCTACTATAGCAGAAAGAGGCTTTTAATCTGCAAATGGCTATATATTCTGTTTTTTAAAAAAAGTAAAGCATGGCTTGAACACTTCTGAATTGACACTTTATGAGCCTTTAGGGACACGTGTTTTTGTGGTAGGCAGAACTGTTTTTAGCCTCAGAGGGGTAGCCGAGTTAGTCTTTATAGTGCTACTAGACTATTTGGTTTTTAAGTTTTTCCTGTTACAGACTAACAAAACATGTAGATGGTATCATGAGCTTTCGTAGGCACAATCCACTTCTTCAGATGACCGGAGTGTTGGAAGTTCAGATCCAATGATGAAGGAGGGATGTGGGGAGAAGGAAGAACAATTGAAGGGGAGGAAGGGAAAAAAGACAGTGAGTAGATAAGCTGTGCTTCAATCCCACAGACAGACACAAAAACCCCACAGACAGACACAAAAACCTACAGGATCTATATAGAACATTCTTAAAACTGAAATACCCACCTGAAGAAGTGGGGAAAAAAACAGGTTGACAGAGCCAAAAAAGTACCCAGACATGAACTATTTCAAGACAGGCTCAAAAGAGAAAACAACAGAATTCCACTTGTCATCACCTACAGTCCACAACTTAAACCCCTCCAACGTATTATCAAAAATCTACAACCTATCCTGAAAAATGACCGCTCACTCTCAAAGGCTTTGGGGGTGAAAGGCAAATTCTCGCTTATAGACAACCCCTTAACCTGAAACAAATTCTTTCCGGTAACCACACAACACAGCTACATCATAAGCATCCAGGAACTCACCCTGACAATCAGCCCCAGTGCCAACTCCGCCCACACATCTACACAAGCGTTTTCATCTGATTTGGTGGCTGGACCCAACCACATCAGCCACCAAATCAGAAGCTCATTTAATTCCACATCCACTAATGTGATCTATGCCAGCAATGCCCCACTGCAATGTATATCAGCCAAACTGGACGGTCTCTACGTGAAAGAATTAATGGACACAAATCAGATATCCAAACAGGCAACACACACAAACCTATTGGAGCAAAATGCAGGACAATGTAGCACTTTAAAGACTAACAAGATGGTTTATTAGATGATGAGCTTTCGTGGGCCAGACCCACTTCCTCAGATCAAATAGTGGAAGAAAATAGTCACAACCATATATACCAAAGGATACAATTTAAAAAAATGAACACATATGAAAAGGACAAATCACATTTCAGAACAACATATATTATATATGGTTGTGACTATTTTCTTCCACTATTTGATCTGAGGAAGTGGGTCTGGCCCATGAAAGCTCATCATCTAACAAACCATCTTGTTAGTCTTTAAAGTGCTACATTGTCCTGCATTTTGCTTCAGCTACCCCAGACTAACAAACCTATTGGAGAACACTTTAATCTTCCTGGACACTCATTAATGGATCTCCAAGTCACTGTTTTGTTTTAGACCAATTCCTCAAGCCAAATACACAGAGAAGGATTGGAGCTTAACTTCATTCACAAGTTTAATTCATATGCTAATGGTTTGAATCAGGATATAGGATGGCTTGCACATTATCAACCAACCAAACAATGAAGATGCTAATGATTCTTGATGTCTGTGTAGAAATCTGGTGTTGGTCATCTTCCTTTCCAAGTGCAAACTAATGGTTCTTATCAGCCTCTTGTAACTATTTAGTCTTTGAGATGCTACTAGGCTAATTGTTTTTTACGTTTTTCCTGTTAGACTCACTCAGCTATCCCTCTGAAGCTTATCTACTCCTGTCTTTTTTTTTTCCTTCCTCCCCCTTCAATTTTTTTTCTTCTCTCTTCTCTCCCCCCCCTCCCCTCCCCCATTTATTCTTTATCTGGACTTCTACATGTTTTTTTAGTCTTTAAAATGCTACTAGACTATTTAAAGTTTTTTTTCTTGTTTTTAGCCTCTGTGGTACCTTGCTCAAAATATCCAAGTGGCATGTCTGCATGCAGCTGCTATGTGAATGAAAACTGTCTAGGTTTGAGTTTAGGAAAATCTGATCCTGAAGCCCTAAACTCTGCTTTCTAGCGTGTCTTACTTGGAGCCTGGTAAATTGCTGGAGCATCTACAGTACTAAGCTTCAAATTATTGCTAATGTTTCAAGGGCTCGAACTCTGGTTGTTTCAAGGGCTCTCCTAACCAGGCCTGGGTTTTGTGGGGAAACAGTGAGCTACATGCTCATTAGACCCTGTTCCCTGCTGTTATAGATGGGATATTTACTTCTTCTCTTCTCCCCACCACCCTCCCTATTAGAATATCTTCTTTACTATCTCTCCCTCCTGGTGTATTCTCAAACTGGACCAAACTCCTTGTTGTTTTATGGCCCCTCACATCTTTGCTTTTTCAACAGTGCTATAACTTCATATTTGTCTTTGAGTGTCCTCTTGACCTGGTCTTCCCCAATTACCTTTGGGTCCTCTCTTTGATTTTAACTTTTCACACTTGCTCCCTTGTTCACATCTGTAAGAACATCCCATTTAGAAAGTGGCTGATATCAAATCCTTCCTGATCCATCTGTAGATCCAGTGATCTCAACTTCCGATTCTACCATGTAATCTTCCTTTTTCTGCTCCTCTCTCCCACTGCTCTGTGCAGCTGGAATCCTCTTGCTTTTCCAGTTTGCGCTTATGCTCCTTACCACTGTATATAACAAGGAAAGGAGAAGAATAGTATCTACAGTCATCTCAAAAACAGACCTACCAGCTTCCTTTAGGAATCATTTCCTCTGGTTTGTCTGATAGGACTGAGCAGGTCCGTCATACTGAGTGTCCTCAGTAAGAGAGGGTGAAGGCCTCCAGGATAGTGTGGGGAGCATCGTACCATCGTCCTTCCTTAGATTACTAGAGCACTCTTGCCAGATATGCTGGATTGAACTGGGCAGAGAATAGGGATCAAACAGCATGACCCAATTGTGCAGAGGTGTCAGTGAAGGGTTCCTGCATGACTGTATGCATTACCTGGGCAGAACTTCCATGGAAGCCAACATGTATACAACAGTCTTGAAATGTGGCCTTTTGTGATGTCAGTGTGAGTTTTGCCTGATTGGGCCAAACCCAGAAATCCAGCATTCTCCATGTCATCTGATGTGCTTCAGAGAAAGCATCCAGCATTGTGGCATGAATTGAAATGTGGTAGCTATATCTTAATGTTGCTCTTTAAACTTAAAAATCCTGTGTATGTTAGCTCAGACATGTGGCCAAGGGACATGTGTCCTTATGCCTGGGCCCCTTGCTGCCCTGGCTTTTGATCCTCTGTCAATGCCACTGGTCTGTTTCTGGATTCTCTCTTCTGCTAACAAAGGAAGACCTGTTAGAGCACGAGTACATCATTCCTGACCTTTGTAGGCTGAAAGGCTAATGGTGGCTCAGCCGTGAGACTTGGTCTCAATCACATGGGAGCCCTGGCAGCTTCTCTGTAGGAACTTGCAGTGCACAATTGCTCCTGTGCTCGGTCCACCCAATCTGAGCAGAGCTGCCCCTCTTCCAATGTGAGCATGCCAAGCAGCTGTGCCTGGGCAGGGCCTTTTCTGGGCCCAAAGCTGTTCTTTAATATTTAGTTCACCAGTGTGTGGCTCATATATCCCACCACTCTCTTGCACACCAGCCCTGCAAAGTTATCCCTCCGCACCAGCATTCTAAAACACAGAGGATCCTGGCTCCTGACATGGCTTAATATGGCTTAGTCAATAAGAAGAGCTAGCTGAATAGTCCTGAGTAATTTGTGAATGGATGTAAATTTGGCTTCTGGGGTGAGTGGGGAGTTGATTAGAGGTTATTTTTTTATCAAATATTCAGATGGTATTCATGACTTGGTAGTCATGAAAATGTACAGGAATGCTGATGTTT
This sequence comes from Pelodiscus sinensis, assembly GCF_049634645.1. Taxonomy (NCBI): domain Eukaryota; kingdom Metazoa; phylum Chordata; order Testudines; family Trionychidae; genus Pelodiscus; species Pelodiscus sinensis. The sequence continues at coordinate 75,602,173 of NC_134712.1, forward strand.
CTTGAACTTCAGAATGAATATTTTATCTGAAAAATAATGTGATAGGCCCTCTTGGAGCACTGCTGAGAATGGAGAAGTACACTTATTCCTCCCTCATTGATGGCTTTGTAGCTCACCTAGGACCACTAGTCCTCGGTTCTCTGTGTACCTTCTTTTCTAGAGCATAAGAAGGACTACACGCAGTCAATCCCTACAGTCAACTTCCTTCTTCGACACATTTTCTCAATGGCTCAGCAGTAAAGCCACACAGAAGAATTCTGCCAAAATATTTTTATGCCAATTAGTCAAAATCAAAATGTTCCTCTGAGGTGCTTCAGCTCCTGTAAAATTCCACCAGAACCAAAGCAGAGCTCTGCCAAAATGGTATCTGTGTTCCTGCCAGCTCATTCTCCCAGCAGCACACCAAATGAACTGCTAGTGTCTGTGGTTCCATTTTTTTAAATGGAAACTTCTGAAATGTTTGTTTTCTCCTTCAAAATTTGAACAAAACTAGATTTCAAAATATTGATTTCCTCTGCAAAATAGAACAGCTTTTCTCTGATGACCTCTTAACCTTCGCTTGTTCCTGCACAGTCCAAATCATATGCAGACTCCTGACTTATGTCAGTCAGGCTCCTTGCTCCTGGAGATGGTTCATTTTTCTGCCATGTTAATGGGAAGACCCATAAGGCTCAGATAAACCTGCTATAATCTGGAATCTCCAAATAGGTCGGGAGAGACATACCTAAAGTGTAGTATTTAGTATTTCTCATTTGTTAAACTTTTGAAAACCTCGTGTAATCAGGGAACAAAGGCAGTGTGGCTTAGATGACCAATTACACATCATGAATAGCCAAAGCAAATAATTCATGACAAGCCTTTGTGTGAAATTCGTGCGTGTTAACTAGTCTGTGAGTACCTAATACACTTGTAGAAACCAGGATCAGTGTGCAAAAAAGGGTCATCTTAGTGATAAATATTTGCAATGAATAATTTAACCAACTCTTTGTAAGCTTGAAATACTTCTATAATTGGAGTCTTGGGTAGCTCATGTGGCTCATTTTTTGTCTGTTTACCTTACAAACTCAGCAGGAGCAAAACATTAATACAGTATAGTCAACCATTCTTCAGTTACTCCTTCGAAATGCCCCATTCCGACAGAGGCAGGCCGCCTGGGAGTATTCAGTATTTATCCTTGTGGTCAAAGTGTCTGCTGTGCATAATTTTTATCGACCCAGTAATGGCTTGCTGCAGAGAAGATTTAAAGGGATCAGTAAATGCTATTTTGAGGGAAGTTACAGTGATATTGGAAAATCTCAAAGAGAAAATGGGATATAATTGGATTAATTTCATCATATAGATCAAAACAGGGTCAGCTTTTTCTCTCTCAAATTGATTTTATGGTTCTTTCCTACTTCTGTATTTGAAAAAAAATCTGTAGCATGGGTAGAGTTTGATACTTTGCATTGTAACAATGACTATGTAAGCAGGGTCTGAAAGAAGGCTTCCCTGACTTCTGGGGGCAGGGAAGATACCCTGTGTGTGTGTGAATGTAAATATAGCTTGCTTCTGCTATTCTTAGATTTGTTAGATATTCAGCAGATGGAGTGGTTTTGCTCATTTTAATCAACGTGACTGGTGTTGGCTCACAGATTAGCTTAGTACTGAATGCAAGAGAAGCAAAATATGGTTGCCAATATTTTTAATTGCTGTGTAAATGTAGAAAAGACTCTGCTTAACTTGCCCCAAAGAGCGAATCACTTTCAGCTTAAAGAACCTAGGAAAGATAAGGACTTAAATATCTGAGCCCTGTGAAAGTAAAGGTGAAGCATCCTGCATAAGTCTGGTTAAATCTGTTCATCCCCATAATGAAAGAATAGAACTAAATTGGCTTCATTAGAAGTCCCATTTGCAATTTTAAAATTGTTTAATTGGAGCTGAAACCACTCATGGCAGGACTGTATCTATCAAAGAGCTCAAATCACTTAAGATTGTTTATTTCCATAACTTTTTTTGTCATCCCTGTTATCTGTGTGTCTTGGACCAGAGCGTCAGGAGTGATGATCCTATAAAGAAACAGTAACATCTTCAAATCACTTTCCCGTTGTTCAGATACTGAAAACAATTGGAAAACAATTAAAGCAAATTTTGCTGTACTGTGTTTGTGTGAAGTCTGTAAGAAGAGTGACTAAAACATAAGCCCATCGCAGGCCTGGTATGAGGCCTAGGCAACCGTGTTCAAGAAGACTCTGCTAATATAAAGTTAAGTTGCACTGTGAGCAAGAGGCAGATCCTGCTCGCAGAACTTGGCAAGAACAGGGCTGATATTGTGGAAACACTCACACCCAAGATGTTTACAGCCTATGTGTAGTACACATTTCAGAAGGATGGTAACAGAACACCTCGTTAGAAGGCATCTTGATACCAACACACTCCTGACAGATAACGGGGACATACCAACCCAGATTGAGGATAGGGTCTGGCACGATGGATAGCAATGTTTTGATCAAACTAGCATGTACCAAGTAATGGGTGGCATCTAGGTATGTTAGAGAGTGGAACCTGATACATTGTTATACACAGATACAAACAAGTTACACATTACTCCTGATGAATCTTCAAGGGGCTGTCTTTGTCTGGCCCACTACTGGGCAGTGGAGAGTCCTGCTACTGATTGAGCTGGTCCACTGTAATGAGTGTATATGTGGTAGTGATCTAGTAGAGTCTACTGTGATTCATTGACAATAAACCTGGACTGGTGCCTTTGATCCTTATCTGATTTTTTTGAGGTCTTCGGGGGTTCTCTCAGGGTCTGCTCAGCTGGCTACCTGTGCAGAGCCAGTGCAACATACAGAAGGAACACACATGCAGCTGAATAGCTATCCTCATTGGATAGAGCATGCATGATACTTGTCAAGACACCACACTGGTGACTTCTGACCACAAAGCCCTTCTTGATTAGTTTTGAAAAGAGCTTTTTGTTAATTGACCATACTACTGATTGCGCAATAGTCCAATTTAATGTGTGCTGATTAATTTCCTTTTAATTCTGAAAAAAGCGAGCTTTGTGCAGTTAAGTATCAATCCTCGGTAATGGCCCAGGTTGGATTTTTTTTTTTTAAACAATTTTTAGTTAATAGCTGTGTGATTCCACATAGTGCTTTTCTTGATGATTGACAGGTCAGATAAGTTAACCTGCCTTGTTTCCTGACAGTTTGCTTGACTGGTGAATTATTGACTAACTTGTCAGCTTTGGAAGCCCCAGCTAGGGCCCAAGCTCCTAGGTCTGCCAAGAATTCTACTACATGGTAGAGATCCTAGAAACCCTGAGAGCCTTTGCTCCAGCCAGGACTGTTTAGCTCTCTCTAAAGCAGCCTGCAAGGCAGAGTGGTGGGTGAGTTGGTTTCCATTGGACAATCGGATGAAACTGACAGTATCAGCAGAATATGTAGACTGTCAAATTGGTATTTTCCAATTTAAAAAAAGTTAAACAATTTCTAGGCAGTTCTAGTTTATAACATAACATTAGTTTTTACTGCAGACTTGGTGTTTCGTTTGATTTCATTTGGGGAATGTTGAAAAGAATTCATCCTTTGACTTTTTTGATGATCATTTGGGTATATAGGAATTGAGTTTATATATGGATATATTAATAGAGAGAAAATGGGCCAGTGGTTTGGGATCCAAATTCAATTCATTGCTCTGATTTAGGCTTTTTGTGTGAAAGTAGGCAAGCCACCAACCTTAATAGAGATAATATTGCTTCCTTTTGTCATACGATTTTTTGAGGTGGTTAAAAGTACTGTGGTGAGGAGGACATACCTAGAAGAGCTCAATATCTATACAAAAAGGATATGATTTAGTTGGATCTATTCAGAACCAAGTCTCAGAATGCAGTGAACAATGCAGAAAACTCTCTCTTAAATTGAATAATTATTTTAATTAAAGAAAAACACTGAAATTGTAAAACAAAAATAAAAGGCAACCACTTAGTCTTTATAGTACTTAGACGTCCCCCTTCCCCCCCCCCCCCCCCGTGTTTCTGTATTTTTACTGTGTTTCTGTGGAAAACATCTCAAGTTTTTTAATCTGAGGTTCAATGCAACCTATTCATGGTTTTTATATTTTAAGTTGAGGCTAGTGTAGCTGAAAAGTACGCATCACATCAGGAAGTATCTTTTTTTTTTCCTGTCTCTACCACTGCAGGTCAAAATTGGAAGATGTATTTGTGATATGAATGTTACTACTCTAAACAGGTGATGGAGTATTTCATATATTACCGTAGTTTCTAAATCTTTGAACATATTTTCCCATGAAACCAGACTTGACTGGCAAATCAATTTAATTTAAAAAAATACATTCTTTTTGAGAGAGCTTCACCATTCATTTAGGTAGTGATTTTATGACTCTCGAACAGTGCACTTTAGATACTGCTCCATGTACACTGTAGATGAAACTGACATCATTCTACACTATTTAGCTCTATTGGCTGCACATTTGTAGCACATAGGGCAGAATTTGACTATTTGGTTTAGGTGATTTAATAGAAAACATGTAGTTCAAGAGATTGCATGAAGTATTTCGCTACAAATAGAGCATATAATGTCACCATTTACCGCTTAATAGTATGTCTAGACTGCAATGTAAGGCCACATTTGAGCCCAGGCTCAAGCCTAAACCCCTTTTATGTATACACTGCAATTGTACTAACCCAAAGCTTATACCCAGGACATGGAAGAGCTATAGGATCTAAGCTCGAATTAAGCCAGTATCAGCCCTACTGGTTACAGCCCTGCTTGACTTTAATTCTGCAGTGAAGTAGGAAGTATCCCCCAATTGTGTGGGACAACTGCCTTAGTCCTTTCTACTACAACAACTTGCAATCTGCTCAGTTGAAAACAGAAGCTAACCACCTCTTTGCAAACCGCTCCTCTGGTTCGGGTTTACCTGTTTTCTTCTGATCCATGATCTGCAAGCATGTGATCAGAGAGCTTCCTTGGTTTGCAATGGAAAGCAAGCCAATGAAGCCTTTTTCAAAGTGAGGTCTTTCCTGGTCTGTGCAGGGTGAGCAGTAAAGCTTTTTATTGACCATGATCCTGCGGGTGAAGGGCCCATATTTTGGTGGGGGAAGGATGCTGTGGCTTCTTGGATATGGTTACTTTTGACTTGGGTCTGTGCACTGCAGTGTGGGTGCTAGAGCTCTAGGTTTGAGCAGGGGTTAGAAACATTGTGATACAGGGTTAAAATACAGTGCAGACACTCAAGCCCAGGATTCTTGAGCTGGATCAGCTGACTAAGTCCAACTAACTCTGGGCTTACATTGCCATGCAGACAAAGCCTGCATGTGCACACACTGTTTCTCAGGCTAAAGTATTTTATTAATCCTGAACAACTTTCTATAGATCTGTAATTTAAAGCTATATTTAAATTACAGAACAAGTAGAGTGGAAAGGTCACTTTGAAGTGCTTTAGCGCTGTATCAATGTGTGAAATCTCTTAACTTTATGACTACATTATGTAGATTTAGGTTGTATTTGGCTGCATATTAAGACATTCAGCCCAGAATCTGTTCCTCCTCAGTCAGTTTCTGTGCTACGTGAAAATCTAGGCAGGAAAAAAGACAAAGGTGGCTTCAAGCTACCATTTATGTCTCCTGTGTTCTGCCATAAAAGGTGTCTTCAAATCCCACACCAAAAATAGGTATAATGAGGTTAAGAACCTTCCTCATATGTACACAACAAAACCAGCTTGGGCCTGAGAAATCTTCATTATAGAGAGAGCCACAGCTGCTGGAGCCAGGGGAGCCAACAGCCTCTGTGGGTCCCCAGACAAGGTGTGTGGGGAGAGGGGCTGGCTCTATGGCCCCAGAAGTGGCAAGTCCTCATTTGAAGGGGCGGGGTGGGTAGATGACCACATGGTGGCCAAGATCAGAGAGAGAGAGAGAGAGAACCAAAAGCTTACAGGGTCTACACCTTTTTCCTTTGCCCTCCACTACCTCCTCTGTGGTTTACTTTGCACTTATATAGCCAGTGACACACAAACCCCTTAATGCTAACTGGCAAGGAGATTATAAAGCACTTCTGATTCTGTATTTACACTCTGGCTCACCACAGAATGTCATGTGATGCCTTATGAAAGCAAGGGTCACAGTGGCAAATTGATATTATTGTAGAATGAATAGAGAATATTTTCTGTGTGTGTGTGTGTGTGTGTGTGAGAGAGAGAGAGAGAGAGAGAGAGAGAGAGAATATGAATATATAAAAACTGCTGTATCACGGGAGAGGTGGGAGAAACCAGTTTCCTGGCAGAAAGTTTGCGTGTCTGTAAACTATATATTGTAAGCTAACCCATATGGGAGAGCCACTTGTATACAAAATCAACAGGTGCAGGAAGCACATCACAGGTGGGGAGTTATCATGACTTTGAGAGCAGACAATGAACTCAGTATCATTACACACTAGCTCTGAATCATTTGATAATACATTTTGTTTTTCACTATTAATATATCTGTGCTGTGGTATCGAGCAAGAAATTGATCTTAAATGTAATATTACCAGCTAGTATGTACATTGTTCTCTGGGGGGGGGGAGGGGAAGCAAAATGGGGTTCATGTCTGGCTACAGGCACTTATAGACTCTGGGGCAGCAGACAACTTAATGGATGCTGATGCTATGCAAGCATTCCAGTGCGGGCCCAGGCAGCCACCAGCTTGATAGAAGCTAAGTGGCTTGTTCCTGTCTTCAAGCTTAGTGACCTAAGAGAGCATGCCTTTCACAGTAGTTATCCAGAATCACCAAAATATATCCTAAGGTTTGGAGTGATCTGCACCAAACACTTTCCCATAATCTTCTACATCTCACACCTGGTGACCCATAGCCTGTCAGGAATAGAAAATCAGCTGCCACTTTGAATTATGCCAATGTGTCTGCCTATATGCACTTCCTGATGGAGCATGGCCGGAGAGTGGGTCACTATTGAGAAATCCCCAGACCGTGACTGTAGGCTAGGAGAGGCTATCACTAGCATCAACTTCTGCTATTCCTACTAAGTATTGCAAATGCACGGGCTTATTTTTAGCGTGTGTGGAGAGGAGGGAAATGGGGGAGTGAGGAATTGCAATCATCCTGCCATTATTCTGTGACTATGCCAGACTGAGCTACAAGCTGGGGCCAAGTTGTCCTGTGGTCACATCTGTGCAATTTCAGAACCTGCACTGGCTGCCCCAGGCACTAATGCAGTAAAAGCTTTGTTTATTCATTGCTATTCTGCACAAAAACCTTTGACAAAAAGCTTTGTCAAATATGAGGCGAGATCATTTAATGACTCAGCACTGCTGTGATGGCTGTTGCTAGGACTTCATTATTTTCACAAAACATACTGTGGTGCATTAAAGTACTGTAAATTATTAAAAATTAAATAAACTTGTCAAAATGAGGAAATTACTCTTTGATGTATTAGGCCTGCTTTTTTATTCACTTAGTTGCTAACTCAAAAAGTTCAGTAATTCACAGTGGGCTTCTGTCATTACTAAGAATTAATAGACTTCATATGTAAAATAAATGTATTTTGTATGGGAGGGATAATTCATTTCTTCCCCTTTCTTAGAGTTTCTGTTAATGTCAAACATTTTGATGTTGAAGTACCAAGGAAGAGGAAAAATAAGACTTTCTGGAGAGTAACTACTCATGTTTTTAAAATGTTACCTAATGAGTACAAAATACTTACCTATTTAATAGTCACAAACATAGCATGAACTTGATTCTCACAATTGTGATTTACAATTGTTTGGCCCATTACAGGAGGGGAAATCATTCCAGCATTTCCATCCTCTATCGCCTCTGTCTTATTATCCCACTTACATTTTCAAAATGAGCCTGCACATTGGCTGCTTATATAAGCCAACGTGGTAACTGGTAGAGTGAATAGTTCAGATTTCATTAGCCAATGAGCAGAACTTCCTTTCTGCAAAAAATCACCTCAAATAGATGATTTTTTTTTTAAAGTATGATGGATTATGGCATATGACAAAACTTTGACAACATGCTCAATTTCCCTATAATCTTTTTCATCCATGTGCATAATTTTTCCATCTGTGTGTGGAATAAATTTTTATATGCACTAAGGCATGTGTGAATGTGCACCACCTGCAGAAACAAAACCTAGCTGTGGGCACTCTGCTAACCAGCTGGGCGGCATTTGAATCTCTCCTGAGCAACCTCATAAGTGCACAACTTACAGTGAACACTGATCATGCTTGAGACAGATTAACTTAAATCATACTACGAGACCGTATGAGCGATTGTCGAGTACATTCTAGCCCTGGTCAGGGAGCCAATTTTTACATCTCCAGTCACGTAGGTATGCTTAAATATTGTGCAGTTGGGATGAATTGTTAGCTAAAGGAAACACATTTTGGATGGCGGTTGGGAGGTTATTTAAACCAAGCAGGGGCTGTGCTATGATAAGTGTTTAACTTAAAATTAATAGGCCACTTTTTCATGCTACCAGTTAACGTGAACATTTAATATTGCCTAAGTGGGACTATTCAAGCTTAAAGTGGATGCTAGTCTGCATTTGAAATATTCATTTGTGAGTTACAAAAAACAGGTACCATATGCACTATCCATTTTTTTTTCTTCTATCCCATGGTGAGGTTGGGGAGGGGATTTCAGATTGTAGAACTGAAGCTTTGGTTTGGTTTGTCTTTCACATTTAGGTGGGCAGGACATTTAATGACAATTTCTACTCCTTATTAGAAATGAGGGAAACTTGAAACCGCTTGTGAAACTTACTATCCTTTTTTTGTTGTGTAATTAGATACTGCTGTATAGGTCAGTGGAATGACTGCAGTTAATTCTAGAAATGATAGCACAGCACTACTTTCTCCAAGGGCAATGATTATAATATTAGCAATACAAACTGTGAGCACTTACGGCAGTTCTAATGTTCACTGCAAAAGGCCTATGTAGTGGATTCAGCCTAGTTGTCTGAAACATGGTTTCTTAACACGAAAAAACAAACTATCACTACCAACACAGTCTTTCTCCACTCATCCACCATCTTGTTTCATCTGTTCTTTGATCTGCAATGAAATTGAGCACTAAGCAGCACTGGCACACACACAATAAAATCTCTTGCCAAATTATATTGTTTTCTTCAGCCATTAGGGTTTTTTTTTTTTTTTAATATATAAGGAAATGCATTTCGCTGAGCTTAAGCACAAAGAGAAAGCTTACAAGAAGTGGAAACTTGAACCGATGACTAGGGAGAAGTATAAACACATTGCTCAGGATTGCTGGGACATAGGCGGGAATGCCAAGACGCAACTGGAGTTGCAGCTCACAAGGATTGTGCAGGATAACAATAAAGGTTTCTACAGGTATATTAGTAACAAGAAGAAGGTTAGGGAAACTGTGGGATCCTTATTGAAGGGGGAAGGCAATTTAGTGACAGATGCACTGGGCAGCACGTATGGGGAAGAGGTGAGCATCCCTCACGGGTGAAAGAACAGTCTAAAAGACTATTTAGAGAAGCGGGGTATGCACAAGTCCACAATGTCAGATCTAATTCATCCAAGGGCCCTGAGATTTGGCTGATGTGATTGCAGATCTATTGGCCATTATCTTTGAAAACTCTTGGTGGTCTAGGGAGGTCTTGCACAGGAGAAGGAGGAGGAGGATCTGGGGAACTACAGATTAGCCAACCTTACTTCAGTCCTTGGGAAATGATGGAGCAGGTCCTCGACAAATCAATTTTGAAACACCTGGAGGAGAGGAAGGTGATTGGGAACAATCAGCATGGATTCACCAAGGCCAAGTCATTCCTGACCAACCTAATTGCCTTCTATGATGGTATAATTGGCCCAATGGGCATCTGGTAGCCTAGGTGGGAGAAGGCTTTGCCTCCCAAACTGCCAAGCATAGCCCCACCCATGCTCTGCTGGGAGGAGATTGTTGCTGCCCCCAGCACCCGCCCTCCCCATGGTGTGAGGCGGAGAGGCTGGAGCCATGAGACCTTCCTCCCTGGGGCTGAGGCCACACCATATGGCCTCCTTCCTCCCCTGGGATGGGCTATCCTGGGTGCCCTCCTTCTGGTACTCTGGGCCAGGGAGGCTGGGGTGAGCTCATGCTTGCCCGCTTACCTCCTTTCCTCTCCCAAAGGGTGGGGGGAGGGAGCACGTGTATGGCATGCTGCCCTGCCTCCCCATGGAGGGTGGGGCCTCAGCAGATGGGGCAGGGTTGGAGATGGGGCTAGGGGCTTGCCTCCCTCCAGCCCTACCTTCACCAACTGCCCATGACTGGCTTTGTGGATTTGAGGAAAGGAGTGGATGTGATATACCTTGGCTCTAGTAGCCTTCAACTACCTGAAAAGAGGGAGTGGGGTTTCCAAAGAGGACAGAGCCAGGCTATTCTCAGTGGTGTCAGATGGCAGAACAAGAAGTGACAGTCTCAAGTTGTACTGGAGGAGGTCTGGCTTGGATAGTAGGAAAAACTAGTTCATTTAGAGGGTGACAAAGCACTGGAATGGGTCACCTAGGAAGGTGGTGGAATCTCCATCCTTAGAGTTTTACAAAGCCTTAGCTTGGATGATTTAGTTGGGGTTGGTCCTGCTTTGAGCAGGTTGTTGGAATAAGATGACCTGAGGTATCTTCCACCCCAATAGTTTATGATCCTATGACTTGCAATTTTTGTAAAATATTTTACATTTTTTAACTAGAAATTGGATTATGTAAAAATGCAGTCTTGTAGCGTGAAAAATGAGATGTGTTGAGGGATAAGGAACAGCCATTTTATCAAAGGCATATATTCTTGGCTGGAATTAGTTTTGGTGCACCTTAACGTCTTCCTTCTTAACTGGGCAGAAAAAAGTAAACAAAATATTAATAAAACTCACCACTAATAGAAGGGGTAAAGTAGGAGGAATAATTTCTTTTGATAAATAATGTAAAGTAGGAGAAGAAGAATCTGAAACCCAACTATTCGGTGGAAAGCACCAACAGTCATGTGTCTACAGAGGCATCATCTCTTAGTGGCATTCTCAGCAGGGAGGTAAGAGTCTGTCTCTACTTGTCTGAACTAATCCCACATAGATTAGCATGTTCAATTCCCCTGGAAATGCATTGTCAGAAAGATACTGACAAACTGGAGGCAAATCAAAGAGCAACAAAAATTACAGTGATGATGAGTTTGGCCAATAAGGAAGGGTTAAAATGATTGGTTATGCTTAGTTTGACTAGTTTATGATGTGCCCAGATTCTTTATCTGAAAATATTTCAATGTAAATGCCAAGGATGTGGAGAAGAGATCTTTTTAATGTGGTGCATTTAAAAATCTTGACATTTTTGGACTGTACCCTGAGAGAAACATCTGGCAGAGAGATAAAAATTAGGCTTTGGAATTCCCCTTTGCTGGACAAAACATTAGCAAATGAACTGTAGGAAACAAACCTTCTGTGGCAGCTCTTCAGGTCTGTTTTTTTTTTTCTCCCCTATATTATTCCTTAATTTTCTGAAAATGTTTGGGTTTTTTTACCAGAAGGTTTGCTGTCTTTGACTACTGAAGGCCACAAAATATTTTTGCTCATTTTTATCCCTATAGGGACATCAACTTTGTAAAAGCAATAGTTAGTGTGTATTCTTGATCCACAGAAACACACTGCTAAAAGTGAGATTTTTTTCTTTTTGATAAGTACCTTCGATGAATTTCTCTAGCAAGTATTAAATGTAACATGTAGTTAGCGTGATGTAGTCATTCACAACCTGTGTGTTAAACACATTGCTCAATGTCCATACTTAATACACTGGAGTGGTGCAGGTTGCCACTTCAGCATTGGGTGTGGATGCTCATGACAGTGATGAAGGGTTCTCCTCTCACTTTAGCCACCTCCCAAGAGGTGGTAACTAGATAGACTGAAGAACTCTTCCATCAGCCTACTGCTATCTACATTTGGAGTTAGATTGATATAGCTACATCTCTCAAGGATGTGGATTTTTCACACCCAGCAAGTTGTAGCTATACCATTGTATATTTTCACTGTTGACTAGTCCTGAATAGTCAGGTTATGTCTACAATATGGACCTTAAAACAGCACAGCTGTACTGCCAGAACTGTGCATCTGTACGGTCTCCAGTGTAGCTGCTCTTTGCTGGCAGGTGTGTACTTTCTGCTGACATTAAACCAGCCCCAATGAGTGGTGTTCGCTACTTCCACTATGCACACCAGCACTTTTGTGGAGAAACTTACGTTGGTCAGAAAAGTTTTTTTTCACTTCTTTGATGAACAAAAGTGGTAGTATAGACAAAGCCCAAATTGGAGAATGCTGTCCTAATTATTTTAAAGAGAAGAATCTATTAAACTGTACTCCTGACTCTTCTGAGATTTAAGTTCCACTGAGTTTCTGGGGTCAGGGGGAGCAGTACTTCCCTGTAAGCAGTACTGTATTTCTCTGCTAATGAGGGCAGTAACATGACTGAAATAATCATTAGCTTTTGGTGATATGAAAGATTGTTCCTGGGCTTGGAACATAAACATTCTTCTTCCCATGCTGAGATTCAAATAAGAAAAAATTGAAGACTTACATTTTATATAAACTTTCATTAACATGGACAGAATCTCATATTTAACATGAACATGAGCAAAATTAATCCGTTTTGTGTAATGACAGGAAAGGAGTTGACAATCTGATTTTGGGGAGGCTGGATTGGGAAGAAGTGTTCTACCGTGTATGGATACTATATAAATGTTTTTTAGGCATTTATATTTTATCACCTTCTAAAATTAAGTAAATGTTAGTGCAGGCTAACAAAGACAACGGTAAATATGGCCAGACACGTGAAGTCACTGTCAGCTTGCATTGCTGTTTCCATTTTGTTTCCCCGTCTCTTGAATATTCCCATAAATTGAAGCTAGGAAATTAAACAGCGGATATGGTTTTTTGGTTGTGGTGGAACAGTAAGAAGCTTCTTACCTATTTATTACCCATTTTGGGATCAATTCAGTTTATTGTATGCAAAAAATGAACAAACCTGAATTCATTCTAATATGTTAGATACTTCCATTATTTATAATGGCTAAGTGAATTTGTGAGTGAGAGCGCAAATACATCACTTTATTTATTTGACAAATGTACTTTAATTAGTTATGATAGTACTTCATAGAATACTTGCAAATATTCTGTAATATCTTGTAAAATAATTGATTCCTCTGAGACCTCACTCCATCTCTCCTCTTTGCTTCTCAATAAAAGTTTAATAGCAGCCTCAAAATTTCAGGAAAGAAACTCTGTGTGCATGGATAAATGAATGAAGTGTGAATTAGAAAGGTTCAAATACACCTGCTTTTGACTCCACTTGGTTAAACATGGCTGTAGATGAAACCCTTTTGGGGATTCATTTCTTTCAAGTAATACCAGCATGACATTTCAATACAGCTTGCTCGTTGTTACAGGACTGTCTACCACGTTATGGGCAATTTTCCCATTTTTAAGTTGTTTGCAAAAGGAAGAAAGGGAAAAGCAGCCTTCATCTACAGGGCTAAATAATCCATAACTAGAGAAGGTCAATTTTAAGCCATTTGGTCTTGAGCAAGGTTCCCTGTAAGCTGTGTGCCCATGCAGGCGCACAGCCCTTTTCTGATCCCCAGGCAGAAGTTTAAAGATCTCTACACAGGCGGGAAGCTCAGCTGATTGGCTGGGGAAGGAGAGGAGGGATCCGTGCTTCATTGCTTGCTACCAACCACATGGGAAAAGCTGGGTAAGTTACAGGCACTGACAGATCAGGGCAACTCCTCTGCTTTGCTCCCAAATAAGGTTCTCTGAAAGCTGCGCACCTGCGCGCTCATGCAGTAGTTTTCTGAGCTCTGCTCAGAAATTCAGAGGCCCCGCAGAGGCAGGGAGCTCAGCTGATTTGCAGGGGAAGAGGAGTCTCACTGAGCAAGCTGCTAAAGGAGCTAGCTGCCTGCTTGAAATGAGGAGCTCTGAGACTGGATAAAGAGGGCGATAAGGAGAGAATTAGGGGCTGGGGAGTGAGTAAGTAATTGGCTGATGAGGAGTCAAACAGAAGGGGAGTTTCTGCCTCTTCTCCTGCAGGGAGGCTCTAAAATCAGCACACTCAAGCCTCCTGGGAATGGGGAGATGAGGACCTGACTGCATGGGGTAATTTGGGGAAAGTGAGGGGGGGGGGTGCTGGCATCTGTGCAGTGAGATGGAGGCAGGGGGCAGTTTGGGGTGTCAGACTAGCTGCAGTCCTCTCTGTCTGACTGGGCTGAGGTGGGGAGCAGGCTGCAAGCAAAGTGTATGTACCAGGACATTTGCATGATTGCATTTCAAACAAAATTTGTATAAGGTGTTAATGGCTTAAGATAAGAAAGAAACAGATTGTTTTAACAGAATGTTTTTTGAGTGTTGCAGCTACCTAAAACTCTGAACTTAATGATTTCAAAAAAAATCTGTGTTACTAATTAATACATGGTATATTGTATTTCATTAAGGCAGATCTTTTCTATTTGGTAGAGTTCTGGCTCTTATGAGTCAGAAATAGCAAGTACTAACTTGAGCTGTTAGAAAGGTTGATACATGTACTCCAAGGGTAGTGTTAATTTTCTTTTTTATTTAATTTCATATTAAATATTGTATGCATTGTTCCATGTTAAATATCCCTTGTTTTAATATATTTTCTCCCACACATATGGAGTGCTTAAAATTGTGCATGTGTGTTTTATTTGGATGGCTGCTGCACCTCCACACGCATACACACTACCTCAATATTGGTGGGACACATAAGAAATTTCAACCTGCCCAAAAGAAAATTCAACCCGACAAGGATAGAAAATGTTAGCGGGAACACTTCTCCCAAATCCTCCCCTGTCCTTTGAACTGCTAACATGGTAGCAGCCTCCCCCCTCCCTCCCCTTCCTGCTTCTCCCCTAGCCCTCCCGTTGGGGAATTGGCTGGGCAGGGATCCCTGGTTTCTCTATGTCCACTCCTCTGCTGCCTATTCAGAGCAGGACAGTTGCCAAGCCTTTTTATTTCTTTGCCTCCTATCTTCCTCCTGCTCGCTCCAGTTTGCACTTCTCCCCCAGCTCCCCTCCTCGCTCTCTCCTCCCTCCACTATTCTTTCATACTTTTTCACCCCTGGAATCAGGTCAATATTTTTTCCAGTGAGAGCAAGACCAAATTGTTCCCTGCTCTGTCACTCCCTGCCCTGTCACTGAAATTGCCCCAGTTTCAGTCATCTCTCTGATCACGTTAGCCCTCCCCTGCTTTTTAACACTGAGTTCTATGCTGGAAAATCTTCCCTCTCTGGCTGCAGGAAACAGGACGACCACAGTCTACATATGCAGTGGCTGTAAATGGGTCTGGGATGTGTGTGTGTGTGCGCGGGGGGAAGGGGGGCGCAGCGGCGGTGTTTCTGGTTAAATCAAGACATTTTGTAAGTATTTTTGAGGGAAGGGAAAGAACCTCATATTATGAGGAGACATTGTGAAAAATGAAACACAAGACTTTGGATAAAAGAGAGATGATTGTGAAGCTATGTGTTTCCCTGGGAACAATGCAAACTGGAGCCTTTGGCAAATTTATGTAGATGTTATCTTAGGGCAGCAGTTAAGGAAGGGGGGACTTCTTTTAGTACCGTAAGAGTTCCCTTCGAAAGGACTTGAAGGGAAGCAGATTGCATGGGAGGCGGGGGTTGGACATTTGCATGTGTACGTTTCAGACAAAGTTTACATAGGTGTTAATGGCTTAAGGCAAGAAAGAAAAAGATTAACTGAATTTTTTTGAGTTGTAGATGTCTAAAACTCAACTTAATGTTTTTTTTAAATCCCTTGTTCCTAATTAATACATGGTAAACTGTAGTGCATTAAAATCTTTGCTGTGTGGTAGAGTTCTGGCTCTTATGAGTTGGAAGTAGCAAGTACTAGGTGTGATGTTAGTTTTGTAGAATGTAATCTTTTTTGCAAGATTTTTGAAACATGCACCTGGCTGTTAGAAAGGATGATGATACATGTATTCCAAGGTCTCAGGGAGGTGTTCCTGTTAGTCTTATGACAAACTGCTGGCTAAGCCAGAGCTCTGCCACTACAGCCTGGCTGAAAAGGGCAGTTAAGGCCAGCTGAGCAGGCCCAGGCCTGAGGGGCTAATGCAGGGGTGGCCAATAATTTTTGGTCAGGGGCCATTTCAAAAAATTTTGAAGTGGCCCCAGGCTGGCCCAGAAGGAGTGGTGCCTAATCTGTAGTGCTTTTTTGGTGATGGTAATGCCTGGTACACAGTACTGGCATCTCCAGATGCAGTACCAGAACCTCCAGTCAGAGCTCACAACTTTTTTCCTGGAGTACTGGCACTTTTTATTTCTTCAAAAAAAGCATTGCTAATCTGGAAGGGGCGGGGCCATAATTGGTATTGGAGTGGGGAGTCCCTTTGCCCTCCCTTCCCACTAGGCACCCATGCCTCCCTCTGGCAGGGCGGGAAGAGGCTTCACACACTGCCCCAGCCACAAGCCCTGATTGGGCTGGGGGCGGGGGAAGCCTCCTCCTGCTCTGCGAGCAGCATTTGGCACTTTGAAGTGCCGCACACTCCTCACAGGGCTGTGACAGGGCGAAGGAAGTTTTACGCCGCTCCCCCGCCCCCAGGCCCTGATTGGTCTGGGGGCGGAGGGAGCGCGCAAAGCCTCCTCCTGCCTACCCCCACCCTGTGAGGAGTACGTGGCACTTCAAAGTGCCACGCGCTGCTCACAGGGCAGGAGGAGACATCACATGCTCCCCCGCCCCCATGTCCTGATTAGCCTGGGGGCTGGGGATCTGTGCAAAGCTTCCCTCGCCCTGCTCCTGCCCTGTGTGAGTGAACGGCACTTTGAAGCACTGCGCGCTGCTCATAGGGTGGGAGGAGGCTTCACGTGCTCCCCAGGCCCTAATTGGCCTGGGGGAAGGGGAGTGGCAGGGCCTCTGTGGGCCGGATCCGGTTCGCAGAGGCCATTTTGCCCACCCCTGGGCTAATGGGAAACTGCTGTGGGCCTCATTAGTCAGAGTCCTAGAGAAGGCAGCCAGAGCAGAAGTGGAAGTGGAGGAGATGGAGAGTGTCTGAGGGTGCTCTTTAGCAGGAAGGAGAGGTTAGCTGATTTTTTTCTGAGAACAAAAATGTTCTGTAAATAGAAGGTGGTGGGAAATTGGCATGGACAATAAAAGGCACAGGTGATTGCACCAGAAAGTTTTTCTGGTTGATTTGTGTATGAAGAAGGGGTCCTGGGGCCTGGGCGAGGACCTTACCACAGTCTGTAACTTTAAAAAAAACAAACTTAAAAACCAGCAATGGTCCCACAGCACCTTAGACCAGGGGTCTCCAAACTACGGCCCGCGGGCCGGATGCGGCCCGCGAGGCCCTCTCATCCGGCCCGTGGAGACCTTTTTGTCTACAAAACTTTTGCATCAAGGTACCGTTCAATCTTTGGAACAACATACCTGTGTGAACAAACATTTTCAAGAATGAAATACGTGAAGAAAAATTTGAGAACAAACTTGTCCGATGATAATCTCAGGTCACTGTTGATGTTAGGGACAACAAATCTAAAGCCAGAAATGTCTGCTATTTTGGCATCCAGGAAACAATTTCACCATTCACACTAATACAGGTGTTCATGTGTAGTGTATCAATGTGTTATTAAATAATAACTGAATAAAATAATATTAAATAAATAATTAAAAACAACATCCATGTTTTGATTGTTTTTTATTTGGACCTCAAGTGTGTAGTCGGCCCCCGAACTGCTGTTTGATAGTTAATGCGGCCCTCGGGCAGAAAAGTTTGGAGACCCCTGCCTTAGACTAACAAATATATACATAGTGCCATGAACTTTTGTGGGCACAATCCACGTCTTCAGCCAAGGGTAGAGTGTTAATTTTCTTTTTATTTGATTTCATATTAAATAATCATAAGCATTGCTCCTAGGTAGTTATCCCTTGCTTTAATATATTTTCTTCCACACCTATGGACTATTTACAATATATATTTATATCTATGGTTTTTGTTTGTACTGGTGAGTGTGCATCCACATGATACCTCAATATTGGTGTTGCACATAAGACATTTCAACCTGCCCAAAAGAAAATTCAACCTGCTTAAGGATGGAAAATCTTAGTGGGAACACTGCTTGTGAGGAGTTGAAGCATTAAGTCTGTCTTTTTAACCTAATTCCTCCAGAAATGTGGTTTTATATCTAAAATTCTCAGACTAAAATCTTGTTACAATATCAGTAAATTGGTATTTTTGTTGGTTGTCCAACAACTAACAGGTACAAAAACTATTTTAAAAATTTGTGTGGCATTCTGCAGAATTAGCTAAATTGTTTCTTCTAATAAATCCTCAATCTTTTCTTCAGACCACTGCAATAAACAAGCATGGTAGCTATTTTAAGTTCCAATTGGAACTATCAGTAGTTCCAAATTGATAGGGTTTAATTTAATAACAATACCCTGATGTCACTGCTACCATCTTTAAACAATGCTGGGTTCTTGACTATAAGACTGGATTTCTAAAGCCACATAAGAATATTACATTATACATAAAAATGATTTAAAGTTTTGTGGGGGAAAGTGACACAAACACTTAAATAGACAACGTGGCAAGTAGTAGAGGAGACCGTAAGTTTATGAAAGCTTCATATAGCTTTTGCTTGATAGAAGTGTCAATATAAATTGACTTCCCCGCCCCTTAAATTACAAAATGTCAGTCAACTGCAGGGTTTTTTTACAGAAATTAAGTTCGTGTCAATTCACTTCAATGTTACACTGTTGATGCCTAAGACAAATAAGACTTCTAAGCTCATTTGTAGCCAAAGAAGTCTGAGAGATTTCTTTAGCTGAACAATAAAATGATGGAACTTGATTTTTCTCATTATATTCACACATGACATACAGGCTCTTATGCAGGAATTTCTGTGTGTGTGTGCTTTTTTGGTAAATGTGGACTGCGAGGTTGTGAATACACCTCCCCTCCCCCAATGGTCCCTCAAGTAAGGGGAAAATCAGCCCCAGCCTTCCCCTGACTGGCCAGAGCATGGAGGAGGGAGGCTTGGACAGCACGCTACTCCTGATTTTCTCTGGCCCACCAGATCATGCTTACTTGGAGGACTATGGGGAGTGCTTTTGCACCCCCCTGCATACGGGCCTGACCCAGCAGTTGCCACTAAACCAAGTGCATTTTCGGTAGCGTAGTATTGTAGCATCAGAGACACCCCCATGGGAAGAGATGAGAATTCAATGTGTTTAGTTCAGAAACCCATTATGCTGACCCCTCGCACACACCCGCTGCTACATTACATGGTATATCTGACATCCAGTCCTCTGACAACAGAATTAAAATTCTGGATTGCCTGTGGCCGCTTGCTCAGCTCCTACTGAAGCAGAAATACTGACAGCCATGCAGCATGCCATTAGGTAAATAACCATGCAGATGTGAGAATAGGGGCAAAAGTATCAAACTAAGGCAACATGGAGGAGAACCCCACTACAGTCTTCATATGTATTGTACATGTGAAACTACACCTAAATGACTGTTTGACCATCACATGAGATGGAAAGCGGGATTAAGGAGCATGCTACCCTCATGGGTGTGACCTTGCAAGCCCAGGGCATGTACATGCTGGCAGGGGTGAATTGGCATGTTCTTCAAAATAGCATGCCCTGTCCATGATACCAGCCAAAACCTATTCTGTATCTGACGAGCGATGAAACAGTAGAAAAGATAGGACTGTTTGGCTTAAAACCAAACAAATGGCCTGCCTACAGTGCTCTGTAACTCACCACAAATACCTGAACGAGGGCTTCCAGGGCATTTAGCATCCAGGCAAAAAAATGTGTGGTGTTTTTTGCTTTAGTGCAGAGGTGTCCAAACTTTTTTCAAAGAGGGCCAGATTTGAAGAAGTGAACATGCGTGAGGGCCGTCCCCGCACTCTCAGCCCCAAGGCGGAGGGCCCGCAGGGTCGGAGGCGGGCGGAGAGCGCAGGGCATGCCGGCCTCACGGCGGCCCGGGGGCAGGGCGAACCCGCAGCCGAGCGGGGGAGCGGGGCTGCGGACGTGCCCTACAGGGCAGGCTCTAGGACCGCAGAGGCCATGGGCGGCTGCGGTGCGGCCGGAAGCGATGCGCTGGGCGCGCCAGTTCAAAAGAGCGCCAGGGAGCCAGGAGAGGGGGAGGAAGCGGGGGCCGTATTAAATCGGAACACAGGCCGCAATTGGCCCGCGGGCCGGACTTTGGACATGCCTGCTTTAGTGCATTGGTGGAACACTGATCATGGGAGGGCTAAAGGCTCCTGTGAGGTATAATGCAAAAGAGCACAAAACGTATGGAGAGAGGCTGATGATAATATAGCTTAGTAGGGAGGAGAAATAGAGCCTACACAACATTCCTTTTTTTTTCCCTTGCAGTAGTGAACACATGGAATTTTCTCTGATTTTTGAGAGATATGCCTATGATGTGTTTAGTTGATAAATTGTCAGATTTCCAAGCAAAAGGCTACATGAGCATCTATGTGCTCTTTGTGTCAGGATTTTACCACAAATCCATTTACCCTTTCTAGGAAGAAAGGATGACGTTGCAGTTAGTCGTGGAATAACACTTGAGAGACCTAAACTTAGTTTCTGGTTCTGCCACAGACTTCATGTGTGATTTTTCACAAGTCACTAATTCCTCTAGCTCCTGGGTTTTGACAAATTCTCAGACCCAATAGTCTAACCAGAGGACCATTGAAGTTCTTTAATCTTAACAGACTTTTAAGGATTGACTTGACAACCACTTGAAACTTTGTTAGGTAGATTTGTTTAAAATGTGAAAATATACAGGCAGTCCCCGGGTTACGTACAAGATAGGGACTGTAGGTTTGTTCTTAAGTTGAATCTGTATGTAAGTCGGAACTGGCGTCCAGATTCAGCCGCTGCTGAAACTGACCGCCAGTTCTGACTTACATACAGAATCAACTTAAGAACCCCAAGCGTCCCCAAGTCAGCTGCTGATGAAACTGATCAGCAGCTGATTCCAGGAAGCCTGGGGCAGAGCAACTCTGCCTCGGGCTTCCTGTAGTCAGCGCTGGTCAGTTTCAGCAGCCGCTAAATCAGGACGCCTGGGGCAGAGCAGCTGGGGTGCTGCTGGGTTGCTCCAGTAGCGCCACTCCTCGGCACTACTGGACCAACCCAGCAGCACCCAATCTGCTCTGCCCCAGGCGTCCTGATTCAGCCGCTGCTGAAACTGACCAGCAGCGGCTGAATCAGGACCAGAGCAGCTGGGGTGCTGCTGGGTTGGACCAGTAGCGCCCAGAGCGGCGCTGCGGGACCAACCGGCAGCACCCCAGCTGCTCTGCCACAGGCGTCCGGAGAAAAGCCTAGTCTGCTGGGGGGGGGGGGTGTACTAGCTGCGCCCCCCCCCACCCCAGCAGACCAGGAAGACACGGGCAGCGGACCGAGACGCGCCGCGGTCCCGCCCCCTGGGTCCTCCGCGGCTTTGGTCCCCGTCTCCCTGGTCTGCTGGAGACCAGCAGACCAGGGAGACGGGGAGCAAAGCCTCTGAGGACGCCGGCAACGGGACAGCCGCGGGGCGTCTGGGCTGACCCGCTGCCGGCTTCCCCCGCGGCTTTGCAAAGCCTCGGGGAAGCCAGCAGCAGAGCAGCCCGGGCGCGCCTGGGGTGCCCCGCTGCCCGAGCCCCCCCGCCGCTTTGCAAAGCCTCGGGGAAGCCGGCAGCGGAGCAGTCCAGGTGCGGCGGGGCAGCCCAGGCGCACCTGGACTGCTCCGCTGCTGGCTTCCCCGCGGCTTTGCAAAGCTGCGGGGGGGGGGGGGGCTCGGGCAGTGGGGCACCCCAGGCGTGCCTGGACTGCTCCGCTGCTGGCTTCCCCACGGCTTTGCAAAGCCGCGGGGCGGGAGGGGGGAGCTCGGGCAGTGGGGCACCCCAGGCGTGCCTGGACTGCTCTGCTGCTGGCTTCCCCACGGCTTTGCAAAGCCGAGGGGGGGGCGGGCTCGGGCAGCGGGGCAGCCCCGCTGCCCGAGCCCCTCCACGGCTTTGCTCTGCCTCTTCCTGGTCTGCAGACCAGGGAGACACAGAGAAAGCCCCAGAGTACACGGGCGGCAGGACCGCGAGGTCCCGCAGTCCGTGTACTCTGTGGCAGCCCTGTTCGTATCTGCGGATCCGACGTAAGTCGGATTCGCGTAAGTCGGGGACTGCCTGTACTACATGGAATGTTGTGTGTCTATATTTTCTGTTTGTCTCAGAGCACCAAGATTATATTCTGTAATTGTGTTGAAAGTTAAGATTGCCTTTATTTATGAAGGTGCTATAACCCATTGATAGCATTTTAATATTAAAATATTTGCTCCCCTAAATATAGTCTTTATTATGAAAAGCAAATACCACATTTGGTGGGATGAACAACGTTTGATCAAACAGGTTTCACATCAAGCTAAAGGTTAGTTTATATTAGCCAGTTGTATGGCTAACAGTACTATAAAGAGCAGATACTTGGCTGATGTCAGTGGCTAACACAACCGAGATAGGAGGCTACAGGTTGCAGAGGAAGATACTGTACATTCCATGGAAAGATGAAATGCAGGAGTAAGAGAGCTGATACTAGGATATGTTAGCAAATGCAATTGAAGAAAAAAATCTCAGTTGTTTGGAATATGTACACCTTTTGGAAGATGGGAGAGATGCTAAGAAAGCATTAAGTGGCGTACCCAAGGGAAGAGAGAGGGAAAATTGTAAAAACAGTGACAAAGGATATTGATTTGCAGACACTACTCAAAAAAGGAGTTCTACAACTAACAAACATGACACAGAGGCCTATTTGTACGTTGGCACCAAGGGTTCATTGTTCTTTACAAGCATGTTTTTGTCTCTACCTGACACAACTCACTAAACATCATATACCTCTGTCATGGTATTTATACATGTAAGGTAATATATGATGTTTCTGCTGGAAGCTTGTACCCTATTCACTGGTATGTGTTTATGGGTAGTATTGAAGGACTATCTATATTAAAATTTTGCCTTATGGTCCTGGAGTAAAAGTTAATCACCAGGGTTACATAGTCTCAGTAATGCACCATTCAAAAGGAAATAATTGTAGCCCACTTTGGTTAGCCAGTGACATAGTGTAAGGCTTAATTGTCTAATCTTGCCCCATCTCCAAACAGTCAGTGGAAAACCAGCAAAGATCACTGAAGACATTTGAAACCACATAGGTGTAAAAAGGGAGATATAACAGTCAGGGAGTACCCAGTCTGCAAATAAAGATGTGACTTATTCAGTATATCATAGGGTGGAGAAAAACATCTTCATCCATTCACAGAAGAGACATCTTGTTAAGCCATGGCTATTCCATGAACAGTTGAATCCTGATTCCTGGGGAGCCAGTTAGCTGTGCAATAGACTGCTCTTTGGATGGAAAAATCCTACTTTATTGGATAGGAAAGATAAATGTTAAGCATAGAGCTGAGTTCATGTTCTATTATTTTGAATTGTGTTGTAACTATTTGTTTCCATCATACTTCCCCCCCCCCCCCCCCCCAGTGGAACATCTATTCTTTCTCAAATAGTTACTGCTATTACATTTGGAGTTAGGATTTATATTTTTAATACAAATATTTTATATATTTCTCCTCTCTGAAAAGGTAATAGTGTTCTGGGGTGGTGAGAAAAGGATTGTTTTTGAAGGTAGCTGATATATGGATAATCTAAAAAATCAACTTTTCTCTTTCCATCTCTTTCTCAGCCCCCCCCCCCATCTTTCAGAGCCATTTAGAGCAGAATGGCTATTATCATTTTCTCTCATCTTGTACATAAATAATTGTAACCTGCACACAGAAGCTTTTAAAGTGCATTAAAAGTATAAGTGATGTCTTAGTTTACTAGCAATTGCTACACAGATAACTGTGTTCTCTAACGCATATTGCAATAAAGAAAGCTTGTCTTAGCAAGAGCTGTATAGATTCACTATTTTAACTTTTACCAAATTGTGACTTTCGAAGTACGATAGGGAAGAGGGAATTAGAGTAACTGTTAGACAGAGGTATGCTTGGTTTCTTCTGCCTAGAAATGTAAGTCTTCCATTTGCTTAATAGATTAGCCTGCTGGAAGTTGAGTGGTTAGTTTTTTGATGTAAAAGGTCAAAATACTGTGCTATTTGGTGTTGCTGAAAGTAATGGTATTTACAGAGTTTCAGTGAATCTAGTGAATTGAAACTAGTGGTCAATTTATGTTTAGCATTACTTACTGTGTGCTCAGTGTGATGCTGAACCTCAGCTTAGTGACTTTTCACTGAAGTTTGGAGGTGAAGGTGTCCAAGAATCAGTAGAATTCAAGTGGGCTTTTAGACAAACATTTTAGATTAAATATTAAAAATTGATATAAGCTTTGAATTTCCTTGGCTTCACTTGAAGCCTAAATCAATTTGTTTATCCTTTGTTTAAATTCACTAAAATTAAGAACCAGGATATTTGTGCAAATATAATTTTCAGTGTTCTTTTGCTACAGGAAACTGTACTTATTATCCCTTTCTCCAACATATCTGGTGATTTTTGTGGTTTAGTAACAGAACTTATTTTTTCAACTGACTAGATTTTAAATGTTTCATGTAAGTCTGAAAATGTCCTGCCATAAACATGGTAGTACAGAGTATTTCATTTTTGTGAGAAAACAGTAGTATAATTAAATATCATTATAAGGGCAATTTTCTTTATTTTAGGCAGATTGTTTTTTGTTCAATAGTGTTTATTTGATTCAGCTGACAACTATCTAAGTTGGAAACTCAGCTGTTAAACACCAGTCTATAAGTGAGTAAATGTTCATATTGAAGTATTTACCTCACTACTGGACATCTGGCTAACTAAAATCATGCCGGATCATGAGTATATTTGTTTTTCTCATAATTCTATTCATTCAGTTCTGTCCAAACACTCCTGTCTGATTTTTTCAAGCAGTTTATGGCTCTCACATTCCAAATACAGCATTGTGAAGCCAAAGTTACTGAACTGCTGGAACAGAGGGGGTTGGATGAAACTGTTCGCAAAGATAACACACACAGGTAAAATGGCTTCACTTCAGAATTAGCTGCTCTGGTCCTTGAGCTGCAGAAACTTTCCCCAAGATGACAAGATAAGGTAGGATAGGCCCCCATCCTCCTGCAAAGGTCTTTTAAACTACTGGGCCATCAAAGATATGGAGCTATAATTGAGAGAGTCTAGCTGTTGTGAAAGGGGTCACTGATCATTAGAAATGGCCGTGGGAAACCGTTATTGTGGGAACAATTCTACAACTTGCCAACAGGGTACAAAGGTGGTGAATTGTGCAGAAAACAGAGAGAGGCTTGTGTATATATATTGGTAACAAAAATATAGGATTAAGTTCTGAAGGCTTAATTTAAGTTATTAGGAGACAAACATGAGCTTAGGGCTTCAACAGTGGCTTTCTTTTGAGATGTTCCCAGTTACATGCACGGAGCCATCTAGATGGGGAGAAAGTGTGTGGCTGAGAAAATGGAGTGAGGAAGATGGATTGAAATTTGTTGGGTACGGCAGGACTTTGGGAAAGAGGGTAAGACTGTACAGAAAGAATGGATTCTTCATCAACCAAGGTCTAGATATACTGGTGGCACACAGAACTGACTTTGCTTTGGTGGTTTAAATTTAGAAGTGTGGTCTAAAGCCAAGAGGTGCTGAAGAGCACTTTGGTCAGATAAAGACATCTGTTGGTAATACAAAGCTGCTGTCTATGCAATAGAAATTACATCTGAACTGAAAGAGGGGACAAATTGAGATTCTGACCCTAATGTTAAAAATATAACAGGGTATCCATCACTTTGAAGGTGCTTGATATAGTAGATGTTATTGAAAAATTAATGGAGTATTTGCAGGGAGAGGAGAGATTGGGTTGTAGAGGTTCTAAAGAAACTTCAAAGTTGAAAGGTCAATACTGTATAGTAGAATCTATATAGCTACAATTCCTAATGCCTAAAAATAAAATTAGTACGGTTAGATTACTGACCACTGTCTTTAGTAAAAGATACTTTTTGCCTCTAAAAGAGGTAGCATAAATAATACTGCGCCTCAGCACACGGTCAACCTGTGGAACTTCTTGCCAGAGGATGTAGTGAAGACTAGGACTTTAGAGTTAGATAGATTCATGGAGGTTAGGTCCATCAATGGCTATTAGACGTGATGGGTAGGAATGGTGTCCCTAGTCTCTGTTTGTCTGGAAATGGATGACAGGAGAGGGATCTCGTGATGATTTCCTGTTGTGTTCCCTCCCTCTGGGGCATCTGGTATTGGCCACTGTTAGCAGATAGGATACTGGGCTAGATGGACCTTTGGTCTGACCCAGTATGGCTGTTCTTATGTTCTCACAGTGAAAGTCTTTCCTGAATAACCACTGAATCTGGCCATCTGGTACATTCCTACCAACTTCCCATCAACATAGTAGCCTGGCTGTCCAACAGCTGTGGGCAACTCACGGGAAACATCTGTTTTAAGGCACAATAGCAGTCAAAAGAAAAAACGCTGGAATAGTTTGGAAAATAATATTGAAAATTATTGAAATGCCCTTCTATTAAGTAATGATATTCTGTCATGCTGAATGCCAGTGGGTTTAGAAATGAGTCATGGAAAGATTTCCATGGGAAAAGAAACCATTCAGAGAAAAGTAAGAGGTAGGGGATGCATAAAAAGAACTCCTCGTAAGCTGTTGTTTCCACTCCAGCTCATCTGATGAAGTGGGTTTTACCCATGAAAGCTCATGATACTATACGTTGAACCTCCCAAATTTGGGAGACTCTGGTCTGGCAGGGCCACGGATGTTGCTGGATCAAAGATCCCTGGAGGCAAGAGTAGGAGTTGGCTGGAGAGCGCTGGGCTGGGGAACCCCTGGCATCAGTGGGGCCAAGTGGAAGTGAGGAGCCCTGCCTTGGCTGGAGAACCTCTGGCATCAGCAGGATCAAGCAGCAAATGGGGCGCCCCCACCCTGGCGTGAGAAGTCCTGGTGTCAGCTGGGCCAGACAGCAAACGAGGAGTCCCTGTCCCAGCTGGGGGAATCCCTGCAGCAGCAGGGCCAGGCGGCCCCAGGCTGGAGAACCCTGAGAAACCCCTGGCTCCAGGAGCAGGACTGGTGGCAGCCAGGCGTCTCCAGCTATGGAACCCTGGAAACTCCCAGCGGCAGCCGGCATAGTGGCAATGGCCAGGAAACTCCCCAGCGTTATCTGGGCCAGGCGGGGACGGGGAACCCCCAGCATCAATGGGGCCAGGTGACCAGGGAATCCCCAGCAGCAGTAAGGCCAGTGGCTTCTGAGTGGGTTTGGTGGCGGCCGGGTGGCCAGAAATGGAACCCTGGAGGTAGCAGGGCTGGCAATAGCCAAGCGGCTTTGTCCTGTAACCCGGGGAACTTTGGCAGCAGTGAACAGCAGCAGAGTGGGAGCCCCAGCCTTGGGAGCCCGGGATTGAGGCAGCCAGCAGAGGAGCATTGACCTCCACGGTCTAACAAATTCCCTGGTTTGGGACCACTCAGGTCCTGAGTGTGCCAGACCAGGGAGGTCCAACCTGTATATATTTTTGTTAGACTCTAAGGGTATGTCTACACTACCCCGCTAGTTCGAACTAGCGGGGTAATGTAGGCATACCGCACTTGCAAATGAAGCCCGGGATTTGAATTTCCCGGGCTTCATTTGCATAAACTGGGCGCCGCCATTTTTAAATCCTTGCTTGTTCGAACCCCGTGCCGCGCGGCTACACGCGGCACAAACTAGGTAGTTCGGACTAGGATTCCTAGTCCGAACTACCATTACTCCTCGTGTAATGAGGAGGTTCGGACGAGCAGGGATTCGAACAAGCAGTGATTTAAAAATGGCGGCGCCCAGTTTATGCAAATGAAGCCCGGGAAATTCAAATCCCGGGCTTCATTTGCAAGTGCGGTATGCCTACATTACCCCGCTAGTTCGAGCTAGCGGGGTAGTGTAGACATACCCTAAGATGCCAAAGGACTATTCCTTTCTCCTAAACGATAAGAGCTAGGATCACCACATTTAGCAGACAGCTTCCTCTTATCATACCTTAAAGCAGGGCTATTCAACATGCGGCCTGTGGGTGGGATCCTTTGAACATGGCCTCCACTGGGAACATGCTCCACAATGGTGAGGCATTCCCAGGCAGAGTGAGCATTGAAAGATGCAAGCGGACAGGCTGGCTGGAATAGACAGGTACAGAGTGTCAGCATTTCAAGCCCCCAAGGAGAAGGTGCTGGGAGCACTGGGGCATTGTGGGAAGTGCTTTGTATTCATGCCCATCAGTGTGAAAGAAGCTATTTGCATATATATTTGCATGTATATTCAACCACGCTTAAGTTGCGGCCCTTGGCATGTGCTCTGAGTATCATTGTGGCTCCCAGGACTTCCAAAGTTGAGTAGCCATGGTCTAGGGAGTGCAGGGGGCCAACGAACAAAGACCTGCCCTGACCTGGGGACGTGCACACCTTCCCCAGCTGTGCCTGCTGGAGCTGCAGTGGCCGTGGAGAGGTGCTTGTTACCTGGCCCCAAGCTGCTGTGGTGAGTGAAGGCTGGGGTTGTCCTCTCTCCCTGGGGCAGTCTGCGTATTGAACCCCTCATCCTCAGCCCCAGCCCAGAGCAATGAGTTAATTTTGTTTCCTTCATTTAATTGAGTTAAGGACCGGAGCCATGCCAAGTAAATCTTCTAGTAAATAAATAAAAGTGGAAAGTAGCAAAATAGTTCTATGGTTCTGCTATTGAAAGTGACAGTAACGGATTAGGAGCTAGGGCACAGTAAATGTATTCATGTGAGGAAAGAACTTTCTTCTACAAACCTAAAAATAGGGCAGAAAAATAAGTCAGGCAACAATATGGATTTACTTTCTATAGAACATTATTAAAGCAGAGCTACCAAACCAGAAAGCAAAGCCCTGTAAACTTAAAGCAATGTCATTTTTGATCTAGGTGTTTTGCTCTCAGAAGTAATGCTTAATCTTCTAAATGAAGCTGAACATTTTTTTTCCCTGAATGAATTTCAAGAAAATGTTAGTGTAGTGTCAGTACAGTTTACTTGCAAGTATATTCCTACCTGGCTGAATCTCCATTATAGCATTATAGGAGTCTTATTTTACCATTGAAATCATTCCAAATGTAGATCATTGTAAACTGTGCTTGGCATAGATTTTTACCACAACCTGTAAGGGTGAATCTTTACAGATTTGATTAAATGTAATAATTCAGGTTGGCACATTCTGGCTTTACATCCATATCTGATTTTTATATTGAGAGGGGGAAGGACTAATGGTACCTACATACAATTGTATGCAGTTTTATTTTCTTGATTGTAAGACCCCTGTGTACATATAGAGGCTCCTGGCCAAATATTTCATCTAAATGTAAATTCAGCTGTAAAGCAAAAGCAAGATTTGGCCCCACACAACACGTCTCTGCAATCTTCAATTTTGCCTTTAAAGGTGTTTGGTACCTCCTTGCCTTTATCAAGCAGAAAGTCGTGCCAAAAATGCTGTTACTTTAAAAGAAGAAATTTGCTACCTCTGAAAAGGAGTCCCGTATGTATGCACAATATCGTAGCCTCTTCATTTTCCTTCAGAGCACATTGTGGTCCATTTTAACTCTCCACTTTCAGTGCAACTGGTGAATAATTGGGTCAACATCTCATTCCAGCCACTCTTTGCCACGGGAATGCCAAGGGTTTGTGTGATTTAATCAGTCAATTGTTGTTCAGGCACCCTGTCCGTTTCCTTCCGCAAAATGTTAACGTTGTTTATAAAGATTGAATCCTGCATCTAAAATAAAAATGCTGCTATCGTGATAAACTTTGTGCCTTCATTCACAATCTGCTTGTGCCTGAGAATCTGACAAGTGGATTAGTGGTCATCTGGCAAACTGGGACTGAGCCAGCCCGCCAGTCTGAGTTTTAACTGCAGGGGCAGGGGAGTTGTGGTTAGAATGTTAACCAAGTAACATCCCTACTATCAGTGTGCTGGTAAGTATATATATACACGCACACATGAGAGAGAGAAGAAGGGCTATATTCATTTAGATTGAATCCGAGTGGGTGCTAGTGCTGGGGAGGCATGTGTGGGTAGAATAAAAATGGATGTGAAATGACAATGAGTTGGAATGTATTGTACTAAATGCTGGGAGTGGGTATAAACAGGATAAATGGACCACAGTCTTCATGTAAATTAACATAAATGTATGTGTTAACTTACACACATCTATGTTAATTAGAATCTACTGTGTTTTTCTTTGTGTTGAGTCTGTCCGTTAATGTCAATAGATACTGGATCAGGCTCATAATTTGCCTTATTTTGTAATAGAGACATCATTACCCTGCCTCTGTTCCCATAATTTGTAAGGCAGTACATTTATCTTTGGTTTTTATACACTATTGCACATCTGCCAGCTTTCCAAAAACATCCACTTTCCAAATGAAGCGGTGCTATGCAAACTCAAGACTAAATTTCCTTTTTTTACTGCCACATTGGTAATGCTGATTCTACTAGCTAATGGTCTTGATTTAAAATGTAGTTATGCAAGGTAGTTTGTGTGTGTGTGAAATCTGTGCGTTCCTCATGGCACTTTGTTAGAGAGGGAAACATTAAGTTTAAATGAACATTCTTTGTATCCTAGCAACAGGATATGATTAATAACACCTCTCACAAAAGTATTTGTAGATAAATGCCTGAAAGTAAAAGCAGATTCAGAATTGGTTGATGAAAGATTGGTAATACAGGGAGAGAGTAATGTGATAATTTGTAGTGATCTTCACTATAAAAGAAAAGAAAAGAAAGCATATATTTGCTGAGAGAAATCTCTCCAAGTGCAAAATAGAATGAACAGAGATGTTCCCTTTCCTCCTCACACATGCCTGTTAACAAGTAAATGATGTAGCAAAGGTCTTTCTATATGAAAAGTTATTCCAGAATAACTATTACTGAATAATTCCATTGGTGGACACTTATTCCTGAACAAGGGATCAAGACATGGGTGGCCATGCCTAATGGTTGGGGTAGGAATCAGATGCCAAGGCCTAAGGCAGGAATCAGTGAAGGGTCAAAATCTGAGTCAGATATCAGACCCAAAATCAGAGATCACATTGAGGATCAGGAGCAGATTACCTGGAGTGACATGGGACAAGGCTGGGTTCCAGCTGTGACCTATAACAGCCATGGGTCAATGCTTTGGCCAGACACAGAACTATGGTTGGAGCTAGTCGTAAGAGCCAACTTGCTGCCTTTTCCAACCAAACAGGTGAGGTGATCCATTAGATAGTCTAGCTGATGTGGCTCAGCTGTGCTCATTAATCTGTCAGGATTCTGAGCAGAGAGAGCTGCTGGGAATTCTGCACACTTATTCTGACTTAGTTTAGTGAATAGACCTAATACAGGAGAAAGGCCCTCTTATTCTGGAATAAGGGTATGACTACACTGCTTGCTTATTTCCAAGTAAACTATTCTGGAAGAAATACTCCAAAATAGCCCTTCTACACTACAAAATTAGTCCAAGCCATGCTTCCCCAATGTGAATGTGCTACCTAAATTTTAGAGCTTCAGGAGGCACTGGGGAGTAATTACTTTGAATAGGCCTGGGGAGGAGCTATTTCGAAATAGCAGCAGTGGCACAGCTGCAGTACTGCTATTCCAAAATAGCCATTTTGGAATAAGCATTATTCCTCGTGGAATGAGGTTTATCGATTTTTTGAAATAAGCCAGTCAATTCAAAATTATTTAGAAATAATAGGCTAGCTGTGTAGACGCTCACATTATTTTGAAATAACTGTGCTATGTAGACACACCCTCAGTGTCCACACATGGAGTTACTCGGGAATACTTAATCTGTTTTAAATTCAAACTGTCTTTTTTCCTATTTGACATTCATGTGTAGACAAGCCCTAAGAGGCAGCATATAAATATCCTTAATTCCTACTGTTATCACTAATTTACCATCTATGTTTTCCACTTGTAAAGAAGCTGAAACAGTCAACAATAATTACTGTTGCATCCTAGTTAGAAAAACATGCGGTACAATCTGATACTCATTTAATGTCTTCATAGGACAATATCAGCTGTCGTCAATCTTTTTAACTCAATATTGAGCATCTTTAAAATAAAATAAAATACCTTAAACATAGCATATCTAGTATAGTTTATAAATACTTTTTTTCTAAAATACAGAATTGCAATTTTGTCACGGACCAATTCTGTATTAAGTAACAATTATTCAGCTGTTAATACGTTAATAAAAAGCTTTCATGCAGCTCTAAATTTAATCATATACAAAAATAATGTTCAAAAGTTATTTATTCTATGTAGTCATGCATTCAAAAGTTAGGAACTAACAAAAATTAGGTTTTCTTTTGTGTGTTTATGCTGTATATTGCACGAGGCACAGGTCATTTGTAGAGTAGTTTGTGATCACGTAACTGAAGATGATATCACAATGCATATTCATTGAATTAAGGATGCATGGTCAACTTTAAATCTGGCACTCTTTTATCTTATTTGTATATAATTTCTAGGGTTTTTAGAAGAAAGGTAAACATACACTCAGTAATGTGTGACTGTAGCGAACTCCCTACAATATTCCGGGCCTGTACCCAGAACCTTCACAGTACAGGTGGGTCTGGCCCACGAAAGCTCATCATCTAATAAACCATCTTGTTAGTCTTTAAAGTGCTACATTGTCCTGCATTTTGCTTCAACTACCCCAGACTAACACGGCTACATTTCTATCACTATTCTAAATGCAAGTTAGCATCCAATCAGTGCAGATGCTCTCTTTCAAAAAAGCAGATGGCTTTTTCCATGCGCTTCAACAGTGTGGACGCTCTCTTTTGGAAGAAGTTTTTTTTGGAAGATCTCTTCCAGAAAAGCTTCTTCCGAAAGAAGCCTGCAGTCTAGACATAGCCTGGGAGCAGGCTTTTATCTTTAAGGAACCTCAGGTGCCTGCTATATTTTCAGTTGCAGACCTGCAATCATTCTTCTTCTCACTTTTTTCATTTTATACATGTAAGACTATTCTGTCATGCATGATTTTATACATTACTAATTAGAGATGGCAAATATTTCTTGACACAATTAGAAAATTTATTTCTCTTAACGGGACTACAATTTGTGAATCATAACAATTTTGTAATGGAGTACAAGGATACATTTTGCTATACTAAATCAGGAAATTGGTCCAGTTCACGTCTTCCTTTTAGGAAAAATAGCCTTGCTTGTGCAAAAATGGATGGTTTTGCATCAAGTGTAGCACAAGACCATCGGATCAGCCATGCTAGACATTGGGTGAGGGGAGGTACTCTTGCCTCACTTCATTACTAGAGCTGCCCCAAACCTATTCCGCTGCAGTGCCCTCTCCCAGCAGGGTGGGCCACCATGTCTGACCATTGTCAGAGAGCATAGCTCCCTCAACCAGAGAATCTTTACCAGCTGAGACTCCCCTACAGAATCTGCCCAGTTTGGCCATACCCCAACATGGTAGTCCTCCCCACACTGAGTGCTCCACTTCATTTCCTCTGCTCTGGCTCCACAGGTCCTCATCTGCTAATCAGTCTGTGGATTGCTGGCTGAGACTCCATTTCAACCCTGCTAGTAGGGTTGCCAGGTGTCCAGTATTGTACCGGACAGTCCGGTATTTGTGCCCTCTGTCCGGTTAAAAAACAGAAAATACTGGACAGGTGTAATGTCCGGTATTTTCTGATTTTTTTTTCTGGCTGTGCACGGGACAGAAGCCTGGCATGGACGGGGGAGTGGCTGGGAGTCCCAGATGGGAGGCGGGGCCGCGATTGCTGTCAGGAGCCCTCAATTGGTTGAGTGTGAGGCAGAGGGGAAGCCTCCTCCTCGCTCCTGCGTCACTGGGAGCCTGCGCGGGACAGGCAACAAGTGCCCAGGTCAGTCCTGCTCCCCGCTGTCTGATTTGCCCCTCTTCCCGGCCGGCCGGTTCTCCCCCACTTCCTCTCCTGATTTTCCCTGGCCAGCCCCTGCATCCGCCCAGCTCTGCTTCCTGCTGGCCTGTTCCGCTTCCTTGTCTCCCCCAGCCAGCGCCACTGCACCTTTCCTCACCGCCCCTTCCTCCCGGCCTCCCCCCCGCTGCACCTCCCCTGACAGCTGTGCTTCCCACTCTCCCTTCCTCCCACACTCGCCCTCCGCCAGCTCTGCTTCCCGCTCCCCCGTCCTCGCGGCCCCCCGATTCCCCCCCAGCTGTGCTTTCCGTCCTCTCTTACTCCTGGCCAGCCGTGCCCCCTTCCGGCCGGCCCCTCCCCCCCCGATATCCCGCGGCTAGCCCCGTTTCACCCCCCACGACCAGCCCTGCTTCCCTTTGGCCCTCTCTCATCTCCCCTGGCTGGCCCCGTTGCCACTCTTCGCCCCTCCCCCTTCCCTGTTAGCTGTTTCCAGGCCTCCCCCCCTTCTTGGTCAGCACCGCTCCCTTCCTGGCCAGGCCCCTCCCCCCCCAATGAAGTGTGTTCGTGGATTTTTTTTTAAATGATTACCTGGTAACCGCTAGCAGTGATCCAGGTTCTCAGAGGTTGTGTGTCTGTGGGGAGAGGGGTGGGGTTGCTCAACAACTTTGGCTGCCCCCCCCCTTTTTTTTTCTTCAGTAACATTTTTTCTCAGTGTTTTTTTTTCTTTTTGCGGGGTGAGAGGGGTTTCGGTATTTTTCTTTCAGTCATCTGAAGCCCTACCTGCTAGGTGTGCTGTTTCCCAGTATTACCCTTTTCATTAACTTTCGTCCATTTCTAGCAGTGTCTGCTCATCCTCAGCCATAAGTGATTGACTGTCTGGAGTCCTGTCAAGGGGAGTGGAACAGTTGGTTCATCAGTGTAGGGCTTTTAGCTTCCATACCACCTGACTAGTTCTTAAGACCACTAAATTAGAAAAACAAAATGAAGTTACCACATTTTACCTTTTCAGATATGAAATTAGAATCCATAGAGCCATGGACATGTGGTAGGCTTTTATTAAAGTATAATATAGGGACTGGTATAATAAAGAGTGAATATTGACCATTGAAGTATTGAGATACTGTGGCCAAGACATTTTGGTTTTATTTTGCCTTTTAAAAACTTCTAATTCTGTATAGGAATTCCTCTGTTCTATCTAGAAAGAATTAGCTAAAATGAATCTCGGGGGAGGAAACCATTTTTTTTTTCACTCGTGGGATCTTACTAAAGTCACTAGACATTTTGTCATCAATTTCAATGGGCAGAGGATCAGACCTGTATTACTAAACTTGCTCCATTTTCAATCTGCTTGCTCCAGATCTCTGCCTGGGACCATCTCCTTCAGGTTAGACTTTCAGAACAAATTCTGACATGAGATACAATTTCTTACCCAATTAATTAATTCTGTTTAAAAAATACAGAAATATCAAATATTTATAACCAGTTTCCTTTTGGATTATGGCTTCAGAGCAGCATTTCTTGTTTGGCAAAATCTATTTTTTTTGCCCACAGAAGAGACACACACTCTGGCAGGGCCCTCAGTTAAAATCAGATCAGAAATTATATTCAAACTTTATTTTCCAAGCAGTCAAGTTTTAAGATGGAGTACATGTAACAAAACAGCTGTGTTATGGAAATGCATAAAATGTTATTGTTTAACACAGCATTGCAATACAGTGTGTTTATGCAAGCAAAACAAATCTGAAATGATGAATGGATAATGCAGAAAAAACTGACACGCTGCCTCATACTGACAAAACATAGATGTGAAAATATTTCCATACAAAATAGGTGGATGCTACAGTATAGGATGAAATCAGTTACAGCATAGTGAACTGACTTAGTTATTGACTAATAACTGACGATGGATTCGTTGCAGGCTAAGTTTTCATAAATAATTTTTGCTTTGGGGTTAACTTTCAAGTGCCTAACTGGAGATTTCTAGAAAGTGCTTGTGTTGTAGAAAATGTTGAATATCCACCTGCCCTAGATCAGGCAGTGCAGGGACAGGAAGTGAGGCAAAGACTATGGAGTTTGATACAGTTTTTTCCCCGTCTCTGTCCTTCACTGTAACTTATGTCACCCATCTTCCTCATGCTGAATAAAATGGTCTCCTGTGCCTTGCTGTTACGCTTTGTGAAGCCAATCACTGCTTCTAAGTATCCTCAGTATCACAGCATTTTGCTCTATTGATGAGGAGCTATTGCTTAAGCAGAGAGAAACCTTTGCTAAAATATTTATGCCTGGCCAGAGTGGCCAAAAAATACATATTCGAGGTGTGATGGGGTAAGTGGGATTGAGGTTTCTAACCATTTAAAAGGGGCAAGAGCAGTTTGAGAGTGCTACATTAGGATCATATCAAAGAGCAGTTAGATTTCATGCTTTCATTCTCATGAAGGTCAATGGCAGGTATAGGTGCACTAGTGAGCATATTATGTTTACTGAATCTTATTCAGCAAACACAGATGGATCTTGTGGATTTGCCCAGCTTTCTCTTTCACACATGCTTGCCATGTACAGTGTTACTATTGTTCCTGGTTGTGTAATGAAGGGAGATAGGAGTTCCTTTTCTCCCTCTTTTAAAAACAAGCAAACTGTCAAGTCAGATGAATTGTCTCTGCTTTCAAATGGCTTCTGGAATCTTGTCCTTTAGTAAGTAGGTAAATATGCTGACCCAGTTAACATCCTTTTTTAAATGTAACTTAAAATGGCTTTGAGGCTGTTTATTTTCATTAACATTTCTGCTTTCAGTCTCTGGATTTTTGTTCTCCTTCAACTTGATACACTTGGCCTTCTTGTTATATTCTGTTCTCCAGGTCTGCTCAACATTTACTTGGCTTTCTGCTGTTCAGTCTTTTTTCTTTCATCTGCTTGTGTGTATTTTCCTCTGCCTTTTTGCATATGATTATTGTAGAAATGTCTGTTTTTATATTGAGGGGGAACTGCAAGGGTCACTCTCTTTCCCTATCTTAGTTCACTTTTGTTGTCCAAGCCTGAGCACTTCTGTCATGGCTCCTTCCCCACTCTGACATAATAAATGCAGAAGTGGGGGCCAGCAAGTGTACCCCAAAGCCTTATCTACCAGGCTTTGGTATAAAACTTCCCCCCAAGATCTTAAAAACCTAGATCTTGGGAATAAAACTTCTGCTGCCACCACCCAAATGTTGATAAAGAAATCAGGGGAAAGATCATTTGGGAAATCTTACCCCTAAAACAAAAATCAGGGCACACCATTAACCACTGCCAGGTTAATAAAAAGAAAAGAAAGAACTTTTATTATTACAACAATATTCCTGTTGCAAGCATAATGACTAGATAGGGAGGTAACAAAATATACTCATG
Organism: Pelodiscus sinensis; assembly: GCF_049634645.1. Lineage (NCBI taxonomy): Eukaryota > Metazoa > Chordata > Testudines > Trionychidae > Pelodiscus > Pelodiscus sinensis. The sequence goes on from NC_134712.1 coordinate 75,639,460, forward strand.
GAGAAACTCCATGGGCCTAGAACTTAGTTACAAAGAAAAGCCAAAACATCTTTTAAGCAGTGCCAGATCTCAGATCCCATACCCAATCCTTAAAACAATAAAACCTAACGAAACTACCTAAACTTTACCCTACTTACAGAAAATGAAGAATGGTGTCTTGGAGAGAGAGAGAGAGACATGCTTGTCCCTCTCTGTAGCTGCAGAGCACTCTCAGAGACAAAAAGGAGAAAGGATAAAAACCCAAATTCCTTTGTCCCAGGTTGAAAAATCCCACCTACATTCCTATTGGTCACTCCACCTGGCTAGGTGTAGTTAATCCCTTAATCCCCAGGCTGCTGGCTAACCCTCATAATCATGACAACTTCCCATCAGTTTTGCCTAGCTATGACAACTCAGCTCCTGGGTCTGAGCGGCATAGCTTGAACAAGACAACATCAGCCTACTGCTGCTCTTGACGCAAACACTCTTCAGCTATAATGCTGCTTTGATCTGGAAAAGGATTGCTAGGCACATCTGTTTAAGTATTCAGCTGTAACATTCTGATCTTAATCTTTGTCATCCCCTGGCTATCTGAGAAACAGTGTCACATTGCCTGGCCATGAATTCATATTTTCCCAGACTCTTGAGGAATAACATTTTTACAGGCTGCTGGTCTATCTTTATGACTTGTGGGAAAAAAATCCACCAAAAAAATTAACACATGCTCAAACTGCACTCCGTAAGCCTCAGCTAGTTGTAGTTAATGTCCAGAAGGATTTCTGGGACACAGTGGTTGAAACAGTCTATTTTTATATCTATATTATCTGATTGTGGGAAATGTAGACACATTGGGATATCTGGATAAAGGTGAAAGGCTATTAAAATCTAATATTGCTGCTTGTGAACACTTTTGTTCTAGTAAAGTTTTACCTGTCACTGGCCTTCAATTCAGGGCAATTTTTGTTTACCTGTTTGTATTTACATATGTAAACAAGGATACGTGCAAGCACGCAAAGAACTGGCATTTAAAAAAGAAAACCCAGAGAAACCCTGAAATGAAATGGCAAAAGCAAAGCCATAATAATACGTTAAGAATAAGCTTGCAGGAAACTAAGCGAAAATAGTGTATTTTTCAAAATGTGTTAGTGCTAGCTATGAGACATAAGGAAAACAAGGGGAAACTTATAAAAATACACCCTGAACTTGACTTTCTACACAGCCCTGTTGTATTCAGTGGCACATCTTATGGGCATCTGCCTTCACTTACGCTTACACTTTTATCCTTCCTTTTTCCATCTGTAAAATGTGAGCTGCCACTGATCTTCTAAATAGGATTGATTTTAAGAAGTAAAATAGGAATTAGATCCTGCAAGTTAGTAAGAACTGACACATTTAAACACATGCTTATCTTTGAGCACACGTTGAAGTGAGTGGAACTTCTCAGGTGTGTGGGTGCTCAGCACCTTACAAGATCATTTTTATATAATACTTTACAACCTTTTAGTAGATCAGTGTAGTAATGCTCTTAATACTTTGCATTTAAGATCAGTCAATGGAGAGATGAATGAACTCAACCTTTCCTAGCTCCCATTCCAGCATTTCTTTATTGGTTAGGTCATTTTACTTTTGCCTGGGCTTCCCTCTTCCTTCAGCTGCTTTTCTCCGCATCCGTAAAAGTAAATGTGAGAAAGAGTCTGTTCAACTTATCACAGTGAAGCTTATGTGAGCTCAGTGAAACTAAAGCAAATTTCAGAAGTTTTACAAACTCTGATAACAGACAAAATGTTGTGGGTTTTGGGCTTTGTTTTGCTTGGTGCAGAGGAATATTAGAAGTTATTATTTTGCCAGCTGTAGTAACACAACAATAAGCTGTTTATCATTAGAAAGGATAAATCCATCCAGCTTGTTTTCTTTCCTGGGAGGATCACAACATTAACTGTTGAAAGGAAAACAGTAGATAAACAGCATGCTCCCAATTATCTGCATAGCCTGGGGAACATGGATTTTATTTGGATGTCCATTATCTGGAGCCAGTCAGCAGCAGGGTGTCCTGCCCCCTGGCCAACAGCACATCCTCCTCTTTCTCCTGGCAGTCTTGGCTAGGAGCCAGGAATACAGCCTTCTCTGTACCTTGCATTTGCAGAGATCAGGTGTCACTGTTCTGCCACAGCTCAGGGCAACTTCTGCTGTCAGGGCCCTGCTCCCTCCCACTTGTGACAGTGAGGCTGCAGAGAGCTCCCCGCACTGTTGTAAGAATCATTTAGAAGCAAAGCTACCTTCCCTTGGGACTTGGGACTTGTTCTCCTCTTTGCAGTCCTGGTCCAGGAGGTCTGCTCTATTGTTTGAATCTCTGCATTATCCGAAACACTTCCTTTTCCCTCTGAAAGGAGACAAATGCTGCAGATAATAGGTTTTAGATGAACAGGAGTGTGCTGTAGTATATGCTTGGATTTTAGTAGAGCATTTCTTACTATTGTATGAAAAATTACCTGAAAAAACACATTCAGATTAGTTAGCATAGAAACACTGACATGTAGCCTTTATATTAGTTGAAGGACTGTAAATAAAGAGTATGCTAAATAGTGATGTAGAGAGATGGGAAGGGAGAAATGGACCATGTGGTGCTGAAGACATTCGATTAAATACCAATTTTTATTATTTAACATCTTGATGAATACAGCTCCTAAACATGCAGTTTACTCCCTTTTGCATTGCAAGGACTGACTGATAAATAATACAAAGGCAACTAATAAGATTAGGCATGGCAGGATTCATCTTAGATATTTTCAGAATAATAGATCTAATGAATAATAACCAGTAAATATTTATTTGAAAAGCAGGAAGGAACAAATTAGAAGTGATGAGCGAGAAATAGCAGTTTTAGTAGTTAGCAGTTTTGTGAGAGTGCTTTGTAACTCTTCACAATCTGCTTTGGACTTAAGTATCTTGAGTAATTATTTATCATCTGCAAACTTTGTCTCCTTCCCCCAGTTTGCCCCTATTTCTAGCTCGTTTATGAATATGTTGAATAGCTCTGGTCCAAGTACAGATTCCTCAAGGATCCTGCTATTATCTCTTTCCACTCTGGAAAATTGATCATTTATTCCTAATCTTCCTCTCTTCTTACAAGTTACTGATCCATGAAAGAACCTTCCTCTATTCCCCGACTGCTGACTTTGGTGGGGGAGTTTGTCACAGGCTCTCTGGAAGTTTGATAACACTATAACCACTGGATCAGCCTTGAACATATGTTTATTGACCTCCTCAAAGAATTCTAATAGATCGGTGAGATGTGATTTCCTTTTTTGAAAGCTGTGCTGACTCTTCCTCAACAGATCATGTTCATATATATGTCTGATAAGTCTGTCCTTTACTGTAGTTTCAACCAATTTGCCTGTTGTTGAAGTCATGCTTTACTTGCGTATAATTGCCAGGATCCTGGTGACTTATTACTATTAAACTTATCAATGTATTCTAAAACTTCCTCTATTGACAACTCAATTTGGGACAGTTCATCAGATATGTCACCTACAAAGAATGGCTCAGGCCTGGGAATCTCCCTTATATTCTCTGTTGCAAATATTGATGCAAAAAAATCATTTAGCTTTGCTGTTATGGCCTTGTCTTCCTTGAGCAGTCGTTTAGCACCTTGATTGCTGGTGGCCTAGGGTGACCAGATGGCAAGTGTTTAAAAAAAAAATCAGGATGGGATGGGAGGAATAGGTGTCTATATAAAACAATGTCCCACGTATTGGGATTGTGTCTATATAATCAGGACATCTGGTCACCCATCAGTGATCCCAGATTATTTGGCAGGCTTTCTACTTCTCAGGAACTGGAAAAAATAGATGATGTTGTTAGCTTTTGAGTCGTCTTAGGCCAAAAAAGAATTACCGTATATTCCGGCGTACAAGACGACCTCTGATGTTAAAAAACATCCCCCAAAAATCAGGGGTCGTCTTGTACGCCGGATGCCCCGCCGCCGGAGCCCCTCCGCGGCTTTGAAAGCCTCGGGGGAAGCCGGCGGCGGGGCATCCCAGGCGCGCATGGACTGCCCCGCCGCCGGAGCCCCTCCGCGGCTTTGAAAGCCTCGGGGGAAGCCGGCGGTGGGGCATCCCAGGCGCGCATGGGCTGCCCCCCCGCCGGAGCCCCTCCGCGGCTTTGAAAGCCTCGGGGGAAGCCGGCGGCGGGGCATCCCAGGCGCGCATGGGCTGCCCCCCCGCTGGAGCCCCTCCGCGGCTTTGAAAGCCTCGGGGGAAGCCGGCGGGGGGGCTTCCCAGGCGCGCATGGGCTGCGCCCCCGCCGGAGCCCCTCCGCGGCTTTGAAAGCCTCGGGGGAAGCCGGCGGCGGGGCCTCCCAGGCGCGCGTGGGCTGCCCCCCCGCCGGAGCCCCTCCGCGGCTTTGAAAGCCTGGGATGCCCCGCCGCCGGCTTCCCCCGAGGCTTTCAAAGCCGCGGAGGGGCTCCGGCGGGGGGGCAGCCCACGCGCGCCTGGGAGGCCCCGCCGCCGGCTTCCCCCGAGGCTTTCAAAGCCGCGGAGGGGCTCCGGCGGGGGGGCAGGGCAGCCCAGGCGCTCCTGGCGGCTTTGCTCTCGGTGCCTCTGGTCTGCTGGGGACCATCTCCAGCAGACCAGGGACACCGGGAGCAAAGGAGGCGGAGGGGCGCTGGGGTATAAGATGAAACCCTATCTTTTAATTAAAAAGATAGGGGGTCGTCTTATACACCCAGTCGCCCTATACGCCGGAAAATACGGTAAGAGCAACTATCAGTTATAATTATACCTGACAGACTGGAAGACTGCATATGACAGGAGTGGCTTTACTTCGGGGTTCTTCAGATGTTTTTCACTAGCTTAACATGACGGACTCTGCTACGGAAGGCAGATTAGGTGCACAGGGTCATTTCCTTCTCCCCACACCTCAGAACACATGGTCCTCCAAGGACTCCAAACAGGGCCAGCCATAGGTATTTTGCCACCCAGGATGAAAAGAGGTTTGATGTGCACCTCAATACCCACTCCCCCCCCCCCCAAGCAAATTGGCATACACAGAAGTGCACATTCACGACACTCTGATTGGTGGCACACCCAAAGGGTGAACTAGAGAGATTAACGTGCTTAGCATATTTCTTGTCCATATGCTCGGAGCCATCGGTCTGTTTCTCATGCTCAAGAGCCATGCTGTGTTCAAGTCCTATTCAAAGCGTGTGTGTGTTATGCTACCCCTCCAAACCCTTCAAGAAGGAAACCAGAAGGCTTGCAACTTTGGGTCAGATTCTAGAGGAAGGTGTCTTTAAGCTGTAAGGGAGCCTGAGAAGTCAGCACTTGATCCCAAGGAGTAGGCATTTGTGTTGTGTGGTCCCAGATCTCTGGAAGGGATCCAAGATAGAGGATCTGAACCCTGAGAGTGCACCTAGGGGTTCTAGGAGAGAAGGAGAGTGGACTCTGTTCAGACTCTGAAGGGTTTAACGCACATAGGGAAACCAGTGGTTGCCTCCCTTCACCGCAGTCTGGTAAGTTGCAAGCAGGGGAAGCCCAGACAGATCTTTTACAGGGCCTTATCCTGACATGGTCTGAAGCTAAATGCAACCACAGCCTCTGTGTCACAGACACACTCCATATTTATTGAGTGTTAATCTCTAACCTGAAGCTCAGTCTCCTCTCTAGCTTCCACAAAGCTGCTTCACAGTCACCAGGCCTTGCCCCTTTCTCTGGAGTCTGAAATGTGACCACCAAGTCCACTTCCAGACAAATGTGTCATGACAGGGAAAACTCCAGTGGGCCAAAGTGGGAGTTTGTGCTGTAGAGAAGGTTAGAATTTTATATAGGCTTCCTGCCCTATACCAAAAGCATTCAATCATACATGGAAAATGACTGGAAAACCTTATGCTGAATAATCAATACTGAAGTGTGCTGATTAAGGATTTTAACAATACTAGGGAAAGCAGAATACCCACAGCATGATCTCACATTAAATGCCACAAAAACAGGCAGGAATGGATGCCCTTTTCAAGTAGGATCACAAAGTACCCTTTGATGTAGAATGGAAAATAACTCTAGAACACAACAGTCAACAATGCCAGTGATAATCAAGTAGAGAATTGCAGCAAGTGATTCACCAGAGGCTTGAACTCTGGAGAACAAATCCTTATAGGGCATGTGAAAAAGTTATGTAACTTGCTAAGTTCCCTCTACTACTCCTTATAATTAATACTGCATTGGCAAATCTTTGTGAATTTTTGCTAGCACAGTAAAACCAAAGCAGTGGTCTTTAGTCTAATCTTCTACAGATTGACTTTGAGGATTCTTAACACCAATGGGTCAGAAATTAATCATGATGTAGATTAGACATACTGCAAAATAATAGCCTAATGATTTTTTATTTTGGAAAAAAGGAGGAAAATGCTGTAATGAAAACAACGGAATATATACCACAAATAACTTTGTGCCGCATTGTAATTGCTTCTGGGAGACTAACCTCTAAATTAGTTTGACCTTTCGGCAAATAGTTGATGACTATTTTGTATTCTGCGGCATGTTAGATGGCACATTAGATTTTTAAAAATTCACATGTGAAGCGTGTCACTTAGTAGTAATTACATTGGTGCCATTGAAAATAATTATTCAGTAACACACTTTGTATCATGAACAATGTGGTACCTGTCTCAATAGTTTCAAACCAAAATTTTGCTTTAATTTTCACTGGTGTTGAATAGGGATGTGAACAGCTAACTTTAAGGGGTGATGCTTACCAGGTAACGGTTAATTATTACCTGGGAGCAATCCGCACGAGACCAGAAGCAACAGCTACGGGAGAGAGGGCTGCTGCTTTTGGCTCTACGAAAGCCTGCCAATTCCCAGCCTGTGACAGCTGTGCCGCTGCCCCCCCATTGAGTCAGATAACTGGTTAATTAGTTAACTGGTTAAACGTTAAGTTTAAACAGGATTTTACGTCCCTAGTGTTGAATTTACTGTATCTCTCCTGATGCAAGTGAAAGTGTAACTGAATCCAGAGTTCTACCCTGCACATGTAGGAAGCCCTCAACTCATATTGACTTCAGTGGAAATTGAGTGTTCAACACTTAACAGTGTTAATCCCATGTTTTGTAATTTAGTATCCCAGTTAACTGAAGAAGCACCTTAGCCTTCCAGATTTGCAGAAGGATGTAAGAAAAGTATAAATATAGAAAATTCTTCAAATAAATTAGCTCACAGATTGAGTGTTTAATACTGAGTTACATAGAAGTAGCTTCTGAGTAAGCACCCATTGCCAAGGATTGGAGTGATCAGCTGTAAGTTGGTCTGCCATACCAGAGAAACTGCCAGTAGACATTATTTTTGTTTTCTTGAAAACATTTTGCAACAAATGAATCATAGTTAAAGGGTAAACTAAAATATGTCTTAATAAATGATCTGGAGAAAGCAGTGAGGTGGTAAAGTTTGCGGATGATACCAAACTGTTTAGGATAGTCAAGACAGAAGCAGACTGTGAGGGACTCCAAAAAGATCTCACCAAACTGAGTGATTGGGCAATAAAATGGCAAATGAAATTTAATGTGGATAAGTGTAAAGTAATGCACATCGCGAAAAATAACCCCAACTATACGTACAGTATGATGGGGGCTAATTTGGCTATGACAAATCAGGAAAGAAATCTTGGAGTTATTGTGGATAGTTCTCTGAAAACTTCCACACAGTGTGCAGTGGCGGTCAAAAAGGCAAATAGGATGCTAGGAATTATTAAGAAAGGGATAGAAAATAAGACACAGAATATCTTACTGCCCCTGTATAAAACTATGGTACGCCCACATCTTGAATATTGTGTACAGATGTGGTGGTCTCACCTCAAAAAAGATATTTTGGCCTTGGAAAAGGTTCAGAAAAGGGCAACTAAAATGATTAGGGGTTTGGAACTGGTCCCATATGAAGAGAAGTTAAAGCGACTGGGACTTTTCAGTTTAGAAAAGAGGAGACTGAGGGGGGATATGATAGAGGTATATAAAATCATGAGTGGTGTGGAGAGGGCCGATAAAGAAAAGTTATTAGTTCCCATAATAGAAGAACTAGAGGACACCAAATGAAATTAACGGGGAGCAGGTTTCAAACTAATAAAAGAAAGTTCTTCTTCACACAGTGCGTAGTCAACCTGTGGAACTCCTTGCCAGAAGAGGCTGTGAAGGCTAGGACTATAACAGAGATTAAAGAGAAGCTAGATAATTTCCTGGAGGTTAGGTCCATAAAAGGCTATTAGCCAGGGGATAGAATTGGTGTCCCTGGCCTCTGTTTGTCAGAGGCTGGAGAGGGTTGGCAGGAAACAAATCGCTTGATCATTGTCTTCGGTCCACCCTCTCTGGGGCACCTGGTGCTGGCCACTGTCGGCAGACAGGCTACTGGGCTAGATGGACCTTTGGTCTGACCCAGTATGGCCATTCTTATGTTCTTATGTCTTAATCTTAATTTGGAGTTGTTAATAAATAGGAGAATAATCCTTCTATATGTAATCTATAAACTCTCTGGGGCAAGGACTGGCGTATCTGTTTCGGCCAAATTCTAGCATACTAGACTCCTGATTGTGATTGGTGCTTCTCACTATATTGACTTACTCTAATTCATCTGAGCTACAAAATGGGAACAAGACGTAAATCAGGCAGCCAAAAAAATGAGTATTAAAAGTAGGGATGTAAGTGACTAGTTGACTACCCGATAAGCACATGCTTATCAGGTAGTCAAATAGTGACTCAACTAGTCATTTTCCCCTCACCCCCCATTGCTGGCTCTATCAGAGAGAGGCACCAAGGAGGGGGAGCTGATGCTGGGAGGAGCTGGCTTAAAAGCCGGTTTCCCCAGCACCGTCTGAGGGGGCAGGGAGCCAGAGGTGTAGCAGGGGACTGAGCGCAAGCTGGGAATCAACTGATTCCTGGCTCGCATCCGGTCCCAGATGCTGTACCTCTGCAAATGTATTAAGAGGCTCTTAATACATTTAAAAGGCAGAGCCATGGTGGGTTTAGCTCCTGAGACCAAGAGCTAACCTGGCTGTGGCTCTGCAGTTTCCTCTCTTATCGACTAATTGAGTTGTCAATGGACATTTTATCCCTAATTTAGAGTATTAAAGAAAGTTATGATGTTGTGTAAATAAAATAACACATAGAATCATGATGCTTGAACAAGAATATCGGTGATGTTACATTGTTTTAGAAGTCATCAATAACAACAAATACTGCATTAGTAATGTTAAAATTTCATGAACTTTAAACTAATCACAGGTGATGTAATCTAGGTTCTGTTGCGTTCAGCGGTGATATTTCCATTGACTTTTCTAATATGAGTTGGCGTCTGGTAATTATAGAAGAAAGAGGTTTGAGTAAGACCTACTCTGTGAAAAAGCATCTTATCGCAACCAGGCCCTGTGTGGTAACTGCAAAATCCCCTGTAGTTGAAATACGTGTAAATAGACGAGCAGAATGGTTCTAACATCACATCTTCTAAATAAATTGAGGACTATAGCTATGAGACTTGGACTCAACAAGTCAGGGACAGAAATAAGTTCCCACTATTGCAAAGCAGAATGGACATAGAGAGGGATAGGACATGCACATGTGAACCACAGAGCTAGAAGGCTGGGAGAAATGGGACACTCTGCTTCTCAGTATGAGTAAAAGAGAGAAGCCAGCTTTGAGTGGATTAAGTTACATGTTCGTCTCAGCGTATATCTGTCCAGAATGCATGCAGTGGTTTGAGTTTGTGTTTCATATTTGTAACTGTTAAATAATTAATTTAAATGTATTTATGTAAGAAAAGAAAGCTTGAGAAGAGTTGGGTCACACTGAGCTAAAAGGTAACTTTGAACTTTGGGTACAAATCCCAAAAACTCAAGAAGTGTTGAAGGACAATTTGAAACACCAGCTCTGACCACTTCTGTTGTACCCTAGTTTTCCCATCCAAATCCTGGAATCTGTCAGACTGAGCTGATGACAGCAGTAGGGCCTTGGGGTTTGCTAACTTTATTGTCTATAAATATATGCAGCTTGTGTTTTTTCCAAAATAAGGGGTTTTGGTAGTTTCATATTATAGAGGGTTTGGAGAAACACCTGGAACGGTGACTAGAGAGGTTAAATAGCAGTTTGAGACCTGGAAGTAGGAATGTGGCTCTGGATGCAGGACAGAACCACATACTTTGTTTATTTGGAAAGGATACCCTTAGCTTCTTGAACGTGGCCCTTTCTGTAACCTTTCTGCCAAGTACAGATGGTTACACTTTTTGAGGGCTCATTCAAGATCTTTGGTGTAGTAATCTTGCTAGTTAAGTCTTGGACACTTATTCATTAGAGATGAAAGAAATGGTGAATTTGAGGAGATTCATATTGGGTTTTCACTGTTGTTTTGTATGTTAAAAAATTGGTGTAAAGGTGTGTACTGAACGCAAGAATACCTATAAGACTAATATAGTTTGTAGGAAGCATTTAATGAGGGCACCACTGAGACAGTGGAAACAACATGGGAAGGAAACTCCTGAAGATGAAAAGGACACCTCACAGATGGTCAGAGAGATGGATCTTAAAAATAATCTTAGGCAGAACTCTTGAAAAATGACACAAGCGAGTCACAAGTATGACACAAGTATGTCTTCCTCTAGTGATTTGGAAGACAAATGTGGAAAGAGACATGATGGGGATTTTATGCATTAAAATTGGATAGAAAACGTAGGATGGCTGTGACAGTTAACTTCCCTTGCAGAAATCACATAGGTTCTCCCAAATTGAAGACACCTGCATACAAGACGAGCACTGGATCTCTTATCTGTTCGAGAAGTCAGCAGTTGCCAATGACTTATCAGAGAAGCATCTTTTTACCCATCTCTCTGTCTCTCTCAAACCCCGTAAGGGAAGACCAGAGCAACCCAAACATTCAAATAATTTCATGAGAAACAGGGTTTAGATAACTTACTGATTTTTTTTTTTAATCTATATGGTTTGTGTGTGAGAGAGAGATACTGTAAATACCCTACATTGTTGCACACATTGCTCCAAAGAAAATAATCTTCTTTCGTATGGCATGGTACTGAAAATAAAACCAGTAGAGTTGTTCTAGGTTGGACCTCCCTGGTCTGGCACCTTTGGGACCTAAGCTATCCTAGACCTGGGAGTTTGCCAGACCAGGGGCGGTCCATGCTCCTGGGTTCCTCTCCTTGGTTCTCTCTGCCCTGCCTCTGGCCCCCCTAACAGTGCTCCTCCAACACTGCATGCTCCCCACCTGGCTTGTCTGCCTGCTGCCCCAGGGTCTCCCAAGGTTTCCAGCAGGGACTGCTTGTCCACTGCTGCCCCAGGATGTTCCCCGGAGGTTCACAGCTGGGGCCACACAGCCACTGCCGGCCCTGCTGCTGCCAGGGGTTCCTCAGCCCAGGCTCCCTGCTCCGCTGCTGGGGATTCCTGCTTCCCACCTATGCCAGCCCCACTGCTACCGATAGTTTGCCAGGATTCCTGCCTGGGGTCAGCTGGCCAATGACAGCTCCACTGCAACTGGGAGTTCCCTGGCTGGCACTCCCCAGTCACCTGACCCCACTAATGCCAGAGGGTCACCTGCCAGGGCAGGGACCCCTCAAATGCTGCCTGGCCCTGCTAACACCAGGGGTTCCCCAGCCAACGGGGGGGAGGGGGTGCTCTCCAAATGCCACTTGTCCAAGCCAGGGCTCCCCAGCTCCTGCATTGCTCCCGCCTCTGGGGCTCTTTTGTCCAGCAACATCTGTCGCCCTGCTGGACCATGGATGTTGCTGGACCAGAGAGTCCCAGATTTGGGTGGTTCAACCTGCAGTGGGAAGAGGAGAGAATGTTATTATCTGCTACATCCTGCAGTGCATATTAATATATGTAAATATATAATAGTAGGAAGAGAAGCAGAAACCTGTTTTAATATTTTCATTGTGCATGTTGGTAAAATTTATAGAAAGGAGAGACTTAATGTAGGAACTATTGAGTTTTGAAAACAATATGAAAATTGCTATGTATTTTCCAAGGAGTGGTTACTATCAGGAGATCAAATACTCTCGATAATTGCTGCCATCTTGTTGATACTTAAGGGCAAGTGTGAAAACAGAACTTTAAAGATACGCTCCCACTTCAGAATCTAAATACATTGAAGAATACTTACTATGGACGTCTTTCTATGAAAGATGCTTTTATACTAAAGCCATTTATGAATGCTGCTTCACTGAAAAGAAAGTTAATAGAATTTTTATTGGTTTTTAATAAGAATATCCACTTGGAATGAAGTGTGTGAGGTCAAATGTTATGTGTGTTATAGTAATACTGCGTTTCCTACATTATCTGCAAAGCTATTTGTGTTAGTGATGAGATGGACTCTTAGAAGAAAGTTTTTATTCCTGTAAATCCTTTCATTTGGGAAAAGATAGTACTTCTAATTTATTGTTATTGAGTTAAATTTCTGATGGTTTTTTAAATATCAACCCCAGAATTATAAGGAAACCCTTGAAAACCAAGACAGACTTTGAGATATAAGGACAAAAGACTTGAAATTCTCTTTCACAGGAGGAGACAAGGACAAATTAGGAGCTTGGACTCTGGTGGGATCCTGAATAAGAATTAGCCAGCTATTGCTGGGAATGGAAGATTAGTGAAGAAACTACCTTGAGCAAAGACTGTAGGTAGCTTAAGTTAGACCTTAAGCCATTAGAAAGTGTATTATCACTGTTGTTTGTCTCAACCATTTCTATCTTTATTTATTTTATTTGGTATTATTTACCCTATGTCCTTTTTTTAATGAATTTGTTTTATTTTTACTATAAACCAACTCAGTGATGTGTTTGAAGGGAAGAATGTGTTTATCCCACTTAAGCTAATAGAACAGTTATATACTTTTTTTTGAAGGAGCAGGAAACTTAATATCTTCTGTGAATGTACAGTGGTCTGTATTGTGCATTGCAGAGAAACCTCTCAGAGGTGTTCAGGGACTTCAATTCACTGATCGTTACAGTGGCGACGAGGGTGGGATTCCTGTGCTGCCTCCAGCAACAAAAGAAGTAGAAGTCAATGTAAGAAAACAAACTCTTTTTGGCTGTTCTAGAAGGTGGGGGTAAGAACTGACTGCTACACTGTGCAAACTGAAACTAAGATCAAGGAGCTCAGAGACTAAAAAAGAAAAAAAAAGGGGGGGGGGGAGTGAAGCAGCCATGGCTATGCTTATAGGGCCACTGGGATCTATTGAGGAGACTTTAGAGCAATGGCACACGTATACTGAGCGTTTTGAACTTTTTGTTATTGCAAATTACATTAAAGAAGAGAAGAAGGTGCCAATATTTTTAAGTGTTGTAGGGGCTAAGACCTACTCTCTGCTACGCAGTTTGCTGTTCCCTGTTAAGCCAGAGACCAAATCTTACAGTGACATTGTGGAAATCCTGGGGTCACATTATGCTCCAAAACCACTGGTAATTGCAGAAAGGTACAGGTTCCATAGCAGAGACCAAAACGAGAGTGAAACAATTGTACAATTTGTAGTCAATTTGAAAAAGCTTGCTGAACACTGTGAATTTAAGGAGATGTTAAATGATGCCATACATGACAGGTTAGTGTGTGGCCTGCACAGTGAAGCTATATGGAGGCGTCTGTTAACAGACACTCAGCTTATCCTACAGAAGGCCATTGATATTGCAGTCTCCATGGAACTGGCCACACAGGAGGCACAATACCTTAGTGCACCCCCTGGGGTGCATAAAATGTCCCAAGAACCTATTCACAAAACAGTGGGGAGCCAGGAATGCTACTACTATGGTAAGCCAGGTCACCATGCATCAGAATGCTGGTGTACGAACCTAGTGTGTCAACAGTGTGGGGGAAAAAAGGACACATTGAGCGTGCTTGCTAACAAAAGAAAAAGAGGCCTGTGGGCTGGCGGAACAAAAAAGAAAATCTGCATACCATCGAGCAGATGCCTGATGATCAAGGTGACACCCTGTCTGAAGAAGTGCCATGCTATGTTTTGTCTTTGGAAGGGGGCTCCCATGAATATTGGGTAACCCCACTGTTGGATGGCAAACCTGTACGCATGGAAGTGGACACTGGTGCAGCAGCTTCATTAGTCTCAGACATGGTGTATAAGGAAAAGTTGAAGCATCTTCCACTTAAGGCAACAAAGATCATTCTGAAGACATATACGGGAGAAGCAGTACCTCTATTGGGCGCTACTGATGTTAAGGTGGAACTAAATGGACAGACTGCAGAATTACCACTGTTTGTGGTGAAAGGCCATTACCCAGCCTTAATGGTGAGATCATGGCTTAGGAAGATCCTGCTGAACTGGGCAGAAGTGCACCAGATTACTAAAGAAGAAACAGGTCTGACCAATATATTAAAGAAATATGCTGCTGTTTTTGGAGAGGATCTGGGAAGTATGAAGGGAATCACCGTGAAACTGAACATTAAACCGGGTAGCCAACCAAAATATCTGAAGGCCAGAACCGTCCCATATGCTATCAGGCCAAAAGTTGAAGCAGACCTGGAGTGCCTAGTAAAAAATGGAGTCCTAATACCAGTTACCCATAGTCCATGGGCAACTGCAATAGTTCCAATATTGAAGAAAGACGGTTCTATTCGGATTTGTGGGGATTTTAAGGTCACTGTTAACCCTGTGTTATATTCAGAGCAATATCTCCTTCCTCGCATCAATGACATCTTTGCGGGCCTGACTGGGGGACAAAAGTTCAGTAAGATTGATCAGCGTCAAGCATATTTACAGATACAAGTTGATGAATCCCAAGAGCTGTTGACTATTGTGACGCATAAAGGGCTTTATCATTAATGTTGCTTACCTTTTGGAATAACTTCTGCCCCAGTTTTGTTCCAGAGAGCTATGGACCAGATCTTGTGTGGCTTGCCAGGAGTCCAGTGCTATCTTGATGACATCCTGGTCACCGGCAGGAATGAAGATCACCTTAAGAACTTAGAGGCTACCCTACAAAGAGTGGAAGAGTAGTGCTATGCAATAAAATGAACACTTGCAACTACTCAAGCTCTCTGCCTTTCCACTGATTTCTTCCTATACTGTGAAACTCCCCATGACATAACAGTTACCTTCTAGCAGAGGTTGAGAGTGGTAGAGTATGGAGGAGTTTGCGAGTTAGGAAAATGGTATGGCAGAGAGCAGACATGCAGTCTCATCTCCAGCAAAATTCACTTTTGCTGAGATCACGTGGTAATGTAATGGCTTAAAGTTCTGGGTATCCCCAGTAATATGTCACATTCTCAAGCCAGAAATCCTAAGTTTGTAATTGCAATTACAAATGATTGCACATCGTTCCTTGTTTCGGTATCCCTACACTGAATATTAATGAATATGTAGATAGCCAAATATAAAGACTGGAGTAATTTTAATATAGAGTGAAGCATTTCTTGGGGGATGGCTTATGTTTTTTATGAAGAAGCTGTAGTTCTGTGTGATGTTAAAGGATACAGTTTGAATGCCAAGTGCTATTCAATGCACTCAGTGAACCTACACAGCCTGAAGCTTTTCTTCTCTTCAGAGCAACTCTTCTACTTCCCTCCCCCAAGCTGAGGCCCATCTGTCCCTAATGCTGGTGTAGTTTGGGTTGTGGTTGGGAAGTGTCATTTCCCAAGGACAATGCTGTACATGTGGGTGTGAGTGAGGCCAGATGCTGACAAATTAGTAAACTTCAAGCCTCCTCCTTGTGTGTGACAGTACACGTGGAAGCTAAATGCATTCCATGCTCCACCACACCACCTCCAATTATGCCAAAAAAAATAAATTGTACAGTATTATAGGAGGCCACACTGCTGAAAGGACTATTAGCTAGCCGTTGTCAAGGACTGTCTTATAAGAAAGTGCCTACTTATCTGTCCTTAACCAGGAAATCTGAATGCAAAAACCCCTTTCCCTGTTTTCAAAGGTCATACCTACTGCTATCCTTAGTAGGGATGTTAGATATAATGTAATTGAATAGTTGTGTAACTTCATGAAATCTTATCCGTTACAAAACTATTCAACAGTCCGCAAGGGTGGGGCTGGTAGCCAGAGCACTCTGATCCCCACCCCGGGAAACCCCCGCCAACTGGCACAGTTGCCTTTGTATCAGAGGCAGTAGCACGGGATGGCAGGTGGGAGCTGGTCCACACGGGGAGCCAGTTTAAAAATCAGCTCCCCTTGCAGACTGGCTACCTGCACCCTATGCTGTTGCCTCGGGGTGGCAACAGCCCCAGTCTACGGGGGTGCTGAGCTCCCTGAGGACAAAGGCTGCTCCACCTCTCACAGAGCAGCCTCCACCCGCGGCAAGCCCGCGCTCGCCACAGACAAAGGCTGTTCTGCAGCAGCTCTCCCCCTGCCCCCGCACTGCTGCCTCAGATCGATGTGGGGCAGGTGGCACCATGGAGACTAGTGATGGAGGGAACTGGCTGGCACCCCAGCACTGGCTTCTGCCTACCCCACCTCACTGCCTCAGTGGGAGGCAGCAAGGTGGGGGGGGGGAGGCAGATGGGTCCACGTAGAGCCAAAAGCCAGCTCCCTGCGCTCATCAGCTCCAGTCTTCCCCCTTTACCCTCAGCACTGCTGCCTCTCTATCAGAAGCAACAGTGCGGAGGTAGATCTGGTGCTCGAAGAAGCGTGCTTAAAGCCAACTCCTCATGGGCACTGGCTCCCACTCCCTGCCGTCCCCTCCACCCCCCTTGCTGCCTCTGATACAGAGGCAGCAAGGGATGGAGTGCATGTAGTCGATAAGGTTAACCGATAAGCCAAGGCTTATTCGTAAATCATGTAGTGGACTACATACAGTAAAACTCCAATAGTCCGGCTTCCAATAGTCCGGCACTCCTGATAGTCCAGCATCAAAATGGCAAGAGCCTAGTGAGTGAGCTTTGGCAAAAAAATGAGTCACAAGGTAACAGCGGCAGCAGCTGAATTGAGCAAAAAGTGTAAAAAAGGCTTAACCCTTTTATTGTACATCCTGTATACAATATACTGTAATGTTTTAGTTTTAAGAACACTTTATATACAGTATATAATGTATAAAAAGTATATATATATATATATATATATATATATATATATATATATATATATATATATATATATATATATATATATACCTGCTTATAGAACCTCCTGATAGTCCGGCATATCTGATAATCCGGCACCACCTAAATCCCTTAGGTTCCGGATTATCAGAAGTCTACTGTATTAACATCCCTAATCCTTAGTAGTTGTCAGTATTCAAACAGGCTTATGAATTTCACATACAGCCTACTTATTGGCAGCACCTTTTCCAGATATCTACTTAGTAAGGAAACCACAAAGTATACCTCCCTTTGTGAGTGTTTGATTGTTTCTTTACAAAGAAAAAATAGCGACGATTGATAATCTAAACGTTTTCATCTCATTTTCTTAGTACCATAGGGTTTCTAGTGGGATTATTTGATGAGCTGGTCCAAGAGTGAGCGAGTGTGTCTTATGTTTCACCTTTCATTCAGGAACAAAATAATTTTTAAAGACTCCTCATTTTTAATTCCTCACATTGAAATAACTGTTCTGTCTATTGTGTACACAACCCAGCATCAATATTTTTATATAGTTTTACATTTCTGTATTATTTACTATTGCTGAAGATGGAAACGTCTCAAAGTGTAACTACTCCCCTTGCTGGTCTCTTGCAGTAATGGCATTCATCTTTTACTTTCTAACAATTTCCTCCCAATCTAGGACAACGAATCCTCGCTATTTAAATTGGAAAATATGAAATTTAACACACAAACTTGTGATAAGAATCAATATGTTAGTTTGTTGATATACATAATCCAGGAGTAAAGGTGTTTTTTCTCTAGCTCAATATTTATTTGTCTCATCTTTTTTGCAAAAAGACAGTTTATTAAACTAATACATTACAGTTTGCATTCTATGCAGATTTTTCAGGAGAGCTTCAGATTTTTGTCACAATGACTATTTAAGTTGTGGAAGATATAACCTACCTACCTATCTTTTATCTTCCGCAAAGCATTGACTTGATGTTTATGTTTTGGCTACTTTGTATGCAGTGACTCATCCTCTAGAATATGGATAGCCATATCAAAACCGTTGATCAAGATCTTACAAAGAATTAATTATATTAAATGCTCAAGTGTTTATATTTTTTATTAAAATTTTCGAGAATCTGTAATTGAAACTCTTTTTCATGATTCACTCTTGCTTTACTAGTTACCTCTGATTAAAACAGCCAGAGCACTAACATACTTCTGACCCACTTTTAGGCAAAGAGCTTTCCTTAAGAAGCAGGTGGGAAAGTCACCTCCAGCCTCTGTGCCTCATATGCAAGCTACGAAAATATTAAAAGCAAAGGGAAAACAGTGTAGAAGCAATATCAGGGGTTTTGTTTGTTTGTTTGTTTGTTTACTGAATTCAGAGCTTTGAGGCATTTGCTGTGGTACATTTAACCTTGATAAATTTATTATTCTTGATCAAAACAACACCATAAAGGCTACAGCTATACTGTATCATTTTTGAGGAAGAGGAAATGCAAATGAAGCACTCATTAGCATTTCTCACGCTCTCATTTGCATATTCTCTTCTGATCCTTTTTGCAAAAGAGGTTTTTGTGGAAAAAACCACAGTGTAAATGGGGCCATTTTGCTCCAAAAACCCCTTTTGCTCAAGAACACTTATTCCAAAAAATGAGGAATAAGGGTTCTTGCGCAAAATAGGTTTTTTGCACAAAATGGCCCCGTCTACACTGCATCTACACGCAAAAAGGACTGGAAGAGAATATGCAAATGAGAGTAGGAGAAATGCTAATGAGTGCTTCATTTGCATTTCCTCTTCTGCAAAAACCTGACAGCATAGACGGAGCCAAACATAGCTGTGAACTATGTGTGTGTGTATAAAGAAATACTAATTGCAACCCATTTTAATGGTCAACTTTTGTGTTTGGTATTACAAAGTGGTAGCCTGGGACTAATCTAGGGTGCAAAGTGCACTGGTTACCGGTAACAGGTTCATTACTCTTGTGGCTATGTAAGATATTAATTATGAAACTGGTGAAACACATGTAGGGACATGAAGATTTTATTTAGTATTTAGGTACAAAAGTTATAGAAAAGCAACATAAGTACAAGAACATACTAGTATAGTAAAGCCTTCCTTAGTGCCTAGTATTGCATTGTCTGTATTCATAACCAGATGTACGCCAGTGCATGTGAATATGGAAACAAAGTCCCTGGAGAGCATCCTATAATGAGGTGCCAGTCCTGGGTTCCACCTTACCCCAATATCCCAATTAGGAATGGATTAACCTTTTTTTTTTCCAGGCCACCCACATACATCTGGGACTGTATCTGATAAAGTCTTATCCTCCTATTCTCAGTTGGTAATCCAGTAGACCAGTTTTAGGTTTCTGATTATCAATATATGGTATTTTCGTTGAGTTACATTTCCAACAGTTAACTCAACCATTCATGACAGTCTCTTTCCCAACAGTTTTGATACATCAGTGTGGTTAGCTCTAAAATGCTGTCATCTGTCTGTGTGTATTACATGTTTATCATGCATTGCCAACCAGTCACAAGATTCATATAATATTGCTAAACTTTATAACTTTAGATAAAGCATATACAATATTAGGAGCTTCAGCCAAACACATGGTACTCACGCTAATTTATGCCAGAAGCCAACTTCTGCAAAACCTCCCTTAAAGCTTTTAATACTTAATCTTGAGAGTTATAGCCAAGCTTATTTAGAATACATATATTTTGATTTTACTTACTGTTGTAACTGTTTCTATAGCATGTTTTTACCTCAAACTAAAGACTCTCCAAGATCAAATTAGAGATCAGTGATCAAAGTGGGATACATTTCTTCTGAGTAAGGAGTTCAAGGGACTCAAGAGTAGCAGATTGGGATATGTCTGCCTATGATTGTCTTGTGAAAAAATGGAGTGTGTGTGATTTGAAATATTTTGTCCTTGTATAGATCTTTTTGGTTGTCTCTCGGGAGCGGAGGAAGACATGTTGTGCATTTAATTTATGGAAACACATGTGGTTCCGGAGCCCAAAGGTCGAAGCACCCATGCGGCTACAAATAGGGCATGGGATGCTAGTTGTCAGGACAGGAGAGAACACAGCTCTGTCGTTTTTCATGTGCAGCTGCGAGGCGTTGGCGGCGGTCGTCCTCAAACTTTGTCATTGCTTTCCTCGTAAGGGAACGCTAGTTAGTCCTGTCTGTAGCAGTTAGTTCAAATTGTCAAGGTTGAATGCCTGTCCACTGCAAGTTGGTCTTCAGGTTATCCTTCCTTATACCTCTTCTTTGGGCATCCCTGTTTGTGACTACCACATACCAGCTCCCCATAGAACAGCTGCCTCGGGATCCTGTTTTCGTCCATAGATCTTTAATGAGATCAATGTCAGCAAGTCACCAGGTCCTGATGAAATGCATCCCAGGATACTCAAGGAGCTGATAGAGGAGGTATCTGAGCCTTTAGCTATGATCTTTGAAAAATCATGGCAGACAGGGGAGATTCCAGAAGACTGGAAAAGGACAAATATTGTGCCCATCTATAAAAAGGGGAATAAGAACAACCCAGGAAACTACAGACTGGTCAGTTTAACGTCTGTTCCCGGGAAGATAATGGAGCAGGTAATTAAGGAAATCATATGCAAACACTTGGAAGGTAATAAAGTGATAGGGAATAGCCAGCATGGGTTTGTGAAGAACAAGTCATGCCAAACTAATCTGATAGCTTTCTTTGATAGGATAACGAGCCTTGTGGATAAGGGAGAAGCGGTGGATGTCATATACCTAGACTTTAGTAAGGCATTTGATATGGTCTCGCATGATATTCTTATTGATAAACTAGGCAAATATAACTTAGATAGGGCCACGATAAGGTGGGTGCATAATTGGCTGGATAACCGTAGTCAGAGAGTTGTTGTTAACGGTTCTAAATCCTGCTGGAAAGGGATAACAAGTGGAGTTCCTCAAGGGTCTGTTTTGGGACCCGTACTGTTCAATATCTTCATCAATGATGTAGATATTGGGATAGAGAGTACGCTTATTAAGTTTGCAGATGATACCAAACTGGGTGGGGTTGCAACTTCTTTGGAGGATAGGGACATAATTCAAAATGACCTTAGCAAGTTAGAGAAATGGTCAGAGGTAAACAGGATGAGGTTTAATAAAGAGAAATGCAAAGTGCTCCACTTAGGAAGGAACAATCAGTTCCATACATACAAGATGGGAAGCGACTGTCTAGGAAGGAGCATGGCGGAAAGGGATCTAGGGGTCATAGTGGACCACAAGTTGAATATGAGTCAACAGTGTGATGCTGTTGCAAAAAAAGCAAATATGATTCTAGGGTGTATCAACAGGTGTGTTGTAAGCAAAACTCGTGAAGTCATTCTGCCGCTCTACTCTGCACTAGTTAGGCCTCAGCTGGAGTACTGTGTCCAGTTCTGGGCGCCACATTTCAAGAAAGATGTGGAGAAATTGGAAAGGATACAGAGAAGAGCGACAAGAATGATTAAAGGTCTAGAGAACATGACCTATGAAGCCAGGCTTCATGAACTGGGCTTGTTTAGTTTGGAAAAAAGAAGATTAAGGGGGGACATGATAGCGGTTTTCAAATATCTAAAAGGGTGTCACAAGGAGGAAGGAGAAAATTTGTTCCTCTTGGTTTCTGAGGACAGGACAAGGAGTAATGGGCTTAAAGTGCAGCAAGGGAGGTTTAGATTGGACAATAGGAAAAAATTCCTAACTGTCAGGGTGGTCAAATATTGGAATAAATTGCCAAGGGAGGTGGTGGAATCTCCCTCTCTGGAGATATTTAAGAACAGGTTAGATAGACATCTGTCAGGGATGATGTAGACGGAGCTTGGTCCTGCCTTGAGGGCGGGGGGCTGGACTCGATGACCTCTTGAGGTCCCTTCCAGTCCTATTATTCTATGATTCTATGATTCTATAACTCTTTACAGAGGCAAATGCCTTTGTAGTCATCTAGTTTTGTAGATGAGGAAATAAAGGTACGAATTCCTGAAGGGTGAAGATTGCCCTGTTGTTAAGGGGCCCAACTATATCAGGTCTCCTA
Source organism: Pelodiscus sinensis (assembly GCF_049634645.1). Taxonomy (NCBI): domain Eukaryota; kingdom Metazoa; phylum Chordata; order Testudines; family Trionychidae; genus Pelodiscus; species Pelodiscus sinensis. Next base: position 75,661,519 of record NC_134712.1, read on the forward strand.
TGCAAAGATGGAACTATGCACAGAGCTCGAGGTTAGAGCAGGACACAGTCTTTCATATGCCTTGTACACTGCTGAGATCTGTGCAGTTGGCCCCAAGTCGTTCAGCATGAATGAAATGGCACCACCGCACAGGAGAGATTGTTACCTCTATTCCATCATTTGCCAGTCTCCCTACCATACTCTGCACAAAACTTGATCAAAATCCTGTTGAAGTGTGTGTGGGAGAGAGGGGAGGTGCGGGGGGAAGCTGGCCATTAATTTCAAAGGGCTAAGATCAGACCATGAACTTCATTACACTTATCTGGAAAGAGAAAATAGAATAATCAGATTGAATAATCAGGATATAAATTACTTAATTGAAACACTGTTGATTGTATGAGGTTCATATGGTACAGTGATGGAAATATAATATTGAAGGGATCTGTTCCTTTAAAAGATTTTGTATTCAAGTGGCTAAACTGTCTATTTTTTTAAATTAAACCCCCTGAGGCTAAATATGGCTAGTTGAAGACACTGTGGGATTGTAATCCAGAAACACAGAACTAATTTCCTTGTTTTACTTTTAAATTAGTTTTCTCTCTTCTGTTAACTAAAATTGAAATGTTTCAATTATGAACAATGCCAGGAAGAACTAGTACACTTCAGTGGATTTAATGAATCACATGTGTTCTTGCAGTTTTCTGAATGACTGCATGGAAGCAGAGTTTGAGATCTGTCATTTAATAAATGCTGCAGTGCATGTTTTATTTATGAGCTATTAATTTTAACCATCTTAGCTTTTTTGTTTTATGAACATGATGTCTGTAAAATCTTAAGTTTATTTTAATTTGTGCCAGCGAAACTTCCATGAACATTGGATTGAATAGGTTTCATACCTCTGGATTACAGTAAAAGCAGTATGCTTCTTGACCATATTTATTAGCTGTAAGAAACCACTGGATTAATCTAAAATATTAAATGCCAATTTATTCAGTGTTCCAGTTAACTAGCTATACTCCACTTGCAAATTTTTGTTGTATGTACAATCTAATTGTCTTGATCAGCTTAGCCGCATTTTGAAAATAAACTGTGTGTGATGCGAGCACTATCTAGGGTTACCAGGTAGTCTAAAAAAAAATACCGGACACACTTGATCGGGGACAGTGGACGGAGAGAGGGACTGGGCAGGAGGGGAGCGGGGCTTGCCGGGAACGGGGGAGGAGGGGGAGAGGAAGCAGAGCTGGCGGTAGAGGAGGGGTCGGGGGCAGCAGAGCTGGCCGGGGGAGATCGGTGTAGGGGAAGCCGGCAGGAATCAGAGATGGCCGGGGGGGGGGGATACACTGAATCGGCTAGTGGGGAGCGGGACTGACCCAGGCATGTTCAGATTTCAGGGCGCTGCCTCTCCTGCGCACAGTCCTGGCAAAGCGAGTACGGCTGCAGCTCCACCACGCCCTTGGCCAGCGCTCAGGAACAGGGACAGGGCTTCCCCTCCTCCTCAGATGCAACCAGAGGCTCGCAATGCCGATCATGCCCCGCCTCCCCGCCACTCCCTCCGCCCCCACCAGGCTTCCGTCCAGCACCCTGCCGAAAAAACAGAAAATACCAGAAAACATTTTCTAAATTTTTTTACCAGACAGAGGCCCCAAAAACCGGACTGTCTGGTAGAATACCAGACACCTGGCAACCCTAGACTACTGTCTTAAAAATCAGAGAATAGAGCTGTACTGATGCTAGGACTTGCCCTATTAAAGTAACTTAAAGGGCTCAACTCAAAGCACATTCTGATGATTTCTATTGGTCTAAAGAGAAAACTTAACAAGCTAGAACATACATCTCTGTGTGTATATACTATGTGTGTAACATCTCTGGACACATTTTATTCAGCTTTGTTTGTTTTAATTCAATATGATCTGTCTTCTGGATTCCATATCCTGGGTGATTCATTGTTGAAAATACGTTTTCAGTAATTAATGTGGTATTCCAGAGCAATGCATGATATCTTCCTAGGGTTGCCAGGTGTCCAGCCCTGCTCCATCTGACCCTTCGCCCCCCGCCCTAGCCAGCTCTACTTCCTGCTGGCTGCCTCTCTCTCCCCCAATCTCCCCTGGTCAGTCCCACTGCCTCCACCCCTGCCCCCACCAGTTCTGCTTCCCGTCCTTCCCCCCCTTCCTTCCGGCCAGCCCCGCTCACCTTCCGGACGGTCCCTCCCTCCCTTCCCCCCATCAAGTGTGTCCGTTTTTTTATTATTATTATTATTATTATTATTATTATTATTTTTAGACTACCTGGTAACCCTACTTCCAGCTGTGTCTAACTACCAAGCATTCAGGAGGGATATGCCTATTCTAGCTGACACTCTTGACTACGGTAGACCAGACAATGAAGCAAACAAAACAAACTTAGTTTAATTGTTACTTCATTAGAAAAGCAGGAACATAAAATTCACATTTATCAAGTAAAGGGGAAAAGGTACTGTTTGCACAACAAATATCATATTCTCAAGCTTCCAAGCAAGCATCACAGTGGAGAATAACATTAGTTAAAGGAGTTGACGGAGGATTTTTTAAAGCTTGCCCAGAATTATCTTGATGTAATTAACAGAATTGTAGTTAATATTGTGGTGTTCTCTAGATAGCATAACCAAAGGACACTTGAAAAATGGTAAAACTTCCACTTTCTTCAACAGGAGCAGAATTAAGCCTATGACAAGCATGTTTGACATTCACACAGCTGTGAAAAAAGCTTGATAACTTATTTAGGAAAAAGGGGAGGGGGATTTTGTGGGACAAAGTTTTCCTCAACACAGTACATTAAATATAAGAAAGACTGATCAGTTACTCTTCTGTCCTCAGCTATAGCAGGCAGCAGTACAAAACAAGGCCACCTGTGGCCATCTGAGATTTTCCAACTACATGAATTGGAGAAAAGGGAAAATTATCTTTAAATATGCTTCATTTGCAGTCATAGCGGCCCCTGAATATTGCCCCTTTCCTTCTTTTTTGGTAAAGATTGAATAAATAGGATTCAAGGAGAACAGCAGCTGAGGAAGTTAGTTGTAGCTCTCAAAAGTTTATGCCCTGATTTGCTATAGGCTTTAAAGTGCTCGTGGACTCCTTGTTAAATTTATTAGGCATAAGTTTTCATGAGGTGGAACCTACTTCATCAGATGCATCCATTTGATATGTATCTGATGAAGTGAGCTCCTGCCCATTAAAGCTTATGCCCAGATAAATTTTGTTAGCCTTTAAGGTGCAACAGGACTTCTCTTTGTCCTTACACAAGTATTTCCATTTACCTCAGTATGAGGAAAGACTAAGTGAAAAGTTTGCAGACTTACGCTGCAAATAAATAAGACTCTTATTAGTCTAGCACTTTGATTTAGAAGAGAGGCATTTTTCTCAATTTTATCTGTGATTTTTTTTTTGTATATGATTGCAAATGTAGTGACTGTATTTTTATGGACAATTGGGATAATTATAAATGGCTTGTAAATAACTATGAAAGTCTTTTTGGAATTGGTCTTTGTCACTAGGGGGCACTTAGCCACGCAAAATCAGTTTTAGTTTCCTTAAAAAAACCTCTCTCTTAAAACAGATTACTTTTTGAAATAAATATGTTGAGCTTTATGTGGGATCAAATGTATGAGCATATTGCTATGGGGACAAGAGTACAGATCTACAGTTGATCATTTCCTCATGGAAAGAGAACTTGACAGAGTATCCTACAGCAATCCTATAGTACCTGCATAGCACATGATAGAGCCATTTTATAAGCTGCAAATATGGCATTTGAATTTATTTTAATAACATATACTGTACTTGTTTGTAGTCTGTGGAGAGGTTCTCAGGTATTAAGTATAGAGATTTAAGATGGATGTGTAAGGACAGGAGGGCAGGACAAGAAGCCATCAGGGCCACTTCTCCCCACCTCCAGCTCTACAGCCAGGGAGTGGGATTGGGCGCTTGCTCCATCTGTGGCGCGCTCCATCTGAGGAAGAGAATTGGGGCAGCGGAGGCTCGGCCTGTTCCACCTACCCAGTGCTCCTGCATGCTGACCCTGTTCCCCGGCAAGAGTGCCAAAGCAGCTGAGCAGGGCAGAGGGTGCTGGGGAGATGGGCATGTGGATCCGCAGCATAAGTGGATGGGCCACAACCCCCTCGTGGCTAAGCCGTTGCCATCAGCTTGGAGTCTAGTTGATTTTAAAATCTGAGTTAAAAGTAGTTAAATATCTAATATGACCATTTAAAATTCTCCAATTCTCCATGTGGAGGGACCGCGAGAAGGAAGACATAACATAAAAACATGTAAGAGTTGGAGCTGGGGAAATGAAGATATAATATTAGAAATATTGCAGTTTTCCAAGACTTTTCCTGAAGACTCACCACAGATGGTGCATGATTATGCATGTCACACATCCTGTAGTACCTGTACATGCACAGTTGCATGGTTTTACCTCTGTCTCTCAACATCCCTTTCTTTGTTAATACATCACAATTTTAATGCGTTTTGGCATAAAGTATGTTAAGTAATATAACATGAACCATTCTACTTCAAAAGGTTAGTGAAAACTAGGAATGTTTGAGTGTGAAAGACTAACCGTTTAACCAATAAATGGATGCAGTGTCGGTTACATTCTGCATAGCCTCCCCCCCGGGAACTGGGCAAGGATGGGCTGCCTGCTCCACTCCTGGGGCAGAGGCTTTACTGTGGCAGAGAAGCCTCTTCCCCCAGAGCTGGGTCGATGGGGGGCTAAGCTGAGCTTTATACTGCACAACCCACAGCGTGGTTAACCGTGTAACTGCTGAGATTTTAGAATCATAGGGTTGGAAGAGATCTCACGAGGTCAAGTTCAACTCCCTGCAGAGCCAACCCCAACTAAATCATCCCAGCCAGGGCTTTGTCAAGTTAGGACTTAAAAACCTCTAGGGATGGAGATTCCACCACCTCCCTAGGTAACCCATTCCAGTGTTTCACCACCCTCCTAGTGAAATAGATTTTCATAATCTCCAACCTAGACCTCCTCTACTGCAACTTGAGACCATTGCTCCTCATTCTGCTTCTGTCACTACTGAGAACAGCCTCTCTCCATTCTCTCTGGTACTTCCCTTCAGGTAGTTAAAGACTGCCATCAAATCCCCCCTCATTCTTACCTTCTGTAGACTAAATAAGCCTAAATTCCTCAGCCTCTCCTCGTAAGTCATGTACTCCAACCCCATAATCATTTTGGTTGCCTGTCGCTGGACTTCCTCCAGTGCGTCCACATCCTTTCTGTAATGGGGGGGCCCAGAATTGGACTCAGTACTCCAGATGTAGCCTCACTAGTGCCGAATAAAGGGGAATAATCACTTCCCTAGATCTGCTAGCAATGCTTCTAGTAATGCACCCTAATATGCCATTAGCCTTCTTTGCTACAGAGGCACATTGTTGACTCCTATCCAGCTTCTCATCCATTGTAATCCCCAGATCTTTCTGCCGAATTACTGCTTAGCCAGTCAGTCCCCAGCCTGTAGCAGTGTTTGAGATTCTTCCATCCCAAGTGCAGGACTCTACACTTGTCCTTGCTGAACCTCATCAGATTTTTTTTGATTCAATCCTCCAATATGTCTAGGTCACTCTGGACCCTATCCCTACCCTCCAACATATGTACCTCTCCCCCTACCTTAGTGTCATCTGTGACCTTTCTGAGGGTTCAATCCATCCCCTCATCCAGGTCATTAATAAAGATGTTGAACAAAACCGGCCCTAGAACTGACCCTTGAGGCACTCCTCTTGATAACAACTGCCAACCAGACACCAAGCCATTGATCACAACCCATTGAGCCCAACAGTCTAGCCAGCTTTCTACCCACCTTACAGTCCATTTATCCAATCCATACTTCCTTAACTTGCTGGCAAGAATACTGTAGGATACCATATCAAAAGCTTTGCTAAAGTCAAGATGTATCATGTCTACCACCTTCCCCCTGTCCAGAGTCAATTATCTTGTCTTAGAGGGCAATCAACTCAGTTTCCCATAGCTTTTGGATTCTTGTCTCTAGTACAAAGTAAAATATTCTGTATTCATCTTATCTAAACTTATTAATTCTGGTAAGTTGCAACAATGAAAGCAAATAAAATCAGTTCTATGAAATGTAGTAGTTTGTGCATCTTTCCAGGCATTATACTGATTTATGCTGCAGTTCATTCATATTTATAATATGATTTTCCCTATAGAGTGAGTTTTAGTGGGTTTGGCCACTTTGGTGCAGTGCAGTCTGGTCCATACTGGCATGAAGGTCTACCCATATGACTCGGATGCTCATATGGCTCTCTCCATTGTAATATCTCAGTAGAGGGAGGGAAGGGGATCTACATGCTGAAATTCTTTATCCTCCATCTGCTGTGTTAAGTGTTTCCACAGTGCAACCCACTATGCTACCTTGGCAAAATGGGATGCAAATTTCCTTTCTGTTGCTTTAATATGAGAATTTGTTCAGTTATGTTTGGCTTAAAATTAGGTTTTGTAAAAATAAAATTTTTGAATGTGTGGGAGGAACCCTTCCAACAATCTGCTTTATTATTTGGAATTCGGAACTGAATAATGTGATGCTAGTTTATAAAAACAAGAAAATAAAATGCACTAAAAACTGTCCATAAACAACAGAAAAACTGACCAGTCTCATTGTATTCTCCAGGCTGAAAGAAAGACAAAAACTGAACAAACCCAATTAGAGAAAATAAATTAACATGTAAAAATTTCAGGGAAGCAGAATGGCCTAGCGTATACTGCACTAGGCTGGCATTCAAGATGCTCTAGGCTGGTATTTCTGGACTTGGTCTGCCCAGTCACTGAGGGACATCAAGCAAGTTTCTTTTCTTCTGTTTCCTCATCTATAAAATGTGTCTCATAGTACCATTGTAAAGTGCTTTATGATCTATATATTAGGTTATAGTATTATTTATTAAGGTATTACTAGTATGATAAACCAGAAGATTTACCCGGCGTTGCTTAGGTCCTCGATTTTGGGGAGGCAGGGGGGAATAAAATCAAAATGCATGCGTTTTATTTACATCTTTGTTCTGGGGCGGAACTGGGGATGAGGGATATAGTATGCAGGCTGCCCAGGGGGAAAGAGCAACCCCAGCCCTCTCTCACCGCAGCAGTTGAGGACAGGTGAGCAGTGCCTCTCCATGGTTGCTGCAACTCCAGTGGGCACAGCCAGGGCAGGGTGCTTGACCCCTGGGCTGGGGCAGGTCCTGCTCCCTGCGCTCCCTAACCAGAGTGAGAGATGCAGCAAACTGTGCACTTTTCCCTGGCTCCCTAATGAAGGGGAACATCCAGCAAAATCCCCATGCAAATTGGGGGGGGGGAGCAGCTCCCAGCCTCCCTAATGAGCACCAGGATATGGGAGGCTTGTGGCTGGAGCAGAGAAGTGTGGCAATTGTTTTTGATATGGCCAGCACAGTGAAATGAGGACGGAAACAAGTGGGTAGATTTTAAGTGGCAGAGATTGCAATGTTTGTTGAAGTGCCAAAGACTGCAAGCAAAATGCAGGACTATGTAGCACTTTAAAGACTAACAAGATGGTTTATTAGATGACGAGCTTTCATGGGCCAGACCCACTTCCTCAGATCAAATAGTGGAGGAAAATAGTCACAACCATGTATACCAAAGGATACAATTAAAAAAATGAACACACATGAAAAGGACAAATCACATTTCAGAACAGAAGGGGGATGCGGGGGGGAGGGAGGAAGGAAGGTAAGTGTCTGTGAGTTAATGATATTAGAGGTGGGGAAAGGTAGATGTCTGTGAGCTAATGGTATTAGAGGTGATAATTGGGGGAGCTATCTTTGTAATGGGTAAGGTAGTTGGGGTCTTTGTTCAATCCCCCCGGAGAGTGTCGAATTTTAGCATGAATGACAGTTCAGAGGATTCCCTTTCAAGTGCAGATGTAAAAGGTCTTTGTAGCAGAATGCAGGTAGTTAAGTCGTTGAGACAGTGTCCTTTCTGGTTGAAATGGCAAGAAATTGTTTTTTCTTTGTGATCTTGTCTGATATCTGTTTTGTGAGCATTAATCCTTTGGCGAAGTGTCTGAGACGTTTGTCCAATGTACATAGCAGACGGACACTTTTGGCACATGATAGCATAAATTATATTTCTGGATGCGCAGGAATATGTGTTCTTGATCTTATAACTTATATGAAAGACTGCAAGGGGAGGGATAGGTTACTTGATGTCTCTTGCTACTGGGCTGTCCTCTTTCACTAGAGCCCTGCAAATCTGCAGATCATAGAATACTAGGACTGAAAGGGACCTCGAGAGGTCATTGAGTCCAGTCCCCTGCCCTCATGGTAGGACCAAGTACTGTTTATAGACCATCCCTGATAGACATTTATTTAACCTACTCTTAAATATCTCCAGAGATGGAGATTCCACAACCTCCCTGGGCGGTTTATTCCAGTGTTTAACCACCCTGACAGTTAGGAACTTTTTCCTAATGTCCAACCTAAACCCCTCTTGCTGCAGTTTTAGCCCATTGCTTCTTGTTCTATCCTCAGAGGCCAAGATGAACAAGTTTTCTCCCTCCTTCTTATGACACCCTTTTAGATACCTGAAAACGGCTATCATGTCCCCCCTCAGTTTTCTCTTTTCTAAACTAAACAAACCCAATTCTTTCAGCCTTCCTTCATAGGTCATGTTCTCTAGGCCTTCAATCATTCTTGTTGCTCTTTTCTGGACCTTATTCATTTTCTCCACATCTTTCTTGAAATGCTGTGCCCAGAACTGGACACAATACTATAACCGAGGCCTACCCAGTGCAGACTTCTTGTGTCTTGCTCACAACACACGTGTTAATGCATCCCAGAATCATGTTTGCTTTTTTTGCAACAGCATCACACTGACTCATATTTAGCTTGTGGTCCACTATATCCATGGATGTGGATATCTGCAGCTCGTTTTTGCGGATATGGATACAAATTTTTTATCTAGAACCCTGCAAATTTGCAGATACCTACTTTATGTCCATGGGTATCTGCAGCTGTGGCTGTTGATGTGAATATCTGTGGCTCATTTTTGCATATAGATGTAAGTGAGGATACAAATTTTGTATCCGTGCAAGGCTCTACCTGTCATCACCAAACCCCTGATGAGCCCTCAGCTGTTGAGGTGGATTAATAACATTTCTTCTCCATCCTCCAAAAAGGTGATGCAAATCAACGTGGCATTATTGGAATCACTTTTGCTTTCGATAAAAGATAAGGTATCTTAATTCTAGTTTGAAATATTTCTTCATCACTTGAAATTTCCTTTGTGTAGTCTCTCAAGTCTGTTACACTCTTTTAGCCATTGTGTGACTCTGTTGTGTGAAACCATGGTGCTGTACCATTATTAGCAGAGATGTTTGTCTTTTCCTCTGTGGTCTTGGGAGCTAGTTATCTGTAATCCAGAGGGGAAGAGAAGGTATTGTAGAAAGCAAACACCTCAGTGATACACTTGGTTAATAACAGCTGAAATCTGACAGTCTAGGTTGATGGCAATTCTGCAGTTCTGAAGTGTATTAGTAAATATTCTAATTCAGTGCTTTTTTGAAAAATGCTATCCAGTCCCCTTGGCTTAGAGCCATAAACATATAACATGGTTTTTCGGGCTTGCAGCTTTTTAAAGTTTTGTTTCTTCAAGGATTACAGTTATCTGGAGTCTACTTCTATATTTAAACAATCCAAAATTAAGAGAACTCTCTAACAATAGACCAATAGGTCCCTGGTGCTTAAGATATAGAATAACTATTCCTTTATATTCTTAGGCTTTATCTAGATAGCGGCACTATTTCAGGATTCTGGAAGTATCCCAAAATAGTAATTCCATATCTTTAAAGGTGCCCATTATTTTGAAATATATTTCGAAAGAACGAGCGCACGGGGATTAAGGGACTTGTGAGAATAGCGCTTGTGTAGACAGCGATAAATTTCAAAATAAGCTATTTCGAAATTACCTCGAAGTAAGCTATGCAATTTGCGTAGTGTAAATTGCGTAGCTTATTTTGAGGTAAGGGTGCAGTGTAGACGCATCCTTAGTTTCTTCTTTAATGTAAACAAAAATAGGTGTGAATTTGTTTTACTCCAAAATACTTGTTAATCAATAGATAGCATTTCAGTTTCCTGAATAGTTTTTTTCCACATTTCTTTTATTTGGGTTTGTAGATTAAGGCATTATAAATAAACAGCATTAATGGGCTAAATGGATTTTTTTTCATCTTTTTATCAGCAGAAATTATTAAATTCTTTCCCAGGAAGCATGACCGTGTCAAGTATTATTGATAATCAAAATCAGAATCACCTATATTCTGCCAAAAGTGAAGAAGAATGTCCAATTCCAAAGGTTCAAGTCAAGTAAAAATTAGTAACTTACATAGGTATAATGACACTGTAGTCTGAATGTCACTTAGTACTTGCTGAAGCTAATGTCAATATTTCACATGCTGATTCACACCAAGTATGCATGATTATTTTTTAATGTGATGAAAGACTATAGTTCATCAGGGAAGTATAAGCCTCATGTTCCTTTTAGTTATAGTACAAATATTTTAACTTAGTCCTCAGGACTTTTTCCAGAATTCTCTTTTTCACCTTGTGATATAACCATTCACATTGCCCTTCATGTATGCATTCTCTTATATGCATGTTACTTGCTAGAAATATTCAGCATGCAACCAGTAGTCACTAGATTTTTATTTTTAAATTATCCTTTTATTATGAAAACTAGCCAATTAGCCCTTCATAAGATGGGATTTTCAGGTCTCTCCTCCACATCGGTCTTCTCTCCTGAGCCTCCGGTCTCTCGCTCAGTCTCTCTCTTTCTCTCGCCTCCTCCTACTGCCTCTCTCCCCCTGCCCTCCCTCAGCTCTCCTTCCCCTCCTGCCTCTCACTCGGGGGACCGCAGAGCCCAAATGGCTGTTTGGACTCCCCACTCCCCGTGCTGCATGGGGAGCGCAGAGCCCAAACGGTCACTTGCTCCAGTTGCTCCCATGCAGCGGCATGCCTGAGGGGCTCAGAAGTCAGCCGGAGCGCCACAGCGGGAGGCAAAGGGGAGCGGGGCGGTGACGTTCACAGCCAGGGGGTGGGGCCTGGAGCGGCTGTCACGCCGCACGTCACCGCCCCGCCCCCCTTCGCTTCCTGCCGTGGCACTCGGCTGACTTCTGCGCTGCACAGCCGGGCCGCCACGGGGGAGCAAGCGGTGCAAGCGGCCATTTAGGCCCAACACTCCTCATGCAGCATGGGCCGCCCAGAGGGAACAGCCAGCATTTCGGCATTACAGACTCTCAGACACTGGGCTGCTATATATATGATGGCTGTGATTTCAGTTGCAGAAGAATTCTAGATCTGTTTTTTGTGGATGACATGAAATTATTTTCTCTGTACCCAATTAGTTATTGTCATGCAATATGACTACATTTTTCTAATAGATGACTATTATATTGCACCTGCATGTTTTATATATACAAATTGTGCTCAAGAGCTGTATTTTGTGTGTCTGCATATATTGCTTTGCAAGTAGTAGTAGTAGTATTGAGTTGTACAAATGTTTGTATATGCAGAATTTCCAGGTGTGGCTTTTAGAGGCCCATTTGATAATTTATACTGTACAACATAGTGCACCTGAAACATCTGTTTATAAATAATCTTCCAATGTCATCATCTGGCACAAAATGCATCATTTTCTTCTCCTTTTTTTTTTTTTTTTTTTTTTTTTTTTTGGCCATTGGGATACTTTATAATATCTGCACAACTTTTACTGCTGTTGTTTTCACTCTGATTAAAAGGAAACATTAAGCATATTTGTGACAAAATGTGTAAAGCCTTCAAATGATTCTCTAGCTCAACTTGCTTCATCTCCCCTGCCGTTTCCCACTGCTTCCTGATCACTGCCATTACCTGAGTTGGCATAAGAATAATGGCACTCAAAAGTGAGATGAAATTGAGATTTTTAAAGTAAACAAAATATCCCTGCCAAAGCAGAAACCAAATATGTGACAGTATTTATAAGTATGATGTGTCAGGATCCAGGATGTTTCACCTGTAGGAAAGCCTGGAATAAGGAAGCCAATAATAGTTAGCAATTGACATTTTAAACAATACACATTAATTTTAAATACTTTTGTAACTGTCTTTCTGAACAATATTGTCTAATAGAAATAGTTAACAGTGGTCTAGTTGTAATTGTCATCTTCAAGATAACTGCACTTCTGTTCCCCCTCCGCAATTCTTTAAGGGCACCCACTTAAGGCTTCTGGCTCTAAACCATAACCCTTCTTGTGTGGAGACCGTAATCTCTTCACCTCCTGAGTCCTGACTGGAGTTTGTCTGCAAAACTCTCACCGTCACATTGCAGTAGCCCCAGCAAGGCAGACAGTCCCAAGGTCAGCAAAGTCAGTTTAACCCCAGTCTTTTTATGCTAAAAACTTTGTTAGTCCGGTTGGAACCGGTAAGCTCCTCAGGCACTGGTACATCTCCAGAAGTGTTCACGTAGCACTTCCCCAGAACACGGGTCAGCTGGGGACTCCTAGCTCAGCTGTGAGGCAGCTTCTCCTTTGAAACGCCACCTCTGTGTGTTTCAAAGGGGCAGTGGAGCCCAGAGTCAGCTGGGGAGTCCCGAGCTGATCCTGGGCTCCCTGTTGTACTGCCCCTTTGAAATGCCACAGTGGCACTTCAAAGGGGCAGCACAGCATTAACGCCTGCGATTAACACGTTAAAAAATGAAACTGGTTAATCCTGGACTGTGTTAATCACAGGCGTTAACACGTCAGTTGACAGCTGTACCATGAATGTGTTTTTTGCAGTCCAGTTCTATATTTTTGTAGTTTTGGGGAGGCATCATTACTCTTTTTTTAGTAAATACCGAGTGTCTCTTTCACTCTTCATAGTTTTGGTCTTTTTTTACCTTGATCCATAAATGTTGTTGCTCTTTACCAATTTTTTTCTCTTTGGGCACATCTACACAATAGGGCTAAAGCCAAAATAAGCTACACAACTTTAGATACATCAGTTGCTTAGCTTATTTTGGCTTTTGGCACTGTCTACACAGCAGGAAGTCTAAGGAAGAGCACTCTTCCTCCGACATCCCTTACTCCTTGTAAAATGAGGGTTACAGGAGTCTGAGTAAGACCTCCAGCTCAACATTATTTTGACATAATGTCGAAATAACTGCTTGTAGTGTAGACGCAGACTATGTTATCTCAGAATAATGTCAGTTATCCCGAAATAACACTGCTGTGTAGACGTACCCTTTATGTGGTTTTCAAGAACTGCCCTGAAGAACATGGACAGATCATTCCAAATTCACTGTTCTGATCATTTGTTTTCCTGACATTTTGTCATCTGCTCCCTTTGCTCACTGATCAGGACTTTTCATGCATTTCTGTAGGCTCTTTTCTTAAAATTCGCCTAAAAATATCACCCAGCAGAAAAAAATCTCAGAATCAAAAGTGATGTGGGAGTGTGTGACAGTGTTCCCTTTAAGATGAGCACTTAGGTGGCCTCCTGGGAGAGATTCAAATGCCACTCAGCTGACTAGCAGAGCATCCACAGCCAGCAGCATGTGTTCCTATTGGTGGGCACATCTGTACATGCCTTAGTACACATAACAAAATTTATTCTGTACATGGATGGAAAATGTTTGCGAGAACATTTGGTGTGGGAGAGGGTGTGGGGGGTGGTGTACTTTTGTATTTATATAAAAATAAATACAAATAGTGGGAATGCTAAGATTAAAAACAGTTAAACAGCTATGGGAAAACTGAGCTTTAGTTTTCTAGGGTTGGAGGGAAGGAAAAAGTGATGGGTTTTAAAATATTTTATTAAGAAAATTGAATCAAAAGTAAGCAAACAGGAAATCTCTTTATCTGGCAATGCAGTGTATCTCTCTCATATATATATATATATATATATATATATATATATATATATATATATATATATATATATTATTATTATTATTATTAATATTCTTTAATGGTTGGATGCTGAAAAATATCAAATTGTATTTGATATGCCTTTCCTCTATAACTCAAATCAGTTTCAGAATGAAAGCTGATTGTCATGATCGTGGCTCCTACGCACAAGTTTAGGGACTCACATGAAGGAAAAAAGCACAAAACTGATCCCCTGCACTTTTCAAACTCATATTATATTCTTGTCCATGAATGACCTTTTACAAGTAACTACCAATAACTGCAGCTGAATGCAAGCACCAGTCTTGGTAAAGAAAGGTCATACTCCAAGTTTACAAAATGTGGATAAATTTATACTCCCTGCAGCAACTGATTGTTCTAGATTTTTGTATTGTATTTGACCAATCTTAATTCAAAACCTGTATTAAGGAAGGTTACACTCTGCCTTTGTTTAGGTCTGCTGTCCCCCACTACAAATTAGAGCCATTAGATTAGAGAAAATTCCTTACTTTGAAATTTCTGCTTCAAAGAACTATAACCTGCTACCTTCCCTTTATTTTTTCAATCCATCTATGTTTTTTCCAGGATTAAGGGCCAGCTGCTATCACCTTTACGCCTTATGTTAAGTAGTACCTTCCTCTGTGAATAGTTTCTGTAGGCTAGGCTCCTCCATTCTTATATGCTTCAGGTAACACTTACTTCATGAATTAGCTCCAGTCATTTCAGTGTGTAATGTTTTGGTACTATTGAAGGTTATGATGGACTACCTGCCCTACTTGTGAGCATGCCAGGTGTGTGCCTAATTCCACCTGCTTCTAGCAACACAGGCACTGCCTTCCAGGTCTCTGTAGGCCCCACTTTATTTATACCGATGAACTACAGGCATACTCCAAGCCTGAGTGCTCTGAGTATTTCCCTGGAGGGCACAGACTAGGGATGTTAAATATTGGTTAATTGAATAGTCTAGTAACCTCATGAATTTTTATTGGTTAGTCAACTATACTTGTTCATAGACAATTACACGTCTCTTTTAAACATTTGATACCACTGCCAGCATTGTAAAGGGCCAAATTCTGCACTGCCTTGAACATTTTCCTTGGCTTTAATGGGATTATACAGAGTCTTGATCCATTCAGAACTTGGCCCAGATTCAGATTCTATTTTTAATGGAATCTTCAGCTATCTCCTCCTTATGCACAGCGGAGTTAATGAACAAGAATTAATTAACATCCTGTTAACTCTAGAACATCTTCGGAAATGCAGAAGAACAACTTATTTTGCCCCTTTTTGTTTTATTTGTAATTACTTCATTAGATGAAAACTAAATGTGCATGTGGCTCAGCACAAGAAGTTTGAACTTTCATAAATGTTTAGGTTCCCAGGATCCTTTGAACCTCCCAGGGAACAGCTCTGCATCCTTATTAGAGACTGACAATCAAAGGTCTGTTTTCATATCAAAAATAATCACCAGAAATTAGCTAGGCAGACCTTGGAATGCTGTGAGAATTCAAACACTCTGAGATGGCCAACTTTCCTTCATTTGGTTCAATCAATATCAACTTGGGATTCTTTTTATGTTTAACATTGCCAGGGTAACTTGTGAGTTGGCCTTGTGACAGCTGAGAAGGATTTTGCAATACTGTAAAGATGTAATTAATGCATTGTGGGCCTTGGCGATCATATTCAGTTCAATTAGACACAGGTTCAGAAATACATTAAAGTACCTTTTGTAGACAGTGTTGTGACTAAGCAGCTTATAATGTTTGAAATTGATGTAACACTAGGCAAAGAACATCATTGCAACCAAAAATGGTTATATAAGAGAGATTTATACATAGCAATAAATTTTAGGGGAGCATTGGTTTTACTCTAGAATGTTTTAAATTTCCTTTTTGTGGCAGGTCATGAGAGAAACCAATGTATTAAACTCTTAGAAATGAGCTGTTTTCCTCAGTTGCCCACCTGGAAAATGGGCCTTGAATGTCCCTTCTAAGGTCACAGGGCCATATTATCAGGGAAGACAGGCATTGTTCTCATTTCCTTTCATTTTCCAAAAGTGTCTCAGGCTGGTTTGAAGGTCAGTGATGAAAATAGGGATGACCACAACCAGTTAAAGTGTATGTTTGTGCGTACTTATTTAGATCTGTACGATAAATAAAAAGGTTGTGCATTCTAGACTCTAGGTGCTCCTGCGATGAATTTCAAAAATAAAAACTGCTTTCAGAACTCGAAACTCCTCCACACACACCATAATTCTGATTTTTCTCAAACACCCATCTTCCCAACAGCCCATGAACATAATGTAAGTAGGATGGGATTTGTTTAATGTGTCAATCAATCTGCTGGTATGTATGTTTGTAGCTCCTCTTCACGGCACTGGCGAAACTGAGGCTTTAGAACTTGGCGACTTTAATATACATATATAACTGTTGAGAAATCTGTAGCAACTCAGGATTTCATGGCCAGCATGACACCACAGAACTATTGGGGAGGAAGAGGGAGGGCGGGGCAGGTGGTAGCTCTGCTCATATTCCTGAATTAGCTGTGAGAATAGAATTAAAGATTGAGTATTAGAAATGTTGACCGTGTCATGCATCCTTCATTTCCTCCTGTGCTTTTGAGTTTGGACTCAAGGAACTTTTAAATTGCTGAGCTGGGCAAAATGGTTATCAGAGTCAGCCGTGAGAATAGCTGCTATCAGAACACCAGCATTTTCAAACTGATGGAAGAATTTAAAAATTGATTCCCTCTCTTAATGTCCCCAGAAGACTATACTGTGTGGAGGTTAAGAGTGAGTGGATGGATGGATGGATGGATGGATGTGTGTCTGGCTACGTCTACATTGGCCCCTATGGATCTTGCAAGTAGGAATCTTGCAAGTAGGAATAAGAGATCCTCCGGAATAGGGCTTTATTCCGGAGGATCGTGCCAGTCTGGACGCTTTTCTCCGGCTTATCTCCAAGCCGGAAAAAAGCGGCGGCCATGAAAATGCAAATGCCGCGGGGGATATTTAAATCCCCCGCGCATTTGCCTCTTCCAAAGTTCTACATTTGCATCCCTATTCCGTAATAGGGGCCAATGTAGACGTAGCCTATGTGTTTTGGAAGCACAGTACTCTTTAAACTGAAAGGCAGTCAGCACTGATCTGAATCAAATAGAACATGTGGAAGCACTTTGGAAGCTTATTGATGTGGCTTCACCAATGTGCTTCAATCCTAGTTCTCAGCATCTCTGCTAATACAGACCTTTGGCCTCTTCTGAGATGGCTAATGTTGCCAAATCCATGTGATAGTTTTCTAATGATATCAAATATCAACTAATGAGTAAACAGAGAATACAGTATTCAGTTTCCTTGTGACCGTAAGCTTGATCCCTTTTCTCCCAAAGAGGACAGTCAGTGTTTGCCTTGGCTATCCCACATTATCTTGGCTGATAGTCCATAAGGATGCTTAAGTGACAGCCTTTGGAGTAATAGCATTGTGTTTAAACCACTGAAGAAAGAGCTAAGGATGGTACCACCATTTTTCATTTAATTTTCCTTAACTGTGTCTATAAAATTGTCAAATATTTCTAAACTTTCACTTAATCTTTAAGCGTGTTTGAGGTAGGTACTAGATTGACAATGCAGTTTGCATCTTGAAGCTGTAAATACAATGGAATGAAAGGTTACTTGAGCAAAACTCACTTTTCCCTCTGGGCTGACTTTTGAAGCTCATTGATGTCACTTCCTTCCTCAGTCAGCAAGTGAATTTTTGTTAATTCTCAAGACCAGCTGTCCATGCTGTCAACAGAAAGCTATTAAAATTCCTTTAAAGTAAATCAAAATAGCCTAAAAACAAATATACTAGAAAACAGGAAAGCATCAGTATTCAAAGTCCACAAACCTTTGAGCAAAATAGTGTTGATCCAACCAGAGATTTCAAACACTGTACTTTCCTTGCAACTTGTATATCATTAGGGAATGTTAGAACACATTCCTTAATCCTCTATTGCCAAAAACCTTATTAGGTTAAAAAAATAGCCCAAAGATTTAATTCCATTTTTCACAAAGACGATCTTAATAAACATGGGGATGACTTACTGTAAGTCTCCCCTAAATGATGTTCCCTTTTTTTTTTCTCTCAGAGCTAAAAAGTACCATTTACATGTACCCAAACAAAGATACTACACCAACATGCATGCAGGAAATAATTATCATAAAATTCATTCTGTGGTACTGCCTAAAGTAATACGTTCTTTTTAGTTTTCTCCTTAGAATAAGGATCATTCTAAGGAATCAATAGAGAAGATCATTTTTCATATTAATAAAACCTTGTGTTACATTTAAAAATTCATAATACTGCTACCCAGTCTTTAAAAAAAAATCTATATTTTGTACACTCTACATGTCAGTACAAACAGTTTCTAATGAAAAGGGATAGTATTTACATAACTATTCATGGAGTAAGAAGTGCCTAATTGTCACTCAACAGCAGTTCCCTGGGCCTTTTAAAGAGGGATTTAAAGCTGCATAGGGAGTCCCATCATTATTGGGCTAGAAAATCATGGCTGATATATGTAGAGCTAGATCATGCCCCACTGGGGGGAGATGTGAAGAAATTCCGGGGGGGGGGGGCATGAGGCGACCCAGCCCCACACACCCCCATCATTCCCACCCCAAGTTTTACTGCTATTTTTGTGGGAGAGGGGCGTAAGGGTTTCTCAAAAATCAAAAAGGGGGCATGATGCCGAACAGTTTGGGAACCACTAGATATAGGTAAGTGTGAAATTCTTGATCATCCACAAAGAATGTGGTGCATCTCCTACAGAGATTATATAATTAACATTGCCACAATTTTGACTATTACTGTATGATAGCACTTTACAAGGTACATTTCTATTGTCTCTTACCTGAAGGGTGAAACTAGGTTTGATTCTACAAAGAGGTGTAAGTTTTTGATAGAAGCACAGAAACTCCCACAATGAAGTAAAATCTATCCAGACTGGTATCTTGCTTCCAGTAATACACTATAATGAATGTTCAGAGGCAGGCCAAAATAAATAAATACAATTAATTCAACTAGCCAATCTGTGTCATTATGAGAAGGAATTTCTTCATGGCTGTGGGTGGATAGTAACTATAGCCATCGTGTGTGCACGCGAACATGCAATGCTAACTTAGCAAGTGTAACTATAGCTATCAGTCTTATTCGTGTGTGTGGCTAAACCAATGCGCTTCGCTATTTTTGAAGTGGGGGCCACTTTGGGGGGGAAAAGCCTTCAGTGTGAGAGCCACATCCTGGAAACCCCAACTCTTTGCCCAAACCATTGCCTTGTTCACCCATCCCCTCTCCCTCTCCCCTCTCATTTTCACTGGGCTGGGGAAGAAGTGGAGAGACCGGAGAGGCAGAGGTGCAGCAAGGGACCTGGCACAAGCTGGGACTCAACAGTCCCAGCTTGTGCTGGGTCCCGGCCCACTGTGGCTCTGTTTTTTAAAAGTAGTAAGAGCTGAAACCAGAGCCGCAATGGTCTGGGACATGGTGTGAGTCCGAACTGCCGAGCCTGGGCTCATGCCACCCCTGTGAGTTGGCCCCTTTATCTACTAATCGAATAGTCAATGGAAATTCCATCAACTACTCAATTAGCTTATTAACCGCTACTTAACATTCCTAGAGGGTATATGAGGAACAGGTTCAATGCTGCCGTTTGGGGTGCAGGAGGGTGTGGCACTACTTAGGGTGACCCCTCTCCTTCACCACTCCTGGAAGAGATCAATGGGGCCCTGTAGTCCCTGGGAAGGGGGCAGTGGCTCTGTGCACTGCCCCTCTTAATAGTCACTGCCCCAACAACTCTCACTGGCCATAGTTCCCCATTTCTGGCCAATGGGAGCTGCGGAGGGCAGTGCTTGAAGGCAGGAACAATGCCTAGAGACCTCTGCTCCCTGCCCCCAGGGCAGCAGGGGCATGCTGGCCTCTTCTGGGAGTAGCATGGAGCTAGGTCAGGAGGAAACCTGCCTTAGCGGCAGCCCCACAACACTACCAGAGACAGTGACTGACAGGGAGCTGAACTTTTGGTCCATATGAGCTGCCAGGGCTAACCCTGGGCTAAATATTGCTGATCTCTTTGCCATAGTATCCTGCAGCAGTGAATCTCACAAGTTAATTAAGATGATTATAAAGCATATTTGCTGTTTAACTATTTGGCATTTGTTGTGTTCATTTTTAAACATTTTATTTTTTGTAATGTCTGATGGAAAGATCAGGGTAGCATGAACTGGAGGCAAGTTTCAAAAGTTCTAGCTTAGGAGACTTCAACATCATGTCAGAGCATACATTCTAAAAGATCATATGTTCTAGCAAGGCACAAGAGATAACTGGCTAAGAATCCTGCACTTAATACTCTACCTTCAAAATGCAGGAGCAAGGATGAATATTTCCCTATGTGGCTAGCCTTTCTGTCCTAGATTATGGACCCAACTGTGTTAACATGTTGGTACAGTATTGTGTATGATGTATATCCCATTATAACGTATTTGCTATGGAGATAGGGAAAAAAAGTACTAGTGAATAGGAAATCCATTGAAAAATGTGCTTTTCAGAGCACTGAATGAAACCTTTTGTGAATTAGACTCTAATTTGGCAACTAGTTTTGCCAGGAAAAGAAACTTGAAAAGATGTTGAAGTATCTTTTCACATTGCATTTTGTTTAGAATACGTTGTTCTCAAAACTTTTTGTTCAATTCTAATGACATTTTTCAGGTTTTTTAATTTGGATAAGAAAAAATTAAAAAAACAATTTAAGTTCTAACTCAATTTTTTGTTGTTTTTTTGTTGTTTTTTTTTTTTTTTGGCAACTGAACTGAAAAATCAGTTATTCACTCAGCTCTAATTTTCTGTAGGTCTTTCATACAAAGAGGGATACAAATGTTGCTACCTCCCATTCCTCTTATATTTTTAAAGGTTAAATTGAGTATTATTATTAACAGGTTGGCTTCCTAATTTTTTTTTACTTCCCACTAAAATCTGATGACTGTGGTGCTGGTACATTCCCGCAATCTAGTTTCCATAGTTTCATCGCCATCTTTAAATAATTGTGATACATTCTTAATCTTATATTCATTGATTTCAAATGTAAGAGTAAAATAGGCATTTTTCCCATCTTCTCATGAGTGAACATCAATTAAAATAAATGTCTTAGCTTCTCTGCAATTTTCTTCATTCTTTATTTGCTTCATTATACTTTGGTGGTATAATAATTCTGATCTCTTTATACTTTTTCATATTAAAGGTTGAGCCTCTCCAGTCTGTCACCGTCAGGATCTGACCAGTGCCGAACCAGAGAATTTACTGAACCATTGTCTAGCAGCATTATATACACATGTCTACTATTTACTTACTTCTTAGAAAACATTTAGGGGTAAATTAGTGCAAAATAACACAAAACACCTGAGAGCCAGAACAGGTGGCTGTAAACAAACTTTATGGGACTGCAGGAAACTTGGCTACACTCATGATATGTGGACATCCGGCTGAATTAAAATCATGACGGACCATGGATGTTGCCAGACCAGAGAATGGCAGACTAGAGAAGTTCTACCTGTATTACTCTTGATATTTTTGGTTGGCTATCTATCAAATTTCCCCTTAGTCCTCTTAATCTCTAGATTAAATGTTGCAGATACTTGCTCTAATCTATTAATGTTATCACTTTGGCCAGATTTCTTTTCTAAAAGATCCTTTTTTAGCCTCTGTTTGTTCTGTTCATTATCCTATTGTGAAGTCTGTTTTCCTTGACTGCCTCATTGTTACATACACAATTACTTTATTCACTGAAACATGTTACAGATAATTATTTGCTTTTTTTCTTTCAGCGTCCGGAGAAAAATTACAACAGCAGATAATTAATCAGGTATTTTGCCATTTTTTCACACTTTGTTGCTCTACATTTTTATGTACTCTCAGAGAATTTTTGGAACTTTGAGACTGAGGAACCAGTAAGAGAGGCTAAAGTTAGGCATAAGGGAGGCAGATGATGTGATATACCCTCATCCCTTTCCACAACTCTACCTATGCACTTGAGTTTAGTATTGAAACACTTTTTTGTCTGAGGCCATGGGCAGTATCTTGAGCAGTTGTGTGCCAGTTTGCTATCTTGTTTTGTGATACAGGATGCCCCCAACTTGTGATGCTATCAGTTCCAGAGATAGCGTTACAAGTCGGGGGCGTCGTAACTCAAGTCCACACTTATGACCGGTGTTGTACACCATCGTAAATGCAGGGCTGAGGACATAAGTCAGGGGATTTCAGCCCCTTCCACACTTACGGAAAAGGTCATAAGTGCGAGGGGTCATAAATTGGGCCGTCGCAAAGCGGGGGCCTACTGTATGGACAAAGTTAACAGGTAGTTTGTCTACTAGCTTTGAAAATGCCAAAATGTTGACTTGTACAAATGGTGGTTACACCTATTCTATGACAGCACAACTTTTTAAAAGTCGGTGTGAAACATTTATGCTGATGTATTAATGTGCAAATGATACACAGCACATTGCAGTCTGAACTTTGGTTTTATTTTTTAATTACAACTGCATGTTTTGACTACTAGGTTACCAAACTGTGACATTGCTTGTGTCATTATCATATTCTGAGTCCAGTGGCTGAGCCATAAAGTAAACTGCGTTTTGATTCTGCTTTTATTACAGCATCAATTAGAGGAAAATACAGTTTGCAGAGATAACATTTTAATATTATATTTACTATTTCTGTGGCAGAAGGAATGGGTACATAAATGAGTCATTACTAGCAATTCAGAGTGTAGGAATTTGCATATGTGTGAAAATTATACTGAACTGGAATTGTTTCAGCCAATGAAATACCAGGAATGTTATAGTTACTTGTTTAGAGCTAGCTGAGAAATTTTCAACAAATGATTTTCTATTTAAAAAAAAAAACAATTAAATCTAAACTGAAACTGTACACAAAACCCCATATATCAAAAAATAGTGTTGAAAAGATCAAAATATTTTGACAGTTTTCAATTAAAAATTGGGCTTTCTGGTTCAAATTTGACTTGTTTTAAAATGTAAGTCAATTTGACTAGCATTTGAAAAGTTGAAATCAAACTTCAAAGCATTTTTTGAAATTATTAAAGCAAAATGTTTTGGTCGACTTCTTTTTTCCCCACTACAGGTCATTTTTTTGTGCATAAATGTTTGAGATTTTGACTATTTGTACCAGTTTAAGACAGTGAAAAAATTCAAACACTCAGATGTTCACAGGATGGGAAAACTATTTCTCGTCCAGCTCTCTGTATAGTCTAGGCCAGCGGTTCTCCAGGTGTGGTCAGTGGCTGCATCCTAGGTGGTCCACAGCTCCAATTCAGGCCTCACCACCGCACAGCAACAGCTCCAGTTTCTGGGCACATGGGGGAGGGGAAGAGAGGCGGAGGTGAAATAAGCCCCGATCAGACCCAGCTTCCAACTTGCATCTGCTCCCAGTGTCCCTGAGAGCCGCCCCAGCTTCCCACCCACCTTCACCAGGCAACATGGACCCGGCGCAGAGCCAGGACACAGGCACCCCAGCTATATTTAGGCCCAGCCTCTGCATGTGCACTGTTGCTGCTCCACTCCCCCCCAGCTCCGCAGGCGTGCGGGAACCTGCAGGTAAGGAGACAGGAACAGGCCACCCTGACCCTGCATGCATGCCGCTGCTGCTCTGCCCACCCTGCTCCCGCTGGCATGCGGGGGGGCTGGGAGAGAAGGAAGCAATAGTGTGGGAGAGTCCACCCCCGGCATACCCAAGAGACGCCCTGGCTCCCCGCCTGCTTCCACCGGGCTGCCATGCCCGGCACAGAAACCTCACACAGAGCCGGGACCTCTTCCAGAGGGAGGGGTGGGGGGCCAGAGGTGCGAGGGAAGTGGGGGCCAAGGTGAGGAGGCAATGGGGGAATGGGGACTGGTGTGTGATGGGGTCAGGCTCAGAGATTGTAGGACCTGTGGGCACATGGTAAAGTGTGACCCCTCCCCACAGGCAAGGCTGTGCAAGGAACAGACCCCGGGGGACTGCCCAAAACTCAGCCCATGCCAGGGACACAGACAGAGCGCAAGCCCTGGACTAATACAGGGGGAGAGCAGGCCTGGCTTGCTTTCAGGGAGGACAAGGATGCCCAGGTCAGTCAGTCTGCTCTGAAATCACCCCCTGCTCTAACAAACCTGACCCTCCCACCTCTAGCTGAGGACAGAACATCACCCCTTTAGCATCACATCAGAGAACTGAGGTCAGTGTCAACCAACAGTTCTTCCTGAAACCCACTGAGTGACTGTGCAGTGCTGCTTTTACACAGTGCCACCCCAGAGGTAGCTGCATCTCAGCACTGAGCAGGGGATCCCTGCCTAAACAACTCCACTGCTCCACCCCAGGGACAGCTGCTTCTTCGCACCAGGTGAGAGATCCCTGTATAACCAGCCCTAGTGTCAATGCTGCACAGTCCCTGGCTGTCTCGTAGCCTGTGAAGTGTCCCTGAGTCCTGCCATGGGGGGATGCTGAGAGCCAACATCTCTGGCAAGGTCAACGAATTGGACAGTTATAGGAGTAGGGAGCCTAGTAGCTACTTGCTGGCCAGGGCTTAGCTGAGCTCCCTCCCGATCCCACTGGGGGAATGGAAATGCAGTGACACACTGTCCAGAGGCTTTCCCCGCTGCAAAGGGGCACAAAGCCAGTTAAGCGCCCCCCGCTCATGCTCAGACCCCCCGCACCTCAATCCCCCTCACTCACTCCCCTCCCCCTACCAAGACCCTCACCTACAGTTTGTGCCTATGCTTTCCCTTGCTCCTGCATCCTCCCTCCTGGCCACACACTGCACCCTCCTTTGCTCTTGCTTCCTCCCCTCAGGCCAGATACCTACTCACAGCTTTCTTCTGCACCCTGCCTTGTACCCTCACCCCCTTCTGCACCCCACCTCCCACCCAGATCCTGCATCCTCATCCTTATCCCACTTGAGAGCCTGGGGGGGGGGGTCCACAAAATCTACTAACTCTGGAACCCCAGAAAAGTAAATCTGGCCTACGGGAATCCCTGAACCTCAGTCGTCCCTGTCTCTTCCCATCGCCCCGTGATCAGAGGAGTGAGGTGTCTCAGTTGAGAGCCACATCAGTGAGGGTTGGGGATTTTTTTGGAGGAGTTTTTTTGCTTTTCACTTGTGTGATCCCCAACTGATTTATCTGCGGGTCAGTGGCCCCGATCCAAAAAAAGTTCCCCACCTCTGCCATAAATAAAGAAAACATTGAAACCTTTTGAGTTGGACATAAATTAATATTTTACTTTATTTAAAATGAAGTTTGATAAATTAACGTGAGAAAGTTAAAAAGCTAAATCTGTTTAATAATTTAAATTAAACCATTCTCCTTAGCTGCAGCACTGGCAAAGTGGCTTGGTAAGTTTCCGTGAGCAGCTGGTGGTATGTGGAAAGGTTTGCATTGAGCCAAGTGGTCCATGGACCAGAAAGTTTGAGAACCACTGGTCTAGGCAGCACCCTTTTTCCGCATGATGACAGAATTTATTTGCTTAATGATCGATCATACTGTTTTTCTTAAATAACCACAAGTATGTAAGTCCCTGTACTCTTAGTGACTGAAAGGTGTAGCACTCTTGGTTCATTCTTAAAAATGTTCAAAAGACCAAATAACCAAATTTAAGCAGAAATATCATCTAAAGAAAAAGCAGTACAGCACAAAAAGGAGACAAAAATACCCACCGTTCTTCTGAGAAGCTATTCTTATCCCATAGTATATTTACTTTACATAGAAGTTGTGCTCTGATAATAGGTATTTAAACAGTTACAAAACTCTGTCACTAAAATCCAACCAACCAATTCATAACAGTTCCTTAGTTGGTTGTTTTGTTCTGTACTTTTCTTATATCTCCCTTGGATACTGCATTCTAAACCAGTTGCTAACGAAGGTACCCTTACTAGAACATAGAACAAATGTATCTTGCCTTTGACAAGTTCTCTATTAGTGAATGCCAAAGCTGACTTCAGCTTTGCAATGTGTGAACACCAATGTGAGAAGAGCATAAGATATTCAGTTAACATAACTTCCCAATTGTACACGTTTTGAAATATATATTAGATAGTAATGTGTGAATAATACACAGATATGTGTTTAGACCACGTTAATGTACTATCTAATAAACTGAACACTTATTCAGTCACAACACAGAAAAACATTGTATAATGGTTGCACTTTTTAAAAAATGTTATAAAAGAATTAAAATCTGTGTACTCTGACTGCAGTCGTAGAAGTAACTATCCGTTCACATGGATACCTCAGTTATAGCTACTCCATGCCCAGAAGTATGGTACAACTAAGGGATTATGTTAACAGGTACAATACAACTAAGCTTTATGGGAATTAGTTTAAGAGGATATTACTGAAGAGAAAATGGATCTCTTGTGGCCACTTTTAGTGAAGGTCTATGGAAGGGAAAACCTGACAGCAGCGGTCAGTTGGAGCAAAGGAGTGTGAGACCGCCGGTCAGTATGCCAGGGCATGGAGTTCCCTTTTTGATATGACATTAATTTCATGATGTTCCCTGTTAACTCAATAATAATTGTTTTCCTGTAGATGATAAGCCTGGGCTGTGGCTTCAGAATTTATGTAGCTATCAAGAAGAACCTTCCCATTTTCTAAAATAATACAATTCATTAGAAACTTCCAAAACTCTACTTTGAGCAAGAGTGATGCAGTTTTATTTTAAAACGTAATTTAATGTTATCTTGAGAGGGGGCTATACTAGTTGGCTGACTAGAAACCTAACTCTTGATATAGTTTTGGTAATATTAAAATTAACCTAAACTCTAAATACCCCTAACAAGAAGTAGGTAAACTAGGTTTACCCTGACCTAAGCTACTGTGTGTTCCATCTCCCAAAGGAGGTTCAGTGTAGGATGTTTCCTTTAACTTATTAGTGTAACGTAGTGATATAATCAATATTTGTCAACACTTTAGGTGTCTTAGTTGTTGCACCTATGCCTGTTCCTTAAATGCATTGCATGCATGACACAATGTAATGACCATACTGTCTTCCCTTCCGGAATTGTTTAACTACCTTATTTGTCGCTCGTTAACTTTGAAACATTTAATTTTACAGTAGAATGCATTGACTTCATGTGTTTATTTCATACTGAAATAATGTGGTTTTGAACTCAAGCTGTAGTCTCATTTTAAATATACTTGTAGATTCATAGAGTTAGAAGAGTCTGAAAGTCTTTTCCTCCTACAAGATGCAGGATTTGTTGTGTCTAAACCATCCAATGGATGGCTGCCCAGCCTCTTTTAGAAAATCTCTAATGAAGAAGTTTCCATGAGTTCCAGAGGCATTTTATTCCATTGTCCTACCATTCTTACAGTTAGGAAGTTTTGCCTGAGGTTTAATCTAAATCTGTTATGCTGTAGTATAAACCCTGTCCTGCCTTCTGTGGCAAGTGAGAACAACCTTTCTGCATCTCTTTTTTTTTTTTTTTTATGGCAGCCTTTCAAGTATCTGAAGACTGTCCCTCCTTAGTATCCTCTTTTTCAAACTAAACATACTCAGTTACTTTAGCCTTTGCTCATATGGCTTGTTTTCCATCCCTTTGATCATCTCTTTTGCTCACCTCTGGATCCTTTCCAGTTTCTCTACGTCCTTTCTATCCAGTGAAAATAGGACATAGTACTCTAGCTGAGGCCTAACCTGCACCAAGCAGAGTGGTATTGTCACTCCCATGACTTGCCTGCTATGTCTCTTGCCTGCTATGTCTCTTTTTTTAGCAACAGCATAACACTGCTGATTCATGTTGAGGCTGTGATCCACAAGTCACAGATCATTCTCAGCAGTGCTGCTGCCAAGCTCGTTATCCTTCATTCTGTATTTGTGCATTTGGTTTTTCTTCCCTACATTTATCACCTTACATTTGTCTTTATTTCATTTTGCAGTCTATGGCCCAGTTTTCCATTTATCAAGATCCCCCCTGAATTTTATCGCCATCCTCCCAAAGTGTTTGGAGTCGCTGTGTGTCATCTGCACATTTGATCTCTCTTCCTAAATCCAGGTCATTAATGAAGACGTTAAATAACACCAAACCCAGAACAGTCCCTGTGGAGCCCACCTGAGACCTCCTTCCAGTCTGACATCATTCCATTAATAATTACTCTTCACCTGTGGTTGTCTATTATATATCCCCTTTATGGTAGTTCTGATACTAATGGAGTTGCTGGTGTCCTGTCCTGTAATTAATTCCCTTTGAAGACTTCCAAGAATAAACCAGAGAAGATTGTAACTTCAAAATCAGATTCATTTTTAAATCTCTTTGAAAAGGTGTAGACTATCCCCATGAAAGTGGTTTGATTTGAAGAAGTGTCCCTTTGATTTAAAAAATAGTTAAAAATGGGATGGATTCTGATGGCCTAAGACTTGCAGAAACATTGTTTAAGATAAATCCTGGTGTCTGTTCAGCCCAAGAGCAAGGATGTGTGTTAAGTACCACTGGGGAAAAAGTAAAGGAGATAGAATATTCCTTGTACCTAAGACCTACTTTTAGTACCAGTGATGACAGCCTTGTGTAAGAGATACTTTGCAGCCTTCCTGTTGAAATGTGTATACAAGTCAGCCCTTGGGCATCTAGTCCTGCATGTCCCATCTTTCACTCTCAGTATGCTCATGTTTGTAGAGTTAGACTATCACAGTAAATGTGAAAATGTTCTGTGCACTATTATAAATTAATTACATACAATATTTTGAGGGTTGACCCTTTCTGATTCAGCCCAGATATCTTGCATCTCCAAAATCACTGCTGTGGTTTATCTCCGTTTTTTGTTTTTCTCCTCTACCTTTGTGTGAACCCCATGTAGAAAAAACTGACAATAGGGCCTCCCATTTGGAAATGAAGCAACTGTGGTTTGAGCACTGCACTACTATTTTTGTTATGTAATTGACATTCCGACTTCATACCTACTTCCTTACTCCCCCAAAAAGTATGGGCTTGCAGAGATGCCTGAGACATTCCAACTTCATACGTACGTACTTACTCCCCGAAAAAGTATGGGCTTGCGGAGATCCAGTGCTTTTAGTCTTCTAAATCAACTTTTTTTTTAATCAACTTAGCCATTCCTTGTTTCCCTGTATACCGTTTTCCCCACTGCACTTGAAAGTACAACATACTGGCATAAGAATCATACAGTCATAGAACACTAGAACTGGAAGGGACCTTGAGATGTCACTGAGTCCAGTCCCCTGCCCTTACGACAGGACTCAGTACCATCTAGACCATCACTGGTATACATCTATCTAACCTGCTCTTACATATCTTCAGAGATGGAGATTCTACAACCTCCCAAGGCAACTTATTTCCAGTGTTTAACTACCCTGACAGTTAGGGAGTTTTCCTAATGTCCAACCTAAACCTCTCTTGCTGCAGTTTAAGCCCATTGCTTCTTGTTCTATCCTCAGAGGCCAAGGAGAACAATTTTTCTCCCTCCTCTTTGTGATACCCTTTTAGATACCTGAAGACCACTATAATGTCCCCTCTGTTGTCTCCTTTCCAAACTAAACAAGGCCAATTCTTTCAGTCTTCCTTCATAGGTCATGTTTTCTTAACCTTTAATCATTCTTTTCTAGACCTTTAATGTTCTTCTCTGGATCTTCTCCAATTTTTCCACATCTGACTTGAAATGTGGTGCCCAGAACTGGACACAATACTCCAGTTGAGGCCTAATCAGTACAGAGTAGAGGGGAAGAATGACTTCTTGTGTCATGCATTAACAGGAGTGTTGTAAGCAACCCAGAATCATGTTTGCTTTTTCTGCAACAGCATTATACTGTTGGCTCATATTTAGCTTGTGATCTACTATAACTCCTAGACCCCTTTCTGTAGGACTCCTTCCTAGACAATCACTTCCCATTCTGTATGTGTGAAACTGATTGTTCCTTCCTAAGTGGAGTACTTTGCATTTGTCCTTATTAAACTTCAACCTGTTTGCCTCAGGCCATTTCTCTAGTTTGCCCAGATCATTTTGAATTATGACCCTATGAGAGACTAGTTCCACCCTGAAAGAGACCAAACTTGTAGCTGAGATTCTAATACTCCTGCATGTGTCATCTTCTTTATTCCACATTGGTTAAAGATGAAAAGTAATGTAACTTGGCTTTATAAGTATCCTCCTATCCATTCTAAGTTTAGAATAGTCCTTCACGGAAGAAAACAATGTGTAATGGGAATATAGTATTCTCTTTGCTGTGGAATGAAAATGACCTAATCCTGTGGTTTAATCATAATGCTATTCTATCTAATAATAATTCTGCCTCAAAAAGGCATTGTGATTTATCTAGCTTGTGTTTGTACAGCACATGAAATATGGGCATCACAAGGGGTAGACAAACCCCAGTGAGAGCCACTCACCAGCCCCGTACTGCGCAGGGGCAAGACTGGAACTGCCTATGCTTGAAGCGCCAGTGAATGGGGCTCGCAGCGTGACTGGCTGAAATCTACTCACCATGGGCGAGTAGATTCAGCGATTTGTCAAGCCCTGGGCATCACAGCGTACAGGTAAAGTATTGGGATGAATTTCTGTGTGAAATGGCATATAGCTAGTGCCATGCTTCTTGTCAGCATGGGTTGCTATATAATCTTATTTATGTATTACAGTTTTGATTTAAAGATAAAGTCACCTAACTTTACAGAAGCACAAATTGTGATTGAGAGAAAATGTATATGCTTTGAGACCTTTTAGTCCCTCTTTCAAAGCAATATGGAGGAATTGGAATTTGTCATTGCTGAATTTACATCAGTATTCTTCACTTGAACCTAGTTTTCTTTTTATCCTCCTTGTGGTATTTCTAAAAGAAATGAATGTCTTGTTTCTGCAGAGAGTGAGGTATGTGTTTACCTGCCGATAAGAATGGAATGATCTCTGCCCTGTTTACTAGGAAAAGATCCCAGTGGAATCTACCACATCCTCCACTAATGTGGAAAATATTGCTGTGTTCAGAGAGGTGCTGCATTATATTATGTGCCTCTCTCTCAGAAGAGCTTCTCCCCTGCCTCCATTTTTATATACTCTCCTCCCCCCCCCCCCCCCCCCCCCCCCCCCGCTATTCACAGCCTAATATACACTCTTAGACTGGTGAAGATGATTTGGGACATTTTATATGTTATGGGACAGTTTTTAAACACACTTTCCCTAATAGTACAGTTGCCAGCTCTGATTGCACAAAACCAAATGCCCCTTCCTTGTGGTCCCACCCCTGCCTCATGACTTCTCCAAGGCAGCACCGCCTGCTTCCTTTTCCCTACCCTCATTCGCTTTCATAGGGCTTGGGTAGGGAATTGGGATTTGAGGCTGGAGGTGTGGCCCAGAAATGAGGGGTTCAAGGTGTTGGAGAGGGCTCCATGCTGGGGATGGGGGTTGGTGGTGCAGGGTTCTGGTAGTGCTTACCACAGCTCCGAGGAAATGGCTACCAGATACCTGCAGCCCTGAGCGCAGGAAGGCTCCATGATCGGCTCCTTCTCCAACTGCTGCCTCCACAACTCCCATTGGCCAAGAACTCTGTAACCAGAGCTGTTGGGGGGAGGGGAGCAGTGCCTGTGGGCCCAAGGGCAGCACATGCAACCTCCTGGTACTTAGGGGTTGCAGGGACCTAGCTGTCACTTCCAGGAATCACGTGGCTGCTTTAGCCCTAGCCTCCTGCTATGCTACCATGCCACCAACTGGACTTCACAACAACCCCAACAACAATGCCAACTGGAGCCACTAGGGACCTTTTTCAACCCAGCATTGCAGTTGAAAGCCCTATTTGGTTGTCTACTAGAATGACTGGTTGAAAAGGGACCCTACTCATAACTCTACCTAATAGGACATCCAGATCCCACATGTGAATGTTCAGAACATCACTTAGGTGCATTTATTGTCAATTTAGACAGAAAAGAGCCTGAGTGCCCAAATCTGAGTTTTGGCTGTATTGTTAAGATGTTAATATTCAGAAATTAGGCTCTGTTTTAAAATGTATTTTGATGCAGTTATTGTTATAGTTTTGAAATGTTATAATATACTGAATTATCAATTCTTTCTTAAATACTAGATGGGCTGAAGTGTGTCTGGGGGGGAAAAATAGTTGCTTTAAAAGTAAAACTGTGAACGTATGTAAAAATAGTTGCTTTAAAAGTAAAATATGCCTGCTTGCTTTGAGTTATGAACATGCAAGATTGAGAAGCAACACTTATTTTTGGTTGGTTGGTTTGTTTCTTTGTTTGTTCTAATATGACCAGTATTGTAAGGGTTATTTCTTAACTCTAAATAAATTGTAGTATATGTGACACTAAATGACTTCCAAAAATACATTTATCATCAAATGAGAACTATTCATATCTTAAAAGCAACACAAGCAAGTAAAATTATCTAAATGTAAAAAAGGCATATTGCATATTAATCTCACCTGTTTAGTTCAAATAAAAGATTAACGTGTCACATATTGAACTTCCTGACTCAAGATTTCCTAAAAATGTATGCTTTCCTAAGATATAAGGTCCTTATATACATGAGAAATGTGCTTTATATGCCAAGTACTGCATTGTAGACATAAAAATGTTTACTTGCCTAGAGCATTAAAGTCATCTCTATAGCATTTTCCATAATGAAACTCTCATCCTCCTTTTATGTGGTGTCAAAATTGTATTTGATGTTGTATTTCCTCTGCTTATGGATTTTAGCCTTAAATAGAGATAATAATGTATGTCTGATAAACAACACTGGTCAAATATATTGACCTACTAGTGAATTTGGAATGAAAATGCAACAAGGTAAACTCATACAAAGAACTGATAGGGCTATTTTGCATTCATTGAAATGTGGCCTACTGGATAGTGATATATGCTGGTGGCATGAGAATCAGAATGGTAATTTGACAGACAGTGATCATATGGAAAAGCTTGTTGGTTTTATTGGATTAGTGGATCCATTTTGCAGTGAGCCAGTGTTTGTCTTTCCTATGATGAGCATAGTGAATAAATACTGCAGACACACAAATAGCCATATTTTGTGTGAAATTGACAGATCTGAGAATTACCACCTTATCCAGATCCCACATGTGAATGTTCAGAACATCTCTTAGGTGCATTTATTGTCAATTTAGACAGAGAAGAGCCTGAGTGCCCAAATCTGAGTTTTGGCTGTATTGTTAAGAAGTTAATATTCACAAATTAGGCTCTGTTTTAAAATGTATCTTGATACAGTTATTGTTATAGTTATCCTGATGCCAGAAAATACTGATGAATGTAAATGAAACTGTGTTACACCACTTGTAGTAGGCTTAGTCAACATTGTCTTTACTACACTGTATTTTGACAATATATGATATTATTAAACAAAAAAAATCTATATTAAAAAGAAATTAAGGATTCAAAGTTAGGAAATGCCTGCTCTTGCAAAAGGCATTATGGTAAAGTCTTTAATTACATGATAACAAACTGTTGTTTCCATAGTATCCCTACCTCATTCAACACGCACAACAGATGGTGCTAACTTAATGAGCAGCTATTTGTTGTTTTGTTTTCTGCGCATTGTTTAAGGTGTACTCCCATACTTTATTTACTCCACTCTGTTCAAACCCTGCTCTGAAGTCAGAGATATTAATTTCCTCACGGGCTTTTTTATGTTGCTTGTCACTATGGAGTCAGAGTACTTCACAAATGTTAATGAATTGTTCTTTACCTTCGTAAAATGGAGAACAGAGGCTAGTAGCTCTTAATAGATTTAAAAGACAGAGCCACAGCAAGGTTCGCTCCCAGGGCCAGAAGCTAGCCCTTCTGTGGCTCTGCAGTTCTCCCCCTTATCAACTAATCGATGGAAATTCCATTGACTAGTCAATTCGCTGATTAAATGCTATTTAACATCCCTAGTCCAAAGTATCCACGAATCATGAGTGCCCAATCTGAGATGCCTAGAACCTGAGTTTTCAGTGTGCTTATCATTATATAGCATTTTATGCATTCAAAGCACAGCTCCCATTGACTTCAGTCACAGCTATGAGTGTCCAGCACTTGTGCAATTCAAACCCCAGGGTCTTAAGTTGACACCAAGAAAATGAAAACAAAGTTAGTGACTGCCTGCTCAGCCTTAGGCATGTTCTAAACTCTACCATGGTTTTGTTGAGCATATACAAACTGCAGTTTTTCAAAGGTTTACAATTTGTTCAACTCTAGATGGATGTTCACAGGACAGCAAAAACCGTACTCCCACTCCTCCTCTATGCGTGGGAAGGGTGCTAGTGCTGATGCTGGGCTGTGTAAGGCACCACATCCCTGTTTACAGCTGTGGCAAAGGTGAGAATTAAACCCAGATCTCTTGAGTGCCAGTCTTTCCACCTTTGGCTTGAAGTTTGTGAAGGTATTAAGGGGGAAGACAGCATCATATGCCAGAATGTGGCTCTTTGTAGCTTATTGCTGTTTCAGTAAGGATAAATCATTTTGTGAGGAGTGGGGTATATCAAAGAATAAAAAAATCAGAAAAACTATGTGCAGCCCCAGCCACTCCCAAAAATGCCTTTTGTTCACTGTGCAGCCAGTTCCTTCCCTTTGCGTGTAGTTAACCTGTTTAAAGATAGCTCTCTTTGTCTAGTTAAAGGGAAACAAGAGTTAGATCTACAGTCCTAATTTACCACTAAATCCAGACACAGGGCCACTTCCCAACTTCCTATCAGATGTATCATATAGTGCAAGTGAATGCACAACTACTGGCTTAGGAGGGAGCACTTCAATTAATGTAGCACGGGTTGTCAAAATGTCTCGATAAGAGACTCACTGCTCTCCATAGTGATTTTTGAAATCCATTTCTTTTCACATTGTTAGAGTCCAAGTGTATGTGTGAGGGGGAAAGTTTGAGAGGGAGTATTTATGTCGTTGACTTTTTTTTTTTTTTTTTTTTAAGTATCAAGGAACAGTGAAGCGTTTTGCTCTCATGTCAAAATGGAAAGTTCTTAAAACATTGTAGTTATTGTAGTTAGTGATTAATCTGGAATTATCTGCCAGTGCCAGCTGACTATTGTTAGTAGATTTTTAAGTTGTGTTTTTAAAAAATTATAATTGTATCCAAAGGCTTGTGTTTTATAAATACAAATAATGGCCAAGATTGTCAACAGTGTTTTGAGATTGTTCAATTCAGACACACTGAAGGAACATAATACACAGAGGATGAGTCCTTTGTACTTTCTGTAGTGGGTTCTCATATCCTGAACACCCAAAAATGTAAACACTCAAAATCACTGATAGCTTTTGAAAAACTTGGTCATCATAATGTCCTGTCTTCAAAAATTCTAGCAGAGATTTCATATGGGTTTACCTCCGACCTCCACAAAAAGGTTAAAACCCTTCAACACTATGTGGCTGGGCTGTCATTCAGTCAATGCTCCCAGACACAACAGCTAGGTTTGCCAGTATTGTAGGGGTAATATATTATTATGAATCCTATATACTACAGTAGTGCCTAAGGGCAAACCAAGGGGGGACCCTATTGTGCTAGGTCAGAAGTGGGCAGACTTTGTGCTCTGAGGGCTACATGTGGGTACAGAAATTGTACGAAGGGCAATCAATGTGAATGTTACGGAGATGGGTGTTGAGGACTCTGTAGGGCATAGTGGGGGTGGGGAAGGACTAAAGAGGAGCTGTACCAGGGAAGCAGTGGAGCAGTAAAGGTAAGTCTGGGTAAGGCTTACCTGCTAAGCCTCTGAACAGCTCCACCCACTGACTGCACTGCGTGAAGCACCGGAGCTGGCAGGAAGGCAGGACCTGAAGCTTATGGGGAAGGGAGTCCAAAGGGGAGGGACCAGGGACTAGTGTCCCTGGTGGCCGAATGACAAGCTATCCCTGCTCACTGTGCTGCCCAGGAGTGGGGATGGCTCCTCCCAGCAAGGCTCTTCTGACCCTGCTGCCTGGCAGGAGCTTGGGGACCAAACTGAAGGGTCTGATGGGCCAGATGGGACTCTTAGGCCATAGTTTGCCCCTCTCTGTGCTAGGTGCTATACAAACAGAGCAGTGAATGGTCTCTGCCCCATAGAACTTACAATCTAAATAGACAAGGCAAACACGTTGTAGATGAAAGAATATAACGTGTATTAAAATATAAGCTTATTTAATTGGGGATAAAGTACATGGGAAAGGAAGGGAGATGAGAGGGACAGGGCAGGGAATAAGAGGGTAAGAGGACCAGGTGTTGAAGTGAAGCTTTCATGTAGAAAACACCCATTTGATGGCCTTCCCCTTTAAGCAGAGTTCAGACTATGGAAAAGCATCTATTGTTCTCACTAATTAACCCAGTTCCTTACTCAATTATATATACACACATGCAGAGGTTGTTAATCTCTTCTGTGAATTTCCGGAGAGAGTTTCCTTGGAGTTAGGTGCTAATGTGCCTTTGAAAATCACCCACTGCTCAGTTTCAATTCTTAAGTATAGTTTATTTATAGCAACACACACTGCAACCACGCCACTCTTTGTGATGCTTACAGCAGTATTTATTAACCTCTTTTATATAATCTTCTATGGAACACACAGCTTAACAGGAAAAGAAAAGGAAATTAACACAGCAACAAAAAGAAGCTTACATATTTATTAAATTCTTTTCTTGTCCTTAGACAGTCCCATGTCATCATTTTCCCCCACCCCCAAGTCTTTGTTCTGTTTGGAGGTTTTTTCTTCTCAGCTTCCTAAAAGGATATCACTTTCAAGTGACTTCTTCTAGGGATGTTAACTAGCGATTAATTTACTAGTTGAGTAGTCGATGGAATTTCCGTCAACTAGTCGATAAGCATTTCCACGTTCTGCCTTTGAAATGTACAAGAACTCCAGCAGGGGCTCTTGTGCCTTTCAAAGTTGGAACGCCGCATGGAACCCAGGGCCAGTGGGACTTCCTCTTTGAAATGCACAATAGCCCCTGCTGGGGCTCTTGTGCATTTGAAAGCGGAAGCGCCCGCATGGAACCTGGAGTCAGCTGGGGAGTCCCCAGCTGATCTCGGGCTCCAGGTGGCGCTGCCGCTTTCGAATGCCCGTGGAGCCTGAGCATTTCAAAGTGGCTTGGAGCCCAGGATCAGCGGGGGACTATCCTGTCGACTATCCGATAAGCATTTGCTTACCGGATAGTTGACTAGTTCTTAACATCCCTAACTCCTACTATATGTAAGTTGTACTTCTGAGGCTCCTCTGTAGGATTCAGCATATCCTGCTCCAATAGAGTATTCATGTCTGTCTCATACACTGCAGCATTCATTCCAGCTGTTGTATTCTCAACTGTTGTATTCTCAGTTTCTGAGTTAACCAAGTTGAAATGCTGTCCTCTTCTTGTAGCTCCTTTGTGTATCCTTGAGGATAACTTTGAGCTTGGTTCTGGGTCTCAAATGGAGACAGAACTGAATAGCGTCAATACCAAGGTTATGGTCATCTCTGTCCTTTCCCCTGATTTGATGGAATCAAACTAGCTCACCAGTTATAAAAAGTTTCCCCATATGATCTTCCATCATATTATTTAATACTCTGATATTTTATCAAAGGGTCTTCAAATACATACATATACATATAAATATACATATACATATACATATACATATACATATACATATAGTAACTCAAGTGACCCATAGTCCTTTGTTCCATAGATTTAGGGTCCTCAGCTGATGATCAAACAATGAGGAGTCATGAGGTACTATTACAACTCTTGATTTCTCTCTTCACTGGGCTTTTGGAAATATTGAAATCATCAGGTATTGTTAGGCAGACATCTTAGGCAAGAACAAGAACATCAGTAACAATGCTGTCAATTGGAGATGCCCCCTCCCAGATGATAGTCCTCTCACTGCCTTAGCAAAGACTCCTTTGGACAAAAGCACCATATTTTACATTGTTGTTTCTGTGTTTTATCAAATAAAATGCCTTCAGAGATTGGAAAAGGATTTTTTTTAGCCCCACAGTATCCAGGTGTGTTTCCCGATTTCCTATACAAAATTGCCTCTTTTAAATTCTAGATTTTTCCATTCTGAGCAAAAGCATATGCTGTCTCTGTATTGAGAGAACACTATATTCCACAATGGTTGTGATTTTCTTCTATTGAAACATTCCATTGTTTCACCATCATTCACTGTGAAACCTAAATGCAACTTGAACTTACAATCATTCACTGCTTCAGGACTCTCTTGCTCTTGGACTGCACCACTCGCTTAAATCCTTCCCATTCTTGGGCAAGAATTTGCCCTTAATCTCTAAATATATGCATCTATCTAAGATGAAAAAGTTCTTTTTTTAAGCATGGATAAGACCAAACTGGGACTGCTAAATGCCTTTTTGTAATTCTTTAAATACCAAATTGCACTCCGCTGAGCACTAAAATGTTCAC
Source organism: Pelodiscus sinensis (assembly GCF_049634645.1). Classification (NCBI taxonomy): domain Eukaryota; kingdom Metazoa; phylum Chordata; order Testudines; family Trionychidae; genus Pelodiscus; species Pelodiscus sinensis. The sequence continues at coordinate 75,699,813 of NC_134712.1, forward strand.
TGAATTATGTACAATGGTTTTACACTGGCAAATGTAGAAATAAGAGCAGAGCCCTTTAAGACTCCTAACATATATGAGAGTTTGAAGGAGTATGGAGTTGGCCGATTCCCCAATGACCTTTTTGGAAATTCCTTTCTCACTGATCATATTGCAAGGTAAGTTACGGCTTCTTGAAACTGCTTGCATATCTGTAGGCTCAGTTTCAAAATGGTATTCACAAGCTTTATACCATCCCATACTCCCTTTATAAGTAATTTAAAAGTCTCGGGTGCAGAGCAGATGCTAAAGAGGCAGCACTACTTTGTCTTTGAAAAAGATCCCCAAAACTGCCAGTTTTCAAAGACCTCAGTTAAGAACAGTTGTGGAAAATGAAACCAGTTACCTCGTGAATCATCAACTTGTGGCGAATGTTAGAAATCCTTTAAAGGTGACTTCATTGTTTTCCTGTATAAACCTCACAAACTCCAGTGCTGTTAGGAGAAATGTTTAAAATATGGGCCTCCATTTTTGCACCCTTTGCACTTGCTGTATCACCTCCCCAAGCACACTAATCCAGTGGTTCCCCAACTGGCTTGCAAGTGGCATGGTGCACACGTTTACTCCTCACATGAATGGTATGTATGGGCAAGATCATGTTGCATGAAGAATGCCATTTTTTTCTAGAGCAAAATGGCATCCTGTACCCAACATGACCTTGCACATAATGACATCCTTCCTGTTGCCAGGGGTCATAGGAAGTAATAAAAAGCTGAAAATGCAAGCAGAAAGTTTGGAAACTGCTGCGCTAGTGCAGTCAGCCCATTCCCTGATAAAACCATTTTAAGCACTATGCTGACAAGTCTTGCTCTGAGCTGCTCTAAAACAAACCGTGCTTAAAGAGACTTTAGTGGCTTATCAATGTGTCTACACTTAGGACTCTCAACATGACTAATACTGTAAATGGGCCTAAGACTTAAAGCCAGCAGGGTGCATTAATCTCTTTGTGTACAGCTGTTCTGAATCTCACAACAGAGATATTCTTAATTCTATGGACTTACTGGAGCCCTGGTGTTTAAGCGGATCTGCTGTTAACTAGCTTATCAGTCTAAAAGCATATATTGCTCTCCTCCAAACTCAGTAGTAAATTGCACACATCTGGGACTGGCTGTAAACCTGTTCTGCGGGCTTCTGTCCCCAAGTAGAGCTGATTGTGCCAAATGTATTTTTCATACCGCTACCACTTTTTCCACAATAGTAATATTTTAAGTAAATGGGGCCAGCTGTGCTAAAATATGCTTTAACTTTTCATTCTTTTAATGTTGACAGGATTCCAAGCTCCAGCTCCCAGAAGACCTTGCCATGGCACCAAAAAATTGTGCTGCTGCTAATCTCAGCAAACGACAGACAAGTGTAATCAATAGTAGACATTCACGGGAGAAAGCTAGGCCTCTCATTGAGGTAGCCAGCTCATTGGTGAGACAATTATCTGAACAGCAGAAGATGACTAAATCCTTTTTAAACCAGCTTAAACAAGTGAATTTACCACCAGCAGTGCGCCCTTTAAATAAGAGTTTAATCATAGATGGCAGATGGAAAACCACAGATGAAGCTCAAGAGAAACGCAGATCTTTTCTTTATGACTTCTGTAAAAAATACAATCGTGAGAACCAGCTCAGAACCCATCTACTGCATATGGTATCCAGAATATATGTGGAGGACAGACACAAAATCTTGTACTGTGAAGTGCCTAAAGCAGGCTGTTCCAATTGGAAAAGGATTCTGATGGTGCTCAATGGACTTGCTTCTTCAGCATACAGTATTAGCCATGATGCCGTACACTATGGAAAGCATCTGAAGAAATTGGACAGTTATGACTTAAAAGGGATACAGACACGTTTAAATACCTACACTAAAACTATATTTGTACGTGACCCCATGGAAAGACTGGTGTCTGCATTCAGGGATAAATTTGAACACCCAAACAGCTACTACCACCCAGTGTTTGGAAAGGCTATTATTAAGAAATACAGACTTAATGCACAGGAGGAGGCACTGAAAACAGGATCAGGTGTTAAGTTCAAAGAATTCATTCAGTATTTATTAGACTCCCACCGCCCAGTAGGAATGGACATTCACTGGGATCAGATCAGCAAACTCTGCTATCCCTGCTTCATCAACTATGATTTCATAGGAAAATTTGAAACTCTGGAGGAAGATGCCAATTACTTTTTGCAATTGATAGGTGCCCCAGCACAGTTGAAGTTTCCTAATTTCAAAGACAGACATTCCTCTGATGAAAGAACAACTATGGAAGTTGTGAGACAGTACTTAAAGGAGCTGTCCAGGACAGACACACAGCTGACCTATGATTTTTATTACTTGGATTATTTAATGTTTAATTACACAACACCAGTTGTGTAGCTCTGAATGATTTTTAAATTCTATCAGACATTTAACATTTTGGCCTCAAGCCAGCAACTGTAATGTTACCTTAAAGCTCTGAGTGGACAGAGTTGTAACTGCTACGTGGAATTGGCTTGACTTAGTGGAGATTTTATGAATGAAAGTGACACCAATTGACACAATTATAGGAGAAGAGCACAAAAAGACCTGTAAACGATCTACATTGCACTGAAACGATGGGGGAAAACTGCTATTGAGTAATGGATTCTATTGTGGCAGCAGTAATCTGGCCAGCTGTTTCATTAGCTCTGCTAATGTTCTTGTGATGATTTGAAAAACATTCAAAATAGCACAGATTTGCGTGTGTGTCTGTATAGGAATAATATGTCAAGCTTTTTGAATTTTTATTAAGATGCCACGACTGAAAAATATTATTGGTAAATTCTATAAGATATATGTAATGTTATCAGTGGCAGTGATGTACCCATTTATCACCTACTGCCTCTCTTGGCATTTTAATTTTTAAATAGTGTACATCATATGAAGGATTTCTATGAGCAAAACCCTGAACCTGGTGGCCATCCTAAGTATCTGGCAGAACAATACAGTGGTTGCTGTGGAACATCTGTGGAGGTTTTCTATGGCAGCAATGTCAGTGCATGGCTATTGCCCCCCATCACAGGCAGTGAAAGATCCTGTTGCATGGGCACCCATTATTTTAGGATCGTTGGTAACCATGATCACAGTTAAATAGGGATTACTATATTGCAACAGCTGCTTCTGACAGAATGGTTGCCATGGGTTGTGAGCTGTGTTCTGGTATCTTTTCTCTCCTTTGCTGAGTTTGGGCCATCAAGCAGCAAACCTCAGAAAGATGGAGGATGCTGCTTTCTGAAGTGACAGGATAGGAAATGGCCACTGTAATCCCTGAGGCAGATTTATGGAATGTGAGTACAAAATCCCATTATCCTGGTTATAACGGTATAGAACCTGAGGGCAGGAGGGTGGAATACCCTATTTGTGACAGATGTAATGAAGACAAGTATATCTTGAGACTACTGTATCTAACTTATAACTATTATCTCTATTTCCATGAGCCAGGTATGTCTGGTTGGGGAGGATTTTCAAGCTCCACAAGTAACTAAAACGATTAGGAAGTGATTAATGTAAAAATCCCAAGGCTGGGTTATGGAGATATCCAGCTCTTTGAGGCTTCAGTTTCCTGGGGGAAAGGGGTATTGATTTGTTTTACCTGGTTTTAGGAGGCTGACAAAGGGTTTGGGGGGTATAGCAGACTCAAGAGCCACCTTTAAGATTTAATAAATGGATGTGACCTTTTGTTCAAGGGAGCACCCAATCCCACTGAAAGTCTGGAAAACTGGAACGTGCCAGGGTCCATAGGACAGATGGGGAGTCCGATCTTGGATTTGCTTTGTGTTTTCATTTTTAGCTTTAAATAAATGTACCTTGCTTTGGAAAAGCTGTGTGGTCATTGCTAATAACAGTTGTCTAGTTCTTAATTGTTCTAAAGTGCAGAGGCTGCACGTTTGTCAGACCTACTAGGGAAAATCACAGGAAGTGCCAAAGGGACTACAGGCTAAAACCTCAGGTCAGAATGGAGTGGGACATGGGTCTCTGCCCAGAGAGAAGTAAAGACTTAGAGGCCTGGGACCTGAGCAGATCATGGAGACGTGGGGTTGAACATGCAGTTATCCAGAAATTCTTACACACTCATCTGTGATGCAATCAGTTGCTTCTGAAGCATTATGGTATAGATGCTTGGAATGTTCCAGAAGGTGGGAACCCTCCTCAAAAACTCGGGAAAAGTCTCCATAAAATCTCTGCTAAACCTATGAGAGCAAAACCCAACCTTATTTTTTATTTTTTGTAGTTTTGAAATAGTTGCTTCCAGTCTCGGGATACGAGGAATTGTAGAATGAGGAGAACCTTCTATAGAACTCTGTGGTTAGTGACTCTCCATTCTTCATTATCAGAATGACTGCTTCCAAGGTTCCTTCCCCAAATAACTGTATGGCTCTAATATTGCCAAAGGCACAGTTGCCGAGGGACAGGCAGGGAGGTAGGAGAGCATTTCCCCATCACAAACCTAGTCTGAGGAGTAGGGGCACTGAAGTGCCGTTTTCTAATCTCAACTCTCAGCCTGTGGTAGAAAAGAGGAAAGGGGGGGAGGCCAGTTCTAACCCCATAAGTGCTGCTGTCCAGGAGGCCTATCGTACAGCTGATGATCACAGGTTAGCAAATCGCTCAAAGCTGAGAGCAGTGAAAGTTCCAAACTGACCCATTAGAGGGAAGAGTTTAGCGTCCTCCCTGCTAGCTGCACTTGTAGCAAGGGGATGGAAGAGTCCGCTTCCCCCAAAACTGGACCATGGGCACCTTTCAGTTCTTCTCCCAGTGAGGTAGGAAGGGAATAGGCACCCTACATTGAAGAGACTGTACACAAAGGTTTGTGGGAGAGAAAAGAGAGTGGGAAAGAAACATGGAGAGAGGACACTGCGGGATAAGGAACATAAAGGCATACAATGTTCCAGGCATGTACGCACAGGGAAATATGGCAGGATTGTGTGTGCACACATTGATGCCTATGAAGTATGGCTATATATTTTAGTGTACAAATATAGGACATTGTGGGTCTTTTGAAGGAAAGTACTTGGTACATCTCTGGAGCCATCTTATGGGAAAAAATTACTTCACTGATTTTTCCCCCCCTTTTTCTCCCTCTTGTGACTCCAAATGTTTTTGGTGTTTGCTGCTGTGGATCCAGCAAGCCAATGAAACTGTATGGGTGAGTAAAGTCATGTGTATGATTAAATATTACAGGGATCAGGGATTATGTGTGTTGAAATATTTTCCCTCAGATACAATTGCTGGCCTTTCTTCAAGGGTGTCTTGAGTATTCACACTTGTAGGATTTGGCACCTTTTCCATATTGCTGTGTCCAGTGGGGGCACACAAGTGTTTTCATGTGAAGATGATCTCTTTAAGGGTATGCACTCCCAACCACCTCTGTTCCTTGACTGCTTCCAGGAGAGCTAGAAACTGTTACCTTTCTAATATCCTTAGTGAACAGAACCATCGCAGCCCCCTTTTTATTTAGTGCAAGAACCATCCCCAGCTTCCCTCCAGGTCCGTTCAGCTCTCATTTGAGCCACCAAAAGCGTATTAAAGACAGGCCCACTGCTCTGCTCTTAGGTTCTTTCTAAAACCATTCTTTCTACAAAGGGGCCTCCTCTGTCCTTGGATTAACCTTGTAAATGACCAGACTCATAGGGCATGTCTTCACGATGCGGAAGATTGACACTGCCATGGTTGACCTTCTGGGAGTTCAATTTAGCAGATTTAGTATAGACCTGCTAAATTGGACTCAGAGGGCACCCCCATCGGGATGTAAGGAGTAAGGGTATGTCTACACTACAAAGTTAGTTCGAACTAACGGACGTTAGTTCGAACTAACTTTAATAGGTGCTACACTAGCGCTCCGCTAGTTCGAATTTGAATCGAACTAGCGGAGCGCTTAGTTCGAACTAGGTAAACCTCATTTTACGAGGACTAACGCCTAGTTCGAACTAGCTAGTTCGAACTAAGGGCTGTGTAGCCCTTTAGTTCGAACTAGTGGGAGGCTAGCCCTCCCCAGGTTTCCCTGGTGGCCACTCTGGCCAACACCAGGGAAACTCTATGCCCCCCTCCCAGCCCCGGACCCCTTAAAGGGGCACGGGCTGGCTACGGTGCCCGTGCCAGGTGCAAGCCTGCCAGCACCCAGCTAGCAGACCCTGCACCTGGCACGGCACAGAGCCACCCACCCGATGCCCCCCAGCCCACCCCCTCTTGCCGGGACCAGGCTGGCGGCTCCCGGGAGCTTGCCCTGGACCGCAAGAGGCGGGCACCTTCCTGGGCTAGTGCGGACATCGTGGACCTCGTCCACGATCTCCGCACTAGGCACAGGAAAGTGGCCGTCTAGGGCAGGAGAGCTGCCAGCCTGGCCACCCAGGACCAGGTGTGCATGAAAATCAAGGGGGTCCACTGAGACCCCCGACACTGAGCCCTGAGCTTACAATGGCCGTACTGGGTCAGACCAAAGGTCCATCTAGCCCAGTAGCCTGTCTGCCGACAGCGGCCAACCCTAGGGACCCTGGAGGGGATGGACCGAAGACAATGACCAAGCCATTTGTCTCGTGCCATCCCTCTCCAGCCTTCCACAAACTTTGGGCAGGGACACCACTCCTACCCTCTGGCTAATAGGACTCCATTGACCCAACCTCCATGACTTGATCTCACTTCCCTTTCAACTCTGTTCTAGTTGTAGCCTTCACAGCCTCCTGCAGCAAGGAGTTCCACAGGTTAACTATTTGCTTTGTCAAGAACAACAACTTTCTCTTACTAGTTTCAAGCCTGCTACCCATTCCTTTCCTTTGGTGTCCTCTAGTCCTTCTTTATGGGAACTCAGGAAGAACTTTTCTGAATGCACACTCTCCACCCAACCCCTGCTTTTAGAGACCTCTATCCTGTCCCCCCTCCGTCTCCTCTTTTCTAAGCTGAACAGTCCCAGTCTCTGTAGCCTTTCTTCATCTGGGACCTGTTCCCAACCCCTGATCATGTTAGTTGCCCTCCCCTCTCCCAGCCTTTCTCTTCCCCTCTCCCACCTCCTTTTCCCAGTCTCCCCCAGTTTTTTTCAATAAAGACAGAGTCAATGTTGGAAGAAACGTTATCTTTATTTTGTACATCAATAAGAAGGGGGGCTAGGGAAGGGTAAGTGGAAGGAGGTGAGGGAGGAATGGGGTACGAGCCCCCAATGGGGAGGACTGGGCTGGCTCTGTGGGCTTCTGAGGGTGGAAGCTCTCCTGCAGCCCCCCAATTACTCCCTCTCCCCAGATGGCAGCCTGCGGCAAGTGCAGCCGGGCTGATGGCCGAGTGGTGTGATGTGCCCAGTGTGGGCACTCAGGGCACTCCAAGCCAGAACTTCTTTGCAAGCGGGGCACCCCTGAGAACTGTGTGTCCGGGGTGGGGGTCGGGACCCTTTAAGCGCAGCCCTCGGCTAGCCTGAGACAGCATCTCCATGCTCTAAGTCCTCCTTTTATGCCCTGCCAGCACTGCTTCCGGCCATCCTTAAGCCCTGTTCAGAGTCCACTCAATGTGGACTTACTAGTTCGAACTAGCAAAACGCTAGTTCGAACTAGTTTTTAGTTCTAGATGCGTTAGTTCGAACTAGCTTAGTTCGAATTAACTAATTCGAACTAAGTTAGTTCGAACTAACTTTGTAGTGTAGACATACCCTAAGGGATGCTGACGGGACACTGTGTGAATGGCATGGAAGCACAGGGAGCTGGGGGCTGTTTGTAGGAGCGCATGGGGCAGCTTTGCGAGCCGTGGAGGAGGCTTCGTGAGCTGCACTTTCAGGGGTGAAGAGCCGCATGTGGCTCGCGAGCCCCAGGTTGGCCACCCCTGATTTAAAATATGTGAATTCCAGCTATATAATTAATGTAGCAGGAGTTGCGTATCTGAATTCGACCTCCACTGTAGTGAGACCAGGCCATAGGGTCTCTCTTTTGAGCCTCTTAGAGGAAGTGTTTTAGAGCATCTGCCTATAAAGGTAGTTTTCCTTATAGACATCAACTCTTCAGGAAGGGCAAGTGCACTCCACCCACTCCTGGCCACACCACATTGCACTATGGCTCATAGGGACAAGGTGACCGTGAGGTCACACCCTAATTTTATACTCACAGTGATATCAGACTCCACCTTGTCCAATATATCTGCCTTCTAGAGCTCTCTGTACCCCTGCTTCCACTCCCAGGAAACACGTCTGCACTAGGGATGTAAGCGACTAGTCAACTATCGGATAAGCAAAAGCTAGTTGCTTCACCCCTTCCTGACACTCTCAGAAAGAGGTTGCAAGCAGGGGGGAGAACTGGAAGGGGCTCTTGTACATTTCAAAGTGGAAGTGCCGCATGGAGCCCGGGGCTGGCCCCAGGCTCCAAGCAGTGTTTCAGTCTTTGAAATGCATAAAAGCCCCTGCTGGGGCTCTTGTACATTTCAAAGGCGGAACACTGGACTTCTGCCTTTGAAAGGTTAGCAACAGCTGGGCGGACTTTTGCTACATTCTGAAGCGGAAGTGCCCTTATCGACTAATTGAATAGTTGATGGAAATTCCATCGACTATTTGTTTAGTTGATTAATTTTAACAGCCCTAGTCTGCACATTCTAGATGCTAAAATTACACTGCTTTTACCTGAAAAAAATCAAACCCTTCAAAAAAATCCAAGACTATTCATCAAAAAAGGTACCAGGGAAAACCTGTTTCCAAGAGAGGCTGTCCCACTGAATAAAAAGACATGCAGCATTGCATTACACCTCACCCATCTTCCATTCAAGGGCACTGCTTGCTACTTTCCCATGAGTACGTATGCTCGCAGACCCTCAAAAAAGAATGGAAGGTTCCTCACAAGGAACTTTTGGTCTTCAAGTATTGCCTTGTGCAGACTTACTGGCTAAGTCATGCGAAAACTATTAGCTGCTTTGGCTTCATTAGGATTTTACTTCATTGGATAATGCAAATATACTTTTTTCCCTTGTGAAGGCAAGACTCAATTCTGGTATTTCACTGTCCTGATGAGTGTTCACTTGTAATTCAAATGATCTAAATTGAATTCCTGTGAAGTGCTGTTTTGATCTATTCCAGGTTGATAAAGATTTTAAATTACAGATGAGCCAGTACTGACGACTATGAAACCCTTATATGACACCTATCATGCTGGTGATATGGAACAGCCAGCATGGATTTGTAAAGAATAAATCATGTCAAACCAATCTGATAACTTTCTCTGATAGGATAACAAGTCTTGTGGATAAGGGAGAAGCAGTGGATGTGGTATACCTAGACTTTAGTGAGGCGTTTGATACGGTCTCGCATAATATTCTTATCAATAAACTAGGCAAATACAACTTAGATGGGGTAACTATAAGTTGGGTGCATAACTGGCTGGATAATTGTACTCAGAGAGTAGTTCTTAATGGTTCACAATCCTGCTGGAAAGGTATAACAAGTGGGATTCCGCAGGGGTCTGTTTTGGGACCAGCTCTGTTCAATATCTTCATCAATGATTTAGATACTGGCATAGAAAGTATGCTTATTAAGTTTGCAGATGATACCAAGCTGCGAGGGGTTGCGACTGCTCTAGAGGATAGGGTCATAATTCAAAATGATCTGGATAAATTGGAGAAATGGTCTGAGGTAAACAGGATGAAGTTTAATAAAGACAAATGTAAAATGCTCCACTTAGGAAGAAACAATCAGTTTCACACATACAGAATGGGAAGCGACTGGGAAGGAGTACGGCAGAAAGGGATCTAGGGGTTATAGTGGACCTCAAGATGAATATGAGTCAGCAGTGTGATGCTGTTGCAAAAAAAGTGAACATGATTCTGGGATGCATTAACAGGTGTGTTGTGAGCTAGACACGAGAAGTCATTCTTCTGCTCTACTCTGCGCTGGTTAGGCCTCAGTTGGAGTATTGTGTCCAGTTCTGGGCACTGCATTTCAAGAAAGATGTGGAGAAATTGGAGAGGGTCCAGAGAAAAGCAACAAGAATGATTAAAGGTCTAGAGAACATGACCTATGAAGGAAGACTGAAAGAATTGGGTTTGTTTAGTTTAGAAAAGAGAAGACTGAGGGGGGACGATAGCCGTTTTCAGGTATCTAAAAGGGTGTCATAAGAAGGAGGGAGAAAACTTGTTCATCTTGGCCTCTGAGGGTAGAACAAGAAGCAATGGGCTTAAACTGCAGCAAGGGAGGTTTAGGTTGGACCTTAGGAAAAAGTTCCTAACTGTCAGGGTAGTTAAACACTGGAATAAATTGCCCAGGGAGGTTGTGGAATCCCCATCTCTAGAGATATTTGAGAGTAGGTTAGATAAATGTCTATCAGGGATGGTCTAGACAGTATTTGGTCCTGCAATGGGGGCAGGAGACTGGACTCGATGACCTCTCGAAGTCCCTTCCAGTCCTAGTATTCTATGATTCTATGATTCTTAGCTTCTTATTTACTTTTTTGGGAGGGAGGGGAGTGGTTTCTGTAGGCATGTCTACAGCAATTTTAACTCTCACATAACAATGATTTTGTGTATTAATGATTCTTACAGATTTTGTGTTTCCACTATGCATGAAAAAGAGAGGGTTTTGATTCCACTAATAACATAGAAAGGCCAATGATGTGTTTGAGTTTTGTGAGAAATGATTTAATAAGTATAGACAGAATGATAAACTACCAAGTCTTTGAATGAGAGCCAAACCTTAAACTTGTTCCCACTGAATTCAGTGATTAAAAACTCCCATTGTCCTCAGCAGTGCAAGTTTGGAGCACTTTCAAAAATAAATATTTATATTTCTGTCGGACCCCAAGCAGCATGGTCTAAACAGCATGAAAAGATTTCACCAACTAATACTTCTGGTTGCCAACTTTCTAACCAAACAAAATCAAACACCCTTGCCAAAGTCCTTCTCCCAGACCCCACCCTGCTCACTTCAGTCCCTCTCCGCACCCCCCTTACTCACTCTGCAATCTCATTTTCACTGGGCTGGGGAGGGTCCCTTTTCAACTAGGTGTTTGGCTGAAGATCAGAAACATAGCCATCCTATTGAGTTAAAACACTGTGTGAATCAAAGGAGAGATGGTGAACTTGTGCTAATGAGAACAAAAATTAACAAAGAGCATTGATTAACAGACATTTGTAGATGCAAATCACCTCTGTGGATTTTGCAAGTCTAACACATTTTGCATATACAATTTGCAGTGGGAGAGTACAAGCTAAGTGTGTGCACAAAACCATAGTTGCTTAATACACTGTTATTCAGTAGCACTTGTGAAAGCAATTCAACTTCAGTGTATGTCAACGTCAGATGTCTTAGGTCCTAACTGCATTTAATTATTATTATTTTTTTAATCTAACCCTGCCTGTTGTAAGGAAAAGGCTCTCCCCGTCCTCTTTAGCCACCTGTGGGATTAAGATGATCTCAGTAGCAGACTCTACATTGTATTTTGCCTCATTAACCACATTTTGAAACTCACCATGCTGCTTTGCCAGGAATTAAGTTTCATGATTTAAAATTAACATAAGAGTTTAGTATAATTGAATTGGGACTGTGATATTTGACTTGTGGGATTACAATAGATAAAGGACTAATTTTCAGATAACCTCTATTTTTTAAAAGTAAACTGTAAAAGGTCACAGGGAGTTGGAGCTGTAAATCAGCTGATGTTCACAAAGATCAGTAAGTGATATCATAAAATTGAAGGTTATCCATTATATTCTATGTAAAACCCCACAAGTGTTTGTTTGTACTCAGTCATATGACATGCTTTTAGTTGAGGGACAAAAAATGCACATTGTAGTATAGTACGTAATAGTATCTTTAGACCTACTATGGCTCAACTGCAATAAGTAATACAGGCAGTCCCCGGGTTACGTACAAGATAGGGACTGTAGGTTTGTTCTTAAGTTGAATCTGTATGTAAGTCGGAACTGGCGTCCAGATTCAGCCGCTGCTGAAACTGACCGCCAGTTCTGACTTACATACAGATTCAACTTAAGAACCCCAAGCTTCCCCAAGTCAGCTGCTGCTGAAACTGATCAGCGCTGATTCCAGGAAGTCTGGGGCAGAGCAACTCTGCCTCGGGCTTCCTGTAGTCAGCGCTGGTCAGTTTCAGCAGCGGCTGACTTGGGGACGCCTGGGGCAGAGCAGCTGGGGTGCTGCTGGGTTGCTCCAGTAGCACCGCTCCTCGGCGCTACTGGACCAGCCCAGCAGCACCCCAGCTGCTCTGCCCCAGGCGTCCTGATTCAGCCACTGCTGAAACTGACCAGCAGCGGCTGAATCAGGACCTGGGGCAGAGCAGCTGGGGTGCTGCCGGGTTGGTCCAGTAGTGCCCAGAGCGGGCGCTGCAGGACCAATCTACAGCGCCCCAGCTGCTCTGCTCCAGGGTCCAAAACAAAAGCCTGGTCTGCTGGGGGGGGGGGGCACACTAGCCGCCCCCCCCCCCCCCCAGCAGACCAGGGACACGGGGAGCAGAGCCGCAGCGGCAGCGGGGTGCCGTGCCTCTGAGGCTTTGCTCTGGCAAAGTCTCAGAGGCGCGGGACCCCCCCATGGCTGCGGCTTGAGTCCCGGTGCCTGTGGTCTGCTGGGGACGGTCTCCAGCAGACCAGGGGCACCGGAGCAGCTTACGAACGGGGCTTTCTCGCCCCGGAGCTCGCAGGTAGCAATCCGCTACCTCGACCTCCGGGGCGAGAAAGCCCCATTCGTAAGTGCGGATCCGACATAAGTCGGGGACTGCCTGTACCTACCTTAAGCAGCTGCACTAGGGTATCCATGTCTTCCAGTGCAGTATTTGTTTGACCTTTTAAGCTTACTTCACTATGTAACTAATGTACAGGTTTTGCCGGTAGTTTTGAATGTCCTTTGTTGTGAGGATCTCAAAATGCTTTTCAGACATAAGTCAGCTATTCAACAGAGAAGTTGTATAGCTTGGCAGAAGCATTTTAGTGAGTCAGAAGTGTCAGAATGCTGGTGTTCCAATGTTCATTCTGTGCGAATCACTAGACTGCACCGCTCCTGGAACAAACAGCTAACATTTATTTTAGCCAAAATGAGGGAAGTAAAAATTTCCTACTCTTCCTTTTTAAGAGCATCAGCATTCATTGTTCAAATCAAATTAATATACACTGGAAACTATGGCCAATTAAAAAAAAACACTTTTTTTAATTTACTTGTGTTACACCAAAACACTCACTGGAAGAATTTCCCCCAAAAGACCAAACTTACTGGAGATATTGAGGCCCGATATATTAGCGTTACATGACTGCTTCTAACTTGGAGATCACCAATTTAATTTTAAATGTAGTGAAAATTATAAAATTGTACATTTACAGATTTGGAGAGGAAATTATCTTAGTAGAACTGTGTGTGTGTGTGTGTGTGTGTGTGTGTGTGTGTGTAAACTTATGAAAAAAAATTGGCAATCAAAAAGTAAGAGAAAAGCTACTTGAGAATGTATTAGAGTTAAAATCCAGTGATTTAGACTTTTGAATTAGGCTTGTTACAAATGAACAAGTAAAAACTCATATGATTTGTTAATTTAAGGATATTTACTTTGCATACTTGATATCTGCTGTCAATAATTTGTGTTTATAAAGCTTTAACTTTTTCAGTCTGTTTATGGTCATATAATTAACTGCCCTCCCACCCCCATAATTTCCCACAACTATGAGTTCCATGATTTTGCATTATGTACAAAACAGTACATCAGACTTCTGTTTTTTGCCTTTGAATTGCATTGGGCGTTTGTACCCAGGATATTCAAACTTGCTTTATATCTTAGTCTGAAGGTGTCAAAGAAAACTGATGACTTTTCAGTTATGTCCAAATAATTCACTGAATTCTTTCAGCTTCATTTTGTGCAGTTGGCAGACTCCAGAATCAGAGCTTCTGTTTCAGCTCTGTGTCAAAACATTGAGAATTATTAAGGTTTCACTAAGCACTGACGTGACATAAAATTAAGAGCCAAATTGTCTGACCTGGAGGAACCATTACATTGCTCCAGCTCTTAAAGCCAACGTAAAGAGGTTGGGATATGAGAGACAATCTTGTCTTAATTTTTATTATGATCATTAGGCAAATTCATTTCATTTCAATATAATATTCCAAGATAAAATGATTCTCAGCTGCACTGTTCAACAGACCAAAGCACAGGTTTGAGTGCAATAAACTCGAGTATTGAAACCCACCCATGTAGCTGCACTCATTAGAGACTGCTGGAAAACTGCAGAACATATTGAAATATAATCCTGGATTATTTTCATCCTTAGAAAGTGGTTACAGTATTGATTAGAAAAAAGAAAGAGAAAATCCCACTTCAGCTACTGTAACTTCATCGCTCCCTTTTCTCTTTGCATTTTCATCTACTTGAACTCTTATATCGTTTTATATGCACAAATGTAAATGCCAATTTGTCTTCCAGTTTCCCCATCAAACACACACGTCTTCCACAAAGCCTTGCTTTTGGTGCTGCTCGCTGCCCAGGATCTGCTGTGCTGCACATTGGAAACATCATCCAGTACAGAGTTTGTTTCAGCACTGTGTGTCATACCTAGGGCCCAGATTTACAAAGGTATGTAGACAAATAAGGATGCATTCACAAAAGTGCCTGGCTGAGTTTCACTAAATACCCCCGATAGGGTAGGCACCTAACACCCATTGCACACAGGAGTCAGGGCCCACCTCCTCAAATGTATTTAGGCACATAACCCAATCACATATTTAGTAAAATCCAGTGAGCACCTATCTGCATTTTTCAACACCTAAATAACTTTGTAAATATGGTGCAAGGTCCCCATTCTTCAGTGTTTCTAGTATAGCTGCACAGATCCACTCACCTACTGTTACGAGCAGAGCAGCTCTGGGGTCTTTGACTGTAAACTGCTAGAGAAAGAGACCAGGAGTTCTTCCATATTTTCACAGTACCCAGCACACTAAAGGACTAATATATTTTTTAAAAAAAACCTCAGGTTTTCCTCCCACTCAAATTGTGCCTTGCTGCTATCAAGTCACAAATGACTGACTCTCCTCACCCTAAGTGAACAGGAGCTATTCTTAAAAAGATGCCTATGTCTATATACCTACTGTAACTGCAGTCAAATAAATTGGACTTGGCCAATTAGTCTTGGTATTCTGAGCATATGTGACAAAAGCATTTAAGTTTGTCTTTATGCTAAGGTGCATACCAGCATATCTAGAGGCATCCAGGAGATCCTCCTCCTGATTTAAAGTTCCTCATACCATACGCAAGCCTTTTGAAGGCCCCAACAATGTACATGTTTGGTGCATATGTTTTTACTATTCATTCATGTTCATTCAAAAGACATGACCCAGTGGTCAGTGGAAGTGAGCTGTCTTTATGGAATTCATATGGATGCTCACAAAATATTAAAACCACTTCTGTAAGTCTCCATCTTCTCCCTTCCTCCTCTTCCTTTTTGCATCTTGTTTCCCAAGCAGTTCCTTTTTTGTCAGCATTCTTCTGCTCTACCATCTTTCCCTCTTCCCCACCCAGCTAATTCAGATCCTTATTCAAAACGGCTTGGAGATCAGAACTTTCAGATGTCCGTTTGAAGAAGGTGCTGTAGCAAATAAGAGAAATGCATTAGGCCAGTGGTTCCCTACCTTTTTAAACTGTGGATCAGCAAACCCATACCCAAAATTTTGGTGGACTGGAAATACTTTATTTGCATATTTGTATATTCATTATATAAATAATGAATATACAAATAAAACCTATCAGCCAACCTGCTCATCCCATCTTGTCACTGCACGTTCCTCTACCTCCATACCCAGAACCCTCTGACCCCGTCCAGCCATCCATAATACTCTATGTCTCTATTATTAAACCTACCAAACCTGCCCCCGAGACAGAAGCATGAGCTGCGCAGCACCTGGCTCCATAATCATTGACCCAATGCAACCCACCCCCTCTTGCCCTTTGATGTCTAAACCCTGCTCTCCCCCCTTGACTCCTAGCTACAACCCAGCCCCTTGCTCCCCAGTGCCTAACACCCCATGCCCTTTGACCCTTTAACCAGACTTGTACAGCCCATGCCAATACCCTCTTGCCCCGCCCCCCAAGGAGCATGGCCATTACTGCCACATGGGCAGGGGAAGCAGCTGTTGGTGGCACATGCACTCCCTCCTCCTTCACACCCTCTCCCTCCCCAAGCACTTCTTACGCACCCATGGGTAGAGCCCCAGCCAGGCCACCATCTTACCTGGGTGGGAGGATGAAGGAGGGAAGGAGGTGCCTCATGCTCCCCCTCCTCCTATTGCCACCTTAGTTCCAGTGCTGCTACCAAGCAAAATCAGCCACCATGGCTGCCAGAGATGAAGACAGCTTTGTTTTAAGGATTAAGAGGAAATGCAAGGGGAAAAAAATTGGATGGGAGGGGGGGAAGAAAAAGAGGCAGTGGGTAGATAGGTAGTATATGAATTGCAAGTTTGCTCTGTTTGACTACATAGACTCATAGACTTTAAGGTCAGAAGGGACCATTATGATCATCTAGTCTGACCCCCTGCACAGTGCAGGCCACAAAATCTCACCCACCCCTCCTAGAATAATCCTCTCACCTATATCTCAGATATTGAAGCCTTCAAATACTTTGAAGACCCCAAGATGCAGAGAATCCTCTAGCTGTGATCTGTACCCCATGCTACAGAGGAAGGCGAAAAACCTCCAGGGCCTCTGCCAATCTACCCTGGAGGAAAATTCCTTCCTGACCCCAAATATGGCGATCAACTAAACCCTGAGCATGTGGGCAAGACTCATCAGCCAGACACCCAGAAAGTTCTCTATAGTAACTCCTATCATCCCTCCATTGACCTATTTCCCACTGATAATGAATGGTCAATTGGTTACCAAGATCATGTTATCTCATCAAACCATCCCTTTCATAAACCCATCTAGTTTAAACCAGATAGATCTTTTGCCCCCACTATTTCCCTTGGAAGGCCGTTCCAGAACCTCACTCCTCTAATGGTTAGAAACCTTCGTCTAATCTCAAGTCTAAACTTCCTACTAGCAGCTTGTATCCATTTGTTCTTGTGTCCACATTGGTATTAAACTTAAATAATTCCTCTCCCTCCCTGGTATTTATCCCTCTAATATATTTAAAAAGTGCAATCATGTCCCCCCTCAGCCTTCTTTTGGTTAAAGTAAACAAGCCAAGCTCCTTGAGTCTCCTTTCATAAGACAGGTTTTCCATTCCTCGGATCATCCTAGTGGCCCTTATTTGTACCTGTTCCAGTTTGAATTCATCCTTCTTAAACATGGGAGACCAGAACTGCACACAGTATTCCAAATGGGGTCTCACCAATGCCTTGTATAATGGCACTAATGCCTCCTTATCCCTACTGGAAATACTTCGCCTAATACATCCCAAGATCGTATTAGCCTTTTTCACGGCCATGTCACAATGGCGGCTCATAGTCATTCTATAATCAACCAGGACTCCGAGGTCCTTCTCCTCCTCCGTTACTTCCAACTGATGTGTCCCCAGCTTATAACTAAAATTCTTGTTATTAATCCCTAAATGCATAACCTTACACTTCTCACTATTAAATTTCATCCTATTGCTATCACTCCAATTTACAAGATCATCCAGATCTTCCTGTATGATATCCCGATCTCTTTCTGAATTGGCAATAGCTCCCAACTTTGTGTCATCCGCAAATTTTATTAGGACACTTCCACTTTTGGTGCCAAGATCAGCAATAAAAAGATTAAATAAAATTGGCCCCAAAACTGATCCCTGAGGAACTCCGCTAGTAACATTCCTCCAACCTGACAGTTCACCTTTCATCATGACCCGCTGTAGTCTCCCCTTTAACCAGTTGCTTATCCACCTCTCAGCTTTCATATTAATCCCTATCTTTTCCAATATAACCAATAATTCTCCATGTGGTACTGTATCAAATGCCTTACTAAAGTCGAAGTAGATTAGATCTACTGCATTTCCTTTATCTAAAAAATCTGTTACTTTCTCAAAAAAGGAAATCAGGTTGGTTTGGCACGATCTACCTTTTGTAAAACCATGTTGTAATTTGTCCCAATTGCCATTAGCCTCAATGTCTCTAACTACTTTCTCCTTCAAAATTTTTTCCAGGATCTTACATACTACAGATGCCAAACTAACAGGCCTATAGTTACCCGGGTCGCTTTTTTTCCCTTTCTTAAAAATCGGAACTATATTAGCAATTCTCCAGTCAAATGGTACAATCCCTGAGTTTAGAGATTTATTAAAAAATTTTGCTAATGGACTTGCAAGTTCATGTGCCAGTTCCTTTAATATTCTTGGATGAAGATTATCTGGGCCCCCCGATTTACTCCCATTAAGCTGTTCAAGTTTGGCTTTTACCTCGGATATGGTAATATCTACCTCCTTATCCTTAGTCCCATTTGTTAACTTACCATTATCCCTAAGCTCTTCATTAGCCTCATTAAAGACTGAAGCAAAGTATATGTTCAAATATTGGGCCATTCCTAGATTATCCTTAACCTCCACTCCATCCTTAGTAATTAGCGGTCCTACTTCTTCTTTTTTTGTTTTTTTCCTATTTATATGGCTATAAAACCTTTTACTATTGGTTTTAATTCCCTTTGCAAGGTCCAACTCTACCTGACTTTTAGCCTTTCTCACTTTATCCCTACATGCTCTAACCTCAATAAGGTAGCTTTCTTTACTGATCCCTCCCATTTTCCACTCCTTATATGCTTTCTGCTTTTTCTTAATCACCTCTCTGAGGTGCTTGCTCATCCAGCTTGGTCTAACAAACCTGCCTATAATTTTTTTCTCTTTTCTAGGGATACAGGCTTCTGACAGCTTCTACACTGCAGCGCTATTTCAGGATACCAGAGGTATTCCGAAATAGATATTCTGCGTCTTTTGAGTATGCCAGTTATTTCGAAATATAACAGACTCACTCTTCTGATGTCCCTGTAAACCACATTGCACGAGGGTTAAGGGATGTTTTGGAATAGCAATTTATTTCAAAATAAGTGCTGTGTAGACAGCACTAAATTTTAAAATAAGCTATTTCGAAATTGACTCGAAATAAGCTATGCAATTTTCGTACCTCAAATTGCATAGCTTATTTCGAGCTACGGGTGCCATGTAGATGCACCCTTAGTGGCCTGTTTTAGTTGTTCAGGTTGAAATGATATAGAGGAAGTATAGGGGCCAATTCTCGGGATGTATGAAGTGTGTAGTCATAACTAACGGCCTGGTCACTCTGGTCATCTTCTATCTACAGGCAGCAGCTGTCCCCTTTTCTGTTGACTTTTGCCATTTTTCTAAAAAGAATGATGAAGGGATAGATAAGGTAGCAGAGAGCCCCCAGCAAGAGCAAGGGAGGCTCAATTGCAACCGGAGGAGATGACGCATTTTAGGGAACTGGCGCATCTCCAATCAACATGTCATAGGATTGTCTCTGGGAAGCAATCTCTGCTCTCAGGGAGGGTGAGGTTAATGACTCGTACAAGCTCCCTTGTATGAGAGGCAGCAGGGCAAAACAGCAACGTTTCTAAAAGGAGACAAAATTAGTCCTTCTCCCACCTACTGTTAATACAAACTTCTCTCACCAATCTTCTCCACCGCTCTCTTCAAACTGAGCTACAATGTGAACAGACCTTTCAGTACATACAAACACCATGGACTTAATGGAAACTTTAGGTGGGCAAAGGAAGACAGGATCAGCCCCATGGTTTGTTTCCCATCCTGTCTTAATTTTTGTAATGAACAGAATATAAGGCCGAAATTTAGGTGTCTTAGTTTCCTAAATCCGCACCTAAAAGAGGTGGCCTGTTTTCACAAATGCTGAGAATTCCCTGCTGCCATTGAAATCAGTAGGTGGTGCTCAGTGCCTTGGAAAATCAGCCCACTTCAACTGAATTTTGGAGCCTGAATTTAGGCATTCAGCTTTTAAAGTGTTGACAAAGTTGTTTCAACCATCTAAATGCAACCACTATTTCTTTCCTCATTTTTTTTTATGGCAGGACGTAGAAACATTCTACAAGGCAATGTTTAAGTTTACTGTGTCACACCTCTTCCTTTATTAGCAAGATGATTTAAAAAGTGAGAAACTTTCATGACACACCAAGAGTTTTTCCTTATCATTTTCAGAACGTATTTCTTTGAGCATAGATGCATTCCTTTAATTTATTCTAACTTGCCAAAGGAAAACAAGCTGTCCCAGTGACCACTTTTTAGGCTAGACACTGCAGTTATTCTCTCTTAGTCAGAATGGTTGCAAAGCTGTACACTTGCTGAATGAGAGAAGCAGGGTATTTGTCATGTAAACGCTACAGTTTTGGGGTTTTCTATTGCTATTATGCTTTGCCCCTAGTTTTGGCTTGGTAACAAAACCACAGCGATTGGACAGTTACAGAATAGTAACTGTTTTCACAGAACCTTACAATTGTCAGTGTTCCCAAACCTCTGAAATGCTCCCGGCCTTTCAATATCATCCACATAAAAGGAAGTAATGTAGAAAAGGGCTCTGTTCTTTTAACCAGAACATTCCAGTGCCCACAGGACACTTTCCATTGAAATGCTTTAAAAGTCTCCAATACCTCTTGTAATTCTAAATCTCTGAATTGTCCCCAAGGGCTTAGATTCTCTTCACTTTTTCTATGTGGCTTAAATTCTTCAGTTTCCAAGCAAATTACACTTGCCTGAAAGTCAAGTGTTTGTTTTTCCCCATTGTTCTATTGCAGTCTTCTCACTTAAATGATGACTAAAATTTAACTTGTTTTCCACTGAAACTGGGTCTCAAACTTATAAATTCTCTCCTCTGTGAACCCTCCCAAAAATGCACACTGTAAAGGGGACTGGATTCTGTTCAGTGCCAGTAAAGAACAATTACCCTATAGTAATTTTGGTTCCATAAGATGTTGTAACCAGTGGGTACATTGTAGGTTAGCAAGAGCCTAACACAGAAAAGTCTGGAGGTTATTTGACTAGCAACCTCGGTGTCCATTAGGGCCATGTAACTGCCATGTGCCATCTCAAGTTCCCATATATACTATATATTTGAATCTATTTGTTTAAGAACTCCGCCTAAATGATGAGCATTAGGACCACCAAAGTTGGTACACAGCTTCCTATTATTGTAACTTAAAGCAACAGAAGAGTTTGGTGGTGCCAGGAAAATGGGATGTGCCTGGAATGGGATTGCTTCTCATAAAACCAAACAGAAGAGAGACAGAATCATCAGGCAGGTGAAAAGGGCTAGCTGGGGGCACCCACACACACACACCGTTCAGGACTTCCCCATCCCCAAACCTCCCATCCCCACCCTCTCATTAACCCTTTAGGAAGGCCAGAGAGGGCTGAAGCTTCCCGTCCAGATTCATATGGGGGACATTGGTGCTGTTCCCCTTTGTCAGGGAGCAGGAGGAAAGTGCACAGTTTGAAGCATTCCTCACTCTAGCTGGGGAGCACAGAGGGCAGACTAAGGGTGTGTCTAGACTACAGGTTTTTTTTTAAAAAAGTAACCTTTTTTCAAAAAAACTTCATCTGCGTCTAGGCTGCAGCCGCGTTCTTTTGAAAGTAAATTGAAAGAACGCAGCAGTTTTTTCAATCATGGTAAACCTCATTTTATGAGGAATAACGCCTTTTTTCGAAAGTACTCTTTCAAAAAAAGGCACTATTGAATGCAAACTGCTTTTTCAAAAGAGCAGCTCGCTTTTTTGAAAAATCTGCTTGTAGTCTAGATGCTTTCTTTCAAAAGAGGCTTGTAGTCTAGACGTACCCTAACTGTACACTTTGCTCTCACTCCCTGACACGGACAGGAAGGGAACGAGCAAACAGCTCTGGTATGAATGGGGCCCCCCGCCAAAAGCCCCCTACTAACCCTCCAACCCTAACTCTTGCACCCCCACACATCCAGCCCCTTGTCTGAGCCCCTCCTTATAGACCTGAGCAACGCCAGGTAAATGTGTTAGCAAGCACATAGAGATCCACATGGACATGTACTTGAATAATAGGCATATCGGAGCTATGTGAGAGAACTCATTCCATTAAGTGTGGATTATTCCCTGCCTAACTCCTCCCAATGGGCCCGATTCTACAGTGAGTGTCACATCTGCTTAGTTCAGTGCAAGAGGGTGCTATCAGGCAGCCAGTTACAGCTATCAGATTTTCTTCATTGTCCTGGCACAAGGCACAGATTAGAACAGCCATTGGCTGTGATCCCCCTAGGAACTGCCAACCAGCTGAAAAGATCTGCAGCTCATCAGAGCAGCCCCTCCCCCTCCCTGCCACCCACCCTTCCTCTCCTCTGAAATGCCCTTTGCCAGAGATTGTGGGCAGAGGAAGGCATGTGAATCCGCTCTGCTGGGCTTCATGCTGTGAGTCTCCTCAGTGGGGAAGCTGCGGCCAGTAGCTGCTTCCATTGCACTGCCTGTGTGCAGAAAGAGAGGAGTGGGGGGAGCAGGAGTCTGGTTCTCTTAAGTCAGCAAATTGTGTGTCACAGCTGGACCCAGTGTGATCCATAAGCCTGGCTTACTCAATGATCTACTACCTGTTACAAAAGAAATCATGCTGTCAAATCATGTCAGCAAGAATTGGGAGAGTATTTTTTTATCATTTTATTCTTGTGTGTTAATATATGCATTTCCTCATCATTATTTTGTCCTAAGACATTCTAAGAGATGAGATCTGAGATTCACCATTACTATTGGAAGAAGTTAATGGGCTGCTTGAGACTGACTCCACTGTTAGGTACAATATTTGCTAAACTCCTGAAGAATCATTGTGTTAGAAAGAGAATCCTTTATTCAAAGAGACAGAACTATCAGGACACCAATTAAAACTCACAGTCAGAAAAGTGACTGCAAAAATAGCACTGTGCGGTTGCATATTTAATCCCTCTCAATGACTTTCACATCAAATATACTCATTTTCCAAGGCAAAAAGATTTTCTGACTACCCGCTCTACAAACTCTCCCTGCCTCCCCCCCGGAGTTTAAAAACAGGCTGTGTGTTTTTCTGCCTCTCCTTACACTTCCACAGTCACAGCCTCACTGATAATCGTGTTGATGATGCGTGTAGCTGAAAAGAATCTAGCTCACTCTTTTATAGATGTGCTGGCTTTGCATTACTAACTGTAGTAAAAACTTGTTTTTGTCAGTTGGGTAAGCTGACATATGGTTTAAATCTGGAAGGCTTTGGGTATAGCAGGCATTTAGTTTATAAAAGTGTGGAAAATCCATGTACAAGGGAAGAATCTCTGGGAAATTTTCATCCCTCTGGATCTATTTATTCAGGGATCAAGCTATTCTAGAATATGGCCTGAGGTAAGGGTAGGATTACCAATATCTTTAGCACAACTAGCCTTCACCAAGGAAACTCACTTCAAACAAGGCTATGGGCACACATATCCAAAAATGGGAGTTAAGGCCACACACTGTAGAAAACTGCCTCAAAATTAGTCTGTGCCACAGTAAACACAATGACTTGTCTAGTTTCCAAACAAAGGTATGAAAAATTACTCCCAAACAACTCCAGAAGAGTGTCTACTTTTGGCATTTTGGTGAGATTTTTTTAAATGATTTAGTATCTGTTCATTCTGTTCATTTCATCTTTCTAGAACAGCGGCCTGCATTTTGTGTCCAAGCAAAATATCAGAAACAAGGTCACAGAAGCAAATATTTTTTTTAAAAAAAACAGCTTATGAGAACGGAATAAAACATATTATCTTCGATGTGCCTGATTTCTCTCCCATATTGTCCAATAATAGGTAGCTCTGGGACATGCATAAGTGAGGGTATGTCCAGATTGCAAGGGGGGGGAGGGTTGGGGATACCTCCAGTATCCCGAAAAAATTCTTCCACATCCAGGGAACACATATACTCTTCCATTTTTTTTTCTTCAGAAAAGCAAACGTGCTCTTTCGGAAGCCCCCGTATTCCTCGTTCTACGAGGAAGGGGGCTTTTGAAAGAGGGTTTTTGTGACATTTGGCCCAGTCTAGATAGTCCAAATGTCAGAAAAGCCTCTTCTGACAAAAGAATCGGAAAAAGGTATGCAAAATGGGGCACGCATTTTGCATACCTTTTTCGAACAAAAACTTGTACTCTAGCCGTACCCTAATGGACTAAAGGTCTTTAACGCTGGCAAAGGTATAATAAGATCAAGTGTCCGGATGATGGAATTAACAATGGCCAAGCAGGAAATAAGATTCAACTTTGTAACATTGTAGCTTGTTAACAGCTGTGGCAAATTCTTCATAACTGTCATCTTTAAATCAAGACTGTATAATTTCATAAAATACACACTGTATCTCAACCACAGATTGTTAGGCTAGAGACAGGAATTAGTGGGTGAAATTCTATGCCCTGTGTTATGATGGGGGTAAGATTGATCCTAATGATCTCTTCACATCTTAAAAACACTATCATCTATTAAACATACTAGCTTGATGGAGCTGCAGCGTCTGTGCCACAATCTGTTAGGATCACATGATGTAAAAATTAAATACTGTCAGAAATGAAAACAATCTCCAAAGCATTTATGGAAAAGCACAGTGGCTATGTCTACACTCGTGGCTTCTTGCGCAAGAATCCGCAGAGCGTCCACACTGCCCGCCCGCTCTTGTGCAAGGAAATTTACAGTCCGGCGTGGTAAGAGAGGGCCTCTTGTGCAAGAGCTACGCTCTTTTTTAACAGGTGTAAGCCCTCTTGCGCAGGAGCTCTTGAGCAAGAGGGCAGTGTGGATGCTTGGCAGGGATTTCCTGCGCAAGAAAGCCCTATGGCTAAAATGGCCATCAGAGCTTTCTAGCGCAAGAGAGCGTCCACACTGCCATGGGCGCTCTTGCACAAAAGCACAGCTCTCACATGGCAGTGTGGACTTTTTCTTGCACAAGAAGCCTTGCACAAGATATTCTTGCACAAGAAGCCACCAGTGTAGACATAGCCAGTCAGTTTTTCTTTAGAACCTTGCACTGCAAAATAGCTTGTCCTGTAAACAAACGTTCATCATCCAATTCTACGTTTCAGTTAGTTCAGTGAAAGCTGAACCTTTTTATAAAGATGAGCAATAACTTTAAAGGCATTGGGTAAAGTGTTTAGAAAGTCTTTAGCACAGAGGGGTGGAGGGAGGCAGAACTGCCTTTTCTAAGTATACAAAGCATAAACCTTGCATGCTTAAGTGTTTAGTGCAGGTGGGTAAAACTTATTTTCTTCTTTGAGTGATTGCTCTTGTGCATTCCAATTAGGTGTGTGTGTGTGTGCAGCGTGTTCATGTCATTGGAAGTTTTTCCCTCAGCAGTTCCCTTATGGCCAGCAGGAAGCCCCCTGGAGTGGCGCTGGTATATCGGCCCATATATACCCCTGCTGGCCCCCTCACCCACTCAGTTCCTTCTTACCACCATGACAGTCGTTGGAACAACCCTCAGTGCTTCTAGCGATAGTTA
Source organism: Pelodiscus sinensis (assembly GCF_049634645.1). Classification (NCBI taxonomy): domain Eukaryota; kingdom Metazoa; phylum Chordata; order Testudines; family Trionychidae; genus Pelodiscus; species Pelodiscus sinensis. Next base: position 75,725,213 of record NC_134712.1, read on the forward strand.
TCTTCAGTATTGTTCTCTGTTTCTTCAGTTAGCTTAAGTACTTGCAGTTAAGTTAAAGGCTCTTTTGTTGTTCTTTGTTGTTCTCATTGCTGTTCCCAGCCGCAGTGCGCCATGCGCCTACGGCAGGGCATGCCCAATCCACAAGGCTTTAAGTCCTGCAAAAAGTGACACAAGCCTATGCCCCAAGGTGACCCTCATTCCTCCTGTTTAAAGTGCTTGGGAGACACACCTCGCTGAAGCCTGCAAAATCTGCAAGACGTTCAAACCGCGAACGAAACGTGCGAGAGAGTCGCGTTTTAAGATCATCCTTATGGAGGCGGCTCTCCGGCCGGTACTGATGCCGGAGTCGGCACCGGGTCCTCAAAGCGCACCTCAAAGGACTCCCCCCTGCACCGTGCCTCACCAGCACCACAGAGACCTCAACACCAGTCTCGGTCTCCGGCACCACAGAAAAGAAGGAGGCCTAACAGGGGATGGTTCCCTGCTAGGCACGCGCCCTCCGTGCATCCTTCAGTGGGGCACGTGGCACCAGCAAGTCCGGAGCCCGGACATTCTAGGTTGGGCAGACCTTCCTCCCAGCATAGGGAGCCGAGCCCCTTGGAGGACTTTCCCAAACCCTCCACACCGGTGGCCTTACAAGCAGCAAGGGTGCTCATAGACTCTTCCCCCTCACCACCCCCCTACTCCAACGCCTTCCAGGCAACACGGGACATCCCGGCACTGGATACTGAAACAACCAGAGACCACGGCACCAGAGGCCCGGGCCCACAACCCTCCCCTCCTGGCTCCACCGGCACCGCTCACGGCACCGACCAGCAGCGCATCCCTACCTGCAGTGCCCCATCAGGACGCGGCACCGGATACACCATGGTACCATACTCCAGCACCGGCTCACACCATTCTGGCACCTCCCTCCGCACTGGATGCCCACACCACTATGTCACCACCGCCGCCGCCTCGGCACCATGGGAAGCTGGAATCTATGGCCAGGCAGGTGTCTGCGTCGGCTCCTCCCTGGCCCGCCTTGGACTACACATCTGACTCCGAAGCGGAATCCACCTGGTCTTCTCGGGGCTCCCATTCATGGCACCACTCCCAGCACCACAGTCGGCCTCGTCCATACCAGCAGCAATGGATACAACCGGTACCGGTGCTCCAGCGTCCACTCAACCTCCAGCCCAGTGGCCATTTTGGACTCCTTGGGCATATCAACCCAGGGAAACCCCCCCTTCCAGGTCGGTTTCAGTTGCACTGAGTCCTCAGGCCCCTCCTTCGGTGACCCCACTGGTCAGACCGCCAACCTCTGGCCAGTCACTGCCCCCCAGCCAGCAGTCTCCTGGTCCTTCGGGGAGTGCGGCTCCGGTGAGCCAACCTCCCCCCCTCGCCTGCCAGATCCTGCTGCATGCCACCGCTCTTAGGGGTATCTATCAGGGAAGTCCAAAAGGGATCATCCTCATCCTCCCCTGATGAGGCTCTGGGAGACCCTGGACCATCCATGGTCTCTATGGACACCAGGGCCCATCAGGAACTCCTCCGATGTCTGGCCCAAAGTTTGGGAATCCAGACAGATAGGGTGTCCGATGACTCCGATACCACGGTGGACATCCTTCATGCAGATACTCCCTCTAGAGTGACCCTCCTGATTAACAAAACGGTGGCCAAGATCTCCAAAGCCTTGTGGCAGACTCCCGCGTCCATCCCTCCTACGGATAAGCAGGCCAAACGGAGATACTTTGTCCCACCAGAGGGTAATGAGCATCTTCCCTCTCCTCCCCCCACCGGGCTTTCTCATGGTACAAGCTGTGCATCAGAGAGAAACAAGGTCAGCCTGCCATTGTCCCTAAGAACAGGGAGGCTAAGAAAACTGACCTGCTAGGCTGTAAGGTCTACGCATCCAGTGGTATCCAGTACAGCATTGCAAACCAACAGGTCCTCTTGTCCCGGTATGCATTTAACACCTGGGCCTTGATGTATAAATTCATGGACCTACTCCCCCAAGAGTCCTGTGCAGAATTCAAAGCTCTCCACGAGGAGGGGAGAACGATTTCCAGAGCGGCTCTCCAGGCAGCTCTAGACATGGCAGATGCTGCTGCCCGAGCAATGGCCTCCGGGGTGGTCTTATGCCGCAGTTCCTGGCTACAGGGTTCTGGGGTCCCCCTAGAGCTCCAGAACACCATACAAGACCTCCGTTATGAAGTCCTCTCGCTCTTTACTAAGCAAACTGATCAGAGGCTCCATGACCTGAAAGACACTCATGCTACCCTAAAATCATTGGGCATGCACACCCCAGCTACCCTGAGGCGCCCTTTCCCCATTAGGAATGTTCCTAGAGCATCTCCCCAGGGTCCGCATACTGACTTCTCCTGCCGTAGGAGGAGAAGTGGTAATGGAGGAACAACAGGCATCACCCTCGCCCGACCCCTGATCAAAGCCAGGGGCCCCCCAACAAACCCTCCAGTCCCCATCAGGGGTTTTGACGGGACCTACAAGGGCAACCTTCCAATCTCCCCATTTCTCTTCTGGGACCGTTTATCCCACTTTACCCCAGCCCGGTGGTTGGTCACTTTGGACCGCTGGGTCCTCAAGATAGTGGAAAGGGGTTATGTAATCCCTTTCCACTCCCTTCCCCCTTCCCAACCTCCTACCCCGTCCCTTTTCAGGGACCCATCTCTTGAGCCTCTGCTTCAAGAGGAGGTCCAACACCTCCTTATGATAGGGGCAGTAGATCACGTTCTCCCTGAGTTTCGGGGGAGGGGGTTCTATTCCCGCTACTTTCTGGTCCCAAAAGCCAAAGGGGGTCTGCGTCCTATCCTGGACCTAAAAGCCCTCAACTCCTCCATCTCCAGAGCAAAGTTCAAAATGGTAACATTGGCATCCATAATTCCCTCACTAACCCCCGGAGACTGGTACGTTGCCCTTGACTTAAGACGCTTACTTTCACATTTCCATTGCCCCCCACCACCGCAAATTCCTCAGATTTACTGTGGGCCCGGACCACTACCAGTAGCCACTGCACTCAGGAAAAGAGGTATCCAGGTGTTCCCCTATTTAGGTGGCTCCTGAGGGGGAGTTCAGAGTCGCAGATGCAAACACACATCCCTGTAGTGCGCGCACTCTTCGGCGATCTAGGTCTTATGTTAAACCTGGACAAGTCATCCTCCCTAACGCCCACTCCGATAATAGAGTTCGTGGGAGCCACCTTGGACTCGACCTCGGCAAGAGCCTCCCTATCCAAGTCCTGGTTTCTCATGGTACAGACAATGGTCAGGGAGCTCCAGTGACCACCGCCCGGACTTGCATGCGCCTCCTGGGTCTCATGGCCACCTGCACTTATGTAGTGCAACACACCAGGCTGCGCATGCGCCCGCTACAGCTGTGGGCTCGCAATAGCCACAACCCAGTCATCCATTCCTGGGACAGGATGGTGATGGTCCCTGCTTCTGTTCTCCTCGCATTGAACTGGAGACCAACCAGGTAGGGGTACCTTTTTCCAAGCCAGTACCGTCCACCCGACTTGTCACAGACGCGCCAGACACCAGCTGGGGAGCCTACCTGGGAGACCTTCACACGCAAGGTATGTGGTCTGCGGACGAGATCTCCCTGCATATCAACGTCAGGGAGCTCCGGGCAATCTGACTGGCTTGTGCGGTTTTCCTTCACCACCTCAGGGGCAGGTCTGTCCTCATCCTATCAGACAACACGACAGCCGTGGCGTACATAAACAAGCAAGGCGGGGCCCGTTCCCCTCATCTGTGCTTGGAGGTGATTCACCTGTGGGAACTTTGCATCGGAGCGAATATCCAGCTGACGGCCTCATACCTTCCGGGCTCCCAAAATGTCCTGGTGGACAAACTGAGCAGGTCCTTTGCAGGACACACATGGTCTCTGAGGTGGGATGTAGTCCAATCTATCTTCCGTGCATGGGGGTCTCCCCATCTGAACCTCTTCGACACAGAGCAGAACAGGAAGTGCTACCGATTCTGCTCCCTCATGGGACAGGGACAGGGCTCACTGGGAGATGCTCTCCTCCCCTGGCCGCAGGGCCTACTATACGCCTTCCCACCATTCCCGCTAATCCACAAGGTCCTACTCAGGGTGCAGGAGTTCAGGGCATCCCTGATTTTAATTGCCCCGGCCTGCCCCAGAGGCCAGAGGGTTCTCAACCCTCTTCAACCTATCATGTGAGAGACCCACGACCCTCCCACTGCTCCCGGGCCTGATTACTTAGGACTCGGGCAGGCTCTGCCACCTGGACCTGCACTCGCTGCATTTGACAGTGTGGAAGCTCTGTGGCTAACGGCTAAGTACAGTGCTCAGAATGGGTCCAGAAAGTCCTACTGGGTAGCAGGAAGCTCTCCATTAGGACCACATACCTGGCTAAGTGGAAATGGTTGTGTATCTGGGCTGCCCAGAAGGGGGTACACCCAAGGCGAGATGTGATCCCCTTGATCCTGGATTACCTATTAGACCTCAGGCTCCAGGACCTCTCTTCCTCCTCCATCAAGGTTCACTTGGCAGCCATTTTGGCCTTCCACCTGGGAGAAGGGAGGAAAACCCTGTTTGCTAACCCAAAGGTCAACAGGTTTCTGAAAGGGTTGGAAAGGCTCTACCTACACGTCCGCCAGCCCGTCCCCCAGTGGGACCTAAATCTGGTCCTTTCCAAACTTATGGGACCCCTATTCAAACCTTTAGCGACATGCTCCCTTCTATACCTGGCTTATAAGGTGTGTCTCCTGGTGGCACTCACATCTGCCAGGCAGGTATCCAAAATCAGGGCACTCGCCTCGGATCCCCCCACACGGTGTTTTTCAAAGACAAGGTTAGGCTCTGCCCCCACCAAGCTTTTCTGCCCAAGGTGGTGTCTTCTTTCCACACCTCCCAGGATATTTTCCTGCTGGTCTTTTACCCAAGCCACATGTGTCTTTTACCCAAGCCGCTTTAGATGTGCGCAGGGCATTAGCTTTTTACTTAGGACAAAATCATTCAGGAAGTCACCTCAATTCTTTGTTGCCATCGCCGAATGGACGAGGGGTCAACCCGTGTCCTCCCAGCGGATCTCCTGGATAACTACTTGTATCAAGGAGTGCTATGCCCTAGCGGGAGTACCGGCTCCACCCCTCAGAGCACACTCCACAAGAGCTGTGGCAGCTTCCGCTGCTTTCATGGTACAGGTTCCCATCCTGGACATCTGCAGAGTCACGACAGGGTCCTCTGTCCATACCTTCACCAATCACTATGCACTAACGCATCAAGCCAGGAGAGATGCTGCCCTGGGCAGGGCGGTCCTCCACTCCACTGTAGCTTCAACATCCGGCCCTCCCTCATAGGTTCTGCTTTGGAGTCACCTAACTGGAGTGCACATGAACAATCACTCGAAGAAGAAAGAACAGTTACTTACCTCGTAACTGATTCTTTGAGATGTGTTGCTCATGTCTATTCCAAATCTCCACCCGCAGCCCTTTCTCCAGAGTATCCGGTAAGAAGGAACTGAGTGGGTGAGGGAGCCAGCAGGGGTATATATGGGCCGATATACCAGCGCCACTCCAGGGAGCTTCCCGTTGGCAGTAAGGGTACTGCTGAGGGAAAAATTTCTGACGATGCGTGCACACTGCGTGCACATACCTAATTGGAATGGATATGAGCAGCACATCTCGAAGAATCACAGTTATGAGGTAAGTAACCGTTCTTTATAGTAATTTGTATGTTTTGTTTCCTCAAAAGGAGATGATTCTGTGATTAGAGCAGAGAACTGACAGTCAGGAGAATCAGTGCCCAGTAATATTTGTGACATATTTTGTATGCAGATTTGGACAGCTCAAAAGTACATCTTCCTAATACTGTGTGGAAATTTCTTTCTTGTGGGAAAAGGAGAGTTTTTAGAAAGGGAAGTCCCTGTCAAGCAAAGCTGATTTCATTCTTTGAGATTACAGATTTGGTGCCACATAGACATAAGCAATTTTTAGAACACATTTGATTTATGACATTCTTATCAACACTATACAATATCAATAGAGTATATAGTAAGTGTGGGGATGTTAAATTTTGATTAATTAACTAATCAAATAGTTGATGGGATTTCCATCGACTATTTGATTAGTCGATAAGAACTTCTGATTTCCGCCTTTGAAATGTTCAAGAGCCCCAGCGGGGGCTCTTGTGCGTTTCAAAGTTGGAAAGCAACATGGAGCCTAGGGTCAATGGAGAGTCCCCTGCTGACCCCAGGCTTCATGTGAGCACTTCCCCTCTGCTGGGGACTCTTGTACATTTCAAAGTTGGCAACTGCTGTGCCCCTGCCTCCTCCCATGGAGCTGGAGCTGGAGCTAGAGCTGGAACTGGAGCTGGGGTGAACCAGCTTTTAAGCCTGCTCCTTCCAGCCCTCCTTCCTCCTCTTCCCCCCCCCCATGCTGCCTCTTTGGAGGCAGTAAGGGGGGAGGGAAGCGATTAGTCGACTAGTGTGTCACCTATCCAATAGGCTTTTGCTTATCAGAAAGTGGATTAGTTACTTACTCCCTAGTTAAGTGATTAAGAACTGCCAGCATCTCAAAAAGTAATTGGCAATGTCAGTCAGAGCTGAATGAGGATGTTTCTAGAGAGGTTCCACAGGAATAAGTGCCAAGTCTGATTCTAGACAACTTTTTCATTAATAGCTGGAAATTAACATAAAATCATTGCTGATAAAATTTCAAGTGACACACAGATTGGTAGAGCCTTACACGGATACAAAATTTGTATCCGCATCCAATCCGCAATCCAAATAGCTACCCACAGATTTGCAGGGCTCCATTTATTGGTGGCGTTGTAAATAACCATGAGGCCAGGGAAGTGTTAGTATATGGGATGATTTGGTAACTGGTCCATTCAAACAAAATACATTTTAATCCAGCTAAAAGCAAAGTTATAGCTCTAGGAGCAAGAAACATCAGCCATGACTACATAAAGGAGGACTGTATGCTGAAAAGCAGTGATTCTGAAAAGGATTGAAGGGTCATAGTGGACAAATAATAAAATGTAAGTTCTAACTGTGATGCTGGGGAAACAAGGACTAATGCAGTCCTTGGATTTACAAAATGCAGGACAATGTAGCACTTTAAAGACTAACAAGATGGTTTATTAGATGATGAGCTTTCGTGGGCCAGACCCACTTCCTCAGATCAAAAAGATTTTTGATCTGAGGAAGTGGGTCTGGCCCACGAAAGCTCATCATCTAATTAACCATCTTGTTAGTCTTTAAAGTACTACATTGTCCTGCATTTTGCTTCAGCTACCCCAGACTAACACGGTTACATTTCTATCACTATTCTTGGATTTACAGTCAGAGGAGTAGCGAGCAGGAGTTGGGAGATTACTCCACTTCTGCATATGGTATAGATGAGACCAGGCCTGCCGACAGAGGGGGGCAAAGGGCAGCTGCCTCAGGGCTCGAGGACTGAAAGGAGCCCGGGTCTCCCAACCACCGCCACTGCTACTGTGACAGTGGTGACAGAGCCCCAGGCCCTTTAAATTGCTGCCAGAGTGCCACTCCGTGTGGCTCTGAGGGCTGTGGGGGAGTGCCCAGCACCATGGTCTGGACATTGCTTAGAACCAGGGCATGGAGCCAGCTCCTACACACATCTTACCCAGAGGCCCACAGGCACTGTTGTCTCCCCAGGATGAGGTTGATAATGGAATAGTGAGTTCAGGTCTGATGGGATATTTAAAGGGATATTTAAAAACTAGCCAATTAGCCCATCATAAAATGGGATTTTCAGGTCTCTCCTCCACGTCCTATTCCCTTTCTATCTTGGTCTTCTCCCCTGAGCCTCCGGTTTCTTGCTCCGTCTCTCTCTCTCTCTCTCTCTCTCTCTCCCCTCCCCCTACTGCCTCCCCGCCCTCTTTCTCAGCTCTCCTCCATCTCCTGCCTCTCTCTCCATCTCTCTTTTTCTTCTCCCCCTCCTGCCTCTCACTCTCTTTCTGTTCTCTTTCCCCTCCTGCCTCTCCTTCTCTCTTTCTCTTCTCCTCCTCCTGTATGGGGAGTGTAGAGCCCAAACGGCTGTTTGAGCCGCTTGATCCCACATGGCAGCCTGGCTGAGCAGCTACTTATGAGCTCTAGCTGCCCCACTATTTCCCTTCACCCCAGCACTGATCCTGCAGCCTCCCAGTTGTCCTCCACCTCCCCCGCCCTCTCCCCAGCCAGGGTCTGTTCACGGCCAAGGGGAGGGGCCTGGCCATGTACGTCACCGCCCCACTCCCCTTTGCCTCCTGCCATGGTGCTCGGCTGAGTTCTGCGCTGCTCAGCTGGGCCTCTGCGGGGGAGCCCAAATGGCCGCTTGCTCCCCTGCGGTGGCCCAATTGAGTGGCGCAGAATCAGCCGAGTGCCACGGCAGGAGGCAAAGGGGGGTGCGAAGGGGGGCGGAGTGGTGATGTACACGGCCAGGCCCCACCCCCTGGCCGTGTACATCACCGCCCCGCCCCCCTTCCCCTCCCGCAGTGGCACTCGGCTGTCTTCTGCGCCGCTAAGCCAGGCCACCATGGGGGAGCAAGTGGCACAAGCAGCCGTTTGGGCCCTGCGCTCTCCATGCAGCACAGGGGTGCTGCACGGGGAGTGTAGGGCCCAGTGCTGCATGGGAAGCGCAAGGCCCAAACGGCCGCTTGCATCACTTGCTCCTCTGCGGCGGCCCGACTGAGCGGTGCAGAAGTCAGCCGAGCGCCACGGCGGGAGGCAACAGTGCCCCCCAGAGGCAACACGTAATGCTACAGCGTTAGAGTCACAGACATTGGGCTACTTCTTTAAAAATTGGAGGGGGTGCAGAAAAGGGCCACAGAAATGACTGGTTCAAAAAAACGGAAACAGTCCCTGACAGTGAGAGGTTTAAAGAGTTCGCTCTGCTCAGGAGATCAAAAGGAAGATTGGGAGTTCGCTAGATTACAACCTAGAAGTACCTTCCTGGGTACTAGAGCAGCGGTTCCCAAACTGTGGTTCAGGACTCTGGTTTAATGGAGTCACCAGGGCTAGTGTTAAACTGGCTGGGGCCCAGGGCCAGCGCCTGAGCCCCATGGCCAGGAGACAAAGCCCAAGGGCTTGAGCCCTGGGGAACAGAGTTCAGGCTTCAACTACAGACCTGGGTGGTAGAGGTCAGGTAATAGGTCTCCCACAGTCTTTGGCTTTGCACCCTCACAGCCATAGTAGAAGGGCTCCGGCAGGCTCCAGCTTCATAGAATCATAGAACACTAGAACTGGAAGGGACCTCAAAAGATCAAGTCCAGTCCCCTGCCTTCATGGCAGAGCCCAGTACTCTCTAGACCATCCCTGACAGGTGTCTCTCCAACCTGCTCTTAAATATCTCCCGAGATAGAGATTCCACAACCTCCCTAGGCAACTTCGGTCCCCTCTCCTGGGGTTGTGTAGTAATTTTTATTGTCAGAAGAAGTGTGCAGTGCTATGCAGTTTGAGAAGCACTGTACTATTGGATCTCTTTAATCTGGAGGAGAAAAGAAAAACAGGAACTGATTGATTGGAAGCTGAAGCCAGACAAATTCAGATTGGAAATAAGGTAATGTTTAAGTGAAGGTAATTAACCAATGGGACAATCTATCAAGGCAAATAGTGGACATTTCACCTTTTGATGGCTTCAGATGAAGACTGAACACTTGTGCAGAACATGCTCTTTAGCCAAACACAATTATGGTTTTGTTACAAACAATGTATTGCACTCAGTACAGGGATAAGTGGATGAAGTTGATGGGCCTGAGAGGGACAGGAGCTCAGACTAGAGCAGAGGTAGGCAATAATTTTTGTAAGGGGGGTAGGGGAGTATGTCACCAATTTTGGTAGTGGTTCCTAGGCTAGCTCTGACCCCGGAAGAGGGGGGCATCAGGCAGAAAGGGCTGTTCCCTCTAGGCACCACATGAGAAGGGAAGAGCGGGGAGAGAGACTTTGTGCACTCGCCTGCAGGGTGGGGTAGCATGCAAAATTTCTCAGCCCCCACTGTGCATGGGGTGTGCAGTGCCCAGAGGGAACCACCAGCCATTCTGAACAGCTGGCAGTTCCCTTGGTGCCATGCACCCTTGGCGGGAGGAGGAGACTTCATGTAGACTCACCCGCAGGTGTTGATTGGCCTGAGGCGGGGGAGTGTTCAGTCTTTCCTCCTCCCTCACCCCCCCCCCCCGCCCGCTGGGGGTTCCCTCTAGACGCTCTGTGCCCCTGGCAAGGGGAGGAGACTTTGCGTACTCCCTTTCCCTCCAAGTCCTGATTGGCCTGGGGGTGGCAGTGCTGCAGGTCCACGGGCTGGATCAAATGGCTTGGCAGGCCAGATCCAGCCCACCAACCATATCCTGCCCACCCTGAACTTGAGGCTCTCCTATTTCCTTATGGCCTTAAACACTATGAAAATCACGTGCCAACTATGCACGGAGTTACTGAAAGAACCAGTGAAAAATGAATGAATGCAGAAACAAATGGGTAATGAAGGAGCTAAATCACCTTGTGTTTTAGCAATCATCTGCTTTGTGCATGCAACTGGAACATTTGCACTTTTAAATCTCAAGTCACAATTGCATGTGCTCGTTTACACATGAGCCTTCAGCTTACTTGTTTTGAAGTTTGACCCCTAAGTGTCATTAAAACAATTAAAAAAAGTGCACAGGTCCTACAAATGACTCATTTGATTTGATACAGATTGACACTCTCTTTTCTGCAAACAAACGCAGCCATCTGCATAGAGAAAAAGAGCACATTAAGTGCAACACTAACAGCCATTTCTAAGCAACTAATTACAGAAGAACAAGTAGGTGAACATTGCAGAATGGGAAAAAGGGGTAGTTAGAGTTGTCTGGCATCTGGTTTTCAACCAGAATATTCAATCAAAAAGGGACCCTGGTGGCTTCGGTTAGCACTGCCAAGGGGGCCATTAAAAGTTCGGTCAGCAGTGCACCAGGTCTAAAACAGGATCCCTACATCTCCTGGCTCCGAACAGATCCCAGAGGCAAACAGCATTTCCCTACACAGTCATGGTCACAGATGCTCCACACACTATCCCACCAAAAGCACCGACTACGCAGTTCCTATTGGTTGGGAACTGCGGCCAATGGGAGCTGTCAGGGTAATGCCTGCTAACAGGCAGCATGCGGAGCTGCCTGACCTTGCCTCCACCTAGGATCTGGAGACGGGGACATGCTGGCCACTTCTGGGAGACAACTGAGGTAAGCATCACGCAGAGCCCATACCCCCGAACACCCTCTCGCAGCATAACCTCATGCCCCAGCCTTGAGCTCCCTCCTGAACCCAAATTCCCTCTCAGAGCCTGCGCTCCCTCCCACACTCCAAACCCCTTGGCCCTAGCCCAGAGGCCCCCACCCCCCCAAATCCCAAATGGCTCATTTCCAGCCCCCCAACAGCCCACACCCCCAGCCAGAGCCCTCACCCCCTCACACCTCAATCCTCTGCCCCAGCTTGGAGCCCCACTATACCCTGAACCCCTCATTTCTGGCTCTCTCCCCCCCAGAGCCTGCACTCCCAGCCACAGCCCTCAACCCCTGTACCCTAAATCCCTGACCAGCCTGGTGAAAATGAGCAAATCAATGAGGGTGGTGGAAAGCGAATGATGGAGGATAGAGTGGAGTGGTCTAGGAGAAGGGTCTGAGCAGGGATTGGGCAAAGGCAGGGCAAGAGTGTTTGCTTTTCTGCAATCAGAAAGTTGGCAACCCTAGTGTATATGAAGTATATTTATGGTGGCATAAATTAATTTAACTTTTACAAGGCTGATACACAACTAAAATCCCACTTGACCCCACACCACATTGCAGCAATAACTGCAGCACTTTTTTGTGTTCAGTGGAGTTTCTCTTATGTTCCCACTATGCACCCAAATCTACTGCAGTTACCACTGCATAGTCACAGCAATTTCTAGCCATGTCTATGCCCTAAACTTTGTGTGTGTTTTTCAGTTTTGTTTTTCAAATAATGTTAACAGAGGAACAAAGCAGTCCGGACTTGGCAGCACTTAAACTGTTTCCCAGCTCATCTGGTTTTCATTTTTGTTTTGTTTTCTCCTACTGTACTTTGCTTCTTACAGAATTGCAAAAACAACCAGTTTCCAAGCTGTCATATTAGATAGGTAACGGATAAGGATTAAAGAAGTGAGCCAGTCATCCATCTATATTACTGATTTCTTGTAAAGTCTCTAACAAAATCTAGAACGAATCACTGTAATGAAGAGCCATTTTATCCCTTTCTCTCCCTTCTCTCTACCTAGCACAGGACTCCATGTACATCTACCATAGGTACAGAGTCCACAGAAAATGGAGAAGGAGGGTAAAACTAAACCCTCTGGAGCATGGCCAGCAGCAATGTCAAAATCTCTTGACTGATTTCCAAGGGTATTCTCGATCTAAATGTCAGGAGTACACATCTGTGCAGCCAAATCAGGACCAGGCTTATACCGAGGCATGACAAATTGAGCTACGTATGTGAAAAGATTACACCTTTGTGTACTGATAGTAAGTTAAACTTTATAAATATGCAAAGATTAAAGTGAAGGGGAAAATGGTTTTAAGATCTCTTTATTAGGCAAAGCTGAAACCTAAGCCTATTTGCTATCTTAAGACATATCTTAAGGTTTGATTGAGATCTTTCATTTTACTTGATAGACAGTTGTAATCAGATGCATCTGTCTCTGCCATAATAAACAACTGTAGCAAAACTGTACTTACTTTAAGCAGGACAAACGTCATTTGGATGTAGATAGATATTTTAGTTATTGAGTTAGTACTGTTATTAGGATGTTGTCAATTTGAGTGTTGTAAAATTGTTAATTTAAAAAAATTATAGAAGAGCACTTTTAAATGATATGATCTGCTTTTATTTAATTCCTTGAAAAATGGGGGGTTTGTCTTCTCTGGTGGAAATTTAGAAGTATCTTTTAGAGGAACACCAAATATGCTCCAGCACCACTTCTCCCCTAGCATACTCTATCTCACTCTGCTGCCTCCTTGATTTCCATTTCAGTTTTGTTGCTGCTATCAGTGCTAAATACCCTTGCAAAGCGGGTAGGTAATCTTCACCCAGGCTACAGCTACACTGTCATTTTTTTTGCGGAAGAAGAGATGTGCTCGTATTTGCATATCTTCTTCCAATTCTTTTTGCAGAAGAGGTTTCTAAAAATGAGGCACTTCAAGAGGAGAAGGAAGAGGTTCAACTATATTACAGGCAGTCCCTGAGTTACGCGGATCCGACTTATGTCGGATCCGCAGTTACGAATGGGGCCCTCCCTCTCCCTGGTCTCCAGCAGACCAGGGAGAGGAAGCAAAGCGGCGGAACACGCGGGCAGCGGAGAGCCCAGACGCGTCTGGACTGTCCGCTGCCCGCGTGCTCCGCGGCTTTGCTCTGCTTTGCTCCCCGTCCCCCTGGTCTGCAGACCGGGGGACGGGGAGCAAAGCAAAGCCGCGGAGCACGCGGGCAGCGGACAGCCCAGAAGCGTCTGGACTGTCCGCTGCCCGTGTGCTCCGCGGCTTTGCTCTGCTTTGCTCCCCGTCCCCCTGGTCTGCAGACCGGGGGACGGGGAGCAAAGCAAAGCCGCGGAGCACGCGGGCAGCTGACAGCCCAGACGCGTCTGGGCTGTCAGCTGCCCGCGTGCTTCGCGGCTTTGCTCTGCTTTGCTCTGCTTTGCTCTGCTTTGCTCTGCTTTGCTCCCCGTCCCCCTGCAGACCAGGGGGACGGTGAGCAAAGCAGAGCAAAGCCACGGAGCCCGAGGGCAGCAGGACAGCCACGGCGCATCTGGGCTGGCCTGCTGCCCCCGTGCTCCACGGCTTTGCTCCGGACGCCTGTGGTACAGCAGCTGGGGCGCTGCCGGTTGGTCCCGTAGCACCGCTCTGGGCGCTACTGGACCAACCCGGCAGCACCCCAGCTGCTCTGCCCCAGGCGTCCTGATTCAGCCACTGCTGGTCAGTTTCAGCAGCGGCTGAATCAGGATGCCTGGGGCAGAGCAGCTTGGGTGCTGCTGGGTTGGTCCAGTAGCGCCGAGGAGTGGCGGCGCTACTGGACCAACCCAGCAGCACCCCAGCTGCTCTGCACCAGGCGTCCCCAAGTCAGCCGCTGCTGAAACTGACCAGTGGCTGACTACAGGAAGCCCCTGCCCCGGGCTTCCTGGAATCAGCCGCTGATCAGTTTCAGCAGCAGCTGACTTGGGGATGCCTGGGGTTCTTAAGTTGAATCTGTATGTAAGTCAGAACTGGTGTCCAGATTCAGCCGCTGTTGAAACTAATCAGTTTCAGCAGCGGCTGAATCTGGACGCCAGTTCCGACTTACATACAGATTCAACTTAAGAACAAACCTACAGTCCCTATCTTGTACGTAACCCGGGGACTGCCTGTACTAATTTTCTCAGAGGTGGATTCAGGATAAACGTAATTTGGGGATTTTCCATATATTCTAGATAATTCTTTAGCTATGCTGAACATAGAAGCAGCAGGAACAGATCTCTCTGAGTGCTGCTAACTTTCCATAAAATCTGTCTGAGGAGATCAATGCTGCAGAGATCGATCACTGATCCTGCTCCCATCGACTCCAGTACTCTACCAGGTCGCGAGGAGTAAGGGAAGTCAACAAGGGAGGTTTCTCTCATTGACATTCCGCAGAGCAGACGCTACAGAAATTCAACCAAAGATATGTCAATTCCAGCTATGGTAGTAATGTAGCTGGAGTTGCATATCTTAGGACAACTTTCCTCTAAGTATAGACCTGCCTGAGTAATAGTGGTGATAGGCTATTAAAGTTCTTCCATTTTTTGATTGTTTAAAATTCATCTTTGTGCTAATTGAATGGCATATGACATCACTCCGCTCAAACACGAGACACACACAAGAAAAGGGAGAGTGGTCTTTTTGTTTTGCTAAATCAATATAGGGTTTATGAAAATTGCTGACAACATTAGAAGGAAATTCTTCAATTTAGCAACAGAACAGGTGCATTATGTGGAGAGAGTGTGCAGACTACCTTGCATCACCTCAATGGTGATCTGGAATGACCTCTGGAATCCTTCCTTGGCCTCTGTACCAATAGTGCCATGAAAAATGTCAGTCACGATGATGGGCTTTGTAATGTAGGTGTCCATTTGTATGTGGTAGACTGAAGCAGCCAGAAAATTAACACAAAGAAGTAATGAAAAAGGAAAGCTTAGAAGAATCGCAGTGACAAAATTGTGTAGAAATGTACTGAAACAAACTCTCTGCCTTTCCTCTCTCCCCTTCTGCTCCCCTTCAGCAGGTGCAGAAGGTACTGAATACTGCAGAAGTGGTGTAGGTGAGCACTACTGCTGAGGAAGGAAAATTCATGCAGAGAATCTACTTCTGAGGGACTCCCTTGTCTCCTAGTGCAGAGAAAAGTTTGTTGATGAGTAGGTGTGGGGAAGGGGGGGAGAGGGTGAGCAGGGCCAAGGCTACATGGATAAAGGCATGTGTGGAGGAACTCCCAGTCTGAACCTCTGCATCTCTACAAATATGCTGGAGCTACATGCAGCTCTGATCTTTCAAAAAGATAGAGTGGTGTGGATGTAAAATGGGATTATGTGTTAATGTGATGCTATGAGGAGGCTGAGTTTCTGGAATCACTGACTGTAGCAGATTGTGAATGGCATGACCTGAAAAACCCTTATGCAATGTACTGAGCATAAAAGCAGAGCTGTGCAGTTATAGCTGCGCTGCTTGCTGACTGATGTTGAATATAATCAAATTAAACTCTCAGACCAAGACACTCAAGCACTGTGAATCAGTTGTTTTACTTTTGTTTTGACTCCTAAATACCTCTTGCACTTCCTGATTTGGTGCCCCTCACCATTTGGCTGTAGGTACATAGATACGCTGGATAAAACACTGGTATGCCATCATTTTATGATCTTGTGTTCACTATTATCTCTAATTAGTATAAATATGTAGGCCTGATCTTCTGCTCCCATGCACACTGAATGGTCACTTAAGTACGGTTTGATTTGGTAGTGTTTTAAATTACAGCTACTTTGCACTGGTATTAAAAAAAACTACACATGGTGAAGCATAATAGGGATTATGGATGTTAACAAGTTAACTGGTAAGCACACCCATAAGCATGAGGCTCACCAGAATACTTACCGGTTAACCAGCCCTTGCAGGTGAACTTCAGCAGCCCCAGCCACTGAGGGGCCAGTGAGCTGGGTGGTGGGACTCCGTGGCTACAGTCACAGCAAGGCCAATGGCAGGCTCTGTGTTAAAATTGTTAATCAGTTAAGCAACTATCATTTAACCAGTTAACTGTTTTAACATCCATAATAGGGATCTTGTGATGGAATGAATGTGACCCTGCCCCACACCTCCCCAGGAAAGGGCAGTCCAGAGAGTCCTCCAAGCTGTCTAGAGTAGTGTGGGATTCAGCCAATCAAGAAAGAAGCTGTAGGGAGCAGCCAATTAGAGCCCAGTATGCTGTACCATGGATTGGGACGGGGGGTGCTCCGTGCCACATGAGGGGAGCCAGTTAAGTGGTTAACCAGTTAAGTGTAACATTTAACCAGTTAACTGATTAAACAAGATTTTATACCCCTTATAAGAGGTGCTCCTGGATAGCTGCAGGAGCTGAAAGGGCTCAGGAGATTAGTTGCTGGCAAGGAATGGGGGAAGCCCAAGAATAGTACTTGGCATGCTATTTGGGACTAAGCAGATAGTTACAGATAGCTACTGGGGGTGTGAAGGAGCTTCTGGTCTGCTGCTGAAACTCAACTAAATGGGCTGTAGGGACAGGGTCCAGGTAAATGTAGAGCAGCAGTTGGTGCAGCACCCAGGCTGTTATACTGAAAGGTCCCTGGGCTGGAACCCAGAGTGCTGGGTGAAACTGAATCTTCCCAAATACCAGCCACTTGGGGGAAATGTCTGTATTCTAAAGGAGAGGTGGACAAATACCAGCCTGCAGGTCGGCTCTGGTCTGCTGGGGGTTTGCCCCTGCTGGGCCTCCACTTCTATGTTTACATGCATCTCTGCAGATGTCGGGCAATCTCAGCTCTTGTTGGCTGCGGATCATCTTTCACAGTCAATGGGAACGGTGAGAAGTGGTGTCCCTGTCCACATCACTTCTTGCCACTCCCGTTGGTTGCAAACAGCGATCCACAACCAGTGAGAGTTGTGGTCACCTGATACCTGTAGAGGGGCAGGTAAATATAGCGGCGGTGGCCTTCCAGAGACTAACCCTGGCAGGCTGCTGCTGTTTTATTGCCCACCTCTGCTCTAAAGAAGGAAATTAGAAATGAGCCATCTCAGGGAAGGAGGCTGCACTTAGAATTGCTATGGGGAGCTGCGGTCAGTGAACTGAATTCAAGAGGAGTGGCTCAAAGTAGGCTGGGGACTGAGAACTCAAGTAGAGGCAAGGAGTCCCAGGGCAGAAGCCCCAAGGAACTGCTCCATTACAGAGTAGACCATTTGTAACCTAGATGGGCCAAGTGAGGGTACCACAAAGGGTCCTGTAGGACAGGTTCAAAAATCTGAAGGATATTAGGGGCATCATGGATTGTGTACCCAGAAGAGGTTGGTTTGTTTCGCACATGGCCAGAGTGAGAGTCAGCTGGAGAGCAGAGTCGCTGAAGCAAGCACAGGGACAACACGGGCCCCTTGCCAAGGGATGAGCAAAGAAAAAGATGTAGGCATATTTGACTGGGTGCTCACAAGAAGTGGGTGCTACCCCTTTACAGACCCAAAATCTCCAAGCAAAAGACAATGCAGTCCAAAGTGTTGAGGCTAAGGCTCCATCCATGCTTCTGCACCTTCCCAATCACCTTTTAAGATCTCACTATATCTTTAATGGTCAGAAAGACTTCCCAAACCCTATGTGATCATACTGGAACATGGTGGCAATCACATACTTAATATTTAAACGTATAGCTTTAATAACATGCTTCATTTTAACATGTTTTTAGAATAATACAATTTCATATTTAAAAAGCTCTTCTATAGAATATAAACATGCAGATTCTGCATATAATGTACTCAAGGGCCAAAACCCACTAGAAAATACTCTTGCTACTTTGATCCAGCTCCCTTCTCCCCCTCACCTCCCCTTTTTAGAAGCTTCAGTTTATATAGACTCTCACACTTACCCCTTCCAGAAATGATCTTGTGCAGAATAAGACTACATTGACCTGGTGCTTAATACTACCTTGAGCTTTTTCTGTCATTTCAATGGTTCCTTTGCAAGGTGGGAACAGTCTGAATTTCACCGTAGCTCAGTGATCTGACTTCAGCAGTTTTATCATTTTTCTTCTTCATTGTGATCCCACTATGGGCCGAACTTCAGGGAATTTAGCAACTGAAGAGGGGTTTGCCACCAGTGTCTGCATTTTGCAGTAATTCTAGTTCTAATAATGTACCTAGAGTTATTTTATAACAATAGTGCCTGGTGGTCAACTGCACATTACCAGAGGTCAACTGCGTAGCAGTAGGGCGTAGTGGAGCCTCTGACAAGAAATGCACAATTTTGTTTCCAATTTTTTCTTTGTTCCAATTACTTTACAACCTCTGCTGCAATGAAAGGTGAGTTTCTGCCACTGTTTGTTTGTTTCTTTCCCTTATAAGCAGCAGCAAACCAGTTGCATTATGTTTACATCCTTAAGAGCCCTTTGCTCTGATAGCATTTAAACCGTGTCTATGAGGATGATCAGGTAAGGAGAAATAGTTTAGAGTTCAAATATAACCCAGTGACTTGCCACATGGTTCAAAAATCTTTCCACCCCTCCACTCCAAAAACCCAATCAGACAAGTAGCAGTAATCTGACTCCCCAGCAGCACCCAGGGCTGCGCTCTCGCAGCTCTGTCCTCACTGCACACCGCGCATCCAGGGAAGGAATGAGTGACAGACCAGCAGCAAGAGGCTGGGGGTAAGTGTCTCGCTCTCGCTAGGGAGCGAAGCCTAGTGGACGGAGCTGTTTAGAAATGGCAGAGGTAGCCCAGGCAGGGGGGAATGTGGGTGGGGGGGTAGGGCTGTGCCTGATCTTCGGTCATGAGCTGCGTGTAGTGGAGAGATTCTGAGTAGGTGGGTTTTTTTACCTGCCACTTGTGGAGCAACAGCGAAGTCCAAAGAGGGGAAAGGGGGGAGAAATAGAGCTCTGCTCCCGAGCCAGTGCACTCAGCCTCTCCCAGCCCTACCCCCCAAGCCACAGCGAGCTCTCACCCGGCTCGCCAAGGGCTGGCTGGCCAGCGCCACTCGGCAGGAACGAGCACGAGCCGCCCAGAGCAACAAGTCCCGCTTTGTTCGGGGGCCGCAGCAACCGGGGGCTGGGCGCCTGCGAGAGCCGGCGGGTGAGAGCTGCAGCCAAAGGCCAAGCGCCCCCCGCCACCGAGCGTGGGGAGCGCGGGGCGAGGGCTGCAGCGCCGAGAGGGTTAAATTTCTCGGCGCGCCTGTTGCCAGTGCGAAGCTAACACCGCTGCGGCTCTGGGGATTGGGGGAGCTGCAAGTGGAAGCGCCTCGCCTGCCCTCCCCAGTGCCCTGCACCCAGGAGCCCGGCCCTTGCTCTCCCCTCGCAGCCTCCTCTCCCTCCAGCCCCACCTCCTCCCCTCTCCCGGCTCTCGGAAGAGCAACAAGTGCGCGGCGCCTTTAACACCTTCCCCGACCATCCCCGCTGGCCCTGGGCTGCTGGACCGGCCTTCCTGCTGGCTCGTGAGTGGCGCTCTTGGTGCCTTTTGTTTTCCGCTCCCTGGGCAGCCTGGAGAGCCGGGACTTGGCTTCCAGAGCGAGGCGGCAGAGGGGGGGGGGGGAGGTGTTTGTTGCATGAGCTTGGCCAAGAAAGTTTTGATTTCAGAGGGATGAAGCTGCCCTAGTTACAGGGGTCCCCGCGCGGGCCACGCACGGTCTGGCAGAGGGAGGCTGTTGTGGCTGGGTGAAGAACGTGAACTATTGAACCACCCTGAGCCCAGGTGGTCACTAAAGGTCAAAGGTGATGCCCTGCCTCTCCCCCGACTTGGGCTAGGGCCCTGAAAAGCAGCTGGCGTGTAAGCTGCGGTGGGAGTTGCAAGCTGCCTCTTGCAGGCACTGATTGTTGCAGGGCAGGGGGTTCTCGAAAGGTATGGGGTGGCCTGGTGTAAAACTCCCTGGGGCCAAAGACAAGCCAAGGTGCTTCAGGGCTCAGGCTTGGGCTTCAAGCCTGGGAGGTGGGGGCTCAGATAACAGGCCCCCTGCGTGGGGCTGAAGCCCAGAGCTTCAGTTTTGCCCTTGCTGCCTCCTTCCGCTGAATGGGGTGGTGTGGTTTGGCTTCAGCCCACACCCGAAGTGGTGGAGCTCAGGAGGGCTGAGGCTTCGGTCCTGCCCCTTGGGATCATGTAGTAATTTCTGTCGCCAGAAAAAGGTCACTGTGCTATGAAGTTCGAGAACCGCTGTCTAGGGCTTGTTGCAAAGTCACTGCATTTTGTGGCTGTCTTTCCCACTTGGCTTGGAATAACCCTACAAGATTGATAGAGTATTTTTTGTGCACAAGTGATTTATGCTCTTTAAAATTCCCCTTCTGCTGTTTTATGATCGGAGTGCTGATCATCCACAATTTTCTCAGCATTTAGTATGACAGTTTACATGTGAAAACACTAAGGACATTTTGCTCATGAAATACAGTATTTGTTATTGCTCTCTTCTACATATACACACAAGCCTTCTGCTTGGCTGCTTTCTGCATTTTTAAGCTGGACACTTATCACTTCGGATCCTGATTCGGGTGCCCTGAGAACAGTATTGATAGAAGTACTCTGGTGGGAATGGTCCAGCAATGGGTGGGTTACCTCCAGAGCAGCACTCATCCATTTTTCTCTCCTCCAGAAACAAAATGGCCAGAATACAGGGTTTCATTCACTCTTCCTGGGGCTTCTCAAGCCAAGAAACCACAACCACCCTCCCTTCCATCCAACCAAACCATAGGTCATTGTATGATAAATTATTGTCGCCAAAGAACAACAATAAGCATGTAATGCAACTCAGTTTTGCAAGAAGTACATTTTGAAACTAAAACAAAATTAGTGAGAAAAGCCTAGGACGGCATGTGTTTGCATTGCTAGAATAGCTGACAAATTGTATGCCTGGTAGTTGTAGATGTGTTGGTCTCAGGACATTAGAGAGACAAAGTGGGTGATGTAATATCCTTTTTTTGGACCAAGTTCTGTTTGTGAGATACGCTTTTGAGCTACTCAGAGCTCTTCTTAGACATCCAAGTGAATAATGTCTATTTCAGCTACAGAGTGCTCCAGCTTGCAGTAGAGATGACTGTCAAAATTTACGATATTCACAAAACATTGAAACAAGTGACATGTGGGATGTTGTTTGTAGTAATCCTGCATTGATTTTGCTTGCTCTGCTCATCTTTAATCACTGACATAATTTTAGTTAGAAAAGGATGCATTTTTTTAAATGTTAAGTGAACTTTTTTAGTGCAATCTTTATTACTTATCTTACTTATGGCATGGCGATCATAATCAAGGTTGGGGCCCTATTTCGCTTGGTAGATAACAGTCCATGCTCTAAAAAGCAAACACTCTAAATAGACATAGCAAGCAAAGAACATGAGGGGAAACTGAGGCATGAAAGTGTGAAATGACTTGCCCACAGTCACACAGCAGATCAGTGACTGAGTCAGAAATAGAACAGATGTTTTTTCATGCTCAGGTCACTGCACTACCCTCTAAACCAGGGGTGGGCAATAAGTGGTCTGTGGGCTGAATGCAGTTTAGCAGGATTAGCCACTGGCACGCCACCAGACAGTTTATTTACCTGACTGTCTGCAGGTATGGCCACTCACAGCTCCCTTTAGCCATGGTTCACCATTGTGGCCAATGAGAGCTGAAGGAAGTGGCGTGGGCTGGACCACTGCTTCCCTCAACTCCCATTGGCTGGAAACAGCAAAACATGGCCAATAGGATGCGTGAGCAGCTGTACTGGCTGACAGTCAGATAAACAAAGCGTCTGGCAACCCACTAGTGGCTATCCCTGGCAAACTGCATCTGGCCTGCAGGACACTTATTGCCCTCCCTGCTCTAAACCATAACGCCAGTCTTAGCAATCACAGGTCACATTTTCAGTGTCGTAGGTACACCAGCACATCCATACCCATAGGATATTAAGAGAAAGATGTACATCATGGTCATCAGGCTGGCCAATATACCCCGGTCCTCCAGAGCAAAAGGCATGTGTAGCTCCAGCATGATCTAAAGAGTCACAGCTCTGTAACTAAGGGCTAGAACAACTCATATCCTCTGTGGATCAGCACAGAGGGAGACCAGTAACACCCTCATCAGTGAATTACTTCTGCATAAACAAAGCAAACACTTTAGATAATACTTGTAAAAAAATAGATGAAATGATACAGGACTACTTTGTTTTTCCATGAAGCATTCTGTGTTAGTGTAACCCACACACCTAGGCTATGTCTACACCCGCGGCTTCTTGCACAAGTAATATGCAAATGAGGCTAAGCATGGAATATCGCCGAGCCTCATTTGCATACCTATTGAGCCACCATTTTTTTCAGAAGAGGCTCTTGCGCAAGAAGGAGCGTCTACACTGCCCCTTCTTGCACAAGAAAAACCCTCTTGCGCAATGCCGTTCTTCCTGAGAAGTAATAGGTGTAACGGCATTGCCCTAGTGTGGTTACTGAGCAATGCAAGTGGTACCTAGATCACAGCAACAAGTAAGATTAAGAGACCCCTACAGCATGGGCTGGAAGCCAGTTGGCTTTTAGCTCAGAGGGTAGAGGCTCCTATACTCCGCTTCAGAGATCCCAGGTTCAAATTTACCTGGTGGTGGTTACATTAGCAGGCTGGAAATTCACCTTCTCTTGATAAACAGAGCCCACGGTTCATTTGTGTCATGCCTTAATATAATACTTGGCTCTTAAATAGCACTTTACATTTTCAAGGCTTTAAATAAACATTAACTGAAAAATCCACAAACACTCTGACTGGGATTGCCTGTTTGCAGTCTGCCCCCTTTGTAAAGAGCAATGCAGCATTGCAGTGACCCTGGATCAGCCTAGAAGAGACTGGCCTGTTCTACACTACTGGCCTGTTCTGCCCTACTAGGTTGAGGTAAGGCAGCTTACATCCAGCTGATTATGCCAGTGTCTATACTACAGCCTTGCTCCAGCTGATATAAGTGCCCTACTACACTGACATCATGACTTTCCCTCCACAAGAATCATAGGACTAATGTCGGTACAGTTAGGGTGACACAGCATCTCCCCCTCCTATGCCTACCTCACAACTGGGTCTGTCACCCAGCAGTAGATGGAGGGCTCCATCTGTAATCCCAGCTACTGTCTGGCCTTTCAGCTGCCTGGCCCCATGGAGCTAGCCAACTAGAGCCTGGGCTCCTGGCTCTCCCTGGGAGTTCAGCTGCCATCTGGGCTCCCCACTCCCTAACAGGAGTTTGCAGCTGTCTGGGCTCCCTGCGGAGCGCTCTATGCATGGAACCTGGGCTGTGGCTCTGTTCCCAGAAGAGAACGGGAAGCAGGGAGCCTGCAGGGCAGCCAGGCTCCAGATGGAGAGCACCACAAGGAGCTGAAAGCCCCAGCAGTAGTCAGGCTTAGGGCAGGGAGCTGAGAGTCTGCTTTCCCATGCTGCCCCTCTTAACTCAGGAAGCGTTCTTCCAGGTGAGGAGCACCATCGACCGTGTGGACATGGAAAACCGCAGTAATTTCTGTGGTGTCTGTAAGTTGATCTAACATAGGTGGACTTAATTTTGTAGTACAGACATGCTCTGTGACTCCCTAAATTAGACTCCCTTCCAATCTCCCACTGCTCCCAGGAGGGAGTAAACTGCATCAGATTAAAACTTAGGCTACGTCTAGACATTGGGGTTTTTGCGGGTTATTGAAGGATCCTGCAAAACCCCCGCTGTGTCCAAGGACTGCGTTTGCTCTTCCACTTTTTTTTGCAAAAGAGCAAATGCTCTCTTTCAGGGAGCGCTGTATACCTCGTTTCACGAGGCATAAGGGCTCCACCGAAGGAGGAGGCTTTTCTACCCTTGGTGGTAAAGTCTAGACGGGGCCAAATGGCGGAAAAGCCTCTTCCGAAAAAAAAGAGGAAAAAGCTACGCAAAATGCGGAGTGCATTTTGTGTAGCTTTTTCCACAAAACACCACAGTCTAGACCTAGCCCCAGATTGATGAGAGTGCAGGGCCAGAAGGGACCAGTGTGATTATCTAGTCTGACTTCCCATATAACACAAGACATAGAACTTCCCCAAGAGAATTCTTGGCACAGATCTTTTGTAAAACATCTAGTCTTGATTTTAAAATAGTCAGTGAACAAGAATCCACCATGACATTTGGTAAATTGTTCCACTGGTTAATTACTCTTGATGTTAAAAATGTATACCTTGTTTTCAATCTCAATTTATCTCGTTTCAATTTCCAGCCATTGGATTGCGTTACTTCTTAGTCCAGTAGAAGAGCCCATAATTTAATATCTGTTCGCCATGTAGACTCTTGTA
The DNA here is from genome assembly GCF_049634645.1 of Pelodiscus sinensis. Classification (NCBI taxonomy): domain Eukaryota; kingdom Metazoa; phylum Chordata; order Testudines; family Trionychidae; genus Pelodiscus; species Pelodiscus sinensis. The sequence continues at coordinate 75,749,663 of NC_134712.1, forward strand.
GACGGTAATTAAGTCACCTCTTAACCTTCTCCCTGTTATCACAAATAGATCAATTTCCTTGAGTCTGACATTATAACGTGTTCTTTTCATCATTTTCATGGCTTATCTCTGAACCCTCACCAATTTATCAGCATGTTTTTCTTGAATTGTGGATACCAGAATTTACTTCTGAGGATACTCTGTGCCCAAAAAAATCAAAATTTGGTACACAATATTTTAAAATTCTGCAAAATTCTGCACATTTTATTTGTCAGTAAATAAATGGGGAGGCTCCAGTATGGCTATGGGAGCCCACTGATTGCATAGAGGTAGGAGATCACCCTGCACCCTCTTCCATCCCACAACATGGACTTGGTGGTAAAGTTGCATCCAACCCTGACACAGTGCAAGAACCCGGAGTCCAGGACTGTTCCAGAAACACCCCCATCCATTCCAAGCACACTAGATGTAGGCAGGCAGGCTCATCCCAGCAGTATCCAAATATGAAAGGGCTTCATCATATAGGGAAATCCATTCATGGGGTGATAGGGTTGCGTGTGGGACAATCTGGGGGTGGGAAGCTTGGTGAGAGGTCCAGGTGTGAGGAAGATCAGGATGAATGGGTCCACTCGGGAGACTGGTACAGGGAGCAGACACAATGGGACTCTGCAAGGAGGTCCAGGTGAAGGTAGTTTGGGCTTAGTAGGAGGATCTGGGTGTGAAGGGCTCAGCAAGAGGGTTCCAGGTGCTGGCTTGGTGGGGTTTAGTGGGGTGGGAGTCTTGGTGTGGGAGGTCAGCCAGCGTGTTTTGGGTGCAGGGAGCAATCTTGGTGCAGAGGTGGGGTCCAGATCTGGGAGGCAGGACCTGGGGGGTTCTAGGTGCAGGAGGGCTCCAGATATAGAGGGTGAGGTTTGGCAGGATTTGGGTTTGGCAGGGTTCTGGATGCAGGATGTGAGACTTGGTGGGACAGTCTGGGCATGAGATACATGGAGGTTGGGCAGATGGGGGAGGCAGTTCCCCTTACAGTGATCCCCCTACCTCCCAGGACTGAGAAACAATGGGGGCAGGATGCAGGGAGGGGAGAGAGGTGTGACACTTTCTGCAGCCAAAGAGGTTTCTAGAGTGGGTTTATGACCCAGTCCTGGCCACTCATTGTAGGGAAAGAGAAGTCCCATCCTTTTCAGCCCAGCCAGGACTAGTAGCTGAACTTTGCATATGTTAGGAGCCACTGGCTGGAGTGTCCCCATCCACCAATGATTTGATGCTCCACTGGCTGTTCAAAACAATGCACCCGCACTTCTGGGTAAAGGTGCATGACCCGTTCTTGTGATTTCCCTTTGCTTCTCTGTCAGTCATTTTTTTTTTTGCAGGCAAATAAAGAAATCTGCATGGGACATGAATTCTGTGCACACATTGTGGTGCCAAATTCCTCCAGGAGTAACAAGTAGACCAGGGGTGGGCAATAATTCTTGAAGGGGGAGCCACTTCATCAATTTCAGAAGTGGTCACGTGCCTCCTTGGAGGGGTGGGGCCTCAGGTGGAAGGGGTGAAGCCAGGAGACTTTGCATTCCCCCCCCCCATCCACAGACCCTGATTGGCCTGTTCCTAGATGTATATATTTACATTTATCCATACTACTATTTTCAGTGTCCAGTTTTCCAAGTGATGTCCTCTTCATTATTTACCATTCCCCCAATTTTTGTGCCATCTGCAAACCTGACACATCATGTGCCCTCTGTTATGCTATGCCAACAGGTACATTTGCCAGAGCAGTGCCTCTTTCTGCCTACCTGTGCAGAAGTGGGAAAATGTAGCACCTCTGCTTCCCTTGCCTGCTCGAAGAAATAGTATTAGTACAACACACTGATGCAATGGAATAAGGAGGCACTTCAAGCCCTGGTACACTGCACCAGCATACAGGACTGGCTACAATGCCCTCTATCAGGAAGGAAAGTGTTTTTATTCTATGTTTACAGAGGAGAAAAGTTAGACACAGAGTAGTTGTGACTTGGCCAACATTCCACAATGCCTTGAAAGTAAATCCAAGGTAAAGACTAGAAGTTCCTTTCTCCCTGTCCCTTGCACAAAGTACCAGACTACACTGTTGCCAGGGAAATAGCATATGTTTGGGTCTTCGTTAAAGTCAAGCCAGCAGTAAAGTGTGGGGCGAAGAGACAACCTCGGTTAGGGTTCAAATCCAGTGTCAATTTCATAAGCTGTTTTAATGAATGTTAGTCCATTACGAATGATAGAATTCATGCAAAATCAGCTGTTGTTTCATAATTTCCACAGTCTTCATGTGATGAGGTTTATTCTGCCATTGCAGCTCCCTGGCTAGGTGCCCTACATGGTCCTGCTATACCCCCACCCAAAGAAATAACAAGCGGAGAGTAAAAGAGGAGCAAATGTGTCTCCTCCAAGCTTCCCTAGAGAGGAGTCTTCAGAGCAACCTTTTTGGAAGCCATAAGGACCAGGCCCTTCAAGGGCTACAGGGGTCTGCAACACCCAACCAGGCCCAGCTAATCCAGATAAAAGTAGCTGCAAGGACCTTAACAATTCAGTTCTTGTCTGAGAGCAGAGGGGCAAGGAAAGGTGATCTTTTCTAGCCACAGGAGCTTGTGGGATAGCCAAGGATTGTGTTCTGGCAGCATGTTGCACAGCTGTGTTTGCATTGAGTGGGGTGAAGAGTGAAGAGAAGGGACCTAAGAATCTTAACCTGGTGGGAAAAGTGAAGCTAAAATGCCTGGTAGGAAGAGACCTAGAGAAGAAACAGCAACTGATTAACTCAAGCAATGTGTGTAGCCATGGGCGGCAAGTTGTATGGGCTTGTGGGTGCCCAGGCTTCACCAATATTTGGAGCTGGAGCGGGCCCAGCCCCTCCGCACGCGTCCTCCCACTCTGGCCCCACAGCGTCTCTCCCCCAGCCCGGACCTGCCATGCGCAACCTCCATTGAGCTTCCCCTTGCTGGCTGCTGCTGCCATGAACAGCGTGCTCAGACTGGTAGGCGGGGAGACACCCGGGCATGACATAACATCACAGCCCGGGATTTTAAAACTGCTGGGCACTGTGTTGCGCCATGCAGCTGAATTGAGGGTTCAGAGTCCGGGGATGGAGCGCAGACTCCGGCCCCGCAAACTGGAAGGCAGAAGGTAGGGGAGGGCGAGGGCTGAGAGAGGAAGGGGCTTGTGCGGAGGGGAAAGGAGAAAACTAGGGGAAGGGCTGGGAGAGGAAGGGGCTTGTGCGGAGGAGGACGGGAGAGGAAAAAGAAAGGGGAAGGCACCAAAGGGACAAGGTAGAGGAGAGAAAAATGCCAGGGGGCCAAGTGCAGACAATGAGGAAAAAGGCAGGAGGGGAGGTGTCAGTGGGAGGGGGACAGGGTGATGCCGGGAGGGGAAAGAGTAAGGGCGTTGGGGGCTGGAGAAGGAGGTGCTGGGAGAAGGCTTGAAAGAAGGGGTGGGCATGAGAAAGGCCGGGATGGAGCAAGTCATGTGTGAGGGCACGGGGGCATGAGGGAAACGGGGGCAGAGGATGGTGAATGGGGTGGGCATCAGGGAAAAAGAGGGCAAAGGGGGCAGGGGCAGTGAGGGAAGGGGGAGGCACCAGGAGAGTGCAGGAGTAAGAGAAGGTGCAGGTGCCAGGGAATTCTGGGGGTAAACTAGAACACAAAATTCATTTTGCTCATGGGGGGGGGGGGGGACTCTTAGCCTATGTCTACACTGGCAGTTTCTTGCGCAGGAGTTCTTGTGCGAGAAGTCTTGCGCAAGAACACGTCCACGCTGCCATGTGCGAACTGTGCTTTTGCACAAGAGCATCTATGGCAGTGTGGACGCTCTCTTGCCCAAGAAAGCTCCAATGGCCATTTTAGTCATAGGGGTTTCTTGCGCAAGAAATCCCTGCTGAGCATCCACACTGCCCTCTTGCGCAAGAGAGCTTACACCTGTTAGAAAAGAGCGTAGCTCTTGCGCAAGAGGCCCTCTCTTACCACACTATACTGTAAATTTCCTTGCGCAAGAGCAGGCAGACAGTGTGGATGCTCTGTGGGTTCTTGCGCAAGAACGGCTGTAGACATAGCCTTAGAGAGAACACTTCCCCCAGCCTCTCTGCTCCTGAGTTAATGTCACACACATTGGGTTAATGCAACTGCAGGATAGTTGCATGAGGGGGGTTTGGTGGGGACTAAACTAATCCCTGTTGGTAGGAGGATGGTGGGAAAAGCCCTTCGAGAGGGGTGACATGACACCATTTACTTTTGGTAATATGTCCATTTTGCCCCAAGCGTGTTGCCTCCAGAGGCGGGGCTAACGGAGGAGGGGTAGGGGGCATGGCTAACGGGGGCCAGCGGGCGTGGCTAATGGGGCACCACCAAAAATTATACAATCCTGCCGCCCATGTTTGTAGCTGCTGTGTGTGTAGGGTCCGTGGCTTGGGTTGGGACCCAGAGTAGTGGGCAAACCTGCGTTCTCCCACTGGCCACAGGTAACAAGGCATAAACCCCAATAAGGGGACAGAATTTGTTTGGGAACCTGAACAAGGGACTGAACTTGAAGGACCCAAAGCCAATGCTGAAGATGCTCGTGAAAGCAAAGAGACCGTTTATTGATTGGATTCTTTAATACCCTGGGAGTGATTCACAGAAGACGAAGCCTCTGAACACTTACCACAGCCAGTCTGCTGGAAGCACCTGGGTGAAAAAAGGACTGCAATACTGCACCCAGCGCCAAGAACATGCTCCTGAGGTGAAATCCTCGCACTGAAATGCTGTGGAAAAACAATCCCATTTGGTTCAAAAAAAGAAAAAAATGAGTCCTATTCTTGGTCAGGCTCTGGCTGAAACGAAAACCCTGGGTTCTATTTATATCTGGAAATTGAACACTTTGAAGAGGCTTCAGGTTTCAGTTTTGCTTCCATCTGCTTTATCTTCATTGCTTCCAGGGGGAAGAGACCAGGGAAGCGCAACTGTAAATCATCAAAGGGAAGCAGTAGGAGACTGCTACTTAATAGCGTCCCTGGGCTGAGACCTGGAGTAAGGGGTGTGCCTCGGTCCTTCCCTGCTGACCACAAGTAGAGTGACCAAAACTCTGAAGAAGATTAAATTGGCTCAGGGAAGGGGCTGAAGACCTAGAAAGAGGGGCAGCATTTGTGGGACTTCCAATACAACACATGCATACACGCCCCAGAGTAGGCTGAACTGTAATGAGTAGCTCAACTGGGCCAATAGGTGAAGAATCCCCAGGGAGGAAGCCCTGGGGCTCTGCTCTATACCAGAACAAGGACAATTTAAAACTCACCCCAGAGAGGGCAGCAGGAACAGGCCCTGTTGGATTTGTATTCCGGAAACGATCTATGTATTGTTTCACAACAGAGGGCTGAGTCAATTAAATATGCCTAAGAAGTTTAGTTGCCAGCAGGGGTCACCACAAGCAGAGCCAAGCAGAGGGAGTGCGGGTATAGACAAACACATCCTGCCAGTAGGGGTGATCACACGAAGTGAGTGGGCCCTGCCATGTCTCCCCTGAAAGCTTCAAAATGACACTGCTGAGAATTTCATGGGCTTTCATTTTCATGATAACTTTTAAATGATCCCGTGTGCCTCTTGTGCTTATGAAGATACATAATGCATTCTTTCAAGTATGAGTGTTGTTAGGTATTACCATGGCTCAATTGCCTTAGGTAGCCAATGATTAAATTCCTCCATCCTTCCACTTGGAATACTGCTCTGAGTTGTAGCAGTTCTACATGTTTATCTTCCTTTGTTTAAATAAAAAGAAAATCATGTTTTCATTCCTTGGAAACTCGTAAAATGCTCCCTTTTTGATTTATTCTCAATTTATTAATACTACAAATAATTCTTCTTCGGTGACCCACTTTCACAGATTTCTGGACGCTTAACAAAAATGTAAATCATCATGAATGAAGTGTAGCCTAGTAAATACGGTGGTACGTAATTGAAACCAAGCTACTTCTTTCTCACTCACACACATGCACCCACACACACACACGCACACACACACATCACTTATACACTAAATATTACTTCATCTCACTCCTCGTCCTACAAACATAGCCCAATAGAAATGGAATGTTTGATTGAGGGGACAGAACTTAGGATTTCTTGTATTCTCATGGCTAAATTCATTTTACCCAATGTCCATCCTGGAGAAGCTGTCCTCTGTGCATAAATACATTGTTTCTTCTTTACAAAAAATATTTCAAAAACAGGCTTTTTCATATAAACCCTAAGGCAACTTCCAAAACTGCCATGCTGGTATTGCAATTTTGGAAATTATTATTTTGACTGGAAACTTGGCCTTTTATTGAAATATTGTATATGTGCTGTAAAAGTACAAATTTGCATAGAAAGGGGAGTTATCGGTGGTAGAATAAACACAAGGGACAAAGGGTCCACTGAAGTGACTGGGGTTTTATAGTATGCAAGTCAATCAGAATTTGGCACAACGAGAAGGACAGATCTACTTATTTTAAAAAGACTATATCTGTCACTCCATCTGTTCAGAGAGACTTTCTTTGTCAAACACAGAGTCCTGGTCCACACTACATGGGAAGGTCAAAGTAAGATATACAACTCCAGCTACGAAACTACAACAACTCCCAGCTATGTATCTTACATCATATTTCTGCACTGTCCACCCAGTGGGAGGCAAAAATGCTCCCATCTTTTTCCCTTACTCCTTGTGAGGAGGAGGAGTACTGGTGCTGATTGGGGCGCCCTTTGAGTTCGATATCGCACAGGGGTGGGCAAGAGGCCCGCCAAGCCACTGGATCTAGCCCGTGGCTGCCTTGCTGGGACCCTTAAGCACAGCACAGCAGCTGCTGCTGCTTTAAATGTGGCTGCTCTATTCTGGGAGCAAGGAGGGAGGCTTTGTGCTCTGTCCCACCCCTCAGCAAAGTCTCTCGGCTCCCATTGGCCAGTTTCCAGTCAATAAGAGTTAAGAAATTTTGCTGGCGGCAGGGGCAGCCAATGAAGCCTCCTCCCTCCCTTCCTTCCACCCCGCGTGGAGCGGAGCCACATGGAACAGCTTGCGACTGCAGGACTGCTGGCTGGGAGCTGCCTAGATAAGCGCCTCCCAGCCAGAGCCTGTCTCTGGCACCCACCTAGTCCCCCCACCAACTACCTGCCCCAGGCCATCACCCAAATCCTCTGTACCCCTTTGTCCCAGGTCACAACTCCCTCCCAAACCCTGCACCCCTCCTAGAGCCCCTCCTCCAGACCAGAATCCTCTCTGGCACCCACACCCCCTCCCTGACTCTGCACCCCATTCCTCTGCCCCAGGCCACCACCCAAAAGCTCTGTACCTCTTTCCCCCAGGTCACAACTCCCTCCCAGACCCTGCACCCCCTCCTAGAGCCCCTGCCTCAGGCTAGAATCCTCTCTTGCACCCTTACTGCCTCATGGACTCTGCACCCCAAGCCTCTGCCCCAGATCACAATCCTCTCCTTCACCCAAATTCCCTCTCAGACTCCACACTCCCTCCTGCACCCAGTCTCCTACCCCAACCTCTCTTCTACACCCAACATCTGTCCAAGACCGCAAACTCCTTCAATAGAAATGCAGCCCTTGACCACTTGCCAAAATCTTGGAGTGGCCCCCCATTAAAAATGATTGCCCACCCTTGATCTAGCAGGTGTATACTAGACCCACTAAATTGAACCTCAGAAGATCAATCTTCCAAGTAGCATAGATGTGCCCACAATAACTAGTTGCCCTATGTCCTTTAGATGGTGGTACGCTAAGAACAGGCCCTCTTGAGCATTAGTGATGTTTGTTTATAAAGTCAGTATTTCTGGCAATGCACATCTCCCCCCACTGAACAGACCCAGTGTTGCTGGCATCGCTAGAGAATCTGCCAGATCATAATCCTGTGCAGCAAAATCTGTGGCTGACTTGGTGACTTCTGATGCAGATTTGTTTTCTTTTTCAGTAAGTGTGGACGTCTGTGTAAGTGTGAGACCAGCATGGTGGCATTTAAAGGAGTCTGGACTCAGCCTTTCTGGAAAGCTGTTTCAGCAGAATTTTTGGCCATGCTAATTTTTGTGCTCCTCAGCCTTGGCTCTACAATCAACTGGGGTGGATCTGAGAAACCTCTGCCTGTAGACATGGTCCTTATCTCTCTCTGCTTTGGACTCAGCATTGCAACCATGGTTCAGTGCTTTGGACACATCAGTGGCGGCCATATTAACCCTGCAGTGACTGTTGCTATGGTCTGCACTAGGAAGATCAGCCTTGCCAAGTCTGTCTTCTATATTGTTGCCCAGTGCCTGGGTGCCATAGTGGGGGCAGGAATTCTCTACCTTGTCACGCCCCCAAGTTTGGTGGGAGGCTTGGGAGTTACTATGGTAACAACTTTTGCTCCTACTTTTAAAATAGCATAACTTTTTAGTGTCAGCTGTAAACCCAGAAAGTAGCAGTCATGGTTTAAGTGCATTGCTGGTTTATTTACAACTCTTAAATCTCTCATAGGAATGTGTTTTATGCTAAGCAATTTTTACAGAAATGTAGCCGTGTTAGTCTGGTGTAGCTGAAGCAAAATACAGGACTATGTAGCACTTTAAAGACTAACAAGATGGTTTATTAGATGATGAGCTTTCGTGGGCCAGACCCACTTCCTCAGATCAAATAGTGGAAGATCTGACTATTTTGATGGTTGTGACTATTTTCTTCCACTATTTGATCTGAGGAAGTGGGTCTGGCCCACGAAAGCTCATCATCTAATAAACCATCTTGTTAGTCTTTAAAGTGCTACATAGTCCTGCATTTTACTTCAATATTTATAGTCATTCTTTTACAGAAGTTTACTCTTCTAGAACTCCCTCCAAATCTGGTTCCAGAAGGCAATGCTAAGTTACATTCACAGTTTAAGTATACTTGCGTGAAATACAATTTCAAGAAGAATTCTGAAATTAATCTATGTCATTATGATGGTGATTGAAAAAACATCAATCCAAAATGACACACTTCTGAAATAGATTGTGCCTTAGATTTCCACTTTGTTCTAAATTAATAAGGAATGCCATCAGTTAGCCCCAACGCAGGACTTATTAAAAATGCACTTGAGCCACATGCCGCCTAATTTTTAATTGAAATTTAAATTAATTAAGTCAGGGCTAATTAATGAATTTACAATTGAATAGTAAATTACAGTGCTCCCAAGAAAAAAGTTGTGCAAATTTAAGCGCAGCATTTACAAACCCGATATGTAATAAATGCAGTCTAGCTTTGAAGTTCTACATTAAAATCCAGTACGAACTTTCTTTGTCAGCCTATCAATAATTTTCCATGGCTGTCAAAAAAGTGGGGGGGAGAGAGGAGGAAAATGAATCCATACGTTTCTGAACTACAGTGCCGTTTCATCACAGTGCATGACTAAACATTTTAAATCACAAAACAATTTTTTGTAGTAGCTCTCTGAATTGCAAATTCATGTGTGCTTCGTCTTTGGTGATTGTTTCCTTTTTCCAGGTACATGGTGATCTTTCCGCTGGCCATGGACTCCTGGTGGAGTTGATAATTACTTTCCAGCTGGTTTTTACTATTTTTGCCAGCTGTGATTCAAAACGAAGCGATGTTACTGGTTCAGTGGCTTTAGCAATTGGATTTTCTGTTGCAATTGGACATTTATTTGCTGTAAGTTAATGTCTTTTGTTTAAATAATTGAGTTCTTCTTCCACTGTCCCTACTCCAGAGCTGTAATTCTTATAGCTGTAATTCTTTAGTAATTTGTTGTGGATCCAATCCAAAACCCATTGAAGTCCATGGGAGGCTTTCTATTGATAAGGCATTAGATCAGACCTTTATGTATGTGTTAATCGTGTTAATTCTGTCATTAGAAGAGTGATCTGAAGAATGATAGTACATTCTGATATTACAGAGGTGGGCAGGAATACAAGTCAGAGGCAGCTCTGACAGTACTGCATTGCAGCAAATGGTGATAGCAATGGTTGAATAATAATGTTCTAATAATAGCAATATTTAATATTTTATTTTAGATCAACTACACTGGTGCTAGTATGAATCCTGCTAGATCTTTTGGACCTGCAGTTATCATGGGAAAATGGGAAAACCACTGGGTAATTAATTTTATGTTTCATTTACAATAGCAATGGCCAGCTACCAAATTATAATTTTCTTCATTTGCTCTTCCTTTTTTTCATAGCATGTTCCATAAAGACAAGCTCTAAGAAAAATTGGCACAGATCTGATACAAGTTTTAGCATATTTATCTATTCTGTGCCTAAAGCACAGGTCTAAAAGTTATACTCTGTCTTGTGTAGGTTGAATTATAATTGCCTATTGTGTACATGGATGTTGGGATTTTGAAGAAGCTGCAAATTTGGGGAAACTATGCAAAATAATTTGTGTTATTGGAAAGAAAAATACTTTGAGCTTGATTGCAAACCCCTTAGTGAAACAGGTAAGCAGTTACTCAAGTAATATCATTGGCTTCATATTTTGCCTCCTTCTAAAAAAAAGGCCAGGCATACAATATGAGAGCTTCCCATTTTGATCTGGCATCAGTGAGCATTCCCGAGTGAGTAATTGCTCACCAATGAGAAATAAAGGGATCAGAATCTGGCCTTGTAGGAGTAAAACTGTAGCTAAAAGTGTATCTATTACCTGCTTTGATGAGCAAGAATCAGCCCAACTAAGAATATATGTATGGGAAACCGTTTTGATTAACAGATTTTGCAATGCTGATTTTGCAATAGTTTATTAAAGCATTTTGTGTACATTAATTATTAAAAACAAATTCACATGTGTTACAAGAGAGAGGTAATGTCTTACCCAATTAATGACAAGCATTTTTATAGTCACTTCCGCTTACTTTTAAGAGGGCCAAATACTGCCGTTAAGTGTTTCCTAATTTGAAACAATGAGACCCATCCTATTGTCCCTGCAGTTGATAGCAAAGCTTTCATTGCCTTCATGTGGAGTAGGCTCAGGCTCAGGGCTCTGATCCTGATGATGCTTACGTCGTGTAACTTTGCTCTTATTAGTCAGCTCACTGCAGTTGATTTACTCTTACCACCAAATGGTTTATTCAGATTTTAAAATATCTGTAATTAATTATTCAAACTTTGAATCAGCCTATGCTATCTAATACGTAACCAAAATTGTAAATATGTGTATCATATTTATTGTAGCAATATCACAGGGAAGTAAGAGCTGCTCTCCTAGCTACATGAAAGATCTCTTCTGCTCCTAGAATAATAGACAGCCACCTGCCATTAGCAAAGGCAAGTGTGACCCGTAATAGCACATAGCTAACTAGTCTTGCAGGAGTACAGGTTGAACCTCCAAGATCCGGGACTCTCTGGTCCAGCAACATCCATGGTCCAGTGGGGTCAGGGATGTTGCTGGACCAAAGAGCCCCGGAGCAATGCCAGGGCTGGGGAGCTCCAATTGGACAAGGTGACATCTGGGGAGCCCCCACCCTAGCCTGGAACCCCTAAGCATTAAAGGGGCCAGGCAGTGACCAGGGAGCCCCAACCAGGGAGCCCCCGCCATCAAGGGGGCCAGGCGGCAGCCAGGGAGCTTCTGCCTGGGCTGTGGAACCCCATGCCTTAGGGGGCCACGTGGCCGGTGAGTCCCAGCCCCTGCCAAGAAACCCCTGACTACAGCTGGACTTCCTGTGGCCGGTCAGCCCCAGCCAGGAGTCCTGGGAAACCACTGGTGGCAGCAGTGCTGGGGTGACCAGGCAGTCTCCACTGGGGAATCCCTGGCTGAAGCAGGAGCTGGTGGAGGCGGGCGGCCGGAATCCCCAGAGGCAGCGGGGCAGCCCTGGCAGCAGGGCAGGGCAAATGGGTGGTCCCAGCTGGGGTACCCCCGGCAGCAGCAGTGCAGTGGCAGGATGACCGCAGCCAGGAACCATGGAGTACACCCTGCAGCAGCAGGACTGGCAGCAGCCAAGTGGTGTCCACCAGGTACCCTGGGACACCACAGGGCAGTGGGCAGGCAGCAAGGTGGGTACCTGTGGTGGGCTAATTTTAGCAGGGCCAGCAGCAGGGCAGGGAGCCCCAGAGCAAGGAGCCCGGGAGCAGGGCAGCCAGCAGGGGAGCATTGACCTCCCCATATCCGACAAACTCCCTGGTCCAGGACAGCTCAGGTCCCAAGGGTGCTGGACCAGGGAGGTCTAACCTATATTGGGAATTACATTTAAGCAAATTGGCACACTATAGACTTGCGGATAATTAGAATTCTAACTGCCTCTTCTGGTTGAACAGAAATCAGGTATGCGGAGTTGTCTGCAATTTCAAAGAGCAGGTTTGGATCCTTTTGAAAATGTCCTTAAATAGAAGTAGAAATATTTCTTTAGGCACTCTGATTTGTTTTCTGCATACTTACACAAGACAATGAGGTGTTGGTGAGGAAAAGAAAGTTTTCAGTCAATAAAAGATTATATTTTCTTTGTGCCCTCTTGCAAGCAAGGCAAATATAACCACGTCTTTACATGAGCAAAAAGCCAAACACAAGGCCATTTAGAGGAGGCCTTATGACAGGTTTTCTATCTAATAAACTCCCTAACATCTGCTTTCATTTTACAGATAATGGGCCTGGCTCTCCACTGCTTTGCTTGCACAGTTACTGACACTGTGCAAAGTGAATATCAAATGCTATCGCCACAGAATAGTGACATTTGACTCTCACTTTGCACAAGCATCAATGATTGTGCAAGGGACAATTCCTTTTCTTCAGAGGGAATTTATTGCTGTGCTTAGCTTGGCTCAGGACGTTCTCACATCTCCAACCTGTCTGATAAAAAGCTTGAATTTTGCCATGCTGGGCAAAATTAAAAATTTAAGTCAGATCTCTTTTGCTCCCTCAAAGAGAAAAGTAGCATAGGTGATTGGGATAGGGAAGGTAGGAGCATGTCCCACATACACATAGCTAGACACAACTACACCAAGAAGCCACTGTTCCCTGGACCACCACTGCCATCTACCAGTCATCCTGAGGACAAATCTTTAGTTGGGGACCAATGAGGTTGGGTATCTGCCTGTAGTGAAGCATAGGGAAGCTGAGGAATACTACACAAAGGCAGTCAGGGACTCAAGGAGAAGGAAATCTGTGCTCAAGATGAAGCATTTTCCCTATGCTTGTCAGTATCTTGCCCAGAGACCCGTTCAGCAGAAGAATGAGAGGCGTCTTGTTCTGTCTCTTCAGAAAATGGGAGAATTAGCCAATCTGCCTCACTGATATTCCTGTAAAGCTACTCAGTGTCCTCCCTGCACCATGTTGTTGTGCTCCATGGTGGCTCCACTCAGGGAGGCTAGTCAGGCTTTCACATATGTTATGCTCTTCTCCAGATAAAGGAGAGAGAGAGAGTTTGAGAACAGGTGAAGGACATTCAGTCCCTCTGAGGTAATCATAATGGAGCTCACTGAAATCAACAGGAGTCTTTCCATTGCCACAGACTTCCTATGTGACTTTCAGCAAGCCACTAACTCTCCCTATGCTTCAGGATTCCTGTCTACAAAACTGGGATGATACCACTTACCCACCTCATAAGTGAGTTGTGATGAGAAATTCATCAGCATTTATGAAATGTTCAGATACTATTGTGTGAGGCCACAGGAGTGCCTAGACAAACACAGCCTCATCACACAGAGCATGCCCACTTCTGAGCAACAGAGGTTGGCTAAGCTCTCTGGTGAGGAGGCTTTTGTGGATAAGCATCTATTTAAAGTCTTCACTGAATTGCTTTTCACTGAAACGCCTTCCTTACCATCATGTCCCCTTATGTGCTTTCTTCCCTCTCCTGCAGGTGTATTGGGTGGGACCAATAATTGGAGCAGTCCTTGCAGGAACCCTTTATGAGTATGTATATTGTCCAGATGTTGAGCTCAAGCAACATTTAAAAGACGTCTTCGGTATGGCCACTCATCAGTCTAAAGGGAAATACATGGAGGTGGATGATAGCAGGAGCCAGATAGAGACAGATGACTTGATCCTGAAGCCTGGCACCATTCATGTGATTGACGTTGACAGGAGTGAAGAGAAGAAGGGGGGCGATCCAACCAATGAGGTGTTATCTTCTGTATGACTAGCAAGGAGCACTGAAAGCAGAGAACAACCTGCCAGAATGTCCACAGATATCCTTCCACCCATTAAAGAGACAGATTTACTGTAAACCAATCACCTGCAATATCTGAAAATGTATGGAGATGACAACAGCTAAGTAGTTGCTTCACCAAGCTATACACCTGCTCAGTTTGATTAGACATACACTATACCATAAATTCTTCCAAATTCAGAAATTTCCTTTATGGGAAGGACCAGCTCCACAGTAAATCTGAAAGAGCCGATAGCATTTCCTTTTTAATAAAGCCATCAATAGCAAGATGGAAATAAAGATGTTTAACATGAGATTGACAGTTAAGACTTATCTGCAAATGCCTATAGCACACAGACGTATTTATCAGATTATTCTTCTGACACTTAATTGGCTGTTGTCAACCCTGATTAGAATGTCTTATCCATTAAGTGTTCTTTGCAAGGTTCGATGACAATAATGCCAAAGTACAGCATGCAACAGATTCATCCAAATTTAAGGTAGTATTTTTTGTTCTTGTATATCCAATCATTGTTTCTTACAAACTCTGAAAAACTATATTTTAATAGGCAAAAATTGGTTCCTGTCAGTCATCCTACCAGTTTTCACCCATTACATGTTCATGTTCTGGTTAAAAAGTACAGGCAGTCCCCGACTTACGCGGATCCGACTTATGTCGGATCCGCACTTACGAACGGGGCTTTCTTGCCCCGGAGGGCGAGGTGGCGGATTGCTGCGGGCGAGCTCCGGGGCGAGAAAGCCCCGTTCATAAGCTGCTCCCGGTGCCCCTGGTCTGCTGGAGACCGTCTCCAGCAGACCAGGGGCACCGGGACTGAAGCCGCAGCAGCGGCAGGTTCCCGCGCTTCTGAGGCTTTGCCAGAGCAAAGCCTCAGAGGCGCGGCACCCCGCTGCCACTGCGGCTCTGCTCCCTGTGTCCCTGGTCTGCTGGGTGGGGGGGGGGCGCAGCTAGTGTGCCCCCCCCCCCAGCAGACCAGGCTTTTGCTGTGGATCCTGGGGCAGAGCAGCTGGGGCGCTGCCGATTGGTCCTGCAGCGCCGCTCTGGGCACTACTGGACCAACCCGGCAGCACCCCAGCTGCTCTGCCCCAGGTCCTGATTCAGCCGCTGCTGGTCAGTTTCAGCAGTGGCTGAATCAGGACGCCTGGGGCAGAGCAGCTGGGGTGCTGCTGGGTTGGTCCAGTAGCGCCAAGGAGCGAGGAGCGGTGCTACTGGAGCAACCCAGCAGCACCCCAGCTGCTCTGCCCCAGGCGTCCCCAAGTCAGCCGCTGCTGAAACTGACCAGCGCTGACTACAGGAAGCCCGAGGCAGAGTTGCTCTGCCCCAGGCTTCCTGGAATCAGCCGCTGATCAGTTTCAGCAGCAGCTGACTTGGGGTTCTTAAGTTGAATCTGTATGTAAGTCAGAACTGGCGGTCAGTTTCAGCAGCGGCTGAATCTGGACGCCAGTTCCGACTTACATACATATTCAACGTAAGAACAAACCTACAGTCCCTATCTTGTACGTAACCCGGGGACTGCCTGTACTGCCTTCCTCGCTTTCCCCGCAACAAAAAATATTGACGCCAAAGGCTCTAATCTATTGTAATAATGCCACAGAACATTTGAGTATATGGTATGCAGGTTAGCATAGTTGTTCATCTGGTGAAACATTCTCTTTAAGTTCAGCTATAGACCACTTAGTATTAGCTGACTATGTAGGTCGTACAGTGAACCAGAAGGCCCACATTATACAGTAATTCAGTCAAAAGGAAATTCATGTTCAGGTATCGGAAGAAGAAAGGAAGGTGTTATCTGTTTTCAGTGCACTTATTCAAACAAATGTTACTGTGCTAATTTATATAACTAAACATTTAAATTACTTACCCACTTTGCTTACAATCTTATTTTTATTTATTAGTAAACCAAAAGTGGATTTAAAAAAAAAACTTTTTAACTATATTGAAGCACTGATTGAAAAATATTTTTAATAACAGATTATATTGATATGACTACTTTTGATTTTAACTTTTTTCTGCAAACTGATCTCTAGGTAGTTGAACAATACCAGTGATTGTGGCACTGTTCATATAAACTTATTCTGTCATGTCTGTGGCAAAGTTCTCTGTTAATTATATTTGACAGTAAGAAATTCAAGCATATGATGCTTTTTAGAGAAACAAGGAAAGGGATGCCCCCATGATATTACATGCAAAATGCTTAAGTGACCAATCCTTCCTTTTTAGAAGTGTTTCAACAGATATAGCTAGCCTAGCATAAAATCTAGATAGAATTTTTTAACTGGGGTGTTTCTTTGTCTGTTTTTTATTATTTTTGCAATATGCCTTTACAGTGGTTGCAAGAACATCATTTTCAGTCACCCTAATTCTATAGGTTGTACCTAAACTTGTATTCTGTTCACAATTATTAAATTACAGGGGGAGGGGAAAGTATTGGCAAAGGTTGTAGATTGTATGTCATAGACTTGTCTGTCCTTTGATTTACTCTATACATAAGAGTGTAACTCATTAAAATGAGTAAGGGGAGGGCGGATGTAAGTATAGTAATGAGGTAACAGACCACTGCTAAGATCGAGTCTGTGCATCACTGCATACGGGTATATCTATCACCAACTTATTTCAACCAGTACAACAGGCATAATTATGTAGAAATAAATTTTTCTGATCGCTTCCTCTCCTTATGATAGCTTATGTCTGTGTTGGAAAGGAGGGTATTTTTCATTAGTTGTGTATATCTGATGCAACTGCCACATCAGAATTCATGAATAGAAACATAAGAACATGCAAAACAATTTCATATTGTACTGATTGATATTGTCATGTCATAAAGATGAAATCCATTTCTGTGCAGAGAATAGTGCACGATTCAGTGGGAAAACTTATAACGTGTATTTTCCCAGGTTTTTTATGAATACTACATATGCTTAACAGAGAAATTTTGCTAAACTTTTTATAAATCCATGTTTCAGCAGGCTAGCTACAAGTAACAAGTAATACAACATTTGTGGACTGTTAGACTATTGTTTCCTGCATTTCAATATTTTAAGAAACACAATATATAGTGATCCAACTTGTGAATTTTGTACAGCAGGGCTACTCAACACATGGGCCACATGCGGCCCGCGGCCCGTTCGTTTGCAGCCCGTGGTGCAATTTGGGTTTATGTGGGGCTCAACATGCGGCCCCACAGGTAGGAGCCAAAACAAAAAAGTAGTCATTATAATAATATGCGTTTTAGTAGTTAAATTCCTGGACTGTCATTGCTCATTAAAAGTGGTGTCATATGGGTAGAAATTGAGTAAATATTGCATTTTATTAATAGCAGAACTGACTTAAATGTGGCCTGTATGTTGAATTGTCTTGCCTTAATCTTTATATTCCTGCCCATCAGTGTGAAAGAAGCTATTTGCAAGTATATGCAATCACACTTAAGTTGCGGCCCTCGGCATGTGCTGTGAGTATCATTGTAGCCCCCAGGGTTTCCAAAATTGAGTAGTCCTGTTGTATAGCATCATGTTCTTTTAAGTACAAGGCTGTGATGTATGCATTCATGTCTCGTCTAGACAAAAGGATGACACTTGTAGCTTCCTATCCCACCTACACCCAAGTTCTTCTGTGGTGAAGGTGAGCATGAAATCAGCCAAATGAATTCAGAAACTTTTTTGTCTTGTAACACTCTTTATTATTAAAGCATGGCAAACACTCAGAGCTAGCCACAGGAGAGCGCCTCACACAAGGACAGAGACAATGATAAGATACAGAATGTTCAACAAAGAAGAGAAAAAAAGGAGGCAGCCAAAACAAATAGGACAAACTGATAAAGAATATTGCCACCTGCTCAATGTAGACTTGGGAGGGAAGGGTTAGAAAGTGAGAGACAGTGGGTCTGCTCCTGCTCTCTTTGAATGAGAGTCATTGAGAGGTTTGTCATCAACTGTAATGGAAATGGGATCAAGGCCTGTTTTCAATGATTACCTTATTAGGGCTTGTTCCGGTTCTTTGTTGCACAGTGCTCTTCATTATCCATTTGGCAAAATTATAGTTCAAGACAGATCGCTTAGGCATGATGTTCATTTTGAAAATAGATGCATGGGGTTTAATTTTGATAACCCAACCCTAAAATACGCTCCAGAAGGACTCCTCTTTTATCATCTGTTCTGCAGCACTACACAGATCACCATTTATCCATGCCAGAATTTGATCTCTCTAAAAAGTTGATTTAGCCTGACTTACTGATTCTTAAGTTGCTTCTAAATTGTTTTATGGTGATCTCATTAACATACAATAGTTACATTTGGGTTAAACAATATAAACTTACATAATCTTTTTAGATGTCTGTGAGTCTGCCTTAATTTTTAAAATATGTTTATTTATATTTTACTATTCTTTCATATTCACATATGCTCTACATTGTATCAGCTATATGTTTATTTCACTCGTAATGTACCCAGTGGCCTGTTAAGTGATATGGGTTGGGGTGGGGAGTTAAAGTTTAAAACTTAATTTGTTTATGATAGCATTCAGTTACTACAATAAATATACCCGGTGTGTCACCATAATCACATAAACTAGAGAGAGAAAAGACTTCTTGTATTCCCTATGCCAGTATAGATTATTTCTTACAGTAGATGCACATCATGGCTATTTTGTGAAAAATATTTATTTGTATTATTGTAAATTATATTCAAATGTAAAGTTAAAGGTCAGGGAAACTTAAGCAAATATTTTCTGCTCACAAATACCATACGCCGTCGATCACCCAAATGATTACTGCTTTCAGCAAAAAATGTGATTCCTGAATCATCTAATATATAACTCTTCCTCCATTGAAGTACTGGAAGCTGTATCATTGACTACAGTGAAAGTAGAAATAGGCCAATAGTCTTGTTGCCAGATGTTGTGCTCATATCTGGTATATATGTTAGTACACAAACTTTCTGCAATATATTTTGTTTCTTGTTATCGGTACTCTGCTACAGCAGTTAGTTAAAAAAGCCAATCCTTAAAATCCTTACATATTCCAATCTTTTGCTTCCTCATTTGGTTACAAATATGTAACATTTGTGCTTTGCAATGTTTTGCCGCAGCATATGAAAATGTGTGCCAGCTATTATATTCTATACTTGATAATGTTGAATATATAAGAGAAATTACAATCTGTATATTTTATTCTAAGATCAGAGATGCAAACTAGTAATCAAATCTATATAACTCCCTAGCAAGGTGTGTGAATTTGAATTGTGCAAGGGCTCATTAAATAAGTGTGCATGAAAATATACACTCAAGTATTTATTATTCTCTTGTATGAACCAAGTCATAATTACACAGTTACTGTAATTTGGGATAAACTGAGTAAAATGAACTGAATACAGGACTGTTTCCACAAGGTTATGTATTATTGAAACATTAGTCACTACAATGTTCAAGCTAATGTAATAGTATTTTGAACTTCCGACATGTAACATTTGGAATAATCTACTTAAATATAATCTTAATAAATAAATAGGTGCTTATCTCGTGCATTGCCACTGCATTGCTGTATTTTATAGTGTTTAGCTATTGTAAATAAACTATTGTCTGTTTAAAAATACATTTGGTCACTGGAAAATATTTTAAAACTATAGCTGAAGTATATAATAAATCAAACAAATAGCTGGTGTCCATGGCCACCTTCAAATGAACAAATTTGTGCTAAATGAATGGCTGTGTAAGAGATAGCATCTTCTACCAGTGGACAAATAAGTGTATTTGGGGAAAGACTCCATGTATTTACCAACACAAGCTAGGCATGTTTAGATACAGTTAAACTCAGTTAAGTGCATCTATAACAGGAGTTTGCACTCATTTAGGTAGATCAATTTAAAATTGAGTTAGGATAGTTCCACTTAGAACCAAGGGGAAATTTTTTCAAAAGCGCCCAAAAAAATCCCTTTCATTTGTCAAAAGTGACATGGGCTCATGTTGTCTGTCCTTCCATAAAATGAAGGCTCTGAGTACTTGAAACAGGTCTTAAGTAGAATTTGGCTCATAAATCATATGAAATTATTTTGAAAATTTTACGTAAGCCCTTTAAAGATGATTGGTAAACTTGCCGAGGAGCTAACAGAAAGGCCATCAAATATGGAAAGTGCATCAGCTCACTTTCTGGGGACAGTACATGCAACTGTAGCCTCATCAGTGGTAATTTGGAGCCATTTACGGATATTAACAATCACCTTATTCCTCATTTCCTCAAAATCAAAATGGTCCTCAAAGTCAACTTCCCCATAATCAGACTTTCTATTTGGGCTCTTATCAAGGGTAGATTGCAGAGTGTTTCATGTATTTTAACCTCGTCTTAACTTTTATCAGTTTGATAGACCTATCTTGGTTATTAAAGGGCTTTTTCTTTCTTCTTCTTTAGCAATTAGAAAAACAACTGATACCAAGTACCAAGACTGTAAAAATAACCTCACTTAAAATCACAAGGCATTCTTGAATGGAACAAGTGAAAATTAAAATCTTTTGTTATTAATCTATAACCTTGCCACTTACGAGAGGAAGAAACAGGCACCTTCTACAGGGTTCACTCATAGTAAACATGATTCATAAGCTGTGTCATGTAAAAACATATGGTAGCTGCCTGTCACACTTTTCATCTCCAGTTCTCTCTTGGGGTGTGTCTAGACTACATGCCTCTGCCAACATAGGCATGTAAAATAGGCTACCCGACATAGTCAATGAAGCGGCAATTTAAATATCCCTGGCTTCATTAAAATAAAAATGGCTGCCATGCTGTGCCAGGTCAGCTGATCGTCGGCACAGTGCGCAAGTCAAGATGTGGATCGGTCGACGGGAAGCCTTTGTCGACCACTCCTGTAAATCTCGTTCCATGAGGCATAATGGAGTGATCGACAAAGGTTTCCCTTTGCTGATGTCACTAAGCTGGGGGAGAGGTAGATACACTTGAGGGCAGGGATAGGGTCCAGAGTGACCTGGACAGATTAGAGAATTGGGCCAAAAGAAATCTGATGAGGTTCAACAAGGATAAGTGTAGAGTCCTGCACTTGGGACGGAAGAATCCCAAGCATTGTTACAGGCTGCGGACCAAATGG
This sequence comes from Pelodiscus sinensis, assembly GCF_049634645.1. Taxonomy (NCBI): domain Eukaryota; kingdom Metazoa; phylum Chordata; order Testudines; family Trionychidae; genus Pelodiscus; species Pelodiscus sinensis. The sequence goes on from NC_134712.1 coordinate 75,770,819, forward strand.
CTAAGTAGCAGTTCTGCAGAAAAGGACCTGGGGATTACAGTGGATGTGAAGCAGGATATAAATCAACAGTGTGCCCTTTTAGCCAAGAAGGCTAATGGCATATTAGGTTGCATTAGGAGGAGCATTGCCAGGAGATCCAGAGAAGTGATTATTCCCCTTTATTTGGCTCTGGTGAGGCCACATCTGGAGTACTGTGTCCAGTTCTGCCCCCAACTATAGAAAGGATGTGGAGGCACTGGGGAGGATCCAGCGGTGAGGGCAACCAAAATGATTAGGGGACTGGAGCGTATGCCCTATCAAGAGAGACTGAGGGATTTGTGTTTGTTTAGTCTGAAGAAGAGAAGAGTGAGGGGGGATTTGATAGCAGCCTTCAACTTCCTGAAGGGAGGTTCCGAAGAAGATGGAGAAAGGCTGTTCACAGTAGTGACAGACGGCAGAACAAGGAGCAATGGTCTCAAGATGCAGTAGAGGTTGGATATTAGGAAAAACTATTTCAGTAGAAGGGTGGTGAAACACTGGAATGGGTTACCGAGGGAGGTGGTGGACTCTCCATCCCTAGAGGTTTTTAAGTCTCGCTTGACAAAGCCCTGGCTGGGTTGATTTAGTTGGGATTGATCCTGCCTTAGGTGGGGGGCCTGGACTTGATGGCCTCCTGAGGTCTCTTCCAGCTCTGTGATTCTATATTAGGGCATTTGACACCATCTTGCATGATATTCTTAACAATAAACTAGGGAAATACAACTTAGATGGGGCTACTATAAGATGGGTGCATAATTGGCTGGATAACCATTCTGAAAGAGTAGTTATGAATGGTTCACAGTCATGCTGGAAGGACATAACAAGTGGGGTTCTGCAGGGATCTGTTCTGGGACCGGTTCTGTTCAATATCTTCATCAATGATTTAGATGATGGCAGCGAGAGTATGATTATTAAGTTTGCAGATGATACTAAGCTGAGGGGTTGAAAGTGCTTTGGAGGATAGGGTCAAAATTCAAAATGATCTGGGCACACTAAAGAAATGGTCTGAGGTAAACAGGATGAAGTTTAATAAGGACAAAAGCACAGTACAGGCAGTCCCTGGGTTACGTACAAGATAGGGACTGTAGGTTTGTTCTTAAGTTGAATCAGTATGTAAGTCGGAACTGGCGTCCAGATTCAGGTGCTGCTGAAACTGACCAGCGGCTGACTACAGGAAGCCTGAGGCAGAGTTGCTCTGCCTCGGGCTTCCTGGAATCAGCCGCTGATCAGTTTCAACAGGCTGAATCTGGATGCCAGTTCCGACTTACATACTGATTCAACTTAAGAACCCCAGGCGTCCCCAAGTCAGCTGCTGCTGAAACTGATCAGTGGCTGATTCCAGGAAGCCTGGGGCAGAGCAACTCTGCCTCGGGCTTCCTGTAGTCAGCGCTGGTCAGTTTCAGCAGCGGCTGACTTGGAGACGCCTGGGGCAGAGCAGCTGGGGTGCTTCCGGGTTGGTCCAGTAGCGCCCAGAGCGGCACTGCGGGACCAACCGGCAGCGCCCCAGCTGCTCTACCACAGCCGTCCGGAGAAAAGCCTGGTCTGCTGGGGGGGGGGGCACTAGCTGCGTTCCCCCCCCCCCCCCCAGCAGACCAGGGAGACGCGGAGCAGCTTTTCTCGCTCTGGAGGATCCGTGTAACTCGGGGACTGCCTGTTCTCCACTTAGGAAGGAAAAATCCATTTCACACACACAGAAAGGGAAATTATTGTTTAGGAAGGAGTCCTCAAGAAAGGGATATAGGGGTCATAGTGGACCACAAGCTAAATATAAGGCAACAGTGTGACGCTGTTACAAAAAAAGCAACCATGATTCTGGGATGCATTCACAGGTGTGTTGTGAGCAAGACACGAGAAGTCATTCTTCCGCTCTACTCTGGGCTAGTTAGGCCTCAGTTGGAGTATTCTGTCCAGTTCTGGGCACTGCATTTCAAGACAGATGTGGAGAAACTGAAGAAGGTTCAGCGAAGAGCAACAAAAATTATTAAATAAAACATGAGCTACGAGGGAAGGCTGAAAGAATTGGGCTTGTTTAGTTTAGAAAAGAGAAGACTGAGAAGGGCCATGATAGTGGTTTTCAGGTATCTAAAAGGGTGTTGTAAGAAGGAGAGAGAAAAATTGTTCTCCTTGGCCTCTGATGGTAGGACAAGAAGCAATGGGCTTAAATTGCAGCAAGGGAGGTTTAGGTTGGACATCAGGAAAAACTTCCTGCCCGTCAGGGTGGTTAAACATGGGAATAAATTGCCTAGGGGGGTTTTGGAATCTCCACCCTTGGAGATATTTAAGAGCAGGTTAGATGGACTGTAAAGGCTGTGTCTAGACTTGTCAGTTTTTCCAGAAAATCAGCCGCTTTTCCAGAATAACTTGCCAGCAGTCTACACTGGCCGCTTGAATTTCCGCAAAAGCACTGACTTCCTACTGTAAGAAATCAGTGCTTCTTGCGGAAATACTATTCTACTCCTGTTCAGGCAAAAGTCCCTACTGTAAGAAATCAGTGCTTCTTGCGGAAATACTATTCTACTCCTGTTCAGGCAAAAGTCCCTTTTGCGCAAAGCTTTTGCGCAAAAGGACCAGTGTAGACAGCTCAGATTTGTCTTCCACAAAAAAGCCCCGATTGCAAAAATGGCGATTGGGGATTTTTTGCAGAAAAGAGTGTCTAGATTGGCACGGACGCTTTTCCGCAAAAAGTGCTTTTGCGGAAAAGTGTCCGTGCCAATCTAGACGCTCTGTTCCGAAAATGCTTTTAACGGAAAACTTTTCCATTAAAAGCATTTCCGGAAAATCATGCCAATCTAGATGCAGCCTAAGGGTAATGTAGGTGATGCTCGGTCCTGCCTTGAGGGTGAGGGACTGGACTCAATGACTTCTTGAGGTCTCTTCCACTTTTAGGGTTCTATGATGCTATGATATATATACCCTGTGCAAATAAATTCTTGCAGTATGAGCTTCCTGATGATCAGTGGGAAAATCTTCAACTTCAGTGGATCCATATTGCTTTAAATCAGCTGAAGATGTGGCCCTGAGTTTTTAGAATGGGGACAGAATCAGCAATGCTCAAGAGGTCCAATACTACATTCTGAAAACTCTAATGTGTTTCTCTGGCAACTTCCAGGGCTCTGATTTGCCAGTGAAAAATTGAGGAGAAAAGCAGTACAGCAATATGCTGTCCTTGTGATGTCTGAGCATATGCCCAGGAACATGCAGTAAGAGAAAAACTAATGTGTTATGATTAAACATGACAGACAAGGGACCAAATGAACTCCAAAGACCAGGCAGATGTACAGAGATGTTTGGCTATGCTGTTTCTTGCCCACTGGTGTTGCTTCAGAGAAACAGCTGCACAGCATCTTCTCAGAACTGATTCAGAGCAGCTGTACTGAGTAGGTTGCAGACAATCAAACATAAATGTTTCAAATGCTGCTCCCTGCTCCCCTCCCCCTTCCACTGCTGTCCAGAGGAGTTCAAGTCTGCAGGGGGAGGGCATGGGCTGTTAGAGCACAATGCAGAAGCTGCCATAGCCTCAAAACTAAATTGTGAGTATGAATCTGTGTCTACTGCAACTTTTTATCTTTGAAAAATCCAAGAAAAAAAAACATAGGAAGCCTTATATAGGAGGCTAGAGAATCCCTCCAGATCTGTCTGCCACTGAGATCACTCCTAGAGCTATTCTTGAAAACGTATTTCATAGATTAATTACAATCAGTGTAAAGAACTTCCATTTAACTTCATTTAATACCACTTTCCTTTATCCTTGGGTACAAATTAATAGCATGTAACATTTTCAATGTAATACCTATTGCCATTTTTTCAGCATGCTGGAGAAAAGGCCAACAAAATCATCTTTTTCTCTCTTCAGATGGAGGAGTATGGCTTTGTGTGTATTAAGGATTTTTCCCCTCCTATACATCTACGTCCCTTTCTGTACACACAACTTTTATTTTATATAAAATATGTCTTACATGCTGCATCTAAAAATGCTTTGCAGACTTAAATAGTACAATTAGTTTACAGTTCATCACTGTGACATCTCTTACTCTCCTTATTCACCAAGAAATGTGCAGTGAGGATGCTTCTTTGATTTTTTTTTTTAATGTTTGATATCCTCATGTTGCAATATCTGTTTACATCTTCTGCTATAAGTTCTGTCTTTCTATGTCTTTTCTCTACAGAGAGAGGGTTTTTTTCTGTAGGGTTAGAATGGAAATTGGCTTTTGATGATGTTAGAAATGCCTGAATTTCTGATAGAAACTTTTAACTCTTGTGCTTTGTTTTTGATTTTGCTGGTAACTTTCCAAATTAAAAATTAAGATCCTATGAACGTTACTGCAAGCAAGATTGAAATTCTGCCTTTTAAGTCCTTGAATTCTGTGATTTTGGTGTAACAGACTGGCAATTGTGTGAAAGCATAATTTGAATTAACCCCCCCTCCACTTTTAAAACAAGTATGAAAGCAGAATAATACAAGCACTACATTGGTTTTGTAAAGGTTAAACCTCTCTAGTCCAGTACACTCTGATCCAGCAACATCCATGGTCTGGCATGATTTTAGTTAGCCGGATGTCCACTTATCATGGTGTGGCCAAGTTTCCCACCATCTCATAAAGTCACACTCAAGTCATAGTTCTACAATTTCCTGCCCAGAGCACAGACCTGGGCCCTCTGCCCGCAGAGCCACCTGGAGCATGCTGCGCGGCACTCTGGTGGTGATTTAAAGGACATGGACACTGCTATCCTTTGCGTTGCCAGGCCTTCTCTCTCCTGTTGGCAAGCTTAACAATGGATAGTACTGATGGCAAAAACTTCTTCCCAATATACCAGACTTTTGCCCCTCTTAAGTATGGTAGAATAGTTGTGAAAAACCTATAAATACCAAACTTCTCTCTTCACAGATTTCTTGTACAGATTCTGTCTGATCCCAAAGTTGACTCTTTTTTGAGAGTCCGGACGACCAGAGTAAGTATGTTAGAGCTGCCATATATTGTTGCTTGTTCACCAAACCTCATATTGCATTGAAACGTTTTCTGTGTGGTCTGCAACACTTGTCAAAATGCAGCTGCAAGTGTACTCTGGTGAAGAAGGTGTTTGTGCTGCTAATTAGCAAATCTGAGTTGAAGATGAGCTCATGGTCTCAGGGGCAGACTTTATTTTTTCTAATCTCTTTGGGGAATGAGCTATCTTCTCTGCAAAATGTCACCTGACTTATGGTGGCCATTCCCATCGATACACTGTAACAGAGATTTAATTTTTTTATTGCACAGAAAATTCAGTACTTTCCAGAAAATATATATTAAAATTACAAATCTGAAATGCGCTAGAGTTCTAATTAATATTGTTAAGGTTGGCCAATTTAACTGTGCTCAGTAAAGAAAGTTAGCCTTTTGGGATGCACTTTTAAGTCTAGAGATCAGAGTGCACGATTCCAGAAATGTGCATGCACTGAGCATATTTGCTCTCTCAGACTGGGAACATGAGCATTCAGATGAGTTCTTAGGAACCTACAGAGTTATCAGAGAGCACTCTTTTCTGATTAGCGTGGGTAAATATGCATGCAAATCCAAATGTATTGTGCACCCTTATGCATAGATTTCTGGCTTGTTTTAAACATTGTTCCTTTATGTATGCTGCCATGGAGAGCACTTCTGCCCTAGCTCTGATAACAGTGAAAAGAGCCAGCATGCCAAACTGTACAATGGCAGCTGGAACTAGGCATGAGTTGCACCGTGGATACAGCATTGGTGTAGGACTCGGGAGACCTGGGTTCTGTTTCCAGCAGTGCCACTGACTTGCTAGTGACTTTGGGCAAGACACTTGATTGCCCTGTGCCTCAATTTCCTCGTCTACAAAATATGGATCATGATGATCCCCTCCTTTGTAAAGCACTTTGTATTGTGTTTGTGGAGCTGTAATGACAGCAAGTGTTGTATAAGAGATAGCTCTTGTTATTGGCCTGGTCATTATTCAGTAGGCTCGAGTCTGATAAGAAACCACCCTATATGCCTTGTTAATAATCTGTAACCCAAACTGCATGTATCTAGTGCATGGACTCTGTCAGTCCCACCAGCTCTCTAATCATTTTTCTTGCACATCTTTGAACTCCACTGCATTTGTCGATGTCTTTCTGGGTAAATGATACCTGAGACTTGTTGCAACATTGCCAATGTGGCGACATTGGCAATGTTGCATGGAGGAATATTAATACCGCCCAGCTCTAGTATGCCTCTGAATATGCAGCTCAAATGCCTCTGCTTCGTGCCCTATTGCATTACAAATGCACCAGGCCACACTCTACACTGGTTTATAACCCATGCAGTCCCACTCCATTGACAGAATGGAATACACTTTTTCATCAGTAGATCTCAAAAAGCTTTAATGTATTTATCCTCCCAGCTCCCTCGTGCAGTAGGGAAGTGCTATTATCTCCTTTTTGACAGACGGGGACCTGAGGCTTACAGAGAAGCTAAAGGACTTGCCTAAGGTCACAGAGGAATTGACCCCAGGTGTCCTAAATCCTAGGCTAGTGCCCTAACTATTGGCTCATCCTTCTGCTTATAAGCGGCTCCTCATAATCAGTTCGCTGCCCACAACTGCCTCCCCGTGCTCTTTCCTTCCCACTGATTAACTATATTTTCAGATTGTTTCTCCAAGTTGATTCTTGCTGATTATGAACATTACAATTTTAAAACGCTAGTGTGGGAGCGGTTGAAACGCTGCATACGTAACGAGGCACTAAGTCTATCCTGACCAGCATTACGACTTCCTTTGTCCTGCCTCCGTTCAGCATCAGGGCAGGAATCCTTTTCAGTGCTCTTTGTACCAAGGAGGTCCCATAATCCCGTCAGCTCATGCACCATTTCCCCCATGGGGCACAGATTGCTAACTAGATACTCTGGCCTGCTCCCAACTGATTAATCAGGGTACTGGTTGGGGCTGCACACTGCATTTCGCTGAATTTGTCACAAACCTCCCTGGCATCCTGCCCTGGCTAAGAGCATACTAAAAGCAAAGGGCATTCCAGAACTCTCTGAAGTTTCTCCGCTCACCTACTTGCTGCTGGAGAGAGCAGGACATGTCTAATAATTGGTTTAATTCCTGACTAGACTATATCAAGCCTAGGAAATGGCAGCATTCTGAGTCATTAAAACTATAAACAAAAATATTAACTTTTTCTCCAACAGAGTTGCAAGTTTTGAAACTTTCCCTTTGTAGCAACCAAAGAAGACTGAGTTGGTGAGAGGGGAAGAAACAAGCAGAAGCAATGAGATGGCTCAGGAGCAGAAGGAAAGAATCAGTGTAGCCAGAAGGTAAAAATAACAAACATTTGTCAAGCTTCATCAGTGACTTCTGAGCTTGCTCCACTACATGCACGTTGTACAGTCTCCGATAGGAAGGACTCAGCACTTGTGGTTAGTGAGAGAACTTTGCTCACATTGTGCCACCTTATGGTAACACCAGTTGCTTTACTTCTACTTTCATACAGTGATGAGCCAGTGGTGTTCTCTTATCTTTCATTATTTTGAAAATGCTTTGAAAAGAGAATAATTCTGTTTAATTTGACATGTTTATACAGAGATTCTAACCTCTTTCTTAAGGTGCCACGAAACTGCAACGGGGCTTTAAATATCTCATGTGCCTTATGCACTACAGGTCTACATCAGAGTTATTTTGAAATAACAAGCCGAGCATCCACACAGCAAGCATGTTATTTCGAAATTATTTTGAAATAACAGGATTCTTACTTTGAAATAACAAACTCTCATTTCACAAGGAGTAACGCCTATTTCGAAATAGCTACTTGAAATAGGGTGAGTGTGGACAGTGCAGCTGTGTTTATTTCAAAATAATTGGCCTCCAGGGCTTCTCACAGCTGCCCTAGTGGCCACTCCATCCACACACCTCAACACTCTGTAGCTTCCCTTCCCCTGCAGCATTTAAAGGTGCAGGCAGAACAGAAAGGGCTTGTGTCATGATTAGTTTATTTTCTTGACAACTTTTTGTTAAACACCATACAAATGACAGAACTTTTACAAATACACAGGAAACCTTTACCATTGGTGAATACTGGTAGCCGCAGTTTCTGGCCCCCGCAGTGAACGCCCCCACTGCTCCCAAACTCACTGTAGCTACCAGGAACCATGGAGAATTCATCGTGGCTCCTGGCAGCTGCAGGGAACTCGCTACAGGGGAGCTGTGAGCCATGGTGAGTTCCTCGTGGCTCCTGGCCTCTGCGCCCCCCAACTCAGGACAGAAGACACATGGAGATATGAATTGGGAAGGTCTCCTGTAAAACCAACTAGCTAACCCACATTAAGCAGATGTGATTGCTATGATATTGCAGCATATTTGTGAGACATTTTCATTATTGAGACAAATTAACATTTGTTTTGTTTATCTGCTTTGTGCTAAGATCCACAGATCTATTACAATGGGTACTCCAGCCAGCTTGCCTCTTGGGAGCAGAGCTGGGCCTGTCAGACACTGGCAGCAAAGAAATGCCCCAAACATTCCTCCCGAAGGTGTCTCCAGGTTTATCTGCCTTCCCAGCAACCTGGGGCTCCGCCTTACTTCCCAGCTGCAACCCTCATTTGAGGAAAAATTCCAAACATTTGCTTCAAGCTTCCAAGTAATAATCCAGTTCACTAATGTGTCTAGTTGTCAGCCATGCAAGGCTGATTGATTGTCTTTCCGAGAGATTGTGCCCTTAACATCTCTGCCCCTTCCTATTGGTTTGCAGCAGCAGCTGGCACCCCTGTAGGCTTCCCGTTTTGCCAGAAGTAAAAAGAAAAAGCCATTTCCTGCTCCAGCCCTTTACAGAGTGTCATACTGAGGCTGGCTCGCTTCAGGGGTGAATGGCTGCCCCTCCCCCATCTCCATGAGGGACGCAGTGCTGGAAGGGCAGCATGTCAGATGAAAAATCGTGCTTGTATCCCAAGTCTGCATACCAGCAGGCATACTCATAACTGCAGAGCTCAGTTCCCTTCTCCCCTCAGGCAGTGGATTCAGCACAATGTCTGTGCCAAAGGATGTAGTAAGAAGCCTTAGCTCTAATGAGTAAAAGGGACAGCACTGCTGGGGAAACGGAGGTAGGGGTACATGAGGAACTGTTAGGCTACATCTACACTGCCCTCTCTTGTGCAAAAACAATGCAAATGAGGTGAAGCGTGGAATATCGCCGTGCCTCAATTCCATATTTAATGAGGCTCCTTTTTTGCACAAGAGGCTTTTGCGCAAAAAGGAGCCATCTACACTGTTCTTTTTTGCACAGAAACCCCCTCTTGCTCAAGAGCCGTTCTTCCACTTTTTTTTCAGGAAGAATGGCTCTTGCGCAACGGGGGGGTTTTGCACAAAAGCTTCTTGCGCAAATATGGAGCCTAATGAATTATGCAAATGAGGTGTGGCGATATTCCAGTCTTTGCCTCATTTGCATATTGTTTTGCACAAGAGAGAGCAGTGTAGATGTAGCCTTAAACCACAGAGACCATGGAAATCAATGACTGAGCTTTTTCTGCCCTCCATTCCACATAGTACTAGTTTCACTAACACTGCCCTGCAAATCAGAAAGTCACCTGGGAAAATAAGGATTTCCTGGATTTCTGTGTATGTTGCACCTGGATTTCCGTGTATGTTGCAGATGCTTTGTATTGCTCTAGTGGTGCATAGCAGGTATAAATCCATGTTAAATGACTTGTTCACTTTGGCTGCTTTGCCCTGCTTTAGAGTACTGACTTTAAAATTTTAAAAAATGAAAATTACTTAAAGCTGATATTGTGTATGTTCAGATCATTAGAAATATTGCATGAAGGACTCCTTTGGGGGTTCTTGTTCAGCATTCATGAAGAAAATGTTTAATTGTTTTAAATTTTTAAAAATTTAAGGAAATTCTCAGGCTAAATGGTACATGAAAATGGAATTTATGGTGAGGCTATGTCTCAGTAACTTAAGGGAAAAATCATTACAGTGAAGTTCTGATTATCCCCAAACCAAGCATTATGAATCCAGAAATTCAGAGTGAAGGGTACACTTAAAATATGTTAAGGTAAGAAATGCACAGAAAAGTGACCTAAACAACCTTAACTTACCCCAAAGTAGTCCTTACAAGTGAAACAAAGGAGCAATATGAGCTCTCAAAAACTGCCTTTCTCACCAATAGAAGATGGGCCAACAAAAGATAATACTTAACCCACCTGTCTCTCTAGTATTCTGGTACCAATGCTGCTACAACAGCACTGCTTGCAGCATTCATTCCCAATAGCAACTCTGGTTTTTTGGTCAGAAAATTCAAGAAATATCTTCCTTCCTTTCCTGCAATCAAGCATCAGTGCAATTCTCAGGAGCACTGACAATTTACTAGACAGAGAAGTCTCATGTCTCCTGACATGAGATCTATCAGGTGGACACATGAGCATCAATTTACAAAATTCTACAAATTGGTCATCCATGTCCATCCAATGGCATTTTTGACCAAAGTCATCTCCATTCTGTGGTGCCCCAGTAAGGAGAAGATGGAATGTGTATAATGTACTTCATTTTTGGATGTCCCCAATTTAAAATATGATCCTGCTTTCCACCTTCAGGCACCCTGCTCTGAAAATCCTACTTTAATGGATCTGTATACATTAGCATGATGAAGAATAGGTTAGCATATCTTGAACAATTCCTTTCTTCACATAATGAAGTCCATAGATCTGGCATATCCCGGGATCATTTGGAGTTAGAGATGATAATTGACGTTTGACGATTCAGGCTCATTTCATCTGTTTGATTCGGGCTCAGTTCATCTGACAATTAACTACTGTCCTTCTCAAAGCATAGTTAGCAACATCACTAAATTAGGAAAGTAGGATAGAATTATCCAGGCTGTGGTATTTGTCACAGCTGGAGGAAGTGGTACAGTCCCTTGCTGCCAGTGAGTGACATGCCTGACTGTGACCACAGGCTGAAGAACCCTATTATAATGTGCCTTTATTACTCAGAGGCAGGAAGCTTTCATGCAAGCTTGGATAAATTTTCCTATATAGGTTTTGGAAGTATCAATTTAAGCAAGACTTCTGGATGCCAGAATATACAGCATATGTTATAATTTCTTCTCTGATGTTCTCTGTAATCCCATTAATTGGGTGTCTAATACTTACATTTCACAAGTGTGGTTACCCATAATACTGCAGAGTTTTGCCACTTGGAGATGATGCATTACAAATCTCAAAATGTATCTATAGAATGACAGTGTGTCCCTTAATGAATATAGAGGAGGATGTCTGTCACAGTGCAGTCCTGAACAGACGACCATTCCTCCTCTGACCATTCTAACATGTAAACTGTGTTCTTTGATTACCACCAAACCTACTCAGATGTATTAATGAATGTATCACCTGTCCTATGCTGATAAATGTACCAGGTTCACCTTCCTAACAAAAAGTTCTTCCAGGCAGACCACATCTTCCTATGCTTTTGTACATCATCTAGCAGAATGGAGATCTGAACCAGATTAGGACCTTTGGCCAGGCACTACCATAATATACATATTTTGATGAATTTCAGTGGTGCATTAATGGAAAATGGCCATGAAGCACGTAAGGTGGTAATTGAGCATCAGACTAATTAAAATGTTGCTCCCACCCCTGCTGATGCAAAAATTGTTACACTTTAGTGACCAGTCTCCCATCCTTTGCTCTCAATCACAAAATACATATGCCCATGTGTGGTCTTTTCTTCTGGATACTTATTGACACCTTGAGTGAAAAGTCTGTGTGTGGTTCTGTGGTAGCAGTGAGGAAAACTATACAAGCTGATTTGGAGGTTTGAATGGAATTCCTGTGGTCCACACTTGGCCAAATGTGGAGGATGGAAAGTCATTTCTCTGAGCTCCTGCCATTCAGAATGATTATCTGTGCCATCGTTTTTCTTTCTCTCAAGGGAAAAGGACCACCAGGAAACATATTTAAAAATCATCTGTGGCACACAGAAGGAGAAGAGAGAGAAAGTTGTTGGTACATTTCAGCATGCCTCGTTAAAAACATCTCTAGGCACTACAAAGTGTATGTTATCAATATGCATATGTGATGTCTCTGAGGCAGAGTTGCCTTTAAGGTATATTTTCAGCAGGACAACATTTTCCCAAGTGAAGCAAGGAACAACAGTGAATCATATGTGTGGGAGGGAAAACCCTTCAGGCTATGTACAGTATTTATTCCCTTTTGTGTTTTTGCTTTTTTCTGCCTCTTATTAATGGCTTTTGCAATTACTGGTAACACTGCATTGCTAGCTGGAGGAAAATGGTGGCTTGCAATCAGATTGTTTAAGGACAGAGGTAGTATGTACAGGGAAATGAAATGGTTGCTTGCAGCAAAAGAATAAGGAAGCTTTCCTGGGTCTTCAGCCCCATAAATGAGCATCAGTCAGATGCTGTTTGGGGGTTGGAGTTTTGCTCCCATGCAGACAAGGGTTCCATGACACATTCCATTAGTCTGCATTCTGGAAATACAGATTTTAGTATACAAAGGGTGCAGATTTTGGTACACAAAGGGTGAAGTCTGAAGCGCACACATTCATTTTTTGCAGCTATCAACAGGGGATCCAGGGAAGTTGATTTTCCTGTATTTTTAGCAAAAATAGCACCCTCCTCAACTTAAAAACTGTGACCAATGCTTTTACTTTTTTACCTTTTGCCTTGTTAAAATTGAGTTTCACCCTGAAAAATGCTACAAACCAGAAAGATGCAACAAAGGGAGTCATGATTCACTACCATGAAAAGTTGTTTGAGCTCCTAGCAATGTTGAGTGATGTGACTGGCAATAGGAATAGTATCTTCCTAAGTACTCACCAATAATGGAGAGACTGATATGAACTGGGTTGTTCTGGGACAGGACTGGACAATGAATTGTAGCTGAGAAATAGAGCTGTGCTTAAAGGACCGTTGCATCCCAGCAGAGTTATCCTTCCTCCAGACTTCTATCTTGAAGTGGTACCCATAACAGACCCAGAAAGTATGACAGCAAATTGTCCAAGAAATGGGACAGAAATATGGAAGAACTAACTGAATGAACTTGGTATGCCACAGTGATGGGGTGGTGTTGCATTCATTATTATTTGTGTTTTATGTAGCATCTAATGATGCCAGCGGAAAAGAAAATTTCTCTGTATAGCGAAGTATGGGACAACCTCTGACCTGAAGACTTTACATTCTAACTGCCAGTGGTTGAGGAAGAAAGGGCAAAACTTGCAAGCAATGTGACACGTTGCAAACAACATGTTGGTTCCACATTTTTTGTGTTGTGTTGGTTTTTTTTTTGGTTTTTGGTTTTTGCTGGTTTGCTTTAAGCTGTGTGGTTTTTGCTTTTTATACTTTGGAAGGGAATAAGTGAAATAGCGCAAAAGAGAGGTACAGCAACACTAAAGTGAGTGGAATAACAGGAGAAATTAATATGGGGCAGAAAGAGGGTAGCATAGAGTAACAAAAAAAAGTGAGGCAAATGGTAGGAGGGAGTTGAAACAGGCATTTAACAAAGGGGAAAGAACAGAGAGCGGTAAAAAGCTGTTGGGTACTGATGATCTCTCAGCATACATAGGCCCTTCTGTGAGGGACTGTTTCTATTGGGCTATGTCTAGACGCAGGCTTCTTTCAGAAGAAGCTTTTCCAGAAGAGATCTTCCCAAAAAACGTATTTAGAAAGAGAGCATCTGCACTGCAAAAATGCATCGAAAAAGCAATCTGCTTTTTCTTGAGATCCTCTGCTTGTGTGCAGCAGCAAGAGCCGTGCAACTGCATACCACAGTGGGTGGATCCAGGGACCACAGGGGAGTGATTTGGAGGGGGCACTGGAGTGGGGTCAGGGTGGATGGGGGGCAGGGGTATCACTTGGGGAGGGGACAGAAGCATCACTTGGGATGCAGGGAGAGGGGAAATGGGCATAGCAGGAGGGGCAGGAGCCAGGTGTGCCATCGTTTCCTGCATGATGGCACATGTTATCACCCTGCTGCACAAGCTGGTTCCACAGTGTCCTCCTAGACCACCTACTCCAGGGTCTGCTGCATGTTGCACGCACAGGACGCCCATAAGCTCCTCCTGGACCATGGGGCACTTTTGGGTCCCCCGGGGCTGCACGGCTGGCTCAACCCTCAGTCCTGGCTGGTCCAGCTGGGGAGAAAACAGAGAACGGGGGCTGTTCCGGGAGCAAGGCCATGTGTGGCCTGAGCTGCCCAGGAAACCATGCTGCCTGCTTTCCTCTCTCCCCCCATGGACAAGCAGGCAAAGGAAGTGCCCGGCCACAGTGGGATCCCATGGGGGGCAGAGGAGCCTGAAGCAGCCTGGTCCTCTCTGGGGCCCACACACACACCCGTGCTTCGCAGCACTGTCTGCAGGAGCGGGTAGTGCCTTGCACATGCAGGCATGTCCGTGTGCTGGGTGCGGCACTCCTCGGTGTGTCTGGGGTCGTGCCTGCTCCCTTGGGACTAGCCTGCTTCTAGCCATGGCAGGTGGTGGGAGGGCATCTCCCCTCCACCCCCCCCCCCCCCAGGGGCCAGATGTGTGTGTGGCCTTCCCTGAGCCTGGGAGCAGCAACTTGGGTTCCACAGCACGATGTCCAGCCTGAGCAGGCTGAGTGATGCTCGTGCCCCACTCCCTCTGCGCCCGCCTCCCCCGCCCTGCATGTGTGACAAACTGAGAGCACTCACCTGAAGATCCTTCTCTGGCATCAGGATCTGGTGGAGCTCAGCGTAGTAGGGGCAGGTGTGGGTCCTGCTCTACAGCGCAAGTTGTGCTCTGTGGCCCTCACGTATCCCTGGCAGAGCTCTTTAACCTTACTCTGGACCTGTTCTAAGGTCCGGGGTGGGTGTCCCCGCTCTGCCAGGGACTCGGCCATCCGGTCATAAATCTCCGCATTGCGGCACTTGGAGCAGAGATCCTAGAGTGTCTTCTTGCCTCATAGCTCAAGGAGGGACAGGATCTCCACTCCAGACCACAAGGGTGCCTGCTGCTTGGTCCCTCTTGGTGGGTCCTGGGAGCCCTGGTGCTGCTCCCTGTGAAAGCCAGGGGCATCTCGGGGGGGCTTGTGGCTCTGACATAGCTCTGAATGCCTGTGGCAGGGAGAGCCGCATGGTCAGGGTGCTGCTCCAGGGCTGGCTTCCTGCCACAAGGCTTATCCAGGGTGCCTGCAGCTTTAAGAAGGGCCAGGAGACAGGAACTATAGAGTTATGATTACTTTGGATGGAGTGGCCACTAGGGCACCTGCGTTTATCCTGGAGGTCTCTTCTTTCAAAAGAAACCCCTTTTCCCCATCCACACATGCTTTTTTCCGAAAGAGTTCTTTTAGAAAAGGTGCTCTTCCTCATAGAAAGAGGATTACCGCTGTCGGAAAAACCCCTCTGTTCTTTCAATTTTTTTTTTCAAAAGAGCGCAATTGCAGTGTGGATGTAATTGAAGTTTTTTTTAAAAAAAGAATCTTCTGTAGTGTAGACATAGCCCTGGGGAGGTATCTCAACATCCCTTTGCAAGGATTACTTTCCCTATGCTTGCATGGCTGAGGGCAAGAATTGGTCTGCATGGGCTTTGGTGCCCCTGGAACAGGGTTTTTCCCTGCATAGTTCTAGGTCTGCAGGAACTGGAGGAAAGGGTTCCATTTTGGCTAAGACTCAGTTTCCCCAACTCTGGCTTCCTCATGAGAGAAACTACTTGGGAACTACTGCACCAGGATAGACGGATATCAAGTTGAAAACCATGACTTGAACTTGCAGGCCATTACTGGTCACTGAAGCTTATGAGGACTGGGTATAACAGAAGGAAGTCTTTGAGGTTCTACTGTGTTCTGGAGAGTTACAAAGAGCTCAGGAATGGATATTGTTTGTAACGCTGAAATGTTCAGAATGCTGAATGCGATGTTATGGCTCTTTCAAATATTTACAACTGAACATTGACTTAATACAGCTTTGAAACTGTAGTAGGAAGGAAAAAATGCTGCTTTTAACCCCCTTTAGCTTGTCAGTTTTTTAAAAAAAAAAACTTTTATTTCTTTAATAGTTTACAATTAACTCTGTACTATTTTGTATTTGTTTTGTGTATGTGTGTCTCTGCTGCTGCCTAATTTTGTACTTCTGGTTTCAAATGAGGTATGTGGTTGATTGATTGGTTAGTTGGTAACTCTGAGATTCTATTGTATTGGCCTGGTCCAATGAATTTAATTAGGCACATAAGATATTTTGGAGTCTTGAGGGAAATACTCATGGAGTAAGTTAAGGTTTATACACATATGTTCTCTGTACAAAATGGGTGTGATTAGTATGTCTGCTTTGAACTATTGGCTTTGCCTGTAGGTGTACCTGTATTTAAAAAATAGGGAGAATGCTTGAGTATTGCTGACACCCTGAAAACCAGTGGCATAGCGAGGAGGGCAGGAGGAGAATTTGCCCCCAAGCACCATGCTATAGGGGTGCCAATTTAGCAGCGGAGGGAAGGAGAGTGCTAGTACGCCCGCTTCTGCACCTGCAGGAAATCGAAACTGAGTGGAAAAGTGTCCGGTGGGGGCAGTGCACAGGGCGGGGGTTCAGGCAGATCATGCACAGAATGCAGCTGGCCATTACTGGGTGCTGAGGCTGATGACGATCTGGGTATAGTAGACTACAACCCCCACAATCCCCTTCACCACCAATCACTCCGACGTGCCGCCCATGGGCCGCAGCCTCTGGGTCCTCACCTGTAGCCTTCCTCTCTGAGAAATCGTAGCCGCTGATTGGCCAGAGGGTGCGTCAGTCTGCCTGGAAGTGGAACGGCCCCATGCACCAGAGGGAGCCCCATGTGGTGGTGATATAGGCAAGGTGGGGGGGTCCGGCTTGCGGTTGAGAGGGGTGAATTTTGCCCTCAGGCGCATAACACTCTCACTACTCCACTACTGAAAACTTACTAATAAATAAAGCACTTCATCTTTTCTTTATAGCTTGTGACCTTCCATAGTGAGTCTCACTTTTTGAGCAGCCAAAGAGAGTGTTGAAGGAATTCCCACTGCCATAATATAACTCCTAATCTACTTAACAGCCATTTCTTGCCAGACATTTGCAGATGTTCTGAAATGTTAGTATCAAACATTAAGTGCCACCTCCAGATTTTGTTGCACTTGTGCTATAGAGAACTAGAGAAAGCTGATTGACTAGTGCTGCATCACAAGCAAAAATACCCTCTAAATATTCCATTTTTCCATTGATTCACATTACAGGTTTACAGGTTTTTGGTCTATCTATCTAGTGTATATTTGAGAGAGTTTATTTTTGAGTGAGCAAATGAGTCTGTCTGTTCATCTCTCTGTTTGTTTGTTCAAGATCATCCCCTAAGGGTGTGTCTCGACTACAGGGTTTTTTTCGAAAAAAGTGGCCTTTTCGAAAAAACTTCCCCTGCATCGAGACTGCTGCTGTGTTCTTTCAAAATTAAATTGAAAGAACATGGCGGGGGTTTTTTCAACCGTGGTAAACCTCATTTTACAAAGAATGCTTTTTCTTTCGAAAGTGCTCTTTCGAAAAAAGGCGTTCTTGAAAGCAAACAGGGCTTTTTTGAAAGAGAGCATCCAGGCTGCCTGGGTGCTATCTTTGGAAAAAGTGGCTCACTTTTTCAAAATAAGTGGTTGCAGTCTAAACGCACTCTTTCAAAAGAGGCTTTTTCAAAAGACTGTTTTGAAAGAGGCTTGTAGTCTAGATGTAGCCTAAATGATAAAAGCTAAGACCCCCAAACTTGGTATGTAGCTTCCTCTTACCATAACTTAAAGCAAGGTCAGGGTTTGGTTGTGGCAGGACAATGGGATGTGCCTGGAATGCGACTGTTTTTCATAACATGGAAAGGGAGGGGACTGCTGGTAGGGACTGTTATGCTGAGTAATGACCACAGAAGGACAGCAAGTAGCCAGAAATGGGGACTGGGACAGTAATAACTTCATTGGACCAGCGGTGGACAGGAGTGGAGGTAAGCTTCCCAGACAGTGTGGCCCCCACTGTAGCCAGCCCTGGGGAAGTGCCACCCAGTCCACTCAGCCCTTGCCACAGCCAGTCCTGGGGAGCTACCATCTAGCTAGCACAACCTCTACCAGCTCTTGTACCCTCCCCCTCACCCTCAGTCCCAGTCCTGAGCCCCTCCTCATCCCCTAATCTTGACTCCAGCACTCCCACACCCAAATCCAGTATGCTAGGCGGAGGAAGACACTGCCTTCCCAAACAGCCAGCCTGGACCCACCCACACTCCATCCCCAGAACATCTACTGTAGGCATTCTGGGGGTGGAGTGTTGCTGCCTCCAGCACCCACCCTCCTAGTGCTCTGGGACAGGGAGGGAGGTGGGATGGGCCACCCAACCTCCTTCCTCCCTATACTCCCAGGCATGTGCCACCCACCCTCCCCATGCTCTGTGGTGGGAGAGTCAGGGAGGTGGCTTGGCTCCTGGGGGCAGGCCCTTAACAGAAGGAGCAGAGCTAGGGGGTGGGGCTGGGGGCTTGTATCTTCACTGGCTGCCCATGATCCAGCATCAAACACACATTCTGCTATTCTATCAAATCCTTCTTTGTTAGTGATCTGTATCTCAAGTGAGCAAACAAAAAAAACCCACCCCTTCAATTCTTTTCCCTGTAATTTCAGAACTAAAGATAGTATAGGAGCCAGTGCTGTAGAACTGGGGAGGGAAAGAGCTTCAGAACTCCTCCTTAGGTGTGTGCTTACACAGACTGGCAGGCTTCCGCAGAGGTATGCAGATTCCAACACTGAATTCCCAAGTCTGAAGATGCAAACTGTTTAATACCACTTTTAAATTATGGCCACTTTCACAGGGGGGGAACTTAAATGTCATATCTCTTGCATCAAGTAGCCTTTTCTTGTTCAGAAAATTCCTTTGGGATATTAATAGTCCCAACCAAATGAATCTTGTGTGCTCCCCGGACTGTTAAAATTATTTTATTTTAGTGCTTTGGGGTGAAATTCTGCTGCTTTTGCAATTGAGTTCAGTGGGGTCAGGATTTCACTCATTGACTCTAACCCTTAAAGAAGAAAAGCTTCAGAGGGGTAGCCGAGTTAGTCTGTAACAGCGTTAGAGGGACTCTGATGTTATAATGTTGATCTGTTCATAATGTTGTTTTGGGCAATTGATGTGTACAGAATTTGGATAAGATGCATGCTTAAAATGGTGATTATCAGTGACTGGAAAACAAAATGGAGATTACCATCAGAACTCTGTGGAAAGATCTGGACTTGTTTCCCGCCAGAAGTCCATTGGGGGCCCACTTCCCTGTATCGAAGGATCAGGATCAAATGATGGTTACCCTTCAAGAGCAGCGTTCCAGCCTGACAGCGGGAAAAGGCCTGGGGGTCATTCACAACTGCGGTGGGTTCCTACACCATGCTGTAGCAAAGGCTCAGTGTGACAGATTTGGTCCAGGCGTGAGCTCCCACTCCCTGCTTCAGGGTGGGGCTCAGTGAGCCCGCTGTCTCAGAGTCCCATGGCTCGCCAGCTATACGGGCGCGAGCTCCCAACTCCCCCTTCCCAGGATGAGTGGGGCCCAGCGAGCCCACCGTCTGAGATACCCCATGGCCCATCAGCCCCTACAAGGGGGTCTGTATTCCTTAACCAAGTACCACTGCGACATCCGCCCCTCACAAGGTTCCTTAGTTTGGTATAAGGTCGATGTGTGTGTGAGAGACAATGAGGGTGGAGGTTAAGGGGACCTGGGCCCTCTCTCTCCACCGGGTCCCAGCCCAGGGCCCTATGGGGTTTGGGAACAACCCTTACCCGGCTGACAGGGTCCCACCCCGTAACATGTCAGTCCACGGGCACCAAAAGCGCTCTGCCCCAGGCTGCTTCCTAGTCTCCCCTGGCCTGAGGGCCTCCTGTCCCAGCACCCAGGGAACCTGCCACTCCGACGGGGGTCCCGGGCAGCTCGCCGCGGTTCTCCAGGGTCTGGTGCTCCTGCCTCCAATGTGGGGGAAGGAACCGCTTCCCCACGGTCCTGCTCCTGCTCTCCGGGCGCTTTTTGAAGCCCCCGCCGGGGTCAGTTCTGCCCTTCTTCGCCCCTCCCCCGACGTCCCGACATACAGAGCGTCGGGTCCCCAGGGGTGGGGTTATGTCGTGGCATGCTGAGGGGGGATGGGCAGTAGTCCACCCCTTGCCGCCAGCAGGCTTCCCTTCCTGGCACCGGTTTGCCCTGCTCAGTGCGAGAATCAGCGGGGCCAGTGCCCCGAGTGCGCACCTGCCGTGTCGCGTCTCCTCACCCTCCCGCCGGGGCTGGCATCTCACCGGTTTTAGTGCGGGCCTCGGCTGGCCCATCACACTCAGCACTGGTGATCTGGGCTAGACCAAGCAGAGGAGTTTGAGCTCTACCCGCTTCGGACCATACATTGTCATCGTCCCTGAAACAGTCCGTTGTGGTGAGGGCCCAATGAGAATCATCCCAGAACTGTACCACCATTCATCATCAGCCTTGGCTCCTGTGGCAACAGCTTAGGATTCCACCGAGCGCAACTGATCCATCTGTGAGGGATCACCTGCGATTCCTCCCTGAGGGCTAACCTGAGCCCAAAGGTAAAAGGTCGCAAGCACCAGTTCCACCATCAGCGACAGAGACTTTTGTAACGTATAAATACCTTACCTGTACTGGGGATCTTTCTGTCTGTCTTCTCTTCTGTTTTGGGGTGGGGGTTGGTTTTGTTGGTGATGGTTGTTGTTCATGCACTTGTCAATTTAAATTCTTACAATATATTAGTGAACTTTAATCTGGACTCCAAGCGTGTTTCTTTTGGGGAGAAATCACCTGTGATCAGATACGGTGTCAGAGGCCTCCCTTCTGGTAACCAGAGCATTTAACATCATCAATCAGATCCCTTATCCTAAATTCTAAATTAATTCAAAAGATTCTGCTTGTTACTGAGACTCTGGGGTAACAACAGGAGAAACTTAAACAACAGATAGTCTAATAGCACCTTAAAGACTAACAAAACATGTAGATAAAAAACACGACTGTGCAGCACTTTAAAGACTAACAAGATGGTTTATTAGATGATGAGCTTTCGTGGGCCAGACCCACTTCCTCAGATCAAATAGTGGAAGAAAATTATCACAACCATATATACCAAAGGATACAATTAAAAAAAATGAACACATATGAAAAGGACAAATCACATTTCAGAACAGAAGAGGGATAGAGAGGGGGAAGGGGGCGAAGTAAATGTGTGTGAGCTAATGATATTAGAGGTGATAATTGGGGAAGCTATCTTTGTAATGGGTAAGATAATTAGCGTCTTTATTCAAATTTGAGTGTAAAGGGTCGAATTTAAGCATGAATGACAGTTCAGAGGATTCTCTTTGAAGTGAAGTCTTAAACGGTCTTTGAAGCAGGATGCAGGTAATCAAGTCGTTGAGACAATGTCCTTTTTGGTTGAAATGGCAAGAAACTGTTTTTTCTTTGTGATCCTGTCTGATATCTGTTTTGTGGGCATTGATCTTTTGGCAAAGTGTCTGAGACGTTTGTCCAATGTACATAGCTCACAGACATTTACCTCCCCTCTTCCCCCCCCCCCCCCCCATCCCCCTTCTGTTCTGAAATTTGATTTGTCCTTTTCATGTGTGTTCATTGTTTTTAATTGTATCCTTTGGTATATATGGTTATGACAATTTTCTTCCACTATTTGATCTGAGGAAGTAGGTCTGGCCCATGAAAGCTCATCACCTATTAAACCATCTTGTTAGTCTTTAAAGTGCTACACAGTCCTGTTTTTTGTTTCAGCTGCACCAGACTAACACGGCTACATTTCTACCACTATAAAACATGTAGATGATATCTTGCGCTTTAGTGGGCACAGCCCTCTTCTTCAGATACTCCGGTCATCTGAAGAAGTGGGTTTTGCCCACAAAAACTCATGATACCATCTACATGTTTTGTTAGTCTTTAAGGTGCTATTAGAATATTTGTTGGTTTCTAAGTTTCTCCTTAAAGAAGAGACCTTACTGACACCAGCTAGGGATGTAAGTGACTAGTCAACTACCCAATAAACATCAGCTTATCAGAAAGTTGAGCAGTGACTCAATGAGTCTCTTCCCCACCAGTCTGCTGTCTCTATTAGAGGCAGCAATCAGGGAGAGCAGGAACCTGTGCTGGGGAGAGCTGGCTTAAACGCCAGTTCCCCCCCAGCACCATCTCCGCAAGGGGCAAGAGAGGCAAAGGCACAGCAAGGAAATGGCACGAATGGGGACTGAAGCCGTCCCACTCATGCTGGTTCCCACTGTGGTGCTTCAGCCTTTGAAATGTGGCAAGAGCCCCAGAGGGGCTACATCAATAAGAAATCTTGGAATTTGTGGTCTCCTCTATGGCCTCAAAACAATACCTAGGAATGCATGGCAAGTGTTAGTTATGTTAAAGAAACCACTATAAAGATAAAAAGGCAAACACAAGGTGGTAATAAAAGGTGGAGGAGGCAGATGACAATATCTAGGTGAGGAATAGATTGCCACATTGTTCAAAATGGGGCTGTAATTTCATCAGATAACTTTAGTAATATGACATTTGCTCTTGTAAATTATCTTTGTGATTTACTGGGATTACACATTTTACAAGATAATGGTTAGAAAGTTGTGTAGTCTGGATTAGGAGAGAAAAAATACAAACAGCAGCAGCAAACATGAGGGGGAAAGGATTTGAAAATATTCATAACGTGTTATCTGATGATAACCTGTCAGTATAATGCTGTCATCTTCATTGTTAAGGCTTTGATTTTTTTAAACCCTCTCTTGGAAGCCAATTAGAGAATCTGAGTAGTAAAGAGTTTAAAACATCTGCACTTAATCTAAAACAAAGAACTATTCTTCCCTAACCACATACCTCAAATTATTATCAACAAATATGTGTGCTAATGAACAAATTAGCATCAATAATTCTGGTTCTGTGAAAAATTCAAGAATTAAAAATACTCCCTGAAAAAACACAATTTATAAAATGCTTTGATTACTAGGAAATAAAAGTGATAAACTTTTTTTTGTATTTAGGATTATCATTCTTTTATGTAAAGTGACCATCAAAAATAGAACTTCCCCATTCTCCTTGTAATCTCAATACAGTTAGTCCTTTGATCATAGAATAACTTGGGATCTGGTCACTCCCAACCCCAGAGAGTGAAAATAGTATCTACATTATCCTGTAGACATGAAAAAGATAGCTCCAAAGCAGTTTATGGTTTGGGATTCCATAGCTTTTCTCCAAAGGCAAAGGAGAAATCAGAGGTTAAATATTGATTCCATTGAAGTTAAATGCAAAATTCCCATTGATTATCAACAACTTCAGGATTTTCCCCAGGAGATCAGTAGAGACTAATAAATGGTTTGTGCAGATACTGCAAAATAAAAAATAGCAACAAGGTGTATAAACAAAATTAACTCTGCTTGTGAAGTTTCATTCTTCCAGACCCTCCATACAGTGATGCATATTAAAAGTATTAATGAAGGAACTCAAGTGTGTCCATAAAAAGGCTGTTTGTTAGTAGTTTCTAACAGACAAAATAGCAGATATCTTCCAAACTCCCAACATTTTGAAGATGAACATCTCTGTAACAAATATTTCTATATATTTCAATTCTGAAGGCAAGAAAGGTGCAGCAAGTGTGAGCATCACAGCTTGTGTGTGGACACTGTGACAAGACAGTAAATAAGCAGCAGACCTTGACCACGATTTATGTCTGAGGGGCCCTGCACAGAACGATCTATAGAGTCACAAGAGGGTACATGTAACTGCCTGCAGGTAGATTCAAACTTGGGATCTTAGTGTGGGAGCCTTTGCAGCTTGAGCCATAAAGCCAGCTGGCTCTTAGCTTAGGCTCTAGAGCACGCTCATTCTGTAAGTGGTCTAAGTGCCACTACATGGGACAGTGAACCACACCCACTAAGTGTGTCGTTTATACATACAGAAGGAGGCCACTCCACCACTTGGAGTGGTGATACTCCGGCCTTGCCAGATCCTCAGTAATGTGGGGAAATGTCCAGACAAAGGGTCAGAAAACAGAAATCATAAGGAAGTCCCAGACAACTAATCTAGTGGTAGGGCTGCAGGAGCATAGCAAACTGTGGGTGCAAAAGAAACAGCTGCCTGCAAAAGAATGGGGAGGGTGCCAGGTGCTGGAAAGGAGGAGCAGGAAGCAATTGAGAAAAGGTGGTATCTAGATAGGACTTTGGAGGGAAAGGCTGAGGACAGCAGGAGAGAGGGGACTAGTCAGGGAATAGTAACAGGGAGGCTAGAGTTCAGGGACAAGATATCTCTGGTGTTTGATTGAAAATTGCCTGAAAACTGGAGTTCTTGTCATTACAAAAAGTCATGACTTTTTGTAGGAGCGGTGTTCTTTTGTAACGTGTTCCTGTGTACTTATACATTCTTTAAATATTCTGCACTTGGAACTTGTATGTAAGTACACTTTAACAGTACTTGACTCATAAATAACTTTTAAAATCCACAAGTACTTCAGAATAGCTTTTGCTAAACAATCACATCCCTCCACACTGTCCTGGATTCTGGTGGGCCTCCAGCACTCACTATCCCATCTTAGGAGCATCAGGCTTTGAGTTCTGGCTTCTGGGCTTTTTTTCTACGGTCCCTAACAAGGAGATGACACAGCCCTACCTTCTTCACTTCTGATTGGTCACCACACCTCACAATAGGGAAACTTTTCCACTAACTGCTTATTGTCCTTTCCTTGACCAGACAATTGCAGGGAATGCGAGAGCTGCAAGTACTTGTACTTGTTCCTACTTTTGCATATACAAGTTCTATTTCCACAGTCTGGAATACTTGTATGTGTAAATGCTTCTGTAATGGAGTACTTGGCTCTTATACTTGAGCTCTTTGTGTCAATATTTAACAGTAACAATGCTCTTGTGAAACACTGGAGACTTGTAGCTTCAGCTGTGCCCTCAATACAAACTAGATTCCTGGACATGTAAGTTTAAGGAATGCACATGCAGCTCCTTTAAATGCCTCTTTGGGCCTTTTCTCCCTTCCCCATCCCTGTGGCTCTGCCCTAGACCATGCTAGAGAGAAGTAGCCATCGTATTGTACTGACAAACAGTCCTGTTTCAGGATAAACTCTTCAATGTGAACAGCAATATGTACAGAATGAGGTAACAGAACTTCCTCCTATCTGGGTACCTGCACCCTGCAACTGCTCTGTCCTTCTTTGTCTCCCCTCTCCCCAAAGTACATCCTAGGAAACCACAGTCTACTTCGAGAGTCTGTGGCAACTCTATGCCTCCTGGGGCACGTACGCTATGTCTACACTGCAGACATCTTGCATAAGAGCGTGTCCACGCTGCAAAAGCTCATTGAAAAAGTGATGCACTCTTGCAAAAGAGAGCATCCAGACTGCATGGATGCTCTCTCAAAAGGAAATTCTGATTGCTACGTACAGAATGGCCACCAGGGCACCTGTGCTTTTTTCAATTGCCTCTTTTTGTGCAAAAAAACCCTCCTCCCTGTCCCCACACACCTTTTTGCACAAGAGCTCTTGCACAGAAAGGAGTTATTCCTTGTAGAAGGAGGAATACCAACACTGGAAAAAACCCTCTGTAATTTAGTTTTACTTGCGCAAAAATGTGCTTAAGGTGTGCACACTCCATGAGTTTTTGTGCAAAAACAGCCTAAAATATCTTGATCAGCCTACTTGGGAAGCTGTCTGACATGTCCTAGCTGCTCTAAGGGAAAACCTTCAGTCAAATCTTTGCATGTAGCAAACTCTTCAAGCTTCTCACCAGTAACAGGGTCAGTTTGTGTTTTGTTTTCAACTTCTATGCTTGCTCTCACCTTATTTAGCTCAGCCATTTAACTTCAGCAGATCTTTTACAGTTCCTTCATGCAAGTTTGCCTTTATGATCACTGAGGATAAAGAGGTGGTGCTGACCCAGGGACCTCTTGATGCCTACTGGCAGGGAACACAGCAGTGAGACCAACAGCTACCATGGGCCCAGGGACAAGGTGTGGGGTTGGATCAGCTTCATCCTCTAAAAGGGTGGAGTGTCAGGAGGAAGGAATAGGCCTGGATCCTTCCTTCCTCCCTTCCCCCTCTGCCCAGCACTGCACCATGTCTAGCCACCATTGTTGTGTGGCCTGGAAGAACTGTGGCTTGCCCCTGAAGGGCGAGATTAAGGCTGCAGTTGGCAGTGCTAGAAGAAGGACTGCTGACAACCCCCAGAAGCAGGATGAAAGACCACTGGAGTGGGCACTGCTGGAGGGAAGTGTCCCGAAGAGGATGCCGCCGTCTGGGAGCAATGTGAATCTAGAGCAAGAGAGTGGAGCGTGGATGGGTGAAACAAGGACTAATTCCCTGGAGCAACTAGCAGGAGGTGCCATAGCGGTGAACCTGCCCTGTGACACAGGGACATGCCATTATGGATTTGGTCTAGATGGGTTGGGGAAACCTGAAAGCTGCATGGAATATGTATGTGGCTAAGGCTTTGTAAGAGACAGATGGAATTCGGGACTAAAACTGCAATGGCCATTGGATGCGCCAAAATGCAAGCCCTCAGGTTAGCAGCACTAGAACATGAAATCCCAAGAGATGCAAATATGGATTGAATATGCCTGAGAATTGTTGCTTCTGTGGTGTTTTCAAGTGTGACTACTTTTGGGGAAATAGATGGGAGTGAGAGGAGAGATGGCATTCAGACAAAGACAGCAGGGCTGACAGATACTAGGGGCCCTGGGGCAAGGTGTGTGTGTGGGGGGGGTCCTGCTCTGTGTCCTGTAAGGGGCGGGGCCTTAAGAGGAAGGGACAGAGCCAAGGGCAGTTAGCCCTTAGAGCCTTCCAGATGGTGGCACGCCCCCCTCTCCCCCCATCCCTCCTACAAGCCTTCAGAGCCATGCTCTGGTAGCAATAAAGGGACCAGAGACTTTGCAGCAGTCAAAGCCAGGAGCTCTGAGCCCTTTGAATCTTCAGGCCCCAGGATTTCTTAATGTAGTGACAAATAGAACTTCATTATTCATAGTCTACATGGCCGATTAATGGGACTGCCATTCTGGGAAATCCAATTTATCCTCTCTGCCCCTGGCTTCCAGAGCCTTTCCCTGGCCAGTGAGGTAGGGAAAAGGAACATCCCAGTTCTACTTTGAATAGTTGTACAATGGAGTTAGATGTGTATGTGGAAGACTGAAAAGCAGTTGGAGGATCCTAATGATGAGGATGGGTGTTGAGGAGGAACATTTTTCTATGATAACGGCTTGCTGTGTTTTGCATAACCTTTGTGAGAACAGAGGATAGAGACTTACACATATATGGTAGCGGGAGGTGGGCACATAGGTGAACATGCTGGACAGCCAGAGAGAAGGCCTTTATGGATGGCATAGTGACTTAGGACATAGGGGAGGGGTCATTGAGTTAGTTCCTACTTCAAATCTAGGACCACTTGTGACAAATGTGTATATTTTGTGTAAGGTTTAGTGACTATTATTATAAGTTAACCAATTTTTAAAAGTTGAACTTTTTAGTTTCCCAACCTTTTCAAAGATAAAGCTGTTGGTGGTTGTTCGTTTGTTTTTGTTTTTTCACATCCAACTGTCAAGATGTCTGTATTATTTTTCTTTATATGTAAGCTCTTAAAACAATCTTAGGAATTAGTTTTCATAATTAGATTTGGTAGCTAGACTATTATTACCCGTTACTTCAGTGTTTTCCTTTAATATTCCTTTTTATGATCATTTTCCACTTTAGCATGTCTTTATTTTAAATTTTCTTAAATGCAGTTAGGTTTACATGCAGAGTTTGACTTAACTGAAATCTCTTTCTCCCCGGCCATCTGTCATGCATCCTGGAATGGCTGACAACTGAGAGTTCCTACCTCCAGGCAGACTGTCAAAAACAGGGCAGGCACTCCCAACCTGGTGGCATGTTTTATAATCAGATTTTACCAAGCCTGTAATAAACGTGAACTTCTCAATCACTGTAACTGTAACAGTCTCACCATGGAGTCACTGACAGTCCCATTAGACACTCCAATCTAGTTTGCCACCTAGAATCATAAGATTCGAAGGCACCTCATTTTTTGAGGTTTACAGGATCTTTTGAGAAAGGCTTCTATTTTCGAAAGAACCACATCTAGACTGCAGTTTCACTTTTGAAGGAGCGCTTTTTCAAAAGAGTGCCGTGACATGAATATGCAAACAATGAAGCATAGGAAATTCAAATCCCGGCTTCATTTGCAATTTTGAAGTGTCTAATTTACATCCCTCTGTCGAAAGAGGGATGTAGTCTAGACACACCCCTAGAGAATTAGGAAGTTTTCTTAATGTCCAACCTAACCTGCTCTTGTTGCAATTTAAGTCCATCGCTTCTTGTTCTATTCCCAGAGCTTAAGATCACCATTTTTCTCCTTCCTCCTTGCAACAACCTTTTATGTACTTGGAAACTGTTACGACCCCTCTCAGTCTTCTCTTCTCCAAACTAAACAGGCTTTTTTTATTTTTATTATTATTATTATTATTCCCTCAGGCCATGTTTTCTAGACTTTTTAAAATAATTTTTGTTGCTCTTCTCTCGACTTTCTCCAATTTGTCCACATTGTTCCAACAGTGTGTCACTAAGAACTGGACACAGTATTCCAGTTAAGACCTAATCAGCACAAAGTAGAGTGGAAGAATGTCTTTTCATGTCTTGCTCACAACATTCTTGCTAATATATTCCAGAACTTTTTGGTTGGTTGGTTGGCTGGTTTTTGCAACAGTGTTAGCCCATTTGCTCATCTTTAGCTTATGAACCACTCTGACCCCCATATGCCTTTCCACAATAATCCTTTCAAGGCAGTAATTTCCCATTTTGTATCTGTGCAACTAACTGTTCCCTCCTAAGTAGAGTGCTTTGCATTTGTCCATATTGAATTTCATCCTGTTTTCTGCAGTTTTTCTAATTTTTCCAGATCATTTTGAATTTTAATCCTATCCTCCAAAACACTTGCAACCCCACCAAGCTTAGTATTATCTGCAGACTTGAGACATTTACTGTCTATGCCCGTGGAGTCCAACATCTAGCTACATGTGGCTATTTGGCCAGTTGAGTGTGGCTGCTTCAGAACTGATTGGGCACTATAGGTCTATGCTATTATCTAAAACATTAAAGAAGTTATTGAACAGGATTAGACCCAGAACTAATTCCTGAGGGACCACACTCGTTATGTCCTTCTATCATAACTGTGAACCACTGATCCATACTCTCTGGGAACAGTTTTCCAACCTGTTATGCACCCATCTTATAAAAGCAAACTATACAGTATGGCTGCATCTAGACTGGCATGATTTTGCGGAAATACTTTTAATGGAA
This sequence comes from Pelodiscus sinensis, assembly GCF_049634645.1. Classification (NCBI taxonomy): domain Eukaryota; kingdom Metazoa; phylum Chordata; order Testudines; family Trionychidae; genus Pelodiscus; species Pelodiscus sinensis. The sequence continues at coordinate 75,800,124 of NC_134712.1, forward strand.
AATACTTTTGCGCAAAAGCATCCGTGCCCAATCTAGACGCGCTTTTGCGCAAGAAAGCTCCAATGGCCATTTTAGCCATCGGGTTTTCTTGAGCAAAAAATTAAGGTGCCTGTCTACCCTGGCCCCCTTCTTCAAGTATTTTTGCGCAAGAGGGCTTATCCCTGAGCAGGAGCATCAAAGTATTTGCGCAAGAAGCACTGAATTCTTACATAAGAACATAAGAACGGCCGTACTGGGTCAGACCAATGGTCCATCTAGCCCAGTATCCTGTCTGCCGACAGTGGCCAGCACCAGGTACCCCAGAGAGGGTGCACCGAAGACAATGATCAAGTGATTTGTCTCCTGCCATCCCTCTCCAGCCTCTGACAGACAGAGGCCAAGGACACCATTTTATCCCCTGGCTAATAGCCTTTTATGGACCTAACCTCCATGAAATTATCTAGCTTCTCTTTAAACTCTATTATAGTCCTAGCCTTCACAGCCTCCTCTGGCAAGGAGTTCCACAGGTTGACTACGCACTGTGTGAAGAAGAACTTTCTTTTATTAGTTTTAAATCTGCTACCCATTAATTTCATTTGGTGTCCTCTAGTTCTTCTATTATGGGAACTAATAACTTTTCTTTATCCGCCCTCTCCACACCACTCATGATTTTATAGACCTCTATCATATCCCCCCTCAGTCTCTTTTCTAAACTGAAAAGTCCCAGTCGCTTTAACCTCTCCTCATATGGGACCCGTTCCAAACCCCTAATCATTTTAGTTGCCCTTTTCAGAACCCTTTCCAAGGCCAAAATATCTTTTTTGAGGTGAGGAGACCACATCTGTACACAGTATTCAAGATGTGGGCGTACCATAGTTTTATACAGGGGCAGTAAGATATCCTGGGTCTTTTTGTCTATTCCTTTCTTAATAATTCCTAGCATCCTATTTGCCTTTTTGACCACCGCTGCACTCTGTGTGGAAGTTTTCAGAGAACTGTCCACGATAACTCCAATCTTTCCTGATTTGTAGTAGCCAAATTAGCCCCCATCATACTGTACGTATAGTTGGGGTTATTTTTCCCGGTGTGCATTACTTTACACTTATCCACATTAAATTTCATTTGCCATTTTGTTGCCCAATCACTCAGTTTGGTGAGATCTTCTTGGAGTTCCTCACAGTCTGCTTCTGTCTTGACTATCCTAAACAGTTTGGTATCATCTGCAAACTTTACTACCTCACTGCTTACCCCTTTCTCCAGATCATTTATGAATAAGTTGAAAAGGTTGGTCCCAGGACTGACCCTTGGGGTACACCACTAGTTACCCCTCTCCAATCTGAAAATTTACCATTTATTTCTACCCTTTGTTTCCTGTCTCTTAACCAGTTCTCAATCCAAAAAAGGACCTTCCCTCTTATCCCATGGCCATGTAATTTACACAAGAGCCTTTGGTGAGGGACCTTGTCAAAGGCTTTCTGAAAATCCAAGTATAATATATCTACTGGATCCCCCTTGTCCGCATGTTTGTTAACCCCTTCAAAGAACTCTAATAGATTAGTAAAACAGGATTTCCCTTTACAGAAGCCATGTTGACTTTTGTCCAACAAATTATGTTCTTCTACATGCTTCACAATTTTATTCTTTACTATTGTTTCGACTAATTTGCCCAGTACTGAAGTTAGACTTACCGGTCTGTAATTGCCAGGATCGCCTCTAGAGCCCTTTTTAAATATTGGTGTCACGTTGGCTACCTTCCAGTCATTAGGTACGGAAGCAGATTTAATGGATAGGTTACAAACCACAGATAATAGCTCAGCAATTTCCCATTTGAGTTCTTTTAGAACCCTTGGATGAATGCCATCCGGTCCCGGAGATTTGTTAACATTAAATTGTTAACATTTCTATTTGTTCCAAAACCTCCTCTAATGACACTTCAATCCGGGACAGTTCCTCAGATTCATCACCCACAAAGGACGGTGCAGATTCAGGAATCTCCCAACATCCTCAGCCGTGAAGACTGAAGCAAAGAAATAATTTAGTTTCTCCGCAATGGCTTTATCGTCCTTGATTGCTCCTTTTATAGATCGATCATCTAGGGGACCCACAGGTTTTTTAGCAGGCGTCCTGCTTCTAATGTACTTAAAAAACATTTTGTTATTTCTTTTTGAGTTTTTGGCTAGCTGTTCCTCAAAATCTTGTTTTGCTTTTCTTATTACATTTTTACACTTGATTTGACAGTGTTTATGTTCTTTTCTATTTATCTCACTAGGATTGGACTTCCACTTCTTAAAAGATACCTTTTTGTCCCTCACGGCTTCTTTTACATGGTGGTTAAGCTACGGTGACTCTTTTTTAGGTCTCTTGCTATGTTTTTTAATTTGGGGTATACATTTAAGTTGGGCCTCTATTATGGTATCTTTAAAAAGTTTCCATGCAGCTTTCAGGGATTTGGCTCTAGTCACTGTGCCTTTTAATTTCTGTTTAACTAACCTCCTCATTTTTATGTAATTCCCCTTTTTGAAATTAAATTAAATTACATTAGAACGTCAGTGCTCTTGCGCAAATTCAAGCAGCCAGTGAAGACAGCTGTCAAGTTTTTGCACAAAAGCGACTGCTTTGGCGCAAAATCTTGCCAGTCTAGATGCACCCCTTGGGTGCTTCTACACTGCACCATTATTTCGGAATAACTAGCATCATTCTGTCTTTTTCCAAGACTTTTCAGAAAGCATTACATAGATTTAAACCTCAGGGCCATTGTATGCAGGCAGGTATTAATAGTTCAGTGAACTTCAAAGCAAAGGTACCATACAGTTTCTTAGCAAGCAAACAATGTTTTCTGTGTGTGTTAAATGTATTGGAAATACTATTAACTTTTAAATAACATCTATTGAGCAGTACATCTACGGTGTTCCGTTTACATATTTATCCCCATTCACCTAATTGCTAATTGGCTCAGTCTCAAACAATGAGTATGTGTAAAACCCTTATACTGTTTTAGAAAAGCCTACTGAACATATCTATGAACTGTCTCACCCTCATTCTGGATGCTTCTCGGCCACTGTCCCTCCTGTCCTTGGCACATCTGCAAAAACAAATAATCAAACGAAACCCTCTCTCTCCCTTTCTTTGGACTAAAAACCTCACATGGGATATATATGAGTTCTGTTTCCTGAAAACTGCAGCAGGAAGCCAGTGAGGAAGAGAGCTGGGTACAGGTCTAAGCAAAAGCTCTAAAACGAAACAGTAGCTTTAGGGGTAATGATGTTTTCCTTATTCTGACAGTGTTCTTTGATCAATGTTAGAAGAAAGCTACTCTTTATGTGATTCTTTAATACTGTCTTCTCTCTGGGACTTGGCTGCTCTACTTATGTAAAATGTCATCCAAGCAATGAAGAGATAAGATAAGGATTTGCCTGCAACCGGAATTTGACAGCAACCACCCTAATATGAGTCCTTGAGTTTGCTTTGTGTCAGTCACTTCTGAGAAGTTCTGAGGTATGGCATTATTACTATCTTCGGGTATCAGTTAATAGTGAAGCATTCTGAGAGAGTACCCATAGAAAGTGTAAATTCCTTGAATAGTTTTAATCTCTAAAGAGAGACACAGCAACAGTCAGGGATCACGCACACAACAGATTTGATTTTTTTTTCCACAAGAGATTAACCACATAACAAAACATCTGACTTCTAATGTTTCCGTCTTTCACTTTGTCTATTTGTTTCCAAACATTTGTGCAAAACTTTCCCCCACGCCCAACCTTTATGGTGCTGAAACAAGACGGGGCTTAAACGATCCTAACATCAATATAAATAAAAGCGTGTGAGCTTTGAGATACTCCTGAGAATTTGGATATTGAGCTGACCATGCTGGAACTGGACTATCAGTATTGCAAACCTCACAGGATCCAAAGTCATGAGTTAAACCCCATCAAAACCCTTTCTGTGTGAGAGCTTTTTAGAATTCTTAATCACAGACCCACATAAAATGTGTACAGGGTACACCTCCCTTTTCTTTTTGGGCACATCTTCACTGCAGCGTTATTCTGAAATAACATAGTGCGCATCTACACTACAAACCTTTATTTCAAAATAATGTCGAGCTGGAGGATGGTAACCCTCATTCCACGAGGTGTAAGGGAAGTTGAAGGAAGAGAGTCCTTCCTTCGACTTCTTGCTGTGTAGACAGCGCCAAAAGCCAAAATAAGCTATTTCGACTTAAGATACACAATTGATGTAGCTGAAGTTGCATAGCTTAATCCGACTTTAGCCCTGCTGTGTAGACATACCCTATGACTGCTGATGAGAAGGTTGTTTTCTCGTTACGTCTTGCTGTGTCCCAGCTCCCCCTTCCCATTCCTCCATCCTGACACTAGTAGCAGAGGAAGGGAAAAAGAGTAAATTTGGGCTTGAGGGTGTGGGATGCAGTGGAGGGTTGGATATGTGGGCCCTCCTCCTTCCCCACCCTCTTGCTCACCTTCACTCCTCCCCATCATAGGCATTGAAGGAAGATAGGTAGGAAGTACTCACTGTAACCCCCTATTCTTCATAACCAGTGACTCTGGTAGGCATCAAGAGCTGCAGCTGCCTCTGCTGATGGCAGCATGAATTGCAGCCCTGTAGTCAACTCAGACTACCAACAGCAGCCTCTAGTGGCTGAAATGATGTCTAATGAATTTTAGCCAGAAATCCAAGCTGCCAAGAACTTCTTGCAGATCGCAATAAGCAAGTAAAACGCCTCCAAAATGATGGGATCTGCAAAAACATGAGAGCGAGCAAGCAAGCAAGCTGTTTATCTCAGGGTTAGAAGTTAAAATCTTCTCGTGCTGATGAAAGGTCTAAAATCATCTAAATGTTGTTTGGTGACCTATATGACATGATCTACGACTAATTCCCAGTGAATGAATGTATGTGTGTGAATGATAGAGGAGAAGGCAAATGAAAAGAGAAGGTTAAGAAAACTGCTTAATAGAAAGGAAGTTAAACAGGCAAATAGCATAAGGAAGGTAAAATGGGAACAACTGCAAAAATGTGTGTCTATTCATACTTGCAGAAGCATGTTTCTATACATTCTTTTTGCAAGTGGCTTTCTGCATTTTTTTCTCAGTGCCTCTGATGTACTCTTATTAGAAAATGTGCTCCTTTTATGTATCCAAAAATGTATTTAGTGTGCAAACCTGTCAGTTATGCACACACATTAGATATTTGCCTTTTAAGATAAATTATACAGGCAAATGCTGATTTGTGCATACAGTTACCTATGTTGTATGTGCAAATAGATGTCTGCACTTGCAAACAGATATGCTTGCAAATTTTGAAGATTTAAGCATGCTCACTGAAAAATTGACCATAAGTATTTTCAGGGCCGTAACAAGGGAGAGGCGAGTGAAGCACTTGCCACAGGCGCATAGCTGAAGGGGTGCAGAAAAGACAGCTACTATGCTCTCTTTGCTCATGCCTCGTGCCATGTCAGTATCCCCGCCCACGCCAAGGATGGTCTTGCCTCAGGCGCCAAATTAGCTAGTTATGACTGAGTATTTTGAACTTATGAGGACATCCCTTTGTTATAATGCAAGTCACCAGATGGCACTATTATACATAGACTTACAAGTTCTTTTCTTTGCAGACAAACAGCATACAGTCTGAAATGAAGTGTTAGTTTTTGTAATGAACGTTCTTTTTCAGGGAGGAGTTGCAAACAGCAAACTCTTCCATCACCATCTTATTTCTGTTACTACACTATTAACCCGACACATCTTCACAGTTTTCATTCTTGGCATAACTAACTCCATTCATTCTGTAAATGGTGCAAATTTATTTTCTTTACGCTTAATCTGACTATGCTGTATACATGTGTAATGCTGGCAGACTCCAGTTGTCTGAGACCTCTGGAGCTTAGTGCATAAGCCTCTACCATATGAGCTAAAGCCACCTGGCTTCTAGCTAAGGGTATAGAGCAGAGTTATTTATTTCTCTCTCTCTCTTTTATATTATGATGTCTAATGAATTTTAGCCTGAAATCCCAGCTGCCAAGAACTTCTTGAAAATCGCAATAAGCAAGTGAAACTCTTCCAAAATGGTGGGATTTGAAAAAACCTGATGAGCAAGCAAGGTGTGTGTGTGTGTGTGTGTGTGTGTGTGTGAGAGAGAGAGAGAGAGAGAGAGAGAGAGAGAGAGAGAGAGAGAGAGATCTATAAACCTGATCTAGATGGAACAGTACACCACACCCACAAGATGTGTGGCTTACTGCTTACTTGCTTTTGCATGGTTTGCTCGTTTTTGCTGCATATTCCCCCAAATAAACCATATGGAGAAATCTACTATTTTAGCTATTATTGTGAAGTGGGTGTTATTGCTTGCTTGTCTTACAGAAGCATGTGTCTTGGACTGTAAGAATTTTACATTGTATTATCTCCTGGCACTCAAATACTATTGTGTTGGGTTTTCCACAGACCGACACAACAAGATATGGAGAGCTTCTTAAAAGCAGTTTTCTTAAAGCAGGTTAACTTGTGCTTTTCTTCCCCAACTAAAAAGCTTCCTGCCTTTGTTTGTTCCAAATATTAACCATGCTAAAAATATTCTATGAGCCTCCTGAATCTAAGTGATACAGGAAATTATAGATTCTAGAAAAGCTGGCAAGAAAGGGATTCTTTTTGTAATGATAAACAACAGTTCTCCGCAGTGACCAGCAGGAGGGGAGAGAGCTCATTTAATGGAGTGTTTTTTTCCCAGCACCTCTAGGCAATACCTTTTTGAATCCCTGGTCATCCTCAGGTACTAGTGATTTAATTAAAGAAATCCAGTATCAGAAACAGTGTAACGAGATTTAGTATTCTTTTTAAATGCATTGAGTTTCCCTGTGCACAGTCTGAGTCATGAATGCAAAGTGGAAGATTCCCTTGTGTATGGTAGTTAAATTTTGTACCACCTCAGTTAAGATGTTAAAGCAGACATTGCCACTAGCATAATGGTAGCTGCATTTCCAGGCTGTTCCCTAATGAACAGCAGTGCAGTTTCTCTGATGTTGATCTGCTTCTTAAAAAAAAAAAAAAACCTCCCTCTTAAAAGCCAGCTTTGAGAATTCCAGGCCACCCATACAGTGTGCAAAGCTAGTTTTCAGGGGGGGGGGGGATAATGGTTTCTTTTTTTAAAAAAAATCCTCCTTTCAACCATTATATAAACCACTAGATATATTCGTGGAGGATAGGTCCATGAATGGCTATTAGCCAGGATGGGCAGGGATGGTGTCTCTAGCCTCTGTTTGGGAATGGATGACAGGGGATGGATCACTTGGGGTTACTTGTTCTATTCATTCCCTGTGGAGCCCCTGGCACTGGACACTGTCGGTAGACAGGATACTGGGCTAGATGGACCTTTGGTCTGACTCAGTATGGCCCTTCAAATGGGGTAGCTTGAAACTCTATACGTGGAAGGTTAGACCCATTTAGATAAATTCATGGGACCATGCCTCAGCTGGAGAAAGTTAAATGTGAACTGGCCACAGGAAATTGACTACATGTGCAGGGAATAGTCTCTAGCCTTTGCAGTATTTGCTAGCAGCAGTGCAAAGAGGAAATAAAGGTTATCACTACAATATGCAAGACAAGATTTACACAGCACTTTCACTCACTAAGTGCAAAAGAGTTGCAGAGGCTAGATTAACCAATATAAATATTAGAATTTTCATCTCAGATTTGAGACTTGGTGCTCCGTTCTCAGCTGTTGATAATCTTCCCTGGAACATTTGAACCCAATAGCTTCTTTCTCCATTGCATCTGCAACAATATCAGGGCTGCGAGTATTGTTTATCTAAGTTTGTATATTGTTTGAGGGCCTAATCAAAGCCAACGGAAATTTAATAGGCATTAGTTTCAGTACACTTTGGATTGAGCCCTTGCACTGTGATAGTTGAGATGAAGTAATAAAGGCTTAGGGCTTGTCTACACTTTGCTGCAATGCACACTAAAGGGATGTGCTTTCTAAAGAACACTGAAGTGTTGTGTTAAATGAATCATGTGGACTCTACTGGCACTAAGGAATCTTTATTGCACATCAGCAGAGTCTACATGGACCATTTAACAAATAACACTTGTGGCATGGTTGAGCCAGGCCAGAGGGCTGCTACAGAGTGGGAGGAAGGCAGACCAAAAGGCATAAAAGGCCTGCTAAATAGAAGCGGAGGGTGGCAGGACAATTAGCAGCAGCTGGTAGGGAGTTGGCCCAGGCAGATTGGGGCCAGCTGACTCCCCTGTAGTCCTTTAAAAGCGTCCCCAGTTGGAAGATGGAGGAGCAAGTGAGAGGGGGCTAGGGCTAGGGCTAGGGCTAGGGCTAGGGCTAGTTTGAGAGTAAGCCCTAACAGCTTAAGAGCTGAAACAGCAGGGAAAGGAGTCTCAGAAGGAATGGCTGGGACTCCAACCCTGAAATGAGCTGCAAACTCCAGCCCCTGGGAAAAGCGGCAAGCTTCCAGTGCAAGCAGTGGCTGGGGAAAGAGGGGCCCCTTGCCACACACTTTAGTGCACTTTGAAAAGCATTCTGCAACAGCATCACATTAAAGCTCACTAGGGAACCTTTTGTGCACCCCAGCAGGCTATACGAGGACCAGTTATCATGCAACATGTTAGTGTGCTTTAGAAAACACACATGCACACATCTTCTTAGCAAACATTACCTCATAGTAAACTTAAAAAACAACAAATGGTCTGGTAGCACTTTATAGACTTAACTCAGCTACCCCCGAAGCTTCCTTACTTCATAGTGTAGATAAGCCCTTAGAAGGAGGTACTGTACTAAACTCTTCCTCGACCCACTTAAAACATTAAGTAATACAGTTTGGACAGAAAAATCTTCAAATTTCAGCCTCATGGGGGAACTTCTAAAAGTGTGTTAGAATGCTGTTCTGAATTACTGTCTGTCTGAGTTTCTTCATAGCCCCCACGTTACTGTAGCATCCCAGCACCAGACAATTTTTTAAAATGTCTTCTCACAAATCCCCTGAGAGGTGGGGAAGTGGTAGTGTCCCCATTTTAGACCGTGAATTAGGCCCCAGAGAAACTAAATGACTTGCCCAAGCTCACAGAGGAAATTTGGAGTACCAGGTCTCCAAAGTCCCAGACTGGCTCTGGGACCATCCTTATCTGGCAACAAAAAGAGGTTTGAATGCTGTATGATAATTGCTGCATCCTTTTAGGCATCATTTTGATCTACAACCACACAAATAAAATAGTGGCCCAAAAAGTAACAATCCACTGATATTTCCTCACATGTGGTGGGGGGAGGAATATTTCCACATCTACCTGAAGGATATACTGCTCCTCCCTTCACAAACATGAAAATAGTGGAGTAAGAGTAAAAGATTGTCTCATGGCTCTGGGAATCAACTCGGTCCTTTTCCTTTTTATTATAAAGGAAAGAAGGAAAACTGCTCAGAAAAGTCTCATTAATTAATTTGAATTTTATTGGGGAGGGGAAAAAGTCACTCTTTGGCAATTTTTAATGCCATAAAATGTCTGACTGGACAATAGCCATCCTATGACAAACTCTGCATCTGTGCAGAAGAGGAATGTATCCCTGAATTAGCATCCTAAATTCTGTAGGGCAAGGGAAGACCTGGGATTGAACCCGCTAAGAGTGGAAATATCCTGGCCTGGTGTCCTAGAAATTATTATTTTATTATGGAAGTGTGTCAGGACCTGAGTCAGAGATTATGGCCATATTGGGCAAACAACACAAACATGGTCTCTGCCCCCACATCACTTACAATCAAGCATATTTTAGACAAATAACAGCCTGATCCAAAGCTTACTGAAGTCAATGGCAGTCTTTCCAATGACATCACTGGCCTTTTGTTCAGGCCCTAGCTGAATACAGGTGAAAAAGAAGGTAACAAATGTAAAGTAGAAACTAATGCTTTTGCATAATTTCATAGTCAAGGTGGCCTCACTTATCTCTCTAAATGCTGGTGGTTCCCAAAATGAAAAGGTCTTGATCCCATAACTAGTCTCCTCTGTTTTCTCATTTTAAATTATGCACATACATGCTCACTCCCTCTATGGGCTACATTTCTAGTGTTCTAATTTCTTTCTCCAGTCCAGAACAGACAGCAAAGCAGATTATTGACACATCCTTTGCTTCAAACTAACCAAATGCTTATTTTGATTGAACAGAAAACTTATTTCTTTGTGACTGTTGAATATTGTGAGGTAATTTGCATACTGTTTTGGGGGAAATTCCAGGCAGGGGGAATATATTTTGCATGTTTGAGCTGAAGCAGTCCCTGTGAGATTCATGTCTTTCTCCTATCTCGGAGATCTATGCCTCTTGGATAAATAACTCAAAGGTGTTCACTCACGTGCATGCCGGGGGAGGGAGGCTGCATGAGCTATAAAGCTTGGTAGGAGGAAAGTGTTCCTGCAAGAGGTGAGAGAATTCCTGGATTCCTGTCAGAAAGATTGCTTTACGGGCACTCCCTAATAGCTTGTAATAAAACACAAACAAGTTCTTAAAGCAAGGAAAATGGAGATGGAAGTTTCTAATGTTCAGAGACTGAATAGCCACAGTGGTATACTAATTGCCAGAGTATTTGAGCGCAAGCCTTAAGGAAAGTTAGAGATTAGACTGCATTTTACTAGTTTAAAAAGTGGAGGGAAGGTTCTTGATTACATTTCAGCATGTTACACTCTGTAAGTACACAGATTCTAGTGAGTTGCTTGTCCCGTTTCTGACTTGAAGAAAAGTAGTGCTCTGATTTCGCAAATTGATGCTAAAAGGTGGATCCACCCAGCCATGAAGTCAGTGGGACTTGGTGCAAGGGTCTACTCTCATGAAGTCACTTGCATAAACTGCAATCTCAACAAACCTGAGGTGGTGAGGCTGAAAGTATGTGTGTGAGGTAAACTAGCATGCCTAACTTTATTCAGGCGCGCCTAACACAGGGCGTCTCTGACTAAAGCTAGATCTGGCAAGTGTTGTCAGCACTAAGGGCCCTATTCAAAGTCCACTGTAGTCAATAGATTATGTCCTAAATCTACTGAAGTCAGGTGACAGATTCCTAAGATCTATTTTGAGTTTTTTATATCTACTTTTAAAAACTTCCTGAACAAAATTGCTTATTCCAGAAATAAATCCATTTAAAACATGAGTTGGAATTTGAAAGCACTTCTATAATGCTTTTAATTTGCACACCTTTACAATTCATAAAGGTAGATGAATTATATTATTCCCATATTACCTATGGTGAAATGGAGGTTCAAAAATGTTTAACTAACTTGCCTAAGATGTTTCAGTGAGTCAGTGGCAGAGCTCATGATGAAATCCAGATCTTTCCTACCTAGATTTTACCCTCTGGATCATGCTGCCTCTTAGAAGAAAAGAACAAAATTATTTGTATTTATTAATAGAAAAACACAGACACCCTTCAGGATGACTAACTTAGAGAAGGCTTTATTCAATATGACTTACAACATACAACAAAATGCTATTATTTAATGCTATAACTGTTGCAGAGAGAGACAGAAATTAAAAGATACAGGGCAAAAGAGAAAAAGTGTATTTTATGGTGAGATTTGAAAAGAAGTGGAGAGCCAATGAAGCAGAGAGCTACAGAAAATGAAATGAAGAGAAGATTCTTGCACCAGTGTGGCCACTATGTAACAACAGTTGCAAGAGTTGGAACTTTCAGAACACATACTTTTATTAGTAAAGCATGTTAAACAGTTGTTTAAGACATGTCCTCCTTTCCTAAGTCATACAAATAGTTCCAATGCAGTGAGTGACACTACTCAAAATGAGTGACTAAAAAGAACAGATTGTGGCTTCAAGCCTGGCTTTTATTTTGACAGAAGCTTAATAATTGGAATATATTTTTAAATACACAGATGATTTTCTGATTCCTAGTTCTAAACAAACTCTACTTTGTTTTCTGATTAAAAATACTAGCCTAACCAAGCAACAATCCCCATTACAAACATCATAAAGGTCATACTGGGTCAGATCAAAGGTCAATGTAGCCCACTGCTGACAGTGGCCAATACCAGATGCCAGAGGGAGGGAACACAACAGGTAATCCTCATGTGATCCCTTTCCTATCACCCATCTTCAAACAAACAGGCTAGGGACACTATTCCTACCCATCCTGGCTAATAGCCACTGGTGGATCTAACCTCCATGAAATTTATCTAACAGCAGCAAACACTAATGAAAAGAACTGTCGGAAAGGAAACATGTAGCTTTTGGTTCACATACTGGGGGCCTGATTCTTCATTGCTCTGCACCTCGTTTACTCCAATGCAAAGTATGTGTAAAATGCAACCATACCAGAGTGGTAGCATTCTACTGCCACTTCTCCCTTATGTAATTGACTACACATATGGAGCAGTGGAGATTTATGATCTCATTATTTTCACCAATGGAGTGCAATACAATTGCAGATGTTTGGAGGTTAGTAACGCCATAGCCTCTGGTAATGAAAGTTGTTGGCCTATGCATGTTATTCATAGCAATACGGCTCGAATGCTAGAGATGTAGAAACATCTTACCCATTAAATCAAATACATGCTTCAGATTTGGTCCCAACTAGTTATGAAGGGGCAGAGGGAGTGCTTAATAAGATAATGAAGGATGGCCTAGTGAACAGGGGGATTAGAGTGCAGCTCAGGAAACCTGGTTTTAATTCCCACCTTAGGCACAGACTTCCTGTGAGAATGCGCCTCAGTTTCCTGTGCCTAAAATGAAGATAACACTTCCCAACCTCACTCGGAAGTTGTGAGGATGAATGTATTAATATTTGTGAGGTTCCTGGATACTATGTTGATGATGGCCATGTAAATATCTCTCTCACTAGTTAGATACTTCATGGTGCTTCTCTGGGAAGAGGACTGAAGCTCTATAGTAGGCCAGAAATGGCTGTGGAGCTTTTGAAAACTAGTTCCCTTCCTCCTCCTGCTGGGAATGTGATCCCAACCAGTGTGTCTTAGGAACCAGTAGCCGGTGAAGATGCCAATACAGAAAGAAAAACTTAGTGTGAATCCCCTTCCAAAATCAGCTACTTGTGGTTGTTGTTATGAAATTTGATTAAGAAATTCAGAGTATGACCCCCCAAAGGTTCACATTTCTTTATTACTAATAATGATTCACATTTTATTCACCTAGAGAGTCAAGACCTATTCAAAAGACCTGATCCATGGTCCACACCATACTGAAGTCAGACAGGTTTCCATTGATTTCAGTGGGCGTTGGATCAAGACCCCTTGAATAAATAAACACTGCTTGTTTTTAGTTACTCATTATACTGTTTGTTTATACTCTACACTTGATATTGTTTTTACAAGAAAGCTCAGCAAGTGCAATGTATAATATAGTTTAGGCATGTCTCTCTTGAGGAATATGGGAAAATCACTAGTGGGCTCATTTCCTGGCATCACTGACAGCTTTCCCCCTTAAACAAATAAATTAAAGGAGTTTTGGGGACATTTCCAGCCACCTTTGACCTTTCTGATCCCAAAGGGAAGCAAACTATGGCAAATAATAACTATGGAGGAAAGGATGTTTCTTTTCTGTGCCAGTGCAACTGGAGGAAAAAATTAATGTGACAGAATAAGCAGTTTCATTGTATCCAGAAGGTAGATTTCCTTACTAGCTTATGGAGGAAGTCATAATCATTTGAAATAAGTGGGGAGACCATCCTATTCTAAGATCATTATTGGGAAATTCCTTGCATTTAAATGGGGGTGTGGTTTAGATGTTTACTTTGTCTAGTACTCTGAGTAGGACCTAATGCAAAATATTTCTTCCTAGAATAGTTAAACCCTGTAAAGATCTTTTATCTATTAAAAGAGTTGACAGTTTAAAAGATCAAGTTAAACAAAATGCAACTAGTGCTTCTCGATCCAGACCTCCATGTTTGGGATTTATGTGCCTGAAAAGGAGGAACAAGTTATCCCAAATCATGTCTTGGTAAATTTGAACAGGGACGTTTTTATACATCTTTACATGAATGAAGGGTTTGATTTATTTTTTTTATTTTGTTGGGGTAGAGAGTTAACACATGAAATATTTTGGATCTGAAACTTTGCTTTAGAAAAAGGGAAATAATCTAGATAGACACTTTGATTAGGGAAATGTTAGCAAGCATATAAGTAAAAGTATAACCCTACTTGCCACCTTTGGAAATGTGAAGCAGACTTACACGGAGAAGTTCAAATTCAAGTTTAAGAAAGCTAAGAAAGAGACTCAGATGGTGTAACTTATACGTTCAATCACTCCAGTGTGTTATGTTAATCTGGATGCTTACTAGTCTTCCTTAGCCTTGTAGATGCAGAGTAACTTAGATCCTCTTGAACTGACTTATCCCTCATTATGAATATTCAGACCCTCTCTAATGACGTTTAAGGCTATGTCTAGGCTACAGCCTATGTCAGCATAATTTACGTCATTCGGGGGTGTGACTAAACCACCTCCCTGTGTGCCATAAGTTTTATACCAACATAAGCCCTTGTGTGCTCAGCACTATGTCAGTGGGAGGGCTTTTCCCACCAGCATACCTTCTGTGACTTAGAAGTGGTTTTTAATTCCAATGGAAGGGCTTTTTCCTGTAAGCTTAGAGCATCTTCACAAGATGTGCTACAGTGGCATGGAGTACAGCTACTACACTACACATATAGACATGGCCTAAATGCATGGCTTGAGCTGCTCCCCACTGACAGAGCCTTTCATGGGGGATGGGGAGAGGGAAGACAGTGGGGAGAGGCTGAGACTTTTCCCTGCTGCTTCCCTCTGAAAGAGCCTTTTTTCCATGAGTCTCTCCCAGCAGGACAGCTTTTCCCTGCTCTCCCTCCTTTGCCAGAGCCTTTCCCGGTGAGGGAGAAGGCTCCAGCAGCAGGGAGCTACTGCAGCCATTCCCCACTACTGGAGTCTTTACCTGTGGAGGTAGCGTGCCACCACAGTGCTTGGGCCAGTAGAGAACCTCAATGGTATGAACTCTAAGGGTGTGTCTACACAGCAAAGTTATTTTGGAATAATGACCGTTATTCCAAAATAACTATGCGAGCATCTACACAGCAATTCCATTATTTTGAAATAATTTCAAAATAACGGACGGCTTATTCCAACTTCTGTAAACCTCATTCTACAAGGAATAACGCCTATTCTGAAACAGCTATTTTGAAATAAGGCATGTGTAGATGCTCCACTTCTGCTATTTCGAAATAGCCCCTCACCAGGGCCATTCTAAGTTATTCCTCCTGGGACTCTAAATCGAGAGAGCACGTCTACAGCAAAGAAGCCTGCCTTGGGATAATTTTGAGGCTTCCCTGCAGTGTAGATGTTCTATTTTGAAATAAGCTATTTCAGAATAACTATTCCGGAATAGCTTATTCCGAAATAACTGTTCAGTGTAGATGTAGCCCTAGTATGCACTCATCCCCTTCAGTCATGTCTTAACTGGCTTAATTCATGCCTCACTGCTATTTATTCCTACGCTAGGGGAGCTATGTGTGTATGCATGCTACACACTGCCAAAAGATTTCTGCAGTCTAGACCAGTGTTTCTTAAAGTGTGCCGCGAGGCAGTTGGAGGTGTGCCATGGAGAACAACAGTTCAAAATGGCCACCCTTAGAGAGGTAGGTGACCTTTTTTTTTATTTTATTTTGCTCAATAACTTCCCCCAACCTTTTTGTCACTATCTTTTCCCCGGTCTCCCCCATTCCCACCCTCTTTTGGGGGGGGAGGGGGCTCAACAAAACATCCTTGGTGTTCCTCATAAAAAAAATTATTTGGTGTTCCTCGGTCTTAAAAAGTTTAAGAAATACTGGTCTAGACACACACCCTAACAGTGCCCCAATACTTCTGTTAAAATATTTTCAGAAAAGGGAAACCAATAAAAGTTTACTTTAAAAAAATAATGAAAAGGGCTATGAAGGCTGGAGAGTGTGGTGTCTAGTTCCTCGTCAAAATCAAACATAATTTACTGTTTGTATTGTAAAAAGAAACATATGAAGGAACAAGTGCTGCTATACATTGCATTTTTCTATGGATGGTATAGTATAAGTAGGCATCTAATGCTGTCAGATGTCCCAATGTGGTGTCCAGACAGATATCTTGCTCTGTCAAATGTTAACCATTCAGCTGCATAAGTTTGCTCCCACTGTGCGCAGCCCTGACTGCATCGATAGTCAGCACAACAGACCTTGAGAGAACTCACAGTGATCACAAACTCAGCTAATGTGTAAAGGTGCTCAGCCAGATTTCTGCCAAACAAAGCACAGTAACAGTTGCCAGTAGACTCCAGTGGGCCACTGCACATATGTGCCCTCTCCCAATAGACCAGCTCAGGCAGTTGCAGGACTTTCTACTAGCACCTAGGCTGGACAAAGATAGCCCTCTAAGGTTTATACAGAGATTTATATTTATACGTAGATACAAACAAGTTACACATCTCTCCTGATATACCAGAGTGCCATCCATTACTGTATACATGTTGGGTCAATCTAAACATCCCTATCCTATCCATAATGTTGTCATCCTAACTCTATCCTAAGGATGGATTGGCATATTGTTATTTATGGGGACTGTGGTGATGCATAGATGTTTCCTTATGGGATGTTCTGGTACTAACCCTCTGGAATATATTTGCGCACATGATCACTGCCTACCAATATCAACCCTATGCTTCCCACACCCTGGGTATGTCTACACTACAAAGTTAGTTCGAACTAACGGACGTTAGTTCGAACTAACTTTCATAGGCGCTACACTAGCGCTCCGTTAGCTCGAATTTAATTCGAACTAACGGAGCGCTTAGTTCGAACTAGGAAAACCTCATTCCACGAGGATTAAGCCTAGTTCGAACTAGCTAGTTCGAATTAAGGGGTGTGTAACCCCTTAATTCGAACTAGTGGGAGGCTAGCCCTCCCCAGGTTTCCCTGGTGGCCACTCTGGCCAACACCAGGGAAACTCGTCTGCCCCCCTCCTGGCCCCGGACCCCTTAAAGGGCCACGGGCTGGCTACGGTGCCCGTGCCAGGTGCAAGCCTGCCAGCACCCAGCCAGCAGGCCCTGCGCCTGGCACAGATCGAGCCACCCACCCGATGCCCCCCAGCCCTCCTCCTCTTCCCGGGACCAGGCTGGCGGCTCCCGGGAGCTTGCCCGGGACCGCAAGAGGCGGGCACCCGCCTGGGCTAGTGCGGACATCGTGGACCTCGTCCACGATCTCCGCACTAGGCACAGGAAAGTGGCTGGCTAGGGCAGGAGAGCTGCCAGCCTGGCCACCCAGGAGCAGGTGTGCAAGAGAATCAAGGGGGTCCACTGAGACCCCCGACCCTGAGCTTACAATGGCCATCCTGGGTCAGACCAAAAGGCCATCTAGCCCAGTAGCCTGTCTGCCGACAGTGGCCAACCCTAGGGACCCTGGAGGGGATGGACTGAAGACAGTGACCACGCCATTTGTCTCGTGCCATCCCTCTCCAGCCTTCCACAAACCTTGGGCAGGGACACCACTCCTACCCCCTGGCTTATACCACTCCATGGACCCAACCTCCATGACTTGATCTCACTTCCCTTTAAACTCTGTTCTAGTTCTAGCCTTCACAGCCTCCTGCAGCAAGGAGTTCCACAGGTTGACTCTTTGCTTTGTGAAGAAGAACTATCTGTTACTAGTTTGAAGCCTGCTACCCATTCCTTTCCTTTGGTGTCCTCTAGTCCTTCTTTATGGGAACTAATGAAGAACTTTTCTGGATGCACCCTCTCCACCCAACTCCTGCTTTTATAGACCTCTATCCTATCCCCCCTCAGTCTCCTCTTTTCTAAGCTGAAAAGTCCCAGTCTCTTTTGCCTCTCTTCATATGGGGCCTGTTCCCAACCCCTGATCATTTTAGTTGCCCTCCCCTCTCCCACCCTCTCTCTTCCCCTCTCCCACCTCCTTTTCCCAGTCTCCCCCAGTTTTGTTCAATAAAGACAGATTCCATTTTGGAAGACACGTTATCTTTATTTTGTACATCAAGAAGAGGGACTAGGGAAGGGTAAGTGGAAGGAGGTGAGGGAGGAATGGGGCACGAGCCCCCGATGGGGAGGACTGGGCTGGCTCTGCGGGCTTCTGGGGGTGGAAGCTCTCCTGCAGCCCCCTAATTGCCCCCTCTCCCCAGATGGCAGCCTGCGGCAAGTGCAGCCGGGCTGATGGCCGGGTGGTGTGATGTGCCCAGTATGGGTAGTCCGGGCAATGCAAGCCAGGACTGCTTTGCAAGCGGGGCACCCCTGAGAACTGTCTGTCCGGGGTGGGGGTCGGGACCCTTTAAGCAAAGCCCTCGGCTAGCCTGAGACAGCATCTCCACGCTCTAAGTCCTCCTCTGATGCCCTGCCGGCACTGCTTCCGGCCATCCTTAAGCCCGGTTTAGGGTCCACGTAATGTGGACATGCTAGTTCGAATTAGCAAAACGCTAATTCGAACTAGTTTTTTAGTCTGGATGCGTTAGTTCGAATTAGCTTAGTTCGAATTAACTAATTCGAACTCAGTTAGTTCGAATTAATGTTATAGTGTAGACATACCCCCCGAGTGAGCCTTTTGCTCACACCTTAACTTTGCTTTACATCAGCAAAGCTTTGATTACTTTAGCCCAAGCCTCAGGCTTCATACCAGGTCTCTGATACATGAGCTTATGTTTCAGTGCCTCTTCTTACTACATGTAACATTACAGTACAAAGAAAACGGATGCAAAGTGCACTTAAAAGTAAACGGGGAACTCTTTCCTATTTGCAAGGATACTCCTGTGATCTAATTCAAGCTGCCTTGTGTTACAGCTCCCTGATCTACACACATAGCTGTATCCGTTGAATGACTGTCTAAGAAATTGGTACAACCTGTCTGCATAGACAAACCCAAATGAAATCTCACATTCTGTGCTCTAGTGACAGAAATGTAGCCGTGTTAGTCTGGTGTAGCTGAAATAAAAAACAGGACTATGTAGCACTTTAAAGACTAACAAGACGGTTTATTAGGTGATGAGCTTTCATGGGCCAGACCCACTTCCTCAGATCAAATAGTGGAGCTGTGCTCTCTGTGTCCTGATGACTTTATTTTTGTGTTTTTGTTGTTTCTTTTAATCTAAAATCAGTCAGTCGCACTGAAAGTAAATATTGGCTTAAGAAAAATGTAACAAGATGAGGACTCTACAAACATAATTTTGTAAACTATATTAGGTGGTTTTGTCTGGGCAAAATCATAACATTGTATTGTTAGGACAATATGGATTCTCCAGCAAGTTTGCCTCTGTGCAGATCATAATGACACAACAGCATTCTTTTTCCTATCCGCTCAAATCACTGTTGTAACTCTCAATTAGCCAACCCAGATGGGGGGAGACTTTCTTGCTCGACTCTGCAGTATGAGTTTATTTAAGAGGGAAGTCTTCTGGCAAGCTCATGTGGTATGAGTACATTTTTGTGGTGTGTTGTTATTTTTTCCAGAGGAGACAAGCTTGATTTATTTCTGCAACACAGCTACTATACTAGTTATCTCTTTCTCCTCACAGAAACTGTTTTCTTAAAGGTGGATTTTTAATATTGGTATAGTATTGTAGTGAGACAGACTATATATTTAATGCCAAGATGTATTCTCCTGGTGCCAACATAACTTTCATATAATAGTTAAACTAAATCTTTTATTATACTTGTTATTTCTGAGAGATAATTTGCTTCAGTCATATGATGTCTTTCCTTTTTTCTCTCTTATAATAACATCTTATAAAGCAGGAAAAGTGTATTACACTAAAACAGCCTTAGAGTTAAGTTCTGCTCTGAAGATATATTACAGCAATATTCCAGGAAAGTGAGCTGCCAATAACTGAGTAGGAGGACTTGCTGATAGGCTGTATTACTCAAAACATGACACAAGTGAAAATGTGTGCACTTCAGTATAGTTCTAGGATGCAGCTCAGGAAAGTTGCTTTGCTGCCAGGCACTGGAAGGAAAGCTGGTGCAAATGTTGAAATTTTTCCTAGAGAAAATGTTTTCCACAAAGGGTCAGATTTGCACCTGGCATGAATGGTTAACCTGAATGTAATTGTGTTCACTACTGCGGATATACATGTGCTACATAGTAAAACCTTCTTTCAATAAAACCACAATTGTATTGCCCCTCAGGCCACGTAATCCTGAATTCAGCCAGAGCTGAAGAAGAGCTCTGTGTCAGCTTCAAAGCTTGTTTCTACTAACAAAAGTTGGTCCACTAAAAGATATTACCTCAACCTTTGTGTCTCTCTCTAATATCCTGGGAGGAACATAGCTGCAGCCAGCCTGGCTGAAACAAGATGTGTAAAATATTTCAACACATCAGATTAATCGTTACAATATAATTCTTTGTAATGTCTTTAGACATTTCACAATTAACGGTTGCGTGAGGGCATGTCTTCACTCACTGCGCCAGAGATCAATGTTCTGGTGTTCGTAAATCAAACACTGAGGGGAGCTCCGGCCAGTTGTGAGGAGTAAGGGAAGCCAATCGGAGTGTTTGCACCCATCAGCCTTCCACAGTGGGGATGGTGCCAAGCTCATCTTAAGGTGAGCTTACTCTAGCTAGTTAGAATACGTAGCTGGAGTTGTGTACCTTAAGCTCACCTTCCAGGTCTAGTATAGACCTGGCCTTAGAGGAACAGGTCAAAGACCTGGATGCCTTAATAGAAATCAATATAGTCTCACTGCCACCTTTGTAACCATTTTGATTTACCTCAGACAAAGATCTGGCCCAAAAGTTGCTTGATTAAATTTACATATCAGTTATAAACAATGAGGTAAAAGGTTTTATCTCTGGCTTCTTTTTTTCTCCTAGGCACAATCTGGAAATAAGCTCTGGACAGATAGAAATACATTAATCAGGATTTAATGTTTTTGATGCATTTAAATGAGATGATTAACAAAACTTTAATGTGACTGTGTATGAAGCCTCACACCAACATTTTGTGTGTGTGAAAGAGAGAGAGAATGAACTACTGTGATTTGTTTTAACTGACCTTTTCTGAAATGAATTCTCTGCATTATCTCAGTGACTTTTTGCCGTGGAATCAATTCAAACCAAGAACTAGATTGTTCATAGAACTACATGGGTTTTACTCTGAATTGAAAGAAGTGATATCTGAGTCAACAGTAGATATTTTAAGTTGGGTTGAAATGATTCTTGGTATTGTAATTCATCTCATTGTAGGTTAATATAGCACATCATTGAAGTCTGGTGGCATGCTTTGGGGATCTGAAGTTTGCAGCCAAATGCTTTAGGCTCTAGCACGTGGAATATTCCCTGCCCCACTTCCCCCCTCCCCTTAACTCTTACATCTTTTAAGGAAGTAACTGAGAATTTTCAAAAGAAAAGGTTCTGATATCTTACTCCAGGTAAAGACCACCCTCCACTTGTCTACACTAGCAATAACATACCTTGCATGCCTGTGAGCAAAGACAGAGTAATCACTGAATTGTGCCTGAGATCATGTCTCTACTACTGGGAAGATGGATGTTGCAGTGATTGATCTTTCAGAGGACACCCCCATCAGTGCTGGTACTCCTACTCCTCATGAGGAGTAAAGGAAGCCAATAGGAACATCTGCTTTCATTGATCTCCTGCTGTGGAGACCGTGCGGAAACTTGAATTAAGGTACATCAACTCCAGCTACACAACTAATGTAGCCGGAGTTGTATATCTTAATTGGACCTTCCAGATAAGTATAGACGAGTCCCTGGATGTTGTCTCTGAGTCACAATATCTTCTGGGGCTATTCATGGGGTGGTGCACTTCACATACTACCCTCTGCTCATGGCTGTGCCTAAACTCACCATATAGCTCTTCGGTTTTATTTACATGTCAGTGCAAAGTACATTAAAGGGGTGTGATTTATAGAATGTTCTAACGTTGCAAACTTAGGGCATGTCTACACTGGGCTAAAGCTGAAATAAGCTACGCAACTTTAGCTACGTCAGTTGCATAGCTGAAGCTGAAATAGCTTATTTCGGCTTTTGGCGCTGTCTACACAGCAGGAAGTCTGAGGGAGAGCACTCTTCTTCCAACTTCCCTTACTCCTCATAAAATGAGGGTTACAGGAGTTGAAGTAAGAAGTCCTCCAGATGAACATTATTTCAATATTATGTCAAAATAACTGCTTGTAGTGGAGATGCGACCTATGTTATTTCAGAATAACATAATTTTTGGAGCAATTTACGTTATTCTGAAATAACACCGCTGTGTAGACGTACTGTGTGATGGACCTGGCAGGGTCCGCACTTACCCCGGGGTGGGGGCCGCCCTCCTCCGGCACCAGGCAGGCGGGCAGGTGGCCCTGGAGACAGGGACAACCTTGGGCGGGCAGAAGCCCGACGCGGAGAGAAGCTCCCTGCCGCGCACTGAGGAAGGCGGGGCCAGGAGCGCCCGCGGCAGGCAGGCAGAGAGCCTGAACGGCACGCTGGCCAAACGGAGCCGTACCAGGGCGGGGGCGGGGCGGCGAGCCCCGGCCCGCACGTCGGTGAGCGTGAGGGCGCCCGGGGGGGCCGGGCCGACGTCCCCGGCGTCCTTGCCTGGGCGGCTTGAAAAGCCGCCGGGCAGGACGGCTAGGGGCGGCCCACGGAGGAGCCGCCGCCGACCCCACAGACAGGCGGAAACCCCCCCTCGTCGGAGGACAGGCAGAGAGAGGCCGGAACCACCAGGACGGCAGCGGGACGGGGCCGACACGCTGGGCGAGGTAAGCGAACGGGAACGGGGAGTGGAAGGAGCCTGGGGCGGGGCCCTTTTGGCGCCCGTGGACAGGTGCGTTACGGGGGTAGTCCCCGCCTGTCGTGGGAGGAACGTCCCCGTTGTTCCCCCACTTAGGGCCCGGGCTGGGACCCGGTGGAGAGGGTGAGCCCGGGTCCCCCACACCGCACCCCTCTGCGCCCAGCCTCAACCCACCTGCACGCCCCGTCAGGAGCATCCGCAGCGCGGCGTATGACGGACAACGCGGCAGTAAGATGCTAAATACCAATTTCCTCGCTCCCAGCGAGGACCTTGTCCCCGGATAGGCCGCCGGGCGCTCCCCTTTCCCCCAACCCCTATCTTACGTTCAGACTAGGACCCAAGGACCTCCCAAGAGGGGCCAGGACAACAAGTTCGCTGAACCCCGGTCCGGTTGCCCAGCCGGGTGATCGCACTCTAACCTTGGGACATAAACAGGGAATCATAGACGGCGGGTCCACTGAACCCCCCCCCGCCCCTGCCTCGCACCCATGAGAAGCCGTCACATACTGTAACTGTTCCATGTAGACCCTGCTGGTGCTCTCAGTAGCTCTTACAGTCTATGCAGGGCAGTTTGAGCACAACACATTAGAATGCTCTATAAATCACAACCGTCTAATGTGCTTTGCTGTTCAGGGTAGACAACGCCGTTAGTCATTACTTTCTCTTTTGTTTATTATAACAATAGAGTTCTGCTATCTGCTTGACTAGGAAGGGCAAAAAATGCTGGTACGGAAGATACAACATTTCAGATTCAGTGAGGGCTTTGCAACAGAGCCACTAAAGGTTTTTCATTTTGAAGGGAAAACATGAGATCCTTAACCCAGCTAAATCATGAGTAACGCTGATGGGTGTCAAACACGGATGTGCCATTTTGCTTTTGCTGAAGGCAAACACTTTTTGGTTTTGTCTGGGTTTGTTGAGGCTCTGACTATTTCAATCAGACTATGTTCTCAGTAATGGAAACTTCGGACACATCTCGGTCCACCCCTGAATCAGGTCCTTAAATTGGCCTTAAATATGCAGCAGCAGATTCCTGCAGTGTGTCGTGGGGCCCTTGACTTCAGGGATGGATGAGGTTGTTTTAAGGGGTTAGGGCTTATTGTTAGACCATTCCATTTTAGGCAAGTACACTGGTTCTAACCCTCAGCCAGCACCAGGCCCACTCTTCCACAACCACTCAGGCATTGAATTATGACCTGGAAAAGATGAGGATAGAGGGGCTTTTGTATATATTAACTAGAGGTGGGCCTTGTCAAGACAGTTGAATTTCCTGGGAGTTTGGAATCTAAACGTACATGTGAATCAAAATTCCTATGGTTGTCTCTAAAATAGGGTAAACCAAAACCTGATCTAAAGATCTCCACATGCTGTCTGTCCCAAATCCAGCCTGTGCAGCTTGATCTCGTCCCTAGCAATAACATTGATTTAAATCCTGATTGCTTTTACATGGCCAATAGGAATTTGGCCTGCTTGAGATCTGAGTAAGACTTGAAGGATTTGACCTTTTGCCCTCTCCTGCTTTGTCTTGTGGTGACTATTTTCCCGTCTTGTTCAGCTCTGTAATGTGTTTAGTACATTTTAAAACTTATAAATACTGTAACCAGTACAAAAGAAAATCCCTCATCTGACAGTCTCATTGTATCTGTCATCTCCCATTATCCTCTGTGACATGACAGAACCCAACATGAATATGATGTGCTATGACATGACACATGACACCAGTTACCCAATATTGTACCTCATTAAAGGAAACTGTAAAGGCGTAAGCCAGTAGTGACCCCTTTTCATTAATCTCTTGTTCCTTTCACTGCTGTCATTAGGCGTTCATGGGGGTTTTTATATTCTTGGCCAGTTTCCCAAATGTCTGATCTTGAGTGTAGCAGAGAAACATAGAATAAAACTATCTGAAAGCCTGAGGACCACCATGCCTCCTCTCAGCAATCCCAGGAAGCTGATTGTTTGAGATAGGCCTTTCCGATCCTAATAAGGATTCCCTGCTTAGTATCCCAGAGGAAAGCCAAAAACTTGAATGTTCTTGGGTTAATTTCTTTTTGACCACCAATTTGGTGATCCACATGAAGTAGAGTCATCATGGAAAATGATTAATCTCTAATCTGTTTTACTCCAAAACGCAACTGGGGTTCAAAATTAACAATTGTTTTCCTGAATCACAGTAAAGCGGTTTCTGCCAGAAGCTACAGGGGCAGAGAATTCCAAATGCTGATTCCAATAAAAAGCTCCAACCTGGATTATGGTTAACTGTGATAGAAAACTTCTTAGATTGTAAACTCTCTTTAGAACAGGGACTGTCTTCAGTGTGCAGCAGGTGGGACAGTGGGATCCTGCAACACGACAAGGGCTTCTAGGTGGGATAGTAATACACATCAGTAATGATAAATCAACAACAATATTGTTTTTACTCTCTTCTGCTTCTTTATGAGAGCCAGAATCAAACTTTTTTCTGCTAATTTTTTACATCTTGAATACGAAGTCATAATGTGGTACAACAGACATTACACTATCATGCAAAATTGTGTATGATGAAGAAATTAAGGTGTTTTCATACTTGCAGAAAAATGTATTAAGTTTCAAGAATGGAAAGAAATTGAGTTATGTTTGATAGTTCAAATGTTTAGGAAATGCATCTAATTAAGAATGGAAAAACATAAATCTGATTTATTTTCAATTATCCCAGTTGGTAATTCTCTAACAAATACAATGCAGGCATCATCTGGGTTGATCTAACATTTTGGAACTGGTTAACAAACTTTTGAGCAATATGCAGTGAGTCCACCTCACAAAATATTAAGAGTCTCTTTCCCTTATATATAATATTATGTATAATATTTTAATAGTAGGAAAGGTGACTAGGAAACAGATGTATACAGAACTGTGGTCAGCAGGCAGATCAGTAAATGCCAGAAAGTGGCAGAGACCTCTGGAGACAAGTTGCTAGCTCCTGCAGCTACATCAAAATCAGGGAACACAGCTACAAACTTGTGCTGTTGGTGCATACACACTGTCTGTTTTGTGGATAAATGCCCTCACCTTCTAGCATTGTCACTCTCTAGTTGTTCATAACCATTCCATTCCATTTGTCAAAATATTTTTATTTAAATTGGATTTTTTATTTTTAAAATGATCAATAAAATACTACGTTTTCTCATTTAAAAATAAGATACAATTAAATCTCATCACATACTTGCTACACCTACATTTACAGTATCATATAAATGAATTACTGGTTCTAGTCTAACTACCAGCTCTTGCTTCTTGAAAGTTCTGGGCTTTCAACTTCTGTTTCTCAGCAGACTAATGTGCAAACACAGATGCAAGCTGGATATGATTGGTTTTGTTCTGTGCTTTTGTGGTGGTGGACCTGGGCCAAGCATGGCAGAGTTAGTTAAGACATTGTCTAAAGACAATGGAGAAAGAACAGAAAGGAACAGTAGAGTGTACTAGAAACAAAAAGGGAAGACATTTTTCAGCTTCTTATATTCCCCTACAATTTTTCCCACAGAAAAATAGTCATGGCTTCTGGGTGTAAAATAGATTGTGTCTGAGAATATTCTGAAGAAATTCGTTACCTGAAAAAAAAGGAAAATGTGTGAGCACAGTGCAGGAAGGAAATATAGGGCTTTGCTGCAAGAGTGAGACATCATAAGAAAAATTGCTTATTGGGAGAAAACAACTTGGATAAAGATGTGGATATGTCTGAAGAAGCTGTTAGCTATGTTGGATATTGCTAGGAAATAAAGTTTATCTTAGCTAATCCTTATGGTTTGTTTAATTAACTAGGTTTAGAATCTATCCCACAAGTATGCAATACAGAAAGCTGTAGTAAGAGAAATCTAGAGTTGTCAGTTGCCACTATCATTTTTCTTATTTTATATTACATAATACATCCCCCTATTTTGGAACATCATGGTCACAGACCATAATGGTGATGCTGTAAGGCTGTTCCCTATTTTACTTCAGCATAACTCAGCTTTCCCAAAGGTATACCATCCTATACTTGTTTTCAGTGAGGCTCCAAAATTAAGTGCACTCTAAGGCTGCGTCTACACTGGCATGATTTTGCTCAAATACTTTTAATGGAAAAGCTTTTCCGTTAAAAGTATTTGCTCAAGAGAGCGTCTACACTGGCATGTGCTTTTGCGCAAGAGATGTGCTTTTGCAATTTTAGCCATCGGGCTTTCTTGCGCAAGAAATTAATGTTGCCTGTCTACACTGGCTTCTTGCGCAAGATACTTGGGCAAGAGGGCTTATCCCTGAGTGGGAGTGTCAGAGTATTTGCGCAAGAAGCACTGATTTCGTACATTAGAATGTCAGTGTTCTTGCGCAAATACTTGTGGCCAGTGTAGACAGGTGGCAAGCCTGCTTTTGCGCAAAATTTTGCCAATGTAGACACAGCCTAAGCATAGTCAGTCTTAGCTTTTTGGGCAACTTGGAATCAGATCTGCATCAGGATGACAGTGGGAGTGGGGAAAAGGATAGCGAGTTGTAAAAGTTTTAAGGGCACCGTACATTTAGTGTTCTGAGAACTTGTCTGTTAGGCTGTGTCTAGACTACATGGCTCCATCGATGGAGCCATGTAGATGAGGGTTGTAGGCAAAGGCAAATGAAGCCGCAATTTAAATGATCGCGACTTCATTTAAATTTACATGGCTGCCGCGCTGAGCCGACAATCAGTTGATCAGCTGTTTGTCGGCTCAGCGCGCAAGTCTGGACGCTCCCCTGCCGACATCAAAGCCCTTTGTCGGCAGCCCCGTTATTCCTCGTGGGATGAGGTTTACCGGGGCTGCCGACAAAGGGCTTTGATGTCGGCAGGGGAGCATCCAGACTGGCACGTTGAGCGGACAAACAGCTGATCAGCTGTTTGTCGGTTCAGCGCGGCAGCCATGTAAATTTAAATGAAGCCGCGATCATTTAAATCGCGGCTTCATTTGCCTTTGCCAAAAAAACAAATCTACATGGCTCCGTCGATGGAGCCATGTAGTCTAGACATACCCTTAGAGTTAATAAAATTTGAAAATTAAAAACAAAATTTAAGATCAGCTGTCAGCCAGCAACTCAGGAGACTGCTGCAACTGCAAATATGAAACATTTATATAACATTTATGACTTAGTTTTATAAATGCAAGTGCTATTGTGTATGTGAGTTAGTTCTTGTTATTCCTAATGTACAGCTGCTGCATCTGCAGCTTGACATAGGTAATGAGTATTATGTACTATTTTCTAAATTAATTAAAATCAAGTTATCTAAAAAAAATTACACAAAGTATACCTTCTTAGATGTTATAAAATGTTGTTCTGAGCTGTAAATTATCATGTTTAGTGATCAGATTCGCAACATTATTTGAAGAAATGTGAAAAAATATCAGTGGGAAAAGTGGTTTCAATCTTTTTTATTATTATTATTATTTGGTGATTTAAATCATTATTTAAATCAATTATTTAAATCACCCTGATTTAAATTAATCCTCCTTGACTCCACGGTTCTGTTACGGTTCTGTTACTAAGTTTGCTATTCATGGAAAAATGACAACTAAAAGGCAGAAACCCAATATTCTATCTGTTAGGAGATGCCAGATGTTATGCTGCAGCTCTGTGGACAACATCTGAGCCACTCACCTTGACTAATTGGTACAACTGGCTAAGGGATGTACCAATGCAGAAAAAAATTAGTGATATGAGGAATCCAAAATTTAGAAGTTTGATTATTTGTCTGTAACTGTGGCTTAGTGTTTCTGTCTTCTGCTGGGAAATAAAAGACACATGTAGGCCGATCCACCAAACCTATTTTTGTCTTTGCTAAGCTCATATTCTATTTCTCATTCTAAATTAGTCACTGTACCAGCCATCCCAGCTCTGACTGTTTGGGGAATGAACACTTTTGCTATGGGTTTGTTTGATCTTTAATTACCCAAAATAAAAAGTTATTTTTAAATACTGTATGAGCCCCTTGAGCTCTTTCACTACAGAATGTACGTTTCCTGTCGGTAACAGTATTCTTTTGACGCGGCAGGTGCTAAGAGCTATCTAACACAAGTGGTAATGCTATAGTGAAGTGCAACTATTTCCAAAATATTCTAGATATTGAAATATAAGGCCTCATTCTGCCAGGAGCTCTGTGTGTGTGTGGAATGTCAGTACCGGGTTGAGTTGAAACTATAGTAAAGAATAAAATTGTCAGACACATAAATTAACATAATTTGTTGGGGAAAAGTCAACATGATTTCTGCAAAGGGAAATCATGCCTTACTAATCTACTAGATTTCCTTGAGGGGGTCAACAAGCATATGGACAAGGGAGATCTGGTGGATATAGTGTATTTAGATTTCCAGAAAGCCTTTCACAAGGTCCCTCACCAAAGGCTCTTCCATAAAATAAGTTGTCATGGGATAAGAGGGAAGGTCCTCTCATGGATTGATAACTAGTTAAAAGACAGGAAACAAAGGGTAGGAATAAATGGTAAGTTTTCAGAATGAAAAGAGGTAACCAGTGGGGTCCCCCAAGCAGTGGTGGATTTAGAGTTAGTTGGGCTCTGTGCTCAGCTTCATTTTTGGGGGGGCCCTCTGGGGACCCAGACAAGAAAAAGAACATTCACTCTTCCTGCCCCTCCCATTTTTCATTCCTTTTCTTCCTCCTCCTATATTATAAGTAATAAGAGGTAAATGAAAATAAAGTGAGATACTTTGGATTGTTTTATGTAGTCTTTTTTCCACAGGCCACTTGGAAATTGCTGGAGATCTCGGTGGACCACTTAATAATCTTTCCAAATATTATTTGTAACATTAGCTAACTATTGTAATGTACTTTGGATAAGAGTGATATATATTTAAAAAATCCACATAATCTTTCCTCAGTCCACTGAATGGAATTCCTGGAGCACAGTTTGAGAACTTCTGGTCTAGATGAAAACTTGTATTTGCATTAAGCTAACAAGGAAAATGTGTAAAAATAAAATGTTTAGATGATGCATGAATGGAAAAATAAAAGTTAACTTCCTCTGAAGAATCGTATTCAACGTTTCTACCTGAAGGTGAGGGAGCGGGCTGCATGTATGTCTGCAATCTGTCCTGAGCACAGAAGCTGCATTTTGCTGAAGATAATGAGGCTGGATACACACAGCATCCAATATAACAATAGGTGACTATAGGGAGGCAGCATGTTGGTGGGAACTACTGGATAAAGCACTAGATGGGAACTCAGGTGATCTGGGTTTTATTTCTGGCCTGGTCATTGGCCTGCTGGATGACATTGGGCAAGTCATTTAATCCCCTGATCACAGTGTTCCTATCTGTAGAATGGGAATAATATACCAACCTTCTTTGTGAAGCACTTTGAGATCTTCTGATGTAAAGCACTGTCAATAAGAGACAGGTGTTATTTTAATTCATGTGCCATTGGAGATGAGGCCCAGGGCTGAGTGTCTTCAGCCAGCCAAGAGGTGCCTGAGAGCCTAATCTGTAACCTAGTGAAGTCAATGGACACATCCCATTGAAATCAGTGGGTTGGATTTTGGCCCTGCTTATATCAAGTCACAGCCACACAACACTCATCGCTGTTCAAGTGCAGCTGTTTCTTTTAAAATGTCTGCTTTAAAAAGAACTTTTTAAAGTCTTTTCAGATCCCAGATTTTGTATCATTCGTACAATATAAGTTCCCACTGTGAACAGTATGTATACAAACAAGAGGAAATAGTAGGAATATGGTTATAAATAGTTTGCTTTTTCTCTGCTGGGTGGAGTTTGCAATTTAGTTTTTCTACAATTTTTTTCTGAAGCTTTCTGGGTTATTTGTCCTGCTTTTTTGTCTCATTGAGTCATGGTGTGCTTTCACTAGCAGTTTATGGCCTAAATGCTACTTTCAACTCATTCCCGCTCATAAAAACATCGGGTCAGATTCAGTCACACTCATTCAGAAAAAGTAGCTCCATGCTCTGCAAGACGTCCCATTGGAACCACTTTTCCCTCAGTGGGTGTGAGACCATTTCAATCCCACCTGAAATGGGGAACATTCAGTAGATCCCAAATTTAGAGCAAGATTCTGGTACCTTTCTGCTTAACACTGCCTTACTTCAGGAGTAGTTCCACTGACTTTGCTGAGAAGTAAGAGTTTACCCAGCTTGAGTAAGGGTACCACAAGGTAGCAAGTCATTTACTTTTAAAATTGGCCAGCATGCCTAAAACACAAATGAGTTTCTGTACAAGGTCCAATTAAAAACTACTGCTTTCCCACATCTCAGCCTCTCCTCCTGCCCGGACTACCACTCGCCTTCTCCTTGCCAATGCAGCTGTCTCTTTGCATCACAACATCCCATCTTGCTCCATGTCTTTTCAGCCAGCAGTATTAAGAGACCACTGGCCATGATGGGATAGGAAGGTGCTTGTAAGCTTTGTGTCTCTTGTCATCCCAAACCTGTACTTTTATTTAAAAGCGTTATTAAAGGATAAGTGATCTTTTTATCATTGTTCTCTGGGACTTTGTCCAGCCACTGGGCCATTGTCCAGTCTCCCTTCCAGCCATTAAATATAACTGGGGTGTGTGTGGGAGGAGTATTTTTACTATTTTTTCCCCATGTTGATTCCACTGATTCATCACTGAGAATCGGTGTCTTACCAAAAGGCCAAATCAGCCAGTCAAAGTTGGCCTTGGACAATTTTTGGACAAACTTGGAAACTGAAAATGAGGCATCTAACACATGTAAATATGAGCCTGATTTTTCTAAGATACTGTTCTCCTGCAGGTCCCAGCAGAACCAATGGGTGTTACTGTTACTGATCTCCTCTGAACATCAAGCCACTTACTTGCCTAAATGATGAATTAGGGTCCAGATCTGCAAAGATGGTGCCCATTATCCTTTGAGGATCTGGGCCTAGGTCCCTAACTTTGGCATCCAAGTTTTGTCTCTAGATACATTCTTGGCAGGTGAAAAAGTAATGTAACACTGTCATGTTTCTTAAGGGCGACATTTCCCCCTGTATAGAGAAGCAGCTCAAGACCTTCTGGATCACATAAGCACTTACCACAGGGTTTGCATGGCGTACAAAGCTACTCCGTACTAGAGTTAATTTAACTGTAAGTAAATTCTAAAAGAAATTCCGTGTGGGAGGAAAAGCTTTACTCTTTCAATTAATATGGTATGTCTTCAGGTGTCTAAAAGGATCTGACAAAGTTTAAAAAAGAATTAAAAGTTATTTTATTTTTCAAAATATCTGTTTCTTTAAACTCCATAGATATTGGATTATCTATTTTATCTATTGCTGGTATGCTTACTATTGCTATGAATTCCTGTACATTACCAGAGTTCATATTTAGGGTACCTCAATATATTTAGAATTATGCCAAGACTTTTCAGGCTGTTGCTGGAGAACTGAGATCAACATTGTTGGAAAACAGTTTGGGACAGCGTTTATGAATCGTCATGCAATTGATCCAGCTTTTCCTCAGGATTTTCACTTCCAATTAATATCCCAAACAGTCTCTGTGTGGATAGAAATATAGAAGTCTGGAATTAGCCTATATATGTTACACCTCTCAGTACACACACAAAGACAGTGTGAGATACTAGTGTTGATTCCAGTGGGTAATGACTGACTTGATAGACAGAAACCCCCAAGCAGAAAGTGTTGTCTGTCAGAACTGTACTCTAGTACCTGCACCAGGTTGAAAATGTTTTGCCTAATGTTGTTTCAGATGATACCTAAAATAACCAGATGTGAGAGAGATTGTTTGTTTGCTTTGTACAACTCTTGGCGTATAGTCAGTTTATGTGCTTCCTCAATACAGCTCGGGCAATGAAAATCAATCAAACTGGGTTCACTTTTGTTCATAGTCATGTTCTTGTTGTTCTGAAATTTGGGATTCAAACAGAATACATATTTTATGTAAAAGCACCTTTTTCATCAGGATGTGAAGAGTAGTGCAGGAACATTTGTATTGGTGTTAGGTTTAAGAAAAGCTTGCTTATACATCATTTACAATTTGGACCATATTGCCGATACGCCGTTGGTACCTGTTCAGAGACATTTTCAAGGGAATAAATATGAAATATATATTTGGGCCTGGGATGCACATCCCTTCCATTCCTGCTGATACTACCCATCACAGGATCAAGCCTTTATAGAATAATACATTTCCAGACTGGCTTCCACTAAAATGAATGGTAATCTAGCCCAAATGCTTTCAGTGTGGATAGGATTGGGCACCTAAGGAACAGAACTTTAGCAGTACTTTGAAGCTGGAATATGAACAACAGCTAGACTAGTTAGTGTTTGGGAAAGTGTCTAGGAAGAACTATGACCGGCAGCACTGGAATTAGAGGCTAAATAAAAGACCAAAAACATTCACAACTCTACCCTCCCCATAATGGCACACTTCATCAGCTGAGGGAAGGAGGGCAGATGTGGTCAAGGCATTGCGCTTAAAGGATGTCCACCAGATACAGCTCTACAGTAACAGAGAGTGACATTCTTCATGTTGTATCAGTTTAAAAACCCAGATAGCTTGAGATATAGATGTCAGCTCCTAAGACCACCGGGCTTCATTGCCCATGGACATCAGCACAGCCAGCACCTGTCTGCTCAGCAGGTTGTGTGCCTTGTAGTGAAGGAATAAACATGATCGACTCCCCCTCCCCCTGCCCTCCCTAGACAACAATACCAGCAGCACGAAACAAAAGGTATGCCTCCCACCATTCTGTGCCAACACATGGAGTTCAGTCAGGTGAAGCAAACCATAATTATTTGATGCAGATTGCAGATGGTCACTTCATTGGCATAAACGCTGGTCCATTACAAGGGATAGAATTGCCTTTTAATTTCCTTCCATCCATTTTAAAAGCAGAATGGCTCTTCTTGCATTTATTTAATGCTTCATGGGGAGCCCAATTCAGTAAGGTCCTGAGCTGAAAGCATCTTACAAGGCTGTGCCTTTAAAAAAAAAAAAAGACAACAAAGTCCCTGTAAAGAACAATACAGAACAGGATTTGTGCATTGTCAAATATTAGGGCCAAAATATATTCGGTTGGTCCTAAATGGTGACAAAGGAAATCTCTTTCACTGTCTGTTTTGCTAATTGTTTTAACTAGAGAATATGTCTTTCTTGTGGGGAACTGACTATTAATTTCAAAACCACAAACATTTTTAGCATCTTAGAATTATACCACATTAATTTTTTAAACAAAACCCCCCAGTTTCTCTATATATTGTGTTTCCAACATTTATTTACTTGTTATTACCAGGTCTTTTATTGAGTGGAGTTTCATGCATTCTTTCACCAGTCAAGTCAACATTACTGTCTTTTTAAAACAGCTGTAAATCTCTTTGATTGGGACTTGGGGCTGGAAACATTCGTGTTGTGTTAAACTAAACTGTCTCATCTCCTTGAGTGCCATGAAGCCCCTAGCATGTCCAGAGCTGTGTCTGTACATGGCCTAGGGACGCCAATACTTGAAGGCTATTAAGAAAGACATTTGGGGAGGAAACAGAGAGACAATTTTAACCCCCCACTGAAATGCATTTGAAGAGATGACTGAGTACAAGAATACTACTATTTTCCTCCCCTTTTTGGCTAAAAAGAAAAGGGGTTATTCTTTTTAAATAGGAAAAATCAACCACTCTGAAATGTAGCCATTATTTTCAAAAGCACAGTGCTGGCTGAGCATTGAAACACAAGAATGATCATAAACAGAATCTTCCATACTCTAGGACAGTATTTAGAATTACACATAGCAAGGAGAGGAAAAGGTGGCTTTATGGCACCTTTCTGCCTCTTCTGAGCCAGGGCTGGCACAAGTTAAAGCTCCCATTGAGCTAGAACTCCCCTCCGTGGCCAGGAATTGGCAAATTCCAGCTGCAGACATGCTCCTTCCTGCGCTCAAATGACCATGACACCCCTTGTACAGTGCATAGGTCTGGAGGGGCTGATATAAAGCTAACTGCCATCTTTACATCAGTGCAGGGTTTCTCTAACAGGGATGTCCCTTTAAGGCAGATTTCAGGTCATTTTGTGGTCCACTGGTTTACATAGTGACCAAAGTGGCTCCCTGGATTTATCCCATAATTTTTCAATATAGATAGCACCTTTGTAGTCTAGTACTCTCTGGTCCCACAACATCCATGAACTGGCATGATTTTAGTTGGCTGGATGTCCATTTATCATGCGTTTAGCCAAGATTCCCACAGTCCCATAAAGTTGGTTTTCAGCCACCAGTCCTGGCTCTCAGTGTTCTGTGATGTTATTTAGCTCTAATTTATCCTTAAATGTCTTCTGAGAGCCCAGGAAGCAGTGGAAGTGTTGGTAGTGCTGCTAGACAATATTTGACCTCCTGTGGTTTTGCAAATTCCCTGGTTTGGCACCAGTCAAGTCCCGAGGGTGCTAGACTAGAGTTTCAACCAATATTTGCAAGAAACATCTGCAACCACTGGAAGAAGAAAAAACAGTTATTGTTTTGCAATTGTTGCTCTTTTGAGATAAAGGTACAGACGTGTATGCCATGATCCACCTTCCATCCCCTCTCCATCAGAGCCTTCAGTCATCTTCTCTGGTGTGAAGGAAGTAAGCGGGGGTGGAGAGGACACTGCCTTTATGTAGCCTTGCGAAGGGTCACAAGGAGGCTTGGACATAGGCACTGCTCTGCTAAAGGTAAAAATCTCCCATGCTAGTGCATTGGGCTTAAACGTAGCTGAGTGGAATGCACGTCTACAGCCACATCTTGAAAGATAAAAGTTACAAACAGGTTCATAACTGTTTTCTTTCTTTCTTACTTTCTTTCTTCAGTAAAGTGTGTTTTAGTAAACTACAGGTGAGCGACCTTATTTCAAGAAGGGTTCTTTTGTTTGGTTGGTTTTTTGTTTTTGTTTTTTGAGAAAGATGAGTCTCTGTGCTGCAATTTTAAGGGGAGCAACACAGAACTCACAGCCCAGATGGAGGAAGGGGCTAAGGTAGCTGTGACAGAGATGTCTCTGTTCAATGCTCTTTACATGTCATGGACTGCTCAGGGAGCTTTTGTTCTGTAGACTGGGGATGTTAGGTAGCATGTGATTGAATAGTTGTGTCACCACATGAAATATTGGCAGTCACACGGCTATTCAATAGTCCTTAGGGGCAGAGCCAGCAGCCAGTGAACTCCTGGGTTCACTCCCAGGGACCCTCTGTAACTCTGTGCTGCTGCTGCTCTGCGCTGCTGCGGCATCTGTATCAGAGGCAACAGCATGGGGTGGTAGCAGGGAACCAGTCTGCCAGGGGATCCAGTTTATAAACCAGCTCCCTGTGCAGACCGGCTGCCTGCCACCCCGCGCTGCTGCCTCTGATGCAGAGGCAGTAGTGCACGGTGGCATCAGCCTCTTTTGGTGGGGGTCTGAGATACTCGCAGATAGAGGCAGCTTTGTGGCAGCAGCCCCTCGTCGTGGGAGTCTAGCACAGCCTCTGTCCGTGGTGATCCTGGGCCACCGCAGACAGAGGCTATTTTGTGGAAACCTCTCATGGTCTCCCCCCACCCCTACTGCTGCCTCTGATAGAGGCGGCAGCACAGGGGGTAGAGCAGGCAGCACTGCAGAGCACTGGCTTCTGCCTTTTGTAGGAGGCAGCAAGTGAGGGGGTAGACAGGTCTGCGGTGCCGGCATGTGCAGGGAGCCGGCTTGAAAGCCGGCTCCCCATGCGTATAGTCTCCAGCCTGCCCCCCTCACCCTCTGCACTGCTGCCTCTCTAACAGAGGCAGCAAAGGGGGGTGCATGTACATATACTGCAAGACGGGGGTGCATGTAGTCGACAAGATTAACCAATAAACCGAGGTTTATCAATTAATCATGTAGTCAACTACACGTTAACATCCCTACTGTAGACACCGCTGTGGAATTTATTTATGGTTCCCTCATCCTCTACCTGCTAGTGCAGTCACAGAATCTGCAGTGTCTTCCTAGTTCACTACCCCTTCCTCCAGAGGTGCAGGGAGAAAAGGTGTCTCCTCCCAGAGAGCTCCCTTTTACCAGGTCCTGCTAGCCTGCCTGTCCTCTATTTCTTCCCTTATGTACTTCCTTCCTGTGGTCTTTTATTCAGTCTCCTTGTTAATGAGCTAATTAGACACCCAACACTAACCCGATCTGATAATCGGGAATGCTTCTTCTTCATTAGGCCCTCCCCAGGTCCCTGATTGGTTAAACAGTGACCAAAGGGCTGGTTCAGTTGCTGAGTCCCAGCACTCTGCCATGGTGGCTTTAAGCTGCATTTGTGCCCTCCTGGTCTTAGATGTCTTCAGAGATAGACGAGACCCCCAACATAAGTTTAAGACACTTGTGGATCTGTCTAACTTAGGGCAGCCATCTAGGAATGGCCTCTTTCCCTTGGCATATTTCTCCTACCATCTTCTCCCTCCCTAACCTACATAGGGCTTGAAAAACTGCACTCAGTGAACTTCCTTAGGGTATGTCTACACAGCAAAGTTATTTTGAAATAACTTTACTAGCATCTACACAGCCAAACCGCTATTTTGAAATTAATTTGAAA
Source organism: Pelodiscus sinensis (assembly GCF_049634645.1). Classification (NCBI taxonomy): domain Eukaryota; kingdom Metazoa; phylum Chordata; order Testudines; family Trionychidae; genus Pelodiscus; species Pelodiscus sinensis. The sequence goes on from NC_134712.1 coordinate 75,837,350, forward strand.
TAGCAGAGCGCTTATTTTGAATTTGGTAAACCTCATTCCATGAGGAATAATGCCAAATTTGAAACAGCTAAATCGAAATAAGCTCTGTGTAAACCCTTATTTCAAAATAGGGGGCCTCCAGCCCTTTTCAGGGTGCTCTGGTGGCCACTCTGGGCACAACCAGGAGAACTCCTCTCCCTCCCCTCCCAGCCCCAGAGTCCTTAAAGGGGTAGAGTCTGGCCACAGTGCCTGTGCCAGCTCCAGGCCTGCCAGCCCAGAGCCAGCAGTCACTGCCCCTGACCCAGTGGCCCCACAACATGAGCCAGCAAGTCACCGGCTACCATCCCTCCACTGCTCCCCAGAACCAGTCCCCCAGCTCCTAGGAGCCTGCCAGGGGCCACAAAAGGTGGGTGCCTTTCTGATCTAGTGTGGAGATCATGGACCTCACTGAGGTTTGGGGGGAGGCCTCCAATGTCCATGATTTCCACACTAGATGCAGGAATGCGGCCTTCTACAGGAGGATGGCTGCCAGCCTGGCCACCAAAAGCCACATGAGCACCCAGGAGCAGGTGCGCATGAAAATAAAAGAGCTGCAGCAGGCCTATGCCAGAGCCACAGAGGGCAGCTCCCAACCAAGGGCAGACCCACACACCTGCCCCTATATCGATGCCCTAGATCGCATCCTGGAGAGTGGGACGGTCCATGCCCCCCAGGTGGTCATCAACCCTGGGGCAGAGGGCCCTGTCCAGGGCATCGAGGAGGAGGAGAGCCAGGAGCCAGAGGAGGCTATCATCACCAGCACGATGAGCCAGGACCCCGAGCTACCCCAGTGGACATGTCGCAGGTGTCATCTCAGGCCAGGGAGGCAACAACAGGTGAGTGCCATCACTGTCCCCTTATGTGGGGGGTGAGGAGGACGGAAACCAGGGACTGTGTGTGTGGGCCTTGCTGTCCATGGATCACGCAGCAACCTGTGCATGTGCAAGCATGTGCCATCCCACCCCGGGCATGTGGCTTCAGCTGGCTGCCACACAGGGACCTTACCCTGTTAGCCACACGCGTGTGTGAGGAAGCATGACATTCTCCTGGCTCTGGGGTGGGACACAGCAGGACGCCCTCCCTCCACAAGGCCATTCTACACAGAGGCAGAGGACATCTCCCCCCCACACACACACACAGACACCACAGGGGCATGAGTGCTGTCTCAGGATAGCTCCCACTCCCAGGGATAGCAGGACATTCTGAACATGGCCTGTGTGCAAGCACATCGGCTCTGACAGTGCAGGGCATGGTCATCCTCACCTTGCAGAGCGGGGCTGGGCTTCACCCACTGTGTCCCCAGGGAGAACTGACCACTTCTCTTGTTTCTCCACAGCCGCACCATCTGTGCGTGCAGGGCGCACCACCTTGCCTGGGACATGCTCCCACATCCAAGGGCACCGCAAGCCCACCCGTGCAGTGGAGGGGTACCAACAGTAGCACCTGGCGGCACTGCAAGCCCTGCACTGCACCCTCCAGCATTGGGCACAAGAAGACCTGCAGCTCCAGTGGGAGCAACTTGCCCAGGGCTGTGCCATTTGCCAGCACCTGCAGACCCTGGTGCAGAGCGTGCTGCCTCCTGTCGCTCCAGCACCTGCTGCCTCCCCAGCTACCGCTCCTCCTCCCACTTCTCCCTCCACCTCCTCCACGCCCTCCATCCCCCTTGGGACACCGAGGCCCCCTCAGCTGCGGTGCTGGGAGACAGTTGGCCCGGCGAGACCCCCCAGCCGTGCCCTGAGCTTCCCCTCCCCCTTTTTCCCCTTGCTTCCCTCTTCCAGCTCCCTCCTCCCAGGTTTCCCCCTCCCGTCTCCCACCCGCTCTCCTCCCTTCTCCTGCCTCCTTTCCCCAGTCTCACCAGAGTTTCATTCCCCCCCGCTCCCATTTTGTTAAATAAAGATAGTTTGTATTTATGAAAATATGTGTATTTTACTTTACACTAGGAAGGGGGTTAGAGAGGGATAAGTGGAAGGACGTGAGGGAGGAATGAAGCACAAGCCCCCAGTGAGGCAGACCACGGAGACACTTAGTGCTCCTCAGGGTGGAAGCTCTTCCGCAGGGCCTCCTGGATACTGACAGCCCCCCAATGGACCTCCCGGATGGCAGCCTGCAGAAAGTTTAGCCAGGCTCACAGCAATGCGTCCAAGAGAAGCACCAAAGGGCCCAGGGACAGCTCTGGCTCCATGTTGCAGAGTGCTGTGATGTCCCGAGTGAGGGCAATCAGAGCACACAGAGACAAAAATGCTTTGTTGTCCATCATTGAGGTAGACAAGCAAGCAGGGAAACATGAGAACCAGTTGTCTAGGGCGGGGGGGCCTTTAAGCACAGACCTCAGTTAGCCTCAGTCAGCAGCCCCACACAGTAAGTCCTGACCTGATGCCCTGCAGGAACTGGTTCTGGCCAGCCTTAAATGTGTGGACGCGCTATTTCGAAATAGCAAAACGCTATTTCAAAATGCATTTTGTGTGTAGACGCGTTATTTTGAAATAACTTATTTTGAATTAACTATTTCGAAATAAGATATTTCAAAATAACGCTGTACTGTAGACATACCCTTATAGACTAGATCCTGCTCTGGGAGAATCCTTTTCTGATCTAATCCTGGATTTTTATAGCCCAAATACATTTCTCCAGCCTTTTTACCTGGAACGTAGGAGTTGGAATGTGAGCCAGGATCTCCCTCAATGTGCTATAAATAATTTTCACATGAAGAGAGAAGGCTGCCTTCTACTATCAAAATGCTCCTGTAGCAATAATTCGGCAGTCTCAACATAAGGAAAACACTTTCTTCAGGGAAGAAAATCCATAGTAATGTGGGGATTTTCCCCCCCTTTTTTTACCAACATATATCTTAAAAGAAAAGTTCAAACTTGTATCAGGAGCCAACTCACTTCCAAATCTTGTTGTTCTGACTCAGAGAAAACACCAGCATCAACAGATAAATCAGTGTTCTTTTAAATAGGGTTGTCATGGCTCCTTCCCCACTCTGGCATGATAAATGCAGAAGTGGGGGCCAGCAAGTGTATCCCAAAGCCTTATCTACCAGGCTTTGGTATAAAACTTCCCCCCAAGATCTTAAAAACCTAGATATTGGGAAAAAAACTTCCGCTGCCACCACCCAAATGTTGCTAAAGAAACCAGGGGAAAGATCATTTGGGAAATCTTACCCCTAAAACAAAAATCAGGGCACACCATTAACCACTGCCAGGTTAATAAAAAGAAAAGAAAGAACTTTTATTATTACAACAATATTCCTGTTGCAAGCATAATGACTAGATAGGAGGGTAACAAAATATACTCATGGAGAAACTCCATGGGCCTAGAACTTAGTTACAAAGAAAAGCCAAAACATCTTTAAGCAGTGCCAGATCTCAGATCCCATACCCAATCCTTAAAACAATAAAACCTAACGAAACTACCTAAACTTTACCCTACTTACAGAAAATGAAGAATGGTGTCTTGGAGAGAGAGAGACATGCTTGTCCCTCTCTGTAGCTGCAGAGAACTCTCTCCCCAGACAAAAGGGAAGAAAGGAAAAAAACCCAAATTCCTTTGTCCCAGTTTGAAAAGTCCCACCTACATTCCTATTGGTCACTCTACCTGGCTAGGTGTAGTTAACCCCTTAATCTCCAGGCTGCTGGCTAACCCTCATAATCATGACAAGGGTTGATGAAGAAACTTGCACAGATACAGACAGACATCATCTTTCTATCCAAGTGCAAGAAGATGGACTTCGTACCCAAAGGACTGAAAGTGAACAATCCATTAAGATCAACATACTATACTGACTACAGTGAAAGACTCTGCCTCACACTATCCAAGAAATTAAGGAATCACCTGCTAAGCATTTTATACAAGAAACAGAAAAACATCAAGAATGACATTTCTAACTTAGAGAGTCTCATCTCAAGACAAACATCCACACCGACTGACACCTTGCAAGACTTTTGTTCCACCAGACAAGAAATTTACTATACACACTTCTATTCCCTACAACAAAGAAAAGACAATAAATTTTCCAAACTGCTCCACACCACAAGCTACAACAGCAACATCCTCAACCCACCGGATAATATTGTTAACCTCTCCAGCTACAAACTCAATCCAGCAGAAGAGTCTGTCTTGTCCAGGGGTCTCTCTTTCTGCCCCACGTCCCCCACAAACTGGATACAATTTTGTGGTGACCTTGAAGCTTTTTTTCGCCGCCTCCGCCTCCGAGAATATTTCCAAACCACCAATGAACACCAATCTGACCTACCAGATCCCCCCTATCAACACAAAAGGAAGAGTAATTCTATATGGACTCCCCCTGACAGTCAGAATTACAATCTGGATTTCTATATACAAAGCTTCCGCAACAACGCACAGACTGACATTATTCGCAAACAACAACAAGCGACACACAATCTCAGCCACGCTGAACAACATGCCGTCCAGAGTCTCAAAAACAACCTGGAGATTATAATCAAACCAGCTGACAAAGGTAGTGCTGTGGTCATTATGAATAAGGCCGACTATAACCAAGAGGCAACCAGACAACTCTCCAACACCACATTTTACAAACCTCTCTCCTCTGATCCTACCTCAGAATACCAAAAGAAATTACTCTGTCTCCTTAAAAGCCTCCCTACAGCTACTCGGGAACAAATCCACACAGAAACACCTTCTGACCCCTGACCAGGATTTTTCTATCTGCTTCCCAAGATCCATAAACCTGGACACCCCGGACGCCCCATCATCTCTGGTATTGGCACACTCACTATTGGTCTATCCAGCTATCATAGAATCATAGAATAATAGGACTGGAAGGGACCTCGAGAGGTCATCGAGTCCAGCCCCCCGCCCTCAAGGCAGGATCAAGCTCCGTCTACACCATCCCTGACAGATGTCTATCTAACCTGTTCTTAAATATCTCCAGAGAGGGAGATTCCACCACCTCCCTTGGCAATTTATTCCAATATTTGACCACCCTGACAGTTAGGAATTTTTTCCTAATGTCCAATCTAAACCTCCCCTGCTGCACTTTAAGCCCATTACTCCTTGTCCTGTCCTCAGAAACCAAGAGGAACAAATTTTCGCCTTCCTCCTTGTGACACCCTTTTAGATATTTGAAAACCGCTATCATGTCCCCCCTTAATCTTCTTTTTTCCAAACTAAACAAGCCCAGTTCATGAAGCCTGGCTTCATAGGTCATGTTCTCTAAACCTTTAATCATTCTTGTCGCTCTTCTCTGTACCCTTTCCAATTTCTCCACATCTTTCTTGAAATGTGGCGCCCAGAACTGGACACAGTACTCCAGCTGAGGCCTAACTAGTGCAGAATAGAGCGGCAGAATGACTTCACGAGTTTTGCTTACAACACACCTGTTGATACAACCTAGAATCATATTTGCTTTTTTTGCAACAGCATCACACTGTTGACTCATATTCAACTTGTGGTCCACTATGACCCCTAGATCCCTTTCCGCCATGCTCCTTCCTAGACAGTCGCTTCCCATCTTGTATGTATGGAACTGATTGTTCCTTCCTAAGTGGAGCACTTTGCATTTCTCTTTATTAAACCTCATCCTGTTTACCTCTGACCATTTCTCTAACTTGCTAAGGTCATTTTGAATTATGTCCCTATCCTCCAAAGAAGTCGCAACCCCACCCAGTTTGGTATCATCTGCAAACTTAATAAGAGTACTCTCTATCCCAATATCTACATCATTGATGAAGATATTGAATAGTACGGGTCCCAAAACAGACCCTTGAGGAACTCCACTTGTTATCCCTTTCCAGCAGGATTTAGAACCGTTAACAACAACTCTCTGACTACGGTTATCCAGCCAATTATGCACCCACCTTATCGTGGCCCTATCTAAGTTATATTTGCCTAGTTTATCAATAAGAATATCATGCGAGACCGTATCAAATGCCTTACTAAAGTCTAGGTATATGACATCCACCGCTTCTCCCTTATCCACAAGGCTCGTTATCTTTTCAAAGAAAGCTATCAGATTAGTTTAGCATGACTTGTTCTTCACAAACCCATGCTGGCTATTCCCTATCACTTTATTACTTTCCAAGTGTTTGCATACGATTTCCTTAATTACCTGCTCCATTATCTTCCCTGGGACAGACGTTAAACTGACCGGTCTATAATTTCCTGGGTTGTTCTTATTCCCCTTTTTATAGATGGGCACAATATTTGCCCTTTTCCAGTCTTCTGGAATCTCCCCTGTCTGCCATGATTTTTCAAAGATCATAGCTAAAGGCTCAGATACCTCCTCTATCAGCTCCTTGAGTATCCTGGGATGCATTTCATCAGGACCTATGTAGACTCTCTCCTCAAACCCTACGCAACCAACACCCCCAGCTATCTCCGAGACACTGCTGACTTCCTAAGGAAACTACAAAACATCGATAACCTCCCCAATAACAGCATCCTTGCCACCATGGATGTAGAAGCACTATACACCAAAGGCTACGTCTACACTGGCCCCTTTTCCGGAAGGGGCATGTAAATTTCATGAGTCGTAGTAGGGAAATGCGCGGGGGATTTAAATATCCCCCGCGGCATTTAAATAAAAATGTCCGCCGCTTTTTTCCGGCTTTTAAAAAAGCCGGAAAAGAGCGTCCACACTGGCCCCGATCCTCTGGAAAAAGCGCCCTTTTCCGGAGGCTCTTATTCCTACTTCAAAGTAGGAGCCTCCGGAAAAGGGCACTTTTTCCGGAGGATCGGGGCCAGTGTAGACGCTCTTTTCCAGCTTTTTTAAAAGCCGGAAAAAAGCGGCGGACATTTTTATTTAAATGCCGCGGGGGATATTTAAATCCCCCGCGCATTTCCCTACTACGACTCATGAAATTTACATGCCCCTTCCGGAAAAGGGGCCAGTGTAGACGAGCCCCAACATCCCACATGAAGACGGATTACAAGCTATTAGAAACACTATCCCAGAGGACACCACTGCCAACCTGATAGCAGACCTATGTAACTTTGTTCTCACCCACAATTATTTCCAGTTTGAGAACAACTTATACCTCCAGATCAGCAGCACAGCCATGGGTACACGCATGGCCCCACAGTATGCTAATATCTTTATGGCTGACCTAGAACAACGTTTCCTCAACTCCCGTCCCCTTTTACCCCTTCTCTACTTACGCTACATCGATGACATCTTTATGATGTGGACGCATGGCCAAGAAACACTGGAGACATTCCACAGAGATTTCAACAACCTACACCCCACCATTAACCTCAGCCTGGACCATTCCACACAAGAGATCCATTTCCTGGACACCACAGTACAAATTAACAATGGAAAATTAGACACCACCCTCTACAGAAATCCCACTGACTCATACAGTTACCTACATGCTTCCAGCTCCCATCCAGCACACATCATACGATCCATCATCTATAGCCAAGCCCTTCGATACAACCACATCTGCTCTAATCCCACTGACAGAGACCAGAAACTTCAGGATCTCTACCAAGCATTTATAAACCTCAACTACCCACCCAGAGAAATAAAAAAGCAAATTGAAAGAGCCAAACGAATACCTAGAAACCATCTACTATAAGACAGACCCAAGAAAACCAACAATAGAACACCACTTGTCATCACCTACAGCTCCCAACTTAAACCTGTCCAACACATTATCAATAAATTACAGCCTATACTGGAACAGGACACTAAACTCCAAGAAGCTCTGGGAGACAGACCCATAGTCTCCTAGGGTATGTCTACACTACCCCGCTAGTTCGAACTAGCGGGGTAATGTATGCATACCGCACTTGCTAATGAAGCCTGGGATTTGAATTTCCCGGGCTTCATTAGCATAAGCGGGGAGCCGCCATTTTTAAATCCCCGCTGCTTCGAACCCCGTGTAGCGCGGCTACACGGGGCTCGAACTAGGTAGTTCGGACTAGGTTCCTACTCCGAACTACCGTTACTCCTCGTGAAACGAGGTGTACCGGTAGTTCGGAATAGGCACCCTAGTCCGAACTACCTAGTTCGAGCTCCGTGTAGCCGCGCTACACGGGGTTCGAAGCAGCGGGGATTTAAAAATGGCAGCTCCCCGCTTATGCTAATGAAGCCCGGGAAATTCAAATCCCGGGCTTCATTAGCAAGTGCAGTATGCATACATTACCCTCCTAGTTCGAACTAGGAGGGTAGTGTAGACATACCCCTATAGACAACCTTCTAACCTCAAGATGATTCTTACCAACAACCACAGGACATACCACACTAATACCAACCCTGGTACTTTCCCTTGCAACAAACCCCGTTGCCAGCTTTGTACACATATTCACTCTGCTGACACCATTATTGGGCCTAAGCAAGTGAGTTATAAGATCAAGAATACATATTCCTGCGCATCCAGAAATATAATCTATGCTATCATGTGCCAAAAGTGTCCGTCTGCTATGTACATTGGACAAACGTCTCAGACACTTCGCCAAAGAATCAATGCCCACAAAACAGTCATTAGACAGGATCACAAAGAAAAAACAGTTGCTTGCCATTTCAACCAGAAAGGACACTGTCTAAATGACCTATTCACCTGCATCCTACTTCAGAAGACATTCAAATCTGCACTTGAAAGAGAATCCTCTGAACTGGTATTCATGCTAAAATTCGACACTCTCCGCGGGGGGCTGAACAAAGACTCCATCTATCTTACCCATTACAAAGATAGCTTCCCCAGTTATCACCTCTAATACTATTAACTCACAGACTGCAGAGGGGTGCAGTCTTGACATACCCAGTCTGTCAGTTTGAAAGTATTGCCTTCCCAATTAGATTGCGGTTGGGTGCAGAATCATGCTGGTTTTGCAGTTCCTCTACCTTCATTTGACCTTCAAGATCATCTGCAGTGCAATCAGTTAAGCACCAAAGTCAGAGCAGACTCAAGCAAGCCTTGTTTACACAAGTTTCTTGTGCTTGAAACCTTAGCAGCAAAAAAGCATTTGGAGAAAGCGGTGAAGCAGTGAGAGTTGACAGTTTCCCCTAAGTGAGAACCTTTCCAACCTTTCTAGCAGAACGGAGGAGAAATCAGTACACACTTGATGCTCTTGTGGCATTGCCTTTGTTATGAGTCTGAGACAGATGTGTTAGGACGTGCAGTTGTGCATAGGTAAAAGAATCGTGGGACCTTTCTTGTATATTCAGGGCCCACTCATCTTCTACCCCTGAAACCAATGTTATTTAACTTTGCCTCTTTCCCATTCCAAAAGACAGATGCATTTACCTACACCAATCTCCATGCAGCCAGAGAGCAAGACAAACAGCGATAAAAAGAAACAGTTTAATTCTGGGTCATGCACCACTGCTGCTTACAGCTTGCAATGGCTAGCAATCCAGAATTTCATAGCAGAAGTTGATGGAAAGACCTGAGCAAAAAGGAGTATCAGGCAGCTCCTCTGTAACTGTAGCCAGATTCATATTCATGCATATTTCTGTAAGGAGTGAAAGGGGTTGTTGCTGTTATCTGGAGAGCAGCTTCCAGCTTCCAAAGGTTTTTTTGCCTGGTGCAAAGCATACTAGCATGCCAGAGAAATGGAGTTCAGAGATGGTGATTCATCCTGAAAGTAATCTAGGGGACAGTATGAGTTAGGGGTGTTCTCTTGTCAGCTCATCCCAGAAGATGGGCAAGTTACAATCATATGGAAACGGTTATATTAGCCCAGCGGAGATATTACAGGGGTGTAGATTGTTCCTCTTTCTGTCAGATATGGCTGTTGCATCCAGCTCTTTGCTGCTAGCCATAGATGAAAGACCATTGTTCTGATGACTGACACAAGCTCAGATTTCCACAGATGTGGCGCAACTTAAAACAAAGGCAGGGTCAAGGAATGAACAACTCCACCCCTCCCCCAATAAAAAATTTGGAAATTTTGGGGGCAAAAGTTCATATTTCCCGAGAGATTCTGAACAGTTACATAAGGCAGCAGAAAAGAAACATTGAACAATGAGTCAGACAGCACAGAGGCAAGTCCCATGCCGGAAGCTGAGCAGCAAGTCCCAGATGGATGGAAGGCTAACAGTCTGACCAGCATTACGAGTTCCAACAACAACAAAAATCACAGGGTGGACCAAAAATTATGAGCTTGGTTCATCAGTCCTGAGAGCTCTTAAAACCCCCTTTCCCTTTTGATTAGCTTTCTGAACATTGAGCTCTCATGAGGAGTGACCTTTTCTGCATGTGCAAGCAGTCCCAGAAACTCAGCCGGAAATACACCACACACTGTACATGTCTGTTGAGGGGCTGGTTCTGCCTTTATCTCTGTCAGTTGGGAAAAGCATTCCCAGCACTTCCCGTTTGCCCAGCAGCTCTTTCCGGGCTGCACCCCTGTGGCTGCAGCTCCCTACTCACCACCTCACACACTGTCTTTGACCCAGTATGTGAGGGGCTGCTTCTCCCTTCAGGATACTATCCTCACTCCCTCCACCTATACTGCCCCTGCCTCCTCTCCTGCCCCATATAGGATCCCAGAAGCAGTGGAGGAGAGGGAAGGTGCGGTTGAGCTGGAGGGAGGATGCACATGGTCCCTCCTTTCTCCCCCTCCCCAATGAACCTTTGCTCCTCCCCAGTGTAGCACCCTCTGGAGACTGAATGGGACCAGCTAGATGTTGCCTCAAGTCTTGCAGCTTTCTAGCTCTGCAGCAGGGAGACTCACTAGCTCTACAGCAGCCTCTGGCGGTGGAAGCCTGCACTGCCACCCACCCCCAGAAGCTCAGGTTACCAGTGACATCTAGTGGCAGAAAGAAGAACTGCAGCATCAGTAACAGCCCAGTGTGGAATTCTGAGCCACCCTGAAGTTTCTTCTGGCGGAGGGAAGTAAGCCTCTCTCAAATGACAGCATGTGGGAGTGTGTTATATAAATTGGCTTCACTAACCCAGTGTTGCCAGCACCAAGAGGTGACTGGTAGGAAGTGTGACAGCTGTTTCTAGAGACTGTTCAGCATTCACAATGTTCAGCATTGTCTTCCATTTAAGGTTCACATTTAAAATGTCCATCTTGCTTGGTGGAAAAACGCAAATGGAAAGGCAAACCAAGCAGAACTATGCCCCCAGGGGCTGGCCTCTTGATCTAATCTAAAGTAATATTAAAACTGACCTGCTGTTTCTAATTACTTACTGAGCATAGTCCCTTTAAGGTTGTGCCCCAAAGGCCTGGCAGTCTAAATCAAACACAGACAATACATACACAGGTGGGAGATCCTGGCTGGAGGTAAGGTAGATATCTCGAAGAGATCATCACTAACTGCCTTCCTGGGAGAAATGCATTCTAAGGAAGGCACGTAAGAGACAAGCAGGAGGTTTTCTGGGGTTTTGGGTTTGGGGGTTGTTTGTTTTGGGGAGTGCATTTGTTGTTTTTTGTTTGTTTTGGGGGGGTGAATGAGGGAAAGAAGGTAGTTTCGGATGGCAGGGATGACACTGAGGAAACTGGGTGTGGAAACTTATGCAAAAGAGGCAGAAATAAGGAAGCTAAACTTGGGAAGAATTGAGGATGGAATTAAAGTAGGTATGTAGATGAGGTTACAGTAATGAAGGGCCTTACAAGTGGGGCACAAGATGAGGAAAGTGGGAGCAAGTTCCTATTTGCACTTCCTCTGAATAAATATCTTTAGCAAGTTAAACACCTTAGGCTAGATTTTCAAAAGTGCTCTATTCCAAAGCAGGCATCTATAGGAACTCAGCATCCAGCACTTCTCATCGAGGACACTCAGGGTTCATCTACGCAGCAGGGCTTAACTTGAAATAAGCTATGCAAATTGAGCTACATCAATTACGTAGCTTATTTCAAAATAGCTCATTTTGTAATTGGGAGCATCTACACAGCACTTATTTTGAAATAGAGCACTCTTCCTCTGACTTCCCTTACTCCTCGTACAATGAGAGTTACAGGAGTCAGGGTAAGAAGTCCTCCAGCTTGACAGTATTTCAACATTATTTTGAAATAACTACCTACTGTGTAGACACAGACTAAGTTATTCTGAAATAACACTAGTTATTTTGAAATGACTTTGCAGTGTAGACATACTCTAAGAGGTGCTGGCTGTTGAGCTCTGTTGGAAATCTGTCCAGATAACTCTGAGCAGCAACTAGTTGGTTGCCTAAGCTAACTGGGAGGCAGTACACCTTGTCCTTAACAAAACCTGTTAGAAAACCTGTTCAGTCTTTAAAAAAGATGGAAAAGAAAAAAAGTATTAATATTTTGATGACATTTATCTTACGGCAGCCAAATTCTGCTGTGAATTATATTTACAAAGAAATACAGTTAGCAACTTTGTTTGCTTTTTGTTTTGATTGCAGACATGCCAAGAGGTAAAGGTGGCCTGGACTGATTCCCTGTTGCATTCCTAAATACTGCTGCACAATAACATTCCTCTATTCATTGGTTACCTAGATACAGTCTTATGAATGGTGGTGAGTTTTTGAAGAGCTCTGATGTAGCTTTAGAGTTTTCCTATTGAATACCCTGCTCACAAACACCTCTTCCCCAAGTGTGACTGCTTCATCAGCACTGCCCTGACTGTGTATGAATCATGGACATAATAAATAACAAGCACTCTGTTTTTCACAGATGTAATTATGCTATCAAATTTGTTTGTATCACTAGTTAGTAGATTAAAAGCTCCCCTTTCATCCCCCATCCATGGTATGCATGCTGTCATACTGTCCGGAGAGCTCACAACCATGAGTGCCAACCTCAGAATAGACTGTCGAAAGCAAGGCAGATACCCCAAACTGGTGGTATATTCCGTAATTAGATCTCACTAACCATACTTAATATGAAACACCAAAGTATTACAAGACTCTTATAGTGGAATCAGAGTCAGTCTTGCCTTCCAGATAAGATGGACTATGTGAAAAATGGCCACTTACACCCCAGTGAAAAATGGCCACTTACATTCCAGATTACTCCCAGTCCTGACAGACCAGGCAGTCACTGAAATCAAGTTGCATCCTTGACCTTGCACTAAAGACAACACCGGCTGTCAATTCTATAGTTAATTGACTAAAGGTTTATTAGCTATGAAAAGAAATGAAAATTACTGAGAGATTAAACCAGGTAAAATATATGTACAGATGAGTCACAGTCTATCATTCTAAATGGTAGCAGAGATGTAGTAATCTGTTGGTTTCCCAAATGTCTCTCAGGACTACCCAGAATAACTCAAGGGATCTTAGTTTTCTTGTTCTGTTGTTCTTCCTTTTTAGAATCCAAAACAGTCCAGAGATGAAGAATTTCTTTTTGTGTCCATACTTACATCTTGTCCTAGAAAACAAGCTGAGGTAAATAGGATGAAGTTTAATAAGGACAAGTGCAAAGTACTCCACTTGGAAAGGAACAATCAGTTTCACACATACAGAACGGGAAGTAACTATCTAGGAAGGAGTACTGCAGAAAGGGATCTATGGGTTATAGTGGATCACAAGCTAAATGAGTCAACAGTGTGATGCTGTTGCAAAAAAAGCAGACATGATTCTGGTCATGCATTAACATGAGTGTTGTGAGCAAGACATGAGAAGTCATTTTTCCACTGTACTCTGCACTGATTAGGCCTCAGTTGGAGTATTGTGTCCAATTCTGGGCACCACATTTCAAGAAAGATGTGGAGAAATTGGAGAAGGTCCACAGAAGAGCAACAAGAATGATTAAAGGTCTAGAACACATGATCTACGAGGAAAGACTGAAATAATTGGGCTTGTTTAATTTGGAAAGGAGAAGACTGAAAGGGGACATGATAGCGGTTTTCAGGTATCTAAAAGGGTGTCACAAGGAGGAGGGAGAAAAATTGTTCTCCTTGACCTCTGATGATAGGGCAAGAAGCAATGGGCTTAAACTGCAGCAAAGGAGGTTTAGGTTGGACATTAGGAAAAACTTCCTAACTGTCAGGGTGGTTAAACACTGGAATAAATTTCCTAATGAGGTTGTGGAATCTCCATCACAGGAGATATTTAAGAGCAGGTTAGACAGACATATACCAGGGAAGGTCTAGACGGTGCTTGGTCCTGCCATGAGGGCAGGGGACTGGACTCATTTACCTCTCAAAGTCCCTTCCAGTTCTAGTACTCTGTGATTCTAAGCTGACGGGGTCACTACCCACTGGGCTCTATCTTTGATGACAAGTGATGAGGAATGATCTCTAATCATCATACACAATGAGCCCTTGTTTTGAAATTGTCACTTTGCTGCTAAAGTTTGTCATTAGCCTTACACAAGTCTTCCTCCTTCTTTGATGGGTTATTTAGTTATGGGATGTGTACAATGTATATGTCTGCTATTGCATTATAGCAGGTACCGATAAGTGAAAACAAGGCCTATGGCATCCCATTGATTTTCATAAAGTTTAAACAGCAAATACTTTCTTATACATTTAACAATACCTTTAAGTGAATTGGCCTGACTCCCAGCTGGGAGTCTGCCAGTTCTCAGCTGATCTCTAAGCTTTGGCCAGAGCCATGGTTCACCAGCTTCCCATATGAGACACATCCTTAGAGAAATCTGGCATAATTGGCTGTGCTAGGCCACCATCATTAGCCCTTTAACTGTCAAGAAGAAAGCCACTGAACTATGCGCTGCCACTGGCCTACTTGAGATTATTGCTGAGCCTGGTTAGCAAAAGGGAAGCAGGCATGCTGGGAATGCTCACTTATGCCACCAATTTAGCACTCAAAAGCAATATAGTCATGGAGTCATTACCTGCTGAGAAAATGTCCCTAGCAGTCTCCTGAATAGTTGCCAATGCATTGGAACCCCTGTCTTTCTCTCCTTTGGCAGGATTCTGAAAAAAAACAAGAGAAGGTTTCACCTAAGATGGTCAGGCAATCCTTCACTTTTGGGAACAGTGCTGTGACCTCTCTTTCTAAGGTCTCATCTGCAAGACCCACACACAGGAAACTACATGGTACTCAGTGCAACTACCCTGAAAGGATGGATGGCTGAGTCAAACCTGTTGCAATTTGGGTTATATCCTTGTGTAACATGTAAAGTGTTCGCCTGTGTCCTTTTTATATAAAAGCATAGAGTACTCAAGGGTTGTTTGTGCAATAAGCATCCATAGTGTGTAACTATTGCTCTTTTCTTATTAATGGCTACAGTAGCTAGGAGTTGACTCAGAATAGACATTGCCCACCGATCAGATTAACTAACTGAATAAACAGCGAGAGGGAAAGGAAAGGGGGGGGGAGCTTTTGTTCCTTTCCGTTTGCATTTCTGCTGCAGTTCCAGCTGCCAGGGCTCGGGGCCAGTACTTTCTTTTCCAGACAGCCAGAAGTGCAGGCTACATGTTGTTCTTTGATTCTGAAAAGATTTAGTTCTGCTACTGGAGACAACATGTTCACACCGAGTGTAGGAGTGGCACCTTAAGGCTGTCGCATGTAACCCGTTCCTGCTCTTGTCAGGTGCAGCAGCATCTCAAGGAGTAGCCATTGCGGGAGGTTAGAAGGCAGAATGGTATCACGATTAGAGCAGGGACATGATGGAAGGCAGAAGCTCCGGCTTTATGCATTAGCCATGGTACTATGGGTTATAATGGCCCATAAATCTGTATTTACACCTTGTGCAATTAAAGCACATTTTTCCTTCTGTAAATATATTTGTCACGGGCCAGATTTCCCTCACATTTACAATTTTCATGTTATTTCACAGAAGTAGTAGAAGGGCATGAAAATGAAAACGAGGTCAAGTCCCCAGTTTTTGGCCTCCTTTTGCCACTACAGGGTATGTTTACACTCCAGTGTTATTTCAAAAGATCTTATTTCAAAATAGCTTATTTCGAAATAGCACGTCAACACTGAGTAGACACTGAATCACGTTTAAGGCTGGCCGGAACCAGTTCCAGCAGGGCACCATGTCAGGACTTACTGTGTGTGGCTGCTGCCTGAGGCTATCTGAGGTCTGTGCTTAAAGGGACTCCCCCAGACAGCCAGGTCTCAGGTTTCCCTGCTTGGTTGTCTACCTCGATGAGGGACAGCAAAGCATTTTGTCTCTGTGTGCTCTGGTTGCCCTCACTTGGGATACAACATCACTCTGCAACATGGAGCCAGAGCCACCCCTGGGCACTCTGGTGCTTCTCTTGGACATGTTGCTGCGAGCCTGGCTGCACTTTCTGCAGGCTGCCATCCGGGAGGTCCTTTGGAGGGCTGTCAGTATCGAGGAAGCCCTGTGGGAGAGCTTGCACTCTGAGGAGCACTAAGAGCCTACCTGATCTGCCCCACTGGGGGCTTGTGCCTCATTCCTCCCTCACGTCCTTCCACTTACCCCTCCTTAACCCCTCTACCTGATGTCAAATAAAATGCATGTATTTTCATGAACACAAACTCTCTTTATTTAACAAAACTGGGCCATGGAGAGAATGAAAGTCTGGTGAGAGTGGGGAAAGGAGGTGGGAGAGGGAAGGGGGAAACCGGGGAGGAGGGAGATGGAAGGGGGAAGCAAGGGGAATGGAAAGCTCAGGGCTCAGGGTTGGGGGTCTCACCAGACCAAGTTGATTTTCATGCAAACCTGCTCCTGGGTTTGCATGTGGCCTTTGGTGGCCAGGCTGGCAGCTGTCCTACCATAGACAGCTGTGTTCCTCCATCTAGTGTGGAAATTGTGGCCATTGGGGGCATCGCCCCCAAACCTGAATAAGGTTCATGATCTCTACCCTAGACCAGGAAGGCACCTGCCTTCTCTGGGTCCTGGCAGGCTCCTGGGAGCTGGCAGACTGCTCCTGGGCAGTGGTGGAGGGCTGGTTGCCAGTGGCTTGCTGGATCATGTTTTGCAGCCACTGGGTCAGGGGCAGTGACTGCTGGCTCTGGGCTGGCAGACTTGGAGTTGGCACAGGCACTGAGCCAGAGTCTACCCCTTTAAGGGCTTTGGGGATGGGGGGAGGGAGAGGAGTGTTCTTGGTAGAGGCTGGAGTGGCCACCAGGGCACCCTGGGAAGGCTGGAGGCCCCCTATTTTGAAATAAGTGTCTATACAGCACTTATTTCGAAATAGCTATTTCAAATTTGGCATTATTCCTCGTAGAATGAGGTTTACCAAATTCAAAATAAGCGCACCGCTATTTCAAATTAATTTTGAAATAGCGGTTTGGTTGTGTAGACACTAAGGGTATGTCTACACTACCCCGCTAGTTCGAACTAGCGGGGTAATGTAGGCATACTGCACTTGCAAATGAAGCCCGGGATTTGAATTTCCCGGGCTTCATTTGCATAAACTGGGCGCCGCCATTTTTAAATCCCTGCTCGTTCGAACCCCGTGCCGCGCGGCTACACGCGGCATGAACTAGGTAGTTCGGACTAGGCTTCCTAGTCCGAACTACCGTTACTCCTCATTCCACGAGGAGGGATTTAAAAATGGAGGAGTAACGGTAGTTTGGACTAGGAAGCCTAGTCCGAACTACCTAGTTTGTGCCGCGTGTGGCCGCGCGGCACGGGGTTCGAACGAGCAGAGATTTAAAAATGGCGGCGCCCAGTTTACCCTTTGAAAGTTATTTTGAAATAAGGGCTGTTATTTCGAAATAACTTTTCTGTGTAGACATACCCACAGGGTTCAATATCTTACCTCTCCCACAATTATTACATCTCGACATGGGCCTGAACAGCAAAGTTCAGATTTATACTTTTCAGTATTGATTATGTCCAGAGGTTGGGTTTAAACTTCGATCTGGAGTCAAACTTTTCTTAATCTATCCTCTGTGTTTCTAATGCACCCGTCCCTGTATTAGGTAGATGATGTTCCTAAATTCAAGAATCTTTATTTCTGCAGTTCTGATTCAGGCCCAGCTGTAATTTTAATGGTGGTGAAAAGGACCTAGAATACAGCAACATTAACTCAATTGTAAATGTGCAGAGTTTTAATTCAGGGGAAAAGGGAGGCCAAACATTTAACAATGGATCATTGTAGAACCCAAACAATAATTTTTCCCTTATACCGTAACAC